>NC_140987.1:365745810-366945810 GCF_052327205.1 Somniosus microcephalus | reverse complement strand
CTGCCACCTCATGTTGGACCACCACCTCAGGAGGACGAGCAGGAGGACCATGAGGAGGAGGAGGAGGAGTACCAGCCCAGGAGGGAGCCACAAGGTCCAAGGGCCGTCCGTCGGCGGCTTATTGAACGACACTTCTAGGCCCCCTGTCAGGGAATGGCTTGTGGCAATGAATGCACCTGAATGCAGCCGCTCCGCAAGCCCTCAGCCGGTTAACGCAACAACCACTTGAAACATCACACATGGACAAGCTGAATAAATAAAAAGCTTTATTGAACAAACTCAGAGCCCTTCCCGCATGAAACCCAAAAACAGACAAGACCCCCAAAAAACAGTCAAAAACATATCTCACTCCCACAACCTGGGGAGGAATAACAAAACTTGTCCATCCAAATGGCCTTCATCCTCGGCCTTACCAAGACAAACCCCCCCATAGAGAACACAAACACCCCCATATAAAAAAACATTTGCCTTCATCTTCGGCCTTACCAAAATAAACCCCCCCATAGAGAACACAAACACCCCCATATAAAAAAACATTTGCCTTCATCTTCGGCCTTACCAAAATAAACCCCCCCCATAGAGAACACAAACACCCCCATATAAAAAAACATTTGGCAACACACTCTACTTTGTGTGCCGAGAGGGCGAGTCCTTGCCCAGGCTTTTCCGGCCCCTGGCCGACCTGCTGCTCCGCTTCAACCTGGGCCCTGTGGGTGCTGCAAGGCTGGGGGAAGGCTCCTGAGGGGCACAATGCGTGACGGCGGATGCCCTTGGGGGTCGGCCTAGACGAGCTCCGGCCCTGGAGGGGCCGGCTGCTGACTGCTGCAGCTGTGGCTGGGCAGCATCAGTCTCTCCAGCAGCTCGTCGCAGCTTTGCTGGGGGAGTGGCAGTGGCGGCTGCAGCAATGGGGGCAAGCTGGCTGATGCCAGGCGCTTGCTGGTCGCCAGAGACACTGGCAGTCGGCCGGGCTGGCACTGCAGCAAGCGCAGCAATCTGGTGAAGGCCAGACCGCTGTGCTGCAGCAGCGCGGCGGGTGCCCTGGCGATGCGTGCGTGACACAGTGAGTGTGGCAGCAGTGAGTGCCCGTACTGCCCTGGTCTGTGCCTGCATCAGACCAGCCAGTGACTGCATGGCACCACTCATCAACTCTGCACTCGCTGCCTGTGCTGCCCTGAAATCGGCCCGAATCGCGTCCTGTGATGCCCTGAATTCTTCGTGACCCCTGGCCTGTGCTGCCCCGAATTGTTCGTGACCCCTGGCCTGTGCTGCCACGAGTTCTTCTAAACCCCTGGCCTGTGAGGCCCCGAAATCGGCCACACTATGAGCCAGGGACTCAATGGCCTCAGGCAACCGTCCCACAACCCCCATGAACTCGGTGTGCCGACGATCCGAGTCCGCGGACATTTGATCAAGGAGGCACACCTCCTGGGCGAGGACCGTCTCCGGACTGGAGGCCGGACTCTCCCTCTGGGGAGAAGGCCGCCGAGCTGCCCGACCCTTCCCACGTGGCTGGACGCCACTGGGCCCAGCAACTGCACTCCCCTGCAACACTTCCCCCCTCTGGGGAGAAGGCCGCCGAGCTGGCCGACCCTTCCCGCGTGGCAGGATGCCACTGGGCACAGGAGCTACACTCCCCTGCAACACTTCCCCCCTCAGGGGAGAAGGCAGCCGTGCTGCCCGACCCTTCCCGCGTGGCTGGACGCCACTGGGCACAGGAGCTACACCCCCCTGCAACACTTCCCCCTGGCTCTCCTCCAGGTAAGACGTGTCCCCTCCATTGCCATCCCCTGGCACGGATGAGGGTTCCCCCGATGTGCCGCCTTCCTCTTGCTCCTCGTCGTCCTCCTCTTCCGAGGGACTGACACTCGCAGCCTCAGGGACCTCCTCCTCACCAGCTGAAAGCAGGAAGGCACAAGAGTAGCTTTAGAGTGAGGACAGGGCGTCAGCGAGGGAGGCATGAGTGGTGGCATTATGCGCATTGGTCGGACAGTGGCAAAGGATGTAGATCTGAAGCGCAAGGGGAACGAGAGAGGTCCAAACGCTCATGTCCTTACCATTGGGGCCCAGCACAGGGTCGGCATCTCCAATTGCAACGGGGCCAATCACCCGGGCACCCATGAGTCGACCCATGCGCTCCTCCAGGTCACTGAGCTCCTGGAACTGGGCACGGCCTCCCCCGGTGACAGTCCGGCTCTTCAGATTCTGGGCCAGCTTGGCCTGCAAGAGAAAGGATGGCCTCTAAGTACAGTGTGGTGCCCTGTTGTTGTGTGCACTGCCTCCCATGGTCGAATAGCTTGGCCAGCGTGGTGCCCTGTTGTTGTGTGCACTGCCTCCCATGGTCGAATAGCTTGGCCAGTGTGGTGCCCTGTTGTTGTGTGCACTGCCTCCCATGGTCGAATAGCTTGGCCAGTGTGGTGCCCTGTTGTTGTGTGCACTGCCTCCCATGGTCGAATAGCTTGGCCAGTGTGTAAAGTGCAGAAAGTGCTATTGATGTTCATGCCAGTGCCATAGCTGCTGGAGGAGGGCTGGCCATTAGGCCTTTGAGGTCCCTTTGCCCATAATGTGAGGTGCACATGCAAGGATGAGGAGGACAATGGAAAGGGTACTCACCCTGACCAACCGAGTGAGGTCGTTAAACTTTTTCCGGCATTGGTCACCAGTCCTGGGGACATCGCTGTTGGCTGTGACCGTCTGGGCAATTTCCCTCCAGGCTCTCCTGTACAGCCTCTTGGGAGCCTTCTTGCCACTGTCCGGGCACAAGATATCTCTTCTCTTCTCCAAACCCCTAAGCAGCACCTTCAAATCATGGGCAGAGAAGCGCTGCGCTCGCTTACGGGCCCTCTGCATCGTTGCTGGCGCTATTTCTCTCCAGCAGCAGTGTTTAGGCCTAGCTGGAGGGCTGCAGTATCCAGGGCGTGGCAGCAGACCAAGTCGACCCTTCCCCCTTTAAGAGCTGGCCGGCGCCAGGGTGTCTGCTGTCAATCAAAACATGACCGCACCTGCGCTGCGCCCGGCCTCGGCGGTATCGGTCTGCACCGCCAGCTTAGCGCCTAAAGATAGGGGTGCAACGCCAGTTTTAGCGCTCGAGCAAACTCCTTGGCCAAAGCTACTGAATATCGGCGAAGTGGCCTCCACTTTCCGGCGGGCGCAAACTTTAGCGCCCGCCCGACTTTACCGCCCCAAAAGTGGCTATACTGAATTTCTAGGCCTTAATCTTTAAAGCATTAAACATTGTTATTTTTGACAACTCTATGAAGCTTACACTTGATTAGTTCAGGATATATACAAGAACAATAGGAATGGTCACATTTAAGAAATTACCGTTGATGATATTAGCAGCTGAACATTTAATGTGTTCATATGATGTTCTTCTGTTAATTATTTTGACAAAGGAGTAAACTGATTTAAAATAAAACAGGTTAATGTCTCCATTAAAATAGTGGGCAGAGGATTTGTACGTTGACATGATAAATGCTAGAGGCATGTCCATAAGTGTTTATCCACTAACATCGCCAACTGTCATTTCCAGGCTCACGTTACTTTTATCTTCTTTGAGAGATTAATGGACTTTCAATCGAACAATACAACAAAAAAGTAAAGTAGCTTGCACATTTATGTTGCTTTATAACATCTTTCAAGAAAGTCTTAAGTGCTACACTTACAATAAATGACTTTTACGGGTAACGACTGTTGTACAGACAAGCCAAGTGGCTTTGAGGTTACCGGAAATATATATTTTTTTTAAATCCTAAAGAAATGATCTAAAATAAAAGTTAAAATGTGATTGTGGTGCAAAAGGTTTTTTGGGATGGAAGACAAGAGAAGGAATATCAGTGCTCATTTTCATGAATGGATTTTAATGTGTTTCTAAAAATGATAAATAATCGCAAGTTACAGTTAATGACTGATGCAATTATAGAAACTAGCTTCCTCACATTATTGATTGGAACCTCCTTAATTTCCTTTGAAGAATATGACTTCAAAATATCCAATGAAATGAGAGGGAGATGGATGAAAACAGAAGAAAAGTCCCGTTCACTTGAATAAATAGTGAGGTACTTTGAACTTACCTCAAGCAAAGTCAGCATTGGCTTATAAAAGCAGCTCACAGTGTGGGGGGTAAAGGATAAAAGAGATGGTAAAGGTCACAACCATCAGATAGTCAGTGAGCATTAAAGGAACAGAATGTGTTCTCTTGGGGAGCGGGCAGTACAAAGAGTTGATCGACATGTAAGATTTTCCTTTTATAATGTTGCATGAAATAATCTCAGCAGATATCAATCAGTGAATGCTGCCAGCCAGTCTAGGCAATTCTTGTACTGCCCATTGTCATTGTTATTGGTTACCATTTTTACAGAAAAAAGCCTTAATTTAAGCACAATAAACGTAGAGATAGAAATTGGTGCATTGCCCGGATTTGGGCGTAATCCCAATGGCAGCAAGGACTGCTGTGCCGATACCGATGTGGAGGAGAAACACGCAAAATTGGTCCTCTTGCACCATCGGGACGTGATCGCCGTGCTGGGGGCATTAGTCGCACCCCAAGGGGCAGTGCTGTGGTCCTGGCGAGGATACAGATCGGCTGTCAGGGTCGCTGGGAACCGGTCCACAGTAAGTCCAGGGTGTGTGGGGTGGGGGGGGGCCTAAGGAAATCGAGAGGATGGAGCAAGTGGTAGCTGGCAGCGGCCCACAATTTTAATCTACAGCCAGGACCAGCATTCCTGCTCCTTCTGGCTCCGCACTTGGATAAGTAAAATGTTTTTTACTTTCCTTTTAGATTGCAGTCTCCAGCTGTTATATCACAAAGCAGTAGTGGACAAAAGTTTCATGGAATTGAGCGCAGTGGTCATACATGGTCTAATTTGTCAAAGGGAATTGAAACAAGCATTAAGTCCACCATTTGCATAGGCAATGGGCCTAATGCTCATTTTAGGCAGGCACCCTGGACTACTAAGAGGCTTCCTAACCAATGTGGCGAGCAATGCACTTCCTGTGTGTTTCGGTCCTCTGCGATCGGCGACAAAAATTGTGGATCCATTTTGTGCCCAAAAAACACGTGAACATGTTTCAATTTTGCCCCTTAATCTCCTCATTGGAAATGTCTGGCTCAGTTCCTGCTATATTCCTTTTAAAATATGTGTTTATATCATTAAAATTGTAGTTTAAAAAAAAAACTAAGTAGACAAACTTTATTAGACGTGTCCAGCTACACAACAGATAGGACGAAAGGATGTATGATCTTAGAATTACCAGGATGCAATGCAACCAAACAGTCTGCCTTGAGCAGATATTTATTGCCAAGAAATTTATGAAATAAGTTGGTTAAAAAATGCTCTACGCTATAAATTCTGTTTAACCAGGGTATTTTTTAAACTGTCACTGAAATGGTTTTCCTCTATTTCCTCAATCTTATGGTTTTTTTAAATTAAAATATAGATTACTAGAATGCCGCAATAGCTATACGCTGGAATAGTAAAATTATTTAAAGCCCTTCCCAACCAAAAAAATGCTCAATTATATTGAGCATGCTGTTCTTTAAACCATTCACCACCTGTGAAGTATCATGTTATTGTTTTCTTTCTTTCTGTCATGGTGGATGGAGCGATTAAAAATCAGGTTCACTCCAAGAAAATGGCCCAGCTTGTTTTGATGCAGAATAAGCCCACAACAGAGATAATAGGGTAGATTTTTTTCTGTCCTATGCCCATGTAGCACCCAAAAATGGGTATGATGCAGAGGAAAAATGGGCACCCATCCTTTGTCCCATTCTGCACCTGGATAGAGTTGCATTTGAACTTCCTCTATGCCTTTCCTGCACTTGAAGTGGGTACAGTAATGTTAATTGCGTGCATATTGATGTCAAATAGCACTGCAAACCAATTTTTTCAGGTACAGATCAAGGCCAAACTGTCCCATAAAAGGCTGGCACTACTGCTTCCTCATCTACCATTTAGATGTTTTGGAGCTTAAAGGTGACAGGCTGGTACTGTCAAGAAAGGGTCTTATTTTGGTTTATTCACATAAGCCTTGACAACAAGTATCGACAAGCTATTTGAGGATGGAGGCATCACATCTTAACTAGACCCTGTCTTCGCCAGATGTCCAAATATGCACACTTTCGGTCAGGTGCTCCAAAAGTGACCCTGTCTGCGAGCAGCTAACGCAGCACAGAGGGAGGATCAAATCTGAAATCTTCCTGGTTTGGATGGTTCAGTCACTCGTTGGATAAACTTAGTGAGCCATTGGAGGAGTCTCAAATGAAAGTTTTGAACATATTGGCCCAGAAATTCGGTTGGTTGCGCCAGCGATTAGCGCCTAAAGAGCCCGAGAATTGGGGCGTTACCCAATGTTCGTGCGGGCGCAATGAGGATAGCGACACCTCCCATATTGAGTATCCTTTTAGCACCTGCGCTAACACTTTGCGCGCACCCGCGTGCGCAGGCAGATCATGATGTCATTTCAGTGTGCAACGCCTTTTTGGTGCCCCTGACCGGATATTCGGTGTCGCCCGCAACCTTTCCGCCTGGCGCTATTAGTGACAGTTGGATGGAACGTTCCCAGGCCCTTCTCGGAGTCGGGGGGCGCTATTTAAAGGGGACAGCTCTAGTATAAAAGCTGCAGCCACTTGGCCTGTTCATTCTGATTGTTGCTGGAGAGAGTTGCTGACCTTCTGTTGCACAGTAATTTTCTGATTTGGTTTTCGGAGACTTGGGACCTGCAGCCCTGTCCGGAGCAGTTGGAGCGCTAGACATTACTGCGTCTTGCCCATCTGGCATAGCAATGGGAGCTGCTTTGGAGGGGAACGTCCTCATGGCCGGACATTTGGAAGGGGCACAGAGACGGCGGGTGAGAGGGCCAGGATTGGCCAGAAGGAGGAGGGGCAATGGAGGTCGCCCAATCCAACAATACGCTGCGAGGGTTTTCAGGCAGCAGGTGTCATACCTCACCATGTCGGAGGAGCAGTGTCTGCGAAGGCTCAGATTCGGTAAGGAGGTTGTGACTGAGCTGTGCCACCTGCTTGCTGAAGATCTGCAGCCGCGTCTACGGTGCAGGACCTCTCTGTCGGTGGCCATCAAAGTGACTGTTGCCCTCAACTTTTACGCCAGCGGATCCTTTCAGTCAGCCACTGGGGACATTGCGAATATATCACAACTTGCAGTGCATTGTTGCATCCGGCAAGTGACAGCTGCCCTCTATAGAAGGAGGCGTGAATTAATCACCTTCCCTGTGACCCTGGAGAAGCAGGGGGAGCGTGTGCAGGGCTTCGCTGCTATTGTGGACTTCCCCATGGTGCAGGGGACCATTGATTGCACACATGTGCCTTTGCGGGCGCCATTACAGAATCCTGAGGAGTTCCGCAACCGCAAGGGGTTCCATTCCTTCAATGTCCAGCTGGTCTGTGACCACTGGCAGATGATCATGGCAGTCAACGCACAATTCCCTGGGAGCAGCCACGATGCGTTCATCCTGCGGCAGTCCTCAGTTTCTGGCCTTTTTGAGGGCCCGGCTCACCCACGAGGCTGGCTTCTTGGGGACAAGGGCTATCCTCTCTGCCCATGGCTCATGACCCCACTCAGTTTGCCCGCCACCCCGGCAGAAGAGCTTTACAACAGCAGCCATCAGGCGACCAGGAACATTGTGGAGCGCACTATTGGTGTGCTCAAACAGTGTTTCCGCTGTCTAGACCATTTGGGGGGAGCCCTGCAGTACTCGCCGGAGCAAGTGGGTCACATCGTCGTCGTCTGCTGCATGCTCCACAACTTGGCCATTCGACGAACCCAGCCAATGCCAGCCGACCCTCAAGGTCCAGCAGAGCAGGCGGACGAGGAGGAGGAGGAGGAGGAGGAAGAGCAGGCGGACGAGGAGGAGGAGGAGGAGCATGTGGATGAGGAGGAGGAGGAGGAGGAGGAGGAAGATGGGAGGGCTCCTGAAACTGGAAGGGCCGTCCGTCAAAGGCTCATAAGGACTCGGTTCTAGGCCCCTCTGAAGGCATGATGGGTGTCATTCGTACCGCGCACTTCAGCTCGTACAAAGCCTATGAAGGCCACCAATATTGTAAATAGTTACGAGTACCATTGTAAATTAAAAAAATTCTTAATTGTCAAAAAAGTGCTTCCTTCCAGCATAACAACGTCATGTCAACAGAAACCATAACTAACAAAATAACAGATAACTCTCTGGCAAAGCCTCAAAACTAAACAAACAATCACAAACAATCACAACAGGTGAGGGCGTCCTTGAATTTGGAGAAAGATACGTCTCAGCACCTCCCTCTACTGCTGGCCCCTTGATGGAGACCGACTTCTCTTTCGCGGTCGGCCCCTTCCCTCCCTGCAGCTCCTACGTAATTGAACCCCAGTGGCGGCGTCAAGGTTGGGGGATGCCTGCTGACTGTCTGGAAGCGCAGAAGCCCCTGAGGGACGGCCTGGACGACCTCTGGGCTTGGAGGGCGCGGAAGCTGGCTGCTTGAACTGGGAGCAGTGTGCACTGCAGGTGGTGGCAGCGGCACTGCAGACGTTCCAGCGGTGGCATGAGCAATGCTCACCTGCAGAGAGAGGACTCCTGCACCATGGTTGGACGACACACTGGCTCTCTGAGGGGACCGGTTCGGACCATCCACCACAATCGACTGCTCCACTGATTCATGGCCTCCTGTGGTACTGGAAGGGCCCGGGGTGATCCTGGCTGATGCAGAGAGGGTGGCTGCAGTGAGAGTTCGCATTGCCTCAATCTGGGTGTGGACGAGGCCGGCAAGTGACTGCATGGCAGCAGTGAGGACCTGTGTGGCAGGTGCCAGTGCCTCGGAGAAGCCCTGGAAAATTCTTTCCATTGCTTCGGGCAAGGCCGGAGCAGTCCGTTCCACTGTGCCGGACAAGCCCTGGACAGACCTTTCCAGGGATTGTCCGAAGCACTGAAAAGTCCTTTCCATAGCGGCCTCGAAGCCCTGGACAGTCCTCTCCATTGCTGCCCCGAAGCCCTGGACAGTCCTCTCCATTGCTGCCCCAAAGTCCAGCACACTCTTTGCCAGTGTGTCGATCAACTGAGGCATCCTCCCCACTGCAGCCATAAGCTCAGTGTGCCTGAGTCGGGCCTGGGTGCATATTTCAGCAAGGCTACGCACCTCCTCTGCACTCTGTGCAGCAGTCATCGTGCCCTGCCTTGCCCTCCGGGGAGCCGGTGTCCGAACTTGCCTACCCCCCTCACGTTGCTGCAGGCCGCTTGTTCCGGCACCTGGCTCCTCATCAGAGCCCCCCCAACCCTCCCCTCCAGGGAACTACTATCCCCAGTCTGCAGATGTGTAGGCTCCCCTGAGGCTGGAACGGATGGTCCGGCTTCCTCCTGATCCTCGTCTCCAGAGGCACTGCCACTGGCAGCTTCAGGGCCCGGATCCCGAGCTGGTGATGCAGCATCTGAAAGCAGGGAGGTGGAAGAGTGGCTTTAGCAAACGGACAGCTTGGCAGCAAGGAATGCCAGATTGCGGCAAGGCTATGACATGGCTCCACAGTGAGGAAGCATGCTGGCGGGGGGACCAAGTGGAAGGAGACAGTTGTAAAAGGTGAGAACCTTATCATCGCTGTCGACAATGGGGTCGGCAGCTGCAGTGGTAACAGGACCACTCAGACATCCTCCAAGAATCTGGTGCACTCTCTCCTCGAGATCCGTGAGAGTGACCACTTGTGGAGGTCCTCCACCGGTTCGAAGCTGGTCTTTGCGAAACTTCGCCAGCTGGGACTGCAGGGGAAAGGAGGGGAAGTTATGTTACATGATGCCCTGAGTGATCATCTCATGCCCCCCATGGTGCAAGAGCCCTTACATGATGCCCTGAGTCAAATGTGGATGTGTGTGCCCAGAAAGGGCCATCGGTGCTTGCAGGCAGATGGCCAATGGGGCACATGTCACCCTGCAGCCATAAAGACAGTTGGAAATGAAGGGATGCAGAAGTATGCAGAAACAACGCTCACCCTGATGACCCGAGTGAGGTCGTTGAATTTCTTTCTGCATTGGACAGGGCTCCTGGTCACCATGTTGCTGGAGTTGACCCTCTGGCATACATCCCTCCAAGCTCGTCGGTAGTCCTTATTGTAATGTATGTACCTTTAAGGGGGGAACTCCTTTTTACAGCTCATGTATACTGTAGTACCGGCAGTGACCACACCTGTATATAGCACTGAGTAGTAATCTGTACAGGCAGTTCCACTGTGAGCCACGTTGAGTAAACACCTGTTGTACCGTTTCTCCTGCAGTCTGTGTCTTATTATACACAGACACAACATTGGCGATGAGGCAAGTTCGAACCTACCTGCAACTCTGCATCACCTCCCGGGGATTCGTTCCTGGAGATCAGTGGATTGGAGGTCAAGGCCAGAGGCTCGGGCGTCGACCATGGGCAACCGCCCAGTCATCCAGCAGAGACTCGAGAATTGCGGGGGAGGCTGTCGAGAGCCAGCCTTGGCTTTTCAGTTGAGGTGGTCCAGCGAAACGGGTTGGCAACAGGTAGTGCGCAGACCCTTCCCGGACAGCGGCCGGCTAGAGCCCGACCGAACGGCACAGCAAAAGGGCCGAGCAGCATCGACAGGGGAGAGGGAGAGAGGGCAGAGCGCACAGGGCGCAGCCGGTGTTCAGGGGCTGAGCAGCGTCGAAGAGAGGGAGAGAGAGACGCGCAGAAACCCGCGAGGCGCCACCATTGCCAAGAGAGCCGCCAGGAGCGGCATTGGCAGCAGCGGGGGAGGAAGGAAAGTGTGGGAGACGCCATTTTAAGCCATTGGGAGAAGCCATTTTAAACCACACCCAAAATGCCGAAGAGTGGCAGTATCACCGCATTTGTCAATGAAGTCGAAGATTGGACTAAATATGTCGAACGAATAGAGGTGTACTGCAAGGCAAATGAGGTGTCAGATGACAAGAAAGCATCGGTATTGTTAAATTTAATGGGTGCAAAGACGTATGGTTTATTATGAAATCTAGTAACCCCAACAAAGCCAATGGAAAAGAGTTTTGAAGACATAGTAACGATACTACAGGAACATTAAAACCCCACACCGCTGCTGGTAGCAGAAAGATTCAAGTTTCACAAACGGAACCAGCATAAGGATGAAAGCAATGCTGATTATTTAACAGAACTGCGCAAACTATTGAAACACTGCCAGTTTGGAGCAGGACTGGCAGATACCTTAAGGGACAAGTTTGTGTGTGGGCTTCAAAGTGAAGGAACCCAGAAACGGCTTTTATCTGAAAAGGACCTTGTAATGAAATCTGCTTGTCTTGCCTGTATCTGCTTGTCTTGCCTGTATTCATTTTGCACTCATGTATATTACCCTCCCCCACACGGTGTATAGTTTCACTTCCTCTTCCCTGACTTCTCTGACTCATTCCTGTGAGCCAGTCAGTGTGTTGAGATGTTAGCTCTGATCTTAGTGATTAATAGCCAACTTGTTTAAGTCTATAACTTCTAGTTTTGTGGTTATTGAAGGCACATCAGACCTTACACTGGAAAAGGCTTTCAGCATTGCGGTATCATATGAAGCAGCAGCACGGGGCGCTGCAGAGATACAACAGAGACCTCAAGAATATGGCACAAACGAAATGTCATATGGAACAGAGAAGTGCTATCGCTGCGGCAGAACAACACACGACCATAATGATTGCTGGTTCAAAGACAAAGTGTGCAGACAGTGTGGAAAAGTAGGACACATAACACGAGTCTGCAGGTCAGGAAAGAAAACCAGCAATAAGAAACCTACCAAAGAAAAGTACAAGAAGGTACATAAGATGACAGAGAATAGTTCAGATGAACAAAAGAGTGAAACGACTCCGAAAGCAGGGAACTGAGTTGTCTGAAACTACATAATGTGATCACAACGGAGGATCACCGAACCATTTGGGTCACTCTCAAGATAGCAGGAGTCCAGGTAAAGATGGAATTGGACACAGGATCAGCCCTAACAGTCATAAACCGACGGGACTACGAGCGGCTATTCTCACACATACCCTTGAGAGACACAAAAATTATTTTGAAGATGTACACGGGGCAAAAAGTCTACCCCAAAGGAAAAATAAGGGTGACCGTTATATATAACGGTAAGGAAACACCAAAACTAGACCTGTATGTATTGCAAGATGGAGGACCACCATTACTGGGACGTGAATGGATCCAGAAAATACAACTGGATTGGCATTCCATACAGGCACTGACTGTGGCTGACAAAAAGGATGACGATGTCACACCTGGGTGACTGTCAAAGATCCTAACTGACACGAAAGAAGTGTTCCAGCAAGGAGTCGGAACACTGAAAGGCATGACAGGGATGATTAAAATTGAAGAAAACGCAAGCCCAAAATTTTTTAAGGCCAGACCGGTACCTTATGCGATCCGCCCAGCAGAGCTGGAGAGTCTGGAACGTTCAGGTGTACTGTCCAAGGTAGACTGGAGCGAGTGGGCTACACCCATCATCCCTGTGATGAAAAAGTCATTGAGCAGCATGCCTGGGGAACCAAGGAAGGTTCGCATCTGTGGAAACTTTAAGGTAACAGTGAACTCGGTCCTTCACACCGTACAATATCCACTTCCGCGGATTGAAGATATTTTCACCTCGCTATCTGAAGGGAAACGATTCACTAAGATTGATCTGGCCCAGGCGTATCTGCAAATGGAGGTAGAAGAAGCAGCAAAAAAAACGTCACAATCAACACCCATAAAGGTCTCTACCAATACAACCGGCTGGTATTCGGGGTAGCATCAGCTCCGGCTATTTGGCAGAGGGCAATGGAACAAGTCCTGCAAGGTATCCCAGGGACCCAGTGTTATTTGGACGACATCCTGGTCACGGGCGAAAATGACAGTGATCAGCTTGCAAACCTGGAGCAGGTGCTCACTAGATTGCAGGAATATGGGCTCTGAGCTAACCGCCCCAAATGCGAGTGTTTTAGAAAACAGATCTCGTATTGTGGCCGCGTTATCGATAAAGAGGGGTTACATAAGTCCCCAGAGAAGATTGAGGCTGTAGTCAAGGCTCCAGCATCGGAAAATGTGTCACAACTGAGGTCGTTCCTCGGGCTGGTAAACTACTACCATAAGTTCTTGCCAAATTTGTCTACAATACTACACCCACTGAACACCCTACTGCAAACTGGGGTGCCATGGAAGTGGAGTGATGAATGTAGATGAGCTTTCCAGAAGAGCAAAACACTAATCACATCGAAAGAGGTATTGGCCCATTACAACCCGGCATTACCAATTCGGTTGGCATGTGATGTGTCACACTACGGCATTGGAGCGGTGCTGTCGCACAAATTCTCGGACGGCTCAGAGAGGCCAATAGCCTTTGCGTCACGATCACTAACCTCAGCCGAGCGTAACTACGCCCAGATTGACAGGGAGGCCCTCAGCCTAATGTGGGGAGTGAAAAAGTTCAATCACTATCTGCACGGGCAGAAATTCACCTTACTGACTGATCACCAGCCTCTTGTTTCCATTTTAAATCCAAAGAAGGGTGTTCCGGTGATGACTGCGCAATGACTACAAAGATGGTCACTTTTTCTAGGGGCGCACCACTATGAGATTGAGTATAAGGGCACGAAACAGCATGGAAATGCTGATGGGCTATCACGCCTGCCACTGCCTACTGCGGAGGAAGCACCAGCAGTGGATCCTGTCGAAATATTCCATTCGACTATAGTTGAATACCTACCGGTAACTAACGCTTGTATCGAAAAGGAAACCCGAAATGACCCGACACTGTCTCGGGTATATGACTTGACGGTGAAGGGATGGCCAGCACATGGTGACTCACTGTTGCCAGCATTCTCGACAAGGAGAGAACAGCTGTCAGTGTGCCGGGGGACCTTGATGTGTGGATCCCGAGTGGTAATTCCACCCAAGTTAAGGGATAGTGTGCTCAATGAGCTTCATGAGGGTCATCTGGGATGGGTAAAAATGAAAAGCCTAGCCAGGGCTTATGTGTGGTGGCCGGGAATCGATAAACAAATCGAGGACCTGACCAAGAGGTGCTCAGGATGCCAGAGAGTCCAAAATGCACCACCACATGCCCCTCTACACCCATGGGAGTGGCACTCATCTCCATGGCAACGGGTGCATATTGATTTTGCTGGTCCATTCATTGACTCAATGTTTTTAATAGCCGTGGATGCGCACTCGAAATGGCCTGAGGTCATCAAAATATCCTCCACCACCACGGAGAAAACTATTGCATTCCTGCGGAACATTTTTGCTAGGAATGGCTTGCCAGCACAGATTTGCTCCGACAACGGACCACAGTTTGTGTCCGACGAGTTCCGGAGGTTCTTGAAAAAGAATGGGGTAAGGCATTACACATCCGCCCAGTATCATCCAGCCACAAATGGATTGGCTGAGAGGTTCGTACAAACCTTTAAGAAGGCAACAAAGGCTATGTACAATGACAACGTTCCGCTGCAGCACAAGGTGGACAATTTCCTGTTCGCCTACCGGAATGCAACACATGCAGTCACCAACCAGGCCCCAGCCATGATGTTCTTTAACCGAAGGTTAAGATCTCGCCTGGATTTGCTCAGACCAAACGTACGAAGAGATGTTGAGAGTAAGCAATTCCAGCACATCCATGAGAAGCCAACAAGGAGCTTCAATGTAGGGCAACCAGTCTTGGCCCGCGACTACCGAACAGAAAAATGGCAGCCAGGAACGCTATGCACACAGCAGGGCCCACTAATGTACACAGTGGACGTTGGGGAGAGCATCGTGAGACACCATGCTGACCAGATCCTAGAGTCACAGGAACAAGTCAATCCCATGCCTCGCCCATACGTACCTGGTGATGAACCTGACGTACAGGTCGCATCTACCCCAGAAACAGTAGCATCGGAAGCTGATGAACCAACCGACGACAGGGGGCCAGAATCGCATCTGCACCAAGAGCAAGACACTCGGGAAAGGCGCTATCCAGAAAGGATCAGGAAGCCTCCCCAAAGACTGAATATATAAATAGACTATTTTCAGCTAATGTTGCATGTTAAATGAGTGTTATGGTACTGTTAATCTAAAAGGGGAGGAATTGTAATGTATGTACCTTTAAGGGGGGAACTACTTTTTACAGCTCATGTATACTGTAGTACCGGCAGTGACCACACCTGTATATAGCACTGAGTAGTAATCTGTACAGGCAGTTCCACTGTGAGCCACGTTGAGTAAACACCTGTTGTACCGTTTCTCCTGCAGTCTGTGTCTTATTATAGCCAGACACAACACTTATGATTCGGCCTCCTGCCATTGTCTGGGTACAGAACATCTTGACGGCGCTCCACTGCGGCCACCAATTGCTCCAGAGCCTCATTGCTGAAGCGCTCCGCTCTCTGCCTCACCTTCTCCATTTGGTCCAAGTTTTTAGCGCCAGAGAAGGGCCTGCGCCGATTCTGAGGCCTACAAGGCGCTGAGTGTGGAAGCTGAGGCTGACTGACCCACCCCTTTAAGAGCCGGCCGGCGCCTGGAAGTCTAGTGGTTATCGGTAATTGAGAGCACCTGTGCTGCGCCTGTCTGCGCCGATATTGGGTTAGCGCCGGAAGTTTAGCGCCTTAGGAGTCCCGTGCAACGCCTGCATTCGCGCCTCAATCACGTTTGGGGGTGTTGCAACCCAATATCGCGCCAGGCGGCGATAATTTGCATCTGGCTATAAACTTTGCGCAGCGCCAATTCTAACGCCTCAAGCGGGCCTATACCCAATTTCTAGGCCAATTATTGACTGCACTGTTTGATTTGTAGGAAGTACAGAGCCTTATTTGCTGCACACTTAAAAAAATTCCAGCTGGTGCAGCAAGGGCAGCTGGAAACTTTCCTGTAATTGAGTGGGAAGGAGAGGGAGTGGGGGAAAAGATTATTTTCCAGCACACAAAAGTGGCAAGAATTAATTTTTTTACGAGCACAAGAGGTTCTTCCATGAAGAAACATTTATAGGGGGAGAAATTGGATGAGTAGTGCCACCTGTAAGCGCCTAAAGAGGAGGTAGTGGCTGTAGCGCCACTGGCTGCGTCTCCCACGATATTCAGTAGGGGCGCTAATGGTGGCGTTAGGCATTTGCGCTGCGCCGCCACCGATGACATCATCGGTGTGCGCAGCGCCCCATTTGTGCCCCATTCGTGATATTTGGTAGCGAACACCGCAGTTGCGCCGCTCGCTACCCGTGCCCGGTTCACGGGGCCTTACTGTACCGCCAGTGGCGCAAGTTAAGGTGGAAGTGCGGGGCGGCCGCCTTTTCGGCGGCCGCCCAGCACCTCCGTCCCCGACATCTTAACCACCCCCCGCGGCAATGCCGGCTGTTTCCCGAGAGCCCGGCACTTCTCCTTGGTGCCGGGCTCATTTGCCGGCACTCGCGAGCGGGGATCGCACTGTTGCAGGCACCTCCCCCTTAACAGTGGGAGGAAGGCCTGCAGTACCGCAGCGTGCCGTGCCGCAGCGTGTGGCGCTGCAGCACGTTGCACTGCGATATTCAGTTTCAGCGCCCTAAGAGGGACGCGGAGCGCCTCGAGCCTCGCCCCGTGTCCCTCGAGGAGCAATGAAACTGAATATCTGACGATCGCTAAAGCCTCGAACGCTGCGCTAAATCCTGCGCTCAGGCGACTTTTGCGCCACTTTGGCGCCCCAACCCAATTTCTAGGCCATAGACTGCTCCCGCTGACCCATATACAATTATATCAGCACTCTAATTCCTCTTTGGACTCTACAGATCTTTTCATTCAGGAAAAGAAATGTGAAATTCAGTCTACTTCTTGTGGGTGTAGTTATAGTGATACGTGACCCCGCCACTGAGCTGAAAATTTACAATAGCAGACCATGCGCGAGCTCTCCAAGATTTTTCCATTAAGGCTAAATTGTGGCTGCGTATCTGAAGATTCAAAATCTGCCCATAGTGAAGACCTGATGTCATTTATTCTAACATGATGTCTAATTCTGTAAGAGCATATGGTCCTTCAGGTTTGCTGAGCACTAAGAGCTAGTCGTACTGGACAATTGGATCAGAGAATAAATTCCATAGGAACACAAAAGGCAACCCTGACAGTTACTGCTCTCCATCAGACATTTCTCCCTTTAACTTAATACAACCTTTGCAATTTTTTTTAAATTTTACTCTCCACCTCCAACCTGAGCTTTCACTGTTACTTAGTTATTTTTTTTTAACCGCCCCCCGCCCCCCACCCGACATTTTTGTTCTGTCAATACCTGTTCCTATTCTGCACTGTGACAAGAAACCAAGGACACCAATGTTTTTCTTAATTTTTCTCCTGGAGCTTGCCTCCCTGTCGAAAGTGCACATACCTGGAGTGGGGCCAAGGAGGGTTTTAAACACAAAGATAAGAATTTGAAATCTGAGGCATTGTGGAACTGGTAGCCAATGAAGATCAATGAGAGGCCATTGTCGGGAGCGGTGAGAGCGGAGTTTCAGTGAGTATTTAATCTCACTTTCGCGGTATTTTTTTCATAGACCAGTGTCGGGAGCGGTGAGAGCGGAGTTTCAGTGAGTATTTAAACTCACTTTCGCGGTATTTTTTTCATAGACCAGTGTCGGGAGCGGTGAGAGCGGAGTTTCAGTGAGTATTTAAACTCACTTTCGTGGGCTTTTTTACAGAGGCCAGTGTCGGGAGCGGTGAGAGAGGAGTTTCAGTGAGTATTTAAACTCACTTTCGCGGGCTTTTTTACAGAGGCCATTGTCGGGTGCAATGGGAGCGGAGTTTCAGTGAGTATTTAAGCTCCCTTTTGTGAGCTTTTTTACAGAGGCTTACCAATCTCGCAGACCGGCGGTGGAGTTCCAAAGCCATGTCAAAATTCAAAATGTAATGCAGGCAGGAGGAAGCAGCTGATTGAGTGAGTACGGCCAGGTGAGTATTTATATACTCTATAGTTTGACAGTTAAGGTTCATAGTTTATAAAGTTTAGAAGGTCTTAATTTTGTGGTTATAGTTTCTAAGGTCTCTGTTGTATAGTGGGGAGTGCTAGGAAACAAGGGCACTTGAGTATATCATTTAATTGTAGTATCATTGGTGGTATTGATTTAATTTAAACTAATTAAAGGGTAAGTCATGGCAGCAAAGCTCGGCCCCATGGCATGCTCCTCCTGCACTATGTGGGAAATCAGGGACACTTCCTCTGTCCCTGACGACCATCTGTGCGGGAAGTGTATCCAGATGCAGCTACTGGCAGACCGCATTGTGGCGCTGGAGCTGTGAATAGACACATACTGGAGCATTTGCGATACTGAGGACATCGTGGATATCACATTTAATCAGTTGGTCACACCGCAGGTAAAGGCTGTACAGGTAGGAAGGGAATGGGTGACTGCCAGGCAGATTAGTAGGCGCAGGCAGGTAGTGCAGGGGACCCCTGTGGCCATCCCCCTCTCAAACAGATATACCACTTTGGATATTGTTGGGGAGGATGGCTGATCGGAGGAAGGCAGCAGCAACCAACATCCTGGCACCGTGGGTGGTTCTGCTGCACGGGATGGGAGGAAAAAGAACGGGAGAGCTATAGTGATAGGGGATTCTATTGTAAGGGGAATAGATAGGCGTTTGTGCGGTGCAAACAAGACTCCAGGATGGTATGTTGCCTCACTGGTGCAAGGGTCAAGGATGTCTCGGAGCAGCTGCAAGGCATTCTGGAGGGGGAGGGTGAACAGCCAGTTGTCATGGTGCATATAGGTACCAAAGATATAGCTAAAAAACGGGATGAGGTCCTAAAAGCTGAATATAGGGAGTTAGGAGGTAAATTTAAAAATAGGACCTCAAAGGTAGTAATCTCAGGATTGCTACCAGTGCCACGTGCTAGTCAGAGTAGAAATAGAAGGATATTTCAGATGAATACATGGCTAGAAGAATGGTGCAAGGGGGAGGGATTCAAATTCCTGGGACATTGGAACCAGTGCTGGGGGAGGTGGGACCAGTACAAACTGGACAGTTTGCACCTGGGCAGAACCAGGACTGATGTCCTAGGGGGAGTGTTTGCTAGTGCTGTTGGTGAGGGTTTAAACTAAAATGGCAGGGGGTTGGGAACCTGTGCAGGGAGACAGAGGAAAGGAAAGCAAGGATAGAAGCAAAAGACAGGAAGGAGAAAAGCAAAAGTGGAAGTCAGAGAAATCAAGGGTGTAAATAAAACATGGCCACAGTAAAAAATAATTCTAAAAGGTCTAAGAGTGTTAAAGAAACAAGCCTGAATGCTTTGTGTCTTAATGCGAGGAGCATTCGTAATAAGGTGGATGAATTAGCTGCGCAAATAGATGTAAACGGATATGATATAATTGGGATTACAGAAACATGGCTCCAGGGTGACCAAGGCTGGGCTTTCAACACCCAGGGGTATTCAATATTCAGGAAGGACAGGCAAAAAGGAAAAGGCGGAGGGATAGCATTGCTGGTTAAAGAGAGTAACACAATATTAAGGAAGGATATTAGCTCTGATGATGTGGAATCTGTATGGGTAGAGCTGAGAAAGTACAAGTGGCAGAACACGTTAGTGGGAGTCGTATACAGACCCCCAAACAGTAATGCTGAGATTGGGGATGGCAATAAATGGGAAATTAGAGATGCATGCAATAAGAGCACAACATTTATCATGGGTGACTTTAATCTAGATATAGATTGGTCTAGCCAATTAGTAACAACACTGTGGAAGATGAATTCTTTCAATTCCTTCCTCCCCCCCCGCCCCCTGTCTCTGCACCTGCTTAAAATCTGTTACATTTCCAGCTTTTTCCAGTTCTGATGAAGCGTCCCAGACCTGAAACGTTAACCCTGTTTCTCTCTCCATGGATGCTGCCTGGCCTGCTGAGTATTTCCAGCATTTTCTGTTGTTATTACAAAACCCAAGGGGCTGGATTTTGTGAATGGAGATGAGTTGGAGGCGGGACTGCTGCTTGTCGGGTCGATGTCCCGCCTCCATCCTCGCCTGGCCAACCAGAGGGGTTTTCCCCTGATTGACCTTGTTAAGCCTGCCCTGCGGGCTCAGCAGGCCAATTAGGGGGAAGTCACTGACAGAGCATGTCAACGTCGGACATGCTATCTGTCAAGACTTCAGCATTTGACAGGTCTATGAAGCTGTCAAACACTGACATTCTCTATTGTTTGATGAGTCCTTGTGTTCAACTTTGTAGATTTCAGATAACTGTTGGTTCTGAGGATTCAACAGCCAGTCTGTGAAATCGACAAGGAAGATGTCGGGATTCCCGATCCAGAGCGGACGAAGGCTGTAGGCAGAAACCAAGGTAAGTGAATATTTTTTAACACTTAACACTCACCTTACATACTTACCACTCCACACTGGCAGTTAAAAGGATTTGACCCCTTTCCTGCTTCGAGGAGACGGGACCCAAAGCAGGACACCTTCCTGCCTCCTGGCAAAAGGGCACGGAGGTGGGATGGGGGCGGGTTTGCCAACTACCTCCACTTTCTGCTACTTTACCACCTCACATGCCTCCAAACCTGCCTCCTCGGGGCTGACAAAATCCAGCCCAAAGAATCTGTGAAAAACTTCTTTTTACTTAAAAATCAGCAGGAGAGGGTGAGTAAGCATCTGACAGTTATGTTGCGTATAACAATTCCCGATTATACTTTAGCATACACAGAGCTATTCCTTTACTTTAAGCTCAAGCAATAATAAGCAAAACACCACATATGTACTAACACCAGCGATTGGTCAATTCGGCGATGACTAGACATATGATTTCTGACAACTGACCAGGTTGCCCGGCTGCAGCCCCGAGTTTCTTTTTACAGCATCTTTTATACCTTAAAACCTGGCAACCTTTCCACTGCGTACGTGTCCCGAACTATACGGATAATGGTCATTAATTGTTTTTCAGTTCCTCTTATCAATAATCCATTAAGCATCCGTGGGCTTCAAGGCCGGTTACATTCCATGTAAGTTTTGTTTTTGCAATGATTCAACAGTCCCATAGTCTGTTCCCACAGAAGCTTCAAGGTCTATTTTCCTTCTCTGTTGAAAGACAGTTAGCAGCCTTCACAGCTTACAACTGTAGCATCCTTTATTTTTGCAAAAGTTCTCTCAGCAACCAGTCTCTTGGCCTCGCGAAGCATGATGGTATATAAAATTTGGTCAACTTTTAAGTTCGGTCAACTTACAGCAAACTATTACAACAAAAGATTACAGCTTATTCTGACATCTGGCCATTGAGCACAAGCATTCAATGCTCTGGCTTAGGATGCAAGTAGCAGGCAGCAGGCCCCTTTCTGACTTTTAGCATTTTCGAACTTCCCTGTGGATCATCTAGCAGGAGGTGAAGCAAACCAGGGAAAAATGTGACTGATAGTTATTAGTTGTGTACCAAGGAGCATATCCCCCAAAGGCAAATAAAATCCAGTTCAGATACTGAAAGCGGGAATTAAATATTAGCTATTAAGATTTAACAATTCTTCCCTAGAGCCATATTAGGTATGTGTGAGATCAAAGTTTGAATGCAGCACCACTGTTTATGAAACCATTTGCATCACAACATTTTGGTGCCACAAAATTGGAGATAAATGAAAGCCTAATAAATCAACCAGCCATAAAAGTATTAATGATTATATACAAACATGCGCAAAGGTGAAGAGTGCTAAAGATAAAATCCAAATCTAAAATGAGTTAGGGTGCAGGTAATAGTTGGATACTTGGAAAATTATAAATCTTCCACCAATTTAAAATGAAATACAAATACAGAATAGCTCATCTATTTCAGCAAAATGGGATGCAAATGGGAACCATTTGTCAATTTTAGCATTTTCTGAAGAAATAATCCGAGAAATTATTGCAAAGGAAAGCCCTCCATACTAAGACTGGACTGAGTTCCCTGATTGGAAATGGAGAAAGAAAGAAGAAAAAAATAACTTGCTTTTATATAGCATCTTTCACACGTCCTCAGGACATCCCAAAGCACTTTACATATCAATGACTTTACAAGTGAAGTCAAAAACATTAACAATGTAGGAAAATGTGGCAGCCAATTCGCCAACAGCAAGGTCTTACCAACAGCAAATGAATGAACGACCAGGTACTCTGGTATTGGTGGTGTTGGCTGAGTGAGGTCACAGAGACTCCATGCTCTGCCAAGTAGTGCAATTATTTTGGGATTTTACATTTAGACCACCTGAAAGCCCAAATTAGTGTAAAAAAATCACCCCTAAAAAGCACTGAGTGAAGCTCAAGACATTTTACTATATTATATTGCACTGCCTTTAATACGAGGTGTAATAAACCATCGACATTGCTCCAGATGGATTCACCATCATTTTACTGCTGGAGTAATTCCACTTTTCTCCAGATCCTCTTTGATTCTGCAGCTTCTCTGTCATCCTTTCACCTTCAGTTAATATCCTCCTCAGCTTCGTCAGCCTCTGTTAACTTTAATCTCGCAGCTGTACAGAGAGATACGAGAAGTTTTTTTACCTTACACACCAGACTGTGTCAAAGCTGCACAGAAATGGAGAAGCCAAACTTGGATGGTTACTGTTATTCCAAAAATATAAGCCCTGTATGTGGTGAAACTCCACTGAATCTAGAAAACAAACAAAGCACTGAAGTTCATTTCTAGAGGGATAGAAAAGCAGAGATGTTATGTTAAACTTATATAGAACCTTGGTTAGACCACACTTAAGAGTACTGTGCACAGTTCTGGTCACCATATTATAAAAAGGATATAGAGGAACTGGAGACGGTGCAAAAAAAGATTTACAAGGATGATACCAGAACTGAGAGGTTATACCTATCAGGAAAGATTGATCAGGCTGGGGCTTTTTTCTCTAGGAACGAGATGACTGAGGGGTGACCTGATAGAGATCTTTAAGATTATGAAAGGTTTGATAGGGTAGACATAGAGAAAATGTTTCCACTTGTGGGGGAGTCCAAAACTAAGGGCCATAAATATAAAATAGTCACTAATAAATCCAGTAAGGAATTCAGGAGGAACTTCTTTATCCAGAGAGTAATTAAAATGTGGAACTTGCTACCACAAAGAGTAATTGAGGTGAATAGCATAGCTGCATTTAAGGGAAGCTAGATAAGTACATGAGGGAGAAAAAAATAGAAGGTTATGTTGATGGGGTTAGATGAAGTAGGGTGGGAGGAGGCTCATGTGGAGCATTAACACCGGCATGGACCAGTTGGACTGAATGGCCTGTTTCTGTGTTGTAAATAGTTTTGGATGAATTCCACCATTCACATTTAATTTTATGACTGTTAACCGAAGTTCTCCTGCCACCACCGGCAATATATTGGATTTATATTTATATTTTTAAGTTAAGAGTAGAAAGCCAATGTGCTCGGTGCTCTTTAGTGTTACACAAGGGAGAGATTTCATCTGTCGCTCTGTGACAATGACATTGTAAATGTTACAGGATGCTTTTTTCTCCAATCATTATTTCTTGCACAGTAACCAGAGGAAATCTTCCCCTTTGTATAGATTGCTCCATACACACAGTGGCCAGCGAAATCCACCCGCCACCCCCAGCACACATTGTTAAACTGTTAGTCCATGTTCAGTTTTTGAAGGGGTATTTTGCACTTCGTTTTACACTTGGCCATTGAAATAAAAGCACAACAAAATTATTTTAAAATAACTAGTGAATCAGCAGCTGGGCTGCTCACATTAAGTCAGATGTTGCATTACGAGGACAGGAATGTTATACAAAGTAAAACACAACAATTTATTGTTCAGACAGTTGTTGATGTATGTCACTTTAACGCTACTAATCTACTTGATGTTAATTAAACACTGGGTTAATTGTTATTCAGGCTGAAGATGATGACAATAACAATAACAACAAGAAGCATTTGTGTTGCAGTTCTCACTTTTTACGACGTATTTAAAAAAGGAAAAGAAATGACACTGAGCACAAGGGAAGAGCAGGGGGTCGGGCCAATAATGCAGGTAAAGATAAAGGTTTTGAGAAGACTTTTGACAGAAAGGAGATAGGAAGGAGAAGGTAAGCAGAGGGACTTAGACAGAGAGTTCCAGAAGGCTGGGATACAGTAGCCAAAAGAGCAGCCATCAATAGTAGAGTGCAGAAGAAAGGGAGCAAGGAGTAGACCAGTGTCAGAGGAGTGAAGGGTTCAAGCAGGGACATTGGGACGAAGGTTAATACTCATGTAAAGTGGGGCAAAGCTGTGGCAATATTTGGAGGACAATGAGTTGAAGATGATCCAGGGATCCAGCAGAGCCTGGTGAAAGCCAAGTTGATGAAAATATGAAACTTTGAGTGGTTATGTTTGTAAGAAGGTCAATTAAAACCTGCAAACATTGAGAATCTAGTATTTTGTGTTCCTGGAAGGTTTTTCTGTACATTATATTTGGCTGCCTTTGTTTCTTTCAAACTTAGAAGTGTGACATATAAACCTGCATTTGAAAGTGAATGAAAAACATCTAAAGTGTGACAGACAGGAAGTTGTGATAGGGGGAATTTTAACTGCCTCTGCTTGGCAGAAAGCAGGTGGTACAGGAGTTAAAATCAAAGTGACCCACTTACTGCTCTTTTGTTCACCCCACGGCTATCTTAAAGCCAGATGGCTTTGGTCACTCGAATCACTCCTTTCAATAAAGCTTCTGTGGAGGAGTTGCTGAAGGTAAGAAAGGTGGTTATATTTGGAGCTGAAGGTTGCCCTCCTGGCTCGAGTAACACCACAGTGGTGGAAGCTTATTTAACTCCTCAGTCAGTCAGTCGTTCACTTTCTCACGCATTGCAATATGTCTTGCAATCTACAGCTCTGTTTGAAAGGGTGTCTCACTGGCAGAATTCTAAAATATGCTCTTTTACAGTTACTCAAGATGTCCAAGAGAAGGCAGTTGTTGAGGCAAATATCCAGCTTCAACCGTGCACTCACAGCACTTTATGTCACACATCTCTATAGTGGCAAACATCAGCAGATATATCCCATGCACTGGGGGTTAGTCAGTGAAGTAGAGCAGGGAACCCTTGGCAAAGCACAGAACATGACTGAGGAGGAGCAAGTACATTTGGAATTGGAGGAGCTACAAACTGCTGGCCAATGGACCAACTTAAAGACTCCTTCAACTGCTAAGCCCACAGAATTGAAACTCACAAGACCGGTCTACAAATATCGCTTGGTGGCACAGTATCAGTACTGTAATTCATGCAATCAATTGAGAATGTGCGAAGCAGCCCCTAGATTTAAGAGACATAAAATGGAGGAGTCCATAACCCACATCTGTGCATTGCTGCATGACTCTCTGAACAAGCTGCAGCTCACCATGGAGAGTATGGCCATTCCAAGGCCTTCTGAAGCAGAGCAGCCCTTGGCGAGATCCTAAGTTCAGTCATAGCTTCCATCACAAATGCTTTGACTGAGGGCCCAGAGGCTTTGAGTTCCAACCTACACCAGCCTGTATGTACTATCTTAGGGAATCAGATTTAGGCAGGTAGAACACAGGATTTCAACAACTTCTTTGCTGCTCAGCAGTCTGGTGCCACCAGGTGTCTGGTTATACACAGAAAGTCCCAGCAGTAGGGGAATGGCAGGAGGTGGCACAAATGATTGTGGGGTGGGGGGAGGTCTTCCATCCTTTAAAACGGAGCCACGGCTCTCAAATATGTAGATTGTTTCCAAATGGAATACAATACTGGAAAGTGTGAGGTTATGCACTTTGGCAGGAAAAATCGTAGAGCAAGTTATTATCTTAATGGCAAGAAACTGGAAAGTACTGAAGTACAAAGGGATCTGGGGGTCCTGGTGCACGAAACTCAAAAGGTTAGTATGCAGGTGCAGCAAGTGATTAAGAAGGCCAATGGATGTTGGCTTTCATTGCTAGGGGGATAGAATATAAAAATAGGGAGGTATTGCTTCAGTTGTACAAGGTATTGGTGAGACCGCACCTGGAATACTGCATACAGTTTTGGTGTCCATACTTAAGAAAAGACATACTTGCTCTCGAGTCAGTACAAAGAAGGTTCACTCGGTTAATCCCGGGGATGAGGGGATGGACATATGAGGAGAGGTTGAGTAGATTGGGACTCTACTCATTGGAGTTCAGAAGAATGAGAGGCGATCTTATTGAAACATATAAGATTGTGAAGGGGTTGGATCGGGTGGATGCGGGGAGGATGTTCCCGATGATGGGTGAAACTAGAACTAGGGGGCATAGTCTTAGAATAAGGGGCTACTCTTTCAAAACTGAGATGAGGAGGAACTACTTCACTCAGAGGGCGGTAGGTCCATGAAATATGCTGCCCCAAAAAGCTGTAGAACCTACATCATTACATAAATTTAAAACAGAAATAGACAGTTTCCTAGAAGTAAAGGGAATTAAGGGTTACAGGGAGCGGGCAGGAATTTGGACATGAGTCTAGGTTCGGATCGGTCATGGCCCTGTGGGTAGCGGAGCGGGCCCAGGGGCCGTGTAGCCTGATCCTGCTCCTATTTCGTGTGTCTAATTCTGTTAGATTCAGGAGATGGTTCAGTGATAGTAGATTGGTGGTTAGGATCAGATCAGCCATGATCTTATTGAATGGCGGAGCAGGCTCGAGGGGCTGATTGGTCTACTGCTGCTCCTATTTCTTATGTTCTTATGTTCTTATGTAAAAACATACAGATCCAGGTGGCGACAGTATCAATTCCCATAATGGCTGTACTTACAGAGCCCACTACTGACCCAGCACAAGGAAATACTCGACCACCTCACCCCTAGAGGCTGAGACTGACATATGGTGGCTATCCAGCTCATTCTTCCTCCGACTGAACAAACACTTAGAGCACATGATTAGAAAGTAGAAGACATGCACCATACATCATCACAAAGGGTAAACACTAGGGTGAAATGTTACAACAACCTGCACCAATCATCATTAGTATAAATCAAATTTACCACAACAGGAATTCTATTGTGCCATGGGATTTCATTTTGGTTTTGGCAGAATAACATAGTTGGTGAGGCATCCTGTTGTATTCATTTTAAGGTTGTGAGCAATGGTGGTAATGGTTAACATGTCCTACAAGTACCCACTGATGTGTCTAAATGGTGACCCTGGTCCAGGAGGACAGATGACTTGTACTATTCCTGTATTTGCACAACTAAATGGCATAACATTGTTTATTAAGCAGCTTTGCACTCCAAAACAATGAGGACATTTAAAGCCTCATTTGAACAAACATAACTGAAAATTTTCCAATGGGCCATCTTATGATGTGAGTGCTCAAGGTTGAAAAATCTCCCCTGATAAAATCAGACCCATTATCAATTATTTTCATCATCATTCCATCAGAATTTATAATTGTTTTGCCATTCTTAACACTCTTTGCATATTTCATTTTATCATTTTGATCCTTTGTGTTATCCCTCTCCTTTCACTTTCTCTCTAATCTTTAACCCAGCATTCCAGCTAGTTTCATTTTTATGCTGCTTTTGCTGTTAATGACTGTTCTGAATGGTAACACTGCCATCTACTGCCCAAATAAAAAAGTTTCAAAGAATTCCATGATACTTTGGTAATCTAATACAAGACAATATTAATGTAGTTGTTGTTTTGTGCGAGATGCGTGCATCACTTAGACCATAAAATTGACTTTTTAAATGCATTTAAGAGCAAATTCCACTTTAGCAAACACTTGATAAGAGAATATTAGTGTGCAGTAAATAAAGTTTGGAAAATACTCCAAATCACCTTCTGCATTAATTAACCATTCCTTCAAACAGAAATCATTTCACTTCTCATTTCTACTAAGTGATTTTTTTTTTACTAAGATAGATATTTTGAAGTAGGCACATTATACACGGTCATGGTTTCTATCAACTCCTAAGCAGCTGTTGTCATGCTGCAACTTGTAATTTGTTATATATTCTCCCCAAATGCTGCCTATTTGCTCATCAACATTCTCCTCTGGCTGGCAGGGCAGAATGGTTTGGGGCCATTAACTGCTCCAAAATGGACTTCAATACTTCTTATGCAATTGGCCAGAAGGAGACTTGACAGAAGATATTATCTACTTAGAAAAACATTATAACCTGTAGGGTCTGCCAAGGATCCCAGTCAAGAATAGAAAGAAAGTCATGACTAAAGGGAAGCCTCTTTGAGTAATGAGTAGCTATGGGACTTGGGGACATCAACTCACAACTTTGTAGCTGAGGTTCAAATATCCAAACACTTGGGATAAAACCCACTGAATTTAGAAATGATCATAGGAACGACGTTTAAAGTGTCTTTTGAAGCCAACGACATTTTAACACTACAAAAAAACTTAAGTTCTAGGAAGTACAGGAGTTCCAAATTGCACCGAGCATTGTATTCTGACTGGATGAATGATAATGCTGCAAATGTACCTTTACCACAAGGACTGCAGCGGTTCAAGAAGGTGGCTCACCACCACCTTCTCAAGAGCAATTAGGGATGGGCAATAAATGCTGGCCTTGCCAGCAACGCCCACATCCCATAAAAATGAATTAAAAAAACCGTGATTTAGGATTATTTACCATGGTTAAGGATACCTTCATGCAACAAAGCCACATCACAATGGGGAATATGCAGTATCTGACAATGATGCTTGATGGAGGCAGTGAAAGAGCCAATGAGAAAAACATCACAATGAATAGCCAGAATAGATAATAAATTTAGAACAGGCAAATCACTTGAACCTGAATGTTTTCGATTCCCCAGTACAATATACATGGAAAGGTGACCATCCATTATTGCTCAATTCAGCAAAAGTCCCACCTGAAGGAAAGTGAACATTTTTATAACGAGTGGAGTAGTGTTTCTTACATATTCTATTTCTTGTTCTACATATCTATATATATATATAGATATATGGATAGAATTAAAGTAGAATATTCAAAATTCATATACAGTAATCCAACAAGTAAATAGATCTAACTACAAATTAGAAACCAGATTTAATGGGATTTGAAATATTGCCAATCTTCTTGTTCAGTTATTACCATTTTCATGCAGTAAAAAACATAGTTTTTGTTTTAAAGATAACTTCATACACACAGTAATTGAAATGCTAAAGTGACACAAGAAAAAAATCTAGGCCTAGAAATTCGATATCGGTAAAAACCTGCCGGTGCCACCGTGGGCCGGTGTTAATGGCCGTCGAAAATGATGGTGCTGGCAGGACTGGTAAATTGGCGCTGGTGGCTAATTAACATAGGCTAGTGCTAAACTTACCATGCAACGCTGTACCAATCCATACCAACCACGAGGCACACCTCCCATTCCTAGCTTTACCTCACCTCCTTGGAGGAGACGGTGCTGGCCATTCTTGGCAGGGGCAGGGCTGAGCCATTGGCCAGCAGCGGGGCTGAAAGGATACAAGATGCTGGTATCCTCATACGTTACCCTCCTTCTCGCTTGCACCTCTTGCTTTTCCGCCCTCCCCTCACCACATCTCCACCCTTGTGCCTTCCTCATTTCACACACCAAGAAAAGTAGCCTCTCCTTGTGGAAATAGAAGAAGAAGAAGAAGAAGAAGAAACATCATCACTCGATTTCATACTCCCAGCCACCAGCTCCTCAAGGTCGACCAGCAAGGCCATTTGCAGTGTCCCCCACTGAAAGTCAGCAGCCTTCCACCAGCCATGCTGCAGCCACTGGGATAGCAATGCGTGACATCAGTAGGATAGGCAAAGGCACATACAAGAAAGTCACTAAGGGAATGTATAAGGGTGATGAGTTGATTTCTTGATAACGGCCCAGTAATTCCGGGCACAACGCATGAGTACGGACGGGGTACTCACGCGTGTAGCCGGAGGAATTACCGGTTTTCAGCATGCACAGCGCATGCGCTGAAAACTGGCATTTCCTGTCCTCTGACCCAAGGGGTTAAGAGGCAGAACGCGCGCGACTGCACAGGCAGCGCGTGCGCAGTGAAATTCCTTTTTTTTTCAGAGTTGCACATGTGTAAAGGCCTCCGGGCTTTACGCATTGAAAAACCACACGTAAGTACTTAGTTTTTCAGGTAAGTGGGCTTTTAGTACAATTGAGAAATTTTTTTTCCACAGGTTTGTTATTCTTAAACAATTTACAATAAGGTAAGTTTAGTTTTAGCCCCGATTTTTTATATAAATTTTTTTTTCAAATTTTAAAATTATTGTTTAAAATAGTTTTCCAGAGTTCTTTATTGTTCATTTAAGTAGTGCAATGTTTTTTGTAATTTTCTTTCAGGTTTAAGTAGTGTTTTGGGGCCAGGAGTTTTCATGAGTTTGACAGCTCTTACTGTCAAACTCATGAATGAACTTTTGCAACCTCCCATTGGTTGCCCTGTGCTCACGTGATCCCAGCTGGCTCAGTGCACTAAGTACGCTGCTGGGTCACGCAGGACCTCAAGCGGGCCAGTCAGAGGAAATGCAATGCGGGCCTGAATTAAAATGTCAGCACGCTGGGTAAGTGAACATCGGGGGCTTGCACATGTGGCAAGCTCCCGATCCTAATTTCAGGGCCATCATATTGGATGGAAAGATGTGTAAAGTTGAATTGGGAAGTTTGCTTTGTGGTGGATTTTATTTCAGCATTGTGGCCAAGAGGACGCTGTGATGGTCAGTAAAAGAGGGAAGGTAAGGTGGGACAAATGTTGAAAGGGGAATTGGGGTTGTGGTCACTGGTATTGCAGGTGGATGATTCCATCCTGGATATCCCAGCCAGAAAGGGGCTGTCTGGGTTGCATCTTTCCCTCTGCTTCCTCCTTTTTTGCTTCCTCCTCTTCTTTGTTTTCCTCTTCCCTCTGTGAGTGGATGCTGTAAATCTGAAATAAAAGCAGAAAATGTTGGAAATACTCAGCAGGTCAGGCAGCATCTTGACTTGAGACATGAACTCTGTTTCTATCTCCATGGATGCTGCCTGACCGGCTGAGTATTTCCAGCATGTTCTGTCTTCTCAGAGGCCTTCCTTTAGAAATAGAGGCCTTGAAAGGATCCAGCAGCACTCCCTGCTCTCCCTGCACACTTAAAAACTTTTAACATGTGTTGCACCAAGCCACTACTTCAATAAAATTTTAAAAATCCAGTTCAAATGTTACATGCAAACTTACCTGAAAGATGTGTGTGTCCCTTTAAGAAGCGCTGACAGCATCTCTGTCAATCTGCTGCATGCTTGCATTTCAGAGCAAGCTTATGACCCAGCACTGAACACAGTGCTAAGGTTGAAGTTCGCAGAGCGTGCCGTCAAGTCAGCATTGCATGCCGACTGATGTCACGCACTCCCCATTTGCATCTCCAGGGCCAGTGCTGCTATCGGCAGTGTTAAAGACCTCATCAAAATGGCGGCCACCGAGTCCCATGCCAGGGCGTTAGCGTGGCGACTCCCATTTTTCACCAGGATTACAGTGCTAACGGGTGGCGGTAAATGGCCCAATTTCTGGTCCTTAAAGTCTTCATGTGAAAATTACAATACTGCAATAATAGACAATGGGGGCTAAATTGGATATTGGCCCAAAAACAGGCATGGGATCACGATATGCGATCTGCTCACACCCATTGAAAGTAATGTAGGCAGCACATGAAATTTGTGCTGCCTGCTCATTAGCATGATTACAGCGCTGAGCCAAGCACTAAACGCGCTGCTGGTTGGCTCAGCACTTAACAGGGGGCCCAATATCATGGGAAGTCTGCTCTGTATTTAAAGGTTGCCTGCAGTGTCAAAGGCTGCCTGCACTTCTTAAAGGGGAGGTGCTTTGTAAAATAAGTACTTCATTCTGACTGCATCTAAGCATAGGGGAAGTGAGCAATGTCACAACAAGACAGAGAAAGGGCACCTCAGTTCTCGGATGCAGCACTGGAGGCCTTGGTGCAGAGGGTCGATAAGGGGAGGCAGATCCTCTACCCAAAGGGTGACAGGAGGCCTTCCAGTCACACCGTACAAAGGCAGTGGGAGGAGATTGCTGAAGCAATCAGTGCTATCAGCCTTTCCACCAGGACATGGATCCAGTGCCAGAAGAAGTTTAATGACCTCACATGAGTGGTCAAGGTGAGTGAATGCATCTTCAATGCCATATCCTACCAACTGCACCATTAGCTTCACACACTGCTCAATACACCACACCCCCATCACTCACCCCCATCACTCACCGACCAATAATCTCTAGCAATCACGACTCATATCTCACAATCATAGCTTCACCTCACCCTCACAAACTTATCACTGCAGCAAGCTTCATCCTGACATCTCACACCTTGCACACAATGCCAGCTATTCAATCATGACAGGCACATTACCTAAGCACATTGCGGCACACTCACTGACAGAATTCCCTTTCTCTTGCAGGCCTAGATGGAGCATAACCAGCACCAGCAGGAGCTAACAGGCGAGGAGCAAGCGCGGCTGCAGAACTGACCCAGCAGGAGGAGACAGTTCTAGATTTAATTGGAGGGGCCGCCACTGAGGCCGTGGCGATTGGCGAGCCTAAAAGCATTGATGAGGACGATATGCTCATACCTAATTCTTCTTCTCACATTCCACTTCCTCCTCATCCTACAATCTCTTCTCACTTACAAGCTGCTGATGGTATATGCATCCTTTCCGCCCCCCCCCCCCCCCACCCCCACCACAACCCGACCCTTGTGCCTTTCTCCTTTCAGGTACCCAAGAACTGCCACACAGCCTGTGCAGCAAAAACTAGAGGAGGCGAGTGATGGAGAAGAAGAGGCATCGTCATGCGATTTGACAGTCCCAGGCACCAGCTCACAAAATGGCACTGTACGAACTTTAGAGGTAGTATAGAGGCGGAATCTGCATGTGGTGAGTCACCGGGCGTGAGTGGGCTGCAGCCAGGCCAGGGGGAAAGGGTAGCACAAGTGCCAGCTCCTCGAATGTCAAAGTCGCACACGAGTTCTGCTGCAGAGAACTCAGATGAGAACTTTAAAGGGGCGGCCTTCAGAAGAAGGGTGATGAGCATGCGCACGAAAATGCTTGGTGCAATGGCAGGCCTGCCAGAGCGCCTCGTGTCACTATCAAAGAGCATGGAGGAGTCCGGCTCCAACCTTGCACGGGGCTTTGCACGGAATTTCCAGGATGGAAGTGATGGGGAGCTCCATTAGAGCACTTGTACACCCAACTGTGATGCTAGATGTGATGGGCGATGTCGCAGCTGCCATTGCAGCACAAGCAGAAGCCACCCAATGTCTGAGTGCTGCAGTGGAAGCTCAGACTGAAGTCATGCAAGCTCAGACTGCTTTCATGTAGGCTCAGCTTACTGCCACTCAAGCTCAGACGGCTGCCATTGTGGCTGGGTTTACGAGTATGGAAAGGGGCTTGCGGGGTCTCATAGAAGTCCAGCAATCTGTCCTTCAACAGACATCTATGAATGCAGAGTCGCCACCCCGGGGGAGTGGTAGTGGCTCCGTGGAGCTTGAACCTGCTGTCCTCTCTCAGGATGGCAGCATTCGTACTTTCACACTGGGGTTTCATTCAGAGGAAGCAGAGTCTGATGATGCGTTCGCTGACAAACCATCCTGAACAGGGATTTGCAGGCTGCCTTCTACCTTCCCCCTCCTCCTCTTCCTCCTTCTCCACCTCTTCCCTCTCCTCGTCTTCTTCCTCCTCTTCCTCCTCCTCCTGAGGTGGTCGCGGAACCCGTGGTGGCAATGGCTGTGCCCTCATGATGGCCAAGTTGTGGAGGATGCAGCAGATCACCATGAATTGGGACACCTCCTCTCGAGTAGTCATGGCAGCGGAACCATTGATTGAGCATCCCAATGGTCCGCTCGATGAGGTTCATGGCAGCAAGGCTGTGATTATATGATTGCTGGCCACGAGTGGTGGGCTTGCTGAGAGGAGTCATAAGTCAGGTGTAGAGTGGATAGCCCTTGTTGATGAGCAGCCACCCTTAGGTTCAATGTGGTGGCTGGAAGATTGCTGGCACAGCAAACTGGCACTGGATAAAGGCATCATAACTGCTGCCAGGATAGTGGGCATTCACCATCAAGATGGGCTGGGTGTGGTCGCACACCAACTGCACATTAAGTGAGTGGTAGCCTTTGCAGTTACACTACATCTCAGCATTGCTATCCGGTGCCCACAAAGCCACATATGTGAAGTCGATGGCGCCTTGCACCATGGGGAAGCTCGCTATCCAGGCAAAGCCAAGTGTGTGCTCCTCCTGCTTCTCTCTGTTCAGAGAGAAGACAATGAAATCCCTTCTTCTAGATATCGGAGACTCTGTGACCTCCCGGAGGTAGCAATGGATGGTGAACTGTGAGATGTTAGTTATGTCCCCTGTTCTAGCCTGGAAGGATTCGCTGGTAAAAAAAATTAAGGGCCACTGGCAGAGCCGTCATTGCTCTGCTCTGAGGCTGAAGGTCTAGCTCCAAGAGGCGGCACAGTTCTGTGACCACCTCCTTGGCAAAGTGGAGCCACCAAACACACTGCTCCTGGCTTAGGTATAGGTAGGAGAAGTGCTCCCTGAAGAAACTAGATGGGTAAGTCCTCCAGCTGAGAGCCCCTCTCCCCCTCCTGTAAGAATTCGCAATAATTTACAGTTCTGAAGATTAATTTTTTTGATTAAAGAATCCCTGGGCGATGTGCCTTTAAATTTCAAGGGATAAAAATGGCCGTCAGACCACATGGCTGAAGACAAAGGACGTGGAAAACAGCTTTCAATGGAGAGGCCAATCAAAGGGGAGTCCCCACCACCCCCTGCAGCAGATAATCGATTTGTTTACAGAAACTGCTACACGAATGTTTGCACAAGGGATTATTCACTTCAGACTGCGGTTTTGGGTGACCACAGAACAATGGCCTTCTGTTTACACTCCTCCCAAGCTGTTTACATAGTAATACAGCTCCATTCAAAACCCATCAGGATGAATGGAAATGGTTCAATAGCCCATCACACACAATGAAGACACATCCAAACTGCTGCTTTACATTCAAAGCTCAGCACAGAAGAGACAATTGAACTAAGAAAAGGAACAGTTTAAAATGAATGGGTTTGGATGAATCACCCATTACTGGACAATGGGGCAGTTGGATCCCTTTTGTTTTAGCCCAGAAACATCCGGAGCTGGGCGGGCCCCAAAAGGGGATATAAAAGATAGCTTCCCAGAAGCTCTCTCTCTCTCTCTCTCTGGCCTTGGCTCCATGTGCCTCTACAGCGTGGGAGTCTGCCTGTGGAAGTGAAACACCAGCAGTTTACTTTTAAAACACTGGGATGTTTTTCACTTTGGGGCAGTGAAGATCTAAGTTCGCAGGGCACGGAGCTGGCATTGCAGTGGTGAGCATATATTTTTCTGGCCTTCCACAAGGCAACTTAGGATAGGCATGGGGTGGGAGTAAAGTGGGAATTTCGTTAGAATTCTGATTTTAGTTGATTTCCCTCATTGTGTCCGTTTTTCCTCCCCCATTTAAGTAAGACAGTGTTGCAGCTAGCAGAGAAGTGCGATGGTAAACACTGAATTCGGTATTTAAAACCGTATTAAAAGGGAATAGCTGTTTTAAAGTACTGCATTTAAAACTGTATTAAAAGGGGTGTTGCACCAAGCAAAGGAGTGCTGTGGTGAACGCTGTTAGCTGTTTTAAAGTAACTGCATTAAAGTGCTGTGTTTTAAGTAAAAGCCACCAAGCTAAGGTGCTGTAGTGAGTAAAGGGTCTTTTAAGTAAAAGGTACTGGATTTAAAATAAAAGCAGTGTTGCACTGAGCAGGGAGCCCTCTAGTGAACACTGAGTGTACTGTGTGTATTAATCAAAGGAGAGTTGCACTGAGTAGGGAGCACTCTAGTGGACACTAGGTGTACTGCGTTTAAGCAAAAGTGTTGTACCAGGCATAAGAGCCATATCGATTATTTTAAGTTTTTTCTTTCTTTTGTTTTCAATTAATACTGCTCTGTTTTGCACCCAAACCACGAGTCACGTTGTTTTCTCTCTACATAGCCACCAAATAAGTCCGGGGGTCAGAACTCAGGAATAGGGGAGCACTTCAAAACCGCAAGGGGGTTCCTGGAGCAGCTCAGAGGCTTCTGACTGGCCAGAGACAAATAACCCCAGCCCTGCTAATTCCTTACACTCCTCCTCCTCACTCTGCAAGTAGCTTGTCTTCTTTGTTGCCTCTGCTCCATCTCCCTGTCGTGCTGCAAAGCAAGGGGGACTGCAAGTAGAGCCCCATGACTGGGAGCAAATGCTGTAGTCAGAGGCCTTCCAGTAGCAACCAACACCTTCCCAACAGCACCACCTGCACACTTTAACAACATTAGAAATGTCTTCCAGCAAGTCAGTATTCATATAAACTCTGCAAGAGCCAGTCAGTACAAGAAACATAATCAACTTAACAGCAAGTTGGATGTATCCCTTTAAGTAGCACTGGTGGGAGGGCCTCTCATGCAGTTGAACCCACGTTCAGCTGTGCATCTTTAGGAGTGTGCATTTTTTGCAATGGCGACGTCCAAAACGGCAGGTCGTGCATGAAATCAGCGTTGCACGCTGACAGATGTCACGTTCTGCCTACTCTGCATACAGCCGGTGCACACATGTCACGCCCACACCATCACCTTCACCAAGATGGCAACCAACCCGGGCCGCACCAGAAGTGGGTGGAAGCAGGCTGCCGCCATTGTTTCCTCCAAACCGGCCATAACTGCTGGCGCTAAGGTGCCGAATTTTGCGGCCATTGTTTACATTTATCAAGCTGCTCAATAGCTAAATACTCATTAAAGTAATTAGTCATTTTTGGCATAACATTAAAAAATCATTACCTCATTAGATATCCAAGATGAGTGATTGTCAATTAATTTTAATCTCAAGGTTAAGCATTCTCGCAATTGATACAATTCTAACTCAATACAGTGTTCCCTGCCCCTTCCAATAATGCTTTCACTCCAGTAAACATCAACAGGCCTTCCTGAGTGAAGTGTGTGTGAATGATTCGGTACAGAATTTGTTCACAGGCTGATCTAAGACCCATTCTAAATTGTTGCAAACCATATAACCTGTAAGCATGCTTTGCTTAAAAAACACAACAAAAAAGCATCATATCTATCATTCATACCAGAGTGAATGTGATTTTGTGTCGAGCCACAAAATGATATTTGCGCACAATTTGTGCAATTTATTGCTCATACTTTTCCCCCTCCCAATGATCACAGTGAAATACTGACATTTTTCACTGGTGCAAAACCAATGTGCAGTAGGCCAAGTTCCCCTATGATTACATTATGCAAAGGATGATGCATGGGCCTTCCCTATACAGCAAAAATTGTTTTCACCTATATATTTATAAAGTAATTATCTTGGCACTTTGGATCTGCTTGGATACAGCTCTAAGCTGTGAGGCTGCATGTAAAGTGGTGGAAGTAGGTTTCTTTGAAGAATGTTTAGGGAGGTAATGAAAGATTTGGAATATACTTCAATTGCCAATTGACATGAGGCTTCAAGATCTCCTCAAAAATGTCCTTCACAAAAATACCAGAAATTGTATTTCTCTTGGTCATCGTCAAAAGAATAAGTTTAATAATTCTACAAAAAGCTTATCACCCAGCTACACTTAAATATATAAAACATTCAGCAGCTTATTGACTTTAACTTTGTTTCTCTCCACAGATGCTGCCTGACCTGCTGAGTGTTTTCCAGTATTTTCTGTTTTTATTTCAGATTTCCAGCAGCCGCAGTAATTTTCTTTTGATTTTGTGTTTAATTCACTGCCACTTCTTTTCCAGAAATGCTAGTTCTGATGAAAGTTCGTCAACCTGAAACAATAATTCATTTCTCTCTCCACAGATGCTGCCTATCCTGCTGAATGTTTCCAGCAGTTTAAGTTTTTATTACAGCTAAACACTAATGCCTTAGGTCAGGAAAGTAACATGTTGAGTTCAGGACAATTCTTTAAGACAGAGTTAATTAAAATCAAACGATCTGTTCTACTAGCTAAACAAGCTCAGATCTTGTTAGATTTATTTTTGACATGAAGGTTTAGCAGATCATATCCTTCCAGAGCCCTGTGGATTAGAAGGGAGAGAGCAAATATAAACAATTAATGTAACTAATGCAATCCCACAACATTTACAGAGTGAGAAAGCGCATCATTAAGTCATTAATCTCCAGAGTGAATCAACAGCTGGAAACTACTTTGAACAAATGATAAACATTTCTCACAATTCTGGGTGGCACATCAGAGCATCAATGAATTACTTTGCAGAATGGAGTTCCCAATCTTAGGAGTACTGATCTGGGGGGGGGGGGGGCGGTGGAGGGGTCATCATGCAGAGGGCTGGCATCTTTTTATTGGGTGGGCATGGAGGAAATAAGAGTTAGTTGCTGATAGCTGCTATTGTCCACTCATACCCATCAGCTCAAGGGTGACGTTGGTGGAAACCTGGGAGTAGGTTGCCTTTGTAGGGCGCAGAAAGATTAGAACAGGGGGGAAAAATGTGCCAAAGTTTCAGCTCCATCTGAGTATCAGATTTTCCCAGTGTCCAGATTGCTGTTTCCTCAAAAAAAATTGTTCTCTCAACTAGACTGGTGCAAGCACTTTCTATTTCCCCATCTCCTTCTTACTCCAATCTGATGGGAGAAACATTCCAGAAGAAGGCACAGTCAGTCTTCAGAGGATTAAACTGTCCTCTAATAATGTTCGTTCTTACCACTATTTTTTAAAAGTGTTGGATATTTAACAGTAAAGCTATGTAGAATATTCATTACAATATACTTGAAGTACAGGCGGACAAGAAGACCAATGAAGAGGTATATACAGAATTCCATCAACCATTGAATATTTAAGAGGAGTGTGGAAAAATTAAGAAAAAGCTTTGGATCTCTGTTTAAAGTTTAGACTCCAAAAATGTCTGAATTCCTTTGTTTTGAACTGGTCATTATGCAATGGCCTTGACCACCATGATTATGGTTGGTCTGTGATCTTCTGCCATGTTGTTTGAGATGTATTGGGACTGGCTGGGATAAGAACATAAGAACATAAGAGGGATGGGAGGGGAGACGGAAATTAGAAAGAGCCTGACATGGAAGACTTGGAAAATCAATCACGTGGAGTAGCTTCTTACTGCAGCTAGAGTTCCAAATCCAAATCTGGCCCAGGAATTAGTATTTTAAGTGTGCAAATAAAATGACTGGCAACAATCTCAATCTAATTTCTAAAGCAGCACAAATGTTCAATAAATGTGTCCAAATTAATTTTTTTTTAATGTCTATGTGGCCTAGCTTCGAGGTATTGAATCTGTTCTCCCTATTACCAAATATATGTTCATTTAACATTCCTAATTGAAATATTTATCACCCCTCTTAATCTGTGCAATATTTCTAGTCGGTTACAACTCACATGTACAGCTTTTGTTTACAAATAACACAACAACAGCATTGTGATAAAACATTTTGGCTCACAGTTGAATGAGGAACACTAACATTCCCGATACCACATTAAATGGTTTATAAGCACATGCAAAATAACAGATTTCAGATTTTCTCTTACACACAGCACATAACAGATGCAACTGGATTAATTTACGACACTTTTCACAGATTTTGAATTTACACCGCACATCAGTCCACAGACTACAGGCACATTAAACAAATATGATTTGTAATATTACTGTTCCTGTATAACAAACAAATACCAACTCCTTCACTTATTAGCTCCTCTGTTGTAGTGGTCTTACAGCTTACCTGCTTTACACTATCCATATTGCCTCCAAGAAACTAGTTCTTTTTATGCCAAGCACATTAGACCCAATTTGAACTCGGGGCGAGCGTAAGGCCAATGGAGCAATCATGGCACTTCCCCTCCCACCCCACCACCCCGCTCACCAGCATGAGGCCCAGGCCATTTCAACTCCCAGGCCTCATTTCAGTACACTAGGCCCGACTCACACTCGAACTTGGCGCCAATGATGTCAGGCTGGTGGACGGGAGTTATGCGAGCAAAGCAGGAGGTTGTGGCCGAGGGACGTGCAGGAATGCATCTCAGCATGGCAAGTGAAGCGGGGCATGCAAGGCAATCTTGGGATTGCTGGGGATGCCCAAGGAGTCCTTGTGGGGCCAGGAGGAATGCTCTTGCTCCTCCTGGCTCACAAGGCCCGCTTAAAAAAAAATGTAAAGTTTACTTACCAGGGCCTCTTCTGACACTGGATCCACTTCCCGACAGTTTCCCCAGGCGCAGTTGACACTGAGTATGACCCACATGACCCAGGGTTAAAATCGAGTCACAGTCCGAATGACGTCATCGCAATGCGACTTTAAAATTTTAATCTGATAAAATGGCAGGAAGCAAAAGTGCAACGTGGACCTGGTGCCACTCTGCCTCTATTTGAACCCCCCACATGCTTCGTTCTCATCAGATGCGGAGGGAGGGGATTAAAATCAGGTTTTTTTGTCTCCCAACAAGTCTAATAACCCCAGCTCAATTCTTAATTCCTTGCAAAACCCAACTTAAATACTCCTCCTATAACTGCTCTTAACATCTTTCTTACACGCTTGAGGAGGATTAAAGCAAACACTGGTTAGTTGTTTGGCAATCTTTTTCTCTCCTCTGTCCTCACTTTCCCCCTCCTCCGATACACACAACTTCCCGGCCTCCATTTCATCACTGCAATTGAAGTAATTGTTCCTCTGAACTTTACTCTCTTGATACTTGCAAGTTCCAAAATGCACACACTCTTTCTCCTTCTAGCATTGTATTCAAAGGAAGACTCATTTTATCAACTTCTCTTTTAATTCTATTCCAGAACCTGCACATGTTGGTACTCCCTACCCTCCTTCAGAGTTTTCTCCCTCCTACAACCTACAGCTTTTAGAGCTTAGATTCACATAGTCGCTAATTCTTGAAGTACCCCACCTGCTTTCCTACTTTCTTCAGCTTCAGTGGTGTCCTACACCATTGCCCTTTCACCCAGGTTTATCCAAAGAAAAAACGCAAGTGATTTGCTACCTTTTACCCACTGCACAATGGCCTTACTGGTGGGATGGTACAGCTTTAAAAGAACGATCTCTCTTGTAGTTGCTGATCTCTACACTACCCAACATATAAGTCATTAGTTTGGTTAGCAAATGAGGTACAGAAAAAAAAATCTATTTTAATTACAATTTTGTTCATCCTCTGAGCCAAAGTTGCTTCCAATTAAATATTTGTTTTTTTCTTTCTGAGCAGTATCCCAAGAGGTAACATTTTTAAAAGAATGACAGCGTTTAAACACCAATACTAACAGTAAGAAGTACTAAATTAACATTAACGACATTAATTCATTGACAGCAATTAGTCGATCAAAATTCAATTTACGCTAATGATTCATCAATCTCAATTCCTCAAGACCATGGCCACTTCAAAGCCTGAAAGCTGCTATGTTGTATATTGGCTACCCCAGCACTACTTCACTGTCACCTCTGGAAATCATTCATTTCTCACCCACATTTCTGGGAGGTTGGCAGAAATTAAACTGACTAGTGTACATCAATAGAACCATTAAATGGATCAGTATAGTTTTTAAAGTCATTTTCAGTGATTTTAAATCAGATTACTCACAGGTGGCGCACTGGACACCCTTATTAAAATTACTTATTTTTGGTGATAAACCCATTTTCAGCTGTATTAATAAAGCTGCACCAGGTTACCACTCTCAAATATATCAAGAAATACTTTTTAATGGAAAGAAAGAAATAGAATCGATGACCTTCTATTACGCTGCCCGATTGCGCTGGTTATGATTATGAAAATGAATTTTACTGGAAACTTGAACTGTAACCTAACCAGCACAATTTCGAGCGCAATTTCCTGATTGCACCCAAAGTGGAAACTCTACCCCAGTATTATGATATCCATCCAAAAAAAAAAGAATTAAACTTGCATTTGATTAAACTCAGAAATATGTGGCAATAAGCAAGCCAACAGACCAAAGACAACAAGCTAAACAACACTGGTTCATTGAGATTGGATAAAACTGAGCTTTCTCTTTAATCCTCAATCCGTGCCCTTTAAGAGAAAATCTCTTGAGAATCTGCTACTTTCCTGTAGAAATATTGATTTTTCTCTTCACTTACAGAAGCTCTGTCAGCAACGTCGTCAGGCTGACCAAATAGGAGTGAATGTGGGTAATAGAATCAGGAAAAAGGTTTGGGAGTTCCTATCATTGGAACAAGGACCATCAAGAGAGACATTTGGTTCTATGCAGTTCTCCAACTCTATTGTGACATTCATCGTTATGACTGTAAAATAAGTTTTATATGTTAGATGAAATAAAAGATGTGTATTTTAAAAGTTAAAGGTTTTCCAGTACCAAGAAGGATCTTTTAAATTAATTCTGCAAGACTGCCCTTACTTTTATCTATATATAAATGGGGACCAGATACAAGATCTACTTGTTTTCAGTATTTATTAAACAACAAGGGCTGGATTTTGCCAATGGGGAGCTTTTGGAGGCGGGACTCCCACTTGTCGAGTTTCAGTCCTGCCTCCATCGACTTCTGCCCAACCCACGCTATTTTCCCTTGATTGACCTTGTTAAGCCCACCCAGCAGGTTTAGCAGGCCAATTAAGGGTAAGCCGGTGACAGAGAACGTCAGCATATGATGTTTCATCTGTCAAAAATTTTTGACAGATGAATTGTCATCGTTTGACAGCTCTGTGAAGCTGTCAAACACTGACATTCTCTGTAGTTTGATGAATTCTTGTATTCAAGACTCATCAAACCTCTTTCTTTAGCAGAAATTAGATGGTTGTAGCATTGGAGAATGTAGCAGCCATCTGTCATCTCTGCCGCGGAGATGTGAGACTTTCCGCATCCCCAACGATTGAAGCCTGCAGGAAGAAACAAAGGTAAGTAAACTTTTTCTAACACTTTCCATTTACCTCACATAATCACCTCTCCACACTTGCACCCATCACTTACCTTCACAGCGCACTTTTGCACCCGTCCGACCCCCGCAGATCCACTGCTCGCCTCGGTGACCCTGGCAGGGTTCGCAGCCTTCGCGAAGCCCGCACTTGTGTGGGTGAAATGATATAATCCTCTTATCTGCCTGGTAATTACCTGTAACAGGCAGTTAAGTGGCTGTAATCCCCTTCCCGCCTCCAGGAGATGGGACCCGGCGCGGGTCGGCTACCCGCCTCCCGGGAAGATGGCACAGAGGCAGGTTGGGGGCAGGATGGGCACCCGCTCCCAGATTCTGCCATTTTCCCAGCAGTCCCGCCTCCAAACCCGCCTCCCCAGGACTGGCAAGATCACGCCCCTAGTGTCAGAATTAGCAAAACAGGAGAATAAATTATCAATTTTATGTCCCCTGTTTATTATTAACTGGATACCTTTATCATGTATCTAGATCAAATGTTAACTAAGGGGTTTCACTACGCATCTTCCTGAGCACCTGCCAGTAAGGATCAGAACCCTACCCAAGCATGGTCCCAAATTGTGCTGAATTAGGTCTCTTTGGCAGCTAAGATAAAATAAGATACAGAGCTGTCCTTTAAATTGTGGTGATACACCCATGTTGGGGAAAATGCCCCTCTGCCATACACAGTTATTTTATGTTGCAGGAAAAATGTCCATAGTTCTTACACAGGTTATTCCCACTCTGCCGTAGATTTACTTTTTCACCGCACTGTACGAATTGTCCCCTTATTTAACCTACATATTCACCTCCAGATCCCTGTGTTTCTACTTAGAAAATGGGCAGTTACTGCTCACTTCAGCTAGCACACTAATGCTGAATGAAAAATAAATAAGAAAATAAATCATCTGTGTTAAAAGTTACAGTTACACAAACCAAGAAACATGTCTAGTTCATCCTAAGGTCAAAAGTCAAATTAAAATGCAATCTATGTGAAGAAATTCCATCACTTTCTTTACACCAGTGCCTCAGTAAATCACTGTAAGAGAACTACTAGGAAAAGTTTAGATTTCCCAGGTCCATTGAGCATGTATTTACCATCTGAAGACTTTCATAGCAAGAGTTATATAATAATTGATGGCTGGATCAACTTCAATATTTAGGAGTCATTAGGTGTTTAATAACTATAATAGATAGACAATATCATAGGTCATCTTGAGAATGAAGGGAATGTGGGAATGTAGTGATCACAAAAAAAAACTGCAGCTTTGCAATGAAAGCCCTGTATGAAATGTGAATGTACTTGCCTCAATGTGTGACAAGGCCAACCATTGAATACTTTCTACAGACTAGTTCATGGCTTGACAAATAAAATATAACTACAATTCTTTTCCATAAAGCAATTACATTCTGAAGGTTTAGTATTTTAGAAATACACCACATAATTTACCTGTAATCTTAAGCAATAATGAAACCTGCTGCTGTTTGTCAACTTGAAAGAGTTATTTTATTTGATCACACAGATTTATCAAGTGAAGGAAATGTAAAGAATCGGCGAAATGCCCCGATTTAGAGAATATAGTATTTTTTCAGCTGTAAGAAAAATAATTTAAAGAAAAACATTACAATGTGAAACCTGTCAGATTTAAACTTTTCAATATCTTCACTTGATTGTTTTTCCAAAGTTGTATTTTTGTAATATCTTGTAAGTGAGGGATATCTTAAACGACACGTACCTATTGGCTGCCCTGAAGGCTCAGCTAGTTGAATCAGTTAAGTGGCTTAGTCACACATGCCAGGATGATTCAAGATTCAATCGGATTGTGCTTTGTAGGCAGACATCAGCTGGGGCAGTAATGCGGGTGCTATAATTGGCACAAGTCTTTGGGGACACTAAAATTGTCCTTGGGAGAGGGGAAATAGCCCGGCCTCCCACATTCGATTGCAATCCAGTAGACCCTGTTGGAAATAAACACATCGGCATCAGCTCAGGAAAATATTAGGCCCAGCTGCAAATGTATCAATGACTTGTTTGCTGTCTGTTTATATGGTCGTTGAACTGTATAAACTAATTTCAATAATAGTGGCTGAGAAATCATACTGCACGTTTTCAATTATAAGGGTAATTCTTTACTCATCAATTCTTTACTTTTACAATCCAAATATCGTACAGATTATGAAAGCTGATTGTAGCAAAGTACACAATGAAACTGGTTGGTAGCCATTCTGAGGATGTACAGTCAGATGGCAGATCAGTTTTTCACTTCTAGCCACCAAGATCTACAAAGGGAACCATACAGCTGCAAAGCCTGGTCATGTTGCCTGTTGACACTGAAAATATATAATGGCCAATTGAGCAAGGTATTGATGGACAACTGATGCCTGTGGAACCACATCCCACCTTCAGGAGAGGAAAGAAGGAAAGGGGAGAAATTAGTAAAGGGGAAAGAAAATCAACAGAATTATAGTAATCTCGGATGTAATGCTTAAGTTGTCCACCAGAGGGAGACAAATGCTAAGGGGATTATGATTACTAGTCTTAAGGTAAAATTGCATTATGGGTAGAATGACATCATAGGATCCACCATCTTAGATTGCTCGTGCAGTTGAATTGATGTGCATGCCTGTAGTTGTGAGAGCTCTGTTCTCTCCTGGTTCTGTGTAAATTAAAAGCAAAGTTTTGAGTTCCTGAAGTCTCACTTATATCCCTTATTTGGACCTTAACCACCCGGTTATAACATTTTGGCGACAAGGATTAACTGTTTCAACTTGAAGAAGGGAAAATACAAGAACACTGCATCTGAATCATGGCTACTCGAGTAGGAGAGATTTCTGTTTTTGATGTTCAAAATCAAACTTGGATCGAATACTGTGAGTTATTAGAGCATTTCTTTGAAGCAAATGATATTGTCAATGTTGGAAAACGGAGAGCTATTTTGCTAACTTCGGTGGGAAGTCTAACATATAGTTTACTGAGAAACTTATGCAGTCCTGCAAAGCCTGGAGATAAATCATTTACTGAATTAGTGGACTTGCTAAAGGAACATTTCAATCCCAGACCGAGTGCGATTGTACAACGTTTCAAATTTAATTCACGGAACAGGATGCCGGGCGAAACTGTGTTGGATTATGTTGCGGTGTTGAGAAAACTGGCACATGATTGCAATTACGGGAACAGCTTGAAAGACATGCTGAGAGGTAGGCTGGTTTGCGGAATAATGGATGCTCGAATGCAGAGGAGATTATTGTCCGAGACTGGGCTTACGTATGAAAAAGTGTTGGAACTTGCTCAATAAATAGAGACAGCGAACCGAGATGTAAAAGAAATCCAAGGTTGTGACTGGTCTGCTACAAAGCAAGTTGGAAGTCAGACGCTGGTGCACAAGTTAAATATGAGTCGTACATCACAACGTGAGCATTTAAAGGCATGTTATAGATGCAATGGAGATCACCTGGCAAGGGAATGCAGGTTTCTGGAGGAAAAGTGCCACAAGTGTGGGAAAAAAGGACATATCAAACGTGCATGTAGAGCAAAAGCTACCCTGGAGGTATACAAACCTAAAGGGGGAGAACAGCAAAACCTGGTAAGAGAAGTGAAAAAACAGGGAGCACATCACATCAGTGGAGAAGCTGAGAAAGAAGACGACGTGTTCATAATGCACAGTATGGTAGAGGACACTCCAAAAGTGGATCCTATCACTTTGCAACTGATAGTAAATGACACTAAGGTCAACTTTGAGGTGGATACTGGATGTGGTGTTACAATAATGAACAGGGAAGAATATTCAAAATTGTGGAACCATGCAAAAGTTCCAGAGTTAAAGTCTTGCTCTATGAAGCTTAAAACCTATACCGGTGAACGAGTGGCAACCTTGGGTATAGCTATTGTAACTGTGAAACACAGGGACACTGTGGAACAGCTACCTATAGTTGTAGTATCGGGTTCTGGACCAAATTTGTTAGGTCGGAGCTGGATACGAGAACTTAAATTGGATTGGGGAGCAATAAATCAAATGGAGAGCGGCAAACAGTTATCGTTGCAAGAAGTTTTGATTGAACATGAGAATGTGTTCAAGGAAGAACTTGGAACATTTACTGGCCCCCCAGCTAAGATTTATGTCGACAAGGAGGCACTGCCAAGATTTTTTAAACAACGACCTGTGCCTTATGCCATGAAACCGAAGGTAGAGGCTGAGCTTGATCGTCTTTTGAGGGAGAACATTCTGGAACCCGTGAAATGTTCAGAATGGGCAGCTCCAATTGTACCTGTTTTAAAACCAGACAATTCGGTAAGAATCTGTGGAGATTATAAATTGACTGTAAATAGGGTATCTAAACTAGAACAGTATCCTATTCCTAAAGCTGAGGATCTTTTTGCAAATCTGGCTGGAGGGAAGAAATTCACGAAGCTGGATATGAGTCATGCTTACTTGCAGATTACACTAGATGAGGAATCCAAGAAGTATGTAACCATAAACACACACAAGGGTTTGTTTACCTATAACCGCTTGCCATTTGGTGTCTCATCTAGTCCAGCTATCTTCCAGAGAACTATCGATGGTGCACTGCAAGGGATTCCACATGTTTCCATCTATCTGGATGATATTCTGGTGACGGGAAGAACCAACCAGGAGCATCTGAGCACTCTGAGAGAGGTACTTCAAAGATTGGATAAGGCTGGGTTACGGCTCAAGAGGAGTAAGTGTACTTTCATGGGGAATGAGGCCGTGTTCCTGGGACACAGAGTGGACGCCACCGGGCTCCATCCAATCAAGGAGAAGGTAAAAGCACTGCAGGAGGCACCAGATCCTACAAATGTGACTGAGTTAAAAGCTTACCTGGGACTGCTATACTATTATAACAGGTTTTTGCCAAACTTGTCAACAGTGTTAGCACCTCTTCACAAACTACTGCGCAAGGAGACACAGTGGCAGTGGGAAGAGGAACAGAGGGTTTCATTTGAACAATCCAAGAAACTGATGCTGTCCTCGGATGTGCTGGTTCACTACAATGCAGAGAAAGACATTATTCTCTCTTGTGACGCTTCACCTTACGGGGTGGAGGCAGTTCTTTCACACTGTATGGAAGATGGAACTGAAAGACCGATCGGGTTTATGTCTCGAACTCTGACCCCAGCAGAAAAAAACTATTCCCAGTTGGATAAAGAGGGATTAGCAGTAATGTTTGGGTTACAGAGGTTTCATAAGTACATATATGGCAGGAAATTCACCATATGCACCGATCATAAACCTCTTCTATCTCTTTTCAATGAGATGAAAGCAGTACCACAGATGGTGTCACCCCGAATCCAGAGATGGGCAGTGACGTTGAGGGCATATGAGTATGTCATCATTTACATAGCGGGAAAGTACCATGGGAACGCAGATGCCTTGAGCCGTCTTCCACTACCAGGTACACCTATCCGTGCAGCTCCAAGGGACAGAGTTTTGTTGTTGGGAACTGGTCAGGTAGTACGCAGACATGTGGATCAGATACTGACCAGACAACGGAAGTTCTCACTGGAGGTTCCAGAGGAAATGCGAGAGGACAGGTTGGTCCCCAGTTATCCAAATGCATTGGTGGTACCAGCCCCACGAACAGAGACAGTTACACCTGGACCCCTTCATCAAGAGGAAACCGTTGTAGCAGAGTCAGATACTCTGAGTACTGCTCAGGAGCAGCAGGTGGCTTTACCACAACCAAGCAGGGATTTGACTGTAAGACGTTCAACAAGGACTCACAAGCCACCAGAGTGATTGATCACAACCTGCTAGATTGTTCAGGGTGGACTATCATTAAAGGAGTTTCCTTATGGACTTTTTAAGAATGTTGTTAAGAATTGTTGTAACTTAAGAGGAGGGGGATATAGTAATCTCGAAAGTAATGCTTAAGTTGTCCACCAGAGGGAGACAAATGCTAAGGGGATTATAATTACTAGTCTTAAGGTAAAATTGCATTACGGGTAGAATGACATCATAGGATCCACCATCTTAGATTGCTCGTGTAGTTGAATTGATGTGCATGCCTGTAGTTGTGAGAGCTCTGTTCTCTCCTGGTTCTGTGTAAATTAAAAGCAAAGTTTTGAGTTCCTGAAGTCTCACTTATATCCCTTATATATTTGGACCTTAACCACCCGGTTATAACAAGAATATATAAGATGCCTCCAAAAGGATACTAAAGGTAAACTATGTTATCTCCTGTCTGGCTGCATGGCAAACAGCAACTGTTATCCTTATTTACACAGCTGCACAACAATTAAGGATGCTTTACTGAGCACCTTTGAAACTATCATATTTTGACACTTTTGAATTATTATAGCTATAAAAAGAATACTCTCCCTTTACTTAGAAGTTTTATTGATTTATTTTAGATGCAGTACACAAATAAGTCTTAAGTATGGGCTGACTGTGTTTTTTGTTGGCTGTATTCATCAGCAAGCCATTCAGAACACTGCCTATTGGGCCATTCCATGAACCCAATATTGTACGGAATTTATTCCAGATGTTGAGCCCAAACTGACACTGAAATGGGATTTTCAAGGAAGTGCACAATAGCTGGCAACATGAGCAAAAAGTGGTGTATACCTTTCAACAACAACAACAACTTGTATTTATATAGTGCCTTTAAAATAGTAAAACATCCCAAGGCGCTTCACAGGGATGTTATAAGACAAAAATTTGACACTGAGCCACATAAGGAGAAATTGGTCAAAGAGGTAGGTTTTAAGGAGTGTCTTAAAGGAGGAGAGTTAGAGAGGTGGAGAGGTTTAGGGAGGGAATTCCAGAGCTTAGGGCCTCGGCAGCTGAAAGCACAGCCACCGACAGTTGAGCGATTATAATCAGGGTGCTCAAGAGGGCAGAATTAGAGGAGCTCAGATATCTCAGGGTGGGGGCTGGGTGTTTGTGGGGCTGGAGGAGATTACAAAGATAAGGAGGGGCGAGGATTTGAAAACAAGGATGAGAATTTTGAAATCGAGGTGTTGCTTAACCAGGAGCCAATGTAGGCCAGCGAGCACAGGGGTGATGAGTGAACAGAACTTGGTGTGAGTTAGGACATGGGCATCCGAGTTTTGGAGGACCTCAAGTTTACGTAGGGTAGAATGTGGGAGGCCAACCAGGAGTGCATTGGAATAGTCAAGTCTAGAGGTAACAAAGGCATGGATGAGGATTTCAGCAGCAGATGAGCTGAGGCGGGGCGGAGATAGGCAATGTTCTGGAGTTGGAAATAGGCGGTCTTAGTTATGCCACGGATATGTGGTCGGAAGCTCATTTCAGGGTTAAATATGACATCAAGATTGCGAACAGTCTGGTTCAGCCTCAGGCAGATGTTGGGGAGAGGGATGGAGTTAGTGGCGAGGGAACAGAGTTTGCGCCGTGGACCGAAGACAATGGCTTCGGTCTTCACAATATTTAATTAGATAAAATTTCTGCTCATCCAATACTGGATATCGGACAAGCAGTCTGACAATTTAGAGACTGTGGAGGGGTTGAGAGAAGTGGTGGTGAGGTAGAGCTGGGTGTCGTCAGCATACATGTGGAAAATAATGCTTTGTTTTCGGATGATGTCACCGAGGAGCAACACGTAGATGAGAAATACGAGGGCGCCAAGGATAGATCCTTGGAGGACACCACAGGTAACAATGTGGGAGCGGGAAGAGAAGCCATTGCAGGTGATTTTCCGGCTACAATTACTTAGATGAGAATGGAACCAGGCGAGTGCAATCCCACCCAGCTGAATGACAGTGGAGAGGCGTTGGAGGAGGATGGAGTGGTCAACTGTGTTAGAGACTGCAGACAGGATGAGAAGGCTGAGGACGGATAGTTTACCTTTGTCACAGTCACAAAGGATGTTATTTGTGACTTTGATGAGAGCTGTTTCAGTACTGTGGCAGGGGCGGAAACCGAATTGGAGGGATTCAAACATATAGGGGGTGATTTTGCCAACAGGGAGCTTTTGGAGGCGGGACTCCCACTTGTCGGGTTTCAGTCCTGCCTCCATCAACTTCTACCCAACCCACGCTATTTTCCCTTGATTGACCTTGTTAAGCAATCCCAATGGGCTTAGCAGGCCAATTAAGGAAAAGTCGGTTACAGAGAACGTCAACGTATGACGTTTCATCTGTCAAAAATTTTTGACAGATGAATAGTCATTGTTTGACAGCTCTGTGAAGCTGTCAAACACTGACATTCTCTGTAATTTGATGAGGTCTTGAATTCAAGATCTCATCAAACCTCTTTGTTTTGCAGAAATGAGATAGTTGTTGCATTGGAGAATGCAAAGGCCTTCTGTCATCTCTACTGCGGGGGTGCGAGACTCCCCGCATACACGCCGACTGAAGCCTGCAGGAAGAAACAAAGGTAAGTACACTTTTTCTAACACTTTGCACTTACCTCAGATACTCACCTCTCCACACTTGCACACTTGCACCTTGCAGAGAACGTCAGCGTATGATGTTCCATCTGTCAAAAGTTTTTTGACAGATAAATTGTCATCGTTTGATAGTTTTGAGAAGCTGTCAAACACTGACATTCTCTGTAGTTTGGTGAGTTCTTGTACTCAAGGCTCACCAAACCTATTTCCTGAGCAGAAAGCAGATGGCTGTTGCATCAGGGAATGCAGCAGCCATTCTGTCATCTCTGCTGTGGAGATGCCGGAGCCTCCGGATCCCCAACGATTGAAGCCTGTTGTAAGAAACACTCACCTCACATAATTACCTCTCCACACTTGCACCCATCACTCACCTCCACCGCGCAGTTTTGGACCCCTCTCACCCCCGCAGAGCCACTGCTCGCCTTGGTGATCCTGGCGGAGTTTCCTGACATTGGGAAGCCCGCACCTCTGTTTTAAAAATGGGGATAATCCTCTTAACTGCCTGTTAACTATCTGTTAACAGGCAGTTAAGTGGCTGTAATCCCCTTCCCGCCTCGAGGAGACGGGACCCGGCATGGGTCAACTACCCGCCTCCTGGGAAGAGGGCATGGAGGCAGGTTGGGGGCGGGATGGGTACCCGCCCCCAGATTCTGCCATTTTCCCAGCAGTCCCGCCTCCAAGCCCGCCTCCCGACGGCTGGGAAAATCACCCCCGTTAACTCTGTTTCTCTCTCTACAGATGCTGCCTGACCTGTTGAGCAGTTCCAGCATTTTCTCTTTTTTATTTCTGCATCTACTATAACTTTGTTAGTGACCACAGCACATCCTTCATATATATGGAGAGACTCAGTGGGAGATCATCTTCATTTTGGAATCACTAACCTCCAGGCTTTGAAAGTTACATAGCTGCACATCTTCTGAGCACTACAACATTTCTTATTGAGGTACATATGCTCGATTGATTGACAAATGTTTGTTACAGATCACAGAATCTGAACAATCATCGAATGTGGAAAGTGGTCATCAAAATGCATACACTCATTTTAAATAATGTTAACTTAATAATTAGCCTGGGAAGTTATAGCCAGGATCTTATAATAATTGATGACTAGATCAATATTTACTAGATATATATTTATAGGTAATTATGTATTTAGTAAGTCTAACTGAAAATATTTTAGTGCAACTTGAGAATAAAGCTTGTGTGAATATAATGATCACTGTAATCTGTAACTCTGCAATGAAAACACAGCATGATATCTGAATGTTTCTCAGTGCAACAAGGCCACAGACTAAATATTTTCTACAAAACCTTTCAGGGTTTATTTTGAACAAAGAAAATGTAATATTTTTTTTGTTGCCATGAGGTAGTTATTTCCCAAAGATTTGGCATTTCACAATCACACCAAAAGACTTACCTGTTATCTTGAGGAATCTTGTGTTTGCAAAGGCTTAATCAAGGTTGTCAAATTATAGCATTTTGTAATGTTTACAAAATTACTTTGAAATGGTTAACAATATCTAGTATGTTCCACCCTTCTCCACAACCACATAATGGCCTAGAAATTCAGTATAGCCACGTTTGGGGCGTTACAGCCGGGCGGTCGTTAAATTTTGCGCCCGGCGCAACTTAGCACCACCTTCGCCGATATTCAGTTGCATCGCCCCAAGAGGTTGCTGCTGCGCTAAAGCAGGCGATGCACGACTATCATAAGACGCTAAACCGGCGAGCCGGGGCGCTACCACCGAGGGCGGGCGCAGCGCAGGTGCGGCGAGTTGTTGATTGAAGGCAGACATGCTGGCGCAGGTCAGCTCTTAAAGGGGGAGGGTGGATTTGTTTGGCTGCCACGCCCTGCACACTGCAGCCCTGAAGCAATGCCTAACCATTGCTGCTTGACCAGTTCAATGCCCAGGACAATGGAGAAGTCCAGGGAGAGAGCGCAGCGCTTCAGCGAGGGTGACCTGAAGGTACTGGTTGGCGCAGTGGAGCACAGGCGCCTTGTCCTCTTCCCTGAGGGTGGCAGGAGGCCGCTGCCCAATGAGTATCGAAAAGCCTGGAGGGAGGTGGCTAACAGGGTGACCTCCAACAGCGTGGTTGGCAGGACTCCTGTCCAATGTAGAAAAAAGTGCAATGACCTCATTCGGGTTGTCAGGTTGAGTACCCTTTCCAGTATCCTCCTCATCCCTGCATGTGCACCTCACTTTATGGCCAAAGGGACCTGAAAGCCCTAATGCCCAGCCCTCATCCAGCAGCTATGGGACTGTCCTGAAAATAACTTGCACATTCAGGACTTTACACACTGTCAGGGCTATTCCACCATGGGAGGCAGTGCAGGCAAGATCAGGGCTTCACACTGTCAGGGCTATTCCACCATGGGAGGCAGTGCAGGCAAGATCAGGGCTTCACACTGTCAGGGCTATTCCACCATGGGAGGCAGTGCAGGCAAGATCAGGGCTTGACACTGTACTTAGAGGCTATCCTTTCTCTTGCAGGGCAAGCTAGCCCACAACCGAAGGCAACAGCAAAAGACCGGGGGAGGCCATCTTGACCTCAAACAGCTCCGCGACCTGGAGCAGCGTGTGGAGTGCATTATGTCAGGCCGGCTGATTGGCCCCATCACCAGTGGAGAGGCCAACACTGTTCTGGGCATCAATGGTAAGGGCATCACCGTTTTGACCTCTCTCTTTCCACTTGCGCCTCACACCAGCATCCTTTACCACTATCGAACCAATGCAGTGCATAGCAGCACTCATGCCTCCCTCACTGCCGCCCTGTCCTCACTCTAAAGCAACTCTTGTGCCTCCCTGCTTTCAGATGGTGAATCGCCAGGTGAGGAGGCAGGCCCTCAAACTGGCACTGTGTCTGAATCGGAAATCGAGGAGGAGGAAGAGGAAGCCAGCCCATCAGTGACACCCTCAGCCGAGGCAGCCAATGGCCATGATGGGGACACGTCTTCCCTGGAGGAGAGCAGGGGGGAAGGATCTGAGGAGAGTGATGCTCCGGGGCCCAGCGGGCTGCAGCAACGTGGGAGGGGTGGGGAAGCTCGGCGGCCTTCTCCCCAGAGGGTGAGTGCAGCCTCCAGTCCTGCTATGGTGAGTGCAGAGGAGGTGCGGCTCCTTGGTGAAATGGGCGCCCAGGTTGAGCGCAGGCAAACTGAGCTCATGGCTGCAGTGGCAAGGATGCCTGACTCCATAGAGTCACTGGCAAGGAGTGTACAGGAATTCGGGGCAGCACAGGCCAGGAATCTGCAAGAATTCAGTGCAGCACAGGCCAGGAGTCTGCAGGACTTCGTGGCAGCACAGGCTAGGAGTCATCAGGACTTCGCTGCATCACAGGCGGCTTCCAGCCAAGTGCGCAGTCGTGCCGTGCATTCACTGGCTGGTGTGATGCAGACACAGACCAGGGCCACACGGGTACTAACTGCTGCCACCCTCGCTGGATCGGCCAGGCATCGCCGGGGCACTCGCCCACAACAGCAGCCCAACAGTCTGTGCTTCAGCACATTGCTGCGCATGCTGCAGTGCTGGCCCGTGCAAGTGCCAGGGAGTGCCTGTGCTCTGTCAGGTTGGCAGCATTCCTGCAGCCAACACTGTCACTCCTCCACTGCAGCTGCCACCACCCGTAGGACAGACTGCTGCCGCCCAAGCAGAGTTGGAGCAGTCAGCAGCCGACCCCTCCAGGCCCAGAGCTGGTCCAGGCCGACCCCCAAGGGCATCTGCCATCTCCCCATCTGACCCTCAGCAGCCTTCCCCCAGCCTTGCTGCAGCCACTGGGGTCCCATTGCGGCGGAGCTGCAGGGCGGGAAGGGGCCACTCGCGGAAGCGAGACGGACCACCCTCGCAGGGGAAAAAGTAGCAGGTGTGGCCAAATGATTTTTTTATATATGAGGCCGAGAGGGTTTTTTTATATATGAAGGCCGAGACTGTTGTGTTCTTTTACATACGAAGGCCGAGACTGTTGTGTTCTTTTATATATGAAGGCCGAGACTGTTGTGTTTGTTTTTTATAAAGGCCCAGGATCATGGTTATTTTTGTTTAACTGCTTTTTGCATTTTCTGAAGGTTGTGAGAGCCAGTTATGTCTCTGTTTTTTGGGGGGTTTCTCTGAATTAGTTTGTCATGCGGGAAGGGCACAGAGTTTGCACAGTAAAAAATTTTCTTTAATCGCATTGTCCATGTTTGCTTTTGGAAGTATTTGTTGCCTTGACCGGCTGAGGGCTTGCGGAGCGGCTACATTCATCTTCTTTCATTGGCACCAGCCATTCCCTGAGAGGGGGCCCAGAACCGAGTTGCAATAAGCCGCCGACGGACGGCCCTTGCACTTTGTGCCTCCCTCCCGTGCTGGTGCTCCTCCTCCTCCTCCTCCTCCTCCTCCTCTGGTGGTCCTCCAATGTCTGCTGGCAATGGTTGAGTCCTGCGGATAGCCAGGTTGTGCAGCATGCAGCACACTACAACGAAATGGGAGACTCACTCAGGCGAGTACTGTAGGGCTCCCCCGGAATGATCCAGACATCGGAACCGTTGCTTGAGCATGCCGATTGTGTAATGATATCAGCAAATAGAGATGGTATTTGCCTGTTCGATTATGATGCCTTAATAGCATGATTGCATGTATTGATTGCTTGTGCCTGACCAGCAGAGGGCATGTGACCGAGAGAAGCAAGGCAGTTAGTTTGGTTTCGGTTTCATTCTAGATGCATCACAGCATCGTGTCTCCTGTAAAAGCTGTATGAAAGAGTTGAACAGACTTTAGATTAAAACTCATTCTCTTTCATAAATGTCCCATCATTGAACCCACAATACAAATCAATACATGGTGTCAGAAGTGATTGAAAGAGATGAAGAGATAACATCTGAAGTTAAATCAGCTCTCCACAAATTAGCAAGCCAAAAGAGAACATCGTTGCTTACCATTGGAGAATAGCTAACGAAGTGAAAAAATGGAAGGTTTACACCCACCGGCGACGCTTCAGTTGACAGGTAATGTGGCTGAAAATTGGAGGAGATTCAAACAATGTTTAGAGTTGTCTTTAGCGGCAATCGGAGCTGACGAGAAAAGTAATAAAAATAAATCATCACTGTTCTTACATGTCGTGGGTGATGAAGCGCTGGAGGTGTATAATAACTTCACATTCGCTGCTAATGGAGACAAAATGAAGCTAGATAAAATAATGGAACAGTTTGAGGCCTACTGCATACCTAAACATAACGTGATGTTTGAGAGGCACAGATTTTTCACATGTGTACAGAAAATGGGTGATACTATTGATCAGTATGTGACTGAACTGAGAAACAGAAGCAAATCGTGTGAATTTGGGGGACTGACAGACTCACTGATAAAAGACAGACTGGTGTGTGGTATTCCGGATAATGGTCTAAGGGAAAGACTGCTAAGAGAGCAAGATCTAGACCTGGGAAAAGCCATAGCACTGTGTAGGGCTACAGAGACTGTGAAGTTGCAGGCAAAGGAGCTGTTCAGTGACAAAAGCTGCAACGTGGATGCAGTGAGAAAGAACGGATACAAACCGTTTAACAAAAAGAGCGCCAATGTGAAAAAAGAGGCCAGCGAACGAAAATGAAAGGGACAATCGAAAGACATGTAGTCGATGCGGTACACAGCATCCACCAAAAAAGTGTCCAGCATATGGTAAAAAATGCAATAGTTGCAACAAAAACAACCATTATGCCCGTTGCTGTAAGAACCAAATGCAACAAAGCAAGGTCCATGCAGTAGATGAAAGCGACATAGAGGAGTTCTATGTAGATGTTGTGTCTGAAAACAAACAAGAAGAAAGAGACTGGATGTTGACACTAAAAGTGAATGACATACACATTCCATTTAAATTGGATACTGGAGCACAAGTTAATGTGATATCAGAGACTGATTTTAAGAAAATTAGACCCAGACCAAAGATACATGGGATAAAAGTGAAAGTGACAGGATACACAGGTACTGATATACCAGTGAAAGGAAGATGCATTGTCAAAGTAACACACAAGGACAGAGAGCACATGCTAGCTTTAATCGTGGTGCCAAAGGATGTGCAAGCCATACTAGGTTTAAAAGCCTGTGAGAGACTGAACCTGGTAAAGAGAGTCCTCGTTGTGGAAAGCGAAGGAGAGACAGTCTATGATGAACTGAATGTTGCGTACACACCGGGTAAGCTGATGTATACAGCAGACACGTTGTCCAGAGCTGTTGACCCAGGAGAGCCCGCAAACACAGTGAAAAGACTGAAGTACAAGGCAAAAGACAGTGGAACTGACTTCCAGCAAAGCATGCTTGCATACCGCACAATGCCGCTCGAGTGTGGTAAGTCACCAGCCCAACTCCTGATGGGACGGCGGCTAAGGTCAAACCTACCCATCCCGGAGAACCTCCTGAAAACAAAAGAGGGGGAGAAAGTGAGGAAGTTCAAAGAACAACAGAAAGAAAAGCAAAAGTACTACTATGACAGAGGAACACAAAACCTACCTGAACTCCACACTGGTGACCAAATAAGGTTGAAAGACAAAACAAACACATGGACTCAGAAGGGAACTGTCCTGAGTGAAGTTCAACCAAGATCATACACCATTCAGACAGATGAGGGTGCTGTTCTGAGAAGAAATCGTCGAGATCTTCTCATGGGACCAGCCACAGCAGGTCAAGAGACTGATACTGTTGAACAACCTGATCACACAGCTGAGAACCAATCATCTGAGGCAACAACTCAGATTCAAGGACAATCAATCAGAAAATCCTCAAGACACGTGAAGCCTCCTGAGAGACTCATTGAGCAAATTTAAGGACTATTGTTATAGAAGGAAGTAATGTTATCTTATTCTTTCTTCAAGTTCTGGTGTATTGACATATTTCATGTGAACACACAAAGCAAGGTTAAAAAACCTTGATCATGATAATGATAATGTAAGTTCATTAAGTGTTACTTTTAAAATGCAGATTAATACAAAGAAAACATGTTGTTAGTTAAAAGTAAAATACTTTTGTTTTAAGAAAAGGAGATGTAATGATATCAGCAAATAGAGATGGTATTTGCCTGTTCGATTATGATGCCTTAATAGCATGATTGCATGTATTGATTGCTTGTGCCTGACCAGCAGAGGGCATGTGACTGAGAGAAGCAAGGCAGTTAGTTCAGTTTCGGTTTCGTTCTAGATGCATCACAGCATCGTGTCTCCTGTAAAAGCTGTATGAAAGAGTTGAACAGACTTTAGATTAAAACTCATTCTCTTTCATAAATGTCTCGTCATTGAACCCACAATATAAATCAATACAGATTGTGTGCTCAATAATGTTCCTGGTTGTTTGATGGCTGTCATTGTATCGCTCTTCAGCAGGGGTGCTGGGCACATGGAGCGGGGTCATCAGCCAGGTGCAAAAAGTATAGCCTTTGTCCCCAATAAGCCATCCTCGTGGGTGAGGCTGGGCTTCAAAAATGTCTGCCACAGAAGTCTGGCGCAGGATGAAGGCATCGTGGCTGCTGCCTGGAAAGCGGACATTGACAGCTAGTATGAGCTGCCTGTGGTCACACACCAACTGCACGTTGAGCGAATGGTAGCCCTTCCGGTTGCGGTAATCCTCGGCATTCTGTAGAGGTGCCCGCAAAGCCACATGCGTGCAGTCAATGGCGCCCTGCACCATGGGGAAGCCTGCTAATGCTGCAAATCCCATTGCATGCTCTTGCTGCTTGTCCAGTGTCATGGGGAAGGAGATGAACTGACGTCTCCTTCTGAAAAGGGCATTGGTCACCTGGCGGATGCAGCAATGTACTGCAAACTGTGAGATGTTGGCAATGTCCCCAGTAGTGGATTGGAAGGAGCCGGTGGCATAGAAGTTGAGAGCCACCGTCACCTTCACTGCCACCGACAGAGACGTCCTGCACCTGAGCTGTGGCTGCAGATCTCTGCGAAGCAGGTGGCAAATCTCATTGACCACCTCCCTTCTGAATCGCAGCCTCCGAACACACTGCTCCTCAGACATATTCAGATATGACAACTTTTGGCGGTATACCCTGGGTGGGTAAGGCCTCCTGTGCCGACGCCTGTTGGCCCTTCTCCGTCTGGCCATAACTGGCACTCTCTCACGGCGTCTCTGAGCCCTTTGAATGCAATGCAGTAAGCCAACATTTCCACCTATTACAGCCCGCATTATATGTTTCGAATCAAGGCTATGGCACTGAAAGTTAAATCCAAGTGCAAAGCTCTGGCCTGAAGCCACAAGTACCTGTGCGAGCATTGAGTCCAACCAGAAAGCTCTCTCCCTTTGTCTCTCTCCAAATATCCGTCTCTCACAAAGGAGTGGAACAAAATGGCTGCCACTTACACTGCAGGAGGAGTCCCCTTTAATTAGTGCCCCCCGTGCCCCACAGCGACTGGGAACCATTCCCCTCTGCCCATCGCTGGGGGCGCCAGGTGCACATAAGGGCAGTGCCACTGAAGTTCCGGTTCGGGGCGCACCATGAAATGACGTCAGGATCTGCGCGCGCAGCTGAGCGGGCGCTGTGGTTTTGCGCCGCCGCTAAATCTTAAGTGAAGTTCGCGAGAGGCGCAGATCGCGCCGCGCCCGGGCGCTAGCCGCTTAGCGCCCCACTTCTCCTCCTCCTAAGGCGTTAGCGGCTGGCGCTAACAACTGAATTTCTAGGCCAATATCTATAAAAGCACCATATTTGTGATTGTTGAGTAGCTTAACTATAAAATAGTCCCAAAATAAATAAGGATAACTTGGTTCATAATTTTTCATGGCTTAGGAGTTAGTCATACAAACAGTAATGCAAGCCTCTGCCTCGAAGAATGTTTAGACAATGCTAAATCATTCAGTGCTGAATGAAAGACAGAGCACTGGTATACTATCTTCCCCCATCTCCTTGCCTTTATCACCTCCAGACTCAATTATTCTGTTGTTCTCCTGGCTGGCCTCCCATCCTTCATGCTCTGTAAACTTCAGCTCATCCAAAACCCTGCTGCCCATTTCCTTTAATCTCCCCATCCTGTGTACATCCCCCATCCTTCAACCCACCATTGGCAGTTGTGCCTTTAGCCATCTAGGTGTTAGATTAGCCCATTTGTTGATATTAGCTTATCTCTAGTCTTTCAAATAATCAGGATCAACTGCAAATTAATATGGTGGGAATATTGTGTTTAATTAGAGTTTAAGATGGAATATAATACATTAGTTATACAGCAAAAACATATGACCGTGACAAGCAGCAGGTACCGGACCCGATCGGACAGACGACCGGTGTGTGCAAACAGTTCTGACTTACGGCCTTTCCTTCTCTCGTCTGAAACTTCCAAGAGTATTAACTTAGGTCAGCATGAGTTCTAGAAGCTCTCCCCTTTACCGCCTCTGCTAAGGGCTTTTCAGGTCTTTCTCTTGTACCCTTTTTTAGGAGTGGGCCTGATGTATAATATGGACAGGGCCATTTAACCTGTAAGGGCTCTTCCTAAACCAAGGTGCCTAATGGCACGTCGAGTTCTTTGTCTCAACTTCGAGATGAAGATCCTCCCTCCAGGAGGGGTCTTCACAATCATTACACATGCTTTATTGTTTATACATTTTGAAGGCCTACTCGTCGGAATTTCTCTTACCTCCCTTGTCCCTAGCCCCCTTAGTTTGGAGTCAGACATGTCATTCTCGGCCATCAGATGTTTGTAGCTGCTTGTTATCAGTTATTTATGTTCATGCTGTTCATGCAACTATTGTACCATGGAATGAATCAGTAAATTCCCAAAGATATCTTTTATTCTATGCCGTTATACTTAATTAACTTACGCATTTTAAAGCAGCTTTGGTAAACAAAGTCAAAATCCTAACCTAGTATTATAATATGGTTATTAGCAATAAAGGAAGAAACATAAGCATTGGGACTCGGTTGGCCAAATCAAAGATGCAGTCAACAACCTTACTAGCACACATCCACAGGGAACCAAAACATAAGCAAATTCTAAGCATCTATCCAGTTATTCTAATACTAGTCTGAAGAGACTTTTTATCTCAAGTTCTACGCACAGTATAACCCCATATATTTTGGATACCCTAATTTCTAAGATAGGTCATACACTCTGCAATTCCCTTCCTAAACTCCTCTGCCTCTCCATCTCTCTCCTCTCCTTTAAGACTCTCCTTAAAACCCATCTCTTCATCCAAGCTTTTAATCACCACTCCTAATATTACATTTAAATCCATTACTGTGCAAAGAATTATATGGGACACCGGTGAAAATTCAAACTTGGTTAATTTGATTCTCGTATTCAATTTTGTCAAATGCAGTGACTGTTTAAAAATGCATAGGAAGATTTTTTTTTAGATACTACATAACCCTCAAATCCTATCAAAATACTCCAAAATATTTTTATGATAGCGCAGTGTTTCATAGACTAATCATAGGCATTTGCTACAATTGTACAGGATAGCCCTATCCTTCTGACTGAATGGTGCTGTTTGGAGATGACTGAACAAAGGAAGATGCTTAGGGACCTAAAACTCCACAACAGCTGTCTTCAGGGATGCTAAAATATATGTTTGTCTTCAAAACATGATCAGATACAATTTCTAGGTCACAGAAAATAAACTCAGTGACCAAACCTATTTGTCTTCTCCAAGAGTGGCCAGGTTTGTTTGAAACTGTGCAATATGAAGAAGCAAGCTTGAAGGTTCCACTATCTTCCAGATCAAACCCGACAAACAATGTGCTTATGATAAAATTAAGCATTTTTGTCTGAGATCTTGCATAGTACATAAGGGACTAAAAACATGCTTCACTCACAGAAACCATACCCTAACAACTTAAATCGGTTGTTGCAGATTTTATTCCATTTGTCTGTGCCCTGTGACTTGACTGGTTTGGCTCTCTACATCAAACAGTTACAAACTTCTGGTGGGATTTGTTCAAACATGTGTTTGATTGGCAGCTTTTTTTTGAATATCAACCAACAGATGCTTAAATCTGATCAGTCCCAGTCACGCTTTTGAAGGTATTTATCAATCTATCTTGTAAGCCTATTTGTAGCCTTCAAAGAGATATGGATAGTTGCCCATATCCCAGGAACAAATCAAATAAAAAGTCACACAAGATAACTTCCATAGATGGCAAGAAAAGAAAAAGAGCAGTTGTTGAGGAAGATTACTTACACTGCAGGAGTTACAAACTATTATTTTCTACTTTACAAGGAGCTAGCTAAGCTACAGTAAAATTATGTTAGAAATTAGGGTATTCAAAATATATGGGGTTATGCGAATGAAATTGTGATGCGAATAAAACTGTGTTTACATGATTGTGTTAGAACTTGAGACAAGGGGCTGAATTTTGCCAGCGCTCAGAGTGTGGGTTTGGAGGCAGGTCTGCTGTCAAAATCACAAAAATTGACAGCGGGTCGGTATCCTGCTGTAAACCTGCCTCCTTGTCAGTTTCCCAGGTGTTCGGTCTGTCATCCCTGAACAGACCCAAAACCAAGCGGCGGGTCAGCCAATTTAGATACACAAAAGCTTGTTAAAAGGTATTTAAGCCCTATTTTCCCATGTACTTACCATTTTATCAGGTTTTCAACGAGGTTCCTGGAGAGCGGCTATCACGTCAGGCAAGTATGTCGGGTTCTCAATGATTGTGGATTGCTGTGAATAGGTGAAAGCTGCAAAAGTGGTCTAAATCCTACCATTTCACAGCTTTCACTTCCCAATCTTAGAAGCAGGAGCATTAATGATTTGGAACCCACTTTTGAGCTTTATGCACTTTTGAAGTGTTTGGAGTAATCTCTCTATTCACTGTCACCTCCTTGGAACAACCTATCTCAAGATTACTTCTGTCATCTCAACCTCACCTGCCAGGCATCCCATCAACATCAGTGCCCTTCAAAAAATCTGAGCTTGGTCCTCAGAATCCCAACACGATCAGTCCCAACACCAGCATCACCGGGCACACCAGCAGCACCAACAACCACACCAACTTTCTCCACAATTAACTTATGCTGCACTGGACACAGCGCATCATCACCCGTGTACATTGTTACCCGGGATGCCAGCGATAACCTCACCATATCTAAATTTGCTTCACTTAACACTGTACACCCTTGGGCATCCACATGAAGCACCAGGTTGGCACCACCCCACACCAGCACCATAAAGCATCCCTATAATGTCCAAGCCATTCCTTTCACACTCATCACCATTGTGGGGAGGGGGGGGGGTGCATTATATCTCACCATTCACTGGATCTCACTAACACACTTTCAAAGCTGCACACAAATCTGTCCAAGAAGGCAAAGTGGTGACAATAAGGATTTCAATGCTTGACAACACATTAACAGAAAGTTTACACGAACATTGGCTAAAACACACAAGTGCCTACCCTTGTGTGTTGTTAGTTGGTATGATTGGACTAGGTTGAGGGTGAGTGTGAGGGGTGGCTAGTGAGATGGGGAAGTGATAATGTAGATAGAGAGGGATGGGTGGAGGTGCAAGGAAAGTTGGTGTGAATACGGATGTGCAGGAGAAGGGTAGGGAAGGCAGAGTGATGGGAATGTGATGAGTGGCACAGCAGGATGAGGTTGAGTGTGGCTTTGCAGTAACTTTTTGTGATCTACTGAAATCATTGAAAGGTTTGCGCCACTGCAGCTAGGTCCTCCTGACAACACCCCTGCTTATGTCCTCCTGTGCAATGTGCAACCAGGCTGCGTTGATCTTCTGGGAGGTCTCTCCCACCCATTGGAAGGGAAGAGAACCTCCCTGCTGCTGTGACTCCCTCCATAAGCATATGGAGGGAGTTATGGGAGAGCCTGGGTGCAGCTGTGCACCTCTGTGCAATGCTTGTCAGTGTTTGCAGCACCTCAATGCTGCAGAACACTGACAGCACAACTGTCAAAATTATTGTGGACATGGCCGCTTTAAGGAAACTGGCTGATGATGCATCATCAGATGATGTCATCAGACCCGCTTCCTTTTATTGGCAGAAACCTTGCAGGGCAGGATTAACAAGCCCAATCAGGGCAAAATCACTTGGAGGATGCAGATGAAGACGGGTGCAGAGTTCGAGGCCGCTGACTGCTCCAACCGTACCGGACTAACCGTGGCTGGTAATATTGTGGCCAAAAAGTCTCTTCAGACTAGTATTAGAAAAGTTGGATAGATGCTTAGAATTTGCTTATGTTTTTGGTTCCCTGCAGGTGTTATCACATTCTGCACTGTGACAAGTCATATATGACCTTGTTTCCAGGCTAGCTATCTGCTGTTTGTAAGTTAGGCTTTCAACTTTGTTTTATGTATCTTTTATTTGACCAACTAAGGCTCAACACCCATGTTTCTTCCATTATTGCTAATAACCATATTATAATGCTAAGTTAGGATTTTGACTCTGTTTAACAAAACTGCTTTAAAATGCGTAAGTTAACCAGTGTGTGAGAATAGAATAGAAGATATCTTTGGGAATTTAATGATTCATTCCATGGCACAATAGTCTGATAATGGAATGAGATAGTTAGTTTTGCATAGCTAAAGTTACATGAACAGCGTGAACATAGATAACAGTAGCTATGAACATCTGAAGGCCGAGAATGACATGTCTGACTGCAAACTTGGGAGGATGTGGACAGGAAAGATAGGAGGAATTACGATGGATGGGCCTTCAGAATGTATAAATAGGAAAGACATGTGAGGGAAGAGCATAAGACCCCTTAGGGGAGGGTTTTCATCTGAAAGTTGAGACAAAGAACGCAACGTGCTATTGGGCACCTTGGTTTAAGAAGAACCCGTACAGGTTAAATGGTCCTGTCCATATTGTACATCAGGCCCACCCATAAAAAGAGAATAAAAGCAAGACTCGAAAAGCCCTTAGCACAGACGGTGGAGGGGAAAGCCATACAAGTGTGGGGCTGGTCTGACACTTTTCCAAGAGTGGACCCATTCTTGAAGGTTCTAGATGAGAGGAAGAAAGGCCATAAGCCGGAGACCTATTCATGCCTGCCAGCCATCTGTCCAATCGGGACCGGTACCAGCTGCTTGTCACGGTCGTATGTTTTTGCTGTGCAACTAGTGTGTTATATTTCATCTTAAACTCTGATTAAACACAATATTCCCACCATATTGGTTTGCAGTTGGTCCTGATTATCTGAAAGACCAGAGATAATCTAATCTTGACAATTATGTTATGTTAACAACTGTTCCTTGTACCAGCTCCCTCATCTTCACTGCTCTTGGTCTATGAGTTTCACTCACTGCTCCTGACTCCTCTGCTTGCATATCAGATCTGCTGGTGTGCCCTACTAACACCTGAGCCCATTGTGATCTCCAGTGGCTCCCTGGCTCATGGTCAACTCTCCACTACTTCCTGGCCCTCTGATTCTACTTGACAACCTGCAGCAAAATGCCCACTGATAATTAGTCCCTCAAATGTCTCCAGGAAGCACTCCCTCTCCACAACAGTCTCCAAACTGGGACACTGGTTCATGAATGCTCCAAGCTGACTCCACACTGTCAACTTCATCCCACCACAAAGGCTCAGACTTTAATGTTGGTCTCATTGGTATCATCTTCTCCCTGACATTTGTTTATGACCAGGACATCTCTCTCATGCCTATGTAACCTGTAATTCCTTCAATGTTCATTTGTGTGTGCATTTTGGTTGTCATTACCGACCCAAGCCCATTTCTTCTATCTTCATTATTTTTCCCTCGGCCCATCTTAGGCCCTTCTCTCCTGGCACCCTTTCATGTCTGCCCTCACGATAGCTTTGCCATTCAAATCCCTAACCCAAGCCATCACTACTCTCCTGCCATCCTACTCTCCTGTTGTTGTCCCAGGCTTGAATAAGCTCACAGCTACTCACTGTGCTTCCTTCAGCATTCTCTGAAGAGTCCATCAAGACTCCGGTTACGACTTATTTAGGAGCAGCAACTCCAACTGCCCCATCCTCCCATCTTGCTGACTTTCCACCCAGTACATCTGCTGCAGGCTAACCTTCCCAACCTTCTTCCTGTCCCACTCACCCCATGCACCGCTGCCCCCTTGAACTCTGCCAGGAGGTCAACAATAACCGCTGCCCTTCGCATCTTCCTCCAGAATGTTTGTGTACTCACGAGCAAGGCCCTTGCCATCTACTACCTTATTGTGGGTGATTACATTTACATCCTGGTTTTGACTGAAACTTGGCTCATGAGTAATAACACCTTGGCCCTTACCAAAGCTCCCCCACCTGGCTATACTTTCCACCACATATCCCACCCAAACTGTTATGGTTATCACCAAGTCACAACATGGACTCTCCCTTATTCCAGTAGTAACTTCTACTTCTTTGACACCTCACCTTGTTACATCCCTCTCATGCCTCCTTAAAAAATGGAACTGTTATCCCCTGTCCCAAGCCAACCTAAGTTTCTCACCAAGATATTCTCTCTCTATTCCTCCTTTAGTCTCTGCCCAGTGCTTTTTCATACTCAGTGCTTTTAATCTCCTGGTCTCCAGAAAAATCTTTACTCTCTCCCATCCTTGTCATTCCCTTGGTACAGCCCATCTTCACTCCCTCAAGTCTAAGGAGCACAGACTTGAGAGTATCTGGCACACAACTGGTTGAGATGCCATTGCAGATTTGGATGGAACACATCAAGCGCTATTGCGACCCGTGACCTCTACTACCTAGAAGGACAAGGGCAGCAGGCGCATGAGAACACCACCAGCTCCAAGTTCCCCTCCAAGTCACACACCATCCTGACTTGGAAATATATCGCTGTTCCTTGATCGTTGTTGGGTCAAAATCCTGGAACTCCCTGCCTAACAGCACTGTGGGAGTATCTTCACCACACAGACTGCAGCGGTTCAAGAAGGCAGCTCACCACCACCTTCTCAAGGGCAATTAGGGATGGGCAATCATGCTGGCCTTACCAGCGATACCCACATCCCATGAATTAATTTTAAAAAAGAGCCTCACTTGTAATGATATCAGCAAATAGTGATGGCATTTGCCTGTTTGATTATGATGCCTTACCAGCATGTTTGCCTGATTGATTACTTATGCCTGACCAGCAGAGGGCATGTGAGAGACAAGCAGTTTAGTTTTAGTTTCGCTTTAGATGGATCACTAGCAGGGTGTCTCCTGTAATGCTGTATAAAGAGTTGAACAGACGTTAGATTAAAAGACATTGGGCTAGATTTTCAGTTGATAGCACCAGCAGTTAGCGCCTTAAGAGAAGTGATTTTCGGGCGCTATGCGTGTAGCGCCCGTGCGCAGCGCAGTTTGCGCCCCGCCCCAAATTAAGTTGCCCGTTAGCGCCGGCGCAAAGTTTAGCGCCCGCCCGGATGCGCGCGCAGAAAATGACGTCACATCCTCGTGCAACGCCCTTTGTGCGCCCCGATTCCAAACTTCAGTCGGACCGCCCCATTGTGCTGCTGGCGGCCGGAGGGTTTGGATAAAGGAACGCAACACAACCAGCGCGGGCCCCGGGGGGCGCAAATTAAAGGGGACGTGCTCTCCAGTATAAAGGCCAGCCTTTTTTCAGAAAACACTCTTGTGCAACGCATTTCTGGAGACACAACAAGGAGGATAGCTAACTGGTTTCAAGCAGCAAGAGCTCAGGTATTTTTGGACTCAGGCCAGAGCGCTGCAAGTGGCCTTTTGGAAATTTGAGTGTTTGCCAGGATTTGATGGGGGTTGCATGGGGTGCCAACGCGGAGCTGCAGCTCCATGTCCGTAGGGCTCGCAGACGCATTGTGAGAGGGGCAGCCCTGGCTAGAGGCAGAGGGGGCTACAGGCGTCGGCCACGTAGGCCTTACCCAGTCAGGCTATACCGCCAGCAGCGCTCCTACCTAAACATGAGTGCCGCGCGATGTGTTAAAAGGCTCCGATTCCGAAAGGAGGTGATTGCAGAGATCTGCCACCTGCTTCGCCGAGATCTGCGGCCAAAGCTCAGGTGCAGGACGTCTCTGTCGGTGGAAGTGAAGGTGATGGTGGCATTGAACTTCTATGCCACCGGCTCCTTCCAATACGCTGCTGGGGACATAGCAAACATCTCCCAGTACGGCGCGCATCGCTGCATCCGCCAGGTGACCGAAGCACTGTTCAGAAGGAGAAGCCAATTCATCTCCTTCCCCATGGCCCTGGAGAGCCAGCATCAGCGCGCATTGGGATTTTCCAGACTCGGGGAATTCCCCTTGGTGCAGGGCGCCATTGACTGTACGCATGTGGCTTTGCGGGCCCCTCTGGAGCATGGCGAGCAGTATCGCAACAGGAAGGGCTACCATTCTCTGAATGTGCAGCTGGTATGTGACCACAAGCAGCGCATCATGGCAGTCAATGCCAGCTTCCCAGGCAGCAGCCACGATGCCTTTATCCTGCGGCAGAGTACTGTGCATGACATGTTCCAGGCACAGCCTCCCCCAAGAGGATGGCTACTCGGGGACAAAGGCTATCCTTTGTGCACCTGGCTCATGACCCCGCTCCGCGCGCCCAGGACCGCTGCTGAAGAGGCCTACAACGAGAGCCATCAAACCACCCGCAACATCATCGAGCTAACTATTGGGGTCCTCAAGCAACGGTTCCGCTGCCTTGATCGCTCCGGAGGAGCTCTCCAGTATTCGCCGGACCGGGTCTCCCAATTTGTGGTGGTTTGCTGCATGCTACACAACCTGGCTATCCGCAGGACTCAGGCACTGCCACCTGACATTGGACCAGCACCTCCGGAGGAGGAGCAGGAGGAGCATGAGGAGGAGGAGGAGGAGGAGCAGGAGTACGTTCCCAGGAGGGAGCGACCAGGGCCAAGGGCCGCACGACGCCACCTTATTACACGGTACTTCTAAGCCCCCTGTCAGGGAATGGCCAGGGGCCATGAGGGAAGATGAATGCAGCCGCTCCGCAAGCCCTCAGCCGGCGAAGCCAACAAACACTAAGAAGAACAACCATGGAGACTGCATGAATAAAGATAATTTTTATTACACAAAAATGAAAAGCCCTTCCCACATGAATCCCCAAAAACAATAAACAGGCCCCACAAAAAGCTCAACAAACGGCTCACTCCCACAAACTGGGGAGGAGTCACTCCACCTTTCTTCAAACCGGGCCTCAACGTCGGCCTAACGCAAAAAATAAGCCCTCCAACAACACAACCATGGGCAAAATAAAGATGGCCACCGCCATATAAAAGAAAAGCTGGCCACACCCTCTACTGAGTGGCCCGCGAGGGCGAGACCTTGCCCAGCCTTTTGCCTCCCCTGCCCGTCCTGCTGCTCCTTCGCAAGCTCTGCCCAGTGGCTGCTGCGAGGCTGGGGGAAGGTGCCTGAGGCTCAGATGCCCTTCCGCCAGATGCCGCTGGGGGGCGGCCTACACGGCGTTTGGGCCTCGAGGGGCCGTCTGCTGAGTGGCGCACCTGAGCCTGGCCACCATCAGCTGCAGCCGCTTGCCCTTGACGCCCCAGTGGGGGAATGGCGGTGATGGATGGCGCAATGTGGGCCAGCTGGCGTCTGGGATGCGCTGGCTGGTGCTGTGGCGCGGTGGCACTCGGCCGGGCCCGCACTGCAGGATTCGCAACAATCAGCCGAGGGGCGGCTTGCTGGGATGGTCCAGCGCGGCGGCTGCCCTGGCAATGCCTGCCTGAGACAGCGCGTGTGGCAGCAGTGAGTGCCACTATTGTCCTGGTGTGCGCGCACATCACATCCGCCAGGGTCTTGATGGCATCAGTCAGCATGCGGCCACTCGCGGCAGCTGCTGCCCCGAACTCGCGCACACTGGTCGCCAGCGACTCGATAGCCTCAGGCATGCACCCCACCACGCTCATGAGCTCCGTGTGGCGCCGGTCCGAATCCTCGGCCATCTTATCCAGCTTCCGCACTTCCTCCGAGGTGAAGGTGTCCGGACTGGAGTCGCGACTCTCCCGCTGGGGATGAGGGGGCCGAACTAAGGGACCCTTGCCACGTTGGTGGCGGCGAGTGTGCCGATCAGCAGCACTCCCCTCTGATCCTTCCCCCCTGGGGGGAAGGCCGCGGGCCACGCGCATGGCTCCTGGGTGGCTGGACGCCACTGGTCCCAGAAGCTGCATTGCCCTGCGACAGTTCCTCCAGGCACTCGTCCAGTGAGGAGGTGTCAAGCATTTCCTCCTCTCCTGCGGGACGTGACTGTTCCCCCGATGGTCCGGCTTGCTCCTCCTCCTCCTCCTGCTCGGAGGTGCTGTCACTGGCAGCTTCAGGGTCCTGGTCGTCACCAGCTGAAAGCAGGAATGCACAAGAGTAGCTTCAGAGTGAGGAGACGGCGTCAGCAAGGGAGTTAGGACTGGTGGCATTCAGCGCATTGGTGGGACAGTGGCAAAGGAGGTAGCTCGGATGGGCCAGTGCGACGCGAGAGGGCCAAAAGGCGAGGTCCTTACCATTGCCAGGCAGTGGAGGGTCGGATACTCCGCACGCTGTGGGGACGATCACACGGGCTCCCATGAGCACACACACGCGCTCCTCCAGCCGAGTGAGCTTCTGCAGCTTGGCGCGGCCACCCCTGGCACGGGCCTGGCGATTAAAGGCTACTTTAGCCTGCAAGAGAAAGGACGGGCTGTAAGTGCGCAGTGTAGCCCTGATGTAGTGTGCACTGCCTCCCATGGTGGAATAGCTTGGCCAGAGTGAAGCCCTGATGTAGTGTGCACTGCCTCCCATGGTGGAATAGCTTGGACAGAGTGAAGCCCTGATGTAGTGTGCACAGCCTCCCATGGTGGAATAGCTTGGCCAAAGTGTAGAGTGCCGAATGGCCATTTGATGCTCATGACTGTCCAATGCTGCTGGCTGAGGGCTGGCCAATATGACTTTCAGCTCCCTTTGCCCATCATGTCAGGTGTACATGCAAGAATGAGGAGGAGACTGGAAAGGCTACTCACCTTGACAATCCTGGTCAGGTCGTTGTATTTTTTACGACATTGTTTGTGGGTCCTGGGGGCATCGCCGGTGAACGTCACCCTCTGGGCGATCTGCTTCCAGGCTTTGGTGTAGTCGTGGTGGGTTGGATTCCTCCCACTCTCTGGGAACAAGATCTTGCGCCTCACCTCCAGAGCTGTGACCATTATGTCCAGATCACCCTCTGAGAAGCGCAGGGCACGCTGACGGGCCTTCTCTGGCGTTGTCATGACTCCCTGGGGCTGAGCAGCTGTGTTGAGGCCTCTTTGCAAGGCTGCAGTGTGCAGGGCGTGGCAGCAGACCAATTCATCCCTTCCCCCTTTAAGAGCTGGTCGGCGCCACGGGGTCTGCTGTCAGTCCAAAAATGACCGCACCCGCGCTGCACCCCGCCTGGGCGCTATCCCTCTGGACCGCCGGCTTAGCGCCTAAAGAGAGTAGTGGAACGCCTCTTTTAGCGCTCCACCAACCTCTTAGGGCGAAGCCACTGAATTCCCGGCAACGGGGCGCTACTTTGGGGCGGGCGCTAACTTCGGGCGGGCGCTAAGGTTAGCACCCCAAAACTGCCTATACTGAAAATCTAGCCCATTCTCTTTCATAAATGTCTCGTCATTGAACCCAAAAAGAAATCGTTACATGGTGTCAGAAGTGATTGAAAGAGATGAAGAGGAAAAATCTGAAGTTAAATCAGCTCTCCACATATTAGCAAGCCAAAAGAGAACATCATTACTTACCATTGGAGAATAGCTAACAAAGTGAAAAAATGGTAGGATTACTCCCACCGGCGAAGCTTCAGTTGACAGGTAATGTGGTTGAAAATTGGAGGAGATTCAAACAACGTTTAGAGTTGTATTTAGCGGCAATCGGAGCTGATGAGAAAAGTGATAAAAAGAAATCGTCAGTGTTCTTACATGTCGTGGGTGATGAAGCGCTGGAGGTGTATAATAACTTCACATTCGCTGCTGATGGAGACAAAATGAAGCTAGATAAAATAATGGAACAGTTTGAGGCCTACTGCATACCTAAACGTAACGTGACGTTTGAGAGGCACAGATTTTTCACGTGTACAGAAAACGGGTGAGACTAATGATCAGTATGTGACTGAACTGAGAAACCGAAGCAAAACATGTGAATTTGGGGGACTGACAGACTCGCTGATAAAAGACAGACTGGTGTGTGGTATTCCAGATAATGGTCTAAGGGAAAGACTGCTAAGAGAGCAAGATCTAGACCTGGGAAAAGCCATAGCACTGTGTAGGGCTACAGAGACTGTGAAGTCGCAGGCAAAGGAGCTGTTCAGTGACAGTAGCTGCAACGTGGATGCAGTGAGCAAGAACGGACACAAACCGTTTAACAAAAAGAGCGCCAATGTGAAAAAAGAGGCGTGGCCAGCGAACAAAAATGAAAGGGGCAATCGAAAGTCATGTAGTCGATGCGGTACACAGCATCCACCAAAAAAGTGTCCCGCATATGGTAAAACATGCAATAGTTGCAACAAAAACAACCATTATGCCCGTTGCTGTAAGAACCAAATGCAACAAAGCAAGGTCCATGCAGTGGATGAAAGCGAGATAGAGGAGTTCAATGTAGATGTTGTCTCTGAAAACAAAAAAGAAAAAAGAGACTGGATGTTGACACTAAAAGTGAATGACATACACATTCCATTTAAATTGGATACTGGAGCACAAGTTAATGTGATATCAGAGACTGATTTTAAGAAAATTAGGCCCAGACCAAAGATACATGGAATAAAAGTGAAAGTGACAGGATACTCAGGCACTGATATACCAGTGAAAGGAAGATGCATTGTTAAAGTAACACACAAGGACAGAGAGCACACGCTAGCATTAATCGTGGTGCCAAAGGAGGTGCAAGCCATACTAGGTTTAAAAGCCTTTGAGAGACTGAACCTGGTGAAGAGAGTCCTCGTTGTGGAAAGCGAAGCAGAGACAATCTATGATGAACTCATAAAAGAGTACAACGACCTATTTAAGAGTCTAGGCTGCATTCCAGGAGAACACATGATCAGAGTAGATAAAAGTATGACACCGGTTATACATCCATGCAGAAAAGTTCTGTTTGCTCTTCAAAAGCAACTGAAGGCAGAGTTGGACAGGATGGAAAGCCTGAACGTGATTCAGAAGATAGATGAGCCAACTGACTGGGTGAGTTCCCTTGTCGTAGTGGACAAAAAGAATGGAAAGCTCAGAATTTGCCTGGATCCAAGAGATCTAAACAGAGCAATAAAGAGAGAGCACTTCAAGCTTCCTACACGTGAGGAAATCATGTCACAGTTTGCAAATGCAAAGTATTTCAGCAAGTTAGATGCATCATCAGGATTTTGGCAGATGAAACTGAATGAGGCAAGTTCAAGACTGTGCACGTTCAACAGTCCATTTGGCAGATACAGATTCCTAAGGTTACCATTTGGCATTGCCTCAGCTCCTGAAGTGTACCACAAAAGTATCCAGATGATCTATGAGCATCTGGAGGGAGTTGATACATCGATGGATGACATCATAGTATGGGGAACCACGAGAACTGAGCATGAAGAGAGACTGAAAAAAGTGCTGGAAGCAACGAGGAAAACAAACCTGAAGCTGAATAGAGAGAAATGCCAGCTCGGGGTGACAGAACTGACATTCGTGGGAGATATCCTTAGCAGTGAGGGCAGCAGACCAGATCCCAGAAAGGTGTCCGCCATTGAGAATATGCCAAAGCCACAATGCAAAAAGAACGTGCAGAGGTTTAATGGAATGATCAACTACATGGGTATATTCATATCCAACCTCTCAGAAAAGATGGCGCCACTGAGACGACTAACTGAAAAGAACATAGAATGGGAATGGAATCATGAGCATGAGAAGTCATGGAGCGATCTAAAGAAACTGCTCACAGAGGAACCAGTTCTGAGGTTTCATGACCCAGCGAGACCCATCAAGATATCATCAGATGCATCACAGAGTGGGCTCAGTGCCGTTCTTCTGCAAAAATATGACTACTGGCAACCTATTGCATATGCATCGTGCTCAATGACAGACGCGGAGACGCGATATGCTCAAATAGAAAAGGAGCTGCTCAGCATCACATACGCCTGTAAAAGATTTCGCCAGTTTGTGGCAGGACAAGCAATCAGTGTAGAGACTGACCATAAGCCCTTGATTGCATTGTTCCAAAAGCCACTAAATAGCTGTCCGCTTAGAATACAAAGAATGATGATCAGGCTGCAACGCTATACACTGAATGTTGCGTACACACCGGGTAAGCTGATGTATACAGCAGACACGTTGTCCAGAGCTGTTGACCCAAGTGAGCCCGCAAACACCAAGATGGATGAAAAAGTGAACGCCTACGTGGACATGATCACAAGTGCACTGCCCATAGCAGATGCAAAAATGGAGCTCATAAAGACTGAGACAAACAAAGATGAAACCATGAGACGACTGAGGAAAAGCATCTTGGATGGATGGCCCAACATGAAGCAAGACTGCTCACCTGACATGGCAGAGTACTGGAACTGCAGGGCGGAACTATCAGTGGTCGAAGACATCATCTACAAAGGAAGTAAAATAGTTATCCCAAAGAGTCTGAGAAAAGAGATGCTAAAAAGAATCCATGGAGGACATCTGGGAATCGAAAAGTGTAAGAAAAGAGCACGAGAGGTGATGTACTGGCCACGAATCAACCAAGATGTGACAAATGAGGTGTCAAACTGCACAATATGCCTGAAATATCGAGCAAGCAATCCGGTAGAACCACTAAAGCCACACCCAGCGCCAGACAGACCTTACCAGAAGGTAGGCGCTGACCTATTCGTATGTCAAGGGAAAGACTATCTTGTAGTAACAGACTATTACTCCCTGTATCCAGAGGTTTGTAGACTGTACACCACCACTGCAGATGCTGTGATAACATGTATGAAAGCCATATTCTCCAGACATGGCGTGCCAAGCGAGGTCTTCACAGACAACGGACCCCAGTTTTACAATGCAAGTTTCCGACACTTTGCCAAAGAGTGGGACTTTGTCCACACAACGTCAAGTCCTCACTTTCCACAGTCCAATGGATTAGTGGAAAAATCAGTCCAGACAGTGAAAAGACTGATGTACAAGGCAAAGGACAGTGGAACTGACTTCTACCAAAGCATGCTTCTATACCGCACAACGCCGCTCGAGTGTGGTATGTCACCAGCCCAACTCCTTATGGGACGTCGGCTAAGGTCAAACCTACCCATCCCGGAGAACCTCCTGAAAACAAAAGAGGGGGAGAAAGTGAGGAAGTTCAAAGAACAACAGAAAGAAAAGCAAAAGTACTACTATGACAGAGGAACACAAAACCTACCTGAACTCCACACTGGTGACCAAGTAAGGTTCAAAGACAAAACAAACATATGGACTCAGAAGGGAACTGTCCTGAGTGAAGTTCAACCAAGATCATACACCATTCAGACAGATGAGGGTGCTGTTCTGCGAAGAAATCGTTGAGATCTTCTCATGGGACCAGCCACAGCAGGTCAAAAGACTAATACTGTTGAACAACCTGATCACACAGCTGAGAAACCATCATCGGAGGCAACAACTCAGATTCAAGGACAATCAATCAGAAAATCCTCAAGACACGTGAAGCCTCCTGAGAGACTCATTGAGCAAATTTAAGGACTATTGTTATAGAAGGAAGTAATGTTATCGTATTCTTTTTCAAGTTCTAGTGTATTTACATATTTCATGTGAACACACAAAACAAGGTTAAAAAACCTTGATCATGATAATTATAATGTAAGTTCATTAAGTGTTACAGTTAAAATGCAGATTAATACAAAGAAAACATGTTAGTTAAAAGTAAAATACTTTTGTTTTAAGAAAGGGAGATGTAATGATATCAGCAAATAGTGATGGTATTTGCCTGTTTGATTATGATGCCTTACCAGCATGTTTGCCTGATTGATTACTTATGCCTGACCAGCAGAGGGCATGTGAGAGACAAGCAGTTTAGTTTTAGTTTCACTTTAGATGGATCACTAGCAGGGTGTCTCCTGTAATGCTGTATAAAGAGTTGAACAGACTTTAGATTAAAAGACATTCTCTTTCATAAATGTCTCGTCATTGAACCCAAAAAGAAATCGATACATCACTCTCCTCTGCCAAAACTAATCACTGCTCCAGGATTATCCTGTAGAGCAAAGATAACTCGGGGCTTTTTCTCTCCACTGACAACCATCTCCTTAAATCCTTTGCCCCTGCCCCCTCCACCGTCACCTCCAACAGAAATTGCAAGGAGCTTATGGACTGCTTTGCTGCTAAAATTGAGACTATCTGTTCCAGATGCCACTGCTGTTTCACTCTTGTCCCCTTCCCCAGCAAGTCAAACCAGCCCACCACCCCCGCCAACCCGGCTCCTCTCTGTCCTCACCCTGAAGCCCTGTCTTTCCATATATTCTCTCCTATCTCCCATTATGCCCTATCCAACGTCAACTTATCCACAAAATCCACCTCCTGCTCCCTTTGAATCCAGTTACACTAAACTGCTCTCCACACAACTTCCCTTCTTGGTCCACATGTAGCTAACATTGTAAATGTCTCCCTCTCCTCAGGTGCTACCCCCTCTTTCAGAACTGCCACTACTCCACCCCAGAAAAACTACCTTTACCTCCTCTGTTCTTGCAAATCAGCGCAATCTCCAACTGCCCATTCCTCTCTGAATTCTTTGAATGTGTTGTCACCTCCCAAATCCATGCCCATTTGTCCCACAAGTCCATGTTTGAATCTGTTCACTCTTGCCACAGCACTGAAACAGCTCTAATCAAAGTCTTAAGTGATATCCTTTGTGAATCTAAATGACGTCCATTATCACTCCTCATTCTCTCTGCAGTCTTTGATATGGTCGACCTCACTATTCTCCTCCAGAGCCTCCCCTCCATTGTCCAGCTCATTTGGACAGCCCTCTTTTGGTTACAATCTTAACTATCAATCATAGCATTTCTATCAAGACTTTCTCTCCCTGCTCTCATGCCGTTACTTCCAGAGTCTCCCCAGGATGTCTCCTTGGCCCCCACAAATTCTCAGTTTACATGCTGCCCTTTGGTAACATCACCCACAGTCATGGAGCCAGCTTCCACATGTATGCTGACAACACCCAGCTCTACCTCGCCACTACCCCGCTCAACAACCTCCACTGCTTCTGTGTTGTCAGACTGCTTGTCCGACATACAGTATTGGATGCACCACAATTTCCTTCAGCTAACTATTGTGAATACTGAAGCCATTGCCTTCAGCCCCCAGCACAAACTCAGTACCCTTGCCATCATTTTCACCTCCCTCCCCAGTCACTGTCTCAGATTGAACCAGACAATTTTCAAACTCAAGTTCCTATTCAACCACAAGTTAAGCTTACGACTCCACATCCTCTCCATCACAAAGCCCTGACTTCAGCTACCTGTGCTGCAAGCTCAGGAATTTCCTTCCAAAACCTGTCCACCTATCACCCCGCCCCCACGGCCTGAATCCCTTACCCAGTTAAAATTCTCTTATTTAATGGAATTTTTTGGAAAAGTTTAAGGATGTTCAAAGAATAAAAACAACTTGAGAAAAACCATATGGATTGCACAGGCCATTTTTTGCTAACTGTTGGAAAAAGAGGCAAGTGTATTTTCATAAAACTTTGCACATATTTTGTCCAGATTTGTGATTTTAGTCAGAGAAAATTTTGAAGTGAATATTTATGCTGGGGGAAAAAAGGATGATTTAAAACATGTAAGGCTAGAAATTGGGCACCTTAGCGCCTACGGGGATTGCTACCGGGGCACAAATGACTTGTTGCCCAGGCGCGGTGTGGCTAACCACTCCCGCCAAATTCAGCAGGAGTTTAGCAGCAGCGGTAACTGGTAGCACCCCGCTCCGCTGTGCAGGCGATGACGATGGCATCACCATGCGCAGCGCCCTGTTTTCACCCCGTCTGCAAAATTGGCCTGCGCCCCCTGTATCTGCGATGACAGCGACCGATTCAGGGGGTGGGAACGGAGCGGCAGGAGGCTCGCGAGGCGATAACTACAGGGGAGGTGGCAGGCAGGGAAAAAAAATCGGCCGACTTAATTGTCGCAGTCTGTTGTGTCTTTGAACACGGGGTCCGTGCCGAGATCTGGCAGCCCAGCACTCCTCTTGTGTGTCGGGCTGCTGGCGTGGCACCCCCGCTCCCCGGTGGTCTAGGTAGGGTCCCACAGAGTTGTGGGCTTGGGTCCTCCCCTTTAATGGGGGGAAGAATCCTTCCATGTGGCAGCGCTACGTGGCCCAGTGCGTAGAGCTGCAGAACTCACTGCCCCGATGTTCGGGGTTAGCGCTCTAAGAAGGAAGTGGAGCACTTGAATTAGTGCTCCACCTCCCTCTTGGGGCACTAAAACTGAATTTCATGATCGCCGGCGTTAATTAGTGCCGGGCGCCAAAGTTCACGCCCAGGAGATGTTAGCACCCCAAAATGGTCGATACCGAATTTTTCCCCCATGGAATCTCCATTTGAACATTCCAAAAAGCTCTTCAATCAAAGTAGCTAAAGGATGATAAAATGGTACCTGCAGTATTAACACACTTGTACAACTTAGTATGACTGTTCATGAACCTGAAATACCTCAAAATGGTAGTTTGTGACTTTCATCAGTTCTCAGCCAAACTTCTGGATAAATGCTTCATCGCTGACATAAACTGGCACTCTCTATTTTCACTAAGTGTAAGGGCTAGAAATTTATTATAGCCCAGGAATGGACGGTATCAGTAGAAAAGTTGAAGAATTAGCGCCAGGCACTAATGCTTTAGGCTACTCACAAAATTTGTGCTCACTGCTCAAAAAAATGATTGGAGTCCTAATCAAGTCTTGGGGGGGTGAAATTTGGTTATGCCCCGTTTGGGGTAACCAAATTATCGCCAGAGATTTAGCGCCCAGCGCGGAAGTACCACCCCAGCCGCTAATTTCGGCTTACCGCCCCGGCAAGGAAGCGGAACGCTATCTCGGGCAGTGTCGGGGGCACAAAACGCAGTAGCGTCGGAATGCTATGCAGCAGCTCCACGTAGTGCTAACGCGTTTCAGCGCCTCTCCCCTTCCGTTAAAGGGGAGGGACGCTGCGAACTATGCAGGGCCTCCAATGACCCACACTAGCCCACCAGGGCGGCCTGGTGCCATGGGTGCAGGATGAAGACATCATGGCTGATGCCAGGATAGCGGGCATTCACATTGAGGATTCGCTGTCTGCGGTCGCACACCAACTGCACATTAAGTGAGTGGTAGCCTTTGCGGTTACGGAAGATGTCAAGATTGTTATGCAGTGCCTGCAAAGCCTCGTGGATGCAGTCAATGGCGCCCTGCACCATGGGGAATCCCGCTACCCTGGCAAAGTCACATGCACGCTCATCCTGCTCCTCTCTGGTGATGGGGAAGGAAATGTTGTCCCTTCTCCTGCTGTAGAGAGCCACTGTGACCTCCTGCATGCAGCGATGAACGGCGAACTGGAAAATAGCTATGTCTCCTGTTGCAGACTAGAAAGATCCACTAGCAAAGAAATTGAGGTGACCTTGACTGCCACTGAGAGAGCTGTGGTTGCCCTGATCTGAGGCTCGAGGTCTGGTTGCAGGAGATGACAGATTTCTGTGATCACCTCCTTGGTGAAGCAGAGCCTTCTAATACATTGCTCCTTGCTTACTTAGAGGTTAGAGAAGTGCTCTCGGAATACCCTCGGAGGGTGAGGCCTCCTGTTGAGAGCCCTGATGGCCCTCCTCCTCCCTCCAGCCACATGTTCCAGTCTTTCTCGCTTCCTCAGCTCTGTAGAAAGTATATACAGACCCTTAATTTTTGATATATATTGAAATGCTTTGCCAGGCCAAAAGGTTTTTTCCAAAGTGAAATATATTATGGCCCAGAAATTCGGGCCTCCACGGGTGAGTACGCATGGGGTACTCACCCGTAAGCCCAATGGAAGTGCCGGTTTCCTGCATGCACTGTGCATGCGTGGGAAACCGGCACTTCCGATCCCCTGAACGAAGGGGTTCAGAGGTCGAACGAATGCGCGGGAGAGGCTGCGCGTGCGCATCGAACTTCGTTTTTTTTTGCAAGTTTTCCCGGGAGGGTAAGTCTGCAGAAGTTAGACGTATAAAAAGCAGGCGTAAGGCTTGCTTTTTACAAGGTAAGTGGTGACTTAATTAAAATTAAAACATTTTTTCTACAGGTTTATTATTTTGAAATATTTAAAGCAAGGTAAGTTTATTTTTAGCCCCGTTAGAAAATAAAATTATCTTTTTCCAAAATTTAAATTATTGTTTAAAATAGTTATTTCATGTAATTTATAGTTTATTTAAAAATATGATTTTTTAAAATTTATTTGAAGATTTAGTGCTGTTTTGGGGCTGTAGTATTTATAAGTCTTGACAGCTCTTCCTGCCAATCTTATGAATGGAGCATTCCCTGCTCCGATTGGCTCCCCATGGCCCATGTGATCCCAGGGGATGCATCGAACTAACTGCGCCCCTGGGATACACAAGCACTGCGCGCCGGCAGCTGGACCAGGCCCCGGATCGGAATTCCACAGGGGCCCACAGAACAATGGCCGGTGCACAAGGTAAGTGCAGATCGGGGGCTTGCACCCGCGGGAAGCCCCCGATCCGAATTTCTGGGCCTAATAAAGTTTTCACTGATAAGGCGCTCAGAGCACGGGTTTGGCGGCAGGTCAAAGGATAAAATCACTTTGATTGACAGCGGGTTGTGATCCCACCATCAACCCGCCTCCAAACAATTTTCCCACGTGTCGGGTCCCCGACTTGAACATGGACCCAACACCTAGCAGTGGGAAGAAGATTAAAGGCAATTACCTGCCTATTAACAGGTAGTTGCTATTGTTGACAGGCTATTTTTGAATATTGCCGCTTCTGCCTCAGATTTCCCAAGGTCTGGACATCACACCAGGTAAGTGCGGCATGCTGTGAGTCTGCTGTAATGTTTGTGGAATGAAGACAGCTGTAGAAGTGGTGTGAAGGATCCAATGTTGCACTGGTGAGTCTCAGAGATAAGAAAATGTTGGGAAATGCATTTTTAATACATTTACACATTTCTTTCGGTTACAAGTTTTTGAATCCATGTCCAGTGCCACTTCATTGGGAGAACCTCTTTCGCCAGTGACAGATCACTTCTGTCACTTCACCTGCAACTGCCATCTATTCCAGCATATTGAGGGCATCATTGGAGAGCCTGTGTGCAAGAGGTCACCTTTGTACAGTGATTGTCAGTGTTTGCAACACCGCAATGCTGTCAAACACTGAGAAATCAATTGTCAAAAAAAAAATTCTTAGGAACAATAAAAGGTTAAAGTCGGAATCCATGTGTCTGGTGTACTTTCTCATAAGTCTCAAGTCCGAACTCTATAACCTGTTAGACTGGGCGAGGAGTAATTCTACACTTCTTATAGCTCCCTACACTGTAGATCTTGGAGGGCAAGGTGGACTGCCAGTTCAAGCTCCATTAATGTAACCAAGGTTAGCACTTTGATTTTTTAAAGAATAAATGTAGCTACTTTTTATTTGCCACAACACTCTTGATACTAAATAACCTTGAAATCATGGAATGAAACTGTTGCACTATGTGAAACTGACAAGAAAGTACTGAAACTCCACTAATCTGACAGCTGCGAGTCATTACTGATCATCCCCTTAAATAACTTCCCTGGAGCCAGCTTCATGGTGCTTCATGCCTCCTCTTCCTGTCGCTGTTTCCTCCAGGTGCTCAGGCAGGTGGCGATTGTAATGACCAGTAACCTGTCATTCTGGAATGGTACACTAGGTGGTGCTGTATGTATATAATAGTGGGCTACCCACGATGCACCAGGCTACCCACAAGGCAGCAGTCAAGATGGATGCCTCTACAGATACTGTACCTAGTCCACATGTGCTCAATAAAGTGTCCAGCAAAAGCTAGCTGTTCTTAATAAAAACGACTAGTTATTAATGAACATAACATGGTACCAGGATTGGTAAGATCTGCTGAATATTGTGCAACGTGACATGGAGAATTTGAAGCCACCACAGCGTTTGAAACTCACAGGAAATGTCGACTACAATTGGCAGACTTTTAAACAACAATTCGAACTCTACATTGCTGCCTTCGGGTACGGTACAAAGCCAGACGCAAGGAAAATAGCGTTGCTGCTCATGGTTGCAGGCCCACAGGCGATAGAGGTATTTAATACATTTGTATTTAATCCAGAGGAGAACAGAGAAAAATTAGACGATGTGATAAAGAAGTTTGATACACATTGTTCTCCCAAAAAGAATGAAACCTATGAGAGGTACATCTTCCGTTCTCAGACACAGCAGCAAAATGAGACTTTTGATAGCTTTATGACTGATCTGAAACTGAAAGCACAGACATGTAATTTCTCTGAGCTGAAAGCATCCATGATTCGTGACCAGATTGTGTTTGGTATTCATGATAAAAAAAGTCAGGGAACGTCTGTTGAGAGAAACCGAACTAACATTGGAAATTGCTGTGAAAATATGCCAAGCCAGCGAGCTAGCTCGAAAGCACGCGAAGACTTTCAGTGAAATCAATAATAATGCGATTGTAATGAGTGATAATGCTGCTGTCGGTGCTGTGTCCTACAAGGGGGAGAAACGTGGGCAGAACAGAAATGAAAAGCAATCGGAGGATGACATTTTTAATTGTAAATGCTGTGGTTACAAACACCAGTTAAGACAATGCCCAGCATTTGGAAAAATGTGCACACAGTGTAATGGAAAGAATCACTTTGTCAAACAATGCTTTTCAAAAGGAAAAACAAAGAAAGGGCAATGAGTTAATGTGATTGAGGACACTGATTTAAGTGAGACATGTTTTGTAGGAATGGTGTCATGTGACAATATCAAAAAGGATACAGAAAATGTGCAGCCCTCAGGAATTAACAATGCTGAGCATAAAGTTAATGCAGTAAAAGAGGACAAATGGATGATCCCACTGCAGATAAATGGAGCATTAGTTACATTGAAACTAGACACTGGGGCAAAAGCAAACTTAATCAGTATGAGTGACATTAACAATATGAAAGAAAAGCCCAAAATACAGAAAAGTCAGTACTACTGAAGAACTATAATGGACAGAAAATAGATAGCTTAGGTGTATGCAGACTTAAAGTGACAGTCAAAGACAAAGTGCATCATCTCATGTTTTCTGTTGTGGCTGAAGGATTTGATTCACTACTGGGTGACAAAGCTTGTGAGGACTTAGAACTGGTCAAGAGAGTCTACCGTATAAACTGTGCCATAAGCAGACCAGATGACTCAGTGGATTCTGTAGCGAATAATTTCCAGGATGTGTTCAAAGGATTTGGAGTTCTACCATTCACTTACAAGATCCAGCTAAAGGAGGATGCTCAGCCAGTGGTACATGCTCCACGAAGAGTTCCAGCACCCCTGCGTGACTGGCTCAAGAATGAACTGGACAGAGTGACCACACTAGGAGTCATCAGGAAAGCCGAAGAGCCAACAGACTGGGTTAACTCCATGGTCTGTGTAAAGAAAAAGAACAATGATCTAAGAATATGCATGGATCCAAAGGACTTAAATGCAAACATAAAATGTGAACACTACCAGATTCCCAAGCGAGAAGAAATCACCAGTGAAATGTCAGGTGCCAGATACTTTACAAAGCTCGATGCCTCACAAGGATTTTGGCAACTAAAACTGGATGAAGAGAGCACCAAATACTGTACCTTCAACACACCATTTGGCAGGTATTGTTTCCTCAGAATGCCTTTCGGGATAATATCTGCATCTGAAATCTTTCATAGAGCGATGGAACACATAATTGAAGGTCTGGAAGGAGTTCGGGTCTATGTTGATGACATCATCATCTGGGGCTCCACACTGAAAGAACACAATGAGAGACTGACTAAAGTGCTACAGAGCATACGCCGGAATGGACTGAAGCTCAACAAAGCCAAGTGTCAGTTTGGCGTCCAGGAAGTCACTTTCCTAGGAGATAATCTATCTGGTAAAGGAATAGAGCCAGATATGGAAAAAGTAAATGCCATACTCAAAATGCCCCGACCCACTGACAAAAAAGGAGTGCTACGCATCATGGGGATGATAAACTTCATTGGAAAGTTCATTCCTAACTTGTCAGCCAAGACAGCCTGTCTGCGAGACCTGCTACATAAAACAAATGAGTTCGCATGGACAGAAAGACATGAACAAGAGTGGATAAACCTCAAAACAGTGCTGACAACCACACCTGTACTCACCTTCTTTGACCTAACAAAAAGAATCAAAGTGTCAACGGATGCATCAAAAGATGGCCTAGGTGCAGTCTTGCTACAAGCAGAGGGTGAAGATTGGAAGCCTGTTGCCTATGCCTCCAGGTCTATGACTGATACTGAGTGTCGATACGCTCAGATTGAAAAGGAATGTCTAGGCTTGGTAGTTGGACTAGAAAAGTTTCATGGCTTCATATATGGACTTCCCACCTTCACAGTTGAGACAGACCACAGCCCACTGGTTGCCATCATAAAAAAGAACCTGAATGAGATGCCTCCAAGGATTCAACGACTCATGATGAAGCTGCAAAGATATGACTTTGAACTGATCTACACACCAGGCAAATACATAGTGTTAGCAGATGCACTATCCCGAGCACCAACAATGAGTCATGTGAGCTCTACTGAAGAAGACGTGGATGTTCATGTGAGTATGGTCACTGCTGCGCTGCTCGTGTCAGACACAATATCAAAGCAAATAGCAGAAGAAACAGTAAAAGATACAGTATTACAAACAGTAATAGAGAACATTCATCATGGTTGGCCAAAAGGTTCCTGTCCAAAATATTTTCACATAAGGTCAGAATTGAGTGTCGCAAGTGGACTATTACTAAAACAGAACAGAATAGTCATTCCACAGGCTCTACGTCAAGACATGCTCAAAAGGTTTCACGAGGGACACCTCGGAATTTAAAAATGCAAAAGGAGAGCAAGAGACACTGTTTATTGGTCTGGCATAAATAAGGACATTGAGAACATGATAGGCAAATGTGAGACATGTCAGAAACACCAAAACAAACAAGCAAAGGAACCAATGATAGTAGCTGACATACCAACAGCACCATGGCAAAAGCTTGGTATGGACCTTTTTCATTTAAATGGTAAAGACTATCTAATAGTGATTGACTACTATTCTAACTATCCTGAGATGGCGCTGCTCTCAAGCACCACAGCAAGCAGTGTCATAATGCATGTGAAATCCATCTTCGCCAGACATGGAATTCCCAGGATTGCCGTTAGCGACAATGGTCCGTGCTTCAACTGTAAGGAGTGGCAACAGTTTGCAGCACATTTTGACTTTCAACACATCACATCCAGTCCTTTGTATGCTCAGTCGAATGGTAAGGCAGAGAAAGGTGTTCAAGTTCTCAAGCAGCTACTGAAGAAAGTGACAGAAAGCAAGTCTGATCCTTATCTCGCCCTGCTGAGCTACCGAGCCTCACCTTTAGACACTGGTTCTTCACCTGCTGAACTCCTAATGGGTCGCAAGTGGCATACCACGCTACCCTGCTGTGCAAAAGAAAAGCAGAGTAAGGAACTGAGACAGAGACTTCAACTGTTAAAGCTGAAACAGAAATCATACTATGACAAGTCATCCAAAACTCTGAAACCATTGACAAGGGATGATGTGGTCAGGATTGAGGATCCAGATGCATGGAACAGGAAAGCTACAGTTCTTGAGGAAGTAGGACCAAGGTCATACACTGTTAGAACTGAAGAAGGACAGATTCTCAGGAGGAACCGCCATTCCCTTCTAAAAACACAAGAGACTATCGAAGAGCAAATTGATGACAATGCCGCAACTGAATCTTGTCACTCACCACCAGAACAATCTGACACAAATACACATACAGGCTCTCATGAAAACACATCAGACTTACCTGTGCTGAGAAGATCCACACGTGAAGTAAAAAAGCCTGATAGACTTAATCTTTGAGTGCAAAGAAAACTACATTGAAAATGTATTGACTGTTGAAGATGTTTATGTTGTTATGATTGATTGATATTGATTGATACTGATTTTATTTAACCTCAAAGAAAGGGGGATGTAATGATCAGTAACCTGTCATTCTGGAATGTTACACTAGGTGGTGCTGTATGTATATAAGAGTGGGCTACCCACAATGCACCAGGCTACCCACAAGGCAGCAGTCAAGATGGATGCCTCTACAGATACTGTACCTAGTCCACATGTGCTCAATAAAGTGTCTAGCAAAAGCTAGCTGTTCTTAATAAAAACGACTAGTTATTAATGAAAATAACAGCGATAATCAATTTTGCAGATTGGGTGGTCCATGAGCATTGCACATTCACTGACGTCATGATCCACCTGGTGTTGAGGCTCCTGGCAATAACTGTTAGTGGCGGTACTGTGGGGGGCGGGATTTGACATGCGGCACTGGATTTGCCTCACCCCGGTGATAATTCTCCAGCACCCCATTAGCGGCATCTGCTGGTGCTAAAGGGAGGTGCTCAGGTACCGAATTTTTCCCCCTATATCTTTTTGACTGACTAGTGCAGTAGCATTGATCAAGCAAGTTACACAGGATTCTATTTTGGTTGAATAAAAATGACGTGACGCTAACTAGTGAGTTTAAGTAAACAGAGGGAAAAAATGTAATGTTACAACTGGGCTATTAAACAAACTGGATTTAACTGCTGGAAAATGATGATATACATTAGCAGGAACGTGATGGTCACCAGCACTTTTCAACATCCTCCTGCACTCGATGGTATTATTAACTCACGTAAGAATGGTGGTACAACTGTTACAATAAAAGCCTCGAGTCCTGGTTTGACTCTCTCATAAAATTCATTTTCAACTTTGCTGTGACCATTTCCTCAGCTTTACTAAGAAACAAACACGATACACAATTGCAGTATAAACCTGTGCATTCTTCTTCTTCCTCTTCTTAGGCAATCCATTGGAGCCGAGGATGACTTGCTTCCACATTAAAAATGAGTTCTCAGGTTACTGATGAGCCCAATGCAGGACCTAGTGTCTCTGTCACAGCTGGGGCAGACGGTGGTTGAAGGGGCAGGTGGGTGGGGTGCTTGAGTTGATGTGCGCTCCTTCCGTTGCTTGCGCTTGGCTTCCGCTGGCTCCCGGCGAAGAGACTCGAGATGTTCAGCGCCTTCCCGTATGCTTCTCCTCCACTTTGTGCGGTATTGGGCCAGGGATTCCCAGGTGTCGGTGGGGATGTTGCATTTTTTCAAGGAGGCTTTGAGGGTGTCCTTGAAGTGTTTCCTCTGCCCATCTGGGGCTCTCTTGCCGTGTTGGAGCTCCGAGTACAGCGCTTGTTTTGGGAATCTCGTATCGGGCATGCGGACGATGTGGCCCATCCATCGGAGCTGATCAAGCATGGTCAAAGCTTCGATGCTGAGGATGTTGGCCTGAGCAAGAACACTGATGTTGGTGCGCCTATCCTGCCAATGGATTTACAGGATCTTGCGGAGGCAACATTGGTGGTACCTCGCCAGTGCTTTGAGGTGCCTGCTGTACATGGTCCATGTCTCTGAGGCATACAGTAGGGCGGGTATCACTGCTGCTCTGTAGACCATGAGCTTAGTGCTGGGTTTGACGTCCTGGTCTTCAAACACTCTCTTCTTCAGGGGACCGAAGGCTGCACTGGCACACTGAAGGCAGTGTTGGACTTTGTCATCGACGTCTGCCCTTGTTGACAGTAGGCTCCCGAAGTATGGAACGTGGTCCACATTGTCCAAGGCCTTGTCGTGGATTTTGATAATCGGGGGGCAGTACTGTGCGGCGGGGGCAGGTTGGTAGAGGACCTTTGTCTTACGGATGTTTAGTGTAAGGTCCATGCTCTCGTACACTTCGGTGAAGGTGTTGATGATGGTTTGGAGTTCGACCTCCGAGTGAGCACAGACGCAAGCATTGTCTGCATACTGTAATTCAATGACAGTGGATGTGACGACCTTGGATCTGGACTGGAGGCGACAGAGATTGAACAGTTTCCCATTTGCTCTGTAAATTAGCTCCAATCCAGCCGTGAGCTTACTGAGGTTGAGATGGAGCATTGCAGCCAGGAAGATCGAGAAGAGCATTGGCGGGATGACACAGCCTTGCTTGACCCCAGTCCGTACGTGAATTGGGTCGGTGGTGGATCCGTTGGTCAGGATCACGGCTTGCATGTCATAATGAAGCAGGCGGAAGATGGTGACAAACTTTTGCATGCAGCCGAATTTGAGGAGGACACTCCAGAATCCCTCATGGTTGACAGTGTCGAAGACCTTTGTGAGGTCAAAGAAGGCCATGTACAGTGGTTGGTGCTGTTCCCTGCATTTCTCTTGTAATTGACACGTGGTGAAGATCATGTCCATTGTGCCCCTTAGTGGGCGGAAACTGCATTGCAACTCTGGGAGGAGCTCTTCGGCCACTGGGAGAAGGCGATTGAGGAGGATTCTTACAATGACTTTTCCTGTGGCAGACAGCAGGGAAACTCCTCTGTAATTACCGAAATCGGACTTGTCACCTTTCTTGAAAATGGTCACAATTACGGTGTATCTGAGATCCCCTGGCATGTTCTCCTCCTTCCAGATAAGAGGAATGAGTTCATGAATTTGCACCAGTAGTGCTTCTTACATGCTATGTTACTCACCTTGCATAGGTGCATACAGCTGCACTTAGCCTTTGTACAAATTCGGATACATTTTCCATTTTGCACATATTTACCCAAGATATTTTTCATTTATCATGTGGTAACATACAACAAGAGAGTGATCCATTAAAGAGAGTGTTAAGTATGTGTATTGTATTGAACAATTAACACAAAGACTTAAACGTATAACTCAAACAGGTCTTTACTGGTTGGAGGTAGGGACTACACGTAGGTCTTTACTTCATGCCCACAGGCGGGAACTGAGGGGGATCAGTACCCACAGTACTATTTATACCCCTATGGCCAGGAGTGGTACTGCGTATCACTACGCCCAACAAGTAGTGCAGTCCTGTCCATAGGTTCAAAGTAGCACACATATTACATACACAACATTCCTCCCTTCCTAGCTTTACAGTCATCTCCCCATTTAACATAACGTAATAACATATATACATATATAACTTCAGGTTTACATAACAGAATAACATAGATACATAGATAACTTCATGTCAAAACAGATCACAGATTCAGTCTCTGCGGAAAACAGTCCACAGATTCAATCTCTGTGGTGTAGTCGGTTCACGTTGCTGGAGTGACTCATTCAATAGTCCTTCCATGGATTTAACAGTTTGAACTTCCGAACTGAATTGGCTCCGTTCGGAGGGACCACGTGTGTGATCTGGTAGAGGTGATAATGGTTCAGATGGGTCATCTTCTGTTTTTACTTTTCCTTTTCTGCTTCTTGGAGACTCTCTGGGCTCCATTGTCAGCTGCCACAGCTGCCAGCTGCATGCGCAGTTCCTCCTTCTCGTCCTCCTGTTTCCGTCGTAGAGCCAGCTTCTCCCGATGTTCCGTAGACTTTTGGTGCTCCTCCATGATTTCTGCACTTTGGGAGTCGAAGTTACAAGCTGGGCAGGACAGGACATCGTAATATTCGGTGTCGTCCTGAGCTAGACCAGTGAGAGGGTCGTCTATTTCCTCCATACCCAGCTGGACGTTAGCCAGCTCTTGTTCCAAATCCAGACATCTTTCCTGAAGAGACTTCTTCATGTGTACCTCTGCATCCAGCTTTTTCTGGGCTTTCAGCAAGTCGTTTACTAGTGACCTCATTTGTGATTTTAATACTTCAACTTCCTTTGGAGATTGATTGATCGGACTATGCAATCCATCTACCGGAGCAGCTGTTTCAGCGGTCTGTTGTTCTACGTTGACGTGAGTCAGCGTACTTTTGGCATCCAAGGGCTGCTCTGTTGCAGTCATCTCAGTCTGTGTTGCCACCTCAGCTCTTCCAATAACCTTTGAGAGCTCCGAACCCCTTTCGTTTGAATATTGAAGTTCATGTTCAAGTTTTTCCCATTTCAGAGTCCTGTCCTTCAGCATATGCAGGAGTTGGCTGACCGTTAACTCCTCTGACATCAGACGTTTTGTGTGCTCCTGCTCCATTTTCTCCATCAGCTGCTTCTGTTGTCTTTCCAGATTCTCCAACTCTATATCAAAGAACTCTTTCGTTGCATTCAACTCTTGCTCAAAACGGCGAAGCATTTGTTCTAATTGCTGTTGTAGTTTGAAATGGAGTTGAGTTCGAGCCCGGTGTCCCTCAGAAATGGGCACATCAGTAGACTTGCCAGACTCAGAATCCACAGTTAAACTATGTTGTTGTTGCTCAGTGGAATTCTGTGCTGAAACTTTGTCTTTTGCACCTGAGTTGGGCTTACCATCATCCGTTCCAGAGTCTGGGCCGACTATCTTCACCGAGTTCTCACTCGTTATTGTTTGTAGGAAATGCCAGTCCATATTCATTTTCCTAATCCACTCCCGTCCTAGTAGTGGAGGACCTCCTTCAGATATCACATATAAGTCCATTATTTGACTGTCTTCGCCCTTGTGGACCACTGCAACCTCTATTTTCCCGATGGGGTACACTCTTTGCCCCGTGTATGTTTTCAATATAATCCCCGTATCCTGTAGGGGAATATGTTGGAATAACTTTCCGTAATCTTTCTTATTTATGACCGTCAATGCCGATCCAGTGTCCAATTCCAGTTTTACTTGGACTCCTTCTATCTGAAGAGTGACCCAAATTGTCTGGAGGTCTGCACCCTTACCAGCGTTGAGTACTCTTAAGCTAGCCAGTTCATTACAGCTTAAGCTAGCCAGTTCATTACTGCTAGCGTCTGAATCGGACTCCTGTTCGGTCACCTTGTGTACCTTTGCGTATTTTCCTTGCGGTGACTTCTTGTTGCTGGTCTTCTTCCCTGACCTGCATACTCTAGCTATATGTCCAAGCCTACCACAAGTTCTACATTCTTGGTTTTTAAACCAACACTGGTTCTGATCATGCGTTGTCTTTCCACAACGATAACATTTGCCAGAACTCACACCCAATTTGTGTGCACTGAGCTCCGGTGACCGTAGCTGCATTACTGCCGTGCCTCTCGCTGCGGCTTCGTGTGCTGCTGCCATAGTGACTGCCTTCTCAAGTGTCAGCTCATTCTCCTCGAGCAGTCGCTTTTGTGTATCCTGTTTAAATAAACCACACACAAATTTGTCTCGAAGTGCCTCTGTCAGTCCCGTTCCAAACTGGCAATATTTCGCTAATTTACGCAATTCCAGCAAATAATCAGCATTGCTTTCATGCTGTAGCTGCCTTCTGTTGTAAAATTTAAATCGTTCCGCTAGCATCAGCGGCGTGGGGTTTAGATGATCTTTCAGGACAGTAACAATCTCATCGAACGTCTTATCCGCCGGTTCATCTGGTGATAACAGGTGTTTCAATTGCCCGTATGTCTTCGCACCCATTAAATTTAATAATGTTAGTGCTTTATCAGCCTCACGAATTTTATTGGCCTTACAATAATTTTTAACTCGTTCAACATATATGGCCCAATCTTCGATGTCACTATCAAAGTTGCTAATATTCCCGTGTTTAGGCATTGTAGTACTTTATCAGATTTGCAATTTCTCAGATTTTTTTTTTACTGTTATCCAAGATGGCGGCTTCCCGCTCTTGCCGTCGTCCTCCGCCCACAAAATGGCGGTTTTCCCGCTTCTGCCTTCTTCCCCAGCGGTTTTCCCGCGAAAAATGGCGGCTTTCCCGCGCTTCTCGCTCTCCCCGCCCACTTCAATGGCGGTTTTCCCGCGCTTCTCGTCGCTGACTTTCAGCCCGACTGCGGCTCTTATCTCCTGTGCGATCGCTGGTGCGCCGCCCGCCCGAAACGGTTCTCAGCCCTTATCACCGGTGCGATCGCTGGCCCGCTAAGCGCCTCCCGCTTGAAGCGGCTCCCGGCCTCTGGCTCACCCGCTCCCGGGCTCTGGCTTACCCGCTCGCGCCCTCAGTGTCTGCCGACGCTGCGCCTTCCAGCCCGAGTGCGGCCCTTATCAGGGATTTCGATCGATTGCCCTTCTACCTCCGACTTCCCCCAGCCCTGTCTTTGCAGCCAACGCTGCTTGGCTTACCCACCACCGAGGTTGAAAAAGCTGCAGGATGTCTTCTGTCCTCCCGTTTTCAGTCGTTGATGGAGGCTTCAGGGTCCTAATGCCTGTCGCTTCCAGTCGCTGGAAGCTGTCAGGATTTCTGCTGCCCTTCAGTTTTCAGTGGGGTGTTGAGGATTGGAACCTCTCTTCAACGTCCTGTCTTTGGATGAAGCCGCTGTGGAATAACTGCCGCAGGGTTCGAACCGACTCGTCGCCAGTGTTAAGTATGTGTATTGTATTGAACAATTAACACAAAGACTTAAACGTATAACTCAAACAGGTCTTTACTGGTTGGAGGTAGGGACTACACGTAGGTCTTTACTTCATGCCCACAGGCGGGAACTGAGGGGGATCAGTACCCACAGTACTATTTATACCCCTATGGCCAGGAGTGGTACTGCGTATCACTACGCCCAACAAGTAGTGCAGTCCTGTCCATAGGTTCAAAGTAGCACACATATTACATACACAACAGAGAGAAAGAACAAATGAAAGGAAGAGAAAAAAGGAAAAAAAGGAGAGAAAATAAAAGATCAGTTTTTCCTTTCTATCAAGCTTAGGGAGAGGAGACTTCAGAACTGTGGCAGGACAATTTCTCCATCCTCCAGAGAGAGAGGCAGCATTCCAGTCCACACCTCTACTGTCAGCCCTATGAGCTTATTTACTGTGCTTTAATGAGTTTTGATTTGGAAGCATCTTTCCTTTGTCTTGATACCGCTCACTATCTGGTGTTATTAGGCATAACACTATTTTGCTCCAGAATAGTTAAGCAGAGATTAGTGTACTTAACATATGTGCTCCAAGATTTCCTTTGACCTCAGATTATAAATATTCATATTTCACATCTCGTCAAAGTTTTAGTTTTTTTAAAGCAGTACCTAGATCCGTTGGACTGAGAATATATAATGCCAATATTTTAAACAGCAAGTCTCATGTAACACGTTTGTGGGAAGATCACTCTGGCTCTTGCAGATTAACACAAAAAGTTAACTGACAAGTACCCTTATCAACCTTGATCAAATCTTCAGTAGCTGGGGTCTCACTGTCAGTAGCAAAGAAGAGAGATTCTGGTTCAGCTGTGCAGCACCACCAGAACTGCAGCAACCAGTGTAACAGCAGTCAAACAGTTAAAGAATTTTTATGTCTTACTTTAGCCAGGAGATGCAACAATAAACAGCTGAGCCCACAGAAAGGATGAACACAACCGTGTATGAGCTTTCTGGGGACTGAGTGTTGCCTCAGAGAAACATGTCCCTGGAAACCAAGATAAGGATCTTTGATGATGATGCAGTTGTCACATCCAACTTAACCTGTGCTGCAAAGAATTGCATCTTACCGGAAAATCTACTTAATGTCAACATATTGCAGTGAAACTGCCTGTGCCAGCTATGAAGAGCAAATGCCAGTAACTGTCAAGTCAATCTACGAAAAGAACTGACGGCCACTCATCTATTGCATATTACTATTAAAAGAAGCTCCAGTAGTTTGCTAGGTTGGATGCAGTGAAAAAAGGGGACACTATGGCCTAAGAAATTACTATTCATTGAAAAACTGTCCAAGAGGCTGGCCAAGAGTAAAATAGCTGGATCTGGTAGTGTCAGATATAGGACGTCTGGGAAACTATGGATTAACTTAGATACATAGATACATAGAAGATAGGAGCAGGAGTAGGCCATTCGGCCCTTCGTGCCTGCTCCGCCATTTAATGAGATCATGGCTGATCCTTTAATTCAGTATCCCGTCCCCGCCTTCTCTCCGTAACCCTTAACCCCTTTTGCCCGTAGAAATATATCTAATTCCCTCTTAAATATATTTAATGAGCTGGCGTACACTGCCCTCTGTGGCAATGAGTTCCACAGGTTCACCACTCTCTGAGTGAAGAAATTCCCCCTCATCTCTGTCCTAAATGGTTTAGCCCTTATCCTTAAATTATGTCCTCTAGTTCTGTTCTCACCCGCCAAGGGAAACATTCCTTCTGCATCCAGTCTGTCTAGACCTGTCAGAATTTTATACACTTCTATGAGGTCCCCTCTCAATCTTCTAAACTCCAGTGTGTACATCCCTAAACTACATAGTCTCTCCTCTTAACTTATCTGGTGAAGGCAGATAGTAAGACCATTGGGGCAACTTTGGATTAATGGCTGGCAACAGTTATTGACATCTGTAAACTCCAGGGGATGCCAAACTCAATATAAAGAGGTGATATTAATTTTGTTACATAAATCTAAAAAGGACAGAAAGTGATAATGTAATCGAAAGCTCAATAGTACAAATCTCGTCATACTGTTCCCAATCATAATCTCTGTCACTGTCTAATTCCCCTTGAATTGTTTTATAATATTGGGGTAGAAATTGCGGTCAGAGGAGTACCTCTGGAGTACGCCTCTGATCCGCGAAACAATTCCGAACAGGTGGTTCAGAAGCGTCCCTGGGATCACGTGGGCCCAGTCCTCCAATCACAAAGGAAGATTCCATTGCAGTCATTTCCGAAGGGAATCCCCTAATGAGATGCAATGGAATCCCCAAATAATTATACAACTTACACAATTCTAATAAATATAAATGCACTGAATTTCAATTTTATTCATAAGTCCCTTCATTGCACCAACCTCAATAAAAATTAAATTTCTTGATAATTAATTTTTAACATCTTAATCCGGGCCAATATTTGCATAAACTAATTTAAAATGTATGTGCATCATTATTTTTATTTTTAAATGTTTAATTTAAGGCTTATATATATCCTTACGCTGATGAAAGCAGGCCCTACGGCTGCTTTTACAAGCCATAAGAGTTTTGTGGGCAATTGCTGGGCAGTTGTTGGGCAAATAGCCTAACTCTTCGCCAGCAATACTATGTTTCCATATGGGTTCAGATGATGTGTCAAGGCGTGCCTTGACAGGTCGCAAGTTCCGGATTTCGCTGAGGAAACCCGACAGCTGCATGGGCTTTGAAATGGATTACAGCGGCTTACCCTGAGAGTACGCAGTCAGGAAGACCGCAATTTCAGGGACAATATGTAAAAGTTCCAGTTATTCCAGTGCAAGTTTATCTTCCAGTTATTTAGGGGCACTTTAAAAGAATTTGAAAACAGGCTGACTGACCGCCATCAGTGACTGTACATTGTGAGCAATATTTTACATAACTGACGTATTGGGTCAAAAATTGCGGTCGGCAGCAAAGGAATACGCATGTGCCTGATGGCGGCCCTCCTGCGTAAACTTGCGCTCTGATGCTGCGAGTAGGAGTGCAGCATAATGGCCCACGGATCCCAGCAACGCAGCCTGTGCGGAAGCATACCTGGGATCACGTGGGCCTGGTCCTCCAATCAGAAAACAGATTGTCTTTCATTCATTTAAATTATTACATTACTTCATTACAACAGCCTTTAAAATACATAAAGCTTTAGCTTTTATCATGGGAATCCAATTCATTACTCATAATTCCCACTTCCAAACAAATACTGCACACTGTGCAGAAAGTTATGAAATGTAAACGTTGTTTGAAAAAACCTGCAGCTTTAACATACACTAGGATTGCTTCTCATTAAATTTTTAATGTTCCTGGATGTCATTTAATTTTTTATAAAAAGCTTTTTTTTTCATTTTGGATATCCCCTTACGCTGATGCAGACAGGCCCTGTGCCTGTTTCCACCAGCTGTAAAATTTCCGTACATAATTTCTGGGCAGTTGGTGGGCAAATAGCCCAATTCTGTGCTGGCAATTAGGTTTTTGGATGGCCTTACGCATACGTTGACAGACCGCAAATTCAAGATTTAGCACATGCACAAGCGCAAGTAGAAATCCCGAACATGCAGGGGATTTCAAAGGCGGTATGATGGCGTACTCTGACTGTACGCTGTCATACCCACTGCAAAACCCAGGCTGAGTGCAAAGAGGTTTTTGCACTGAGACTCACAGTTAAATATTTCCAAACCAGCTATTTTACATAAATCAAGAGCTAACAAAATGGATCACCATCTCTTTAACAGCAGCACACCGTTATCAATTTTTTTGGACAGCCGGGGAAATAACACGTATATGTTGAATCCGTGATTCTTAAAGTATGATGTTTTCCAATAACTAGACGGAGGCTGTAAATTAACAATCAACAGGTGTTTACTGGAGGAGGGTAGTCTAAAGACTAACAGTACAGAGGCATGCTCAAGGCTTATATACAGGTGTGGTCACTGCCGGTGCTACAGTATACAGGAGCTGTAAAAGTAGTTCTCTCTTAAAGGTACATACACTACAATTCCTCCCCTTTTAGATTAACAGTACCCATAACATTCAAATAACAGTTAACACTTTAACATGCACATTTAACTGAAATAGTCCATTTATAGATTCAGTCTTTGGGGCGGCTTCCTGATCCTTTCTGGATAGCGCCTTTCCTGAGGTTCTTGTTCTTGGTGCGGAGGCGATTCTGGCCCCCCTTCATCGGTTAGTTCATCAGTTTCCGCTGCTACTGTTTCTGAGGTAGATGCTACCGGTATGTCTGGTTCATCCCCAGGTACGCGAGTCATGGAGTTGACTCGTTCCTGTGACGCTAGGATCTGGTCGACGTGGCGTCTCACAATGTTCTCCCTGGCATCCACTGTGTACATTAATGGCCCCTGCCGTGTGCATATCGTTCCGGGTTGCCATTTCACTGTTCGGTAGTCGCGGGCCAAGACTGGTTGTCCTATATTGAAGCTCCTTGTCGGCTTCTCATTGATATGCTGGAATTGCTTATCCTCAACATTTCTTCGCACATTTGGTCTGAGCAAATCCAGATGAGATCTCAACCTTCGGTTAAAGAACATCATGGCCGGGGTCTGGTTGGTAACTGCATGTGTCGCATTTCTGTAGGCTAACAGGAAATTGTCCACCTTATGCTGTAGTGGAATGTCATCGTTGCACATGGCCCTCACTGCCTTTTCAAAGGTTTGTACGAACCTCTCAGCCAATCCATTTGTGGCTGGATGATACGGGGCGGATGTGTAATGCCTTACCCCATTCCTTCTCATAAATTTCCGAATCTCTTCGGACACAAACTGTGGTCCGTTATCAGAGCAAATCTGCTCTGGCAAGCCGTTCCTGGCAAATATGGTCCATAGGACTGCAATCGTTTTCTCTGTAGTGGTGGAGGACATTTTGATCACCTCAGGCCATTTCGAGTGCGCATCCACTGCTATTAAGAACATTGAGTCCATGAATGGACCAGCAAAATCAATATGCACCCGTTGCCATGGCGAGGAAGGCCACGCCCATGGGTGTAGGGGGGCATGTGGTGGTGCATTTTGGACCTTCTGGCATCCTGAGCAGCTCATTGTTAGGTCCTCGATTTGCTGATCGATCCCCGGCCACCACACATAAGCCCTAGCAAGGCTTTTCATTTTCACCCCTCCCAGATGGCCTTCATGAAGCTCATTGAGCACTCTCTCCCTTAACTTGGGTGGAATTACCACTCGGGATCCACACATCACAGTCCCCTGGCATACTGACAGCTGTTCTCTTCTGGATGAGAATGCTGGCAACAGTGAGTCGCCATGTGTTGGCCATCCCTTCACCGTCAAATCATATACCCGAGACAGTGTCGGATAATTTCGGGTCTCCTTCTCTATATCCGCGTTAGTTACTGGCAAGCGTTCAATTATCGACGAATAAAATATTTCAATAGGGTCCACTGCTGGTGCTTCCTCCGCAGTAGGCAGTGGCAGGCGTGATAGCCCATCAGTGTTTCCATGCTGTTTCGTGCCCTTATACTCTATTTCATATTGGTTCGGCCCTAGGAAAAGGGACCATCTTTGTAGCCGTTGTGCAGTCATCACCGGAACGCCCTTCTTTGGATTAAAGATAGAGACAAGTGGTTGGTGGTCAGTCAGCAAGGTGAACTTCTGCCCATGCAGATAGTGGTTGAATTTTTTTACTCCCCATACTAGGCTGAGGGCCTCCCTGTCAATCTGGGCGTAGTTGCGCTCGGCTGAGGTTCTTGACCGAGACGCAAAGGTTACTGGCCTCTCCAACCCGACTGGGAATTTGTGCGACAGCAATGCTCCAATGCCATAGGGTGATGCATCACACGCCAACCAAATTGGTAGTGCTGGGTTGAAATGGGCCAACACCTCTTTTGATGTGATTAATTCTTTGCACTTCTGGAAAGCTCATTTACATTCGCCATTCCACTTCCATGGTACCCCCGTTTGCAGTAGGGTGTTCAGTGGGTGTAATACTGTAGACAAATTTGGTAAGAACTTATGATAGTAGTTCACCAGCCCGAGGAACGACCTCAGTTGTGACACATTTTACGGTGCTGGAGCCTTGACTACTGCCTCAATCATTTCAGGGGACTTATGTAACCCCTCTTCATCAATGACATGGCCACAATACGAGATCTGCTTCTGGAAAAACTCGCACTTGTGGCGATTAGCTTGTAGCCCATATTCTTTTAATCTAGTGAGCACCTTCTCCAGGTTGGCGAGGTGATCACTGTCATTTTCGCCCGTGACCAGGATATCGTCCAAATAACATTGGGTCACTGGAATCCCTTGCAGGACTTGATCCATTGCCCTTTGCCAAATAGCCGGAGCCGATGCTACCCCGAACACCAGCCGGTTGTATTGGTAGAGACCTTTATGAGTGTTGATCGTGAGGTATTGTTTCGAGGCTTCTTCTACCTCCATTTGCAGGTACGCCTGGGCCAGATCAATCTTAGTGAAGCGTTTACCTCCAGGTAGTGAGGCGAAAATATTCTCAATCCATGGAAGCGGATATTATACCGTGTGAAGGACTGGGTTCACTGTCACCTTAAAATCCCCACAGATGCGGACCTTCTTTGGTTCCCCAGCCGTATTACTCAACGACCTCTTCATTACAGGAATGATGGGTGTAGCCCACTCGCTCCAGTCCACTTTGGACAGTACTCCTGAACGTTCCTGTAGTGTATGTGCTTTAAGTCAGAACTACTTTTTACAGCTCCTGTATACTGTAGTATCGGCAGTAACCACACCGGTATATAAGCTGTGCGCATGCCTCTGTACCCCAGTCTAGAGATGACCCTCCTCCAGTAAAGACCTGTTGTTTGTTTATGTACAGCATCCGTGTAATTATTTATCCACTGAACCACGGATCTAACAGTGGCGACGAGTGTTGATGCGAATCTACCTGCAACATAAAAAAAAAAGAAAAAATAGTCGAGTCCAGGAACACGGGCGTCGACCGCAAGCAACCGCCCAGCAGTCAGGCAGAGATCCAACTTCGCTGGGGAGGCTGTGGAGAGCCGGGCTTGGTTCCCCAGCCACAACGAGCAGCAAGAGACCGACGACAGGTCCAGAGCAGACCCTTCCCGAGCAGCGGCGGCTGGAGCCGACCGACGGCAGAGAGAGAGAGCCGGGCAGCGTCGATGGGGTAAGAAAGAGGGTGAAGAGAGCAGGGCGCGGCCGGGGATTGATCACCGAGCGGCGTCGAGAAAAAAAAATACTGCAAACCGGAGAGAGAGAGGGTAAGAAACAGCCAGGTTATAGACTGAGCGGCGTCGACAAATATCAAGAGAAGAACGCGCAGAGCACAGCCAGGGATCACGGGCTGATCAGGGTCCACGGGGCAAAGCAAGGGGAGACGCCATTAAGCCACGGAGAAGCAGGGAGAGCGCAGGAGGTGCCATTGAGCTGCGGAGAAGAAGGAAGAGCGCGGGAGACGCCATTTTGCGAAGCCACAGCGGAGAAGACGGGCGAGCGTGGGAAGGAAGGAAAGCGCGGGAGATGCCATTTTGTGCCAGCGGAGAAGAAGGGGAAGTGCGGGAGGCTCCATTGGTGATAGTTAATGCACAACCAAGGATGCCGAAGAGTGGCAGTATCTCTACGTTCGACAATGAAGTCGAAGATTGGACGACATATGTGGAACGTATTGAGGTGTACTGCAGGGCGAATGAAGTGCCAGATGCTAATAAAGCACTGGTTCTGTTAAATTCCATGGGTGCAAAAACTTATGGGTTACTGCGAAATCTAATAATCCCAGAGAAGCCGGTAAACAAGGATTTTGGAAGCATAGTAGAAATCCTACAGGACCACTTAAGCCCCACACCGCTACTGATAGCAGAACGATTTAAGTTCCATAAAAGGAACCAACACAAAGACGAAAGCAATGCTGAGTACCTAACGGAACTGCGCAAGCTCTCGAAATACTACCAGTTTGGAGCGGGACTAGCAGACACGTTAAGGGACAAGTTTGTGTGTGGGCTACAAAGTGAAGGAACCCAGAAACGGCTTCTATCAGAAAAGGACCTTACGCTGGACAAAGCTTTCAATATGGCAGTATCTCACGAAGCAGCGCAAGGGGCGCTGCAGAGATACAACGGAGACCGCGAGAATACGGCACCAACGAAATGACCTATGGAACAGGGAAGTGCTATTGCTGCGGCAGAACAACACATGACCAGATAGATTGTTGGTTCAAGGACCAAGTGTGCAGACAGTGTGGGAAAGCAGGATGCATAGCATGAGTCTGCAGGTCTGGGAAGAAAACCAACAGTAAGAAATCTCCACAGGAGAAGTACAAAAAGGTACACCAGGTGATGGACAGTGGTTCAGACGAACAGAAAAGTGACACAGACTCGGGAAGCAAGGAGCTGGGTTGCCTGAAACTACATAATGTAACCGAAATAGAGGATCACCAGACTATCTGGGTTACACTCAAAATAAACGTAGTCCAAGTGGAAATGGAATTGGACACAGGGTCAGCGCTAACAGTCATAAATCAAAGAGACTACAAGCGGCTATTTTCACACATACCCTTGAAAGCTACAGAGATTGTCTTGAAGACGTATACGGGGCAAAAAGTCTACCCCAAAGGAAAAATAAGGGTGAAAGTGACATATAAAGGTCAGGAAATACCTAAAATGGATATATATGTATTGCTAAATGGAGGACCACCACTGCTAGGGCATGAGTGGATCCGGAAGATACATTTAGATTGGCATTCCATGCAGGCACTGAAGGTGGAGGCCAAAAAGGATGACGACGTCACACCTGGACGACTGTCAAAAATGCTAACTGACGCAAAAGAAGTGTTCCAGGAGGGACTAGGAACACTAAAAGGAATAACAGCAACAATTAAAATAGAGGAAAATGCAAGCCCAAAGTTTCTGAAGGCCAGGCCAGTGCCTTATGCGATCAGACCAGCGGTTGAAGCAGAGCTGGAAGGGTTGGAATGTTCAGGAGTACTGTCCAAAGTGGACTGGAGCAAGTGGGCTACAGCCATCGTCCCTGTAATGAAGAGGTCATTGAGTAATACGCCTGGGGAACCAAAGAAGGTCTGCATCTGTGGGGATTTTAAGGTGACAGTGAACCCAGTCCTTCCCACGGTGCAATATCCGCTTCCACGAATTGAGGATATTTTCACCTTGCTATCTGGTGGTAAACGCTTCACCAAAATAATAATAATAATTCAACTTTATTGTCATTGCACAAGTACATGAACAACGAAATGTGATCTTGCAAGCTCCCATGTGTCCAGTACAAATAGCATTAACATTAAACGTAAATAGCACCATCCTGGGAGAAGCAAAGCCGCTGCGTCTGTGCGCGCTGCCATTCCATTTCCACCATTCCTCCTGTCCGACAATCTTCAGCCCAACGCCCGGGCCTGCTCACCAGCCGCCCCTCCCGGGGCTCCTTCCGTGACCTTCTTCACCAACCGCCCCTCCTCGGGGCTCATTCCGTGACCTTCTGCACCTGGTCTTCCCTGATGGTCACCCCTCCAGGTACTAACCAGGCCTGGTTCTAGCTTAGCTTCCAAGCCTTAGCCAGTGAACCCTGTCCCTAGTCCCAGGAACAGGGATCTAGCCCAGGCGTACTTGCAAATGGAGGTAGAAGAAGCTTCGAAACATTACCTTAGGACCAACACCCATAAAGGTCTCTATCAATACAACCGGCTGGTGTTTGGAGTAGCCTCGGCTCCGGCTATCTGGCAAAGGGCGATGGATCAGGTCCTGCAAGGGATTCCAGGGACCCAGTGTTATTTGGACAGCATCTTGGTCACGGGCAAAAATGACGGTGATCACCTCGCTAACTTGGAGAAGGTGCTCACCAGATTAAAGGAATATGGGCTACGAGCTAATCGCCACAAGTGCGAGTTTTTCAAGAAACAGATCTCGTATTGCGGCCACGTCATCGATGAAGAGAGGTTACATAAGTCCCCTGACAAGATTGAGGCAGTCGTCAAGGCTCCAGCACCGGAAAATGTGTCACAACTGAGGTCGTTCCTCGGGCTGGTAAACTATTACCACAAGTTCTTACCAAATTTGTCTACGGTACTACACCCGCTGAACACCCTACTGCAAACAGGGGTACCATGGAAATGGGATGACGAACGTAGACGAGCTTTCCAGAAGTGTAAAGAATTGATCACATCAAAAGAGGTGTTGGCCCATTTCAACCCAGCACTACCAATTCGTTTGGCATGTGATGCATCACCCTACGGCATTGGAGCGGTGCTGTCGCACAAATTCCCAGACGGGTTGGAAAGGCCAGTGGCCTTTGCGTCTCGGTCACTAACCTCAGCCGAGCGCAACTACGCCCAGATTGACAGGGAGGCCCTCAGCCTAGTATGGGGAGTAAAAAAATTCAACCATTATCTGCATGGGCAGAAGTCCACCTTGCTGACTGACCACCAACCACTTGTCTCCATCTTTAATCCTAAGAAGGGCGTGCCAGTAATGACTGCACAGCGGTTACAAAGATGGTCCCTGTTTCTAGGGGTGAATCAATATGAAATAGAATATAAAGGCATGAAGCAGCATGGGAACGCTGATGGGCTATCACGCCTGCCATTGCCTACGGTGGAGGAAGCACCAGCAGTGGACCCTATCGAGATATTTTATTCGTCGATAATTGAACGATTGCCAGTAACAAACGCGGATATAGAGAAGGAGACCTGCAATGATCTGATGCTGTCACGGGTATATGAATTGATGGTGAGGGGATGGCCAACACATGGCGACTCACTGTTGCCAGCATTCTCATCCAGAAGAGAACAGCTGTCAGTATGCCAGGGGACAGTGATGTGTGGATCCAGAGTGGTGATTCCACCCAAGTTAAGGGAGAGAGTGCTAAAGGAGCTACATGAAGGTCATCTGGGGGGAGTGAAAATGAAAAGCCTTGCTAGGGCTTATGTGTGGTGGCCGGGAATCGATCAACAAATCGAAGACCTAACTAAGAGCTGCTTAGGATGCCAGAAGGTCCAAAATGCACCACCACATGCCACTCTACACCCATGGGAGTGGCCCTCCTCTCCATGGCAACGGGTGCACATTGATTTCGCTGGTCCATTCATGGACTCAATGTTCTTAATAGCAGTGGATGCTCATTCAAAGTGGCCTGAGGTGATAAAGATGTCTTCAACCACTACAGAAAAAACGATTGCAGTCCTACGGACCATATTTGCCAGAAACGATTTGCCAGAGCAGATCTGCTCTGATAATGGACCACAGTTTGTGTCCGACGAGTTCCAAAAATTCATGAAAGGGAATGCGGTAAGGCATTACACATCCACCCTGTATCATCCAGCCACCAATGGATTGGCTGAGAGGTTCGTACAAACCTTTAAGAAGGCGATAAAGGCCATGTGCGACGAGGAAATTCCACTACAGCATAAGATGGACAATTTCTTATTAGCCTACCGAAACGCGACACATGCAGTTACCAACCAGACCCCGGCCATGATGTTCTTTAACCGAAGGTTGAGATCTCGTCTGGACTTGATCAGACCAAATGTGCGAAGAAATGTTGAGGACAAACAATTCCAGCACATCAACGAGAAGCCGACAAGGAGCTTCAATGTAGGGCAACCAGTCTTGGCCCGTGACTATCGAACAGAGAAGTGGCAACCCGGAACGATATGTACAAGGCAAGGGCCATTAATGTACACAGTGGATGTCGGGGAGAACATTGTGAGACACCACGTCGATCAGATCTTAGCGTCACAGGAAGGCGTCAACCCCATATCTCGAGTACCTGGGGATGAACCCGACATATCGGTAACATCTACTTCAGACCCAGTAGTAGTGGAACCCGATGAACTACCCGATGAAAAGGGGTCAGAATCGCCTCTGCACCAAGAACAAGAACCTCCGGAAAGGCGCTATCCCGAAAGGGTCAGGAAGCCGCCCCAAAGACTGAATCTATAAATGGACTTTTGTTATTAAATGTACATGTAAGAATGTAATTGTTATTTGAATATTAAGGGGGTATTATTAATCTAAAAAGGGAGGAATTGTAGTGTATGTGCTTTAAGTCAGAACTACTTTTAACAGCTCCTGTATACTGTAGTATCGGCAGTAACCACACCGGTATATAAGCTGTGCACATGCCTCTGTACCCCAGTCTAGAGATGACCCTCCTCCAGTAAAGACCTGTTGTTTGTTTATGTACAGTATCTGTGTAATTATTTATCCACTGAACCACGAATCTAACAGTTCCAAACCTTCCAGCTCTGTTTCGACGGCTGGTCGGATTGCATAAGGCACCGGTCTGGCCTTAAAAACCTTTGGGCTTGCATTTTCCTCTATTTTAATCGTCGCTGTTCTGCCTTTTAGTGTTCCGAGTCCCTCCTGGAACACTTCTTGTGCGTCAGTTAGCATTTTTGACAGTCGTCCAGGTGTGACGTCGTCATCCTTTTTGGCCTCAACCTTCAGTGCCTATATGGAATGCCAATCTAATTGTATCTTCCAGATCCATTCACGTCCTAGTAGTGGTGGTCCTCCATCTGGCAATACATATAGGTCCATTTTGGGTATTTCCTGGCCTTTGTATGTCACGTTCACCCTTATTTTTCCTTTGGGGTAGACTTTTTGCCCCGTGTACGTCTTCAAGACAATCTCTGTAGCTTTCAAGGGTATATGTGAAAATAGCCGCTTGTAGTCCCTTCGGTTTATGACTGTTAGGGCTGATCCTGTGTCCAATTCCATTTTCACTTGGACTCCGTCTATCTTGAGCATGACCCAGATAGTCTGGTGATCCTCCGTTTTGATTACCTTACGTAGTTTCAGACAACCCAGCTCCTTGCTTCCGGAGTCTGTATCACTTTTCTGTTCGTCTGAACTACTGTCCATCAGCTTATGTACCTTTTTGTACTTCTCCTGTGGAGATTTCTTGCTGCTGGTTTTCTTCCCTGACCTGCAGACTCTTGCTATGTGTCCTGCTTTTCCACACTGTCTGCACACTTGGTCCTTGAACCAACAATCCTTCTGGTCATGTGTTGTTCTGCCACAGCGATAACACTTCCCTGCTCCATATGACATTTCATTTGTGCCATATTCTTGCGGTCTCCGTTGTATCTCTGCAGCGCCCCATGTGGCTGCTTCGTGTGATACTGCCATGCTGAAAGCCTTGTCCAGCGTAAGATCCTTTTCTGATAGAAGCCGTTTCTGGGTTCCTTCACTTTGAAGCCCACACACAAACTTATCCCTTAATGTATCTGCTAGTCCCAATCCAAACTGGCAGTGTTTCGATAGCTTGCGCAGTTCCGTTAAGTACTCAGCATTACTTTCATCTTTATGCTGGTTCCTTTTGTGGAACTTAAATCTTTCTGCTATCAGCAGCGGTGTGGGGTTTAAGTGGTCCTGTAGGATTTCCACTATGCTTTCAAAATTCTTATCCACTGGCTTCTCTGGGGTTATTAGGTTTTGCAGTAAGCCATAAGTTTTTGCACCCATGGAATTCAACAAAACCAGTGCTTTCCTAGCATCAGGCACTTCATTCGCCTTGCAGTACACTTCAATGCGTTCCACATATGTCGCCCAATCTTCGACTTCATTGTTGAACGCAGTGACACTGCCACTCTTCGGCATCCCTGGGTGTGGTTAAACTGTCTAAATGGCGTCTCCCACGCTCTCCCTTCTTCTCCGCTGCTCAATGGCGTCTCCCGCGCTTCCTTTCTTTCCCCGCGGACGCCGCTCAGCCCTTGAGCCCTGGCTGCGCTCTGCGCGTTCTCCTGTGCACCTCTCTCATTGCCGCCGCTCGGTCCTGAACCCCGGCTGTGCTTTACCCTCTCTCTCTTTTTTGTTTTCCATCGACGCCGCTCGGTCTTCAACCCCCGGCTGCGCCCTGTGTGCTTCACCCTCTCTCTTACCCCGTCTACGCTGCTCGGCCTTTTCTGTGCCATCGGCCGGCTCCAGCCGCCGCTGTCCAAGAAGGGTCTGCGCTGTACCTGTTGCCAGTCTGTTGCTGGATCGTCGTGGCTGGAGAACCAAGCCCAGCACTCCCCTGCGATGTTCACTCTCTGCCGGATGACTGGGTGGTTGCTTGTGGTCGACGCCCGTGCTTCTGGCCTCGACTTTCTTCCACCGTCCTCCCGGAGCGAATCCTTGAAAGGAAATGCAGAGTTGCAGGTAGATTCGAATCGACCTCGTCACCACTGTTGAATCCGTGATTCTTAAAGTATGATGTTTTCCAATAACTAGACGGAGGCTGTAAATTAACAATCAACAAGTGTTTACTGGAGGAGGGTAGTCTAAAGACTAACAGTGCAGAGGCATGCTCAAGGCTTATATACAGGTGTGGTCACTGCCGGTACTACAGTATACAGGAGCTGTAAAAGTAGTTCTCTCTTAAAGGTACATACACTACAGTATAGAAACCCTGCACCACACTAAAGAGTCTCCAAAGCAAGCTACTGAGAAATCCACACAGGTAGAGTTTGTGTGTACTCAATGGCCCAGAAATTCGGGTCGGGGGCTTCCTGTGGGTGTAAGCCCCTGACCTGCACTTACCTTGCACGCCGGCCGTTGAGCTGTGGGCCCCCGTGGAATTCCGATCCTGGGCTTGCTCCAACTGCCGGCGCGCAGTGCTTGTGTATCCCAGGGGCGCAGTTAGTTCGAAGCGCCCCCTGGGATCATGTGGGCCATGGGGAGCCAATCGGAGCAGGGACTGCTCCATTCATAAGTTTGACAGGAAGTGCTGTCAAAACTTAGAAATACTACGGGCCCCAAAACATCACTAAATCTTCAAATAATTTTTTTTTTAAATCACATTTTTTAAATAAACTATAAATTACATTAAATAACTATTTTAAACAATAATTTACATTTTTGAAAAAAATAATTTTATTTTCTAACAGGGCTAAAAATAAACTTACCTTTCTTTAAAGCATTTAATAATAATAAACCTGTGGAAAAAATATTTCAATTTTAATTAATTCACCACTTACCTAATAAAAAGCAGGCCTTATGCCTGCTTTTTAAATGTGTAACTTCTGCAGATTTACCCTCCCGGGAAAACCTGCAAAAAAAACGTAAGCTCGATGCGAACGCGTCCGAACTCGGAACCCCTTTGTTCAGGGGAACGGAAGTGCTGGTTTCCCACGCATGAGCAGTGCATGAAGGAAACCGGCACTTCCATTGGGCCTATGGGTGAGTACCCCATGCGTACTCACCCGTGGAGACCCGAATTTCTGGGCCATTTAATATATATATTTTTTAATTTGTTTCTGGGACATAGGCGTCACTGGCAAGGCCAGCATTTATTGCCCATCCCTAATTGCCCTTGAGAAGGTGGTGGTGAGCCACCTTCTTGAACCACTGCAGTCCGTGTGGTGAAGGTACTCCCATATTGCTGTTAGGGAGGGAGTTCCAAGATTTTGACCCAGCGCCGATGAAGGATCGGCGATATACTTCTAATTCAGGATGGTGTGTGACTTGGAGGGGAAATTGGAGGCGGTGGTGTTCCCATGCGCCTGCTGCGCTTGTCCTTCTAGGTGGAAGAGGTCGAGGATTTGGGATGTGCTGCCAAAGAAGCCTTGGCGAGTTGCTGCAGTGCACCTTGTAGATGGTATACACTGCAGCCACGGTACGCTGGTGGTGGAGGGAGTGAATGTTTAAGGTGGTGAATGGGGTGCCAATCAAGCGGGCTGTTTTTTCCTGGATGGTATCGAGCTTCTTGAGTGTTGTTGGAGCTGCACTCATCTAGGCAAGTGGAGAGTATTCCATTACACTCCTGACTTGTGCTTTGTAGATGGTGGAAAGGCTTTAGGGAGTCAGGAGGTGAGACACTAACCGCGGAATACCTAGTCTCTGACCTGCTCTTGTTGCCACAGCATTTATGTGGCTGGTCCAGTTAAGTTTCTGGTCAATGTTGACCCCCAGGCTGTTGATGGTGGGGGGTTCGGCGATGGATGTCAAGGGGCTGTGGTTTGACTCTTGCTTATAGGGTGCAGACTTTCTCCCTGTAGGGACACAGCTCTGTCCATGTCCAGAGAGCTTAAACACAGATTGGCAAGAGCCATCATTAAGGGACCCCTAAGTAGGCACTTTAGATGGAAAGGATCTCCGCCCCAAGACATAGGCTTGCTTGTTACTCAACAGTGTCCTGCCATACTCTAAACCTGCGTAGTTCAGATATCGAATTATTCAGTCTGTCACGGAGAACTTACTTGGTTCCAGGTTCCTGTCAACAGGTGTGTCACCTCAACCCAAAAGAGTTTTCTTTTACCTCCAAATCTGTAGGAGGATAGCCATTAGTTTGTTCGTTGAACAAAGCAAAAGTTTTCATAAATTCTTGATTTGTATTAGAATTGAGAACAGTAGGTTCCAAATTCAAAAGTGCTCTATTACATAGATAGGTATTTTCTAATTGGCTAGACATTCATAAAAAAATATATATATTGACTTTGAAATGATTTATAGAGCAAAATTCTGAAAATGGTAAAAACATATTAATCAAGTTTATACTTGTCAGCTCTGTGCAACTATGATAAATGACAGCACGCTGTTGATGGATGCTGAATCAGCCAATAAATTGTTTGCAATAGTTTGTGTCCAGATATACGCTGACCTTCAGTGTGTTCTTGACAGGCTCAGTTATCAAATTCCAGCAGTCTGGCCGATCTGCACATTAATTCAGCTCTCACGCTGTGTTGGCTTTTTGGATCCATAAGAAAGGGTAATCGGACATATCAGCTGATAGTGCTGCGATCTGTCAGTGCTGCTGCTGTGCCCCATCTCAAGAAAGATTTCTGTCTGAACTTCAATGATTGTCTTCAAGGCTGGATGCAACTTTTAACAGTTTGAGGCACTGCATTCACAGAAAATGGCAATGATCACCACACTCTTTAGCACAGCCTCTATTTTAGGTAATGCAAAATATTTATGATTGTACTAGGGAAGCAATCATTCCTACTTGAATTTCACACTAGAATCTTTTTTTAAAGTCTGTATATAAAGAAAATGCTTGAAAAATTTCAAAAATTCAAGGAAAATTTGTATTTTTTCACATATCTGTGTGTAGATGTTTTTTAAGAACTCACATGGCGTCTCATGGGTGGATGCAGTTGTAATGGATTCAATAAGGTTTCATTGCAAGCTAAAGAGATGCATAGTAAAGCATGGAGCATTGTGCCCTCATATTAATCAAACAAAATGTTTCTTCACAATGATGATGGAAGGAACAGTTAATTTGCCATGCAGTCATTACCCTATTTTTTTCCTCTTGTGGTGCTTTGGTCGTTGCATCAGCATAATCTGTGAATGATTTTTAAGCATTTTTTAAAAGAAAATCCTGTATAGGCATCTGGCAGACACTCTGACATAGTTATCAGTGTGCCATCAACTTTTCAGTCAAGCTGCTTGCTGAAATATCCCATTACGGAGGAAAAACTGACATGGCCAATCTGTTGAGCCATGGGTTTTCGACTTACTCGCCCATTCCCCCAGATGGAAAATCAACATGGATGTGAACAATTCTGCAGAGAGAGAGAAGTTAAGCAAAGGGGAGAAACAGATTCAAAACTAAATACGAGCAGCAGTTTGACAGGTTATTTCCTCAACTTTAACAATTTCGGAACAAGGTTGAAACATTTCTGTTGGGAGTGGGGGGTGGTGATGGGGAAATAAAGCCACCTTCAATGTAATCAATGGGGAGTAAAACGCCATTTTAATTAGCCAGTTTCGAGCTTTGCACCAGCAAATTTGCTGTGAACCTTTAAGCAGTACAGCTCTAACCTGCTGGGATGCACTGCAGTGATTTACAGATGCAGAATTTAATAGAGGTGAGAGCAGATGTTAAAGAAAAATAGTGATTTTTTTCAAAGACCAATATTAATCGTAAAGTTGTTTTATGCAGTATATCAAACTACACAATGTATCACCAAGTTTCCCTACATTACAACAGTCACTACACTTCAAAAAATACTTCATTGGTTGTAAAGTGCATCGGGACATCCTGAAATTGTGAAAGGTGCTATATAAATGCAAGTTCTTTCTTTATTTTTAAATTCAAATATTTATTCAGTATTTAATCAGCTTTTCATAAATAGTCAATTGCGAAAGTTAATCGTGCAAGTGACAAACTTACTGGAAAGATGCAAACAAAACATTGGCCCGGATTTTGCAGTCAGCAGCGAATAAACAACGCCAGCCCTCAGACTACTTGCCCAGAGACTTTCTACGAGCTTTTGCACTGGATGATGCTGTGATTAGAAAGCCATTTTGGCGCAGCACCCTCTACAGGGGATCTGTGGCGTGTATGAGCAGGGAAAGCAACTGTGTATCCCCTTAACCAATCAGATTGAAGAATCCATACTAAGGCACACAGAGTCTGAACCAGGAAGTGCCAATTAAGAAAATGTAATTCAATGCCAAATCATGTACAAAAAGAAAATAAAGAGAGGGAAAGAAAGATGGGATTAAGAGAAAGAGACAGAAAGAAAAAGTTAAAAACAAAAAACTATTTTAATTTTTTTTATTTTTTGAAATCTCCAACAATAATTAAAACCTGAAGGAATGAGACTCCACACATGTAAAAGTTAATTTTCAGTGTCAGAGAGATTGTTTGGCAGTAAATAAGACTTACCACACCATTAAAAATGTACTTACACTGGAATAGACAAGCCCGAACTATTTCTCATGAGTTTAGTGTTGATCACGTAATTACAGCAATGTCACGCCGTTCCATATGTTTCAATGCCCGGTGTCTTGGTGAGATACCAGTGTAGCAATGCTTCTGGAGGAGCAGGGCAACTCGCACAGCAACTTCCTGATTTCCGTGTTTAACTGCCCATGTGCCATCGTCAGAATTTGCTGACCAATTTATATTTTAAATAACGATGAGCGCTGATAGCCTCACCATTATTTCTACTGCAAAATCCAGGCCATTAACTTTGTGTATACCAGTTACAAGAACACTGCAGATCAGATCAGCTCACTGCTGCCCCTAGTGCACAGCCTGAAGATAACACTGAGGTTCTGTGTACTCCACTTTACTGCTTTATCTGATCACAAGATTTGACAGTAAACATCTCCTCTACCATTCCCTCCATGCTTCTACTGTTGTACTTGGGACATCGCCTGTCTTTTGTAATTAGCAGTACTGTTGCGTGGAAGCTCGTCCCTGCAATGCTTGGAAGCTGTGTGGTTTGTATTGTTCAACACCTCATGAAAATCAAGAGGCCAACAGTATTGTGCCACTTTTCCCTGTAGCTCTTACAGATTCTGGAATTTTTTACATGTGCTGCTCTTTTATCCTGTGCCTCCTACTCAGAGACAGATTCATCTCGATGGCACTTCAAATTGTGCCAGCTCAACATTTGTAAATATTTTCATCAACAAAAATGTTGGAATTATGATCTATTCCTAAATGGTAATAGGCTTGTTATACACAAGAGCACACAAAAATGTAGGAAGCTGTACCTTGCTATGCATGATTAATCATCATCAAATAATGGTAGTCTGGTAATATTAAAGGAGATCTGCCCCTCAACAATTAGTTTAATGGTCATTTGTAAGTATTTTTTTCAGAGGCCCAGTGTGGGGAGAAGCCGGTGAGTATATAATCTCACTTTCGCGGGCTTTGTTTCAGAGGCCCAGTGTTGGGAGAAGCCGGTGAGTACTTATACTCAGTTTCGCGGGTTTTTTTCAGATGCCCAGTGTCGCGAGAAGCCGGTGAGTATATAAACTCACTTTCGCGAGCTTTTTTTCAGAGGCCCAGTGTCGGGAGAAGCCGATGAGTATATAAACTCACTTTCGCAAGCTTTGTTTCAGAGGCCCAGTGTCGGGAGAAGCCGATGAGTATATAAACTCACTTTCGCGAGCTTTTTTTCAGAGGCCCAGTGTCGGGAGAAGCTGGTGAGTACTTATACTCAGTTTTGCGGGTTTTTTTCAGAGGTCCAGTGTCGGGAGAAGCCGGTGAGTATTTAAACTCACTTTCATAGGCTTTTTTTAGAGGCGTACCAATCTCACAGACCGGCGGTGGCATTCTAGAGCCACGTCATGATTCAAAAAGTGACGGGGGCAAGAGGAAGCAGTTGATTGGGTGAGTACGGCCAGGTGAGTAATTATACTACTCTATAGTTTGAAAGTTAAGGTTAATAGTTTATAAAGTTTAGACGGTCTTAATTTTTGTGGTTATAGTTTGTAAGGTCTCTGTTGTGTAGCGGGGAGTGCTAGCAAACAAGGGCCCTTGAGTATATCATTTAATTTTACTGTAATTGGTGGTATTGACTTGATTTAATTTAATAAGACTTGTGCTCCAGAATGAGCTGCACCCCTAGCCAAGCTGTTCCAGTACAGCTACAACACTGGCATCTACCCGGCAATGTGGAAAATTGCCCAAATATGTCCTGTCTACAAAAAGCAGGACAAATCCGACCCGGCCAATTACCATCCCATCAGTCTACTCCCAATCATCAGCAAAGTGATAGAAGGTGTCATCGACAGTGCTATCAAGCGGCACTTACTCAGCAATAACCTGCTAACTGACGCCCAGTTTGGGTTCTGCCAGGGCCACTCAGCTCCTGACCTCATTACAGCCTTGGTCCAAACGTGGACAAAAGAGCTGAACTCAAGAGGTGAGGTGAGAGTGACTGCCCTTGACATCAAGGCAGCATTTGATCGAGTGTGGCATCAAGGAGGCCTCGCAAAACTGAAGTCAATGGGAATCAAGGGGAAAACTCTCCATTGGTTGGAATCATACCTAGCACAAAGGAAGTTGGCTGTGGTTGTTGGAGGTCATTCATCTCAATCACATGACATCACTGCAGGAGTTCCTCAGGGCAGGGTCCTAGGCCCAACCATCTTCAGCTGTTTCATCAATGACATTCCCTCCATCATAAGGTCAGAAGTGGGGATGTTCGCTGATGATTGCACACTGTTCAGCACCATTTGAGACTCGTCAGATACTGGCGCAGTCCGTGTCCATATGCAGCAAGACCTGGACAACATTCAGACTTGGGCTGACAAGTCGCAAGTAACACTTGCACCACACAAGTGCCAGGCAATGACCATCTCCAACAAGCGAGACTCTAACCATCTCCCCTTGACATTCAATGGCATTACCATCACTGAATCCCCCACTATCAACATCCTGGGGGTTACCATTGATCAGAAACTGAACTGGAGCAGCCATATAAATACTGTGGCTACAAGAGCAGGCCAGAGGCTGGGAATTCTGCGGCGAGTGTCTCACCTCCTGACTCCCCAAAGCCTTTCCACCATCTACAAAGCACAAGTCAGGAGTTTGATGGAATACTCTCCACTTGCCTGGATGAGTGCAGCTCCAACAACACTCAAGGAGCTCGACACCATTCAGGATAAAGCAGCCTGCTTGATTGGCACACCATCCACCACCTTCAACATTCACTCCCTCCACCATCGGCGCACTGTGGCTGCAGTGTGTACCATCTACAAGATGCACTGCAGCAACTCGCCAAAGCTCCTTCAACAGCACCTTCCAAACCCGCGACCTCTACCACTTAGAAGGACAAGGGCAGCAGACGCATGGGAACATCACCACCTACAAGTTTCCCTCCAAGCCACACACCATCCTGACTTGGACCTGTATCGCCGTTCCTTCACTGTCGCTGGGCCAAAATCCTGGAAATCCCTTCCTAACAGCATTGTGGGTGTACCTACACCATATGGACTGCAGCGGTTCAAGAAGGTAGCTCACCACCATCTTCTCAAGGGCAATTAGGGATGGGCACTAAATGCAGGCCTAGCCAGCGATGCCCACATCACATCAATGAATAAAAAAAAAAAAAATTAAATAAAGGGTAAGTCATGACAGCACAGCTTGGCCCCGTGGCATTCTCCTCCTGCACTATGTGGGAAATCATGGACACTTCCTGTGACCATGTGTGTGGGAAGTGTATCCAGCTGCAGCTATTGGCAGACCGCACTGCAGCACTGGAGCTGCGAATGGATACATACTGGAGCATTCGCGATGATGAGGACATCGTGGATAGCACATTTAATGAGTCGGTCACACCGCAGGTAAAGGCTGCACAGGCAGGAAGAGAATGGGTGACCGTCAGCCAGAGTAGTAGGCACAGGCAGGTAGTGCAAGGGTCCCCTGTGGCCATCCCCCTCTCAAACAGATATGCCACTATCGATATTGTTGAGGAAGATGGCTTATCGGGGGAAAGCAGCAGCAGCCAACTTCCTGGCACCATGGGTGGTGCTGCTGCACAGGACGGGAGGAAAAAGAGCGGGAGTGCAATAGTGACAGGGGATTCTATTGTAAAGGGATTAGATAGGCATTTCTGAGGCTGCAAACGAGACTCCAGGATGGTATGTTGCCTCCCTGGTGCAAGGGTCCAGGATGTCTTGGGGCGGCTGCAGGGCATTCTGGAGGGGGAGGGTGAACAGCCAGTTGTCGTGATGCATATAGGTACCAACAATATAGGTAAAGAAAGGGATGAGGTCCTAAAAGCTGAATATAGGGAGTTAGGAGGTAAATTAAAAAATAGGACCTCAAAGGTAGTAATCTCAGGATTGCTACCAGTGCCCCATGCTAGTCAGAGTAGAAATAGAAGGATATTTCAGCTGAATACATGGCTAGAGGAATGATCCAAGGGGGAGGGATTTAAATTCATGGGACATTGGAAATGGTTCTGGGGGAGGTGGGACCAGTACAAACTGGACGGTTTGCACCTTGGCAGGACCAGGACTGATGTCCTAGGGGGAGTGTTTGCTAGTGCTGTTGGGGAGGGTTTAAACTATAATGTCAGGGGGTTGGGAACCTGTGCAGGGAGACAGAGGAAAGGGAAGCAAGGATAGAAACAAAAGACAGGAAGGAGAAAAGCAAAAGTGGAAGGCAGAGAATTCAAGGGTGTAAATCAAACAGGGCTACAGTAAATAATAATTCTAAAAGGACTAAGAGTGTTAAAAAATCTAGCTTGAAGGCTTTGTGTCTTAATGCGAGGAGCTTTCGTAATAAGGTGGATGAATTAGCTGCGCAAATAGATGTAAACAGATATGATATAATTGGGATTACTGAGTCATGGCTCCAGGGTCACCAAGGCTGGGAATTCAACATCCAGGGGTATTAAATATTCAGGAAGGACAGGAAAAAAGGAAAAGGAGGTGGGGTAGCATTGCTGGTTAAAGAGGAGATTAACAGAACAGTAAGGAAGGGTTTTAGCTCTGATGGTGTGGAATCTGTATGGGCAGAGCTGAGAAATACCAAGGGGCACAAAATGTTAGTGGGAGTTATATACAGACCCCCAAACAGTAATGCTGAGTTTGGGGATATCATTAAATGGGATATTAGAGATGCGTGCAATAAAAGCACAGCAGTTATCATGGGTGACTTTAATCTACATATAGATTGGGCTAACCAAATTAGTAACAATACTGTGGAAGAGGAATTCCTAGAGTGTATACTGGATGGTTTCCTGGACCAATATGTCGAGGAACCAACTAGAGATCAGGCCATCTTGGACTGGGTATTATGTAATGAGAAAGGATTAATTAGCAATCTTGTTCTGCGAGGCCCCTTGGGGAAGAGCGATCATAATATTATAGAATTCTTCATTAAGATGGAGAGTGAAGTAGTTGACTCAGAGACTAGGGTCCTGAATTTAAATAAAGAAAACTATGATGATATGAGGCACGAGTTGGCTAGGATGGATTGGGGAATGTTACTTAAAGGGTTGACGGTAGATAGGTAATGGCAAACATTTAAAGATCGCATGGATTAACTACAGAATTTGTTCATCCCTGTTTGGCATAAAAATAAAACAAAAACGTTGACTCAACCATGGCTAACAAGGGAAATTAGGGATAGTATAAGATCCAAGGAGAGAGCATATAATTTGGTCAGAAAAAGCAGCAAACCTGAGGATTGGGAGCAGTTTAGGATTCAGCAAAGGAGGAAAAAGGGATTAATTAAGAGGGGGAAAATAGATTATGAGAGTAAGCTTGAAGGGATCATAAAAACTGACTGTAAAAGCTTCTATAGATATGTAAAGAGAAAAAGATTGGTAAAGTCAAGTGTAGGTCCCTTGCAGTCAGAATCAGGGGAATTTATAATGGGGAACAAAGAAATGGCTGACCAATTAAGTGCATACTTTGGTTCTGTCTTCACAAAGGAGGACACAAATAACCTCCCAGAGATGTCAGGGAACATAGGGTCTAATGAGAGGGAGGAATTTAATTAAATCAGTATTTGTAGGGTAATGGTGTTAGGGAAATGGACGGGATTGAAGACCGATAAATCCCCAGGGCCTGATAATCTACATCCTAGGGTACTTAAGGAAGTGGTCCTAGAAATAGTAGATGCATTGCTGGTCATCTTCCAAAATGCTATAGACTCTGGCACAGTTCACATGGATTGGAGGATAGCTAATGTAATTCCACTATTTAAAAAAGGTGGTAGAGATAAAACAGGGAATTATAGACTGGTAAGCCTGACATCGATAGTGGGGAAAATGCTAGAGTCCATTTTAAAAGATGTAATAAAAGAGCACTTGGGAAAGAGTGACAGGATCGGACAAAGTCAACATGGATTTACAAAAGGTAAATCATGCTTGACTAATCTACTGGAATTTTTTGAGGATGTAACTGGTAGAATAGATAAGGGAGAACCAGTGGATGTGGTGTATTTGGACTTTCGATACGGTCCCGCTTAAGAGATTAGCGTGCAAAGTTAAAGCACATGGGATTGGGGGTAAGGTAGTGACTTGGATAGAGAACTGTTTGGCAGACAGGAAGCAAAGAGTTGGAACAAACGGGTCTTTTTCCGAGTGGCAGGCAGTGACTAGTGGGGTACCGCAGGGATCGGTGCTAGGACCCCAACTATTCACAATACTTATTAATGATCTGGACGAGGGAACTAGATGTAATATCTCCAAGTTTGCAGATGACACAAAGCTGGGTGGGCGTGTGTGCTGTGAGGAGGATGCGAGAAACTCCAGTATGATTTGGACAGGTTGGGTGATTGGGCAGATGCACGGCAGATGCAGTATAATGTGGATAAATGCGAGTTTATCCACTTCGGTGGCAAAAACAAGAAGACAGATTATTATCTGAACGGCAATAGATTGGGAAAAGGGGAAGTGCAACGAGACCTGTCTGTCCTTGTGCACCAGTCGCTGAAGGTAAGCATGCAGGTACAGCCAGTGGTTAAGAAGGCAAATGGTATGTTGGCCTTCATAGCGAGAGGATTTGAGTACAGGAGCAAGGATGTCTTGCTGCAGTTATACAGGGCCTTGGTGAGACCACACCTTGAGTATTGTGTGCAGTTTTGGTCACCTTATCTGAGGAAGGATGTTCTTGCTATGGAGAGAGTGCAACAAAGATTCACCAGACTGATACCTGGGATAGCAGGAATGACGTTTGAGGAGAAATTGGGTCGATTAGACTTATGTTCGCTAGAGTTTAGAAGAATGAGAGGGGATCTCATTTAAACTTATAAAATTCTAACAGGACTAGACAGACTAGACACAGGAAGGATGTTCCCAATGGCGGGGGGTCCAAAACCAGGGGTCACAGTCTAAGGGTAAGGGGTAAGCCATGTAGGGCTTAGATTAAGAGGAATTTCTTCACCCAGAGAGTGGTGAACCTTTGGAATTTTCTACCACAGAAGGCAGTTGAGGCCAATTAATTAAATATATTCAAGAAGGAGTTCGATATATTTCTTAAGGCTAAAGAGATCAAGGGATATGAGGAAAAAGCAGGGACTGGGTACTGAATTTGGATTATCAGCATGATCTCATTAAATGGCAGAGCAGGCTCGAGGGGCCAAGTGCCTACTCCTGCTCCTATCTTCTATGTTTCTATGTTTAAAATACCCTTACCAACAAAATCATCTATTTCCTCTCTGTGTAAAGTAGGCACTGTGATCACCATCCATGCACTAAAGATTCAAGTCTCTGAATATGTAATTGTAGGAATGTCTAGTTCCTATCCAAAAGACTGAGGTCCACTCAGGCGATCAAATAAACGAGGTTTAATGAAAACTAACAGAGTTTAACGGATAACTACAGGAGAACATCGAATATAGGTCAAGTCAGTTCGGAGGCTCCACGAGGACTGCTTGGGTGGTCCCGTGGCTGACGTCATGACGTCATCACGTTTTTCCCGCCGGTGGGGGAGCACGTGATGAACGGGTGACATCATCGCGTTTATCCGCGCTATTAAAGTGATCGCGCTCTGTACATGTAAACAGTGAAAACAAAGATACAGACTCAGGCTGTAGCTAACATATTATTAAAGGGAATTATATACAATTGATCGGAGGCCCTTAGTGGCTCCGCCACATAAATACATTTTACCACCACTGTTGTGGTTATAACAGTATCATGTTAACTGTGTGTAATAGTAAGGAACAGGTGACAGTGTTAATGTTCATGGGCTATAAATTCATTATAGCCCAGGAATGGGCAGTATCATTAGACAAGTTAGAGAAATACCGCCAGGCGCTAATGCTTTAGACGGTACACACAATTCGTCCTCACTCCTCAATGAAATGATTGGATTCCTAATTCAAGTCTTTAAACCCAAGCTCCTTGGCGTTACACTCAAAGGGTGGACGAATATAAGGTGCAATCTAATCGCAAGTCATGATGGTCACAGGCTTTTTTCAGTACTTAATGGGGGAGGTTCATTGATGCTGTAGAACCTCATTCTCAGTATTGCTGACTGTGCAGCTGCCTCAGCGAGCAACAGCAGGGCAAGGAGAGGGAGCCGGAGGATTGAAGCAGCTGTACTCATGGCAGATTCACGCCCCAGGGAGAGAGCCCACGGATTCTGCGGTCAAGCATTGGAGGCATTGATGTTCGCTGTGGAGAGACGGAGGGCGGTGCTCTACCCAGCAAGCGGCAGGAGGCCCTCGCCACAAGTCTTCCGAACCACGTGGAGAGAGGTAGCGCAGCATGTCTCGGGCAGCACTGTGGTCCCCAGGACCCACACACAGTGCAGGAAGAAATTTAACAACCTCACGCGGGTGGTCAGGGTGATTGATTGCTACAACAAATGTTACATACCACCATCTGAACCATAGTCTTCACACACTGCCCAAAGCACCACACCTCCAGCACTCACCCACCAACAATCTTTATTACCAACACTCACACCCACATCTCACACATTGCACACAATGACAGCTATTCAACTATGGCTGGCATATGACTCGAATGCATTGATCCACACTCACTCACACACTTTCCTTTTTCTTGCAGGCCAAGGTGGCTCACAACAGAAGGGAGCAGTCGTGCACGGGCAGGGGACAAGCCAACACCCAACCACTGTCTGCGCTGGAAAATAGAGTGTTGCAGATTATTGGGCACTAGGTGGTGGGCACTGTGACCACCCTTGGGGACAACAACGGAATGTTCATCCCTACTCCTTTTTCTCACATCCCACTTCCACCTCATCCTACAAGCATTTTGCACTTTCCACCTAATCATGCTGTATGCATGTATTTCTCCCTTCCTGCCCCGCTCCCTTCACCTTAGCCCGACTCTTGTGCCATTATGCTTTCAGATAATCAGCAAACATCTGAGCAGCCTGTCCCCAAGGGCACGGTAGAGAGCAAGGTGGGAGAAGAGGAGGAAGAAGAACACACTGCTCCAAACATTTTTTTGAGCATTGAGACATAATTTTGCATGCAGTCTAAAGCATTAGCACCTGGAGATACTTCTTTTCTAATGTTACTGTCCATTCCTGGGCTACAATGAATTTCTAGCCCAGAGTGTCTAGTCCCCCACCTGTGAGTAACCTGAGTTTAAATAACTGATAATGACTTAAAAAAAATACAGAAACATTTGCTGGTGTTTCTTAGTAAATTATATTCAAGGGGAAACTGGGTTGCTTTGAAGGGATAATTACTAGTCATAGCCCCTTTAGGGCTACACCCGATCAGGTGTATTCCTCAGACGTTCGCTTTCAACTAAAGTTTGTGGTAGCTGAATCCTAAAGACGCTTAATTGGGTCTAAAGTTCCGGACTATCTCTCCCTAAAGGAAAGGAACAACCTGAAAATGTTACCGTCCTCCAGATGGCACTTTTAATAAGTTTAGCTAGACTCTAACATTCCAGATATTATGAGTGTCCGGAAAACTCCCCCAGAATTCTGCAACTCCTCACCAAAGAGTGTACAGAGATTGAGTTTGCGAGTTTGATACAGAAGTATTATGTGAGACAATTCTAAAAATATATAGATTTATTAAAGAACCAACATATAACTTACAGTTGGTGAGTCAATCGCAACATTAACAGTTCCATAAAAAGAATGCTTACAATTCTATTATCAGAGAACCTATTCTCAAATCTTAACTTCGCTACAGTTTTACAGTTCTCAGTTTTATTCAGGATATCCACCAAAATCAAATATAGTACCTTTGATCCCCAAGGTACAAAGAATTGGGGACTTACAGAGCTGGCTCTGAAGCCAAGAATCACTTTGCCCCTTTAAGCGAGTCTACTATCCCATTTGAGAGTTCAATAATTATACCCTTTACCAGTGGTATTTCCTTTAAGGTTTGTTGCTGATGTAAGCTAATTCGTCATTTTTCTGCTGACCCCTGCAATTCTTACAGTCACCTCAGCTGGTAGCACTACAGAACCATGACTCTCTTCTAGGTGTTCTAAATTTATCATACAAAACGGTGTAACAGCAGGTGCGCTTTACTTGGTACCATTTTTATGAAGGCAGATGTTTGTTACTTTTATGTGCTTCTTTACGAGGTGTAAATTAGAACACCTTATACAGGGTGAACTATTGTCTTGTTCCCAAAGGTTCGGACTGTCAGGAGCCTTTAACCTTCTGTTTCAATAAGGTTATTGATTCAGTGTCAACAACTCATCTTAACTCAATAGCCAGAATGCTACCACTGCTTTTTCATAGTTAGGTTTCTAGATTTCCAGACCCAGTTTGTCATGTCATGTCATAAGGCCAGAATTCTTTCATAGAATGGTGTATTTTTCTGAATAGGTTATATGGCTTATTCCTTCACAGCTTTGCGCCCCCTGCTAGTGCCCCCGGGGGGCGCTAATGGAGTGCAAAGCCCCTAGCGCCCAGGCGTGGTTCCACTAATGCCTCCCGCAAAATTAGGCAGGAGGTTAGCGGCTGCGCCCCCTGACCTATCGCCAGACGAATTGCATTTAAATGGCTGATACACAGGGAAAGAACAATTATATCACTGTGATTTAGCAACACTTACTGTCAAATCAAAACAGAAAATGCTGGAAATGCTCAGAAGGTCAGGCAGCATCTGTGGAGAGAGAAACATTTTAGGTCAATTTCTGCACTGGGCTACACTGGACTACACGGGACTACACTGTAAGACTTATCTGCTGTGTCTCTATCTCTGCTGCTAAAAGATTTTTACCTTTTAAACTCCGGCTGTGTCTCTGCTGAGCTGGTTCTACTGTTTTTTCAGCTCTGCTGGCTTGTCGATAGCAGCTGCTGCTCTACTTGCTGTCTGGTGACTCGTTCTACCAGTTTTCAGCTTTGCTGGTCGCTGGTTTGTGGTCTTACTTTTTCTTCGCTGCTTTGATCTACGGTGACCTCCAACTTGCGTCAATTTCGCCATCATCTTTCTGCACCGCTACTGACTCTCATTCCTACAGCAACAACCTCCATCCTCGAACTCTCTACCTTTCAAATAGCTTCTAGACTTCACTTGCCTGCTTTGGGCAGCGGTTCGTTGATGCTCCATGCCGGCCCCATCCTGCTTGCATCAGCTTTGTCCTTCCATGGGACCTCTGACTTTGACCCTGGTCTCTCTATTATTGTCTTCAACGATTTACCTGCTATCAGGAAATATGTATTCCATTAATTACTAAATTTAAACATGCCTATGTCACCTGAACTTTTCCCGTGTCCATTCGTGTGCACACTTTGGCTGCCGCTCCGGCCCCAAGCCACTCAATACTTTTCCAGTTTGTCCCCCTCTTTTCCTTTTCTCTCTATCCCTCCCTGACCACTCTCTCCTGTTGTCATGCTTCCTTTCATCTCTCCTCTCTCGGATACTCTGCCCTCCCAAATCCCTACCCCAACCCTTCATTACTCTTCGACCTTCCTAATCTCCTGCCACCGTCCCAGGCTTGACTCCCTCTTTGATAAGCCCATAGCTTCCCTCTGTGCCTCTCTTGGCATCCTATAAAGGGCCCATCAAAGCACTCATCGCTGCCGTCTTACGACTGTGCCATCCTACTCTCTCAACGACCTTCCCACCCAGCACTCCCACTGGGGGCAAATCTTGCCAATCTCCTCCCCATCCAACTCATCCCCCCCCCAGCGCTGACCCTGTGGATGCTGACAGTGGGGCAGCCATCAGCGACCCTCTCTGCATCTCCCTCCAGAATGTCAGTTCATTCGCAAACAAGGCCCTTGCCATGCATGAGCTTATCGTGGATGATTGCATCGACATCATGGCCCTGACGGAAACTTGGCTGAGGGGTGATGACACCTTACCCTTAAATTAAGCCTCCCCACCTGACTATACTTTCCACCACTTGCCCTGCCCTGACCGTCGTGGTGGCGGTGTGGCTCTCATCACCAAATCACACCTTGGTCTGCCCCCCTACTCCACTGGCACTTTCTCCTCCTTTGAGCATCTCTCCTTATTCCACCTCTCTCACCCCTCATTTAAAATTCTTGTTCTCTACCACCCACCCAAGTACCATAAAGATTTTATTACTGAGATATCTTCACTGCTCTCTTCCCTCAGCCTCTGCACCGAATGACTTCTCACCCTCAGTGATTTCAACCTCCATTTCAATTCATCATGCTCTCTCTCCTCTGAGTTTACTAGCCTCCTATCCTCCCTTAATCTCTCCCTCCATGTAAAGTCCCCAATACATATTCACAGCCAACCCATCAACCTTGCCATCTCTCGTGGCCTCGCTAGACCCATCATGTCAATCGCAGATAAGGCCATCTCTAACCACTTCCTCGTATTGCTCTCCACCCTCATCCCCCTTCCACCCCCCCACAACCCTACTTTATTCTGTGTCTGCCTCTGGGAAAAAACTCTCTCCCATCTCTCTTACAACTGCACTTATGAAATCCCAACTGTCCAGCCTTTGGCCCTCCATTCACCATGACATTTCTGCAGCTACCGTTCTGCTCAACCACACCCTCACCACCACCTTTGATGCCCTAGTCCCTATTAAAACAATTACTCTCTCTCACCCTGGCTGCTCCCCCGGTATGGCCCTCATCTCCACTCCCTTAAGTCCAAGGGATGCAGACTTGAACAGATATGACGGACAACTGGTTTAGCCATTCACCGCCAGATCTGGCTGGACCACAAAGTATTATCGGGCCCTGCTCTCGCCTGCCAAAATTGCTCACTATTCCATAAATCATTCTGGAATGCAAAGATAAACCCCGGCTCCTATTCTCTACTGCTAACCATCTTCTTAAACCCCTCTCCCCTGTCTCCTCCACCCTCACCTTTGATAACATGTGTGAGGAGCTCATGGACTTCTTTGTCTCTAAGATTGAGACCATCCATTCAGGTGCCTCTGCCACTTCCCTTCCTTCCCATAGACTACCGGGCCAAACTTCCTCTAAGGATCCCCCCCTGCCCTAGCCCTGAACTCACATCTTTCTCCAGTTTCTCTATGATCTCCCCTCATGACCTCTCCACGATCATCTTGTCCATGAGATCCAACTCCTGCTCCCTCAACCCTATTCCCACCAAACTGCTGACCACCCAACTTCCTTTTCTGGCTCCCATGTTAGCTGACATTGTTAACGGTTCTCTCTCCTCAGGTACTGTCCCCCTCTCCCTCAAATCTGCCATCATCACCCCTCTCCTCAAAAAACCAACCCTTGACCCCCTCCGGCCCCATCTCCAACCTCCTTTTCCTCTCCAAAGTCCTTGAACGTGTTGTCGCCTCCCAAATCCATGCCCATCTTTCCTGCAATTCCATGTTTGAATCCCTCCAATCAGGTTTCCGCCCTTGCCACAGTACCGAAACGGCTCTCATCAAAGTCACAAATGACATCCTTTGTGACTGTGACAAAGGTAAACTATCCCTCCTCGTCCTTCTTGACTTGTCTGCAACTTTTGATATGGTTGACCACTCCATCCTCCAACGCCTCTCCACCGTGGTCCAGCTGGATGGGACTGCATTCGCCTGGTTCCATTCTTATCTATTTAATCGTAGCCAGAGAATCACCTGCGATGGTTTCTCTTCCCGCTCTCGCATCATTACCTCTGGTGTCCCCCAAGGATCTATCCTTGGCCCCCTCCTATTACTCAGCCACATGCTGCCCCTTGGTGACATCATCTGAAAACACGGTGTCAGTTTCCACATGTACGCTGATGACACCCAGCTCTACCACACTGCCATTTCTCTCGACCCCTCCATGGTCTCTAAATTGTCTGACATCCAGTTCTGGATGAGCAGAATGTTCTCCAATTAAATTTTGGGAAGACTGAAGCTATTGTTTTCGGTCCCCACCACAAACTCCATTCCCTAGCCACTGACTCCATCCCTCTCCCTAACATCTGTCTGAGTCTGAACCACACTGTTCGCGACCTTGGTGCCATATTTGACCCTGAAATGAGCTTCTGACCACATATCCGCAGCATAACTAAGAATGCCTATTTCCACCTCTGTAACATTGCCTGTCTCTGCCCTTGCCTCAGCTCATCTGGTGCTGAAACCCTCATCCATGCCTTTGTTACCTCTAGACTTGACTATTCCAATGCACTCCTGGCTGGCCTCCCACATTCCACCCTACGTAAATTGAGGTCATCCAAAACTCGGCTGCCCGTGTCCTAACTCACACCAAGTCCTGTTCACACATCACCACTGTGCTCGCTGACCTACATTGGCTCCTGGTTAAGCAGCGCCTTGATTTCAAAATTCTTATCCTTGTTTTCAAATCCCTCCAGGGCCTCGCCCCTCCCTATCTCTGTAATCTCCTTCAGCCCCACAACCCCCTGAGATATCTGCGCTCCTCTAATCCTGCCCTTTTGAGCATCCCTGATTATAATCATTAACCATTGATGGCCGTGCCTTCTGTTGCCTAGGCTCTAAGCTCTGGAATTCCCTGCCTAAACCTCTCCACCTCACTACCTCTCTTTCCTCCTTTAAGACGCTCCTTAAAACCTACCTTTTTCCACTTGCCCTAATTTCTCCTTATGTAGCTCGGTGTCAATTTTTTTTGTCTTAAAATACTCCTGTGGAGCACCTTGGGACATTTTACTATGTTAAAGGTGCTATATAAATACAAGTTGTTGTTATTGTTGTTGTTTGTTGTTGTTGATGACCTTTTATCAGATTAGCGAGTCATTCACTTCAATGTTTGTGGGATACTGCTGGCACAAAATGGCAGCTGCAGTTCCCTGAATACCACTCACTAAAGTTCAAAGTAGTTCCTCCAAGTATTACATTACAACATTGCCTACACTTCAAAAGTACTTCATTGGCTGTAAAGTGCTTCGGAATACCCTGAGGTCATGGTAGGTGCTTTATAAATGCAAGTTCTTGTGATGAAATATATGCCTTCATCAGCCTATGTGTTTTACCTGTGTGTTTCACCTGCTTGTATTGTGTGAACCGCCCCCTTTTGTTCCTATTATGTGTATTGGCTACGCCCCTGTCTTTTGCCATATAAAGGTCTCAGGAGCTGTATGAGTCATTCCTACCAGACGCCCGATGTGGGAAGACCTGTAATGCTGCTATGTTCTTAGTGATTAAAAGCCTTAGTTGAATCCTTTAAATTCCTTGTCTTTGAGTTTTCGAAGGCACATCAATTTTAATCACTAAAACACCAGGATGGATCGACTCCTGAAACCAGAGCGCTTGGATCTGGACCCCCATGCCTCAGACGCAGCCACACAGTTCGGACACTGGTTCCAATGCTTCGAATTTTTCATTGCAAACTCATCCACTGCCATAGCCGCAGCCGAAACCGCTACCGGAGACATGAAACTGGGAATCCTGCGAAACTGGGTGAGCCATTGGGTCACCCCCCTCATCCAAGATGCCACCAGCTATGAGGAGGCCTGCACCATCCTGAAGGCCCACTACGCGCGGCCAATAAACGTGGTGTACGCCAGGCATCTTCTGACTACTCGCACGCAGCGGCATGGTGAGTCACTAGAGGACTTTATACTAAACCTAAAAGTACTGGGCAGAGACTGTAACTGTAAGGCCGTGTCTGCCATCGTGTACACGGAGGAGCTGATTCGAGACTCCCTTATTGCGGGCCTCAGCTCAAATTACATTCGGCAGAAGCTGTTTGAAAAGGAGGGACTGGACTTAAAACAGGCTATAGATATAGCGCGATCGCTGGATATGGCCCAGAGGAACTCTGAATCCTGTTCCCCAGGCCACGCGGCCCACTCCGCCTCATGCGCGCCGTGGGGGCCGCCATCTTGGAAGCCATCTTCACCTCCCAGGTCTCAGGCCAGCCCAGCACCATCGGAGCCCCAGCCTCCACCCAGGAGCCCCACTACTGCCGCAATGCATCGGGGCCCGAAATGCTACATCTGCGGCCAGGACAAACACTCCAGGCATCTGTGCCCAGCGAAGGGCACCACCTGTTTTAAATGCGGGAAGAAAGGACATTTCAGCAAAGTCTGCAGAGGGAACCCCGCCTCCAACTCTACCACCGCCGCGTGCGCGCCGTGGGAGCGGCCATCTTGGAAGCCATCTTGTCCACCCTCATGGAGTCCTCCATCTTGCCCCGACTACACGGACCTCCAGGACCCACTGGTGGCCTCGATCACAGTGGATCAGTCCAGGCCGCATCCGTTGTCTAAATCGATGATGGACATAGAGGTAAACGGGAACAAGGTTAAATGCTTGATTGACTGCGGGAGCACTGAAAGCTTTATTCATCCTAGCCTGGTAAAACGACTTTCACTAACGATAGTCCCCACACAGGGCAAAATCGCCATGGCCGATAAGACTCATACCTCAAAAATTATAGGTTTCTGCGCGGTTATGTTGTCGGTAAAAGGCAATGATTACAGAGATTTTAAACTATTGATAATGCCAGATCTCTGTGTGAGCGTGATCTTGGGTCTGGACTTCCAGTGCCACCACCAAAGTATCATGCTTACCTACGGTGGGTCCCAGCCGCCCCTCACAGTGTGCGGTCTGGCTACCCTGAAGGTCAAGCCGCCCTCTCTGTTCGCCAACCTCGCACCCAACTGTCGACCAATAGCGACCAAGAGTAGACGGTACAGCTGGGAGGACAGACGGTTCATTGCGTCGGAAGTAGAAAGACTCAAGCGGGAAGGTATCATTGAATGCAGTACAAGCCCGTGGCGCGCCCAGGTAGTAGTAGTTAAGGGTAGTGAAAAGAAGCGGATGGTGATAGATTATAGCCAAACGGTTAATCTATACACCCAGCTAGATGCCTACCCTCTGCCCCGCATAGTGGATATGGTTAACCAAATCGCGAAATACCGGGTGTTTTCCACCATCGACCTAAAATCGGCATACCACCAGCTCCCCATTAGGCCGGTGGACCGTCCATACACCGCCTTCGAGGCGAACGAACGTTTCTACCACTTCCTCAGAGTCCCCTTTGGGGTAACGAATGGGGTCTCGGTCTTCCAGCGGGAGATGGACCGCATGGTCGATGAGAACCAGTTAACAGCCACCTACCCATACCTAGACAACGTCACCATCTGCGGCCACGGCCAGCAAGACCACGAATCGAACCTCGCGAGATTTCTGAAATCCGCCCTCAGACTCAACCTCACCTACAACGAGGATAAGTGTGTCTTTAGCACCACGCGCCTCTGTATCCTGGGCTGCATGGTGGAAAACGGGGAAATCGGTCCGGACCCCGACCGATTGCGCCCCCTACGGGAGCTACCCCTACCAAACACCCCCAAGGCCCTGAAAAGGTGCCTGGGGTTCTTCTCCTATTACGCCCAATGGGTCCCCAATTATTCCGACAAGGCCCATCCCCTCCTGAAATCAACGTCCTTCCCGCTCACGGCCGAGGCCCACGCCGCCTTCAACAGCATTAAACACGACATTGAGAAGGCCGCGCTGCGGGCAGTGGACGAAAACATTCCTTTCCAGGTCGAAAGCGATGCGTCTGACTTCGCTTTAGCAGCCACCCTCAACCAGGATGGGCGGCCCGTAGCCTTTTTCTCAAGAACCCTCCAAGGGCCCGAGATCAGGCACTCCTCGGTAGAGAAGGAGGCCCAGGCCATAGTGGAGGCAGTGCGGCACTGGAGGCACTACCTAGCCGGCAAACGCTTCACCCTGCTTACCGACCAGCGGTCAGTAGCCTTCATGTTTAACAACAAACAGAGGGGGAAGATCAAGAACGACAAAATTCTCAGGTGGCGGATCGAACTCTCCACGTTTGAGTACGACATAATATATAGGCCGGGGGCCCTCAACGAATCCCCCGACGCCCTATCATGAGGGATGTGTGCACGCATCCAGGGGGACAGGCTACAGGGCCTCCACAATGGCCTCTGCCACCCGGGGGTCACCCGGCTATTCCACTTTATAAAATCCCGTAACCTGCCCTATTCCATCGAGGAGGTCCGGTCTATGACCAGGGACTGCCGCACTTGTGCGGAATGCAAGCCCCGTTTTTTCAGGCCCGACCGAGCCCACCTGATCAAAGCTACACGGCCATTCGAGCGCCTGAGCTTAGATTTCAAGGGACCACTCCCCTCCACCGACCGCAATGTGTACTTCCTCAACATTGTGGACAAGTACTCCCGCTTCCCATTCGCCTACCCCTGCCCAGATATGACCAGTGCCACGGTCATCAAGTGCCTCGGCAACCTGTTTTGCACGTTCGGCATGCCCAACTACATCCACACTGACAGGGGGGCGTCGTTCATGAGCGATGAACTGCGCCAATACCTGCTGTCAAAGGGGATAGCCACGAGTCGGACCACTAGTTATAACCCCCGGGGTAATGGGCAAGTGGAGAGGGAGAACGCGACAGTGTGGAAGGCGGTCACCTTAGCACTAAGGTCTAAAGGCCTCCCCACCTCCCGCTGTCAATTCTCTTGTACCTTAAACTATAACTATGCTGGAGATACTTCATTGTTGATATATATTGTGGAACATAACCAAGCCCATGAACATACCAGATCAGAAAGGTGTTGTGTCTCAAGGGGTTTTATACCCTTACCTATATAACAATTAAGAAGGACTCCGGGGTGGAGAGTTTAGTTAACGGCCATTTTATTTACAATGTGCTTCTTCACTTAATGCACTGCAGTGGGCCTTTGGCGTAGCGGTAGCATTCCCCGCCGCTGGGCCAGAAGGCATAGGGGTTTCGAACCCCGCTCCAGACAGTCCCGGCAAGTGGAGTCGGAGCTCCGGCTCTAAATTCTGGGTTGACATCCAGCGGGATACTTGTGTCTGTGGGTGTGGGTGGCCCCCCCCCTCATATGGGTTGTGGGAGCCCATAAAACCCTCCCGCCATAGGACTAACCGCCCTAATGGCTGGTACAAAGATGGTTACGGTCATGGAAGGAGCATTAATCGCGGCCAGAAATCCTTCCACCATCCTTCCCAAAGGGAACAGTATGAAGACACGTACGACGACGACTCAATGCACTACATTTCCCATAGTGCATTGCAAATCACCACTACGGTATCCCATGTGGGACAATTCTAATACACATTCAAAATACACAACATATTTCCTCCCCCTTAAAATAGAATGTCCACAAAACAGAATAACTGAAAATGACTATAACTTTGGAAGAGAGGGTAGACTGCCTCTACATTCCGCTAACCCTGGGGATTATTCTGCCCCATGCACACAGGTTAGCACTAATTGTAACTAAGGTGCTCTGGAGGCTGCCTTTCTCTTTGGGGGTAATGCCTAGTCTCAGGAGTAGGCTTTGGCTGGCTCTCCCGTGATCCTGCAGGCGTGGCTTCCTCCCTCGATGGCACAAGAGTGGATGGTGCCACCGTCTCAGGGTTGGACGACCAGTCCCTGCTGGAGCTCCCAGCAGGTCCTTGATCCTCTGTTTCTTGGGTTACCTGTGGCGACTGTCTTGGCAGTAACTGGTCTACATGCCGTCTCCATGTTCGGTCGTCTCCGGTGCGGACTCGGTATGAAACGGGGCCCGTCTTTTGAATGACCATAGCCGGGACCCACCGCTCTGGGGTGGTGTAGTTACGCGCTAGGACTTTGCCCCCCGCCACAAAGTGTCGTTCTTTGGACCTCTGAGCTCGTCTGCTAACTTGATCCTGCTGATTGGCGTGCACCACTGCTTCTGTGGACGTTGGCCTCAGCAGGTCAAGGCATGTCCGTAGCTGCCTTCCCATGAGTAGGTAAGCAGGAGATGCTCCAGTCGTAGCATGAGGCGTGTTTTGGTATTTCAGCAAGAAAGCACTCAGGCACTGCTTTAGAGGAGCATCACTTCTTGCAGCTTTCAACACGTGTTTCAACGTTCTGACAAATCTCTCCGCCAATCCATTCGTGGATGGATGATAAGGCGCGGAGAACATGTGCTGGATTCCATTGCTCTTGAGGAACTCCTCCATCTCGTGGGATGTGAACTGTGTTCCATTGTCGGTTACAATCTGCTCCGGCAGACCAAATCGCCCGAACATCTCTCTCAGAGTCTCGATGGTTTTCTCCATAGTGGTAGTGTGTGGTAAACCACTGTTGTTCACTGTTGTTCACTCCACTGTTGTTCACTGTTGTTCACTTCACTGTTGTTCACTCTTGCCCATTGTTGTACCTGTCTGTGCATGCCTCAGCTGGCTCCGCCCCTGGCTCCACCCATATGCCCTGGTATAAAGGCGGCTGCTCTGCAGTTCCCCAGGCATTCAGGACCGGTCGACCACTAGAGGCATGCCTTCGTTCTTTAGCTAATAAAAGCCTGTTTGTTACTCTCTTAACTTCCAGTCTTTCTCAGTAATTGATAGCGCATCAATTTTATTAGCTAAACTTTTTTTTCGATGGAGCAAATCCTCAAACCAGCATGCCTGGAACTAGACCCTCAAGAGGCGGATTCATCTACCAAGTTCGCACACTGGCTGCGATGCTTCGAAATTTTCCTAGACGCCTCCGTCGAAATTGTTCAAAACGATGGCGACAAACTAAAAATTCTGACCTCCAAGGTGAACCACCAAGCTTATTCGCTCATCCAAGATGCGACTACCTACAAGGGTGCTCTCGACCTCCTTAAGGAACAGTACGCACGCCCGGTAAATGAGGTTTACGCCAGACACCTCCTGGGGTCCCGCAAACAGCAACCTGGGGAATCGATGGAGGTATACCTACGGGCGCTGAAGGTGCTCGGCTGGGCCTGCAAATGTAAAGAGGTGTCAGCCGCGGTGTACATGGAGGAACTTGTCCGGGACGCCTTCGTCGCGGGCCTCAGGTCCAACTACACCCGGCAGAGACTGTTGGAGCAGGGCGAACTCGACCTGAAGAAGGCCACGGCCCTCGCACTTTCGCTAGACGTGGCCCACCGGAATATGGACGCCTACTCCCCTGACCGCGCGGCCGCATCGTGGATGGCGCGGGCACCACCATCCTGGGACACGGTAGGACCGCCACCCTGCACCGCGCCCCCCCCGTCACATCCCGCCAACGGCCCAACTTCTGCAGCGATGTCCCGGGGCCCGAAGTGTTACTTCTGTGGCCAAGCCAAACACCCCAGAGCGCGCTGCCCGGTGAAAAACGCTACTTGCTCTGGTTGTGGGAAGAAAGGGCACTACGCCAGCGTCTGCAAGGCTAAACCTACCCCAAACTTCAGCAGTGCCGCGTGTGGGCCGAGCGGGCCGCCACCTTGGATGCCGCCATCTTGGACGCCATCTTGTACGCCTCCAGCCGCGTGTGGATCATGGGCGCTGCCATCTTGGATGCCATCTTGGACGCCTTCGACCATGGGTGATCCGTTCCGGCCGCCATTTTTGCAATGGGCCCCCGACTCACCCCCCGCCTCACCTGATGACTGCAGCGACACGCCTGACCCTACGCTGGCCTCCGTTACACTGGACCAATCTAGACCTCACCAACTAGCCAGGTCCATGATGGACATTAAGGTAAACAGCCGCGCCACGACCTGCCTTTTCGACTGCGGGAGCACGGAGAGCTTTATCCACCCTGACACAGTGCGGCGTTACTCTCTCCCGGTCCTGCCAGCGCGCCACCGGGTCTCTATGGCCTCCAAGTCCCATTCAGCGGACGTCGGCGGCTACTGCATGGTGACCCTTTCGGTGAGGGGCACAGAGTACAGAAACTTTAAACTGCTTGTCCTGCCCCATCTCTGCGCTGCCGTTCTACTGGGGTTGGATTTTCAGTGCCACCTTAAGAGTGTCACGATGGCGTACGGTGGACCCCTTCCCCCACTCACAGTCTGCAACCAGCAGTTTTCAAATTGCCCGCCGCGCAACTTTTGCAGCATCTCCACGCTTAAAGTCACCCCCCCGCCCCGTTGTTCGCTAACCTCGCCCAGGACTGTAAGCCCATCGCCACCAAAAGCAGGCGATACAGCGCTGGTGACAGAGTTTTTATTAAATCTGAGGTGGAGCGGCTCCTGAAGGAGGGGATTATTGAAGTTAGCACCAGCCCCTGGCGAGCCCAGGTTGTGGTCGTCAAGACCGACGAGAAGCAGCGCCTGATCATTGACTACAGCCAAACAATTAATCGATATACCCAACTGGACGCATATCCCCTCCTCCGCATATCTGATATGGTCAATCAGATCGCACAATACCGCATATTTTCCACCATTGACCTTAAGTCAGCATATCACCAACTCCCTATCCGCTATGAGGACCGCCAGTATACTGCCTTCGAGGCAAACGGCCGCCTCTACCACTTCCTTCGGGTTCCCTTCAGCGTCACCAACGGGGTCTCCATTTTCCAAAGGGAGATGGACCGGATGGTCGACCAGAATGCGTTGCAGGCCACTTTTCCCTACCTGGACAATGTGACCATCTGCGGCCATGACCTGCAGGACCATGACGCCAACCTAGACAAATTCCTCCGCACTGCCGAACTCCTAAACCTTACGTATAACAAGGAGAAGTGCATATTTCGCACAACCCGCCTCGCTATCCTTGGCTGTGTTGTGGAACACGGAGTCATCGGCCCCGACCCCGGCCGGATGCGTCCCCTTATGGACCTTCCCCTGCCCCACTGCCTCAAGGCCCTGAAGAGATGCCTGGGGTTTTTCTCCTACTACGCCCAGTGGGTCCCTAATTATGCGGACAAAGCCCGTCCACTTATCAAGTCCACCTCTTTTCCCCTGGTGGCAGAGGCCCGCTTAGCCTTCCACCGTATCAAAGAGGACATTGCTAAAGCCACCATGCACGCGGTGGACGAGTCCATCCATTTCCAGGTGGAGAGCGATGCGTCCGACTTTGCCCTGGCCGCTACCCTTAACCAGGCGGGAAGGTCCGTGGCCTTCTTTTCACGAACCCTCCAAGGCTCCGAAATCAGACACTCTTCTGTCGAAAAGGAGGCCCAGGCCATTGTGGAAGCTGTGCGACATTGGAGGCATTACCTGGCCGGAAAATGATTCACCCTACTCACTGACCAGCGTTCAGTTGCTTTTATGTTTAATAACAAACAGAGGGGCAAAATCAAAAATGACAAGATTTTGATGTGGAGAATTGAACTTTCCACCTACAGTTACGATATCTTGTACCGGCCCGGGAAACTCAATGAGCCCCCGGATGCTCTATCGCGAGGTACATGTGCCAACGTACAGGTTGATAGACTGCGGGCCCTCCACAATGACCTCTGCCACCCGGGGGTCACCAGGTTCTTCCATTTCATCAAGGCCCGCAACCTGCCTTACTCCATCGAGAGGTCAGGACCATGACCAGGAACTGCCAAGTCTGTGCCGAGTGCAAACCACACTTTTATAGGCCAGACAGAGCACACCTGATAAAAGCCACTCACCCCTTTGAGCGCCTGAGCGTCGATTTTAAAGGGCCCCTCCCCTCCTCTGACTGCAACGCGTACTTCCTCACTATCATCGACGAGTACTCCCGTTTTCCATTTGCCATCCCCTGCCCAGACATGACCAGTGCTACGGTCATTAAATGCCTGAACGACCTCTTCGCCTTGTTCGGTTTCCCCAGCTATATCCATAGCGACCGGGGCTCATCGTTTCTGAGCGACGAACTCCGCCAGTACTTGCTCGTGAGAGGTATTGCCACGAGCAGGACCACCAGCTACAACCCCCGGGGGAACGGACAGGTAGAAAGAGAGAACGCGACAGTTTGGAAGGCCGCCCTGCTAGCCTTAAAATCTAAGGGCCTTCCAACCTCCCGCCGGCAGGATGTCCTCCCCGATGCGCTCCACTCCATTCAGTCACTGCTCTGTACTGCCACTAACGCCACCCCTCACGAAAAAATGTTCATCTTCCCTAGGAAGTCCACATCGGGGACCTCGCTACTACCATGGCTGATGTCTCCAGGGCCCGTCCTACTTCGGAAGCACGTGAGGACCCATAAAATGGCCCCCCTGGTTGAGAGGGTCAACCTCCTCCATGCCAACCCTCAGTATGCCTACGTTGCGTACCCGGACAGGCGGGAGGACACAGTCTCCATACGAGACCTCGCACCCTCGGGGGCCCCTGAACCCAACATCACCCACTACCCACTACCATTGCCCTTCACCGCTACCCACAATGCACCGGCGGCAACAGACCCATACCTAACCCCTGTAGACGGCACGCCGTGGCCCCGTGACCCGTCATTGATCACCAACCAACTCAACACCCATGAGGACGACACGCCAATGCTCCGGCCCACGCGGGACTCGGCGTTGGAAGCTGCACCACCTCAGCCGTCGCCACGACGATCACGACGGCATACAAGACCCCCAGAAAGACTTAATTATACAAACTTTTAATACACTTCACCCCGTCAGACTCATTTTTTAAGCAAGGGGTGAATGTGGTAAACCACTGTTGTTCACTGTTGTTCACTTCACTGTTGTTCACTCTTGCCCATTGTTGTACCTGTCTGTGCATGCCTCAGCTGGCTCTGCCCCTGGCTCCACCCATATGCCCTGGTATAAAGGCGGCTGCTCTGCAGTTCCCCAGGCATTCAGGACCGGTCGACCACTAGAGGCATGCCTTCATTCTTTAGCTAATAAAAGCCCGTTTGTTACTCTCTTAACTTCCAGTCTTTCTCAGTAATTGATAGCGCATCATAGTGGACATTACTGCAACCTCCGGCCATTTGGAATGGGAGTCCACCGCGACCAGGAACATCGCTCCTTCCACTGGTCCCGCGAAGTCCAGATGGATCCGTTGCCACGGTGTCGCCGGCCATTCCCATGGATGCAGTGGCACTGCTCTTGGCTTATCCCTGGTTGTCTCACATGATGGGCATGATTTCACTTCAACTTCAATTTCATGATCGAGACCGGGCCACCAGAAGTAGCTTCGTGCCAGCTCCTTCATCCGGACAATACCACAATGTCCTGAGTGCAGCTCGTTGAGGACTTGTTTCCGCAGCTTTGGTGGTATGATCACTCGCATGCCCCAAAGGAGGCATCCTGACATGACAGACAACTCCTTCACTCTTGACAGGTAAGGTAGGAGCTCAGGTGGTGCGTCTGACACCCGTGATCCGTCTCCTCGCATCACCCAATCAAGCACCTTGGATAGCGTAGGGTTCACTCTGGTCTCTTTCTTGACCTGCCGGGCCATGACAGGGGCATTGCTCACCATGTCAAAGTAGAAAATCTTCTGCTCACAGCCTTCAGAGGGCACAGGCAGCGGAAGTCTTGACAATCCGTCCGCATTGCCATGTGCTGCTGACCTCATGTATTTGATGTTGTAATTGTAAGCGCTTAACATCAGCGCCCAGCGCTGCATCCTGCACGCTGCTAGGGAGGGTATTCCTGTGTGTGGACCAAAGATCGATGTCAGAGGATGATGATCCATCAGCAAGGTGAATTTCCTTCCGAACAAGTAGTGATGGAACTTTATGATTCCAAAGATGATGCCCAAAGCCTCTTTTTCGATCTGCGGGTATTTCACCTCCGCTTTGCTCAGGGACATTGACGCGAATGCAATCGGCTTCTCTTCGCCTGAGGGAAAGATGTGGGACACGACCGCGCCGACACCATAAGGCGACGCGTCACAGGCCAGCTGAATCTGCAATGACTGGTCAAAGTGCGTCAACACTCTGGGGTCAGTCAAAGCTGCTTTGGCTTTCTTGAATGCAGCTTCGCACTCTTTCGTCCACGCCCAGGCCTTGCCCTGACACAACAACTCATGTAATGGCTTCAACAGTGATGCCAGCTGTGGAATAAACTTTCTGTAATAGTTCAGGAGACCTAAGAATGACCGCAGCTGGCCGACATTTGTTGGTGCAGGAGCGTCGGCTATGGCTTTCACTTTCAACGGTGCTGTGTGTAGGCCGTCCGCGTCGATGACATGGCCTAGGTACTCCACTGATGGCTTGAAAAATTTGCATTTGTCCTTGCGAACGCGTAAGCCATATTCTTCAAGTCTTCCCAGTGTCTTCGTCAGGTTCTGCAGATGCTCGTTGTCGTCCTTTCCTGTGACAAGGATATCGTCGAGATAACATTGTACCCCTGGAATGCCGCTTAAGATCTGGTCCATAGCCCGCTGAAACAATGCTGGTGTTGATGTTATACCAAAGGATAGGCGGCAGCACCTGTAGAGGCCCTTGTGGGTGGTGATGGTGAGGTACTTCTGTGAGTCCTCTTCTACATGCACCTGCAAGTAGGCTTGGCATAGATCAATCTTGCTAAACTTCTGACCACCTGCTAGACCCGTGAAAAGATCTTCCATGATGGGGAGGGGGTACTGTTCAGCTGAGAGCACAGGATTCACTGTTACTTTGAAATCTCCACATAAGCGAACCGCGCCATCACTCTTCATCACTGGTACCATGGGCGTGCCCCACTCACTGTGCGAAACCGGCACCAGGACCCCTATCTTGACCAGACGCTCCAGGTCAGCCTCCACCTTTGGTCTGAAGGCATAGGAAACGTTCCTGGCCTTCAGGAATCGTGGCTGGCTGTCAGGCTTCACCTTGAGTTTGACCGTAATCCCCTTCATACTCCCCAATTCTCCATCAAAGACAGCTGCATGCTTTGTCAACACTGCCGCTAGCCCCGCCTCTTCGACTGACACCGCATTCACTTTTTTCCAATCCAGATGAATTTTCTCCAACCATGGCCTGCCCATTAGGGATGGATAGTCACCCTTGACCACGTAAACTGGCAGCATCACGGTTTGTCCATTAAGCTCCACCTTGACCTCCGTCTTACCCAGCATTGGGACTGTTTCCCCAGTGTAGGTCTTTAAGATGAGCTTGGCTGGCGTCAGTGATAGTGTAAAGTCCGCACCTCAATAATACACGGACTTCGGGAGAACAGTTTAACAGGTACTTTACTGAACAAGAGGCAGCTTGAAACTGAAACTACAGAAGCCTGCTAGGGCCTTTTATACAGGGGTGGTCACTGCCGGTACTGCAGTCTAAGACCAGTTATTCTCTTAAAGGTACATACACAACAATTCCTCCCCTTTTAGATAAACAGTACATAACATTCATTTAACAACTAAATAATAACTAATTACAATTACAATTTTCTCAGTAATATATACATCAACTGAAATAGTCATTTATAAGTTCAGTCTTTGAGGAGGCTTCCTGATCCGGACTGGATAGCGCCTTTCTCGAGTACCCTGTTCTGGCGGTGGAGTCAATTCTGGCTCATTGTCATTGGTTGGTTCGTCAGCTTCCAATGCCCCTGCTTCTGAGGTAGATGCAATCTGTACTTCGGGCTCATTACCAGGTGCACATGCTTGTGGTACAGGTTTGGCTTGTTCCTGTGACTCTAGAATCTGGTCAGCATGGCATCTCACGATGCTCTCTCCAACGTCCACTGTGTACATTAGTGGTCCCTGCTGTGTGCATATCGTGCCTGGCTGCCATTTTTCTGTTCGGTAGTCGCGGGCCAAGACTGGTTGCCCTATCTTGAAGCTCCTGGTTGGCTTCTCATTTATGTGCTGGAACTGCTTATCCTCAACATCTCGTCTTATGTTTGGTTTGAGCAAATCCAAGCGACGTCTTAATCTCCGGTTGAAAAACAGTACGGCTGGAGTTTGGTTGGTTACTGCATGTGTCGCATTCCGGTAAGCAAACAGGAAGTTATCCAGCTTGTGTTGCAGTGGTGTGTCGTCATTATACATTGCCTTTATGGCCTTTTTAAAGGTCTGAACAAACCTCTCAGCCAATCCATTTGTGGCTGGATGATATGGGGCAGATGTGTAATGTTTCACCCCATTATTCTTCAGGAACCGCCGGAAATCCTCAGACACAAACTGTGGGCCATTGTCGGAACAGATCTGTTCTGGCAATCCATTCCTGGCAAAGATGGTCCTTAGGACTGCAATAGTTTTCTCCGTGGTGGTGGAGGACATTTTAATGACCTCTGGCCATTTCGAATGGGCGTCCACAGCGATTAGAAACATTGAGTCCATAAATGGACCAGCGAAATCAATGTGTACCCGTTGCCATGGAGATGAGGGCCACTCCCATGGATGTAGCGGGGCCCGCGGTGGAGCATTTTGGACCTTCTGGCATCCTGTGCATCTCTTGGTCATATCCTCGATTTCTTTATCGATTCCCGGCCACCACACAAACGCCCTGGCTAGGCTCTTCATTTTTACCCCTCCCAGATGACCCTCGTGAAGCTCATTGAGTACTCTATCTCTCAACTTGGGTGGAATTACCACTCGGGATCCACACATCAAGGTTCCCCGGCACACTGACAGCTGTTCCCTCCTTGGCGAGAATGCTGGCAACAGTGAGTCGCCATATGCTGGCCATCCCTTCACTGTCAAATCATAGACCCGAGAGAGTGTCGGGTCATTTCGGGTTTCCTTCTCAATGTTTGCGTTTGTAACAGGCAAACATTCGACTATGGTCGCATGGAATATCTCCACCAGGTCCACTGCAGGTGCTTCTTCCGCCGTAGGCAACGGTAGGCGCGACAGCCCATCAGCGTTTCCATGTTGTTTCGTACCTTTGTACTCTATGTCATACTGATGTGCCCCTAGAAAAAGTGACCATCTTTGCAGCCGTTGCGCCGTCATCACCGGAACGCCCTTCTTTGGGTTAAAAATTGAGACCAGGGGTTGATGATCAGTCAGTAGGGTGAATTTCTGCCCGTGCAGATAGTGATTGAACTTCTTCACCCCCCACACCAGGCTGAAGGCCTCCCTGTCAATCTGGGCGTAGTTATGCTCAGCTGAGGTTAGCGAGCGCGATGCAAAGGCTATTGGCCTCTCTGAACCGTCACGGAATTTGTGTGACAGCACCGCTCCAATGTCGTAAGGTGACGCATCACATGCCAACCGAATCGGTAGTGTTGGGTTGTAGTGGGCCAATACTTCTTTTGAAGTGATTTGGCATTTACATTCCTGAAAAGCACGCTTACACTCATCACTCCATTTCCATGTTACACCAGTTTGAAGGAGGGCATTCAGTGGGTGCAGAATTGTAGATAAGTTTGGCAAGAACTTATGGTAGTAGTTCACCAACCTGAGGAACGACCTCAGTTGCGACACATTTTCTGGTGCTGGAGCCTTGACTACAGCCTCAATCTTGTCCGGCGACTTATGCAACCCTTCCTCATCAATCATGTGGCCACAATACGAGATTTGTCTCCTGAAGAACTCGCATTTGGGACGGTTGGCTCGTAGCCCATATTCCTGCAATCTCGTGAGCACCTGTTCCAGGTTGGCAAGGTGTTCATTGTCATTTTCGCCCGTAACCAGGATGTCGTCCAAATAACACTGGGTCCCCGGGATCCCTTGCAGGGCTTGTTCCATTGCCCTCTGCCACATAGCCGGGGCCAATGCTACCCCAAATACCAGTCGATTGTACTGGTAAAGGCCTTTGTGAGTGTTTATCGTGAGGTAGTTCCTAGATGCTTCTTCCACCTCCATTTGTAGATACGCTTGGGCCAGATCAATCTTTGTAAAACGTTTCCCTCCAGATAGTGAGGCGAAAATATATTCTATCCGCGGAAGTGGATACTGTACTGTGTGCAGGACTGGGTTCACGGTCACCTTGAAGTCCCCACAGATGCGAACCTTCTTTGACTCCCCAGGCATGCTGCTCAATGCTTTCTTCATTACAGGAACGATGGGTGTGGCCCACTCGCTCCAGTCCACCTTAGACAGCACCCCTGAACGCTCCAGACTCTCCAGTTCAGCTTCCACAACTGGGCGTATCGCATATGGCACCGGTCTGGCCTTGAAAAATTTTGGGGTTGCCTTATCCTCAATCTTTATGGTTGCCTTTACTCCTTTTAGAGTCCCAAGTCCTTGTTGGAACACCTCTTCCGCATCAGATAGAATTTGTGACAGACGTCCAGGTGCGACGTCATCATCTTTTTTGTCAGTCACAGTTAGTGCCAGAATGGAATGCCAATCCAATTGTAGTCTTCGGATCCATTCACGTCCCAATAATGGTGGTCCTTCATCTCGTAGTATATACATGTATAGTTTCTGTGTTTCCTTTCCGTTATATTCAACTGGTACCCTTATTTTTCCTCTGGGGTAGACCTTTTGCCCCGTGTATGTCTTCAATACAATGGACGTGTCCTTTAAGGGTATGTGTGAGAATAGCCGCTCATAGTCTCGTCGATTCATGACAGTTAGGGCTGATCCCGTGTCCAATTCCATCTTCACTGGGGACCCTGCTATCATGAGGGTGACCCAAATGGTTCGGTGATCTTCTTTTGCGATCACGTTGTGTAACTTTAAACAACTTAGTCACCTGCTCCCGGAGTCCTTATCACTCTCCTGATCTTCTGAACTACTATCTGTCAGTTTCTTTACTTTCCTGTACTGTTCCTTAGTAGTTCTTGTCATGTTGGTCTTCTTTCCCGACCTGCAGACTCTTGCTCCATGTCCCATTTTCCCGCATTGCCTGCATATTTTGTCTTTAAACCAGCAGTCCTTCTGCTCATGGGTTGTTCTGCCGCAGCGATTGCACTTTTCGGCTCCATATGCCATTTCGTTAGCGCTGTATTCTTGTGGTTTCTGTTGTATTTCCACAGCTCACCGTGCTGCTGCTTCGTAGGATACTGCCACGCTGAAAGCCTGTTCTAGCGTCAGGTCCTTTTTTGAAAGTAGTCGTTTCTGGGTTCCTTCACTCTGGAGCCCACAGACAAACTTATCCCGTAAGGTGTCTGCCAGTCCTGCTCCGAACTGGCAGTGCTTCGATAACTTGCGTAGTTCCGTAAGATAGTCAGCATTGCTCTCATATTTGTGCTGGTTTATTTTATGGAACTTGAATCTTTCTGCTATCAGCAGTGATGTGGGGCTTAGATGTTCCTGCAAGATATGAACAATCTCCTCAAAACTTTTCTCCATTGGTTTAGCTGGGGTAATTAAATTCCGCAATAGGCCGTACGTACTCGCACCCATCAGATTTAATAATACAGGTAGACTACCCTTTTTCCGGACTTCCGAAAACCGAAACCCTCTAAAAACCGAAGGTTTTTTCGTTCAGCGTAAGTCGTGCGTACGAACGAAAAAACCTTCGGTTTTTAGAGGGTTCCGGTTTCGGAAGTTCGGATAAAGGGTAAGTCGTGCGCACGACCCCCCCGCGGACCCCGCCGGCCCTGACAACCGCCGACCCCGTCAGCCCCGACAACCGCGGACCCCCCCGCGGACCCGCCGGCCCCGACAACCGCCGACCCCGACAACCGCCGACCCCCCCGCGGACCCCGGCGGCCCCGACAACCGCCGACCCCGCCAACCGCCGACCCCCCCGCGGACCCCGGCGGCCCCGACAACCGCCGACCCCGCCAGCCCCGACAACCGCCGACCCCCCCGCGGACCCCGCCGGCCCCGACAACCGCGGACCCCGCCAGCCCCGACAACCGCCGACCCCCCCGCGGACCCCGCCGGCCCCGACAACCGCCGACCCCGCCAACTGCCGACCCCCCCGCGGACCCCGCCGGCCCCGACAACCGCCGACCCCGCCAACTGCCGACCCCCCCGCGGACCCCGCCGACCTTACGCTGAGCGTCAGCGTAAGTCGTGCGCGCGGACCCCCGCCGACCCCCCCGCCGCGGACCCCCGCCGACCCACCTTCCGAAATCCGAAATTCTCCTTTATCCGAAACTCGGCTGGTCCCGAGGTTTTCGGATAAAGGATAGTCTACCTGTACCGACGCCCTCTTTCCATCAGCCGATTTAAAATGGCGCCTCCCGCGCTTTTGCTTCTTCCCCAATGGAATAAAATGGCGCCTCCCGCGCTTTTGCTTCTTCCCCCACGGGATAAAATGGCGCCTCCCACGCTTTTGCTTCTTCCCCTTACTGCCACGCTGCTCCTAGCATTCTACGGGGTAATGGCGGCGACCCGCAGCTTCGGCGCGTCTCGCTTTCCTTCCCCCCCGTTTAGTTTCTCTCCGCTGTCCTGTTCTCGAGCACCGACCGCGCCCTGTGCGCTCCACCATCTCTCTCTTGTTTTCTTTTCCCGGCGATGCTGTGCGGCCTGATTTGTAGAGCCGCTCGATCGAGCTTGAGCCCGCCGCAGTCCGGAAGGGTCAGCGCGCTACCTGCTACCAGCATGATTCGCTGGAACCACAGTCTCTCCCGCAATTCTCCAAACACCGATGGATTCTTCGGGCGGTTGCCCTCAGTCGACGCCCGTTGCTCAGACTACGACCTTCCAGGACCTTCCTTTCAGGCGAGATCCCCGTGAGATGATGCCACACTGCAGGTGAGTTCGAACTTACTCGTCGCCACTGTAAAGTCCACGCCTCAATAATACACGGACTTCGGGAGAACAGTTTAACAGGTGCTTTTCTGAACAAGAGGCAGCTTGAAACTGAAACTACAGAAGCCTGCTAGGGCCTTTTATACAGGGGTGGTCACTGCCGGTACTGCAGTCTAAGACCAGTTATTCTCTTAAAGGTACATACACAACAGATAGGTGGTTCAGTTTTTCTTTGAATAGCTTCTCTGAAATCAAGGAGACAGCGGCCCCCGTATCCAGCTCCATTTTGACCGGTATTCCCTCTAGTAGTGGAGTGACTCCATAGCCTGATGAGCCGCCGCCATTCATCGTTAACACATGGAGATTCAGCTCCCCATCAGAGTCTGTGTCACTGTCTTCCTGTTCTTGTTTTACCATGTGTAGGTTTTTCTTTTTAGAACGCCAGTTGGATGTGTTTCCTTGTTTGTTTTTGTGTGTCTCTGTGTAGGATTGTTTGCTTTGCCCTTTACACACACGTTCAATGTGTCCTTTCTTTTCACATTTCCGACAGGTCAGGTCTTTACACCAGCAGTCAGATGGCTGATGACCTGACCTTCCACATCTGTAACACTCTCTGGCACCCCTTGCATGCTTATCCGGTGTAGCTGCTACCCTGTGCACTCTTGTTGCAGCCCCCAACAGCTGTGCATCTTTAGCTGCTAACTCCATAGACACAGCGAGCTCCACTGCTGATTTAAGTGTCAGTTTGTCAGTCGTGAGCAAGCGCTTCTGTGTTGCTTCACATCTTAATCCACACGCAAACCTATCACGGACAGTGTCATTTAGAGTTTCACCAAACTCACAATGCTCAGTTAGCTTCTTTAGCACTGCAACATATTCAGCTATGGACTCACCCTCCCCTTGGTTTCGTTTGTGAAACCTGAACCTCTCGGCAATCAGCAGTGGCTTTGGTGCGAAATGTGTTTCCAAAACTTCCACAATCTGATCATATGCCTTAGCGCCGGGCTTATCTGTGTGCATCAAACTCCGTAACAAGCCAAATGTTTTTGCTCCGATCACACTGAGGAACGTTGCCACTTTCACGTCATCTTTAATGCCATTTGCAGTCACGAAAATTCCGAAACGCTCTGTATAAGCACTCCATTGCTCTGCCGTTTCATCAAATGGTCCAAACGCTCCGGTTAGCATAGACATTTTGTTTTCTTTTTTTTCTTTACAGTCCTTTTCCTCCACTTTTTTTTAATTTTTATAGTCCTTTTCCTCCACTTTGTTTCACTGTATCGTTACTCTCCCCCTTCTTATTTGTGGAACACACGAACCGCCACCTTTACGAGGCGATTGCATCAGCACTAAACTGCGGGCGCGCCATTAAGAAAAGACAGGAACTTCTTACTTTAAACATCGCCGATTCCAGTGCAAAGTGATGCGCAAGTCCGTCGTCCTCGTCGCCAGTTTTGTTGTGTCTCAAGGGGTTTTATACCCTTACCTATATAACAATTAAGAAGGACTCCGGGGTGGAGAGTTTAGGTAACAGACATTTTATTTACAATGTGCTTCTTCACTCAATGCACTACATTTCCCATAGTGCATTGCAAATCACCACTACAGTATCCCATGTGGGACAATTCTAATACATATTCAAAATACACAACAAAAGGGAAACGTCTTTTGTTGGCTCAGATGAGCTCTGGTTAATGATCCTGGGTCACGTGAACAAAACACGTGGAAGATATTAAATAATTCCAGCTTTTCATCATTCGAACCAATAGCAGATTCCATGCTGAGTGTCCAGGAAAAGAGGGAACATATTGTTTTACTTTTTTGCATGCTGTACATTTCAATTCCATAGTTTCATCGGCAATATCTGAGATGTTTTGAAATTCCAGTGGTGAAACCCATTGTTAAACAGCCTTCAACATAATATGGGCTCTCATGAACAGATACTCAGACTAAAAGGCAAAGATCCTGGGGGTAATTTTTAAACTTGACTTGGGGTATGGGTGGGGAGGGAAAGAGTTGCGGGGGCGGAGGGGTGGGGGAAGTGGGCAGGGGGTAGCCTGGCCCAGCACAATGACTACCCTTTGTAGAACCCGCCCGATTTTCATTCCACCAATTTCTGCTCACCAAATATTCAGATATCCAGGCAACAAGTTGAAATTTACCATCCCCACTGTAACCCCCCCACAGCCCCCTCACCCCCACCACTTCATACATATACATTTACATTAGGGTGAGACCAGAAACTGCAGTTCCTGTCAGGTAAAACCCTGTTCATGTTGCTTGGCTCCTGCCTGGCTGGAACCCTAACCATCCTGCACAGCAGAGAACCCTACGCTGGCCTCAATACATCATTGAGTCACAGAGTCAAAACGGCACAGAAGGAGGCCATTTGACCCATCGAGTCCATGCCGGCTCTCTGTGTAGCATTCCAGTCAGTCCCATTCCCCCACTCTATCACCATAGCCCTGCAAGTTTATTTCCCTCAAGTGCCGAACCACTCTCCCCTTGAAAACATTGAGTGTCTCCGTTTCCACCACTTCCGTTGGCAGCGAGTTGCAGATCCTCACCACTCGCTGCGTAAAAAGGTTTTTCCTCACATCCCCCCTGTAACTCTTTCCCAAAACCTTAAATCTGTGTACCATCAACTAGTGGGAACAACCATTCTCGTCTAGCCTATCCAACCCCATCATAATCTTGTACACCTCTATCAAATTGCCCCTCAACCTCCTTTGCTCTAATGAAAACAACTTCAGCTTCTCCAAACTGTCCTTGTAGGTAAGATCCCCCATCCCCAGAACCAGTCTGGTAAATCTCCTCAGCATCCTCTCGAGGGCTTTCACACCCTTCCTAAAGTGTTGTGACCAGAACTGGACGCAATACTCCAGTTGTGGCCTAACCAGTGCTTTATAAAGGTTCAGCATAACTTCTCTACTTTTGTACTCAATAACTCTATTTATGAAGCCCAAGGTCCCCTATGCTTTGCTAACCACTCTCTCAATATGTCCTGCTACCTTCAGGGACTTATGCACATTAACTCCCAGGTCCCTCTGTCCCTGCACACTCTTTAAAACTGTGTCATTAAGTGTATATTACCTCTCCCTGTTCCTTCTGCCAAAATGCATCACCTCACACTTCTCTGTATTAAATTCCATCTGCCACTTGTCTGCCCATTCTGCTAGCCTTTCTATGTCCTGTTGCAGTCGATTGGTATCATTCTCACTGTTTGCCACACCCCCAAGTTTGGTGTCATCAGCAAATTTAGAAATTCTACCCTGTATTCCAATATCCAGGTCATTTATATATATCAAAAAAGCAGTGGCCCCAGCACTGACCCTTGCGGAACACCACTGTCTCCCATCCTCCAGTCTGAAAAACAGCCATTTACCACAACTCGCTCTTTTCTATTGTAATGTATGTACCTTTAAGGGGGAGAACTACTTTTTACAGCTCCTGTATCCTGTAGTACCGGCAGTGACCACACCTGTATATAAACCCTGAGTAGTGATCTGTACAGTCAGTTGCAGTTTGATCCCTCATTCAGTAAACACCTGTTGATCATTCCCTGCAGTCTTTTGTCTGATTATTGAAGGAAAAACATTAAGATACACGGATCTAACATTGGCGACGAGCAGATTCGAACCTACCTGCAACTCTGCATCACCTCCCAGGGATTCGCTCCTGGAGAACAGTGGAAGAAGGCCGAGTCCAGAAGCACGGGCGTCGACCACGGGCAACCACCCAGTCATCCAGCGGAGATTTGAGCATCGCAGGGGAGGCTGTCGAGAGCCAGGCTTGGCTTTCCAGTCACGGTGGTCCAGCAAAACGGGCTGACAACAGGTACTGCGCAGACACTTCCCGGACAGCGGCAGCTAGAGCCAACCAAGAGGCACAGAAAAAGGCCGAGCAGCGTCGACGGGGGAGAGAGAGAGGGCAGAGCGCACAGGGCGCAGCCGATGTTCAGGACCGAGCGGCGTCAACGGGGAGAGAGACGAGAGAGAGCAGAGCGCAGCCGGTGTTCAAGGGCTGAGCAGCATCGATGGGGGAGAGAGGCGCACAGGAAAACGCGAAGCGCTGCCATTGCCATGAGGACCGCAGAGAGCGGCATTGGCAGCAGCGCAGGAGCAGTGCACAAAACTCACAGGGCATCGCCATTTGCCACGAGGACCGCCGAGAGCGGCATTGGCAGCAGCGTGGGAGACGTCATTTTAAGCCGCAGCGGGGAAGAAAGGAAAGCGCGGGAGACGCCATTTTAAGCCAGTCTAACCACACCCAAAAATGCCGAAGAGTGGCAGTATCACAGCGTTCGACAATGAAGTCGAAGATTGGACGACATATGTCGAACACATAGAAGTATACTGCAAGGCGAATGAAGTGCCAGATGACAAGAAAGCGCTGGTATTGTTGAATTCAATGGGTGCAAATACGTACGGCTTACTACGAAACCTAGTAACCCCAGAGAAGCCAGTAGAAAAGGATTTTGAAAACATAGTGTCAATCCGACAGGACAACTTAAATCCCACAACGCTGCTGATAGCAGAAAGATTTAAGTTTCACAAAAGGAACCAGCATACAGATGAAAGTAATGCTGAGTATTTAACGGAACTGTGCAAGCTATCGAAACACTGCCAGTTTGGAATGGGACTAGCAGATACTTTAAGGGACAAGTTTGTGTGTGGGCTTCAAAGTGAAGGAACCCAGAAACGGCTTCTGTCAGAAAAGGATCTTACACTGGACAAGGCTTTCAGCATGGCAGTATCACATGAAGCAGCCGCACGGGGCGCTGCAGAGATACAACGGAGGCCTCAAGAATATGGCACAAATGAAATGTCATACGGAACAGTGAAGTGCTATCGCTGCGGCAGAACAACACACGACCATAATGATTGCTGGTTCAAGGACAAAGTGTGCAGACAGTGTGGAAAAGTAGGACACATAGCAAGAGTCTGCAGGTCGGGAAAGAAAACCAGCAGCAAGAAATCTCCACAGGAGAAGTACAAGAAGGTACATAAGGTGACGGAGAGTAGTTCAGACGAACAGAAGAGTGATACAGAATCTGGAAGCAAGGAACTGGGTTATCTGAAACTACATAATGTGATCAAAATGGAGGATCACCAAACTATCTGGGTCACGCTCAAGATAGCAGGAGTCCAAGTGAAAATGGAATTGGACACAGGATCAGCCCTAACAGTCATAAACCGAAGGGACTACAAGCGGTTATTCTCACATATACCCTTGAGAGATACAAAGATTGTCTTGAAGACGTACACGGGGCAAAAAGTCTACCCCAAAGGAAAAATATGGGTGAACGTTATATATAACAGCAAGGAAACACCAAAAATGCACCTATATGTATTGCCAGATGAAGGACCACCACTACTAGGACGTGAATGGATCCAGAAGATACAGCTAGATTGGCATTCCATACAAGCACTGACTGTAGATGCCAAAAAGGATGACGACGTCACACCTGGACGACTGTCAAAAATGCTAACTGATGCACAAGAAGTGTTCCACAGGGACTCGGAACATTAAAAGGCATAACAGTGATGATCAAAATAGAGGAAAATGCAAGCCCAAAGTTTTTAAGGCCGGACCGGTAACTTATGCGATCCGGCCAGCCGTCGAAGCAGAGCTGGAATGTTTGGAACATTCAGGAGTACTGTCCAAAGTGGACTGGAGCGAGTGGGCTACACCCATCGTTCCTGTAATGAAGAGGTCGTTGAGTAATACGCCTGGGGAACCAAAGAAGGTTCGCATCTGTGGGGACTTTAAGGTGACAGTGAACCCAGTCCTTCACACTGTACAATTTCCGCTTCCACGGATTGAAGATACTTTCGCCTCACTATCTGGAGGGAAACGCTTCACTAAGATTGATCTGGCCCAGGCGTACCTGCAAATGCAGGTAGAAGAAGCCTCGAAACAGTACCACACGATCAACACTCATAAAGGTCTGTACCAATGCAACCGGCTGGTGTTCAGGGTAGCATCAGCTCCGGCTATTTGGCAAAGGGCAATGGATCAAGTCCTGCAAGGGATTCCAGGGACCCAGTGTTATTTGGATGACATCCTCGTCACGGGCGAAAATGGCAGTGATCACCTCGCCAACCTGGAGCAGGTGCTCACTAGATTGAAGGAATATGGGCTCCAAGCTAATCGCCACAAATGCGAGTTTTTCCAGAAGCAGATCTCGTATTGTGGCCACGTTATTGATGAAGAGGGGTTACATAAGTCCCCTGAAAAGATTGAGGCAGTAGTCAAGGCTCCAGCACCGGAAAATGTGTCACAACTGAGGTCATTCCTCGGGCTGGTGAACTACTACCATATGTTCTTGCCGAATTTGTCTACCGTACTACACCCACTGAACACCCTACTGCAAACAGGGGTACCATGGAAGTGGAGTGACAAATGTAAACGAGCTTTCCAGAAGAGCAAAGCATTGATCACATCAAAAGAGGTGTTGGCTCATTTCAACCCAGCACTACCAATTCGGTTGGCGTGTGATGCATCACCCTATGGCATTGGAGCGGTGCTGTCGCACAAATTCCCGGACGGCTCGGAGAGGCCAGTAGCCTTTGCGTCTCGGTCACTAAACTCAGCCGAGCGTAACTACGCCCAGATTGACACGGACGCCCTCAGCCTAGTGTGGAGAGTGAAAAAGTTCAATCACTATCTGCACGGGCAGAAATTCACCTTGCTGACTGACCACCAACCACTTGTCTCCATCTTTAATCCAAAGAAGGGCGTTCCGGTGATGACTGCGCAACGGCTACAAAGATGGTCCCTTTTTCTAGGGGCGCACCAATATGAAATTGAGTATAAGGGCACGAAACAGCATGGAAATGCTGATGGGCTATCACGCCTGCCACTGCCTACTGCGGAGGAAGCACCAGCAGTGGATCCTGTCGAAATATTTCATTCGACTATAATTGAATGCTTGCCAGTAGCTAACGCTGGTATAGAGAAGGAGACCCGAAATGACCCGACATTGTCTCGGGTGTATGATTTGACGGTGAAGGGATGGCCAGCACATGGCGACTCACTGTTGCCAGCATTCTCATCCAGAAGAGAACAGCTGTCAGTGTGCCAGGGGACCTTGATGTGTGGATCCCGAGTGGTAATTCCACCCAAGTTAAGGGAGAGAGTGCTCAATGAGCTTTACGAAGTTCATCTGGGAGAGGTGAAAATGAAAAGCCTTGCTAGGGCTTATGTGTGGTGGCCGGGGATCGATCAGCAAATCGAGTACCTGACAAAGAGCTGCTCAGGATGCCAGAATGTCCAAAATGCACCACCACATGCCCCTCTACACCCATGGGAGTGGCCCTCATCTCCATGGGAACGGGTGCATATTGATTTTGCTGGTCCATTCATGGACTCAATGTTTTTAATAGCCGTGGATGCGCACTCGAAATGGCCTGAGGTGATCAAAATGTCCTCCACCACCACGGAGAAAACTATTGCAGTCCTACGGACCATTTTTGCCAGGAACGGCTTGCCAGAGCAGATTTCTTCTGATAACGGACCACAGTTTGTGTCCGAAGAGTTTCGAAGATTTATGAAAAGGAATGGGGTAAGGCATTACACATCCGCCCGTACCATCCAGCCACAAATGGATTGGCTGAGAGGTTCGTACAAACCTTTAAAAAAGCAGTAAAGGCCATGTGCGATGACAACATTCCACTGCAGCATAAGGTGGACAATTTCCTGTTAGCCTACAGAAATGTGACACATGCAGTCACCAACCAGGCCCCGGCCATGATGTTCTTTAACCGAAGGTTGAGATCTCGTCTGGATTTGCTCAGACCAAATGTATGAAGAGATGTTGAGAGTAAGCAATTCCAGCACATCAATGAGAAGCCGAGAAGGAGCTTCAATGTAGGGTAACCAGTCTTGGCCCACGACTACTGAACAGAGAAATGGCAACCAGGAACGATATGCACATGGCAGGGGCCATTAATGTACACAGTGGATGTTGGGGAGAACATTGTGAGACGCCATGCTGACCAGATCCTAGAGTCACAGGAACGAGTCAACCCCATGTCTCGGCCATACGTACCTGGTGAGGAACCCGACATACAGGTCGCATCTACCTCAGAAACAATAGCATTGGAAGCTGATGAATCAACTGACGACAGGGTGTTAGAATCACCTCCGCACCAAGAGCGAGACACTCGGGAAAGGCGTTATCCAGAAAGAATCAGGAAGCCTCCCCAAGACTGAATTTATAAATAGACTATTTTCAGTTAATGTTGCATGTTAAAAGTGTTAATTGTAATTAGTTTGATATTTATTTGTTAAATGAGTGTTATGGTACTGTTAGTCTAAAAGGGGAGGAATTGTAATGTATGTACCTTTAAGGGGGAGTACTACTTTTTACAGCTCCTGTACCCTGTAGTACCGGCAGTGACCACACCTGAAATAAACCCTGAGTAGCGATCTGTACAGTCAGTTGCAGTTTGAACCCTCATTCAGTAAACACCTGTTGATCGTTCCCTGCAGTCTTTTGTCTGATTATTGAAGGAAAAACATTAAGATACACGAATCTAACATCTATCCTTCAGCCAATTCCTTATCCAAGCTGCCACTGACCCACCTATTCCATGAGCTTCAATTTTGTTAACCAGCCTTCTATGTGGTACTTTATCAAATACCTTCCTAAAATCCATGTAGACAGCATCCATTGCATTCCCTTCATCAATCCTCCCTGTTACTTCATCAAAAAATTCAATTAGATTAGTCAAGCATGATCTGCCTTTTACAAATCCATGTTGGCTCTCCTTAATTAGGTTAAATCTCTCCAAGTGCTCGTTAATTTTTTCCTTGATTATTGTTTCTAAAACTTTACCCACCACTGACGTTAAACGGACTGGCCTGTAGTTACTCGGATTGTCCTTACACCCTTTCTTGAACAATGGTGTCACATTTGCCACTTTCCAATCTTCAGGCTCCTCCCCTGCATCTAGGAAGATTGGAAAATTATGGCAAGTCCTTCCGCTATCTCCTCCCCCAATTCACTTAGCAACCTGGGATGTGCCAAGCTCGCTCCCAACAGAGAGAAGTTTAAACCTGTAGAGAGTGGGGAACCCACGCTGTGTAAAAGTTTAAATTGAGATCAGGGAAGTGTGAAAAGTACCCAGGATGTCTAATGGATACCGAGCACTTTGCAAATTAAGTTTGGGACCGCAATGAAATTGCACTCCTTGTTGTGCCAAACTGAAGCAGTGCCTCTGGGAAACCTTTGCTTCACTCCAGTGACAGATCGCTTCTGTCATCTCACCTGCAGCTGCCATCTATTCCAGCAACATCAGAGCCAATGAAACAATCAGACCATGTTCCTCCGAATCCTTCCACGATCAGCCCCTGGTTGGGTGGCCAGCGATGTCATCACCATGGCCAGACTTTCTTCACTTGACACTGTAAACCCTGGCTGCCACATGATGTGCCAGGTTGACACCATCCCACACCAGCACCGTGAAGCATCCCTTTAATGTCCAAGCCATTCCATGCACACACATCATTACAGTGGGGCGGGGTGGCAGGGGAAGTTATGACTGAACAATCACTGGAACTCAGTAAGACACTTCTCAATGTGCGCTCAGATTTGTCCAATAAGGGACACTTTTTGAAAGAGATTTCACTGTATGACATCACATTACCAGAAACTGCACATGGACAATGGCTGAACCTCTCAAGTGCCCACCCTTGTGTGTTGTTAGTTGGTATGCTTGCAGTAAAATGAGGGTGAGTGTGAGGGGTGGCTAGTGAGATGGGGAAGTGATAATGTAGATAGAGAGGGTTGGGTGGAGGTTCAAGGTAAGTTGGTATCCTGGGGATCTCTTCTGGCCTTGGAAGGGAAAAGAACCTCGCTGCGTACTGTGACTCCCTCCATAAGCATATGGGGGGAGTCATTGGAGAGTCTGGGTGCAAGAGTTCACCTTTGTGCAGTGATTGTCAGTGTTTTCAGCACCTCAATGCTGTCAAACACTGAAAAATCAACTGTCAAAATGAAATTGGGCATGATCGCTTTAAGGAAACCGACAGATGACGCGGCATCAAATGACGTCATCAGACCCACTTCCTGTTAATTGGCCAGTAAGCCCGCAGTGCCAATCAAGGGAAAATCACGTCTGTAGAGCGGAGGCAGCTGGGGGCGGGACTGGAACCTGGAAACCAACTGATCCGCACCCATCCCGACACCACGGAGAAAATCGCGGCCTGGGTTTACACTGCAGTTTAAGCTTCATATGGACACTACAGGCTTGGTTTTAATTCCTGAGGCGGGTTGGAGTCGGGTTGCGTGGTGGGCAGGTTCCGGGGCCGCTTCTGGTGGGATCAGCTGCTGATGTCCGATTTTGATTTAATGAGCTTGTTAATTTCAATGAGGCACGCTGGCTGGTCCAATGAGTGCAATCGGGTCGGCTGGCCGCCTCTGATGATGTCATAATAGCTGCTGTTTTTAAAGCTGCCATTCAGCCTGAGCCTTTCTCCTCTGGATTCTGATAGACAGTGATATTGCTCCATCCACAATGGCTTCTTCCAGATGCAAGGCAGCTCCTCGATTTAATGATGACTCCATGCTCTTGTGGATGCTGTCAGAGGGCGCAGGGAGATTCTCTTCCCTCCAGATGACCGGAGGAAGTCTCCTCAGCAGATCAAGACAGCCTGGCTGCACATTGCTCAGGAGGTGAGCGCAAGGTCCATTTGTTCACGTTCCTGGATCCAGTGCCGCAAAATGTTTAATGATCTTGTGCGAACATCAAAAGTGAGTATCCCATCACACTTACTTTCAATCTGCTTCCCTTCTCTTCTCATCACCAGCACTCTGCATTGTAAGCCTGCTCCTCCACATACCACCTTACTCTTACTTCCCTTACACCCTTACCTATCCATCTCTGTCTCTGCACTGAATCACTTCAGCATCCTGCCTATGCACCCCTTAGACTCGCTCTCACTGTCATGCAGTGACAACAACTAACAACGCACAGGGTTCTAGCTTCCTCTTGGGACCGCACCCCTTCTTTGTCTCCCTCAAAGCTTCTATTTTAGGGATTCTTCACACTCACTCCATCACTGTGGTTGAAACTGTGCTTGTGTCCCTCCTTGCAGGAAAAAACAGCCCACAATAAGAGGGAGAGAGCACTGACTGGAGGAGGTACACCAACCCTAGCAATGTTGACAAGTGCTGAGGAGGCTGCACCCAAAATTGTTAGAGGTGGCGAGCACCTGGAGGTGGGCGATGGACAGATGGGCACACTAGAGGAAGCTGGTGACATAATAGAGTTTCATCCCTCTCATTTACATTTAGTGATTGACTGCAATGGCATTTGATGTTCATAGAGAATCGCGTTGTTTCATGTGCACAAAAGGCTGTGTCTGCTACATCAATATCAGATATCTAAATCATGCCTTTACTCTCCCACAGGACCATCGAGCACCCCCCTCTCCACGATCCAGGTAACTCCTCAGAGGAACCTGAAGCCTCTGAGGGAGCAGGCTCACCAGGATTCAGCGCACCCAGCTCCAGCGCAGAAACGCACACCTCGGTGGGGCCCTCACGAGTTAGAGTAGTTTTGCCACCTGGTCTATCACAGCGCACAAGTGAGCATCAGCAGATGGTGGAGACAGTGACAGCAGTGGAGAGTCCTCGGCGGAGGTCGCAGCAATCTCTTAGCTCTGCTGAGCTGTGTAAGTCCAGGGATCTCAAAATTCCTGCACTCCCCAAATTATGGATCGTGGGACCCTGTTTGGACAAGTTATTAAAAACAGGGTACCCAAAATGGCTTCTGCAGCCTCGTGACCAAAACCGACAGAATTTTTAAAGCAGGGCTCTGCAGACAGGCAGGCCCGGAGACGAAACTTAAAATGCAGGAATCTGTGAGAAGGACTCTGTGGAGACAGACAGCCAAAGTAAACACAGAATATGCATTCATTCGCCTTGAAACAAATCAAGCTAGAATGGGCCTAAAATCGTGGCCATTAGGTTTCTGCATATTTAATCAGTAACAGCTCACAGTAGCCATCAAGTCAGGATGGGGACAATTAAGGTTCATCCATGACAAACAACCAGGACATCGGGGCCATTAGACCCGGAGACAACCACTCCACAAGTCGTTAAAATAGATGGCCGTAATCAGTTTAAACGAGCCCGCCAAAAGCAAAACAAAGGACTGACCTGATTTGGCGCGCAGATAAGGAGTTGAAGAATGGTTTTAATTGTAGGCCCATCAGTGGAAATCGCTCTCTTGGCTCATGGCTCTTTCCTTTAGCTATTGCTGCTGCCTCTCATTCTCGTGCCCTGGCCTCATGGCGGGCTCTCTTCTCGCTCCCTGCACCGCTCAATAACCAAGGACGCTCATTACACCGGCGCCAAATGCGGGAGGAGAACGAGACCCAAGTTCAAAACCACACAGGACACACAGGCCACAAACGGGCAGATGAGACGAGATGAGACGAGACGAGACGAAGAAGAAGGTAAACCGGTAAAGGCAGAGAAGGGCAGCGGAAAGACGCATTTGGGACAAACGCTCAGTTATAAGCTGGTGTTTGGTGAATATAGTGTAACCCCAATTTAAGAATATGCTGGCATTCGAAGGATGGGTAGCAAAATCGAGACAAACGGCCTAGTTATAAGCTGGTGTTTGTTACATGGACAGTAATAGCCCGGTTAAAGAATAAGCTGGCGTTCAAAGAATGGTTAGCGGTGCCCGTGACGAATAAACTGGCTTTCAAAGCTTGGATAGTGAAATCATTCAGACGGTAAAGACCGCCAATCGACCCCTGCCCATAACATTACCGCCGACGACCGCCCGAGGGAGAAGAAGAAGAAAACCCATCGCGACTCGACGACGACGGTAGCTGAGGAAAAGGGAGGGTGCTTTGCATCAACAACTTCAGCGCCATGCCCTGAGACCACGTTGCGATGGGATACCCCAAAGGACAGCAAGAACGGACCCCAAACTCACAACCATTAAAGCAACAGGTTTTGGATTGGTGAGCATGAATTCCTGGCCCCTCATAGCTTAATCTAGTTAGGTATAGGGGGTGGGATAAGGATAAGGGGATTGTTAACTTAATTGTTTTCCCTCGATGTGCCGTGTGTTCTCCATTCCCATATAAGTGTAATTGTTTATGCCTGTATTTCATACCAGTAATTTTCATAAGATTGTTTTATTCTGCTTTTAATAAAATGTTGGTTTACTTACACTAAACCACTTGTCTACTCAATTTTCTGTATCGCCGCCTGTACCTAAGTCCGGTGTCTAGAACCCAGGGGTGTGGGAGTGCTTCGAACTGCTCAAAGACAGTCAGAGGCGAAGCTGACTGGGCGCACGCCACCCCCTCACAGCTGCATGCAGATGCTGTGCCTCTGGGGTCATCCAGAAAAAGAGTGGTTCAGGAAATACAGGAACAAGTGCAGCAATCTCTGGAAGGGTTTGCCTCCAGGGTTAGTGCGAGTGTGGATGGAATGGGGGAGTCCATCTGTAACATCAGCACTGCCATGGTGGAGGCAATGTCGCATGAACGCACCACCATGGATAGGATGGCAACCTCCATGGATAGGATGGCAACCTCCGTGGAAAGGATGGCTACGGCCATGGAGGAAATAAGTCACCAGAGTCAGGAAAACATAGTGACTGTTCAATATAGATTGTAATCTCTGGAGCAAAGCTTCATGGACGTCCTTGTGATGAGGACTGCCAGTGCAGATACGGGTCCTCATGGACCCCCTGATGTGTAGCAAGGTGCTCTCCAGCCACTTGCCAGCACTGAGGTGCAGCTGACCCATGAGAGGGATATTGTTGGCAGGACACAAGGAAGTGTGGGCTCCTCTCCAAGCGCTCACACGACCATGCCAATACAGAGCCCTCGGTCAGAGACCCACTTTGCAGAGCTAACTGAGATGGCCGTTTCAGCCGCTGCACAGCCGCAGGAAGAGCAGACTTGAAGAGCCCTCCCAGACTCCCAAACCCAGAGGACACCCGCCAAAGGCATGTAAGCAGGCGCAACATCCTAGTCAGCAAGGTGCCTCCACATCTGCTGAAGCCACAGGGGTAGCACCCCATAGAAGCACGCGTAAGAGAAAGATTAAGCACATATAGTCACAAGAGGACTCACGTGGATGTTTTGTCTTTTTTTCTGACTGTTATTGGTTTGTGATGCTTTTGTCATGTGGTAAAGAAAAATTATGGCAAACAGTTGATTGTGTGGCCTATCTGTTCTGGGAAATGACAAATGCACAGTGAAGGCTCAGGGCGACTTGGTTTTGTCATGCTGATGGTGAAATTGGGTGTGGGCGGGATGGACGCGGGTTGGGTGTCTGAAGCCATTTTCTCCGATTTTCGCAACAGACCTGCCTCCAAACCCACCTCCTCAGGGCTATTAAAATCGAGCCCTAAAGTTGCAGTGTCAATGCACCCCAGTTGAGCAGCAGCGGGAGCGGCGGACCTGCGAGGGAGCAGCGGCTGTGGGAGAAAATAAAGGTCGGTGATTTTCAGGCCCAGTCGAGCAGCGGCAGCAGCTGGAGCGGCGGACCTGCGAGGGAGCAGCGGCTGTGGGAGAAAACAAAGGTCGGTGATTTTCAGGCCCAGTCGAGCAGAGGCAGCAGCGGGAGCGGCGGCAGAACTCGAGAGTGATGTCACAGTACAGAAAGTGATGCTGGTACAGGGGAAGAAGCTGCTTGGTGAGTACTGGGTGAATGCTTTTTTTTCCTTCAAATTTAAGTTTATTTCTTTTAAGGTAGTTCATAGTTAAGGTAGTTTGGGTGAGCGAGAATCTGAGAGTTTAAATTTGAGGTAAGAGTTTTTTAATTAAAAGTATGGCCGGGGACCTCAGGCCCGTGTGTTGCACAGCCTGCAGCATGTGGGAATTCTTAGACGCTTCTTGCAGTCAGACAACACATGTGCAGTAAGTGCCAATGGTTTGGCCAACTTGAGATCCGGTTTTCGGAGCTCGATCGTCAGCTGGAGGCACAGCGGTGTATCCGTAAAGGTCAAGGGTGGGACCAACAAGTCCAGGGAACCCTGGATGTTAAGGGATATACAAGAATGGATTAGGAGAAAAAGGGAGGCTTTTGGCAGATACAAAGGAATAAAAACACTGGAAGCCCTAGAGGAGTATAGAAAGTGCAGGGGGGTATTGAAAAAATAAATTAGGAGAGGGAGAGGGGGCATGAAAAAACACTGGCGGGCAAAATAAAGGAAAATCCCAAGGTGTTTTATAAGTATATTAAGGGCAAGAGGATAACCAGGGAACGAGTACAGCCCATTAGGGACCAAAGCGGCAATCTGTGTGTAGAGCCAGAAGATGTAGGTGAGGTTTTAAATGAATATTTTGCATCTGTATTCACTATGGAGAAGGTCGATGTAGGCATAGAAATCAGGCAGGGGGATTGTGATATACTTGAACAAATTAGCATTGAGAGGGAGGAAGTACTAGTGGTTTTAGCGGGCTTAAAAGTGGATAAAACCCCAGGCCCAGATGAGATGTATCCCAGGCTGCAGTGTGAGGCAAGGGAGGAGATTGCAGGGGCTCTGACACAAATTTTCAGAACCTCTCTGGCCACAGGGGAGGTGCCAGAGGACTGGAGGACAGCTAACATAGTACCATTATTCAAAAAGGGTAGTAGGGATAAACCAGGGAATTATAGGCCAGTAAGCCTAACATCAGTGGTAGGGAAATTATTGGAAAAAATTCTGAGGGACAGAATTATTCTCCACTTGGAGAGGCAAGGATTAATCAAGGATAGTCAGCATGGCTTTGTCAGGGGGAGATCATGTCTAACCAATTTGATTGAACTTTGAGGGGGTGACTAGGTGCGTGGATGAGGGTAGTGCAGCTGATGTAGTCTACATGGACTTCAGTAAGGCTTTTGACAAAGTCCCGCATGGGGGATTGGTCAAGAAGGTAAGAGCCCATGGGATCTAGGGCAATTTGGCACATTGGATCCAAAATTGGCTTAGTGGCAGGAGGCAGAGGGTGATGGTCGAAGGTTGTTTTTGTGACTGGAAGCCTGTGTCCAGTGGTGTACCACAGGGATCGGTGCTGGGCCCCTTGTTGCTTGTAGTGTACTTTAATGATTTAGATATGAATGTAGGAGGTATGATCAGTAAGTTCGCAGATGACACAAAAATTGGTGGAGTAGTAGAGGAGGAAAGCCTCAGGCTACAGGACGATATTGGCGGGCTGGTCAGATGGGCAGAACAGTGGTAAATGGAATTTAACCCTGAAAAGTGTGAGGTGATGCATTTTAGGAAGACTAACAAGGCAAGGGAATACACAATGAATGGTAGGACCCTAGGAAGGACAGAGGGTCAGAGGGACATTGGTGTGCATGTGCATAGATCCCTGAAGGCAGCAGGACAGGTAGATAAGGTGGTTAAGAAGGCATATGGGATACTTACCTTCATTATCTGAGGCATAGAATATAAGAGCAGGGAGGTTATGATCGAGCTGTACAAAATGCTAGTTAGGCCACAGCTGGAATACTGTGTGCAGTTCTGGTCGCCACACTATAGGAAGGATGTGATTGCATTAGAGAGGGTGCAGAGGAGATTCACCAGGATGTTACCTGGGCTGGAGCGTTTCATCTATGAAGAGAGACTGGACAGGCTGGGGTTGTTTTCCTCAGAGCAGAGAAGGCTGAGGGGGGACCTGATTGAGGTGTACAAAATTATGAGGGGCATAGATAGGGTAGATAGAAAGGAAATAACAACAGAAAATGCTGGAAATACTCAGCAGGCCAGGCAGCATCCGTGGAGAGAGAAACAGAGTTAATGTTTCAGGTCTGGGACCCTTCATCAGAACTGGAAAAAGCTTTGCAGCCTGCCGGACTCAACATTGAGTTCAACAATTTCAGATAATTATCCCTGCCCCCATTTTTCATGCAATATGATTTTTGCCATTCCCATTTGCAACATTTTATCTTTCCTGCCTCTTACAAAAGTACAGGATGTTCTTTCTATTCCTTCCTCCCCTCCTAACCCCCCCCACCCCCCTGTCTCTGCACCTGCTTAATATCTGTTACATCTCCAGCTTTTTCCAGTTCTGATGAAGGGTCCCAGACCTGAAACGTTAACTCTGTTTCTCTCTCCATGGATGCTGCCTGGCCTGCTGAGTATTTCCAGCATTTTCTGTTGTTATTTCAGATTTCCAGCATCTGCAGTATTTTGCAATTATAGATAGAAAGGAACTTTTCCCCTTAGTAGAGGGGTCAATAACCAGGGGGCATAGATTCAAGGTAAGGGGCAGAAGGTTTAGAGGGGATTTGAGGAAAAACTTTTTCACCCAGAGGGTGGTTGGAATCTGGAACTCACTGCCTGAAAGGGTGGTAGAGGCAGGAACCCTCCCAACATTCAAGAAGCATTTAGATGAGCACTTGAAACGCCATAGCATACAAAGCTACGGACCAAGTGCTGGGAAATGGGATTAGAATAGATAGGGCTTGATGGCCAGCGCAGACACGATGGGCCGAGGGGCCTCTTTCTGTGCTGTATAACTCTATGGGGAGAAATTGGGTGGAGCCGCAAACGGGGTGCCAAGCTCGCCTGGGCGCCGGATTTAGTGCAGCGTTTGGAGCAGTAGCGACCGCCGGAAATTCAGCTTGAGCGCCCCAATAGGGACACGGGACGAGGCTCGAGGCGCTCCGTGTCTCTCTTAGGGCGCTGAAACTGAATATCGCAGCATGTTGCGCTGCGGCACGGCGCGCTGCGGTACTGCAGGCCTTCCTCCCATTCTTCAGGGGGAGGGGCCTGCACCAGCGCGATCGGAGATCACGAGTGCCGGCAAAAGAGCCCGGCACCGAGGAGTAGCGCCGGGCTCTCGGAAAACAGCCGGCAATGCCACGGGGGGCAATCGGGAGGCCGGAGACAGAGGTGCTGGCAGGCAGCCGCCGAAAAAAAACGGCTGCCCCGCACCTCCACCTTAATTTGTGCCACTGCCGCCACAGGAAGGCCCCGTGAACCGGGCGCCATTTGCGAACGGCGCTCCAGAGGCGGTCGCTGCCAAATATTGAGATCGGGGCGGTAGCGGGGCGCTGCGCACACCGATGACATCATCGGAGGTGGCGCAGCGCAACAGGCTCACGCCGCCATTAGCGCCCCAGCTAAATATCGCGGGAGGCGCGGCCAGTGGCGCTAAAGCCACTGAGTGCCCTCTTTAGGCGCTAACTGGTGGCGCAGCCCACCGAATTTCTAGGCCTATGACTCTAAAGCTAGCAAAAGCTGACCAATGACTTCAAAAAATGATGGCCGTTTCTCAGTGACGTGTAAAAACAAGTAATTACATTGAAAGTGCAGTCGGTGGAGACACAAGTTTGTAACTTAAGGTGAAGTTATACCCAACATTCTTGACTCATTTTGAATGCAATAAATTGTAAGAACATGAAAGCCTGATACAAGGGTTGGAGGCACAAATTCTCTCACCGGGGGAGGCTCTGAAACATGCTCATTCCCTCTGTAAAACAGCTTTACTTTATTTTGTTTGTTTTCCAGCATTTTGAATCCTACAATGAACATGGGCATTGATTGTTTGAAAAGGAAAGAATGAACAGTTTGCATTGATGTAGCAGCGGATCATAGTCTGTGGATTTCCCCAGGCCCTTTACATCAAAGGAATTACTATTGAAGTATAGTTACTTTTGTTACGTCAACAAATTTCGCAGCCACTTTGTTGCAAAAGGGAATGACATTTGTTCAATTTTATTGAAAACTACTCTCATCGCGATTGGGAACTAATTTTTATTTTTCCCAGTAGCAGCAGTTAATCTGTTACTGGGAGAGAGAAAAAAAAAGTTTTAATTAATTCTCTTTTTTAAAAAACAAATAATTCGAGTCCAGTCTTGTTGAGCAGTCCACGTGGGAAAATTAGAATTTGTTACAGCCTTCATGCCTCCTTGGCTGAACCGGCAGTGCATTATTAGTGAGGTCTGGGTGCCAGCTGCCCAGGAAAATAGTGTTAATCTGCTTAATTTAAAACATTTAGTACATCACAGCTGATAGATTTCTGACCTCAAAAAACAGTAAAGCAAGAGACATTTGGGTTTTTAACTAACCAACCAGATTATCACTACTCCAAAAACTACATCACCCCCACCCCCCTCCCCCGCTACAATGCCCCTAGGTTCACAGATACCTGACCCTCTCCAAATATTCCCAGTTCAGAGAGTCAGCCTCTGCTCCCTCTACCCCGAACCCTGCTGAGAGACATTGTACACCCTTCAAACACCCACCCAGTTAACATTGACATTTTTTTCCCACTCCCCTAATTCAATTTAGCACTGTTCCTCCTGTTTCTATGACCCCACAGGTTCATGCAGGCAATTTTTTCTCTCTTCCCTCCCCCCCCACCCGCTCCCCCGCCCCCTCGCACCCACCTACCACCCCCGCCCCCCCACGTCCCCCGCCCCCGGCCAAGAAAAAAGCAAAACCATATGTAGAAATACCGAACTCTGCAATTTCATGGACTGCAGGATTTAAATGATTTTTATCATCCTGAATGTTCAACTAATTTGTTGGATATTTTCGCCAAATTTACTTTAGGCGGAAAAGTATCTGCACTAACCAATATCTCGTTTTTTATTTCAACAACAACAACAAGTTGTATTTACATAGCGCCTTTAACATAGTAAAACATCCCAAGGCGCTTCACAGGAGAACTATCAAGCAAGAGTTGACACCGAGCCACATAAGGATAAATCAGGGCAGATGACCAAAAGCTTGGTCTGAGAGCTAGGTTTTAAGGAGCACCTTAAAGGAGGAAAGAAAGGTAGAGTCGGAGAGGTTTAGGGAGGGAATTCCAGAGCTTAGGGCCTAGGCAGCTGAAGGCATGGCCACCAGTGGTGGAGCGATTATAATCAGCGAAGCTCACGAGGCCAGAATTAGAGGAGCGCAGATATCTTGGAGGGTTGTGAGGCTGGAGGTGGTTACAGAGGCTTTTTAAACTGAATTCAAATTCTTAAACTGCCACAGTGAGATTTTAGGTTACGTTCTCTAGATAATGAGTTGGGGCCTCTGGATTACTAGTCCAGTAACAGAACCACTACGCTACCAAACACTGCTTATCAAATTCTTCTTGTTATAAAATTCAGAGGAAACCGGGCCTTCCAAACTGCGCTCTTGGTTTACCACTTGGGCAAATTATCTGTGGAGTTTGAGTGAGTTTTCAAACTCAATATATACTTATGGGGCATATCGGTAATCCTCCAGCTCATCAGCAGCTCGGTTGCTGCAGAGGAACATCGATTTAGTTGTGTCAGAGCAAGAACTGCCGGCAGATATCGATCGCTAGTTATTAAGCTGTGGTACCTGTTTGACATCAGAGCTGCACTCCCAGTGTGATGTTCAGAGCTTGCAGAAGCAACTCTTGTGAGTTAGGTTACTTCAAACCCTAATTCATAGCCCTGTTATCAATCAATAAATGTGGAAATGCCATACATAAATCATGCTTGTATCAAAATATGGTAATTGTTCTAAGCCGTGTAATTTAGTGCTTACACAGTGGTTTGTACCAGTCACCACTGTGGGTCTGAACTTCCTCAGTTAGTGAAAAAGTGGAAATTTCCCCGCCCCCCCCCCAAACTTGGCAGAGAAATGCATGAATTTCAAGCATATGATTTTGTTAAATGCCCGTTAATTACAGAGGGAAAAAATGTTTCTTATTAAAAGAGGAGTTTCTGGCCCTTGACACATGTTTAAAACAGCTACTGCCTGCCTTATGTACACAAGTAAAACTTGAAATAAAAACAGTGAATGCCAGAAATAAATAGCAGGTCCATTAGCATCTGACAAAAGGAAAGACAGACCAACATTTCCAGTTCAGCTCCATCATCAGAACTCGCAACACACTCACAAGGAAAACCTAATCCTTTATGTATTGTTCAAGCTTTCCTACCACAAAGGATTCAACTATATATATAGAATAGCCAATATGAGTAATCGCTAATTTGTGATTAACCATCTTTTATCAAAATACCATACTTGCAGTATTTTAAAGAAATATAATAGTTAACCAAACTTTAGAAAACATGACCTCTGTTGTGCCATGACCATACATTTATATCAGTGCTATTGTCAAACAGTGGGGCTGAAATTCCTCGCAGTGTGATCCAGGCAAAGCTCCTCGGAATTCATTCCTGGTGGTCATGCCCAGTGCACTGGTGCCATCCAGCACTGCCCCCATAGGTTATGAGATTAACAAAAGGGCACTCATTAGCATGGTGGCAGGCAAATACCAGCACCACTATGGGCTGCATCTCTGGCACCCACCTGGACCAGACAGCCAAAATATCCCGGCGCTTGCCTAATATGGGGAGAGGCGTGCCTAAGCCACCACTACCCCCCACCCCCACCTCTCTGGTCATATTGCTGTTGCGGAGCAAGGGGTCAAGCTAAAAAAAAAATCATATAAAATTACATGAGGTTTCTTCAAAGGTCCAAGCTCGCTCCCTGGCCTGGATCGCATGGGTGGGACCCACAGCCACCCATGTGCAGGCCAGTGTTCCTCATCTCACTGAGCGTACCATCCTCCACAGAACTGAGCCCAGTCATTGAGAATGCCAGCATAGAGAGTGCCCACCCCTAGCTCTTCCCCCTTGGCACCATTTGCCTTGTAAAGGGTTCCGCCTCTCAGAAGGCAAATCGGAACCAGGTTACCAGGGGGCTGTGCTGGGCTCCCATCGGAACTACTTTGGGAGATCAGCAGAAGTCCCAAGGAGTACCAGGCTAGTATTTCCATATTTTAGATCAAAGATTTGCATGAGGATATAAAGCTGGAATTTCCTTATTCTTGTTTAACAATGTTATCAGTGATTAGTGAGGGGTGTTCTCCATTAATGCAGGCTGTAGAAATGTCAGGAAATGGTTAACTAAATAATTTTTTGCCCACCATCTTTATGCCAGGTAATTCTGTTATTAGTGATTTGTAAAAGATGTGTATATGTGCTTATAAATCAGCATGTGCTCCCGTGAAATTAATTGCAGTTAGTGATCTGCTAATGTAAATGTAATGCATACACAGTCAGAACTTCTTTTACAAGTATATGATTCATGCATCCTGTCCAAAGTATCAGTGACAAATATGCACTGTAAAATTAAATACACTTTCACATTAACAAAGGCAAGGGAGCTCAAGGAACATTGGTGTTGCAAACTATTTTCTTAGAATCATACAGCACAGAAAAAGGCCATTCAGCACATCATGTCTGTGCTCGCTCTTTGAAAGAGCTATCCAATTAGTCCCACTTCCCTGCTCTTTCCCCATAGCCCTGCAAATTGTTCCTTTTTAAGTATATATCCAATTCTTTTTTGAAAGTTACTATTGATTCTGCTTCTAAAAAGGTTCCGATTAAATGTACATAGATTGTTTACTAGATAAACAAATGTCTTATGGTTTGTAAAAAGAATTCATGCAAATATAATGAAATTAAAAAAGAAACTGTAACCGGTTTCTGCGGTGGCCAATTTCCTATAGGCTCTGCCGAAATCGCCAATTATTGTAAGTGGTTTCGCCCCGCACGTAGCGAGCATGCAAACCCCCTTACTACATTTCTGGATGATAGGGATTACTGAGGACAGATTTGAAAACAGACAGCATTTTCGGGCTCACCTGTACAGTGTTTTTAAGGTTGAAAAAACCACTCCACTCGCATACACTACGAGTGGTGTGAACACAACAGTACAGTTTAAAACAGTACAACCCTGACTTGTCCAACCAGCCCCTGCTGTGCTGACTTACCATGACCTAAAAACACCCTCCCGTGAACTAAACTATCACAGGACCCTTCCAACGCTAAATCCCCTCTGGTTTGGTAGGAACATACAGGCACCCCCTCACACAGCTAAATGATCTTGTGGGTGTGCAGGCTTGGCAATGCTCACCTAGATTGCCCTTGATCTTGCTTGCAGCTTCCTCCTGTACGTCTCGGCTACCTGGTTCCATACCGGCCTTGTGGCATGCGAGTCCCAGTCTGAGCCGAAGTCCATCTCGGTTGGTAGAGCAAGGCTCAGCTCCTCTTGACGTTCCATTGTGTGGAGGGCAGGAGAGAAAGAGAGAGCTATCCAAAATGGCTCTCTGATATACCCCCCCAATACACAGACCGCTGTCTGTGGTTTTAATGGACACATGGTTTCCAGGCCTCCTCCCAGGTTTAGATGGTTCAAATCTCGTTTTGATCTCCCAGCCGATTTAACTTAACGAGCTCATCTTCTTCAGAAACAATGAGTCACCAGCCTCATTATTCATGACTTGGGAGTGGGCCTCTCGGGCCATTGTTCCCAAGGACAGTCCGTTACCATACGAATGCAACCTGGTTACGTCAGCCACCTTCAGCTTGAGTGTTTTTCCACAGCTTCCCCCCCATACTGCCTGTCCAGTTTTTAATGAGGGTATATGTTCATAATCTAAAAATCCATGGAGTCTGCGCCGACTTACAAAACAAATAAATTAGTTTACAAGAATAACAACAGAAAATGCTGGAAACACTCAGCAGGTCAGGCAGCATCGGGGAGAGAGAAACAGTCATCGACCCAAAACGTTGACTCTGTTTCTCTCTTTCCTCGATGCTGCTTGACCTGCTGAGTGTTTCCCGCATTTTCCGTTGTTATTTCAGATTTCCAGCATCTTGCTATTGAATTAGTTTACAAGACTGTACTGCCTAGTATCAACCATTTCTATTCAAAAGCCCAGCTTTAGTCTCACCAAACTTGGTCAAAGCCATTAAGACCACAGGATATATTTTCCATTCTGCACAGTCACTATGAGTGGCACTGGTGTGGAATGGGCGAGTGGGGGCTGGGGAATTGAGCAGGAGGTGGATGTTGCCAGACTCGCCCGTTCGAGCAGCACTCAATCTTCCAGATGGCCTTTTACGCTAGTCTTAAAAAACTCATGGAAAATGTTAGAGAGCTTCATTTAAATATTATAATGCGTAAGACACTGTGTGATTTCCCATCTGTTAAGGTGTGAACAGAACTTCCACATATGATGAAGTTCGTAAAAGTGGCAGACACTTCATAAAACATTTTTAAACATTTTTTTATTCATTTTTGTTGCCAATTTTCATTAACCGTTTTTTGATTATTTCATTTTTTCAATTTTATTCTTGTCTCAATTTTTAAAATTTTTGTCTTTAAAAAAATGTACTTTTAAAATCTCTTGAATTTTTATGTTGAAACACAAACGAGCTGAATATCGGGGAAAAAAATCACTGGAAAGCCAGCATAGCATGTATAACACTTCAGTAGGATAAGAAGAGCTTAAAAACAAATTTATGTAAAGAAGTTCTTGAAACACAAACATTCATGCAGCTTTGGAATGTCATGGCACCCAATTGCAAACAGCCTAGTCCTGTGATGATGGCTGGTTATCAAGTGTGGAAAAAGTCCCGATTTTAACTCCAGGCGGATTTTGGGAGGGTGGGTAGCGAGGTGATTCTGCCTCTTCAGAAGTGAGGCCCAGAATATTTTAACCCCCGGGTCTCAATTAAATCCCCCTGGCCAGTTTCCCACTCATTCCAGGCCGGGAAGTTGGTGGAAAGTGCAGGAAAATTGCACAGGCTGGAGGCCACAAGGTAGCTGGTGATATCAGCTTCCAGTGCCATCGTGTGGGAATCTCTGCTTCGGTAAGGGTAGTCTTAAGTTTTCCTTGTGGGTCCCGGAGGTGCATTTCTGCTCCCAGGGTTAAAATCACCTCCATTTTATGGTTGAAGTGCTACCAGATGAAAGATGCCAAGGGGGTTAGCATGCACCAGAGCCAGACAACATCCATCCATCATTAGGCCACCAACTGTATCTGCACGCTGTGGCACACCTACCCTAGCAATAACTGAGGGGAATCTGGCTTCATGGACTTTGGGTCAGCATAGTGCCAGTTTCAGAGCTGAGCTATCCGTTACTAAGACACTTAGAGCCAAACTGCATCATATAATCCATACTGCCAGTAGTAATCAAGGTCAATGCCTTCCTGTAAGATTCGAAATTTTCAGTAATTAATCACGCAAGAAAATAGGGTTAATAAGACAGTTTATTGACCAAGAGAAGCTTGTACAGAAAAAAACTTTGATAAAAGGGCATACAAAATGGCCGCTGGACCTCGTGATCAGTTTCTGGGACCATTTGATTTCTGTTACTGCAAGCCAGACAGGCTTGTGGATTGAGGACAGTAAGCCCGTGAAAGCCAGTATCGGGAAACCGAAACTCATGGAACTGAGCATACATATTAATTAGATTCTAAGTACAGGACAGTTTTGGGTAACAGGATGAGGCCCATCAAGAAATGGGCGGACAATTGAATGAACACTTAAACCCATTTACTGTACAAAGGAAAACCGTTTAACAGCCATCAAGGGCAATCTCCAGACCGATCAATATACGAACCGAGTTACGGTGACAAAGCAAAGACATTATCGGCCCAGGAAGGCCAGTTAAGCTATCACCAGCTCCCGTTACAAAGACAAAGCGCCCCTGCAGAGATTTCTGCCCGCCAAAAATATTACAAAGACTGGACTATGATTTGGCGGGAGATAAGACTGTCCCAAAAAGGTATAACTGTGGATTGAAAAGTCCATCAGGGCTACGCTTCGCTTCGGGCTGGACTTCGGTTTGCATTTCTTCAATGGTTAGGCGCTACGCTTCACTTCACGCTTCGCTTCAGAACTTCTACGACTCTTCGGTTAAGGCAGCACTTCGGTTTCGGAACGTGGTCGGTGTTCGGCCAGGCAAGGCTCAGCCACGACGGGAAGACGACGAGGGTGGCCCGGGTACTTTTGTCGGGAGATCATCGACGACCCAGGCCGAAGAAGAAGACACCCTCAGAAGGATAATTATGACTGCATAAAGAAAGCTTTTTGGGACCAGCGTCCCGCCCCGAGGAAGACCATCGGGAGATCGACGACCCAGGCCGGAGAAGAAGACACTCAGGGCCTAGCACTCCAGTGCCTCAACATCCCATTTGGTAACGGACCTTCCATGTGCATTTCTACAACATCACATCGGTAGCAGAGTCTCCATGTGCATCCAGTTCTTCGGCAGCCTTTCAGTAAAGGTAACACAGGTTTAACGGATTTCATCCATGACGAGCGCTCATCAAGGCTGTATCTGCTGCTTCATCGCGTAAGAAAAACAAACTGCGCCAGAAGTTTCCAAATCCACGTGACGACGGAAAGCTGTGCCAAAAAGGCTGTGAACACCCCCTTTTCGCGAATCTGAAAGTGGTGAGCATGATCCCGAGTTCCTCAAGTCGAAACTTAGTTTAGGTCTAGGGGAGGGGGTTAAGGGTAATCGTAATGTGTTTCCCCTTTTACGATGTGCTGTGTGTTTCCCATTTCCATAGAGTTAAGTTTATAGATATGTGCATGCTTGTAGTTACTTTAATCTGTGCTTATGACATGTATTTTATAATGCTGCAAACTGTTTAATTAATAAAAGCATCCATTTCGTGCTATTCAACCTGGTCTATTGAGTTTTTCTCTGCACTACAGTTCCCTGCACCTAAGTCCAAGGTCTAGAACCGTAGGGAAGAGTGGGTCGAACCACTCAAGGGTAATTATTGCATGAAGCCTGGTAGGAGACCAGAACAAGCAAGAGAAACCCCCTACATTCCTCAACTCCTCTGTCACCACATTCTTCCAGGTTAACCCAAGGATCACCTCATGGAATCAGCCAATGTGTTGCCCACACCTGTATCAAACAGGCACCTGATGATTTGAACAGCAGTTAGATCATCTTTCCTATTTAATAATAATATAGCATTGCTACATTTGCCAACATGCAGTGGGTTATTGACGGCAGACACGTGGCCATTTGAGATCGAATGAGAGTGTCAGAGGAAACTGTGACGTGATGTCTTGTTTGTGCCACTGGGAGTGCGGACAGGCTGTGCTTGATGTTTGCCTGGTTGTATTTATGCTATGTGGTAATCAGTGAGGAGGGGCACCAGACACAAGTAAAGGCCTGAGCTTGGAGGGAGGCCTGTGGCTTCATCCTCCCCTGTTCCATCCAGATATGCAAAGATGTTCAGGGTGGCCTCCTGCAAAGAGAGCCAAAGGGTTGTATTTCTGATTCCTCTGACAATTCCGATCTATTCCCTCTACTACATGTCATCTGTCATACAGAGTAGTCTTGGCCTGTCAAAGGTACACAAAGTGACAGGCTTGTCCAACTTGTAGCTCATCTTGTTTCTCTGCAAGTGACCAGATATTATTGAGCTAGGTTTTATTTTTACAATGATTTTGTGTGTGAAGCCCTTTTGAAGATGTGAGTGTGCTGATGCTTTCAATTGTAAGTTACAGCTTCAACGTGTGCCCAGCTGGTATATGTAATGGTAAGCACAGACAGAGCTGGAGGGTCATGCAAGTGCTTGACATGGGCCAGTAGTAAAGGTGCAAAGGCTGGAAAGACAACTCTGTGTGGTATGAAAGTTTGGACCATCCACCTGACAAATAGCACTGTTGGGTAGTCTTACTTTGGCAGTATCCTGGAGGCCCTGCAGGTAGTGTACACACAGTGTTGACTCTCACCACCACTTTCTGCCAGGCGTGTTGTACTACTGTCCACTGGAAAATGCCCTGGCTTGCTAAATGAAGCAAACCTCCTCAAACCCATCTCCTGCAGCAGCACCTCCAGTTTTGCCAATCAATAAACAAGAACTTTTGGTTTACTCAGTCAATTGCTATTTCCCACATTATGTGTATATATGTATATGGGGGGAGAAATTCGGGAGTGCCCCATTTGGGACACTAACTTTTGAAAGCTGGAAAAATTAGCGCCAGGTGCTAATGATTCTCAGCTTTCTCTAAATTCGGTGTTAGCGCTCCAGGAAGGAAGTGGAGCACTAAATCAAGCACTCCACTTCCTTCCTGCAGCGCTAAAGGACGCAGGCGGGGTGGTAGTGGTGAAGCACTGCACAATGTCCCATGCAGCGCTGCTGAGATCTGAGGCTCCTTCTCTCCCTTAAAGGGAAGGGCCATCGCTGAAGGCTCTGCATTGGGACTAGTTAGCTGGTCCCCATTGGCAGCCACGATCCAGCCCGATCAGCCCCCTGTACTCTAGCAGAGTGCCGGGCTGATCGATCACGGCCGAAGAAAAATAGAAAAAATTGAAATAATGCATTGCAACAATTTTTATACTTATCGCGCCAACATCCCCTTTAACTTGCGCCCCCGAAGCGCCCGGCCTCCCGAACAACATCTCCAGCAGCTGTCGGTGTTGTCGCCCGGCGATGCTGCAGGGGACGGAGCTGAAGTTTGGGTCCAGGGCTCTACCGGGGCGATGAGCAGGACAATGATGTCACGAACTCCGGGCACAGGAGATCGTGGCGCAATGTGTTACCACCGCGGCGAAACTCTCGGCCAACTTAGCAGGAGTCATTCATTTTGCCGCACCTGGTCGGTAAGTCTTTAGTGCCCCATTATCGCCCCCCAGAGGCAATAATGGGAGGTGCTAAGGAGGCCAATTTCTCGGCCATGATGTTTGCAAATTTCCTAATTGCATTTCCTGCATAAATGATAGTTTTTGATAGATGTACATTATATGTTAAATTATGATTCTATCCTATAGTTTAATTTTCTTTCCCTAGTGATGGTTTATTCTCTCCTAACAAAGACCGCCTACTTCCACCTCCATAACATCGCCCGTCTCTACCCTTGCCTCAGCTCATCCAATGCTGAAACCCTCAACCATGCCTTTGTTGCCTCTAGACTTGACTATTCCAACGCACTCCTGGCTGGCCTCCCACAATTCACTCTACATAAACTTGAGGTCCTCCAAAACTCGGCTGCCCGTGTCCTAACTCGCACCAAGTCCCCTTCACCCATCTCCCCCATGCTCGCTGACCTACATTGGCTTCTGGTTAAGCAACACCTCGATTTCAAAATTCTCATCCTCTTTTTCAAGATGATCAAAACTCATTATGGCATGCAGTAGGGGTTCTCACAATGATTTACTGTTAACATGATGCATTGTTTCCAAAGGTTCCCTTTAAATAGGTCAGTTTTTCTGTTATTCAGGGAATTACACCAAGGCAGCATAAGAGGTAAGGAGGTGAGTCATCCTTCTAACTATTTTCCTCAGAGGCCGGTGTCGGGAGCAGCAGGAGAGCGGCAGTACAGTGAGTATTTAAACTCACTTTCGCGGGCTTTTTTCCTCAGAGGCCGGTGTCGGGAGCAGCAGGAGAGTGGCAGAACAGTAAGTATTTAAACTCACTTTCGTGGGCTTTTTTCCTCAGAGGCCAGTGTTGGGAGCAGCAGGAGAGCGGCAGTACAGTAAGTATTTAAACTCAATTTCGCAGGCTTTTTTCCTCAGAGGCTTACCAATTTTGCAGACCGGTGGTGGCATTCCAGAGCCATGTCACGATTCAAGAAGTGACGCGGGCAAGAGGAAGCAGCTGATTGGTTGAGTACTTCTACTACTCTATAGTTTGACAGTTAAGGTTAATAGTTTATAAAGTTTAGAAGGTCTTAATTTTTGTGGTTATAGTTTCTAAGGTCTCTGTTGTGTAGCGGGGAGTGCTAGTAACCAAGGACCCTTGAGTATATCATTTAATTGTAGTGTAATTAGTGGTAATGATTTGATTTAATTTAATTTAAATGAATTAAAGGATAAGTCATGGGAGCACAGCTCAGCCCCATGGCATGCTCATCCTGAACTATGTGGGAAATCAGGGACACTTCCTGTGTCCCTGATGACCATGTGTGCGGGAAGTGTATCCAGCTGCAGCTAGTGGCAGACTGCATTGTGGTGCTGGAGCTGCGAATGGATACATACTGGAGCATTCTAGTAAAAAATGGGATGAAGTCCTAAAAGCTGAATATAAGGAGTTAGGAGGTAAATTAAAAAATAGGACCTCAAAGGTCGTAATCTCAGGATTGCTATCAGTGCCACATGCCAATCAGAGTAGAAATAGAAGGATATTTTAGCTGAATACTGTTATGTATTGTGTGTTCTCCTCCCACCTGTGGTGGTGCTGTCACAGCAGATACATGGTTGGGTGTTCTCTTGGTTAAGTTTAGCTCTCTTTATTCGGAACTCTCCAGAACTTTCCTTTCCTTCCTGAATAAAGCACTTCATGTTTGAATCTCTGGGTTCTGAGTTCTAATTGTGTCTAGGTAGAAAGGTACCGACACAACAAATTGGCGATGAGGATCGGATGAATCTGCGTTGTGGGAACTTTCTTGTTTTCAACTACAAAACACTCGGAACAGAGATTGCAGCATCACATTAACCTTATGGGTGCAGTGAGTAAACAGAAATTTTAATTTGAAAAGTGAGATGGCTACTATATTAGGAAACATCGGTGATTTTGATGAAAATGTGGAGCAGTTAAGCGCTTATACGGAATGTTTTGACTATTTTGTATTGGCGAATGTGGTGGCAAACGAAAAGGTCATGCCTACCTTTTTGAGTGTAATGGGGCCGAAGACATTCAATTTACTTCGCAGCCTTGTGCAGCCAGATAAGCCAGGAACTAAAACATATAAGCAACTAGTGGAAATTCTTGGAGCAAATTTATCACCAAAACCTCTGGTTATTGCTGAGAGATTGAGATTTCACAAACGGAATCAAGAGGAGGGGGAATCAGTGACGATGTTTATTGCTGCTTTAAAAAGGTTGTCAGAACACTGCGAGTTCAAGGAGGTGCTGAATGACACCATTAGAGACAGACTTGTGTGTGGTCTGCAAAGTGCAGCCATACAGAAGTGCCTTCTTACTGAGGGCAACCTTACTCTTGAAAAGGCCATTGAAGTTATTGTCTCCATGGAGATGGCGGAAAAGGAGGCTCACCAGTTGAGTTCAACGGGGAGAGTTCACAAGGCGTCATCTGAGCCTAAAGGTGCGCGGAACGGCACATGCTACTGTTGTGGGAAAAGGGGCCATCACGCTAATGACTGCTGGTGTACGGAGCTGGAATGCCGAAATTGTGGCAAAAAGGGTCACATTGAACGCGCCTGTAGAGGTAAAAAAAAGAACAGACAGAGCTGGGAAGCATGAAAGCAAAATGTCTGTATTTGGACAAGAGAGGAAAAAGAGTGTTCATTCAGTGCAGTATGATAGAACAAGCAAACCAGAGGGGAGCAACAGCTCTGAGGAGGAAGAGGTGCACATACTGACGGTTACAGGTGGTTCAAATGGCTACTGGGTGTCACCACTGGTGGAGGGACAATCAGTGCGGATGGAGGTGGACACAGGCGCGGCAGTGTCCCTTGTTTCAGACACTGTCTACAACAAAATGCTAAAGCATCCTACCCTTCAGCCAACAAACATTGTGCTAAAGACGTATACCGGCGAACCTGTGGCCATGAGAGGCGCCATTGAGGTGACAGTTAAATTGAATAGACAGACTGCGAAACTGCCACTATATGTGGTAAAGGGAAATTACCCATTGCTACTGGGATGTGCGTGGCTAGAGAAAATCACCCTGGACTGGCCTGCAGTCCGCATGATGTCAAAAGGGGAGTCAGGTCTGACTGCAGTGTTAAACAAACATGCAGAACTCTTCAATGGGGAACTTGGGAGCATGAATAAGATCAGCGTGCGACTGGACATTAAAGCTGACAGCAAGCCGATGTTTCACAAAGCCTGACCTGTACCCTATGCAATTAGGCCAAAAGTTGAGGCTAACTTGGAGGCCTTAGTCGAGAATGGGGTCCTGGAGCCTGTGAGCGTGAGCAAATGGGCCACACCCATTGTTCCTGTACTGAAAAAGGATGGATCTGTTCGAATCTCCGGGGATTTTAAAGTGACTATTAGCCCGGTGCTGTCTGCGGAGCAGTACCCTCTTCCCCTCATTGATGATCTCTTTATGGGCCTGGCCGGAGGACAAAAGTTCAGCAAAACAGACTTGTGCCAGGCTTATCTACAAATGCATGTCGATGACAAATCAAAGGAGCTGCTGACAATTGTGACACACAAGGGGCTATACAGGTACTGCCGCCTTCCGTTTGGAATTACGTCGGCCCCTGCTCTTTTCCAAAGGGCAATGGATCAGATTTTGAGTGGACTGCCTGGAGTCCAGTGCTACCTGGACGACATCCTTGTCACTGGGACAAATGAGGAGGATCATCTTCTGAACTTGGATGCGAAACTACAACGACTGAAAGAGTACAGATTCAGAGTTCGTAAAGACAAATGTGAATTCTTTCAGTCTTCAGTTGAGTACCTGGGGCATGTGATTGACGCTACTGGCCTGCATAAGGCGCCATCAAAGGTCAAGGCGATCGTGGAGGCCCCAGCACCCCAGAATGTGAGCCAGTTACATTCATTTCTGGGGCTACTTAACTACTATGGGAAGTTTATTCCAGACTTAACAACATTGCTGAAGCCGTTACATCAGTTGCTATGTCAAGGCAAAACATGGAAATGGACTGAACTGTGCAACGAAACTTTCGCCCAAGCAAAGAAAGCATTGCTGAAATCGGAGGCCCTGACACACTTCAACCCAAAGCTACCCGTGCAGCTAGCATGTGATGCGTCACCATATGGTGTGGGAGCAGTCATATCCCACATCATGCCTTCTGGTGAAGAGAAACCTATCGTCTTCGCATCACGCACCTTGAACAAGGCCAAGAGTAACTATGCACAGATTGAGCGCGAGGCCTTGAGAATCGTCTTTGGAATTCGAAAATTTCATCAGTGCCTGTTTGGAAGAAGGCTCGCACTCCTGACAGACCACTGTCCATTGACTTCAATCTTCGGGCCCCACACCGGAATTCCGTCTCTTGCTGCAAGCAGGATGCAAAGGTGGGCTTTACTGTTGTCAGGATACACATACGACATCAAATATCGCAAATCAGACTTGCACGGCAATGCAGACGGTCTCTCGAGGCTACCCTTGCCTGTTACTCCCCCAGAGCCTTGTCAGATAGACATCTTCTACTTTAGACAAGTGGAGGGAGCACCTGTCATGGCAGTTCAGGTGCGAAGTTACACCCGCAACGATCCAGTCCTGTCTGAGGTAATGGACGATGTCATTCGAGGGAGAGCTATAGGAGATTCCCCTAGTTTGAAACCTTACGTTTCAAAAAGAATTGAGCTTTCCGTCCAGGCAGGTTGTCTTCTTTGGGGATGCCGTGTCATCATTCCGCCACCTCTGAGGGAACCTATACTGCAACAACTTCATACAGGCCACAGTGGGATGGTTCGGATGAAGGAAATGGCAAGAAGCTACTTCTGGTGGCCAGGTCTCGATGGAAATATTGAGGAGAAAGCCAAAACATGTTCCCCATGTCAAAGGGTCCGGAATGTTCCACAGCTGGCAACCCTACACCCCTGGGATTGGCCTGCAGAAGTGTGGCAGCGAGTACATGTGGACTTCGCCGGTCCTTTTGAAGAGAAGATGTTTATGGTGGTTGTGGACACTCGTAGCAAGTGGCCGGAGGTCGCTGTGATGAGGTCTACCACGGCAGAGAAATAATTGAGAAACTTGGTGAGATGTTCAGCCGTTATGGCTCACCTGAAGAACTCGTAAGTGACAACGGTCCACAATTTGTATCACAGGAGTTTGCAACCTTCCTGCATGTGAATTGTGTCCAACACATCAGGTCTGCGCCCTATCATCCCTCTACTAACGGCCTGGCAGAAAGGTTCGTGCAAACTTTGAAGGACGCCTTGAAGGCATCGTAAAGTCAGGGCTCAATCCACCAACATCTGAACAGCTTCTTGTTGTCCTACAGGAACGAGCCGCATGCCACAACCAAAACTTCCCCTGCTTCGCTCATGATGAAGAGGCAGTTGCGGACATGTTTTGACTTATTCAAACCTGCAAGGGCAGAACAGGTTGTCCATTGTCAACAACAAGCTCAAGTTGAAAAGAGAGAGAAAAGAGCCAAGGAGAGACGGTTTCACCCTGGAGAGCACGTCCTAGCTCGAAACTACAACACTGGACCGAAATGGGTTCCTGCTACGGTGATCGCGCAGACGGGCCCTGTGTCTTACATGGTTGAGACTGCTGAGGACGTCGTCTGGAGAAGACACACAGATCAACTGTTGCTAGGAGCAGAGACAGCCACAGAGGCTCCAACAGCTGGTTGGCCTGAACTGTTTCCGGATGATACCGCAAACCAGCATTCTTTGCCACAGTGCTCTTCTCCAACACAGGAAGTCATAGAGACTGTTCCACCATTGCAAACTCCTGACTTTCGACTGACACAGGCTCCTTCTCTATCTAGGCCTGTGTCAATGCCTACTGCTGTGGAAGCCAGCGATGACCACCGGTATCCTGTCGGAGAGCGGCGGCCTCCAAGACACTTGGATCTGTAGGCTTAGTGACTTACCCAAAGGACTGGGGCAGAATAAACCCCAGGGTAAAGTCAGGGTTTGAGGCAGTCTACCTCTACCCTTGGTTAGTTGAGTGCATTGAAAATAACTTACCTGTTGAGGAATAATGTGGAACTTTCATTTAAGAGGGGAGGAATACGTTTTATATTGTGTGTTCTCCTCCCACCTGTGGTGGCGCTGTCACAGCAGATACATGGTTGGGTGTTCTCTTGGTTAAGTTTAGCTCACGTTGTTCGGAACTCTCCAGAACTTTTGTTTCCTTCCTGAATAAAGCAATTCATATTTGAATCTCTGGGTTCTCAGTTCTAATTGTGTCTAGGTAGAAAGGTACTGACACAACAAATATGTGGCTGGAGGAATGGTGCAAGGGGGATGTAATGATATCAGCAAATAGTGACGTTATTTGCCTGTTCGATTATGATGCCTTAATAGCATGATTGCAGGTATTGATTGCTTGTGCCTGACCAGCAGAGGTCATGTGACCAGACTAGCAGGCTGAGATTTTTTAGTTTCACTTTAGCTGGAGCTGAAGCAAGGTCTCCTGTTAAAAAGCTGTATAAAGTCTTGAACAAACCTTAGATTAAAAGTCATTCTCTTTTATAAATGTCTCATCATTGAACCCACCAAGAAATCAATACATGGTGTCAGAAGTGGATGAAAGAGAATCGGGAAAAAAAGAAAAAAAAAAATCGGGAAAAAAAAAAAAAATCGAAAAAAAAATAATCGGAAGTTGAATCAGCTCTCCACAGATTAGCAAGCCAAAAGAGAAAATCGTTACTTACCTTGGAGAATAGCTAACAAAGTGAAAAAATGGAAGGATTACACCCACCAGCGATGCTTCAGTTGTCAGGTAATGTGGCTGAAAATTGGAGAAAGTTCAAACAGCGTTTGGGGTTGTATTTAGCGGCAATCGGAGCTGATGAGAAAAGTGATAAACAGAAATCGTCCGTGTTCTTACATGTCGTGGGTGATGAAGTGCTCGAGGTGTATAATAACTTCACATTTGATGTTGATGGAGACAAAATGAAGCTAGATAAAATAATGGAACAGTTTGAGGCCTACTGCATACCTAAACGCAACGTGATCTTTGAGAGGCACAAATTTTTCACAGAAAATCGGCGAGACTATTGATCAGTATGTGACTGAACTGAGAAACCGAAGCAAATCGTGTGAATTTGGGGGACTGACAGACTCGCTGATAAAAGACAGACTGGTGTGTGGTATTCCAGATAATGGTCTAAGGGAAAGACTGCTAAGAGAGCAAGATCTAGACCTGGGAAAAGCCATAGCACTGTGTTGGGCTACAGAGACTGTGAAGTTGCAGGCAAAGGAGCTGTTCAGTGACAGTAGCTGCAACGTGGATGCAGTGAGAAAGAACGGATACAAACCGTTTAACAAAGAGAGCGCCAATGTGAAAAAAGAGACGTGGCCAGCAAACGAAAATGAAAGGGTCAATCGGAAGTCATGTAGTCGATGCGGTACACAGCATCCACCAAGAAAGTGTCCAGCATATGGTAAAACATGCAATAGACGCAACAAAAACAACCATTATGCCCGTTGCTGTAAGAACCAAGCGCAACAAAGCAAGGTCCATACAGTAGATGAAAGCGAGATAGAGGAATTCTATGTAGATGTTGTGTCTGAAAACAAAAAAGAAGAAAGAGACTGGATGTTGACACTAAAAGTGAATGACATACACATTCCATTTAAATTGGATACTGGAGCACAAGTTAATGTGATATCAGAGACCGATTTTAAGAGAATTAGACCCAGACCAAAGTTACATGGAATACAAGTGAAAGTGACCGGATACTCAGGTACTGATGTACCAGTGAAAGGAAAATGCATTGTCAAAGTAACACACAAGGACAGAGAGCACACGCTAGCATTAATCGTGGTGCCAAAGGATGTGCAAGCCACACTAGGTTTAAAAGCCTGTGAGAGACTGAACCTGGTAAAGAGAGTCCTCGTTGTGGAAAGCGAAGGAGAAACAGTCTATGATGAACTCATGAAAGAGTACAAAGACCTATTTAAGGGTCTAGGCTGCATTCCAGGAGAACACACGATCAGAGTGGATAAAAGTATGACACCGGTCATACATCCATGCAGAAAAGTTCCGTTTGCTCTTCAAAAGCAACTGAAGGCAGAGTTGGACAGGATGGAAAGCCTGAACGTGATTCAGAAGATAGATGAGCCAACTGAGTGGGTGAGTTCCCTCGTCGTAGTGGACAAAAAGAATGGAAAGCTCAGAATTTGCCTGGATCCAAGAGATCAAAACAGCAATAAAGAGAGAGCACTTCAAGCTTCCTACACGTGAGGAAATCATGGCACAGTTTGCAAATGCAAAATATTTCAGCAAGTTGGATGCATCCTCAGGATTTTGGCAGATGAAGCTGGACGAAGCAAGTTCAAGACTGTGCACGTTCAACACTCTATATGGCAGATACCGATTCCTAAGGTTACCATTTGGCATTGCCTCAGCTCCTGAAGTGTATCACAAGACTATCCATATGATCTATGAGCACCTGGAGGGAGTTGATACATCAATGGATGACATCATAGTATGGGGAACCACGAGAACTGAGCATGACGAGAGACTGAAAAAAGTGCTGGAAGCAACAAGGAAAACAAACCTGAAGCTGAATAGAGAGAAATGCCAGCTCGGGGTGACAGAACTGACATTCGTGGGAGATATCCTTAGCAGTGAGGGCATCAGACCAGATCCCAGAAAGGTGTCCGCCATTGAGAATATGCCAAGGCCACAATGCAAAAAGGACGTGCAGAGGTTTAATGGAATGATCAACTACATGGGTAAATTCATATCCAACCTCTCAAAAAAAATAGCGCCACTGAGAAGACTAACTGAAAAGAACATAGAATGGGAATGGAATCATGAGCATGAGAAGTCATGGAGCGATCTAAAGAAACTGCTCACAGAGGAACCAGTTCTGAGGTTATATGACCCAGCGAGACCCATCAAGATATCATCAGATGCATCACAGAGTGGGCTCGGTGCCGTTCTTCTGCAACAATATGACTACTGGCAACCTATTGCATATGCATCGCGCTCAATGACAGACGCGGAGATGCGATATGCTCAAATAGAAAAGGAGCTGCTTAGCATCACATACGCCTGTGAAAGATTTCACCAGTTTGTGGCAGGACAAGCAATCAGTGTAGAGACTGACCATAAGCCCTTGATTGCATTGTTCCAAAAGACACTAAATAGCTGTCCGCTTAGAATACAAAGAATGATGATCAGGCTGCAACGCTATACACTGAATGTTGCGTACACACCGGGTAAGCTGATGTATACAGCAGACACGTTGTCCAGAGCTGTTGACCCAAGTGAGCTCGCAAACACCACAATGGATGAAAAAGTGAACGCCTACATGGACATGATCACAAGTGCACTGCCCATAGCAGATGCAAAAATGGAGCTCATAAAGACTGAGACAAACAAAGATGAAACAATGAGACGACTGAAGAAAAGCACCTTGGATGGATGGCCCAACATGAAGCAAGACTGCTCACCTGACATAGCAGAGTACTGGAACTGCAGGGTGGAACTATCAGTGGTCGAAGACATCATCTACAAAGGAAGTAAAATAGTTATCCCAAAGAGCCTGAGAAAAGAGATGCTAAAAAAGATCCATGGAGGACATCTGGGAATCGAAAAGTGTAAGAAAAGGGCACGAGAGGTGATGTACTGGCCACGAATGAACCAAGATGTGACAAATGAGGTGTCAAACTGCACAATATGCCTGAAATATCGAGCAAGCAATCCGGTAGAACCACTAAAGCCACACCCAGCACCAGACAGACCTTACCAGAAGGTAGGCACTGACCTATTCGTATGTCAAGGGAAGGACTATCTTGTCATCACAGACTATTACTCCCTGTATCCAGAGGTTTGTAGACTGTACACCACCACCGCAGAAGCTGTGATAAGAAGTATGAAAGCCATATTCTCCAGACATGGCGTGTCAAGCGAGGTCTTCACAGACAACGGACCCCAGTTTAACAATGCAAATTTCTGACACTTTGCCAAAGAGTGGGACTTTGTCCACACAACGCCAAGTCCTCACTATCCACAGTCCAATGGACTAGTGGAAAAATCGGTCCAGACAGTGAAAAGACTGATGTACAAGGCAAAAGACAATGGAACTGACTTCTACCAAAGCATGCTTGTATACCGCACAACGCCGCTCATGTGTGGTATGTCACCAGCCCAACTCCTGATGGGACGTCGGCTAAGGTCAAACCTACCCATCCCGGAGAACCTCCTGAAAACAAAAGAGGGGGAGAAAGTGAGGAAGTTCAAAGAACAACAGAAAGAAAAGCAAAAGTACTATTATGACAGAGGAACACAAAACCTACCTGAACTCCACACTGGTGACCAAGTAAGGTTCAAAGACAAAACAAACACATGGACGGAGAAGGGAACTGTCCTGAGTGAAGTTCAACCAAGATCATACACCATTCAGACAGATGAGGGTGCTGTTCTGAGAAGAAATCGTTGAGATCTTCTCATGGAACCAGCCACAGCAGTTCAAGAGACTGATACTGTTGAACAACCTGATCACACAGCTGAGAACCAATCATCTGAGGCAACAACTCAGATTCAAGGACAATCAATCAGAAAATCCTCAAGACACGTGAAGCCTCCTGAGAGACTCATTGAGCAAATTTAAGGACTATTGTTATAGAAGGAAGTAATGTTATCTTATTCTTTCTTCAAGTTCTAGTGTATTGACATATTTCATGTGAACACACAAAGCAAGGTTAAATAAACCTTGATCATGATAATGATAATGTAAGTTCATTAAGTGTTACAGTTAAAATGCAGATTAATACAAAGAAAACATGTTGTTAGTTAAAAGTAAAATACTTTTGTTTTAAGAAAGGGAGATGTAATGATATCAGCAAATAGTGATGTTATTTGCCTGTTTGATTATGATGCCTTAATAGCATGATTGCAGGTATTGATTGCTTGTGCCTGACCAGCAGAGGTCATGTGACCAGACAAGCAGGCTGAGAGTTTTTAGTTTCACTTTAGCTGGAGCTGAAGCAAGGTCTCCTGTAAAAAGCTGTATAAAGTCTTGAACAAACCTTAGATTAAAAGTCATTCTCTTTTATAAATGTCTCATCATTGAACCCACAAAGAAATCAATACAGGGGAGGGATTCAGATTCCGGGTACATTGGAACAAGTTCTGGGGGAGGTAGGATCAGTACAAACTGGACGGTTTGCACCTGGGAAGGACCAGGACCAATGTCCTCGGGGGAAAGCTTGCTAGTGCTGTTGGGGAGGGTTTAAACTAAAATGGCAGTGGGTTGGGAACCTGTGCAGGGAGATAGAGGAAAGGGAAGCAAGGATAGAAACAAAACACAGGAAGGAGAAAAGCAAAAGTGGAAGGGTGTAAATCAAACAGGGCTACAGTAAATAATAATTCTAAAAGGACTAAGAGTGTTAAAAAAACAAGCCTGAAGGCTTTGTGTCTTAATGCGAGGAGCATTCGTAATAAGGTGGATGAATTAGCTGTGCAAGTAGATGTAAATGGATAAGATATAATTGGAATTGTGGAGACATGGCTCCAGGGTGACCAAGGCTGTGAATTCAACATGCAGGGGTATTCAATGTTCAGGAAGGACAGGCAAAAAGGAAAAGGAGGTGGGGTAGCATTGCTGGTTAAAGAGGAGATTAACACAATAGTAAGGAAGGATATTAGCTCTGATGATGTGGAATTTGTATAGGTAGAGCTGAAAAATACCAAGGGGCAGAAAACGTTAATGGGAGTTGTATACAGACCCCCAAACTGTAATTCTGAAGCTGGGGATGGCATTAAACAGGAAATTAGAGACGCCTGCAATAAGGGCACAGCAGTTATCATGGGTGACTTTAATCTACATAAAGTTTGGGCTAACCAAATTAGTAACAATACTGTGGCAGAGGAATTCCTAAACTGTATAGGGGATGGTTTCCTGGAACCAACTAGAGATCAGACCATCTTAGACTGGGTATTATGTAATGAGAAAGGATTAATTAGCAATCTTGTTGTGCGAGGCCCCTTGGGGAGGAGCAATCATAATATGTAGAATTCTTCATTAAGATGGAGAGTGAAGTAGTTGACTCAGAGACTAGGGTCATGAACTTAAATAAAGGAAACTATGATGGTATGAGGTGCGAGTTGGCTAGGATGGATTGGGGAGCGTTACTTAAAGGGTTGATGGTGGATAGGCAATGGCAAACATTTAAAGATCTCATGGATGAACTACAGAATTTGTTCATCACTGTTTGGCATAAAAATAAAACAAAAAAGTTGACTCAACCGTGGCTAACAAGGGTATTAAGGGGTAGCATAAGATCCAAGGAGAGGACATAAAAATTGGCCAGAAAAAGCAGCAAACCTAAGGATTGGGAGCAGTTTAGGATTCAGCAAAGGAGGACAAAGGGATTAATTAAGAGGGGGAATATAGAGTATGGGAGTAAGTTTGCAGGCAACATAAAAACAGACTATAAAAGCTTCTATAGATATGTGATGAGAAAAAGATTGGTGAAGTCAAGTGTAGGTCCCTTGCAGTCAGAATCAGGGGAATTTATAATGGGGAACAAAGAAATGGCAGACCAATTAAATACATACTTTGGTTCTGTCTTCACAAAGGAGGACACAAATAACCTCCCAGAGATGTCGGGCAACATAGGGTCTAGTGAGAGGGAGGAACTGAATGAAATCAGTATTTGTAGGGAAATGGTGTTAGGGAAATTGATGGGATTCAAGGCCGATAAATCCCCAGGGCTTGATAATTTATATCCTAGGGTACTTAAGGAAGTGGCCTGAGAAACAGCAGATGCATTGCTTGTCATCTTCCAAAATTCTATAGACTCTGGAACAGTTCCCATGGATTGGAGGGTAGCTAATGTAACCCCTACTTAAAAAAGGTGGTAGAGAGAAAATGGGGAATTATAGACTGGTAAGTCTGGCATCGGTAGTGGGGAAAATGCTAGAGTCCATTATACAAGATGTAATAGCAGAGCACTTGGAAAACAGTGACAGGACCGGGCAAATTCAACATGGATTTACAAAAGGTAAATCATGCTTGACTAATCTACTGGAATTTTTTTAATGATTTTAAAAAAATTATTCAATCTACTGGAATTTTTTGAGGATGTAACTGATAGAATAGATAAGGGAGAATGAGTGGATTTGGTGTATTTGGACTTTCAGAAGGCTTTTGATAAGGTCCCGCGTAAGAGATTAGCATGCAAAGTTAAAGCACATGGGATTGGGGGTAAGGGACTGACTTGGATACAGAACTGGTTGGCAGACAGGAAGCAAAGAGTTGGAATAAACGGGTCTTTTTCCGAGTGGCAGGCAGTGACTAGTGGGGTACCGCAGGGATTGGTGCTAGGACCCCAGCTATTCACAATATATATTAATGATCTAGACAAGGGAGCTAGATGTAATATCTCCAAGTTTGCAGATGACACAAAGCTAGGTGGGCGTGTGTGCTGTGAGGAGGATGCCGAGAAACTCCAGTATGATTTGGACAGGATGGGTGATTGGGCAGATGCATGGCAGATGCAGTATAATGTGGATAAATGCGAGGTTATCCACTTTAGTGGCAAAAACAGGAAGACAGATTATTATCTGAGCGGCAATGGATTGGGAAAAGGAGAAGTGCAACTAGACCTGTGTATCCTTGTGCACCAGTCACTGAAGGTAAGCATACAGGTGCAGCAGGCAGTTAAGAAGGCAAATGATATGTTGGCCTTCATAGCGAGAGGATTCGAGTACAGGAGCAAGGATGTCTTGCTGCAGTTGTACAGGGCCTCGGTGAGGCCACACCTTGAGTATTGTGTGCAGTTTTGGTCGCCTTATCTGAGGAAGGATGTTCTTGCCATGGAGGGAATGCAGCGAAGATTCACCAGACTGATACCTGGGATGGCAGGCATGACATATGAAGAAAGTTTGGGTAGATTAGGCTTATATTCGCTAGAGTTTAGAATAATGAGATGGGATCTCATTGCAACTTATAAAATCCTAACAGGACCAGACAGACTAGATGCAGGAAGGATGTTCCTGATGTCGGGGGAGACCAGTATTAAATCCGTGTGTTAATGGAGACACGGAATGCAGGAGTTGGTTTAACAAGTCTTTACTAAATGGAGACAATCTGGAAACTGAAACTACAGAAGCCTGCCAGGGCCTTTTATAGAGGGATGGTCACTGCCGGTACTGCAGTCTGAGACCAGTTATTCCCTTAAAGGGACATACACAACAATTCCTCCCCTTTTAGATAAACAGTACATAACATTCATTTAACAACTAAATAATAACTAATTACAATTACAATTACGGTTGCTAGATACATTAGTTGAAGTTAAGCAATTATAAGTTCAGTCTTTGAGGAGGCTTCCTGATTCTGTCTGGATAATGCCTCTTTGGGATATCAGGTTCTTCTGGCAAGGTTGAGTCGGGATCAATGTCGTTGTTTGGTTCGTCTGCTTCCAATATCACCGATTCTGCGGTAGATGCGATTGGTACTTCGGTTTCATCGCCTGGTGTATCAGATCGTGGTGTGGAGTTGAGGTTTTCCAGTGACTCTAGAATCTGGTCAGCATGGCGTCTTACAATGCTTTCTCCAACGTCCACGGTATACATTAGAGGTCCTTGCCGTGTACAGATCGTTCCTGGCTGCCATTTCTCTGTGCGGTAGTCCCGGGCCAAAACTGGTTGACCTATCTTAAAATTCCTGGTCGGCCTTTCATTCATATTCTGAAACTGCCTGTTCTCCACATCTCTTCTGACGTTTGGCTTAACCAAATCCAAGCGGCATCGTAGTCTTCGATTGAAGAACATCATGGCTGGAGTTTGGTTGGTAACCGCATGTGTCGCATTCCGGTAGGCAAACAAGAAGTTATCCACCTTTTTTTGTAGGGGTATATCTTCATTACACATTGCCTTGATAGCCTTCTTGAATGTTTGAACAAACCTCTCGGTCAATCCATTAGTGGCTGGATGATATGGGGCGGATGTGTAATGCTTAACACCATTGTTCTTTAAGAACCTCCGGAACTCTTCAGACACAAACTGTGGTCCATTGTCAGAGCAAATCTGTTCAGGCAGCCCATTCCTGGTGAATATGGTTCGTAAGACTGTGATAGTTTTTTCTGTGGTGGTTGAGGACATTTTTATTACCTCTGGCCACTTTGAATGTGCATCCACCGCAATTAAAAACATCGAGTCCATAAAGGGACCAGCAAAATCAATGTGCACCCTTTGCCATGGAGATGAGGGCCACTCCCATGGATGTAGAGGTGCTTGTGGTGGGGCGTTTTGGACTTTCTGGCATCCTGTGCAGCTCTTGGTCATCTCTTCGATTTCTCTATCGATTCCCGGCCACCACACAAACGCTCTGGCTAAGTTCTTCATTTTTACCCCTCCCAGATGACCCTCATGAAGCTCATTGAGCACTCTATCCTTCAATTTGGGTGGAATTACAAATCTGGATCCACACATCAAGGTTCCTCTGCACACTGACAGCTGTTCTCTTCTCGGCGAGAATGCTGGCAGCAGTGGTTTGCCATGTGCTGGCCATCCCTTCACCGTTAAATCATAGACTCAGGAGAGTGTCGGGTCATTTCGTGTTTCCTTTTCTATGTTTGCATTCGTCACAGGGAGACATTCGACAATAGTCGAGTGGAATAACTCCACTGGATCCACTGCCAGTACTTCTTCCACCGTCGGCAACGGTAGGTGCGACAATCCATCAGCATTCCCATGCTGTTTAGTTCCTTTGTACTCGATGTCATATTGGTGTGCCCCTAGGAAAAGGGACCACCTCTGTAGCCGTTGTGCCGTCATTATCGGTACGCCCTTCTGAGGGTTGAAAATGGAGACGAGAGGTTGATGATCAGTTAGTAGAATAAATTTCTGACCGTGCAGGTAGTGATTGAACGTCTTCACCCCCCACACCAGGCTGAGGGCCTCTCTGTCAATCTGGGCGTAGTTACGCTCGGCTGAAGTTAACGAGCGTGACGCAAAAGCTATCGGCCTCTCTGAACCATCAAGGAATTTATGTGACAGTACCGCCCCAGTGCCGTAGGGAGACGCATCACACGCCAGTCTTATCGGTAGTGATGGGTTGTAGTGAGCCAATACTTCTCTTGAAGTGATTAGGTCCTTACTCTTCTGAAAGGCCCGCTTACATTCATTGCTCCATTTCCATGCTACTCCCGTTCGTAGTAGGGCGTTCAGTGGATGCAGAATTGTCGACAAATTCGGCCAAAACTTATGGTAGTAATTCACCAATCCGAGGAATGACCTCAGTTTTGACACATTTTCAGGCACTGGAGCCTTAACTACCGCTTCAATTTTGTCAGGGGACTTATGCAACCCCTCTTCATCAATCACGTGGCCACAATACGATATCTGTTTCTTACAAAACTCGCACTTGGGGCGATTGGCTCATAGCCCATGTTCACGTAGTCTAGTGAGCACGTGCTCTAGGTTGGCAAGGTGTTCACTGTCATCTTCACCTGTCACTAGGATGTCGTCCAAGTAACACTGAGTCCTCGGAATCCCTTGCAGGACTTGTTCCATCGCTCTTTGCCATATCGCCAGAGCTGATGCTACTCCGAATACCAGTCTATTATACTGGTAAAGACCTTTGATGAGTGTTTATCGTGAGATACTTCCAAGAGGATTCTTCAACCTGCATCTGCAAATATGCTTGCACTAGGTCAATTTTTGCAAAACGCTTCCCTCCGGATAGTGAGGCGAAGATATCTTCTATCCTTGGAAGAGGATATTGTACTGTGTGAAGGACTGGGTTCACTGTCACCTTGAAGTCCCCACAGATGCGAACCTTCCTTGGCTCCTCAGACTTATTGTTTAACGTTTTCTTCATGACAGGCACGATGGGTGTCACCCACTCGCTCCAGTCTACCTTAGATAACACGCCTGCATTCTCCAGATTCTCCAGCTCTGCCTCGACGGCAGGGCGAATTACATATGGTACTGGTCTTGCTTTGAAAAACTTGGGAATTGCACTCTCCTCTATTTTTATCGAGGCGGTTACGCCTTTAAGTGTACCCAGTTCTTGTTGAAATATCTCTTTGGCGTCAGCTAAGATTGTTGACAATCGTCCAGGAGCGACGTTGTCATCCTTTTTACCAGCCACCGTCAGTGCCTGAATGGAGTGCCAGTCTAAACTTATCTTTCTGATCCATTCACATCCCAATAACGGTGGTCCACCATCTTGCAGAATGTAGAGATACAATTTCCGTATTTTCTTGCTGTTGTATTCGACAGGCACCCTTATTTTTCCTCTGGGGTATACTTTTTGCCCCGTATACGTCCTCAAGACAATGGATGTCTCTCTCAAGGGTACGTGTGAGAATAGCCGCTCGTAGTCTCGTCGATTCATGACGGTTAGAGCTGATCCTGTATCCAATTCCATTTTGACTTGAGACCCTGCTATCGTGAGGGTGACGCAAATGGTTCGGTGATCCTCATTTGCGATTATGTTATGAAGTTTGAGACAGCTTAGTCTCTTGTTCCCGGATTCACTATCGCTCATCTGGTCTTCGGAACTACTGTCCGTCATCTTTTGTACTTTCCTGTACGGTTCCTTAGTAGCCTTTTTATTGTCGTTGGTCTTCTTCTCAGACCTGCAAACTCGTGCAATGTGTCCCATCTTTCCGCATTGCCTGCATATTTTGTCCTTGGACCAGCAGTCCTTCTGGTCATGGTTTGTTCTGCCGCAGCGATAACATTTTGCAAATCCCCGTGTCATATCGTGGGTGCCGTATTCCTGTGGCTTTTGTTGTATTTCCGCAGCTCCCCTTGCTGCTGCTTCGTATGATACTGCCACGCTGAAAGCCTTATCTAGCGTCAGCTCTTTCTCTGAGAGTAACCTCTTCTGGGTTCCTTCACTCAGGAGTCCACAGACAAATTTGTCCCGTAAGGTATCTGCCAGTCCTGCTCCGAACTGGCAGTGCTTTGATAGATTGCGTAGTTCCGTAAGGTAATCAGCATTGCTTTCATTTTTATGCTGATTTCTCCTGTGGAATTTAAATCTTTCTGCTATCAGCAGCGGTGTAGGATTTAGGTGTTCCTGTAGGATAGCAACAATTTCGTTAAAACTCTTCACCTTCGGATTGGCTGGAGTAATCGGATCCTGCAATAGGCCGTACGTTCTTGCGCCCATTAAATTTAGCAATACCGATGCCTTTTTCCCCTCGGCTATTTCGTTTGCCTCGCAATATACCTCGACTCTTTCCACATACATGGTCCAGTCTTCTATTGCATTATCGAAGGCAGTGATATCGCCAGTCTTTGGCATCTTGAAAATCTAAGATGGCGTCTCCCGCGCTTTTCCTTCGTCCCCGATGGATCAAAATGGCGCCTCCTGCGCTTTTCCTTCTTCCCCGCCGAGTTAACATGGCGCCTCCCACGCTTTCCCGCCGCTGCCGCTGCTGTCAACGCCGCTCTCAGCGGTATTTTTAGTTTTAACCGTTCCCGTCGTGGAGCGGACCCTCTGGGACACTTCCCTCCCTCTTCTTAGGTCCGAACGCTGCCCGGCTGCGAAGCACCGGCCATGCCCTGTGTGCTCCACCCTCTCTCTCTCTCTTTGCTTCCCGACTCGCTGCCCGGCCCCGTTGCAGAGCCATCCGATCGAGCTCTAGCCCGTCGAAGCCCAGGAAGGATCAGTGCACTACCTGCCACCAGCCTGATTAGCTGGGAAACCACAGACTGGGGAACCAAGCCTGGCTCTTGACAGTCTCCCCTGCAAGTTTTTAATCCGATGATTTGGATGGCAGTTGCCCACGGTCGACGCCTGTTTCTCGAGTTTCTTTGGATTTTTTTTTTTTCTTTTCTGACTTCGACCTTCAATAACGTCGTCTGAGGTGCTGCCGAGTTGCAGGTAAGTTCACTTCTTACTCGTCGCCAGTATTAAATTGTGTGTTAATGGAGACACGGAATGCAGGAGTTGGTTTAACAAGTCTTTACTGAATGGAGACAATCTGGAAACTGAAACTACAGAAGCCTGCCAGGGCCTTTTATACAGGGATGGTCACTGCTGGTACTGCAGTCTGAGACCAGTTATTCCCTTAAAGGGACATATACAACAACCAGGACCAGGGGTCACAGTTTTAGGATAAGGGGTAAGCCATTTAGGACTGAGATGAGGAGGAATTTCTTCACCCAGAGAGTGGTGAACATGTGGAATTCTCTACCACAGATGACAGTTGAGGCCAATTCATTAAATATATTCAAGAAGGAGTTAGATATATTTCTTAAGGCTAAGGGGATCAAGGGATATGGGGTGAAAGCTGGGACAGGGTACTGAATTTGGATGATCAGCCATGATCTCATTAAATGACAGAACAGGCTCGAGGGGCCGAATGGCCTACTCCTGCTTCTATCTTCTTTGTTTCTATGTTTCTATCATTCGTACAAGATGTGCATTGAAAACAGCACCTTAATTTACCTTGGCCATCCTTGTAAGGTCATTAAGCCTCTTCCTATACTGTGAATGGTTTTGGGGGTGGTGGAGTTTGCACTAGCTGCCTCAGCAATCTCCCTCCACCAGCCTCTTATGTGGTTTCCTATACTCAGTCGACAGGATCCTGCCACTTATGATCATTTACTTCTACCAGCAACACATCAGCAGATGAATCAGAAAACCTGGAGTCCTTCTTGAGGCTGACCCCTCTGTTGCAGCTCCTTCTTCAGTCATTAATGCTTTGATTTCAAAATTCTCATCCTTGTTTTCAAATCCCTCCAAGGCCTTGCCCCTTCCTAACTCTATATTCTCCTCCAGCCCCACAACCCCCCCGAGATATCTGCGTTCCTCTAATTCTGCCCTCTTGAGCATCCCTGCTTATAATCGCTCAACCATTGGTGGCTGTGCCTTCTGCTGCCAAGGCCCTAAGCTCTGGAATTCCCTCCCTAAATCTCTCCACCTCTCTACCTCCCTACCTCCCTTTCCTCCTTTAAGATGCTCCTTGACCTCTTTGACCAAGCTCTTGGTCGCCTGCCCTAATTTATCCTTACGTGGCTTGGTGTCAAATTTTTCATCTTAAAATACTCCTGTGCAGCGCCTTGGGATGTTTTACTACGTTAAAGGCGCTATATAAATACAAGTTGTTGTTGTTGAAATACCACGTAATTTACCATTGGCTTAGAATTCAGTACAAGTAATATTTCTTTCAAGAAGCACCCAGTTTATTTATTTCAGTGAAAAAGATTACGAGAATGAGCAGGGTATTTCCCTATGCAGCTTACGAGCAATCAATCTCACTTAGCAGATGAACAGTGAAAAGAATATGCTGCTAGCCTAATGTTGAAATGAGTTGTAGGGGCACCAATGATTTAATGAAAAAGGCTCTTTCTCTACTCTGGCTAGATTTTGGTGAGTCTTCACCTAAAACCAGGTACTTGTCCTACCACAAGCACAGATCAGAGGTGGGGGAGGTGGTAAGGGGACTACAATTGGCCTGACTGCATGAATCACAGAAATTGTTTGAACCATAACAGCACAGTATATAAATTAAATAAGTCCCAAGACAAAGGCTCCAGTAACGTTTTAAAATGGGATTGTTCCTGAGGAAATGTTTTCCAGAGTTCTTCCTCTTTGCATTCCCATGTCATTTTTATTTCTATGTCCTTTGTCTTTTTTTCTTCTTCAGTCCAAGTTCTCCTTTTCTTCTCTTGGTTCTGTGCCTATTTTCCTGTTTAGATCGTGAGGTCCACACATGGGTCAGGAATAGACTCGAGGAAAAAAGTAGATAAATTGGACAAAAGCAAAAGAATGCTGGAAATCAGAAATAAAAACAGGAAATGCTGGAATTTCTCAGCTGGTTAGGCAGCATCTGTGGAGAGAGAAACAGGTCACTGACCCGAGAAGATAAACTGGGAGTGGATTGCCTGAACCACCTAGTGAGGTAAGAAATAGGCAGGGTATGAATAAGGAGTCTGGTGGGGACAGTCCAATTGGGAGAATGAATGGAAATGTTTAGAATTGTCCAGAGAGAAAAGAAAGATCAGATGCAACAAAAATGACATTTTTCACAGATACCCTGAAACGTAGAGATTTCTGACAGTCTCAAGATGCATTGGGCTGGTGTAAGATAGCCCTGCAGTGATTTTGAAGGGCTGTCAGTACCACGATTCGAATCAGGAAGTGCTGCCAACTTTAGATTCGGGGGAAAAAAATCTGAGTAAACGAATGGAATCACTCACCAGCTACCCAGGGGAACGCTTGATGATACAGCTAGGAAGCATCTAAAGGCAAACGGCACTGCAACTTTCCAATAACCTCAGTCCCTTGCAGTGTGTCACATCAATTACAGTAACAGGCTGACTTAGTAGTCGGCAGATTTTTTTTGTTTTTAAAATTCATGTCGTAGAACCCTAAGGCCTAGTTTGGACAGTGTGCAATGTTGTCAGTGAAATGATTTGTTTGCGGGCTTCCAAGCACCACAACATCACTCCCGCTGATGCAGCAAAATAAACCTTTCTTGGCTAAAATGAAAAATAAAGAGTGTCAAAAGGCTCTAACGAGGATCATGTTAATAAGGTGTCTTCTGTTCTATATACTGTATCTCTCTAGCTGTGTTATTTTGCTGCTGCTTACCTGGAGTTTAGCTTCCAGTGCCCTCTCCTTCTCTGTCATTTGCCTTCTCTGCCTCCAACTGCAATCCCTCACTTTCTCTTCCAATCCTTTCCTTACTGCATCATGCCTGCATTTTATACAGCGACCCATCGACACTGATACAGTGCTGCTCCAAGAAGCATTCAGACATTGTGAGGTTAGTAATAGGGAACCAAATGAAAGCTAACTTGTGCATCTAGGCAAAGCAAAAAAAAAGGTGCTAAATGGAAATTTAGTGGTTGAAGAAGTTGCAAAAAGATGAAAGAGCAGATTTCAACTCCCGGTAGGAAGCCGGTGAGAGCGGACGGCAATCCCGCTCGGGAGTCTTTCTCGGAGGTTTTAACCTCCAGGCCTCATTTGAATACCATCGGTCAGCTGCTCATCCATTTCTGGCTGAAAGTGACAGCTGGCCAGTGGTGGGGGGGGAGGGATGAAGATCCGACGGCCCAGAGGCCACCCAGTGGCATCAAGAGAAGGCAGCCGGCAGCAAAGCAAGTCCCAGTGTTAAAATGGGGAATCGGCAGGAATGGAGCGGGAAATAGAGCCGCTCCACTTTAGCTGCTCTCCTGTTCCTTTGCCGTCAGTCGGAGTGAGTTAAAGTATCCCCTTAAGAGTTACATAAGAACATAAGACGTAGGAGCAGTAGGTCATTTGGCCCCTTGAGCCTGCTCTGCCAATCAATAAGATCATGGCTGATCTGATCTTGGCCTCAACTCCACTTCCCTGCCTGCTCCCCATAACCCTTCACTCCCTTACCATTCAAAAATCTGTCTATCTCCACCTTAAATATATTCAATGACCCAGCCTCCACAGCTTTCTGGGGAAGAGAATTCCAAAGATTCACAACCCTCTGAGAGAAGAAATTCCTCTTCATCTCCTTTTTAAAAGGGTGCCCCCTTATTCTGAAATTATGCCCCCTAGTTCTAGATTCCCCCACGAGGGGAAACATCCTCTCTGCATCTACCCTGTCAAGCCCCTTCAGAATCTTATATGTTTCAATAAGATCCCCTCTCATTCTTCTAAACTCCAATAAGTGTAGGCCCAACCTGCTCAACCTTTCTTCATAAGATAACCCTTTCATCTCTGGAATCAACCTTGTGAACCTTCTCTGAACTGCCTCCAATGCAAGTATATCCCTCCTTAAATAAAAATATCGCTTGCAGCCAAAACTGGTACAGTTCTCCCCATCACTGTTTCAATACAAAAGTTCCACAGGTATTTTCAGCCAACTAAAATCAAAGCTTTCCAAACTTATGTGTGGGCACCTTTATAAAAATATAAAGGTGCCGACACACAAATATTAGCTTACCTCCAAAGACCCCTTCTAATAACCTCTGAAAGTTAGTGATAGCAGCTCCAAAAAAATCACACCAAAGCAGAAACAGAGAAATCTGATGCACATGTGGACCCTCTGGGATCCCCTTCTGGTTCTTACAGCACTGAGGGGCCCAAGTCTGTAAAGATACGAGTTAAACTGCAGTGAAATATATAAAAAAGATTTGCATCTATATGCTCTATCAGACCTCTTAAGAAATGTCTCCAGTGTTCATATGCAATGAATTAATTTTGAAGTGCACTGACTGTTACAGAAGTACAAGCAGCAAGATTCTGCAGACAGCAGTGACATCAGTTGTTAAATCCGTGAATTTTGATGTATGGTGTCCTTCAATAAATCGACAGAGACTGCAGAGGAACAATCAACAGGTGTTCACTGGATGAGGGTTACTCTAAAACTGAAAGTACAGATCCCTACTCAGGGTTTATATACAGGTGTGGTCACTGCCGGTACTACAGTATACAGGAGCTGTAAAAAAGTAGTTCTCCCCTTAAAGGTACATACACTACAATTCCTCCCCTTTTAGATTAACAGTACCATAACATTCATTTAACAATTAATACTTTTAACATGCAACATTAACTAAAAATAGTCCATTTATAAATTCAGTCTTTGGGGCGGCTTCCTGATCCTTTCTGGATAGCGCCTTTCCTGAGTGTCTTGCTCTTGGTGCGGAGGCGATTCTGCCCCCCTATCTTCGGTTGGTTCATCAGCTTCCGATGCTACTGTTTCTGGGGTAGATGCTACCTGTATGTCGGGTTCATCACCAGGTACGCAAGACATGGGGTTGACTCGTTCCTGTGACGCTAGGATCTGGTCGACATGGCGTCTCACAATGTTCCCCCCAATATCCACTGTGTACATTAGTGGCCCGTGCCGTGTGCATATCATTCCTGGTTGCCATTTCTCTGTTCGGTAGTCGTGGGCCAAGACTGGTTGCCCTACATTGAAGCTCCTTGTCGGCTTCTCATTGATGTGCTGGAATTGCTTATTCTCAACATCTCTTCGTACATTTGGTCTGAGCAAATCCAGACGAGATCTCAACCTTCGGTTAAAGAACATCATGGCCGGGGTCTGGTTGGTAATTGCATGTGTCGCATTTCTGTAGGCTAACAGGAAATTGTCCACCTTATGCTGCAGTGGAATGTTGTCATCGCACATGGTCCTTACTGCCTTTTTAAAGGTTTGTACGAACCTCTCAGCCAATCCATTTGTGGCTGGATGATACGGGGCGGATGTGTAGTGCCTTACCCCATTCCTTCTCATAGATTTCCGAAACTCTTCGGACACAAACTGTGGTCCGTTATCAGAGCAAATCTGCTCTGGCAAGCTGTTCCTGGCAAATATGGTCCGTAGGACTGCAATTGTTTTCTCTGTAGTGGTGGAGGACATTTTGATCACCTCAGGCCATTTCGAGTGCGCATCCACGGCTATTAAAAACATTGAGTCCATGAATGGACCAGCAAAATCAATATGCACCCTTTGCCATGGAGAGGAGGGCCACTCCCATGGGTGTAGAGGGGCACGTGGTGGTGCATTTTGGACCTTCTGGCATCCTGAGCAGCTCTTTGTCAGGTCCTCGATTTGCTGATTGATCCCCGGCCACCACACATAAGCCCTAGCAAGGCTTTTCATTTTCACCCCTCCCAGATGGCCTTCGTGAAGCTCATTGAGCACTCTCTCCCTTAACTTGGGTGGAATTACCACTCGGGATCCACACATCAAGGTCCCCTGGCATACTGACAGCTGTTCTGTTCTGGATGAGAATGCTGGCAACAGTGAGTCGCCATGTGTTGGCCATCCCTTCACCGTCAAATCATATACCCGAGACAGTGTCGGGTCATTTCGGGTCTCCTTCTCTATATCCGCGTTAGTTACTGGCAAGCGTTCAATTATAGTCGAATGAAATATTTCGACAGGGTCTACTGCTGGTGCTTCCTCCGCAGTAGGCAGTGGCAGGCGTGATAGCCCATCAGCATTTCCATGCTGTTTCGTGCCCTTATACTCTATTTCATATTGTTTCGCCCCTAGAAAAAGGGACCATCTTTGTAGCCGTTGTGCAGTCATCACCGGAACGCCCATCTTTGGATTAAAGATGGAGACAAGTGGTTGGTGGTCAGTCAGCAAGGTGAACTTCTGCCCGTGCAGATAGTGGTTGAACTTTTTTACTCCCCACATTGGCTGAGGGCCTTCCTGTCAATCTGGGCGTAGTTACGCTCGGCTGAGGTTAGTGACCGAGACGCAAAGGCTACTGGCCTCTCCAAGCCGTCTGGGAATTTGTGTGACAGCACCGCACCAATACCATAGGGTGATGCATCACACGCCAACCGAATTGGTCGTGCTGGGTTGAAATGATGTGATCTCTTTTGATGTGATCAATTCTTTGCACTTCTGGAAAGCTCGATTACATTCGTCATTCCACTTCCATGGTACCCCCGTTTGCAGTATGGTGTTCAGTGGGTGTAGTACTGTAGACAAATTCGGCAAGAACTTATGGTAGTAGTTCACCAGCCCGAGGAACGACCTCAGTTGTAACACATTTTCTGGTGCTGGAGCCTTGACTACTGCCTCAACCTTTTCAGGGGACTTATGTAACCCCTCTTCATCAATAACGTGGCCACAATACGAGATCTGCTTCTGGAAAAACTCGCATTTGTGGTGATTAGCTCGGAGCCCATATTCCTTCAATCTAGTGAGCACCTGCTCCAGGTTGGCGAGGCGATCACTGTCATTTTCGCCCGTGACCAGGATGTCGTCCAAATAACACTGGGTCCCTGGAATCCCTTGCAGGACTTGATCCATTGCCCTTTGCCAAATAGCCGGAGCTGATGCTACCCCTACACAACAGCCGGTTGTATTGGTAGAGACCTTTGTGAGTGTTGATCGTGAGGTACTGTTTTGAGGCTTCTTCTACCTCCATTTGCAGGCCAGATCAATCTTAGTGAAGCATTTTCCTCCAGATAGCGAGGCGAAAATATCTTCAATCCGTGGAAGCGGATATTGTACCGTGTGAAGGACTGGGTTCACCGTCACATTAAAGTCCCCACAGATGCGAACCTTCTTTGGTTCCCCAGGCGTATTACTCAATGACCTCTTCATTACACTCGCCCACTCGCTCCAGTCCACTTTGGACAGTACTCCAGAACATTCCAACCCTTCCATCTCTGCTTCGCCGGCTGGGCGGATCGCATAAGGCACCGGTCTGGCCTTAAAAAACTTTGGGCTTGCATTTTCCTCTATTTTGATCATCGCTGTTATGCCTTTTAGCGTTCCGAGTCCCTCCGTGACCACTTCTTGTGCGTCAGTTAGCATTTTTGACAGTCATCCAGGTGTGACGTCGTCATCCTTTTTGGCATCTACCGTCAGTGCTTGTATGGAATGTCAATCTAACTGTATCTTCCGGATCCATTCACGTCCTAGTAGTGGTGGTCCTCCATCTGGCAATACATATAGGTCCATTTTTGGTGTTTCCTTGCCGTTGTATATCACGTTCACCCTTATTTTTCCTTTGGGGTAGACTTTTTGCCCCGTGTACGTCTTCAAGACAATCTCTGTATCTCTCAAGGGTATATGTGAGAATAGCCGCTTGTAGTCCCTTCGGTTTATGACTGTTAGGGCTGATCCTGTGTCCAATTCCATTTTCACTTGGACTCCATCTATCTTGAGCATTACCCAGATAGTTTGGTGATCCTCCATTTTGATTACATTATGTAGTTTCAGACAACCCAGCTCCTTGCTTCCGGAATCTGTATCACTTTTCTGTTCGTCTGAACTACTCTCCGTCACCTTATGTACCTTTTTGTACTTCTCCTGTGGAGATTTTTTGCTGCTGGTTTTCTTTCCCAACCTGCAGACACTTGCTATGTGTCCTACTTTTCCACACTGTCCGCACACTTGGTCCTTGAACCAACAATCCTTATGGTTGTGTGTTGTTCTGCCGCAGCGATAACACTTCACTGTTCCGTATGACATTTCATTTGTGCCATATTCTTGTGGTCTCCGTTGTATCTCTGCAGCGCCCCGTGCGGCTGCTTCGTGTGTTACTGCCATGCTGAAAGCCTTGTCCAGCGTAAGATCCTTTTCTGATAGAAGCCATTTCTGGGTTCCTTCACTTTGAAGCCCACACACAAACTTGTCCCTTAAAGTATCTGCTAGTCCCGTTCCAATCTGGCAGTGTTTCGATAGCTTGCGCAGTTCCATTAAATACTCAGCATTACTTTCATCTTTGTGCTGGTAACTTTTGTGAAACTTAAATCTTTCTGCTATCAGCAGCGGTGTGGGGTTTAAGTGGTCCTGTAGGATTGCCACTATGCTTTCAAAGTCCTTTTCCACTGGCTTCTCTGGGGTTACTAGGTTTCGCAGTAAGCCGTATGTTTTTGCACCCATGGAATTCAACAATACCAGTGCTGTCCTGGCATCTGGCACTTCATTTGCCTTGCAGTACACTTCTATGCGTTCTATATATGTCGCCCAATCTTCGACTTCATTGTCGAACGCTGTGACACTGCCACTCTTCAGCATCCCTGGGTGTGGTTAGACTGGCTAAAAATGGCGTCTCCCACACGCTCCCTTCTTCTCCGCTGGCTCAAAATGGCATCTCCTGCACTTTCTTTCCTTTCTTCCCGCGATCTCCCTTCTTCTCCACTGTGGCTCAAAATGACGTCTCCCGTGCTTCCTTTATTCCCCCACGGACGCTGCTCATCCCTTGAACACCGGCCGCGCTCTGCGCATTTTCCTGCGCACCTCTCTCGTTGACGCTGCTCGGTCCTGAACCCCGGCTGCGCCCTGTGCGCTTTACCCTCTCTCATTGACGCCGCTCGGTCTTCAAACCCGGCTGCACCCTGTCCGCTTTACCCTCTCTCTTACCCTGTCGACGCTGCTCGGCTTTTTTCTGTGCCATCGGTCGGCTCCAGCCGCCGCCGTCCGGGAAGGGTCTGCGCCGTACCTGCTGCCAGCCCGCTGCGCTGGACCGTCGCGACTGGAAAACCAAGCCCAGCTCTCCACAGCCTCCTCTGCGATGTTCAAGTCCTCTCTGGATGGTCGACGCCCGCACTGGTGGAATCGGCCTTCTTATGCAGAGTTGCAGGTAGGTTCGAATCGACTCGTCGCGAATATTAATTCCGTGAATTTTGATGTAAGGTGTCCTTCAATAAATCGACAGAGACTGCAGAGGAACAATCAACAGGTGTTCACTGGATGAGGGTTACTCTAAAACTGAGAGTACAGATCCCTACTCAGGGTTTATATACAGGTGTGGTCACTGTCGGTACTACAGTATACAGGAGCTGTAAAAAAGTAGTTCTCCCCTTAAAGGTACATACACTACATCAGTGACCAGTCAACGTCATTTTTTTATTAGGTGTTGTCGAATGAGGATTGAAATTTGGACCAGAGACTCGGAGAACTCCTGCCCTTCAAGTACAGCAATGTGGTTTTAAACATCCGCCTGAGCCACCAGAACAGGCAGAGTTTAATGTCTCATCCAAAAAAATCAATGTAGCACTCCATTAGTGTTAGCCTACATTATGTATGCAAATTGTAGAGCGAGCCTTGAACCTGCAACCTTCTGATACAGGCAAGTGCACCGTCAATGGAATGAAAATTAATTACAAGTAGTAATATAATAAAAGTATTCAGTCGCTGTGTAATAGCAATATATTTTGTAGCAGTTTTGTCTCAGGTGGTAGATAAAAAAATTAAACAGCAGCAGTGCAAGAATGCAACACACCACACTTTCTCCAGCTTGCTCTACAGCCTGAATTCAATCCCACCATTAAACAAAGGAGGAAAAATTCGGTATCGACCATTTTGTGGCACTAACATCGCCTGGGCACTAACTTTAGCGTCGGCGACCGCGAAATTGAGTTTTAGCATCCTGAGGGAGGTGGAACGTTAATTCAAGCACTCCACTTCCTTCTTAGAGCGCTAACCCCGAATATCGGGGCGGTGCCTTCTGCAGCGCTACGCACTGGGCCACGTAGCGCTGCTGCATGGAAGGGCTCTTCCCCTCATTAAAGGGGAGGACCCAAGCTAACAACTCTGCGGGGCCCTACCTGGACCACTGGGGAGCGGGGGTACCATGCGAGCAGCTTGGCACTCAAGAGGAGTGCCGGGCTGCCAGATCGCGGCACGGACCCCACGTTCAAAGATGCAACGGGCCGCAACAAGTAAGTCGGATGATATTTTTTCCCCGCCCGCCATCTCCCCTTTAGTTAGTGCCCCATGATCCTCCTGCTGCTCTGTTCACAACCCCTGTATCGGTCGCTGTCATCATCCAGCGCAGATTCAGGGGGCGCGGGCCAATTTTGCAGGTGGGACGAAAGCGGGATGTTGTCCACGGTGATAACATTATCGCCGCCTGCACAGCGGAGCGGGGTTCTACTGGTTACTGTAGTGTATGTACCTTTAAGGGAAGAACTACTTCTTACAGCTCCTGTATACTGTAGTACCGGCAGTGACCACACCGGTATATAAACCCTGAGTAGGGATCTGTACTTAAGTTTTTGAGTAACCTGCATCCAGTAAACACCTGTTAATTGTTCCTCTGCAGTCTCTGTCGATTTATTGAAGAATACCATACATTAACATTCACGGATTCAACAGTTACCACTGCCGCTAAACTCCCGCTGAATCGTTAGCGGCGCCGCGCTTGGGCGAAAAGACGTTTGCACCCCGTTAGTGGCCCCCGGAGGCATTAACAGGAGGCGCTGAGGTACCCAATCTCTAGCCCTACAAGGGCAATAATATCGCCTGGGCACAAATGTTAGTGCCAGCGACCACAAAATTGAGTTTTAGCACCCCAAGAAGGAAGGGGAGCACTAAATCAAGCACTGCACTTCCTTCTTAGAGTGCTAACATGGGAGAGCGGGGCAGAAACTTCAGCAGCGCTGCACACTGGGCCGTGCAGCGCTGCCACGTTCAAAGGCTCCTTCCCTCCCTTAAAGGGAAGGGCCATCGCTGCAGGCTCTGCAATAGAAAATGTACCTACCTGGACCACCAAGGCAGCCGCGGTCCCATGCAATTGTGGGCAGGAACCTGCAAAAAAACCCGAAACAACAAACGTAAGTTTTGTTTTACTTACCTCGGCCACCTCGCCTTTAATCATTGCCCCTGAAGTGGCTGGCCGCCTGATGCACGCCTCCTGCAGCTGTCGGTGTTTTCGACCGGCGCTGCTGCCGGGGGCGGAAGTCAATTTAGAGTCCGGGGCACTACCGGGGCGATGCACATGGCGATGACGTCATGATCTCTGGGAGAACGAGATCGGGGCGCAATGCTGTAGGGCCACTGCAAAACTCCTGCCGAATATGGCGGTGTAGTGTATGTAACGTTCCACCTTTAAGAGAACTATTTTAAGGGTTGCACTACTTTATCTTGGCTACTGTATACTGTAATACCGGTGGTGACCACACCGGTATATAAGTGCTGTGTAAGGATTTATTGGGCAGATTCGCCCTGACCTTCGAATAGTAAAGTCCTGTTAAAGTTACTCTTGTAGTCTGTGTATTAATTCACCATATAACCCACAGACTTTACAGTGGCGACGAGTTCGATCTTACCCTGCGGCAGCGATACATCCGAAGCAGTTAACGAGCGTCGAGAGGAGGCACCCGCCCTCGTCATTCTGCTGAGAGAAGACTCGAGTCTGCAGAGCAAGGAAGAAGGAAGAATTCAGACACAAAGCCTTCCATCAGCAACAGGCAGTGATCGTCCCTTCTGCCACGGTGGTGAGTGAGCTGATCAGCCACGAGAAGCAAGTCGGCCACGTTGACTGTGAGTAGGGGGAAAATTAAAAAAAAAACGGAGGAAGGGCGGTGAACTCGACCATGGTCGGGGGGGAAAGGAGCCGGACAGAAGTCGGGCCCAGAGGCGCTGAGACTGGGGCAGTGTGGGGCACGGAAGCCGTGGTGCAAGCGGGAACGCAGCCGGTGTGAGAGACCGGGCTACCAGCGGGAACGCAGCCGGTGTGAGAGACCGGGCTACAAGCGGGCTGGGAGACGCAACAGCGTCGTGAGACAGCTCGACCGCGACCGGTGAAAGGCCGGGCAGCTACCGAGGCCGCGAGGCGCTGCGACCGGGATCGTAAGGCGCGGGAAGAAATAAAAATAAGAAACCGCGGAGAACTCAGCCGCAGCCGGGGGAGGAAAGGACCGGACTGCGAGAGGGCTGGGAGGCGCGATTGGAAGCTGCTGAGGGAGAGACAGAGCCCGAGCGAGCGGGAGAGACAGAGCCGAGCGAGGGAGACCGAGGAGATTCAGCCAGCGGCTGGAACTGTTCGCCGTCAACGGGTTGGCCCCAGCGCCGGTTGCCCTGCCGAGAAAAGGGAACAAAGAACGCACTGAAGCCGGCGCGCAGGCTGCGAACCCCGAAAGCCAGCGGTCGTCGCCCGAGGGAAAAGCTTACCCCTCCCGCCAGTAGGCGGAGAAGAAGACAGGAGCGGGAAACCGCCATTTTGAAAGTGGGCGGGGGAAGAAGACAAGCACGGGAAACTGCCATTTTTGGAAAAAAAAAGTTAAAGAAAAATTCCGTTGTTGTTTCTCAGGAAGATTGTGAAGATGCCTAAGCGTGGCAACATCAACGAATTCGATTCTGATGTGGAAGATTGGACCACGTATGTAGAACGCATCGAGATATGTTGTAAGGTCAATAAGATAGCAAATTATGATAAAGCGCTAACCTTACTAAACTCAATGGGTGCGAAGACATACGGGTTATTGAAGCATCTTCTATCACCAGCTAAACCGGCGGATCAGTCTTTCGCTAATATTGTTGCTGTCCTGAAGGATCATGTGAACCCCACACCGCTGATGTTAGCGGAACGAACTAAATTTTACGGGAGAACGCAACTAAAGGAGGAAAGCAACGCGGAGTACCTGGTTGAACTGCGTAGGCTAGCAAAAGACTGTCAGTTTGGGGTAAATCTGACAGAGGCACTGAGAGACAAGTTCGTGTGCAGGATGTCGAAGGAAGGAACACAAAAGCGACTGCTCGAAGAGAACGATCTTACACTTGATAAGGCTGTCCTTATTGCAGCATCGCACGAAGCCGCAGCGAGAGGCACGGCGGAAATGCAGCTGAAGACAGCAGTACTCAGTGTGGATCAAATGACTTTGGGTACAACGAAATGTTACCGTTGTGGGAAGACAACACACGACCAGAACCAATGCTGGTTTAAAAGCCAGGAATGTAGAAAATGTGGCAAACTTGGTCACATAGCTAAAGTATGCCGGTCAGGAAAGAAGACCAGCAACAATAAGTCACCGCAGAAGAAGTACAGAAAGGTACATAAGGTGACTGTGAAGAGTCCAGATGAACTGAATTCGGATTCAGACCCCAACAGCAAGGAACTGGGTAGTCTGAGGATTCACAATGTGAGTAAAGAAGCTGACCGACAAACTATCTGGGTCACACTGCAGATTGCAAAAGTCCAAGTGAAGATGGAAGTGGACACCGGATCGGCGTTGACGGTCATGAATAAACAAGATTACAAAAAGTTATTCAAACATATTCCCCTACGGGATACGGAGATAGTATTGCAGACATACACGGGGCATAAAGTATACCCCATCGGAAAGATAAAAGTCAAGGTGAGACACAAGGGCAAAGATCACCAAGGAATGGACTTATATGTACTATCCGAGGGAGGTCCACCACTTCTGGGACGGGAGTGGATCAGGAAATAAAGATAGACTGGCACTCACTAAACACAATGACGGTAGATTTCGGAAAGAAAGATGTCAAACCTGAGCGGTTGTCCAGAATATTGGATGAGGCTAAAGAGGTATTCCAGCAGGGACTGGGAACACTGAGAGGAATTAAGGCAAAAATCAAGATTGCAGAACATGCAAGCCCAAAATTTTTCAAAGCCAGATCGGTACCTTACGCGATACAACCTGCTGTGGAGGCAGAACTGGAAGAGCTTGAACGTGCAGGGGTACTGTCGAAGGTGGACTGGAGTGAGTGGGCCACGCCCATTGTTCCCGTCATGAAGTCTTCATCAAGTAGCAAGCCAGGGGGACCGGGGAAGGTCCGCATCTGCGGAGACTTCAAGATCACAGTTAATCCGATGCTTCACACGGTACAATACCCGCTTCCGCGGATTGAGGATATCTTTGCTTCATTGTCTGGCGGGAAACACTTCACCAAGATAGACCTGGCACAAGCATATTTACAGATGGAGGTCGAGGAAGAGTCACGCCAGTATCTCACAATCAACACGCACAGAGGCTTGTATCGATATAATAGACTGGTTTTTGGAGTAGCTTCGGCTCCAGCAATTTGGCAGAGGGCCATGGAGCAGGTCTTACAGGGTATTCCAAACACTCAGTGTTACTTGGACGATATCCTGATTACGGGAGAAGACGAGGAGGAACACCTCACAAATTTGAAACTGGTGCTCACCAGGTTGAAGGAATATGGCCTTCGAGTTAATCGCCAGAAATGTGAGTTCTTCCAGAAACGGATCTCGTACTGCGGTCATGTCATTGACCAAGAGGGGCTGCACAAGTCACCTGACAAGATCGAAGCGGTCGTGAAGGCCCCCGCTCCGGAAAATGTATCACAGTTGAGGTCATTTCTGGGGTTGATTAATTATTACCATAAGTTTCTGCCAAATCTATCCACGGTGCTGCATCCGCTGAATGCTCTGTTGCGGAAAGAAGTACCATGGAAGTGGAGCGAGGACTGTAAGAAGGCCTTTCACAGAAGCAAGGCGTTGATTACCTCTGAGGAAGTGTTGGCTCACTTCAACCCAACGCTACCTCTTCGTCTAGCTTGTGATGCTTCCCCTTATGGTATTGGAGCTGTACTCTCACACAAGTTACCAAATGGCTCGGAAAGGCCAGTCGCATTTGCGTCCCGATCATTGACCTCCGCTGAGCGAAATTATGCTCAGATAGATAGGGAGGCTCTCAGCCTTGTGTGGGGAGTAAAGAAATTCAATCATTACCTGCAGGGCAAGAAGTTTACATTGCTGACAGACCACCAGCCGTTGGTGTCCATATTCAACCCTAACAAGGCCGTTTCCACTATGACAGCACAAAGGCTACAGAGGTGGTCCGTTCTACTAGGGGCACACCAATATGACATCGAATACAAAAGGTCCAAACAGCATGGAAATGCTGATGTGTTATCGCGCCTACCGTTGCCAGTGGAAGAAGAGGCGACTACAGTGGACCCAGTGGAGATGTTCCACTCAACCATAATGGAATGTCTACCAGTAACAAATTCCATGATCGAAAAGGAAACAAGAAATGACCCGACTCTCTCACGAGTCTACGATTTAACGGTGGAGGGATGGCCAGTACATGGCGAACCAATGCTGCCAGCATTTTCGCACAGAAGAGAACAGCTGTCAGTGTGCCGAGAAACCTTGATGTGTGGATCTAGAGTGGTGATTCCACCCAAAGTCCAGCAGAAAGTACTAAAGGAGCTTCACGAGGGGCATCTGGGTGGAGTGAAAATGAAGAACCTAGCCAGAGCATTTGTGTGGTGGCCAGGTATTGATGGAGACATCGAAGAAATAACCAAGAGCTGTCTAGGATGCCAGAAGGTCCAAAACGCGCCACCACAAGCTCCTCTGCATCCATGGGAGTGGCCCTCATCTCCATGGCAAAGGGTACATATCGACTTTGCTGGTCCATTTATGGACTCAATGTTTTTAATCGCGGTGGATGCACACTCCAAGTGGCCGGAGGTAATAAAAATGTCCTCCACCACCACGGAAAAAACCATCAGAGTATTAAGGACCATATTTGCCAGGAATGGGCTGCCGGAACAGATCTGTTCTGATAATGGACCGCAATTTGTGTCCGAAGAATTCAGGAAGTTCTTAAAAAGCAATGGGGTCAAGCACTATACGTCCGCCCCATACCATCCCACCACCAATGGATTAGCTGAAAAGTTTGTCCAGACCTTCAAGAAGGCCATAAAGGCCATGGGTAATGAAGACATAAATCTACAACATAAGGTAGATAACTTCTTGTTGGCGTACAGGAATGCAACACATGCGGTCACAAACCAAACTCCCGCCATGATGTTTTTCAATAGAAGAATAAGATGCCGGCTGGATTTGATTAAGCCAAACGTCAGAAGGGACGTAGAGAACCGGCAATTTCAAGGCATGAATGAAAGGCCAACTAGATCCTTTCAGATAGGTCAACAAGTTTTGGCCCGGGACTACCGTACCGAGAAATGGCAGCCGGGAACTATTGGAAAAAGGCTAGGACCGTTGATGTATACCGTGGACATTGGTGAAAGCATAATAAGGCGCCATGTTGACCAGATCATAGAATCATCCACAAAGGCCCAACCTACTCCACAACTCTATACGTCTAATGTTGAAGCAGAGATACCCAGAGCATCTACCTCCGATCCGGTAATACTGGAATCCGATGAACCTGAAACGGTCCTTCAAGCCGAATCGACCTTGCCAGAAGAACCTACTACACCACCGAAAACGACTACACCACCGAGGCGTTATCCGGACAGAGTCCGGAAGCCTCCAGAGAGACTGAATCTGTGAACTGTTTCACATAAAGTTGTATATATGTTAAGATGTTATATTAATGGGAATATGTATATATTGTTAACCTAAAAAGGGAGGATTGTAGTGTATGTAACGTTCCACCTTTAAGAGAACTATTTTAAGGGTTGCACTACTTTATCTTGGCTACTGTATACTGTAATACCGGTGGTGACCACACCGGTATATAAGTGCTGTGTAAGGATTTATTGGGCAGATTCGCCCTGACCTTCGAATAGTAAAGTCCTGTTAAAGTTACTCTTGTAGTCTGTGTATTAGTTCACCATATAACCCACAGACTTTACAGGCGGGAGTTGATGTCAGCGCCATGCCCAGTCACAAAGCTATTTGCACCCCGTTAACGCCCCCCGGGGGTGCTAATGGGAGGTGCAAAGGCACTCAATTTCACCCCCCTAATGTGTTAGTAAATTTGCTAGGACTCCCAGTTTTATTTTTCAGCTCAGTAACAGGGATTAGGCCAAGTGAGGATCACCCTTGTTGCACCCCTCAATCAGGTTTTTTTTTGCTTTTCGGCCTCCACGTGAATTGGCCTTGTAGACTTAACTGAAATTTCACCTCCACTCTGAATGCTGCTGTAGCACCAACCCCAAAATAGCCTCCTCTTGCTTTCACTTGTAGATGATAGAAGGAAAGGAAAAAGCACTGAAAACTGGCACCAGCAAGATGTCAGCCAAGAAGCTAGGAACAAACAGAAACATGCATGGGGCGATGGGTGCAGAGAGAGAGAGACTGGATTGCCACAGTCTGTCAAACTTACACATCAGCACATACCTGCTGATGTCCTTGTGTTAAAAGTTTGAAAAACACATCCATCTGTATGCCAATATAGCAGTTTGTAGCCAGCTCAGTAAGGCATCTCCTGGAATCTATTTACATAGCAACAAAAGCTGAAAATCAGCAGAGAGAAAAAAAACCAATATCTTATTGACTGAGCAAGGAAAATACTAGAATACAACTGTACTTTCCAGAATCCAGATAAACCATCCCTGAAATCCATGCGTTTGCCTACTATTTGTTGCCTCTCTCTGCAAATGTTAGGGTCCCTCTTCATCTCAGTAGTTTTAGTACAAATGCATGAAGAAGAGCTTCTTAACATTAGTCTGGCACTTGCTTTATATTAATTTGTATCTGCATCTCTTGCCCTACAGTCATGGTTTAACTTGAAATTGTACTTTGGATTCACCAATTTTATTCCACTTTTAACATTATACACTTCTGTAAGGTTCCCTCTCACTCGCCTATTTACAAGATTGAAGAGTCCAAGGGTTGCTAACCTTGCCTCACCATTGATTATTGGGCCCTTGTGCTGTCAATAGTTGCAGAAAGGGTTAATGCCAATGCTATTTTCAAGGAATCTTTATTCATTTCTATTTGTATTTCTGTTCATTTTCTTTTAACAGTTGCAGCAACTGGAATGTTGAATGCCAAGACTACAGGCCCAATTTTCCATTTGATCGGTCAGTTGAAGGGCAGCGCACACTCTTATCTTAACTGCAGTTTGTTTTGTAAATTTAAAAAACAGCACTGGTACTGGTGGTGTTAAGCTAACTTGATGCCTGGGTATGATCCTTCTGGTGCTAGATCCATATAAATCTTACAGATCTTTTGTCGCTGACCATGCATATTTTAACAGAATGCAAATTCAACCTGCTGAAGGACTTCACACATAAAATCATTGTAACATAATCCAGTTTTACAATACTTACTGACATCCAGGACAGGCTGCAAATCGGGAACATGTCGTGCTCCTTCAACTTACAATATCTCGAGACTACTTCAATGCTTGTGTAACAATGGTGCAGCGTAGAAGGAAACAGGCTCAAGGAGGGCAGATTTCCTTCCCTAAAGGACATTAGTGAACCAGATGGGTTTTTACAACAATCCGGTAGTTTCATGGTCACCATTACTAAGACTAGCGTTTTTATTCCAGATTTATTTAATTAACTAAATTTAATTTCACAGGCCAAGCTCACAGGTCTTTTCTCTGGTTTCCGTTCTCATTTACTCCTACCCAGGTATACACACAACCATCTTACAATATAAATTCAGTTTGAAGACGTGTCTTGGAGCCAACATTTAAACATCCGTCTCTTTTTCAGGCCTGGAGGAGCATCCAGTGCTCTAGGGGAGAAAACACATTTCAATTTTCCGCTTAAGATCTGGCTGGTTCCAATGGATACTCTGCACTATGTTCCTGCATTTCTTTTAGTAGATTTTTTTTTCATACACTAGTCTTTCTCACTTACACACAGAATTACATGAGTCAGCCAGATATGTGAAAACATGTTTTTCTCATCAGGTAAGTGGTTGCACCAAAGTCAATGCACATTACAAATACTGAATTAGCACAAAGTTAGAAAATCGGAAATAAAAACAGAAATATATAGAAGTTACAACAAAGTAAGAGGCCATTCGGCCCAACTAGTCCATGCCGGTGTTCATCCTGCACGCAAGCAAATAGTTCTAATCACATTTACTTTGGACTCTAGGGGAATCAAGGGATATGGGGATCGGGCGGGACAGTGGAGTTGAGGTCGAAGATCAGCCATGATCTTATTGAATGGCGGAGCTGGCTCGAAGGGCCGTATGGTCTACTCGTGCTACTAATTCTTATGTTCTTACTTGCCTTGTACCCCCATATTACTTCAACTCCCTTTGTTTCATCCCTCTATCCAATCTAATCTTGACTGTTAGCATAGTTTCAGTCACAAGCATTAACCCTGGAAGCAAATTCCACAGCCACACAACCCTGTGCAAAATGTTTCTCTTGCCCTCAGTTTTAAATTTCTTACATTTAATCTTGTCCCTATGGGCCTTTGTGCTTGATCCATTAACTATGGGAAACTGTCTGCTTCTATCTACCCAGTCCCGTCCTTTCATAATTTTAAACACTTCTATTATATTGTCCATAATATGCATTGTTCTAACAAAAATAGACCCAGTTTTTCAAGTCTTTTGTTGTATTTCTTCATACCAAGCAAACCGCTAGAGAATCTATGTTGTTGTTGTCTATGTACCTTTAAGGGAATAACTGGTCTCAGACTGCAGTACCGGCAGTGACCACCCCTGTATAAAAGGCCCTAGCAGGCTTCTGTAGTTTCAGTTTCCAGGTTGTCTCCATTCAGTAAAGACTTGTTATAATCAACTCCTGCAGTCCGTGTCTCAATTATACACGGACATAATACTGGCGACGAGTAAGAAATTAACTTACCTGCAACTCGGCAGCACCTCAGACGACGTTATTGAAGGTCGAAGCCAGAAGAAAGAGAGAAAAAAAATAATCCAAAGAAACTCGAGAAACGGGCGTCGACCGTGGGCAACCGCCCTCCAAATCATCGAATTGAAAAGTGCAGGAGAGACTGTCGAGAGCCAGGCTTGGTCTCCAGTCTGTGGTTTCCCAGCTAATCGGGCTGTTGGCAGGTAGTGCACTGATCCTTCCTGGGCTGCGGCGGGCTAGAGCTCGATCGGGTGGCTCGAGAAAGGGGCCGGGCAGCGAGTCGGGAAGCAAAGAGAGAGCGAGAGGGTGGAGCACACAGGGCGCGGCCGGTGCTTCGCAGCCGGGCAGCGTTCGGACCTAAGAAGAGGGAGGGAAGTGTCCCAGAGGGTCCGCTCCACGACGGGAATGGTTCTTCAATTAACGGAGCAAATATTGAAGCGCGATAGAAAAATAAAAATACCGCGGAGAGCGGCGTTGGCAGCAGCGATCGGGGAGGCGCGAAGACCATAGGGCGTCGCCATTACAGGATAGTAAAATAAATATAATCACCAGCAACAGCGTTGGCAGCAGCGGCAGCGGCGGGAAAGCGCGGGAGGCACCATCTTAACTCGGCGGGGAAGAAGGAAAAGCACGGGAGGCGCCACTTTGATCCATCGGGGATGAAGGCAAAGCGCGGGAGGCGCCATCTTAGATTTTCAAGATGCCAAAGACTGGCGATATCACTGCCTTCGATAATGCAATAGAAGACTGGACCACGTATGTGGAAAGAGTCGAGGTATATTGCAAGGCAAACAAAATAGCCGATGAGAAAAAGGCATCGGTATTGCTAAATTTAATGGCCGCAAGAACGTACGGCATATTGCGAGACCTGATTACTTCAGCCAAACCGAAGGCGAAGAGTTTTAACGAAATTGTTGCTATCCTACAGGAACACCTAAATCCTACACCGCTGCTGATAGCAGAAAGATTTAAATTCCACAGGAGAAATCAGCATAAAAATGAGAGCAATGCTGATTACCTTACGGAACTACGCAAGCTATCAAAGCACTGCCAGTTCGGAGCAGGACTGGCAGATACCTTACGGGACAAATTTGTCTGTGGACTCCTGAGTGAAGGAACCCAGAAGAGGTTACTCTCAGAGAAAGAGCTGACGCTAGATAAGCCTTTCAGCGTGGCAGTATCGTACGAAGCAGCAGCAAGGGGAGCTGCGGAAATACAACAAAAGCCACAGGAATACGGCACCCATGAAATGACACGGGGATTTGCAAAATGTTATCGCTGCGGCAGAACAAACCATGACCAGAAGGACTGCTGGTCCAAGGACAAAATATGCAGGCAATGCAGAAAGATGGGACACATTGCACGAGTTTGCAGGTCTGGGAAGAAGACCAACGACAACAAAAAGGCTACTAAGGAACCGTACAGGAAAGTACAAAAGATGACGGACAGTAGTTCCGAAGACCAGATGAGCGATAGTGAATCCGGGAACAAGAGACTAAGCTGTCTCAAAATTTACAACGTAATCGCAAAAGAGGATCACCGAACCATTTGGGTCACCCTCACGATAGCAGGGTCCCAAGTCAAAATGGAATTGGATACAGGATCAGCTCTAACTGTCATGAATCGATGAGACTACGAGCGGCTATTCTCACACATACTCTTGAGAGAGACATCCATTGTCTTGAGGACGTATACGGGGCAAAAAGTATACCCCAGAGGAAAAATAAGGGTGCCTGTCGAATACAACGGCAAGAAAATACGGAGGTTGTATCTCTACATTCTGCAAGATGGTGGACCACGGTTATTGGGACGTGAATGGATCAGAAAGATAAGTTTAGACTGGCACTCCATTCAGGCACTGACGGTGGCTGGTAAAAAGGATGACGACGTCACTCCTGGACGATTGTCAACAATCTTAGCTGACGCCAAAGAGGTATTTCGACAAGAACTGGGCACTCTTAAAGGCATAACCACCTCGATAAAAATAGAGTAGAATGCAATTCCCAAGTTTTTCAAAGCAAGACCGGTACCATATGCAATTCGCCCAGCCGTCGAGGCAGAGCTGGAAAATCTGGAGAATGCAGGCATGTTATCTAAGATAGACTGGAGCGAGCGGGCGACACCCATCGTTCCTGTCATGAAGAAAACGTTAAACAATAAGTCTGAGGAGCCAAGGAAGGTTCGCATCTGTGGGGACTTCAAGGTGATGGTGAACCCAGTCCTTCACACAGTACAATATCCTCTTCCAAGGATAGAAGATATCTTCGCCTCACTATCTGGAGGGAAGCGTTTTACAAAAATTGACCTAGCACAAGCATATTTGCAGATGGAGGTTGAAGAATCCTCTAGGAAGTATCTCACGATAAACACTCACAAAGGTCTTTACCAGTATAATCGACTGGTATTCGGAGTAGCATCAGCTCCGGCGATATGGCAAAGAGCGATGGAACAAGTCCTGCAAGGGAGTCCGGGGACTCAGTGTTACTTGGATGACATCCTAGTGACAGGTGAAGATGACAGTGAACACCTTGCCTACCTAGAGCAGGTGCTCACTAGACTACGTGAACATGGGCTACGAGCCAATCGCCCCAAGTGCGAGTTTTTTAAGAAACAGATATCGTATTGTGGCCACGTGATTGATGAAGAGGGGTTGCATAAGTCCCCTGACAAAATTGAAGCGGTAGTTAAGGCTCCAGCGCCTGAAAATGTGTCGCAACTGAGGTCATTCCTCGGATTGGTGAATTACTACCATAAGTTTTTGCCGAATTTGTCCACAATTCTGCATCCACTGAACGCCCTATTACGAACGGGAGTAGCTTGGAAATGGAGCGATGAATGTAAGCGGGTCTTTGAGAAGAGTAAGGACCTAATCACTTCAAGAGAAGTATTGGCGCACTACAACCCATCACTACCGATAAGACTGGCGTGTGATGCGTCTCCCTACGGCATTGGGGCGGTACTGTCACATAAATTCCTTGATGGTTCAGAGAGACCGATAGCTTTTGCGTCACGCTCATTAACTTCAGCCGAGCGTAACTACGCCCAGATTGACAGAGAGGCCCTCAGCCTGGTGTGGGGGGTGAAGAAGTTCAATCACTACCTGCACGGTCAGAAATTTATTCTACTAACTGATCATCAACCACTCATCTCCATTTTCAACCCTCAGAAGGGCGTACCGACAATGACAGCACAACGGCTACAGAGGTAGTCCCTTTTCCTAGGGGCATACCAATATGACATCGAGTACAAAGGAACTAAACAGCATGGGAATGCTGATGGATTGTCGCGCCTACCGTTGCTGACGGTGGAAGAAGAACTGGCAGTGGATCCAGTGGAGTTATTCCACTCGACTATCGTCGAATGTCTCCCTGTGACGAATGCAAACATAGAAAAGGAAACAGGAAATGACCCGACACTCTCCTGGGTCTATGATTTAACGGTGAAGGGATGGCCAGCACATGGCGAACCATTGCTGCCAGCATTCTCGCCGAGAAGAGAACAGCTGTCAGTGTGCAGAGGAACCTTGATGTGTGGATCCAGAATAGTAATTCCACCCAAATTGAAGGATAGAGTACTCAATGAGCTTCATGAGGGTCATCTGGGAGGGGTAAAAATGCAAAACTTAGCCAGAGCGTTTGTGTGGTGGCCGGGAATCGATAGAGAAATCGAAGAGATGGTCAAGAGCTGTACAGGATGCCAGAAGGTCCAAAACGCCCCACCACAAGCCCCTCTACATCCATGGGAGTGGCCCTCATCTCCATGGCAAAGGGTGCACATTGATTTTGCTGGTCCCTTTATGGACTCGATGTTTTTAATTGCGGTGGATGCACATTCAAAGTGGCCAGAGGTAATAAAAATGTCCTCAACCACCACAGAAAAAACTATCACAGTATTACGAACCATATTCATAAGAACATAAGAACATAAGAAATAGGAGCAGGAGTAGGCCAATCGGTCCCTCGAACCTGCTCCGCCATTCAATAAGATCATGGCTGATCTGATCCTAACCGCCAATCCACTATCACAGAACCATCTCCTGAATCTAACAGAAATAGACACACGAAATAGGAGCAGGATCAGGCAACACGGCCCCTGGGCCCGCTCCGCTACTCACAGGGCCATGACCATTCCGAAACTAGACTCATGTCCAAATTCCTGCCCGCTCCCCGTAACCCTTAATTCCCTTTACTTCTAGGAAACTGTCTATTCCTGTTTTAAATTTATGTAATGATGTATCTTCTACAGCTTTTTGGGGCAGCATATTCCATGGACCTACCACCCTCTGAGTGAAGTAGTTCCTCCTCATCTCATTTTTGAAAGAGCAGCCCCTTATTCTAAGACTATGCCCCCTAGTTCTAGTTTCACCCATCATCGGGAACATCCTCCCCGCATCCACCCGATCCAATCCCTTCACAATCTTATATGTTTCAATAAGATCGCCTCTCATTCTTCTGAACTCCAATGAGTTGAGTCCCAATCTACTCAACCTCTCCTCATATGTCCAGCCCTTCATCCCCGGGATTAACCGAGTGAACCTTCTTTGTACTGACTCGAGAGCAAGTATGTCCTTTCTTAAGTATGGACACCAAAACAGTACGCAGTATTCCAGGTGCGGTCTCAACAATACCTTGTACAACTGAAGCAATACCTCCCTATTTTTATATTCTATCCCCCTAGCAATGAAAGCCAACATTCCATTGGCCTTCTTAATCACTTGCTGCATCTGCATACCAACCTTTTGAGTTTCGTGCACCAGGACCCCCAGATCCCTTTGTACTTCAGTACTTTCCAGTTTCTTGCCATTATGATAATAACTTGCTCTACGATTTTTCCTGCCAAAGTGCATAACCTCACACTTTCCAGTATTGTATTCCATCTGCCAAATCTCAGCCCACTTACTTAGCCTGTCTATGTCCCCTTGCAGGTTTTTTATGTCTTCCTCACTCACTACTTTCCCTCCCATCTTAGTATCATCTGCAAACTTTGATATGTTACACTCGGTCCCCTCCTCCAAATCGTTAATATAGATTGTAAAGAGTTGGGCACCCAGCACTGATCCCTGCGGAACACCACTAGTTACTGATTGCCAGTCTGAGAATGAACCATTTATCCCAACTCTCTGCCTTCTGTTAGATAGCCAATCCTCTATCCATGCCAGAATATTACCCCCAATCCCGTGATTTTTTATCTTGGCGGGAACCCATATTCACCAGGAATGGGCTGCCTGAACAGATTTGCTCTGACAATGGACCACAGTTTGTGCCTGAAGAGTTCCGGAGGTTCTTAAAGAACAATGGTGTTATGCATTACACATCCGCCCCATATCATCCAGCCACTAATGGATTGGCTGAGAGGTTTGTTCAAACATTCAAGAAGGCTATCAAGGCAATGTGTAATGAAGATATACCCCTACAACACAAGGTGGATAACTTCTTGTTTGCCTACCGGAATGCGACACATGCGGTTACCAACCAAACTCCAGCCATGATGTTCTTCAATCAAAGACTACGATGCCGCTTGGATTTGGTTAAGCCAAACGTCAGAAGAGATGTGGAGAACAGGCAGTTTCAGAATATGAATGAAAGGCCGACCAGGAGTTTTATGATAGGTCAACCAGTTTTGGCCCGGGACTACCGCACAGAGAAATGGCAGCCAGGAACGATCTGTACACGGCAAGGACCTCTAATGTATACCGTGGACGTTGGAGAGAGCATTGTAAGACGCCATGCTGACCAGATTCTAGAGTCACTGGAAAACGTCAACTCCACACCACGATCTGATACACCTGGCGATGAAACCGAAGTACCAATTGCACCTACCGCAGAATCGGTGATATTGGAAGCAGACGAACCAAACAATGACATTGATCCCGACGCAACCTTGCCAGAAGAACCTGATATCCCAAAGAGGCATTATCCAGACAGAATCAGGAAGCCTCCTCAAAGACTGAACTTATAATTGCTTAACTTCAACCAATGTATCTAGCAACCGTAATTGTAATTGTAATTAGTTATTATTTAGTTGTTAAATGAATGTTATGTACTGTTTATCTAAATGGGGAGGAATTGTTATGTATGTACCTTTAAGGGATTAACTGGTCTCAGACTGCAGTACCGGCAGTGACCACCCCTGTATAAAAGGCCCTAGCAGGCTTCTGTAGTTTCAGTTTCCAGGTTGTCTCCATTCAGTAAAGACTTGTTATAATCAACTCCTGCAGTCCGTGTCTCAATTATACACGGACATAATAGTTGTAACCTCTCTAATGCCTCAATGTCCTTCTATATTGTGTGAAGCTCAATACTGCACACAATCTTCTAATTGAGATCTTAAGGTTTTATATCAGATCATCATTATCCCTTAGCTTTTAATTCTATACCTTTTCAGATAAAACTTAGAATTTGATCAGCTGTTTCACAGCCGTATCAATGTGAGGTTCTGCCTTTAATGTTCTATGAACCTGTACTTTCAAATCCCTCTGCCCTTCCACAGCACTGAGCCCATTTACATTCAGAGTATAATTACTGCTGTTATTTTTATTACTAAAATGCATCACCTCACCCTTACTAACATGGAATTCCATCTGTCACTTTTTAGCCCATTTGTCCATCTTACTAATAGCCCTTTGCAGTTTCCTCTGGTCTTCTAAAGAATTCACCATAACTCCTGGAAATCTTGGTGAAACTGATGTCAGTGGAACAGGAGTAGGCTATTCAGCATCTCAAGCCTGTTCTGCCATTCAATTAGATCATGGCTGATCTGTAGCTGATCTATCCGCCTTTCTTCCCTAACCCTTAATACCCTTGCCTAACAAATATCTAGCAATCTCAGTTTTGAAATTTTCAATTGACCAAGTCATTATCCTTCTAATCAGTGGCAAAAGTGTTGCCATGCATCAGTGACTTGTTGTGATATAAGTGTGAGCAGCACATTGACTGGTACTGTGGTTGATCCCTATGGTAGCCTGGAAGGAGACAGAGTCAGCTGTTGACCTCAACTGGTGCTAGTAGTGCCAACCCTATGCTGCAGATTGGCTGCAGCGCTTGCAGCAGATAGCACTGACCTACAATTAAGCTCAGTGTTAACTCAGAACCTGCGGAAGGAGTTTTCAGTCATTGTTAGGTAGGTGTGTCAGGGATTGGTGACATAAGGGCAGGCACAAGAAGTTCAGCCCTCGTACTGGCTGATCTCGCCGACATAACTTCTTTTATCCTACACCTTTTCAAACATGAAATGTTGTACTCGGGTGCTTTAAATCCATTCTTAATTGTACTTTGACTTGCTGATTAGCAAGGCACTCAAACCTTGCCTTTAAATATCTTGTTCCTTCCAGAGTTCACATGATAGCTTGCACTTTAAGTCTCCCTGTTTTTAAGCTATTCCTGTTGCACTGAAATCTTGTAAGTGCTTCTATTATCATCAGTTTTCCAGCAATTTTGCAGACAATATTTTTCTATTTTTGTTTCATCATAAACATTCTCTACAAGAGTGCTCAGTTGGTAACACTCTTGTCTCTGAGTTAGAAAGTTGTGAGTTCAAATCCCACGCCAGAGACTTGAGCACAAAATCTCGACTGGCACTCCAGTGCAGTACTGAGGGAGTGCTAAACTCTGAAGTGCCACCTTTCGGATGAAACAATAAACCGAGGCCTCATCTGTTAGATCCTGGTATCGTAATGTTGTGTCCTTTCAATAATCAGACAAAGATTGCAGGGAACGATCAACAGGTGTTTACTGGATGAAGTTCAAACTGCAACTGACTGTAAAGAGCGCCACTCAGGGCTTATATACAGGTGTGGTCACTGCCGGTACTGCAGGATACAGGAGCTGTAAAAAGTAGTTCTCCCTCTTAAAGGTACATACACTACAATTCCTCCCCTTTTAGATTAACAGTACCATAAAACTCATTTAACAATTAAATATCAAACTAATTGCAATTAACACTTTTAACATGTAACATTAACTGGAAATAGTCTATTTATAAATTCAGTCTTTGGGGAGGCTTCCTGATTCTTTCTGGATAACGCCTTTCCCGAGTGTCTCGCTCTTGGTGCAGAGGCGATTCTAACACCCTGTCGTTAGTTGATTCATCAGCTTCCAATGCTATTGTTTCTGAGGTAGATGCGACCTGTATGTCGGGTTCCTCACCAGGTGCGTATGGCTGAGACATGGGGTTGACTCGTTCCTATGACTCTAGGATCTGGTCAGCATGGCGTCTCACAATGTTCTCCCCAACATCCACTGTGTACATTAGTGGCCCCTGCCATGTGCATATCGTTCCTGGTTGCCATTTCTCTGTTCGGTAGTCACGGGCTAAGACTGGTTGCCCTACATTGAAGCCTCTTGTTGGCTTCTCATTGATGTGTTGGAATTGCTTATTCTCAACATCTCTTCGTACATTTGGTCTGAGCAAATCCAGACGAGACCTCAACCTTCGGTTAAAGAACATCATGGCCGGGGACTGGTTGGTGACTGCATGTGTTGCATTTCTGTAGGCTAACAGGAAATTGTCCACCTTATGCTGCAGTGGAATGTCGTCATCGCACATGGCCTTTACTGCTTTTTTAAAGGTTTGTACGAACCTCTCAGCCAATCCATTTGTGGCTGGATGATACGGGGCAGATGTGTAATGCCTTACCCCATTCCTTTTCATAAATCTTCGAAAATCTTCGGACACAATCTGTGGTCCGTTATCAGAGCAAATCTGCTCTGGCAAGCCGTTCCTGGCAAAAATGGTCCGTAGGACTGCAATAGTTTTCTCCGTGGTGGTGGAGGACATTTTGATCACCTCAGGCCATTTCGAGTGCGCATCCACGGCTATTAAAAACATTGAGTCCATGAATGGACCAGCAAAGTCAATATGCACCCGTTGCCATGGAGATGAGGGCCACTCCCATGGGTGTAGAGGGGCATGTGGTGGTGCATTTTGGACCTTCTGGCATCCTGAGCAGCTCTTTGTCAGGTCCTCGATTTGCTGATCGATCCCCGGCCACCACACATAAGCCCTAGCAAGGCTTTTCATTTTCACCCCTCCCAGATGACCTTCCTGAAGCTCATTGAGCAATCTCTCCCTTAACTTGGGTGGAATTACCACTCGGGATCCACACATCAAGGTCCCCTGGCATAGTGACAGCTGTTCTCTTCTGGATGAGAATGCTGGCAACAGTGAGTCGCCATGTGCTGGCCATCCATTCACCGTCAAATCATATACCCGAGACAATGTCGGGTCATTTTGGGTCTCCTTCTCTATACCAGCGTTAGTTACTGGCAAGCATTCAATTATAGTCGAATGAAATATTTTGACAGGATCCACTGCTGGTGCTTCCTCCGCAGTAGGCAGTGGCAAGCGTGATAGCCCATCAGCGTTTCCATGCTGTTTCGTGCCCTTATACTCGATATCATATTGGTGCACCCCTAGAAAAAGGGACCATCTTTGTACCCGTTGCGCAGTCATCACCGGAACGCCCTTCTTTGGATTAAAGATGGAGACAAGTGGTTGGTGGTCAGTCAGCAAGGTGAACTTCTGCCCGTGCTGATAGTGATTGAACTTTTTCACTCCCCACACTAGGCTGAGGGCCTCCCTGTCAATCTGGGCATAGTTACGCTCGGCTGAGGTTAGTGACCGAGACGCAAAGGCTACTGGCCTCTCCGAGCCGTCCGGGAATTTGTGCGACAGCACCACTCCAATGCCATAGGGTGATGCATCACACGCCAACCGAATTGGTAGTGCTGGGTTGAAATGAGCCAACACCTCTTTCGATGTGATCAATGCTTTGCTCTTCTGGAAAGCTCGTTTACATTCGTCACTCCACTTCCATGGTACCCCCATTTACAGTAGGGTGTTCAGTGGATGTAGTACGGTCGACAAATTCGGCAAGAACTTATGGTAGTAGTTCACCAGCCCGAGGAACGACCTCAGTTGTGACACATTTTCCGGTGCTGGAGCCTTGACTACTGCCTCAATCTTTTCAGGGAACTTATGTAACCCCTCTTTATCAATAACATGGCCACAATACGAGATCTGCTCCTGGAAAAACTCGCATTTGTGGTGATTAGCTCGGAGCCCATATTCCTTCAATCTAGTGAGCACCTGCTCCAGGTTGGCGAGGTGATCACTGTCATTTTCGCCCGTGACCAGGATGTCGTCCAAATAACACTGGGTCCCTGGAATCCCTTGCAGGACTTGATCCATTGCCCTTTGCCAAATAGCCGGAGCTGATGCTACCCCGAACACCAGCCGATTGTTTTGGTAGAGACCTTTATGAGTGTTGATCATGAGGTACTGTTTCGAGGCTTCTTCTACCTCCATTTGCAGGTACGCCTGGGCCAGATCAATCTTAGTGAAGCACTTCCCTCCAGATAGCGAGGCGAAAATATCTTCAATCCGCGGAAGCGGATATTGTACAGTGTGAAGGACTGGGTTCACTGTCACCTTAAAGTCCCCACAGATGCGAACCTTCTTTGGTTCCCCAGGTGTATTACTCAACGACCTCTTCATTACAGGAACGATGGGTGTAGCCCACTCGCTCCAGTCCACTTTGGACAGTACTCCTGAACGTTCCACACCTTCCAGCTCTGCTTCGACGGCTAGGCGAATCGCATAAGGTACTGGTCTGGCCTTAAAAAACTTTGGGCTTGCATTTTCCTCTATTTTGATCATCGCTATTATGCCTTTTAGTGTTCCGAGTCCCTGCTGGAACACTTCTTGTGCGTCAGTTAGCATTTTTGACAGTCATCCAGGTGTGACGTCGTCATCCTTTTTGGCATCTACAGTCAATGCTTGTATGGAATGCCAATGTAGCTGTATCTTCCGGATCCATTCACATCCTAGTAGTGGTGGTCCTCCATCTGGTAATACATATAGGTCCATTTTTGGTGTTTCCTTGCCGTTATATATAACGTTCACCCTTATTTTGCCTTTGGGGTAGACTTTTTGCCCCGTGTACGTCTTCAAGACAATCTTTGTATCTCTCAAGGTTGTATGTGAGAATAGCCGCTTGTAGTTCCTTCGGTTTATGACTGTGAGGGCTGATCCTGTGTCCAATTCCATTTTCACTTGGACTCCTGCTACCTTGAGCGTGACCCAGATAGTTTGGTGATCCTCCATTTTGATCACATTATGTAGTTTCAGACAACCCAGCTCCTTGCTTCCGGAGTCTGTATCACTCTTCTGTTCATCTGAACTACTCTCCGTCACCTTATGTACCTTCTTGTACTTCTCCTGTGGAGATTTCTTGCTGCTGGTTTTCTTTCCCGACCTGCAGACTCTTGCTATGTGTCCTACTTTTCCACACCATCTGCACACTTTGTCCTTGAACCAGCAATCATTATGGTCATGTGTTGTTCTGCCGCAGCGATAGCATTTCACTGTTCCGTATGACATTTCATTTGTGCCATATTCTTGCGGTCTCCGTTGTATCTCTGCAGCGCCCCGTGTGGCTGCTTCATGTGATACTGCCATGCTGAAAGCCTTGTCCAGCGTAAGATCCTTTTCTGATAGAAGCCGTTTCTGGGTTCCTTCACTTTGAAGCCCACACACAAACTTATCCCTTAAAGTATCTGCTAGTCCCGTTCCAAACTGGCAGTGTTTCGATAGCTTGCGCAGTTCCATTAAGTACTTAGCATTACTTTCATCTTTATGCTGGTTCCTTTTGTGAAACTTAAATCTTTCTGCTATCAGCAGCGGTGTGGGGTTTAAGTGGTCCTGTAGGATTGACACTATGTTTTCAAAACCCTTTTCTACTGGCTTCTCTGGGGTTACTAGGTTTCATAGTAAGCCATACGTTTTTGCACCCATTGAATTCAACAATGCCAGCGCTTTCTTGTCATCTGGCACTTCATTCGCCTTGCAGTATACTTCTATGCGTTCGACATATGTCGTCCAATCTTCGACTTCATTGTCGAACGCTGTGATACTGCCACTCTTCGGCATTTTTGGGTGTGGTTAGACTGGCTTAAAATGGCGTCTCCCGCACTTTCCTTTCTTCCCCGCTGCGGCTTGAAATGGCATCTCCCGCGCTTTCCGTTCTTCCCCCACAGCGGCTGAAAATTGCGTCTCCCACGCTGCTGCCAACGCCGCTCTCGGCGGTCCTCCTGGCAAATGGGGACGCCCTGTGGGCCTCACGCGCTGCTCCTGCGCTGCTGCCAATGCCGTTCCCTGCGGTCCTCGTGGCAATGGCAGCGCCTCGCGTTTTCCTGCACGCCTCTCTCCCCCGTTGATGCTGCTCGGCCCCTGAACACCGGCTGCACTCTGCTCTCTCTCGCCTCTCTCCCCTGTTGACGCCGCTCAGTCCCGAACACCGGCTGCGCTCTGCTCTCTCATGTTGACGCTGCTCGGCCCTTGAACACCGGCTGCGCCCCGTGCACTCTGCCCTCTCTCTCTCCCCCATCGACGCTGCTCAGCCCTTTCTGTGCCGCTCGGTCGGCTCTAGCCGGCGCTGTCTGGGACGGGTCTGCGCAGTACCACCGTAGCTGGGAGGCCAAGCCTGGCTCTCGACAGCCTCCCCTGCGATGCACATGCTTCTGGACTCGACCTCCTTATGCAGAGTTGCAGGTAGGTTTGAATCTTCTCATCACCAATGTTAGATCCGGGTATCTTAATGTTGTGTCCTTTCAATATTCAGACAAAGACTGCAGGGAACGATCAACAGGTGTTTACTGGATGAAGTTCAAACTGCAACTGACTGTAATGAGCGCCACTCAGGGCTTATATACAGGTGTGGTCACTGCCGGTACTGCAGGATACAGGAGCTGTAAAAAGTAGTTCTCCCTCTTAAAGGTACATACACTACATCATCTACCCTCTCAAGTTGGTGTAAAAGTTCCCATGGCACTATTTTGAAGAACAGAGTTCTCTCCCCAGTGTCCTGGTCAATATTTATCCCTTAACCAACATTATTAAAAAAGATTATTTGGTAATTATCACACTGCTGTTTGTGGGAGCTTGCTGTGCACATATTGGCTGCCATATTTCCACATTACAACAGTGACTACATTTGAAAAGTACATATTTGGCTGTAAAATCCTTTGGGATGTCCTGAGGTTGTGAAAAGGGCTATATTAATGCAAGTCTTTCTTTATTGTTCTAATCCTTCTTCTTCTTAGGCAGTCCCTCGGAACGGAGGATGACTTACTTCCACATTAAAAATGAGTTTGCAGGTGACTGATGAGTCCAATGCGGGACCTACTGTCTGTCACAGGTGGGGCAGACGATGGTTGAAGGGGCGTGTGGGTGGGGTGCTTGGGTTGACGTGCGCTCCTTGCGCTACCTGCGCTTGGCTTCCGCTTGCTCCCGGCGAAGAGACATGAGGTGTTCGGCGCCTTCCCGGATGCTTCTCCTCCATTTTGTGCGGTCTTGGGGCCAGGGATTCCCAGGTGTCGGTGGGGATGTTAAACTTTTTCAAGGAGGCTTTGAGGGTGTCCTTGAAGTGATTCCTCTGCCCACCTGGGGCTCTCTTGCCATGCCGGACCTCCAAGTAGAGCGCTTGTTTTGGGAGTCTCGTATCGGGCATGCAGACAATGTGACCCGTCCATCAGAGCTGATTGAGCATGGTCAAAGCTTCGATGCTGGGGATGTTGGCCTGAGCAAGAACACTGACGTTGCTGCGCCTATCCTGCCAATGGATTTGCACGATATTGCGGAGGCAGTGTTGGTGGTACCTCTCCAGTGCTTTGAGGTGCCTGCTGTACGTGGTCCATGTCTCTGAGGCATACAGCAGGGCGGGTATCACTACTGCTCTGTAGACCATGAGCTTGGTGCCGGGTTTGAGGTCCTGGTCTTCAAACACTCACTTCCTCAGGCAACCAAAGGCTGCACTGGCACACTGAAGGCAGTGTTATACTTCGTCGTCGACCTCTGCCCTTGTTGACAGTAGACTCCCGAGGTATGGAAAGTGGTCCATGTTGTCCAAGGCCTTGTCGTGGATTTTGATAATCGGGGGGCAGTACTGTGTGGCAGGGGCAGGTTGGTAGATGACCTATGTCTTATGGATGTTTAGTGTAAGGCCCATGCTCCTGTACGCTTCGGTGAAGGTGTTGACGATGGTTTGGAGTTCGACCTCCGAGTGAGCGCAGACGCAAGCGTCGTCTGCATACTGTAATTCGACGACAGAGGATGGGACAACCTTGGATCTGGACAGGAAGCAACGGAGGTTGAACAGTTTCCCGTTTGTTCTGTAAATTAGCTCCACTCCAGTGGGGAGTTTACTGAGGATGAGATGGAGCATTGCAGCAAAGAAGATCGAGAAGAGCGTTGGTGCGATGACACAGCCTTGCTTGACCCCGGTTCGTATGTGAATTGGGTCTGTGTTGGAACCGTTGGTCAGGATCACAGCTTGCATGTCATCGTGAAGCAGGCGGAGGATGGTGACAAACTTTTGAGGGCAGCCGAATTTGAGGAGGACACTCCATAATCCCTCATGGTTGACAGTGTCGAAGGCCTTTGTGAGATCAAAGAAGGCCATGTACAGAGGTTGGTGCTTGTGGTGATTATTCTTTGTGTTTAGTAAGAAGTATTGTGATTGGTTGTTTGTTTCCTGCCTTGGGATATATGCTGTAATCTCATTGGTAGTTGATGTCATGTGATTTGTGGTGGCCATCTTAAATTCAGTTCTTTCCAGCCTTTAGTTGGGACTGGGTGTTGAAGATGTGCTACAGGATTTTTAAGTTAATAAAGCCTAGATTAGAAAGGCAAATCTATTCTTTATTTCAATTTATTAACTTTATGTCAAAATGGAGCGATATCTTCAACCAGAACGATTCAATGCTGACCGCAGGAGTGGATGATAAATGGAAACATTGGTATTGTACATTTAAAAACTTTTTGGGCGTGTTGGATCAAGAGTCTCTAAATAAGCTGAATATGCTGATCAACTACATTGCTCCGGATGTGTATAAGTACATTTTGGACTGTAAAACTTACAAAGGGGCTATTTCTACATTGGAAAAGATTTTTGTTAAACCAAAGAATGAGATATTTGCACGTCACCTTCTATCTGCCCGTAGGCAGCAGGTGGGAGAATCTTTGGATACTTATTTACAAGCACTTCGGTGCCTTAGTGTTAACTGTAATTATAAGGCCGTGACGGCTGAAGAATATAAGGAAGAATCGGTACGGGATGCTTTTATTAATGGATTACTGTCTAGATCAATTCGTCAGCGGTTGTTAGAAAATAAGACTTTGGATCTTAAGAGTGCTTTTGAGCAAGCTTCTACATTGGATGTGGCTCAGAGAAGTTCAGATTCTTATGTTCTTTTTAATCGGCCTGTGACTGTGGTTTCGGCAGTTCCGGATGAAAAGGAATTATGTGGACTTAATAGGAGTGGTTTACTAGATTCTGAAACAGTTTCTACTTCAGCGGCTGTTGCCTCTAGGATTCAGAAGCGTTATTTTTGTGGGAACGTCCGGCACCCTTGTCTGAAGTGTCCTGCTCGGGAGGCTGTGTGTAGTAAATGCGGCAAGAGAGGTCATTACGCACGTGTGTGTAAATCATTAGGTTCAATTACCTCCTCTGTGACTATTCAGCCTTTAGATAGGGCATTTATTGCATCAATTTCTGCTGCATTTGCTCATGGCCTAAACAAAGCTAGAGTTACGGCCCAAGTTAATGGGTTGGAAGTGAAGGCCCTTATAGATACGGGCAGTACCGAGAGTTTTATAAGTCTTCAGTTTGTAAAGGAGAAGCATTTGAAAATTTCGCTTGTTTCCTATCAGGTGTGTATGGCTGAGACGACTCTCACTTCACAAGTAGCTGGTTGTTGCCTTGTGAAATTGATTCTTCTAGGTAATACGTATACTGATATACGCCTATCTGTTTTGCCTAATCTCTGTGCGGATATTTTGATTGGTCATGATGTGCTTCAGTTACACGAGTCTCTCAGTCTTTCATTTGGCGGGACTAAGCCACCTTTATCTATTTGTGGATTAACCTCTTTATCCATTTCTCCATTATCACTTTTTTCCAATTTGATGCCGGATTGTAAGCCAATTGCTACCAAGTCAAGAAGGTATAGCAGTCAGGATAGAGAATTTATTAACTCTGAAGTTCAACGTCTCTTATTGGAAGGAATCATTGAACCTAGTTGTTCGCCTTGGTGGGCACAGGTAGTTGTCACGACTAACGAGAGACATAAGAAACGAATGGTGATAGACTATTCCCAAACTATTAATAGGTATACTCAATTAGATGCGTACCCTTTGCCTAAGATTGATGAGCTTATCAATAAAGTATCTCAGTATAAGGTTTTTAGCACTATTGACCTAAAGAGTGCTTATCATCAGATTCCTATTGTTAAGAAGGATCAACCATATACGGCCTTTGAGGCTGGTGGAAAGCTGTATCAGTTTTGCCGAATACCATTTGGTGCTACTAATGGTGTTGCTTGTTTTCAACGGGCAATGGATGCTTTTATAAGTGATAACTCTCTCTCTGACACCTTTTCATACTTAGATGACATCACGGTGTGTGGCAAATCAAGGGTGGAGCATGATTCTAATTTAGAAAGATTCCTTCAAGCTGCGGAAAAAGTTGGTTTAACTTTCAATAAAGAGAAGTGTACCTTTTCGACCACTGAGGTAAATCTACTGGGGTACATTATCTCGGGAAACAAGATTAAACCAGACCCAGAACGTCTGCGACCATTGATTGATTTACCTTGTCCTACTAATTCTAAGGCTTTGCAACGAGTTGTTGGACTGTTTTCTTACTATTCTAATTGGATTGCAAATTTTTCACAGGAGATCCGGCCTCTTATTCGGGTTACGACATATCCTCTATCATGGGAGGCCAGGACGTGTTTTGATAATTTTAAAAAGGATATCCTTGGAGCAGTTGTGCATTCTATTGATGAGCAGGTTCCTTTTGTGATTGAGACGGATGCTTCTGATTTTGCAATTGGGGCTACTCTGAACCAAAATGGAAGACCTGTAGCCTTTTTCTCACGTACCTTGAACAATAGTGAAAAAAGGCATTCTTCAATAGAGAAAGAGGCGTATGCAATAGTAGAAGCACTGCGTAAATGGAGGCATTATTTATCGGGGCGACATTTTACATTGGTAACTGATCAAAAGTCTGTGTCCTTTATGTTTGATGTCAAACATTTTGGAAAGATTAAGAATGATAAAATAATGAGGTGGAGGATTGAGTTGGCATGTTACCATTTTGATATAGTTTATCGTCCGGGGAAGGATAATGTTGCTGCTGATGCGCTGTCGAGGGCTTATTGTTCTGTGATTCACAGAGATATGCTTATTAATCTTCACAATGCCTTATGCCATCCTGGGGTTACGAGGATGATACACTTCGTACGCAGTAAGAATTTGCCCTTTTCAGTTGAAGGCGTCAAGCGGATGACTTCATCATGTTCTATCTGTGCTCGGTATAAACTGAATTTCTTTAAGCCTCAACGAGCTCATCTTATAAAGGCTACTTCTCCTTTTGAATGTTTGAGCGTCGATTTCAAGGGGCCTCTTCCTTCAACTACTCAAAACCGATATATATTTACTGTTGTGGATGAGTTTTCAAGGTTCCCTTTTGCTTTTCCTTGCGCAGATGTATCAGCTGCTACAGTTTTCAAATGTCTGACTCAACTTTTTGTCATCTTTGGGATGCCTGCGTATATCCATTCGGATCAGGGAAGTTCTTTTATGTCTTCCCAGTTGAAGGAATGCCTTCAGAGTCGGGGAATTTCTACTAGCAGAACTACCCCGTATAATCCCCAGGGTAATGGACAGTGCAAACGATACAATGGGGTGATCTGGAAGGCAGTTATGTTGGCTTTGACATCCCGGAACCTTAAGAATACACAGTGGGAAATGGTACTGCCTGATGCCCTGCATTCCATTAGATCATTGCTTTCAACGGCTACTAATGTGACCCCCTATGAAAGGCTCTTTAACTACCCGTGGAGATCTACTACGGGATATTCAGTACCTTCATGGCTTACTATGCAGGGACCTGTGCTGCTTCGACGCCATGTTAGATTGTCAAAATATGATCCTTTAGTGGAGGAGGTGGAGCTGTTGGAGGCAAATTCCCAATATGCTCATATTCGATTCCAAGATGGGAAACAAAGTACCGTTTCAATTAAAGACTTGGCTCCTTGTGGTGGCCAGCCCTTTTCTGAGGATATTAACAATAGTCATGATTCAGATAATGTGGATGCTGTTACAGATACTACGAATATTTCCAATCCGACTGCAGATAATTATACTTCTATTAGTCAGCCCTCGATGGATGTTCATGACCGTCCCAGTTTACCTCCTGATGGGATTTCTAATCCGGAAACCGTTGAAAACCGGGATATGGATAGCCTTCCTGCAGAAGATACTTCTGTGTCTCCTGGTGTGGGAGGGCAAGGAATTTCACCAAGGTTGAGAAGGTCGACACGAACAAGATATCCGGTCGACCGATTGAAAATGGACTTTTAAATTGATAGTAATGTTTTAAAATTGTTGAAATATTATATTATATTGTTTTAGTTGAGAGATACTTAATACTTATGTGCAATGTTACTAATTGTTGTTGCTCACTTAGTATTGTGTCATGTTGAATAGTTTTATTTTGTCTGTGCATAGTTTTAGTTGTAAATAATTAATTATAAATTGTAAAGGTTATTTAGGTTGGAGTATATTTTAAAAGGAGGGGTGAATGTGGTGATTATTCTTTATGTTTAGTAAGAAGTATTGTGATTGGTTGTTTGTTTCCTGCCTTGGGATATATGCTGTAATCTCATTGGTAGTTGATGTCATGTGATTTGTGGTGGCCATCTTAAATTCAGTTCTTTCCAGCCTTTAGTTGGGACTGGGTTTTGAAGATGTGCTACAGGATTTTTAAGTTAATAAAGCCTAGATTAGAAAGGCAAATCTATTCTTTATTTCAGTGCTGGTCTCTGCATTTCTCTTATAATTGACGTGCGGTGAAGATCATGTCCATTGTGCCCCTTAGTGGGCAGATTCCGCATTGCGACTCTGGGAGGAGCTCATCGGCCACTGGGAGAAGATGAGCGTGGAACCACGACGTGTGTGGATTCTTTAGCGCAGTCAAGACCATCTACGGCCCAAGCACCCAAGGCCCTACCGCAATGCAGGCCCAGAATGGAGAGGTACTCATCAAGGACAGAGAGGCAGTCAGTACCCGTTGGAAGGAGCACTTCGAAGATCTCCTTAAACGCGACTCTGTCTTCGACACGAGTGTCCTCAACTCCACCCGACAGCATGCTACCCAGCACCATCTCAGCACAACCCCAGCCCGGCACGAGGTTGAAAAGGCCATCTGACAACTGAAGAACAACAAGGCCTCAGGAGCAGATGGAATCCCCGCCGATGCACTAAACCATGGTGGAGAAGCACTACTGGCACGAATTCATGAAATAATTTCTCTTATCTGGAAGGAGGAGAGCGTGCCAGGGGATCTCAGAGACGCCGTAATTGTGACCATCTTCAAGAAAGGTGACAAGTCTGATTGCGGTAATTACAGAGGAGTTTCCCTGCTGTCTGCCACAGGGAAAGTCATCGCAAGAATCCTCCTCAATCGCCAATTGTTCTAATACCAAAAATGTCAAATACATAAAAAATTTGACATTGGCAAAACAAATAAAAAACAGTAGGATAAAAGGTACTGCAGAGAATGCAGCGGCCATTCTGCTTTCTCTGCCGGTGAGCTGAGGGACTCCTGAGACCTGAAGGGATGAAGCCTGGAGGAAGAAGCAAAGGTAAGTAAAGCTTTTAACCTCACACACTCTGCACACAAGCACCTATCACCCATCTGCACACTGGACACCTCGGCCCATCTGACCCCCGCAGACCCATGGCTCACCTCGCTGACCCTGGCAAGGTTTGGACCATCGGGAAGCCCACACTTTAGGTGGCAAAATAGGGATTATCAAAAAAACTTCCTGTTAACTACCTGTTAATTAGCACTAATCCCCTTCCCGCCTTGAGGAGGCGGCTCCCAGCGTGAGTTGGGTACCTGCCTCCTGGGAAGATGGCACGGAGGCGGATTGGGGGCGGGATGGGTATCCTACCCCAGATTCTGCCATTTTCCCATCAGTCCCGCCTCCATACCCGCCTCCCCGGGCTGGCAAAATCGCCCCCGTGGTCATCGACCTGAAATGTTAATTCTGTTTCTCTCTCGACAGATGCTGCCTGACCTGCTGAGTATTTCCAGAATTTTCTGTTTTTATTTTAAATTAAGCAGTCACACATTGGGTAAACAATTGAGCCTAACTGAAAAGGCAAGCCAGAAGATTGAACACTATGTGGTCGGGATCCTAAAAGTGTGTTCAACTGCCAGATTCAAAGACTGAGTCCATTAGTCAGAAAATATCCCCTACTGTACCTACAATAGCAATTGGAGTTGGCCATTCAGCCCCTTGTGCCTTAAGCCATTCAATTAGATCATGGCTGGTCTGTACTTCAATTCCATTTACCTGTTTTTGTTCCATATTCCTTAATACTCATACCTAATACAAATCTATTGATCTTAGTCTTGAAAATTTCAATTGACCTAGTATTCACAGCCCTTTAGGGAGAGAGAGCTCCAGATTTCCACTACCCTTTATGAGAAAAATGCTCTAATTTTAAGATCATGTCCCTTTGTTCTGGATTTCCTCACCAGAGGAAATAGTTTCTCTGTATCTACTCTATACCCTATAGAATCCCATTATCATTTTAATTACTTCGATCAGATCATCCCTCAACCTTCTAAACTCAAAGGAAGACAACCCAAGTTTATACAACCTGTCCTCATAATTTAACACTTTAAGCCCCTGGCATCATTCTGGTGAATTTGCACTGTACCCACTCCAAGATCAATAGAAAGGTGTCAAAGGGATTGGACAATAATAGTGAACAAGGTGAATAAGGTTCTCTCAGAACTGTGAAGGCCATACGAAACAAATGATTTGAAACATGTGGCGGGACTCAAAGGGGGAGAAATTGGGTGAGTAGTGCCACCTGTTAGCGCCTAAAGAGGCAGTCAGTGGCTGTAGCGCCACTGGCTGCGTCTCCGGCGATATTCAGTAGGGGCGCTAATGGTGGCGTTAGGCATTTGCGCTGCGCCGGCACCGATGACGTCATCGGTGTGCACAGCGCCCCATTTGTGCCCCGTTCGCGATATTTGGTAGTGAACGCCGCAGTTGCGCCGTTCGCTACCCGCGCCCGGTTCACGGGGCCTTACTGTGCCGGCAGCGGCGCAAGTTAAGGTGGAGGTGCGGGGCGGCTGCTTTTTCGGCGGCCGCCTGCCAGCACCTCCATCCCCGGCCTCCTAACCAGCCCCCCCCGGCGGTATTGCCGGCTGTTTCCCGAGAGCCCGGCACTTCTCCTTGGTGCCGGGCTCATTTGCCGGCACTCGCGAGCGGGGATCGCGTTGTTGCAGGCACCTCCCCCTTAACAGTGGGAGGAAGGCCTGCAGTACCGCAGCGTGCCGTGCCGCAGCGTGTGGCGCTGCGGCACGTTGCGCTGCGATAATCAGCTTCAGCGCCCTAAGAGGGATGCGGAGCGCCTCGAGCCTCGCCCTGTCTCCCTCGAGGGGCACTGAAACTGAATTTCTGCCGATCGGTATCACTCCAATCGCTGCGCTAAATCCTGCGCTCAGGCGACTTTTGCGCCACTTTGGCGCCCCAACCCAATTTCTAGGCCAAAACATCATGAAAAATTTCAGTGGATAACTTGGTCACTTCTCTCTCCACACCAAAAAATATATATGATCAGAAAGAGTGATAGGTAAGAACCTGAACAAGTGTTTTGATTCTTCCAATATATATGTATGGTGATATGTACTGTTTAAAAATGTACTCAAATAAGAATTAATCACAACAATTTTCACAACTTTTGCTATAATCTGCCTATTGATAATAAAAAACATGTAAATCTGATGTATAAAGTATACTCTCCACAATCAATTCTTGGATATGAACTAAATAAATTATAGGTTTCCTGTCTAATATAAGATCTTTTTCGATCACCTTAAATTCATTCACAGTTGAAAGTCAATTAATAAAAATCATTTTTTTCATATCCCTCAGAGCCTTACATACAAAATACCAACATCAACTTAGAAAAGACCGCCTAGAAATTCAGTATAGCCACTTTTGGGGCGGTAAAGTCGGGCGGCCACTAAAGTTTGCGCCCGGCGCAAAGTCGCGCCCCCTTCGCCGATATTCAGTCGCATCGCCCCAAGAGGTTGCTGCTGCGCTAAAACAGGCGATGCACGACTATCTTTAGGCGCTAAGCCGGCGGTGCTGAGCGATACCCCCGAGGCCGGGCGCAGCGCAGGTGCGGCGAGTTCTTGATTGACGGCAGACACGCTGGCGCCGGTCATCTCTTAAAGGGGGAGGGTGGATTTGTTTGCCTGCCACGCCCTGCACACTGCAGCCCTCAACCTGGGCCTGACCACTTCAGCTTCACCTGTACAACGCCCAGGACTATGGAGAAGGCCAGGGAGAGAGCGCAGCGCTTCAGCGACGGAGACCTGAGGGTGCTGGTTGGCGGAGTGGCGTGCAGGCGCCATGTTTTGTTCCCAGAAGGTGGCAAGAGGCCGCTGCCCAGCGCCTACTAGAAAGCCTGGAGGGAGGTCTCCAACAGGGTGTCTTCCAACAGCGTGGTTGCCAGGACTCCTGTGCAATGCCGGAAGAAGTTCAATGACCTCACTCAGGTTGTCAGGGTGAGTACCCTTTCAAGTGTCCTCCTCACCCTTGCATGTGCACCTCACATTATGGGCAAAGGGACCTGAAAGCCCTAATGGCCAGCCCTCATACAGCAGCTATGGAACTGGCATGAAAATCAATTGCACATTCAGCACTTTACACACTGTACAAGCTATTCGACCATGGTAGGCATTGCAGACAAGATCAGGGCTACACACTGTCCAAGCTATTCGACCATGGGAGGCAGTGCAGACAAGATCAGGGCTGCACACTGTACTTAGAGGCCGTCCTTTCTCTTGCAGGCCAAGGTTGCGCACAACCGGCGCAACCAAACTGAGACCGGTGGAGGCCGTCCTGACCTCAAAGAGCTCTCCGACCTCGACCAGCGTGTGGAGCGCATTATGGGAGGCCGGCTGATTGGCCCCGTCACCAGTGGAGATGCCGACCCTGTTCTGGGCACCAATGGTAAGGGCATCACCTTTTGGACCTCTCTCGTTCCACTTGCGCATCAGATCAGCATCCTTTGCCACTGTCCGACCAATGCGGTGAATGGCACCACTCATGCCTCCCTCGCTGCTGCCCTGTCCTCACTCTAAAGCTACTCTTGTGCCTTCCTGCTTTCAGATGGTGAATCGCCAGGTGAGGAGGCGGGCCCTCAAGCTGCCACTGTCAACCCTTCGGAAGACGAGGAGGAGGAAGAGGAAGCCAGCCCATCAGTGCCACCCTCAGCCGCGCCAGCCCATGGCGATGTAGGGGACACGTCTTCCCTGGAGGGGAGCCGGGGGGAAGGGTCGGAGGAGAGTGAAGCTCCGGGGCCCAGCGGCCTGCAGCAACGCGGGAGGGGTGGGGAAGCTCGGCGGGCTTCTCCCCAGAGGGTGAGTGCGGCCTCCAGTCCTGCGACGGTCAGCGCAGAGGAGGTGCGCCTCCTAGAGGAAATGGCCATCCAGGCTGAGTGCAGGCACACTGAGCTCATGGCTGCAGTGGCAAGGATGCCTGACTCCATAGAGTGTCTGTCAAGGAGTGTGCAGGAATTCGGAGCAGCACAGGCCAGGAGTCTGCAACAATTCAGTGCAGCACAGGCCAGGAGTCTGGAACTATTCAATGCAGCACAGGCCAGGAGTCTGCAGGACTTCGCGGCAGCACAGTCGGCTTCTAGCCAAGTGCTCAGTCGTGCCGTCCATTCACTGGCTGGTGTCATGCGGACACAGACCAGGGCCACACGGGCACTTACTGCTGCCACCCTCGCTGGATCAGCCAGACATCGCCAGGGCACTCGCCGCGCAGCAGCAGCCCAGCAGTCTGTTCTTCAGCTGTTTGCTGCGCATGCTGCAGTGCTGGCCCGTGCGAGTGCCAATGTCTCAGGCGACCAGCGAGCACCTGCGATCTGCCAGGTTGCCACCATTCCAGCAGCCGACACTGCCACTCCACCATTGCAGCTGCCACGAGCTGCTGGACAGACTGCTGCCACCCAGCCAGAGTTGGAGCAGTCAGCAGCCGGACACTCCAAGGGCAGAGCTGGTGCAGGCCGACCCCCAAGGGCATCTGCCGTCTCGCCATCTGCCCCTCAGCAGCCTTCCCCCAGCCTTGCTGCAGCCACTGGGCTCCCATTGAGGAGGAGCAGCAGGGCGGGCAGGGGCCAGGCAAGGATGCGCAAGGCATCGCCCTCGCAGGGCAAAAAGTAGAGGTATGCACAAATGCCTGGTGCTTGTTGTAAGGCTGACACTGGTGCAGTTGTTTTTGTGTAAGGCCGAGACTGGTGTCTTTCTTTCTTTATGTAAGGCCGAGACTGGTAGTTTTGTGTTTTTGGAGGGGGCTTCTCCACATGAGCATGTAATGTGGGAAGGGCAGAGGTTTTCAATAAATTATTGTTGTTAAATTGCAGTGTGCATGGTTTTTTGGTTAAGTCCTGGTTGCCCTGCTCGGCTGAGGGCTTGTGGAGTGGCTACATTCATCTGCTGACATTGGCACAAGCCAGTCCCTGAGAGGGGGCCTAGAACCGACGTTCAATAAGCCGGCGACGGGCGGCCCTTGCACTTTCTGCCTCCCTCCTGTGCTGGTCCTCCTCCTCCTCCTCCTGCTCCTCCTCCTCAGGTGGTCCTCCAATCTGTGGTGGCAGTGGCTGAGTCCTGCGGATAGCCAGGTTGTGCAGCATGCAGCAAACGACCACGAAATGGGAGACTCGCTCCGGCGAATACTGGAGGGCTCCACCGGAACGATCCAGACAGCGGAACCGTTGCTTCAGGACGCCGATTGTTTGTTCGATGATGTTCCTGGTCGCTTGATGGCTCTCGTTGTATCCCTCTTCAGCAGGGGTGCTGGGTGCACGGAGCGGGGTCATCAGCCAGGTACACAAAGGATAGCCTTTGTCCCCGATAAGCCATCCTCGTGGGTGAGGCTGTGCCTGGAACATGTCTGCCACAGAAGTCTGGTGCAGGATGAAGGCATCGTGGCTGCTGCCTGGAAAGCGGGCATTGACAGCTAGGATGAGCTGCCTGTGGTCACACACCAGCTGTACGTTCAGCGAATGGTAGCCCTTCCTGTTGCGGTAATCCTCGGCATTCTCCAGAGGTGCCCGCAAAGCCACATGCATGCAGTCAATGGCGCCCTGCACCATGGGGAAGCCCGTGAATGCTGCAAAGCCCATTGCACGCTGTTGCTGCTTGGCAAGGGCCATGGAGAAGGAGATGAACTGACGTCTCCTTTTGAAAAGGGTATTGGTCACCTGGCGGATGCAGCAATGCACGGCGAACTGGGAGATGTTGGCAATGTCCCCAGTAGTGGATTGGAAGGAGCCGGTGGCATAGAAGTTGAGAGCCACCGTCACCTTCACTGCCACCGACAGAGACGTCCTGCTCCTCAGCTGTGGCTGCAGATCACCGCCAAGCAGCTGGCAGATCTCTGTGACCACCTCCCTTCTGAATCGCAGCCTCCGAACACACTGCTCGTCAGGCATGTTGAGATAGGAGAACTGCTGGCGGTATACCCTGGGTGGGTGAGGCCTCCTTTGCCGACGCCTGTTGCCCCCTTTCCGTCTAGCCAGGGCTGCCACTCTCTCACGGCGTCTGTGAGCCCTTTGGATGTATTTGCGAAAGCCAGCTTTGACACCCATTGCAGCCCCCATAATATGCTGGCAAACAATGAGATGTCAATGAAGGCAAAGACTAGTGGAAAGCTGTGGCCTGAAGCCAGAAGTACCTGTCCGAGTGTTGGGCCAAAGCAGAAAGCTATCTACCTTGGCCTCTCTCCAAAGATCCGTTTCGCAAGAAGGTGTGCTGCGAAATGGCAGCCTTTTATATTGCAGGAGGAGTGCCCTTTAATTTGCGCCCCCGCGCCCCGCATCGGCTGAGCACCGTTCCACTCTAACAGTCGCTGGGGGCGCCAGGCGCACAATGGGGCATTGCCACAGAAGTTCCGGTTGGGGGCGCACAAAGGGCGTTGCACGAGGAAATGACGTCATGGCAAAGACTTTGCGATGCCGCTAAATCTTAAGTGAAGTTGGGGCGAGGCGCAGATTGCGCTGCGCCCGGGCGCTACCCGCCTAGCGCCCGACATCTACTCCTCCTAAGGCGCTAACGGCTGGCGCAACCAACTGAATTTCTAGGCCATAGAGTCATAACGGCACAGAAGGAGGCCATTCGGCCCATCGAGTCTGTGCCGGCTCTCTGTCGGGCAATTCAGTCAGTCCCATTCCCCTATTCTATCCCCATAGCCCTGCAAGTTTATTTCCCTCAAGTGCCTATCCAGTCTCCCCTTGAAAACATTGAGGGCTAGAAATTGACTTGGGGCGGCCAGCTCGCTTGCGCCCAGAAATTACCGCTGCGCGCGGAGCCACTTGCGCCCGCCGGATATTCAGTTTCAGCGCCCCAAGTCGAAGCCGGCCGCAAATCAAGGGTTTCGGCGCCCCCGCTTGGGGCGCTGAAACTGAATATCGGCGCGCTAAGTGCCATAGCGCCACCCGCTGTGGAGCGGCAGGCTGCGGTACTGCAGGCCTTCCTCCCTCTCTTAAGGGGGAGGCGCCTGCAACAGCGCGATCGCCGCTCGCTAGTGCCGGCAAATGAGCCCGGCACCACGGAGAAGTTCCGGGCTCCCGGAAAACAGCCGGCAATGCCGCGGGGGGGGGTGGAGGAGGCCGGGGAAGGAGGTGCGGGCAGGCGGCCGCCGAAAAAGCGGCCGGCCGCACATCCGCCTTAACTCGCCCCACTACCGCATCAGGTAGGCCCCGTTTTCTGGTCGCTGTTTGCGGCCGCCGTGGAAGAGACGGCCGCAACTCAATATGGCGGTCGGGCCGGTAGCGGGGCGGTAGCGGGGCACTGCGCACACCGATGACATCATCGGTGGCAGCGCAGCGCTACTGGCTAACGCCGCCATTACCGCACCGCTGAATATCGGGAGAAGTTTAGCAAGTGGCGCAAAAGCCCTCTTTGGGCGAAAACTGGGCGCAAAGCCAACCGAATTTCTAGGCCCGAGTGTCCCCGCTTCCTCTCTCTCTCTTAGGCAGTCCCTCGGAACCGAGGATGACTTGCTTCCACATTAAAAATGAGCTCGCATGTGACTGATTCGTCCAATGCGGGACCTACAGTCTCTGTCACAGGTGGGGCAGACGGTGGTTGAAGGGGCGGGTGGGTGGGGTGCTTGGGTTGACGTGCGCTCCTTGCGCTGCCTGCGCTTGGCTTCCGCTTGCTCCCGGCGAAGAGACTCGAGGTGTTCGGCGCCTTCCCGGATGCTTCTCCTCCATTTTGTGCGCTGTTGGGCCCAGGATTCCCAGGTGTCGGTGGGGATGTTAAACTTTTTCTAGGAGGCTTTGAGGGTGTCTTTGAAGCATTTTCTCTGCCCACCTGGGGCTCTCTTGCCGTGCCGGAGCTCCGAGTAGAGCACTTGGTTTGGGAGTCTCATATCGGGCATGCGGACAATGTGACCCGTCCATCGGAGCTGATTGAGCATGGTCAAAGCTTCAATGCTGGGGATGTTGGCCTGCGCAAGAACACTGACGTTGGTGCGCCTATCCTGCCAATGGATTTACAGGATCTTGCAGAGGCAGCATTGGTGGTACCTCTCCAGTGCTTTGAGGTGCCTGCTGTACATGGTCCATGTCTCTGAGGCATACAGCAGGGCAGGTATCACTGCTGCCCTGTAGACCATTAGCATATTGCCGGGTTTGAGGTCCTGGTCTTCAAACACTCTCTTCCTCAGGCGACCGAAGGCTGCACTGGCACACTGAAGGCTGTGTTGGACTTCGTCATCGACATCTGCCCTTGTTGACAGTAGGCTCCCGAGGTATGGAAAGTGGTCCACGTTGTCCAAGGCCTTGTCGTGGATTTTGATAATCGGGGGGCAGCACTGTGTGGCGGGGGCAGGTTGGTAGAGGACTTTTGTCTTACCGATGTTTAGTGTAAGGCCCATGCTCTCGTATGCTTCGGTGAAGGTGTTTATGATGGTTTGGAGTTCGACCTCCGAGTGAGCGCAGACGCAAGCATCATCTGCATACTGTAAGTCGACGACCTTGGATCTGGACTGGAGGCGACGGAGGTTGAACAGTTTCCCGTTTGTTCTGTAGATTAGCTCCACTCCAGTGGGGAGCTTACTGAGGGTGAGATGGAGCATTGCAGCAAGGAGGATTGAGTAGAACATTGGTGCAATGACACAGCCTTGCTTGACCCCGGTTCGTACGTGAATTGGGTCTGTGGTGGAACCGTTTGGTCAGGATCACAGCTTGCATGTCGTCGTGAAGCAGGCGGAGGATGGTGACAAACTTTTGAGGGCAACCGAATTTGAGGAGGACACTCCATAATCCCTCACGGTTGACAGTGTCAAAGGCCTTTGTGAGATCAAAGAAGGCCATGTACAGTGGTTGGTGCTGTTCCCTGCATTTCTCTTGGAATTAACGTGCGGTGAAGATCATGTCCATTGTGCCCCTTAGTGGGCGGAATCCGCATTGCGACTCTGGGAGGAGCTCTTCGGCCACTGTCTCCGCTTCCACCACTTCCGTCGGCAGTGAATTCCAGGTCATCACCACTCGCTGCATAAAAAAGTTTTTCCTCACATCCCCAAGTGATGGAAACATCTGGTAAGTCTGAAGACAGGAGGTCCACAGACAGTTCAAACACCTCCATCATCTCAAAGATCAATTTCTTAAATGTCCTGCACGAACACCTTCTCCCTCCACCTTTGACAAAGTTTAGCTCACCCAGAACTCTGCAATTTGTGTCCTCTCCCCCACAAAGTCCTGCACTCCCATTACCCCAATCCTCACTAAGTACTAAAGCAAAATGCTGCAGATGCTGGGAATCTGAAATAAAAACAGAAAATGCTGGAAATACTCAGCAGGTCAGGCGGCATCTGTGTAGAGAGAAACAGAGTTAACATTTCAGGTCCATGACCTGTGGGCAGAGCCTCGTCAAGTACTGTCGGGACCCCAGTTGAACAATTTCAAGATTTTGATCTTCAAACCCTTGACTAGCTTCACTGCACCCTATCTGGGAAATCTTCTCCTTTTCTGGATTTCTATGTGCTGGTGGATTAACATCAAGTTACTGTGACTCATACAACATTTCTTCCAGAGTGTAATCCTGTGGAGGATCCTTTGAGCGATATGGTTGACTAAGTAATTTTAATGGAAGTTTTCCTCAACAATTGACTAAACTGATGTTTTTACTTCCTTCGATGACTATTTACCACTGTTTAAACCCACATAGAAAATGCAGAGCTCAATAAAACCACTAAAAGTACCCAACTGCCAAAAAAGTGTAATTTTCCACTTGACAATAATTAGGTGAAAAAATTATGACAATCTGGCCATGTGGCCCTATATTTTTAAGCATTATTAAATTTTCAAAATATAATCATATATGTTAGGCTGTGCAGTAATGAACTGGAATGCAGCCAATTAACATGGAAGGCAAGTGCCTGATGCATCCTAGTGTCAGAAACATTCACTGATCAGATTTTCAGTTAGGTACTGTTGACTTATCTTTTTTGAATAAAGGCACTTTGAAATTTTTAAAAGCGTAATTGCACTTAGAGTGTTGAATTGTGCGACTGAAACACAACTGATTAATGTGGAAAGCAAATGTAAGTGCAATTAAAATACCGAACAGGAGAGAAGCAATTGGCAGCAGCAGTTCTGAAAGTCAGGAAGTCCTTGCAATCATTAGCAGTACATTTTTTTTTAAACTTAACAAAATATTGAACAATGTGGTCCTAGACAGAAATTGTCTAATTTTATTCTTTGAACCATTATTTTCTTTTTCAATTTTTTTAATATGCAGAGTTTGCATTCACATAGATATTTTTGAAGCCCCTGCACATTTTGGTTATATGATGTGCCCTATCCATCAACAGGTTAATATTTCTTGGCATGGTTGTGACTGTGTTGAAAACAGTTTGTTTCTTGTCTCAGGAGTGCATGGGGAGTTCACCTCAGCTTTCTCCTTGGAGGTGGTTTGGAAGGGATTGTTCTGAGGCAGGATCCAGGAATGGTTCCCACACTGCTTGGTATTTCCCCAGTTCCAGGTAGAGACTAAACATTGCACATTGGGTTTGGGATATGCCCCATAGGTGCGTCAGTCACACGATTATTGAGTGGAGGGCTACATTCTGTCGTAGGAAGTGGATACACCTTCTAGTTAATGCATCTCACTGGATCCCAGGCCATTTAACAAGAAGCAATACGTATCCAATCATCCCCTCCCCCAGGAAAACTTAAATCCATTATATCAGTCAGCAAGATCCAAATGGTAATAAAAAACCTCCAATCTGAGAAAGGGCATAGGGCCTGAGAGCTATTCTGATGAAAATGAAAAAGGTGAGGACCCAACTCAGTGCAGATCATACAGACCAATATCCTCATCCTTATTTTGATAACCCATTATTATATCTGAGTAAAGTGAGAGCCAAGTGAAAGCAGTACAGCACTTTAACATTGTACACTGACCTGAAGGAATATAAAGTGTATTCCACCTTATCCTGAAGTAATAGCCACTTTTAATATGTTTAGCTTTAACTGCTGAGAGTGAATGAGAGATAAAGATAGAAAATGATAACAAATCAAAATGTTATCGAGAAATAAGGCGAGTTTTTGAGACAGGGCGTCCTGAACTACTGAGGGAATACATTGGCAATGTATGAAGTTAAGAGGCATCTGCTGAGTGGTAAACCAGATCCAAGATCCAAACTAGATTCAATAGGTGAGCAGCAGGGAGGTCCTACAGTTTGCAGGCCAGGAATAGACAGGACAAATGGTGGCAGTGCGATCAGGTGACTATAGTCATGGAGATAAATACAGAGGGGTAGATTTTCCCGAACCTGTCGGGAAGAAGGCGGGACTTCCCCTTTCGGGTTTTTGACCCGCCTACTTCGACGTCCGGCCAATCCGCGCGATTTTCCCTTGATTGACCTTGTTGAGCCCGCCCAGCGGGCTCAGCAGGCCAATTAAGGGCCACCCGGCAACAGGTAACATCACAGACTGCAATTTCATCTGTCAAGAGTTTTTGACAGATGAAATATCAGTGTTTCACAGCTATTTAAAGCTGTGAAACACTGACACTCTGAGTTCTTACATGAGTCCTTCTGCACAGACTCAGTTAGAACTCTCACCGGCACTCAAAACTGAAGGCTGTCACTTTTCACAGATCGCAGCCATTCAGCTTTCAGTTCCGACTGAGTGATGCGCTCCCAACGGCTACAGGAAGAAAGGCTGTTAAGGTAAGTAAAAGTTCTTTACACACTTTAGACACACCAAACACACTTACCTTTACACTTATGCACCCATCACTCACCTGAGCACCGACATCGTGACCCCTCCAATTCCTTCAACCCGACGGCCCGCCTGCTCTAACCTGGCGTGGTTTGGAGCAATCGGGAATCCCACACGAAACCCCTCAAAATAGGGATTAGGCTAAAAACTGCCTGTTAACTGCAGTTAATTGGCACTAATCCCTTCCCACCTGGTTTTGGTGGGTCCCAGTGCGGGGCAGGTACCCGCCGCCTCTGAAACTTACGTGGGGTGGGGTTTTGGGCGGGATCGGGTCGGGACCCCCAAATTCGGGATTTCCACCCCCCCCACATGCCTGAAACCCCGCCTGACGGCTCCACGAAAATCTAGCCCAGAGACTGAGCATTGGGTTTGGGATATGCCCCATAGGTGCGTCAGTCACACATCAACAGGTTAATATTTCTTGGTATGGTTGTGACTGTGTTGAAAACAGTTTGTTTCTTGTCTCAGGAGTGCATGGGGAGTTCACCGCAGCTTTCTCCTTGGCAAGTGAGATGTTTTATATCACTTACCTCTTTTTGTTATACATTCTTGGGCTGGCTGTATTGGTTAAAGGTGGTGTAATCAGCAGATGTTTAAGGCAGGTTTGTGTTTTGGGGATTTAATTGGTCTGTGGTGACCTTGTGACTGACATTACTGCATGGTAATCAACAACGCTGAAGGCACTGTACAATTCTATAGTCATATAATCTGAGCAAAGCTTTTTATAATGGATAACTAGATAGATAGATATGGGTAACACTTAGCTGAAGTGTTACATTCATCCCTATGATTTGTGATTTGTGTTCCAAGACAATGGCACAATGTTCCATTCACTTGTGGTTTGCTGCAATTAAATTGCCAGATTATCAGATGCATTTCTTTGAAGCAGATTTGAATTAAAGCATGTTGGACTGCATTCTTTTTCATTTTGTTACTTTAAACACCAGATTACACACACACTCTCAATTGTAGTAATACATGATCAGGTATTTATTGAAACCTCATACTACCCACAATCAGTATGAGAGCTCAGGTCTTTTCATACTACACAAAACCAGTATGGGAGCTCATACTACACCATTCCAGTATGAACAAGCTGCTGAGACACCACATTATCCATGATTCCAGTGTGAGCTGCTAAACAGTCGTTCGCTCACATCCTTTATACCATTCTTTATATTTGATCACTACATTCCATGCATACTATCAATAAACCATGGTACATCAAAAATGCATACAAATACCACAGAATAACAAGATAAACTAAACACCCAGGCTCTCAACTCTTCTAATTGTTTTATTGCTGCAATAAAACTCTCCATTCCCTAAACAGAGTGATCAAGTTGACACGTTCAGATATGGCTGAATGACTCTTACACATTCTACTATTTTCTATCCTGTATATTTTAAAATCCTCTTACCCAATTTACAATCCATGCTCAGCAGAAAGCTGCTTTAACTTTTAACTCATTGTGTGCTGATCTCACAGACTACACAGAAAGACTAGTGAGGTATCCAAATAGTGTGAACCTTTGTTCCCACAAAGTACAGTACAGGTTCTGAGATCTTTCCAATTGTCACAGTTCTCTAATTACTTTCAATAGATCACATTCTTTTTTACTTGTGGTAATATCATATTTTTAACAACAGTTCCAAACCAGTTAAATTTGTTAGAAGCACAGTTACAGTAAATTCCTATTAAACAAATCTCCTGTTTTAAAGTAAAACAAAGGCAGCATTGAGTGGTTAATCCATATAAGCTCGCAGTAATGTCAGTCAACAAGCTCAACATCCACTTAGCTGGCATAAATAATGCAAAATGAACCAATCCAACTGTGAAATGACAATTTGAGTAAAAATGGAGGGAAAGTGTAGCAGGCACAAGGCCTGATTTTTCAGACAAGAATCTGGAACTAATACTACACAAAATGAGCATGGAGGAGCGCTTACCAAGGCGTGGAGTGGCAATCCACTTATAACCAGGCATGAGAGAACATGAAGGTGGGATCACATACCTGGAAAAGTTGAAGGAATATGTGGGAAAATGTAGTCTGACCTTAAGAAAAACAGCAAGCTGAGCAGTAACGACAACTGTGAATAAGGGTAGGCTGCCAAATATTGAGGCTCGTAAGCAATACCCAACTATTTAGACCAAAATCAAAATTATAGTTGTTATGTTCATTAATAACTAGTCATTTTTATTAAGAACAGCTAGCTTTTGCTAGACACTTTATTGAGCATATGTGGACCAGGTACAATATCTGTAGAGGCCTCCATCTTGACTGCTGCCTTGTGGGTAGCCTAGTGCATCGTGGGTAGCCCACTCTTATATACATACAGCACCACCTAGTGTACCATTCCAGAATGACAGCTTACTGATCATCACATCCCCCTTTCTTTGAGGTTAAACAAAATGAGTATCAATCAATAACAACATAAACATCTTCAACAGTCAATACATTTTCAATGTAGTTTTCTTTGTACTCAAAGATTAAGTCTATCAGGCTTTTTTACTTCACGTGTGGATCTTCTCAGCACAGGTAAGTCTGATGTGTTTTCATGAGAGCCTGTATGTGTATTTGTGTTAGATTGTTCTGGTGGTGAGTGGCAAGATTCAGTTGCGGCATTGTCATCGATTTGCTCTTCGATAGTCTCTTGTGTTTTTAGGAGGGAACGGCGGTTCCTCCTGAGAATCTGTCCTTCCTCAGTTCTAACAGTGTATGACCTTGGTCCTACTTCCTCAAGAACTGTAGCTTTCCTGTTCCATGCATCTGGATCCTCAATCCTGACAACACCATCCCTTGTCAATGGTTTCAGAGTTCTGGATGACTTGTCATAGTATGATCTCTGTTTCAGCTTCAACAGTTGAAGTCTCTGTGTCAGTTCCTTACTCTGCTTTTCTTTTGCACAGCAGGGTAGCGTGGTATGCAACTTGCGACCCATTAGGAGTTCAGCAGGTGAAGAACCAGAGTCGAAAGGTGAGGCTCGGTAGCTCAGCAGGGCGAGATCAGGATCAGAATTGCTTTCTGTCGCTTTCTTCAGTAGCTGCTTGAGTACTTGAACACCTTTCTCTGCCTTACCATTCGACTGAGCATACAAAGGACTGGATGTGATGTGTTGAAAGTCATAATGTGCTACAAACTGTTGCCACTCCTTACAGTTGAAGCACGGACCATTGTCGCTAACAGCAATCCTGGGAATTCCATGTCTGGCGAAGATGGAATTCACATGCATTATGACACTGCTTGCTGTGGTGCTTGAGAGCAGCGCCATCTCAGGATAGTTAGAATAGTAGTCAATCACTATTAGATAGATTTTACCATTTAAATGAAAAAGGTCCATACAAACCTTTTGCCATGGTGCTGTTGGTATGTCAGCTACTATCATTGGTTCCTTTGCTTGTTTGTTTTGGTGTTTCTGACATGTCTCACATTTGCCTATCATGTTCTCAATGTCCTTATTGATGCCAGGCCAATAAACAGTGTCTCTTGCTCTCCTTTTGCATTTTTCAATTCCGAGGTGTCCCTCATGAATCCTTTTGAGCATGTCTTGACGTAGAGCCTGTGGAATGACTATTTTGTTCTGTTTTAGTAATAGTCCACTTGCGACACTCAATTCTGACCTTATGTGAAAATATTTTGGACAGGAACCTTTTGGCCAACCATGATGAATGTTCTCTATTACTGTTTGTAATACTGTATCTTTTACCGTTTCTTCTGCTATTTGCTTTGATTTTGTGTCTGACACGGGCAGCGCAGCAGTGACCATACTCACATGAACATCCACGTCTTCTTCAGTAGAGCTCACATGACTCATTGTGGGTGCTCGGGATAGTGCATCTGCTAACACTATGTATTTGCCTGGTGTGTAGATCAGTTCAAAGTCATATCTTTGCAGCTTCATCATGAGTCGTTGAATCCTTGGAGACATCTCATTCAGGTTTTTTTTATGATGGCAACCAGTGGGCTGTGGTCTGTCTCAACTGTGAAGGTGGGAAGTCCATATATGTAGCCATGGAACTTTTCTAGTCCAACTACCAAGCCTAGACATTCCTTTTCAATCTGGGCGTATCGACACTCAGTATCAGTCATAGACCTGGAGGCATAGGCAACAGGCTTCCAATCTTCACCCTCTGCTTGTAGCAAGACCGCACCTAGGCCATCTTTTGATGCATCCGTTGAAACTTTGATTCTTTTTGTTGGGTCAAAGAAGATGAGTACAGGTGTGGTTGTCAGCACTGTTTTGAGGTTTATCCACTCTTGTTCATGTCTTTCTGTCCATGCAAACTCATTTGTTTTACGTAGCAGGTCTTGCAGACAGGCTGTCTTGGCTGACAAGTTAGGAATGAACTTTCCAATGAAGTTTATCATCCCCATGATGCGTAGCACTCCTTTTTTGTCAGTGGGTCGGGGCATTTTGAGTATGGCATTTACTTTTTCCATATCTGACTCTATTCCTTTACCAGGTAGATTATCTCCTCGGAAAGTGACTTCCTGGATGCCAAACTGACACTTGGCTTTGTTGAGCTTCAGTCCATTCCGGCGTATGCTCTGTAGCACTTTAGTCAGTCTCTCATTGTGTTCTTTCAGTGTGGAGCCCCAGATGATGATGTCATCAACATAGACCCGAACTCCTTCCAGACCTTCAATTATGTGTTCCATCGCTGTATGAAAGATTTCAGATGCAGATATTATCCCGAAAGGCATTCTGAGGAAACAATACCTGCCAAATGGTGTGTTGAAGGTACAGTATTTGGTGCTCTCTTCATCGAGTTTTAGTTGCCAAAATCCTTGTGAAGCATCGAGCTTTTTAAAGTATCTGGCACCTGACATTTCACTGGTGATTTCTTCTCGCTTGGGAATCTGGTAGTGTTCACATTTTATGTTTGCATTTAAGTCCTTTGGATCCATGCATATTCTTAGATCATTGTTCTTTTTCTTTACACATACCATGGAGTTAACCCAATCTGTTGGTTCTTCGACTTTCCTGATGACTCCTAGTGTGGTCATTCTGTCCAGTTCTTTCTTGAGCTGGTCACGCAGGGGTGCTGGAACTCTTCGTGGAGCATGTACCACTGGCTGAGCATCCTCCTTTAGCTGGATCTTGTAAGTGATTGGTAGAACTCCAAATCCTTTGAACACATCCTGGAAATGAATCATCTGGTCTGTTTATGGCACAGTTTATACGGTATACTCTCTTGACCAGTTCTAAGTCCTAACAAGCTTTGTCACCCAGTAGAAAATCAAGTCCTTCAGCCACAGCAGAAAACATGAGATGATGCACTTTGTCTTTGACTGTCACTTTAAGTCTGCATACACCTAAGCTATCTATTTTCTGTCCATTATACTCCTTCAGTAGTACTGACTTTTTCTGTATTTTGGGCTTTTCTTTCATATTATTAATGTCACTCACACTGATTAAGTTTGCTTTTGCCCCAGTGTCTAGTTTCAATGTAACTAATGCTCCATTTACCTGCAGTGGGATCATCCATTTGTCCTCTTTTACTGCATTAACTTTATGTTCAGCATTGTTAATTCCTGAGGGCTGCACATTTTCTGTATCCTTTTTGATATTGTCACATGACACCATTCCTACAAAACATGTCTCACTTAAATCAGTGTCCTCAATTACATTAACTCGTTGCCCTTTCTTAGTTTTTACTTTGGAAAACCATTGTTTGGCAAAGTGATTCTTTCCATGACATTTAGTGCACATTTTTCCAATCGCTGAACAATGTTTTATCTGGTGTTTGTAACCATAGCGTTTACAATTAAAAATTCCTTCCTCCGATTGCTTTTCACTTCTGTTCTGCCCATTTTTCTTCCCCTTGTAGGACACAGCACCGACAGCAGCATTATCACTCATTACAATCGCATCATCATTGATTTCACTGAAAGTCTTGGCATGCTTTTGAGCTAGCTCGCTAGCTTGGCATTTTTTCACAGCAATTTCCAATGTTAGTTCGGTTTCTCTCAACAGACGTTCCCTGACTTTTTTATCATGAATACCAAACACAATCTGGTCACGAATCATGGATGCTTTCAGCTCAGAGAAATTACATGTCTGTGCTTTCAGTTTCAGATCTGTCAAAAAGCTATCAAAAGTCTCATTTTGCTGCTGTGTCCGAGAACGGAAGATGTACCTCTCATAGGTTTCATTCTTTTTGGGAGAACAATGTGTATCAAACTTCTTTAGCACATCGTCTAATTTTTCTCTGTTCTCCTCTGGATTAAATACAAATGTATTAAATACCTCTATCGCCTGTGGGCCTGCAACCGTGAGCAGAAACGCTATTTTCCTTGTGTCTGGCTTCGTACCGTACCCGATGGCAGCAATGTAGAGTTCGAATTGTTGTTTAAAAGTCTGCCAATTGTAGTCGACATTTCCTGTGAGTTTCAAATGCTCTGGTGGCTTCAAATTCTCCATGTCGCGTTGCACAATATTCAGCAGATCTTACCAATCCTGGTACCATGTTATGTTCATTAATAACAAGTCGTTTTTATTAAGAACAGCTAGCTTTTGCTAGACACTTTATTGAGCACATGTGGACTAGGTACAGTATCTGTAGAGGCCTCCATCTTGACTGCTGCCTTGTGGGTAGCCTAGTGCATCGTGGGTAGCCCACTCTTATATACATACAGAACCACCTAGTGTACCATTCCAGAATGACAGGTTACTGATCATTACAATATTCTCACCCGAAATGTCGACTCAAATTTCTCTCTATGGATGTTGCCTGGCCTGCTGAGTTTTTCCTGCATTTCCTGTTGTTATTTCGGATTTCCAGCATCTGCAGTATTTTGCTATTGTTACAGTCTCAAGATTTGTTTTATCGAGTAGTTCAGTGTGCTTAACTAAAATGGATCCAGTGACTTGCTGGAATTGCGACACAATGGGCTGCAATTAAGATTGCTAAGGACATGCCGAAAAAGGAAAACCTGGAAAGATGCAATTGAAAAATATTGAAAACTTGAGCCACTTTTATACTGGCATTTGTTTAAGTCAGATTCTGGGAGACCAATGTCCATGAGCCCAGACATGGTGTTTAGACTACTAAATCCCTTTTCCCAGCTGCAGACTCAAAGGCCTAGAAATTCAGTATCGCCATGTTTGGGGCGTTATAGTCGAGCGGGCGCGAAATTTAGCGCCCGGCGCAAATTATCGCCACCTTCAGCCACGTTGACCTGCTTCACCCCAAGAGGTGCTTGGAGCGCTAAAGCAGGCACTGCACAACTGTCCTAAGGCGCTAAGCCGGAGAAGCGAGGCGCTACCACCGAGGGCGGGTGCAGCGCAGGTGCGGCCAGTTAGCGATTGCAGGCAGACACGCTGGCGCCGGTCAGCTCTTAAAGGGGGAGGGTCAATCTTGGATTGCAGCCACACCCTGCATATTGGAGCCCTGATTCTCGGCCTGGACAGACCTGCTGCCACGTTCTAATGCTTAGGACCATGGAGAGGGACAGGGAGCCAGTGCAGCGGTTCACTGAGGGGGCCCTGCAGGTTCTGGTTGGCGCAGTGGAGTGCAGGCGATCTATCCTGTTTCCAGACAGTGGCAGGAGGCCGCTGCCCACCGACTACCGCAAAGCTTGGAGGGAGGTGGCTCACAGAGTGACCTCCAGCAGCATGGTACCTAGGACCCCTGTGCAATGCAGGAAGAAGTTCACCGACCTCACTCGGGTCGTCAGGGTGAATACCCTTTTCAGTATCCTCTTCATCCCTGCACGTGCACCTCACTTTATGGACAAAGGTTCCTGAAAGCCCCAATGCCCAGCCCTCATCTAACACCTATGGGCATTTCATGAAACTCACACGCACATTCAGTACTTTACACACTATAAGGGCTATTCCACCATGGGAGGCAGTGCAGCCAAGATCAGGGCTTCACACTGTAAGGGCTATTCCACCATGGGAGGCAGTGCAGCCAAGATCAGGGCTTCACACTGTACTCAGAGCCCGTCCTTTCTCTTGCAGGCCAAGCTGGCCCATAATAGGAGACAACAGCAACGGGCCAGGGGAGGCCAGCCTCACCTTAAAGACCTCAGCGATCTGGAGCAGCGAGTCCAGTGCATTATGGCTGGCTGGATGATTGGCCCCGTCGCCACTGGAGATGCCGACCCCGTTCTGGACAGCAATGGTAAGGTCATCACCTTTTGACCTCTCTCCTTCCACTTGTGCCTCACACCAGCATCCTTTGCCACTATCAAACCAATACAGTGCTTTGCAGTACTCATGCCTCCCTCGCTGCTGCCCTGTCCTCACACTAAAGCAACTCTTGTACCTCCCTGCTTTCAGATGGTGACTTGCCAGGTGAGGAGGCGGGCCCTCAAGCTGCCACTGTGAGTGATTCTGAAGGCGATGAGGAAGAGGAAGCTGGACCATCAGTGCCACCCTCAGCCGAGGCAGCCCATGACCATAATGCGGACATGTCTTCCCTGGAGGGGAGCAGGGGGGAAGAGTCTGAGGAGGGTGAAGCTCCGGGGCCCAGCGGGCTGCAGCAATGCGGGGGGGTTAGGGAAGCTTGGCAGCCTTCTCCCTAGAGGGAGAGTCTGGCCTCCAGTCCTGCTACAGTGAGCGCAGAAGAGGTGTGGCTCTTCACTGAAATGGGCACCCAGGCGGAGCAGAGGCACACTGAGCTCATGGCTGCAGTGGCAAGGATGCCCGAATCCATTGAGTCACTGGCAAGGCATGTCCAGGACTTCGGGGCAGCACAGGCAAGGAGTCTGCAGGACTTCGGGGCAGCACAGGCAAGGAGTCTGCAGGACTTCGGTGCAGCACTGGCAAGGAGTCTGCAGGACTTCGGTGCAGCACAGGCAGCACAGGCGGCTTCCACGCAAGTGCTTAGTGGTGCAATGCAGTCAGTGGCTGGTCTGATGCAGACACAGATTGAGACCACACGAGCACTGACTGCTGCCACCCTCGCTGCATCAGGCACGCATCACTGGGGCCCCCGCCACGCCGCAGAAGGCCAGCAGTCTGTGCTTCAGCAGATTGCTCCGCATGCTGCAGTGCTGCCCCGTGGGAGTGCCAGTGTGTCGTCCGACCAAGGAGTGCCTGTCCTCTGCCAGGATGGCAGCATTCCTGCTGCCAACACTGTCACTCCTCCAGCCAGCTGCCACAACCCGTAGGACAGACTGCTGCCGCCCATGCAGAGTTGGAGCAGTCAGCAGCCGAGCCCTCCAGGCCCAGAGCTGGTCCAGGCCTTCCCCCAAGGGCATCTGCCAACTCAGTTTCTGACACTCAGCAGCCTTCCCCCAGCCTTGCTGCAGCCACTGGGGTCCCATTGTGGAGGAGCTGCAGGGTGGAAAGGGACCAATCTCGCAAGCGAAGCAGATCACCCTCGAAGGGCAAAAAGTAGGAGGTGTGGCAAAATGCTGTTAATTATTTTAGTGAAGGCCGAGGATTGTGGTCATTTTTTGTTAACTCTTTTGTTCATTGTCTCCTGGTTCTGAGAGACAGTTATGTGTCTGACTGCTTTTTTGGGGGTTTCTCTGTATTACTTTGTCATGCGGGAAGGGCACACAGTTTGTTAAATAAAGAATTGTCTTTATTCAGATTGTGCATGTTTGCTCTTTGAACTATTTGTTGGGTTAACCGGCTCAGGGTTTGCAGAACCGTTCCATTCATGTTCTTTCAATGGCACAAGCCATTCCCTCAGAGGGGGCCTAGAACCGACTTGCAATAAGCCACCGACGGACAGCCCTTGCACTTTGTGCCTCCCTCCCATCTTGGTGCTCCTCCTCCTCCTCATCTGCTGGTGCTCCAATGCCTGCTGGCAGTGGCTGAGTCCTGAGGATTGCCAGATTATGCAGCATGCAGCACACTACAACGAAATGGGAGACTCGCTCAGGCGAGTACTGAAGGGCTCCCCCGGAATGGTCCAGACAGTGGAACCATTGCTTTAGCACATTGATTGTGTGCTCAATGATGTTCCTGGTCGCTTGATGGCTGTCATTTTATCGTTCTTTAGCAGGGGTGCTGGGCGCACGGAGCGGGGTCATCAGCCAGGTGCACAGAGGATAGCCCTTGTCCCCGAGAAGCCAGCCTCCTGGGTGAGCCAGGGCTTCGAAAAGGTCTGCCACAGAAGTCTGGCGCAGGATGAAGGCGTCGTGGCTGCTGCCTGGAAAGTGGGCATTGACAGCTAGTATCAGCTGTCTGTGGTCACACACCAACTGCACGTTCAATGAATGGAACCCCTTCCGGTTGTGGTAATCCTCGACATTCTCTTGAGGCACCCACAAAGCCACATGCGTGCAATCAATAGCACCCTGGACCATGGGGGAGGCCCGCTATTCTTGCAAATCCCATTGCGCGCACTTGCTACTTGTCCAGGGTCATGGGGAAGGAAATGTACTGACGTCTCCTTTTGAAGAGGGCATTCGTGACTTGGTGGATGCAGCAATGCACCGTGAACTGGGAGACATTGGCAATGTCCCCAGTAGCGGATTGGAAGGATCCGGTGGCATAGAAGTTGAGAGCCACTGTCACCTTCACTGCCACCGACAGAGACGTCCTGCTCCTCAGCTGAGGCTGCAGATCTGGCTGAAGCAGGTGGCAGAGCTCAGTGACCACCTCCCTGCTGAATCAAAGCCTCCAAATACACTGCTCCTCAGATATGTTGAGGTAGGAGAACTGCTGGTGGAATACCCTGGGAGGGTAAGGTCTCCTGTGCCGACGCCTGTTGGCCCTCCTCCGTCTGGCCATGATTGGCACTCTCTCTCGGCGTCTCTGATCCCTCTCAATGCAATGGAGAAACCCAACGTTTCCACTCATTGCAGCCCCCATAATATGTGGCCACTCAAGGCTATGGCCCTCAAAAATCACTCCAACTGCAAAGTTCTGGGCCGAAGCCAGAATTACCTGTGCGAGCTCTGACTCAATGCAGAAAGCTCTCTCCCTTTGTCTCTCTGCAAATCTCTCTCTCTCACACAGAAGGTGTGGTCCAAAAATGGCTACCACTAAGAAGCCAGGAAGAGCCCCCTTTAAATAGCGCCCCCCCAACCCCACAGCGACTGGGAACCGTTCCAGTCAACCAGCCGCTGGGAGCGCCAGGCAGAAAGGAGGGGGGCGCCACTGAATTTCCGGTTTGGGGTGCCCCAAGGGCGATGCACCATGAAATGACGTCAGGACCTGCGCGTGCGCCTGAGCGGGCGTTGCGGTTTTGCGCCGCCGTTAAATGTCCGCTCAATGTCACGAGAGGTGCAGGTCTCGCCGCGCTTGGGCGCTAGCCGCTTCGCGCCCCACTTATCGCCCTCTTAAGGCGCTAACGGCTGGCGATAACAACTGAATTTCTCCCCCAAAAAGTTCTATGTGCCTTTCCATGAGTATGTAGCATGCAGGACATCATTGCCATTGTACCAATTGTCTCCAAACATATTGTAGAGCATAATTCAACATAGCCAAAACATCAAAGCTGTTGTTTCAACACAGTAAATGTCTGCTCAACAAATTTCTGCCTTTCATATGGACTCCTTGCTGAGGGGCTGATTTGCGTAGAGGTATCACGAGTAACACTTTTTGTAATATTTACAAGGACAACAACTTTTCAAACTAACAACAGAAAATGCTGGAAAAACTCAATAGGCCAGGCAACATCCATGGAGAGAGAAACAGAGTCAATGTTTCGGGTCGAAACCTTTCCACAGAACTGAGAAAAAAAGGCAGGAAATGAAAAGTTTAAAAGGCAATTTGGGGGCTGGGTAATGGGGGAGGGGATGAAAGAAGAGACATTAAGAGATATTGAAGGTGAGATGAGATAGTGATAGGACAGGTAAAGAAACAAACAATGGCTCTAGATGAAGTGTGAAATGCGCTGGCAGAGTGAAAGACAGCTGCCATGTAGGAGAGAGAGAGAAAAAAGGAAAAGGCACAAACCAAAAATGTGGATACAAAATATAAAAATGTGATAGGGGCCGAGGTTATGATCTGAAATTGTTGAACTCGATATTGAGTCCGGAAGGCTGTAAAGTGCCTAATCGGAAGATGAGGTGCTGTTCCTCGAGTTTACGCTGAGCTTCCTTGGAACAATGCAAGAGCCCAAGTACAGTGAGGTCTGAGTGGGAATGGAATGGTGAATTGAAATGACAGGTGACCGGAAGCTCGGGGTCATCCTTATGGACTGAACGGAGGTGTTCCGCAAAGCGATCACCCAATCTGTGTTTGGTCTCCCCAATGTAGAGGAGACCACATCGTGAGCAGCAAATACAGTATACTAGATTGCAAGAAGTACAAGTAAATTGCTGTTTCACATGGAAGGGGTGTTTGGGGCCCTGGACAGTGGGAAGGGGGGAAGTATATGGGCAGGTGTTGCATCTCCTGCGCTTGCACGGGAAGGTGCCGGGCGAAGGGGAAGGGGTGCTGGGGGTGATGGAGGAGTGGACAAGGGTGCTTCGGAGGGAGTGGTCCGTACGGAATGCTGAAAGGGGAGCAGAGGGGAAGATGTGTTTGGTGGTGGGATCACGTTGGAGGTGGCGGAAATGGCGGAGGATGATCCGTTAAATGTGGAGGCTGGTGGGGTGAAAGGTGAGGACAAGGGGAACCCTATTGTGGTTCTGGGAGGGAGGGGCAGGGTGAGGGCAGAAGTGCAGGAGATAGAGCGGACCTGGTCGAGGGCCGTGTCAACCACGGTAGAGGGGAATCCTCGGTTGAGGAAAAAGGAAGACATGTCGGAAGCACTGTTGTGGAAGGTGGCATCGTCAGAGCAGATGCGGCAGAGACGGAGAAACTGGGAGAATGGAATAGAGTCCTTACAGGAGGTGGGGTGGGAGGAAGTGTAGTCCAGGTAGCTGTGGGAGTCAGTGGGCTTGTAGTGAATGTTGGTCAATAACCTATCCCCAGAGATAGAGACGGAGAAGTCGAGGAAGGGAAGGGAAGAGTCGGAGATGGACCATGTGAAGGTGAGGGAAGGGTGGAAATTGGAGGCAAAGTGAATGAAATTGTCTAGTTCAGGGTGAGAGCAGGAAACGGCACCGATACAGTCATCAATGTGCCGGAAAAAGAGGTGAGGGAGGGGACCCGAGTAGGACTGGAACATAGAGTGTTCCACATATCCCATGAAAAAGCAAGCATAGCTAGGACCCATGCGGGTACCCATAGCAACACCTTTAATTTGGAGGAAATGAGTGGAGTCAAAGCAGAAGTTGTTCAATGTGAGAACAAGTTCAGCCAGGCGGAGGAGGGTGGTGGTGGATGGGGACTGGTTGGGCCTCTGTTCAAGGAAGAAGCGGAGCGTCCTCAGGCCATCCTGGTGGGGGATGGAGGTGTAAAGGGATTGTATGTCCATGGTGAATAGGAGGCGGTTGGGGCCAGGAAACTGGAAACTGTTAAAGTGGCGGAGGGCGTCACAAGAGTCGCGGATGTAGGTGGGAAGAGATTGGACAAGGGGAGAAAAGATAGAGTCGAGACAGGAAGAGATAAGTTCCATGGGGCAAGAACAGGCTGAAGTGATGGGTCTACCAGGGCAGTCCTGTTTGTGGATCTTGGGAAGGAGGTAGAAGCGGGCTGTGTGGGGTTGGGGAATTATGAGGTTGGTGGCCGTGGGGGGAAGATCTCCAGAGGAGATGAGGTCAGTGACAGTCTTGGAAACAGTGGTTTGATGTTCAGTAGTGGGGTCATGGTCCAGGTGGAGGTAGGGGGAGGTGTCGGAGAGTTGGCGTTCAGCTTCCGCTAGGTAGAGGTCGGTTCGCCAAACAACAACAGCACCACCCTTGTCAGCAGGATTAATGACAATGTCGGGGTTGGATCTGAGAGAATGGAGTGCTGCAAGTTCAGAGGGAGGTAGGTTGGAGTGAGTGAGGGGAGCAGCGAAATGGAGACGGCTGATGTCGCGGCGGCAGTTAGCAATGAAAAGATCTAGAGAGGGTAAGAGGCCAGAGGGAGGGGTCCAGGTAGAACGAGAATTCTGAAAGCGGGAGAAAGGTTCAGCCGTGCGAGGGGAAGACTCCTGGCCAAAGAAGTGGGCACAGAGACGAAGGCGGCAGAAAAGGAGCTCAGCATCGTACCGAGCTCGAAATTCATTGAGGTGGGGGCATAAGGGGATGAAGCTCAGGCCTTTGCTGAGGATTGATCGTTCGGGGTCAGAGAGGGGAAGGTCAGAGGAGTAGTGTATGTACCTTGAAGAAGGAACTATATTCTGCAGCCCCTGTATACTGCAGTACCAGTAGTGACCACCCCTGTATATAAGCCTGTGTAGTAACTTTGTATAGTAGTTCCAGTTTTGTCTCCATTCAGTAAACACCTGTTATAACCAACTTCTGCAGTCCGTGTCTCAATTACACATGGACATTACATTGGCGACGAACAGATCCGAACTTACCTACAGTTCTGCACCACCTCACGGGGATCCATCCCTGAAGCGAAGTTATTAGAGGTCGAAGCCAGAAGGAAGAAATCCAAAAAGAAAAAAAAACAAACAGAAGAAACGGGCGTCGACCGTGGGCAACCGCCCTCTGATTCATCGAATTCGAAGATTTGCAGGAGAGGCTGTCGAGAGCTGGGCTTGGTTACCAGTCTATGGTGTTCCAGCTAATCGGGCTGGTGGCAGGTAGTACACTGATCCTTCCTGGGCTGCGGCGGGCTAGAGCTCGATCGGGTGGCTTTTCAACGGGGCCGAACAGCATTGTCGGGAAGTGGAGAGAGAGAGAGAGGGTGGAGCACACAGGGCGCGGCCGGTGCTGCGAAGCCGGGCAGCGTACAGACCCGAGAAGAGGGAGGGAAGTGTCCCATAGGGTCTGCTCTGACGACGGGAACAGTAATTAAAATAAAAGAAAAAGAAATTAGAAGCGCAGAAAGCCACGAGGAGCTGCAGTTTGCCACGGGGACCGCGGAGAGCGGCGTTGGCAGCAGCGCGGGGGGAAGCGCGTGAAGACCATAGGGCGTCGCCATCAAGGCATAAAAACGCCAGCAACAGTGCTGGCAGCAGCGGAAAAGGCAGAAAGCGCGGGAGGCGCCATCTTAATCCAGCGGGGAAGAAGGCAAAGCGAGGGAGGCGCCATTTTGTTCAATCGGGAAAGAAGGTAAAGTGCGGGAGGCGCCATCTTAGATCTCCAAGATGCCGAAGACTGGCAATATCACTGCCTTCGATAATGCAATAGAAGACTGGACCACGTATGTGGAAAGAGTCGAAGTATATTGCAAGGCAAGTGAAGTAGCCGATGAGACAAAGGCATCGGTACTACTAAACTTAATGGGTGCAAGAATGTATGGCCTATTGCAGAACCAGATCACTCCAGTCAAACCGATGGCGAAGAGTTTTAACGAAATTGTTGATATCCGACAGGAACACCTAAATCCTACACCACTGCTGATACCAGAAAGATTTAAATTCCACAAGAGAAATCAGCATAAAGATGAGAGCAATGCTGATTACCTTACGGAACTACGCAAGCTATCAAAGCACTGCCAGTTCGGAGCAGGACTGGCAGACACCCTACGGGACAAATTTGTCTGTGGACTCCTGAGTGAAGGAACCCAAAAGAGGTTACTCTCAGAGAAAGAGCTGACGCTAGATAAGGCTTTCAGCATGGCAGTATCCTATGAAGCAGCAGCAAGGGGAGCTGTGGAAATACCGCAAAATCCACAGGAATACGGCACCCATGAAATGACACGGGGATTTGATAAATGTTATCGCTGCGGCAGAACAACCCATGATCAGAAGGACTGCTGGTCCAAGGACAAAACATGCAGGCAATGCGGAAAGATGGGACACATTGCACGAGTTTGCAGGTCCGGGAAGAAGACTAACGACAACAAAAAGGCTACTGAGGAACAGTACAGGAAAGTACAAAAGATGACGGACAGTAGCTCCGAAGACCAGAAGAGCGATAGTGAATCCGGGAACAAGAGACTAAGCTGTCTCAAACTACACAACGTAATCGCAAAAGAGGATCACCGAACCATTTGGGTCACCCTCACGATAGCAGGGTCCCAAGTCAAAATGGAATTGGATACAGGATCAGCCCTGACCGTCATGAATCGACGAGACTACGAGCGGCTATTCTCACACATAGCCTTGAAAGACACATCCATTGTCTTGAAGACATATACAGGGCAGAAAGTATACCCCAGAGGGAAAATAGGGGTGCCTGTCGAATACAACGGCAAGGAAATACAGAAATTGTATCTGTACATACTGAAAGATGGTGGACCACTGTTACTGGGACATGAATGTATCAGAAAGATAAGTTTAGACAGGCACTCCATTCAGGCACTGACTGTGGCTGGTAAAAAGGATGACGATGTCACACCTGGACGATTGTCAAAAACCGTAGCTAACGCTAAAGAGGTACTTCAACAAGGACTGGGAACTCATAAAGGCGTAACCGCCTCTATAAAAATAGAAGAGAATGCAATTCCCAAGTTTTTCAAAGCACGACCGGTACCGTATGCAATTCGCCCAGCCGTCGAGGCAGAGCTGGAGAATCTGGAGAAGGCAGGTGTGTTATCTAAGGTAGACTGGAGCGAGTGGGCGACACCCATCATTCCTGTCATGAAGAAAACGTTAAACAATAAGTCTGAGGAGCCAAGGAAGGTTCGCATCTGTGGGGACTTCAAGGTGACGGTGAACCCAGTCCTTCACACAGTACAATATCCTCTTCCGAGGATAGAAGATATTTTCGCCTCACTATCTGGCGGGAAGCGTTTTACTAAAATTGACTGAGCACAAGCATATTTGCAGATGGAGGTTGAAGAATCCTCTAGGAAATATCTCACGATAAACACTCACAAAGGTCTTTACCAGTATAATCGACTGGTATTCGGAGTTGCATCAGCTCCGGTGATATGGCAAAGAGCGATGGAACAAGTCCTGCAACGGATTCCGGGGACTCAGTGTAACTTGGACGACATCCTAGTGACAGGTGAAAATGACAGTGAACACCTTGCCAACCTAGAGCAGGTGCTCACTAGACTAAGAGAACATGGGCTACGAGCCAATCGCCCCAAGTGTGAGTTTTTTAAGAAACAGAAATCGTATTGTGGCCACGTGATTGATGATGAGGGGTTACATAAGTCCCCTGACAAAATTGAAGCAGTACTTAAGGCTCCAGCGCCTGAAAATGTGTCGCAACTAAGGTCATTCCTCGGATTGGTGAATTACTACCATAAGTTTTTGCCGAATTTGTCCACAATTCTGCACCCACTGAACGCCCTACTACAAACTGGAGTAGCATGGAAATGGAGCGATGAATGTAAGCAGGCCTTTCAGAAGTGTAAAGACCTGATCACTTCAAGAGAAGTATTGGCTCACTATAACCCATCACTACCGATAAGACTGGCGTGTGATGCATCTCCCTACGGCATTGGAGCGGTATTGTCACATAAATTCCTTGATGGTTCAGAGAGGCCGATAGCTTTTGCGTCACGCTCGTTAACTTCAGCCGAGCGTAACTACGCCCAGATTGACAGAGAGGCCCTCAGCCTGGTGTGGGGGGTGAAGAAGTTCAATCACTACCAGCACGGACAGAAATTTACTCTACTAACTGATCATCAACCTCTTGTCTCCATTTTCAACCCTCAGAAGGGCGTCCCGATAATGACAGCACAACGGCTACAGAGGTGGTCCCTTTTCCTAGGGGCACACCAATATGACATCGAGTACAAAGGAACTAAACAGCATGGGAATGCTGATGGATTGTCGCGCCTACAGTTGCCGACGGTGGAAGAAGCACCTGCAGTGGATCCTGTGGAGATATTCCACTCGACCATAGTCGAATGTCTACCTGTGACGAATGCAAACATAGAAAAGGAAACACGAAATGACCCGACACTCTCCAGGGTCTATGATTTAACGGTGAAGGGGTGGCCAGCACATGGCGAACCACTGTTGCCAGCATTCTCGCCGAGAAGAGAATAGCTGTCAGTGTGCCGAGGAACCTTGATGTGTGGATTCAGAGTATTAATTCCACCCAAATTGAAGGATAGAGTGCTCAATAAGCTTCATGAGTGTCATCTGGGAGGGGTAAAAATGAAGAACTTAGCCAGAGCGTTTGTGTGGTGGCTGGGAATCGATAGAGAAATCGAAGAGATGACCAAGAGCTGTACAGGATGCCAGAAGGTCCAAAACGCCCCACCACAAGCGCCTCTACATCCATGGGAGTGGCCCTCATCCCCATGGCAAAGGGTACACATTGATTTTGCTGGTCCATTTATGGACTCGATGTTTTTAATTGCGGTGGATGCACATTCAAAGTGGCCAGAGGTAATAAAAATGTCCTCAACCACCACAGAAAAAACTATCACAGTCTTACGAACCATATTCGCCAGAAATGTGCTGCCTGAACAGATTTGCTCCGACAATGGGCCACCGTTTGTGTCTGAAGAGTTCCGGAGGTTCTTAAAGAACAATGGTGTTAAGCATTACACATCCGCCCCATATCATCCAGCCACCAATGGATTGGCTGAGAGGTTCGTTCAAACATTCAAGAAGGCTATCAAGGCAATGTGAAATGAAGACATACCCCTACAACACAAGGTGGATAACTTCTTGTTTGCCTACCGGAATGTGACACATGCGGTTACCAGCCAAACTCCAGCCATGATGTTCTTCAATCGAAGACTAAGATGCCGCTTGGATTTGGTTAAGCCAAACATCAGAAGAGATGTGGAGAACAGGCCGTTTCAGAATATGAATGAAAGGCCAACCAGGAGTTTCAAGATAGGTCAACCAGTTTTGGCCCGGGACTACCGCACAGAGAAATGGCAGCCAGGAACGATCTGCACACGGCAAGGACCTCTAATGTTTACCGTGGACGTTGGAGAGAGCATTGTAAGACGCCATGCTGACCAGATTCTAGAGTCACTGGAAGACATCAAATCTACACCACGATCCTATACACCTGGTGATGAAACCGAAGTACCAATTGCATCTACCTCAGAATCGGTGATATTGGAAGCAGACGAACCAAACAACGACGTTGATCCCGAATCAACTTTGCCAGAAGAACCTGATACCCCAAAGAGGCGTTATCCGGACAGAATCAGGAAGCCTCCTCAAAGACTGAATTTATAATTGATTAACTTCAGCTAATGTATATAGCAACTGTAATTGTAAATATGTTATTTAATTATTAATCGAATGTTATGTACTGTTTAACTAAATGGGGAGGAATTGTAGTGTATGTACCTTGAAGAAGGAACTATATTCTGCAGCCCCTGTATACTTCAGTGCCAGTAGTGACCACCCCGTATATAAGCCTGTTATAGTAACTTTGTATAGTAGTTCCAGTTTTGTCTCCATTCAGTAAACACCTGTTATAACCAACTTCTGCAGTCCGTGTCTCAATTACACACGGACATTACAAGAGGGGATAGTGAAAACGCGGCAGGGGGTGAGATTGGGAGAAGGGGGGTCAGAGGAAAGTGAAGGGGAAGAAGGTTCCGGAGGGGCATTGGTGTTCAGGAGTTGATGAAGCTTGCGATCCTTGACATCGGAAAGGAAGAAAAAATGTTTTTGTTGAAGCGTCGGATGAGTCGAAGGATGAAATGGAACTGTGGAACCGGACAGCTTTGAGATAGAGTGCGTCGGTGCTGCTGAAGAGAGAGGTCGAGAGTGTTCATGTGGCGCCGCATGGTGTTGCGCGTGGATCTCAAGATGCGGCGAGAGCAGTAGTTCGAGGAACGATGAATATCTTGGAGATATTTGTAATCCTGGGTGGATCCAAACTACAAAGGGTAGAAGTTTAGTTGGAATCCATGTGGAATAAGTTGGAACCGGAGAAAATTGCTGAGGAAAATGATGTGGCTGTGAAACTGAGTCTTGGCAGATACCTGATCAAACACGAGAAGGGAAACTGAAAGCAATGGAGATGAACAAGGTTGAAGAGCCAAACGGAGATCCCGTCGAAGAGAAGAGCAGGACTTCTTCAAGGTGGGCATTCCTAGAAGAGGGGTGGCAGTGAACCAAACACTAATACGATAGCAAAATACTGCAGATGCTGGAAATCCGAAATAACAATAGAAAACGCTGGAAAAACTCAGCAGGCCAGGCAACATCCATGGAGAGAGAAACAGAGTCAACATTTCGGGTCAAAACTCTTCTACAGAACTGAGAAAAAAAGGCAGGAAATGAAAAGATTAAAAGGCAGTTTGGGGGCTGGGAAATGGGGGAGGGGATGAAAGAAGAGACATTAAGAGATATTCAAGGTGAGACGAGATAGTAATAAGACAGGTAAAGAAACAAACGATGGCTCTAGATGAGGTGTTGTTGTCCTAGAATAAGTGAAGAACCTACAATTCCTAAAAGATCGTCAAGGGCATGGTCTTGAAATTGTGTGTTCACATGCAGAATTATTTGGCTGCAATTGCACACCATTTGGACTTTCATAAAGCGGTGATCTTGATGAATGCTGGCAATGTTACACAGGTGCTTGAATGGCCAGATGGATGCATCTGAAGGCATGCTTTACCCTGAAATGCAACGACTTTTGTAAAACATTGTAAGCATTTCCTTCCCCTGTTTCATCACAGTGCTGAATTTAACTTAATCATCAGCATTTCACATTAGGTCCTCTGTGATCTCGATCTGAAACAACCCGATAACAAAAAAAAGAGCGTCATCATCACTTTTACCACTCCATGCAGCACAGTGCTATTGTAGCTTGTTGGCTGCAAGTGTGATTCCAAGGGAATACCTTAATTCGTCTTCGATTTTATTGGTGGGACATAGCCCCCTCACACAGTGCTCCTCAATGAGGACCAGATATCCTTTTCTTTTCCTGCAGTAGACACACTGCCAAGGGTAATAGAAGATACTTGTGTTCATTCTGTGTCTTCCGTCCTTCTGTGCTGTTCCTTCTCCTCCTCCTCCTCCAACATTGCAGCAAATTAAGACTTGTTGATGTACCTATGCTGCTGTCTCAGCTGAAAAGTGTTGAATAACTCTTCACAACATCTCCTGATGTGCTTCATACTGGATCTTACCTGATTTTCTCCACTGTATTTATATTGGGTGTCATTAATTCTGTGAGGGCCAGATGTCAAGCATGAGCAAGTTTGAGTCTTTGTGTCAGCATGCGTTAAAGTAGATTACTCGGCGAGGAATTTTAGGACCATGGACAAATATTAACAAAATTTAAAGCTGAATATTACAGTCCCCACCACCTACACCTTGCACACTTCCAATGGGCAGCCGACAAATAGTGCTAATCATTTTTCATTACCCTAAGAGCCAATTACAAAGTCGACACTTAACACGTATTAAGCTCGCCGGCTAGTTCGGGCAATTCATCTCCTGTATTTAACAATGTAGTAAAAATCTTCCTGTTTTACTAAACTTTCTAAAATTACATTGTTACACGGATGTCATTCATTCAAAAATTCTGTCAGTATCAAGATGGGATTGATCCAAGTACTGAAGCCCGGGGCTGCTTTCGTTTAATAGTGTGCAAGACAGTTAACAGGTATGAGCGGAAACCACAGCTTCATATTAGGCCAAAGGTAGCCTGGTTTTGACTGTAGAAGAAATAAAACCCATGTGTGGGGTCCGCAGATGCCAGTGTCCCGGTTCTGGCAGTAGGGCTCTGCTGTACTGTGTTCATGGTTTATCATTTAAAAATCCCCACCCACCTCTCCCCAGTGTACAAAACCCAACCAACAGTTCATAATCCGAACTCTCCAGAGGGCATCTTCGGCCAACGATTCATTCCTACCATCTCTGATGGTGTTACTGTCTACCGCTGATGGTTTGTCGGAACTGCGTTAACAACTCGCCCACTACAGTGGGGACTGTACCATACACAAATGTACATGTAACACAGGCATCATCCCTGACATGCAGAGGAATTTAATCCATGCAGTGTTGGTTGTCCAGGTGGCTTTACAGTGGGTTTTAAATTGTCTGCTGAGAAAAGCATTTTCTGCTGAATTGTCCAGCACAAGATCTTTAGAATTCCACAGTTGGAGATACAAGACACTCAATCAGCAGCCAGTTGAATTTAGCCAAAATGTTAACATTTGAACTGGAAATAAGCTAATTGAACTACGGAAATTAATTTTTCCACCACTTTGTAACAGCAGTAAATTGTAGAAAATGGCACTGAGGCAAGACACACAGCATAAAACCAAATGCTCAATGACTCTAAAAGTTTCCAAACACTTTGCAAAATGACAATATTAATTTTTTCTTTATTTGTTGCAGGGATGTGGGCATCGCTGGCAAGGCCAGCATTTATTATCCATCCCTAATTGCCCTTGAGAAGGTGGTGGTGAGCCGCCTTCTTAAACCGCTGCTTGTAGTTCGTTTTGACCCGCAAATTACAAGGGAAATAATTTATGAATCACTCAAAAGCTCTTAAGTTAAATAAGGTCATTTATTAAAGGAAGAGAAGAAGAGAGAAAAGGAAAAAATTGCTTATAGATTTAAATAGTAATACAATGCCCTTCTTACTCTACTCTTAGCAATAAAGATGCTCTAGCAATACAATGCCCAAATAAGTTCTAAGTAAATGGTCACACAATCGCCCCGAAGTGGCCAGCTCCTGTTGATTGCAGCTCTCTCTGTCAGACAATCGGTTGGGTTCTCTCCTTGTTGACTGCAGCTCTCCTTCTGACCCCTTGACTGCAGTAACGAAGTTACCTTAACAGCTTCTTTTATATCTTTTCCTTTCAATGGTGGACAGGATGTTACATCGCCAAGGCCTCTTTGACCTATCGATGATAGCCTTAGATCATGATAACCAATAATATATCACAGTTTTTGTTTAAAAACGTAAAGTTAAAGCCCGCATGATACTGTCCATCTTACTTAAACCTCCTTTTCAGTAAATTTACATCATGTGAAGACCACAGTAACAGTTGATTGGCTGGATAGCTCATGCAAATCTCAACGGTCTAGCTGGCAAACTTTCCGATAAGGCTTGTTTATTGTGTTCTGTGTTATCTCGTCAAGGCCGAATTCCTCATCGTTTACACAGACGTCTCCTTTAGCTACACAATGGGCCAGTAAATCCGGTCCCAACGCGTGAGTACGGACGGGGTACTCACGCGTGGGGCCGTTGGAAGTGCCGGATTTCAGCATGCACAGTGCATGCGAGGGAAACCGGCATTTCCTCCAAGGGTTTCAGAGGTCCAACGCGTGCGTGCAGGACTATGCGCGCACGCGTTGAACTTCCTTCTTTTTGACAGGTTTGCCCGTGTGCAAGGGCCTGCACTTTTTACACATATCAAAAGGAGGCGTAAGGACTGGATTCTTGAAGGTAAGTGGTCTATTATTTAAAATTATTACATTTTTTCCACAGCTCCATTGTTTTTAAGGACTTTACAGTGAGGTAAGTTTATTTTTAGACCCGATTTCTTAAAAAATTATTTTTTTCAAAAATTTTATTAATTGTTTAAAATAGTTTTTTAAAGTTATTTATAGTTTATTTAATTATTGGGATGTTTTTTAAAATTTTATTTAAAGTTAAACTAGTCTTTTGGGCACCCGTACTTTTCATGAGTTTGACAGTCTTTACTATCAAACTCATGAATGAAGTTTCCCCTCCCCTGGTTGGCTGCAGAGTGCTCACCTGATCCCAGCCGGCACATCGCACTAACTACGCCGCTGGATCAGGCAAGCACATCGCGCTGACATCTGAACCGGGCCAGTGACAGGAATTCCAAGCACGCGATCCTAATTTCTGGCCCAATGTCTTTGTTCCTTCTTGATAGCACTGTCTGGTTTTGCTGCTTTGCCACAGCTCAGCAGGTTTGAATTTTAAACTATGTTTTTCCCCCATCAGCACTGGTCCCAGCTTCCCAAAGCATGCTGGTTAAATGTCCAGCTTGAAAATTGTGTCAAACAGGGCTTCCCTTTCTTACAGTCCTCCCTCAAGTGTCTAATGTGACTTGACACTCTCCGACAATTTTAATAGTTGTTTCTTTTTGGCTTTCTCCACCATATTAAACAAATGTTTGTACAGTTTTCTTCTATATTGATTAATTGATTCTGTTAGGAGGTAGATAATGATGACCAACTGTACAATCACCAGGAAATGAGATACGATCCTGATCCAGGGGTGGATCTTAATGTTCATACCAATGTCCCACCAGGATGTGGTGGTTTTTATATTGTTGATTCTTGTCCTGGTTGCACTAGTGTGTTGCTGTAACTGATAATAATGTTTCCTTGATCAATCAATCGCCACTTTAAGCTCTGTTAAATGTTTGGGCAGGGGCATTTGTCATAACCAAATTTAGTAACATATTTCAGCAAGCTGAATCTAAGCATGTTATTTACAAGCACTTCGTAGCGACATCATGCTGATATATGTTCATTAACTCTTGCATCCTTATTCTAACTGGTTTAATCGGGGTAAAACAGAAGTTATGATGATCAATCTGAGAAGTGGTATTAGTCCCATACTTATATTGAGTTTCACTAGCAGTCACACAATATTCCCCTCCGCCTTGATATACTGACGTGGTGTGGAAAAATTCCAGCCCAAGTATCTCCATAGTACAATTAATTGTTTGTTTAGTAAGGTTGAAACAACATAATGATTCATCATGTTCCTGGACTCTATGAGGGCACACTATGGTCTGTTCATGCTTCTTACACCCTGTAACATTTGCATATTGATTTATCATTGGCCCGCAGGCATCTGTAAGGAATACCTATTATATTCACATGTGATCACATGCTGAGTTGTCATTGGCCTGCAGGCATCTGTAAGGACTGCTATTGTTTGGAAGACTCCATCTTGTCCACACGGTGCTGTGCTGTATTGATTAAGAAAGCTTACAGACCTGATGCTTCATTTAAAATGTAATACTCCGTTGTCCTGCAATTTATTATTTTTGTACAAAGTGTGCAAAACAAGACACACCCCTGTAGTTCCATTCCTACTAAAGTCCCACTGATATTCACGAGATAAGTATGGTGTTGGTTATATTGTATGTGCATCTCCCCTTGTATATTGATCCTTTTTCCAATAGGGAATTTTACCTTCTTCAGCCAATCTTAAATTCTCTTGTGCTTGTTCTACTAACCAGGATCCATATCATTCCGTGCTGCCTCAGTTGAAGCATTTCTATCTTCTCTGATTATTGCATTTATTGTTGTGGCGAGAGATTCCAATTCTGTGACTATATCTTGTAAATGTACTGTCATGATTTGGTCTTCACTAAGTTCTCGATCCTGATTAGTATTTGTTTCTTGTTAAATTTTCTTGAGCTGTGCTTTCGTATCTTTAATTTGTTCATCCAAAGCGGCTAAATCTAAGCTATTTACAAGTGATGTTCCTGTATCAAAGACGGCTGCTGCATCATTTACTAAGCTTCGCATCCCTCTACCATGAGTTTCTCCCCCCTTCGGGTTCCCAAAGATCTGGTCCTCGTGACGAGACCCATAACTATTTCCATTTCTAGTCCAGAAATCATCAACACCTTATTGCTTACAAAATTCCGGTAACTCCATATTTGTTAAATTTATTATTACGGGCACTACCTCCTGATAGATATCCTGGTACAGGATCATGCGTGTAGGAATAAACCTTTAGTCGGTCCCTCAGTATGGGTAGGGCAGGGGCCATCTGGAGAGTGGAGGTTTGCAAGGATACTTTCTTTGTGTTTAATTTGTACCTTCAATCCTTGTGGATATATGCTATTGATACATTTATTTTCATATACTGTCTCACATACATATATCCCCATATCCTTTTGCCAAAAATTTCTCCAGCAGAAAATTTGTTTAATTTCTCTTGCGTAAGTGACCACCCCAGTTGTAGTAAAATTAGCTTGTGTTATATTGCTTGATTCCTTTCTTAGGGATGTCTAAAGGGGTGATTTTGCCAATGGGGAGCTTTTGGAGGCGGGACTCCCACTTGTCGCGTTTCAGTCCCACCTCCAACAACTTCTAGCCAACCCAAGCTATTTCCCCAGCGGGCTTAGCAGGCCAATTAAGGGAAAGCCGGTTGCAGAGAACGTCAACAGATGAATTGTCTGTGAAGCTGTCAAACAGTGACATTCTCTGTAGTTTGATGAGGTCTTGAATTCAAGATTTCATCAAACATCTTTCTTTTGCAGAAATGAGATGGTTGTTGCATTGGAGAATGCAATGGCCATCTGTCATCTCCAATGCAGAGGTGCGAGACTCCCCGCATACCCACCGACTGAAGCCTGCAGGAAGAAACAAAGGTAGGTACACTTTTACTAACACTTTGCACTTACCTCAGATTTTCACCTCTCCACACTTGCACCCATCACTTACCTTCACAGCACACTTTTGCACCCCCGACCCCCGCAGATCCACTACTCGCCTCGCTGACCTGGCAGATTTCGGGAAGCCCACACTTGTGAGGGCCAAAAAGGGGATTTAATAGGCTTTAATCCCTTCCCGTCTCCAAGGAGATGGGACCCTGCGCGGGACGGCTACCCGTCACCTGGGAAGATGGCATGGAGTTAGGTTGGGGGCAGGTTAGGCACCCGCCCCCAAATTCTGCCTTTTTCCCAGCAGTCCCGCCTCCATACCCTCCTCCCCAGGGCTGGCAAGATCGCGCCCTTATTGTTTGATTCACATTCGAGACAGAATCCATTACGTTCTTTCACATATATTACGGTAGCTTATATGGACCCATTATAATATGCATTGGCCTCCTTATCTGAAGTCTGATTACTGTTGGTACTGGAGCCATGTTGATTCATGCTCCATCCTCCATCTTTACTGATTATGTGAATTCTCTCGGATGGACCCTCTGTTCCACCCCTTTGAGTTATTGGACTGGGACCTATGTCGAATCCTTCACTGCAGATTACTACAGTGAATAGCTCAACCACGACTATCAATAACCAGCACTACTTCATTGCGCCTGCAAAATGCAAGAAGAACTGTGGTCAGAGGAGAATTGACATTCCCACCCAGTCTACCCCTTTCTTCCTGGCTGTACTTTATTGGAAAGAGGGGCTGAACTTATCTGGGGGTTTCCTCTGTCTCCCAGAGGTACGGTTGGGTTCTGGATTATTGTGTCCAGATGAGGATGGCGAGGAGGATTGATCTTCCACCCTAACACCCTCCTGACACAATACCTGCGGTATCGGTGCCTCCTCAGCTTCCTCTTATTCTTCATCTAGGATCCACAGCAGACTTCTAACTATGCACATGATGGTCCCAGTCTTCCTAGGCTGCTTCAGCTGTGCTTCTGTAGGTCTAAGCTTCATTTGGTTAATATGATACTCTGTACAAGAATTACAGGTGAACATCAAGTCGGAACAGATGGTATATGGAGGGGGAAACTCAACAGGATGTGTGACCACATAAGTCACTGCGGCCAGTTCTGCCTGCTGGGCACTCATAGTGGCGGGAAGGGATATTGCTTGTTCAGTTCCCTTCTGTGGATCATAAATCCCGCAGTCCATTTTCCATTTTCCTCCCTCTATAAAGCTGGAGCCGCCTACATAAATATCTCTTCCCTCTGGATGGATCCCTGCTCTAAATCCTCCCTCAGTTTCCCAGACACCCTCTACAGTACACGTGTGGGGTTCTCCTGGGTAGTCGAGGTTAACCGCCAGCTTTGGATCATTTATTCTTTTTACCTCGATGCTCCTCTCTTGTAATAACCAAGTCCATCTCGCTATCCCAGCACTAGATGCCGTCCCTTCTTTAATTCTTCCGTCCAGCAACAAGCGGATCAGAGTGTGGTGGGTAAGTAACGTGAGAGCCTGGATGCCGGTAAACACCGAAAAAATGCTTCACCGCCCAGAAAGTCGCCAGCAGGTGGTGTTCGCAGGGTGAGACCTCCTTTTCTGTCCCTGCTAAAACTCTGGATGTATATGCCACTGGTCGCAAGTGGCTGTTTGTTTCCTGCAAAAGGACAGCACTTAAACTGGCATCGGTGGCTGCGGCTTCCAAATAGAAGCCCTTGTCAGGTCCACCGCTCCCAGAGCTGGGCTGGTCTCTAAGTCCATATTCAGTTTAACAAACGCCTCTTTGCACTTATCGTCCCATTCCCACTTCACTCCTTTCCTCAATAAGCTCAGCAGGGGAGCCACAGTCGCAGCATACTCATCTATGGACCCTCTACAGTATCCTGTCAGTCCCAAGAATGATCTGAGGGCTGTCAGTGATCCTGGGTGGGGTAATTCTTGAACTACCTTTCTCTTGGTCTCATCTATTGCTCGCTCCCCAGGTCGAATAGTTAGTCCCAAGAACTGAACCTCCTTCTCCCCTATCTGTGCCTTCATAGGATTTACCTTAAAGCCTGCTGTTCGGAGTAGCTCCAATAACTCCGCTAATAACTCTCCGTGCTCCTTCTCATTCTCAAAGAGCAACAGCAAATCATTTACATACTGTATCAGTCGATCTGGATGACTAAACTCCCGTAGCCAATTCGCCATGCTCTGGTGGAAGTTTGAGGGGCTATTAAGGAAACCTTTTGGGAGACAGGTCCATGTGTATTACTGTTCCTTAAAGGTGAAGGTGAATTTGTACTGACCCTCAGGATGCAGAGGAAATGTCCAGAAACCATTTGAAATGTCTAAAACTGTGGCAGACCTCAGACTGTTGCCAGTCAGATACCCACAGCAGCCATAGTAGGTGCACAAGCAAGGATATTCTTGTTCAGGACTCTAAAGTCAATGGTCATTTGCCATGAACCGGCCAGTTTCCTAATGGTCCAAATAGGTGAATTCACATGGGTAGCCAAGGATCTCACGACTCCCTGATCCACCAAAGATGTCACCGCCTTTTCCAAGTCCCTCTCTGCCTCCTTTGGGAAGGTATATTGTTTCTGAGGTTGAGGCTTAGGCTCTCCTCCTATTCTAACCTACACTCCCGTCACCCGTCCACAATCATGCTTATGAGTGGCAAAAGCTTCCCTGTTCTCTTCCACTATCCGCCTATAACTTTCTGGGGTCCTACTCTTCAAAGTCCCCAGGTCATAGGGTCCCACTGAGGTTACCACCCATGCCGCTCCATGGCGAGGTGGGATAACCAATATTTCATCGGTTTTGTCTACTCCACTCCAGAAACCGTTATTGTGCATATCTATAACTATATTATGTGCCAGCAGCCAATTGATCCCAATACTCCACTCCCGGTTGATCCTAACGTATTAAAATACACGTCCACTTGGTTTGCAGTGACCCTGAAAGGATTATTACTAGTCCTAGCCCCTTTAGGGCTACCCCAGATCAGGTGTATTCCCCAGACGTTCACTTTCAACTAAAGTTAGAGGTAGCCGAATCCTAAAGATGCTTAATTGGGTCTAAAGGTCCAGACTATCTCTCCCTAAAGGAAAGGAACAGCCTGGAGATGTTACTGTCCTCCAGATAGCACTTTTAATAAGTTTAGCTAGACTGTAAACTTCCAGATATTATGAGAGTCTGGAAAATTCCCCCAGAATTCTGCAACTCCTCACCAAAGATTATACAGAGAATGAGTTCGCGAGTTTGATACAGAAGTACTATGTGAGACAATTCTAAAAATATATATATTTATTAAAGAACCAACATGTAATTTACAGTTGGTGATTCAATCATGACATGAACAGTTCCAAATACAAAAAGCTTTTCCAATCTTATTATCAGAGATCCTTATTCTCAAACTTTAACTTTGTTACATTTTACAGTTCTTAGTTTATTCCAGGATAGCCACCAACATCAAATACAGTACCTTTTTGATCCCCGAGACTCAAAGAGTTGTAGACTTACAGAGCTTGCCTCTGAAGCCGAGAATCGCTTTGCCCCTTTACAGCGAATCTGTCTTCCCATTTGAAAGTCCAATTTTTATACCCTTTTTGCAGTGGTATTTCCTTTGAAGTTTTCTGCTGATGTAAGCTAATTATCTCTAGTCATTTTTCTGTTGACTTCTGCTGTTCTGACAGTCAGATCAGCTTGTAGTATTAAGAATTATGTCTCCTGTGTCGGTGCCTCAAGCTTAACAGAAAAACAATGCAATGGCTGGTGCATCTATTTGATGTCATTCTTACCAAAGTCTTCTGTTTGTATCTTTTTACAACGTGTAAATTAAAAACACCTCAACTGGATGCACCATTGCCTTCTTATTTACCTCAACTCTTTGTAACACGGGTTTGTGGCTCCGTGTTTCATTTGATATTATTTTTACAAAGGCATATGTTTCTTTAATTTTATGTGATTCTTTTCAAAGTGTTGGTTTAAGACACTTTAATAGGGTATGGTATTGTGTTCTTTCCAAGGCTTCAGACTTTCAGGAACCTTTATCTTATCTCAATATCCTGTATGCTGTTTACAGCTTTTCCATTGTTAGGCTTTTAGATTTTCAAACCCAGTTTGTCATGTTACAATAAAGTCAGAATTATTTCATAGGATGGTGTATTTTTCTGAATATAGCTTATTGTTTCACAACCCTACCTTAAAACTTAAGGGTTTGGATACCGCCCCACCCACTGCATTGCCCGAAAATCCATTGAGTACATATGGTTTTCTGGTAGACCATGGGGACGTGTTGGGAGCAACTAAGTTGACTACTGTACTCAAAGCTCCAGTATCTATTAAGTAATCCCCTTTCTTCCTTACTACAACTACATCTACACATAGTCTATTGTACTCATCATGCCTGAGTGGACACAGGTACTCGGGCTGGGTGTGGCCCCATCACGCTTGTTCATTGAGCTTCTTGATTCCCCCTGGGTTAAGTGGACCTTGCCTTCCCGTTGGGCCTTTTGCTCTTTCATAAATTTGGCTACACATTTCACCAATTGTTTATAACTAGGGGCACTTAGCTTGGAGGTGTTCACCACTTTACTTCCTCCTTCTCACTCCCTTTTAGGCCTCCTACATTCTCTTGCAAAATGGCCCCTTCCTCCACAATTATAAGAAACCCTTTCATCTATCCCCAGGGTAGTCTTGAAGGGTTTTCCCTCCTGCTGCTATTTCTTGGGGGTTCCCCCTTTCATTTTGCACACCTTCCATTTGGGCTGATTCACTTAACCTACTTCCCGCTTCTCATCATGATGGGACTCGAATAACCTAGTCATTTTCTGTAACACCTTTTCCTCAGTGTTTTCTTTTTTTTTTTATTCATTGATGGGTTGTGGGCGTCGCTGGCTGGCTAGGCCTGCATTTAGTGCCCGTCCCTAATTAAGAACATAAGAACATAAGAACTAGGAGCAGGAGTAGGCCAATCGGCCCCTCGAGCCTGCTCCACCATTCAATAAGATCATGGCTGATCTGATCCTAACTGCCAATCCACTATCACAGAACCATCTCCTGCATCTAACAGAATTAGACACACGAAATAGGAGCAGGATCAGGCTACACGGCCCCTGGGCCCGCTCCGCTAACCACAGGGCCATGACCGATCCGAACCTAGGCTCATGTCCAAATTCCTGCCCGCTCCCCGTAACCCTTAATTCCCTTTACTTCTACGAAACTGTCTATTTCTGTTTTAAATTTATGTAATGATGTAGCTTCTACAGTTTTTTGGGGCAGCATATTCCATGGACCTACCACCCTCTGAGTGAAGTAGTTCCTCCTCATCTCAGTTTTGAAAGAGCAGCCCCTTATTCTAAGACTATGCCCCCTAGTTCTAGTTTCACCCATCATCGGGAACATCTTCCCCGCATCCACCCGATCCAACCCCTTCACAATCTTATATGTTTCAATAAGATCGCCTCTCATTCTTCTGAACTCCAATGAGTAGAGTCCCAATCTACTCAACCTCTCCTCATATGTCCATCCCCTCATCCCCGGGATTAACCAAGTGAACCTTCTTTGTACTGACTCGAGAGCAAGTATGTCCTTTCTTAAGTATGGATACCAAAACTGTACGCAGTATTCCAGGTGCGGTCTCACCAATACCTTGTACAACTGAAGCAATACCTCCCTATTTTTATATTCTATCCCCCTAGCAATGAAAGCCAACATTCCATTGGCCTTCTTAATCACTTGCTGCACCTGCATACTAACCTTTTGAGTTTTGTGCACCAGGACCCCCAGATCCCTTTGTACTTCAGTACTTTCCAGTTTCTTGCCATTAAGATAATAACTTGCTCTATGATTTTTCCTGCCAAAGTGCATAACCTCACACTTTCCAGTATTGTGTTCCATCTGCCAAATCTCTGCCCACTTACTTAGCCTGTCTATGTCCCCTTGAAGGTTTTTTATGTCCTCCTCACTCACTACTTTCCCCCCCATCTTAGTATCATCTGCAAACTTTGATATGTTACGCTCGGTCCCCTCCTCCAAATCGTTAATATAGATTGTAAAGAGTTGGGGACCCAGCACTGACCCCCGCGGAACACCACTAGTTACTGATTGCCAGTCTGAGAATGAACCATTTATCCCAACTCTCTGCCTTCTGTTAGATAGCCAATCCTCTATCCATGCCAGAATATTACCCCCAATCCTGTGATTTTTTATCTTAAGCAATAATATTTTGTGTGGCACCTTGTCAAATGCCTTTTGGAAGTCTAAATACACTACGTCCACTGGTTCCCCTTTATCCACCCTATATGTTACTTCCTCAAAGAACTCCAGCAAATTTGTCAAACATGACTTCCCCTTCATAAAACCATGCTGACTTTGTCCTATTAAATTATGATTATCCAAATGTCCTGTTACTGTCTCCATAATAATGGACTCCAAAATTTTACCTACCACAGATGTTAGGCTAACCGGTCTATAGTTTCCAGCCTTCTGTCTACTGCCCTTTTTAAATAAGGGTGTTACATTAGCAGTTTTCCAGTCTGCCGGGACCATTGCCGACTCCAGGGAGTTTTGGAAAATTATTACCAATGCATCCACAATCCCTACCGCCACTTCCCTCAAGACCCTAGGATGTAAGCCATCAGGTCCAGGTGATTTATCCGCCTTGAGTCCCATTATTTTACCGAGTACCACTTCCTTAGTGATTTTGATCATGTTTAGCTCCTCCCCCACTTTAGCCCCCTGTTTGTCCAGTGTTGGGATATTCTTAGTGCCTTCTACTGTAAAGACCGATGTAAAATATTCATTCAGTGTTTTTGCCATCTCCATATTTCCCACCATTAATTTCCCGGTCTCATCCTTTAAGGGACCAACATTTACTTTAGCCACCCTTTTTCTTTTTTTATAACTATAAAATCTCTTACTATCTGTTTTTATATTTTTTGCTAATTTACTTTCATAATCTATCTTCCCTTTCTTAATGAATCTTTTTGTTATTTTTTGCTGTCTTTTAAAGTTTTCCCAATCCTCTATCCTCCCACTAGATTTGGCTACCTTATATGCCCTTGTTTTTAGTCGAATACTCTCCTTAATTTCTTTACTTAGCCACGGATGGCTGTCTTTTCTTTTACACCCTTTTCTTCTCAGTGGAATATATACTTTTTGGAAGTTGTAAAATAACTCCTTAAATGTACACCACTGATCATGTATCGTCAATTGCCCTTGAGAAGATGGTGGTGAGCCGCCCTCTTGAACCGCTGCAGTCCATATGACGTAGGTACACCCACAATGCTGTTGGGAAGGGAGTTCCAGGATTTTGGCCCAGCGACAGTGAAGGAACGGCAATACAGGTCCAAGTCAGGATGGTGTGTGGCTTGGAGGGGAACTTGTAGGTGGTGATGTTCCCATGCGTCTGCTACCCTTGTCCTTCTAAGTGGTAGAGGTCGCGGGTTTGGAAGGTGCTGTTGAAGGAGCTTTGGCGAGGTGCTGCAGTGCATCTTGTAGATGGTACACACTGCAGCCACAGTGCGCCGGTGGTGGAGGGAGTGAATGTTGGAGGTGGTGGATGGAGTGCCAATCAAGCGGGCTGCTTTATCCTGAATGGTGTCGAGCTTCTTGAGTGTTGTTGGAGCTGCACTCATCCAGGCAAGTGGAGAGTATTCCATCACACTCCTGACTTGTGCCTTGTAGATGGTGGAAAGGCTTTGGGAAGTCAGGAGGTGAGACAGTCGCCACAGAATTCCCAGCCTCTGGCCTGCTCTTATAGCCACAGTATTTATATGGCTGGTCCAGTTCAGTTTCTGATCAATGGTAACCCCCAGGATGTTGATAGTGGGGGATTCAGCGATGGTAATGCCATTGAATGTCAAGGGGAGATGGTTAGAGTCTCGCTTGTTGGAGTTGGTCATTGACTGGCACTTGTGTGGTGCGAATGTTACTTGCCACTTGTCAGCCCAAGTCTGAATGTTGTCCAGGTCTTGCTGCATATGGACACGGACTGCGTCAGTATCAGACGAGTCTCGAATGGTGCTGAACAGTGTGCAATCATCAGCGAACATCCCCATTTCTGACCTTATGATGGAGGGAAGGTCATTGATGAAACAGCTGAAGATGGTTGGGCCTAGGACACTGCCCTGAGGAACTCCTGCAGTGATGTCATGTGATTGAGATGAATGACCTCCAACAACCACAGCCAACTTCCTTTGTGCTAGGTATGATTCCAACCAATGGAGAGTTTTCCACTTGATTCCCATTGACTTTAGTTTTGCTAGGACTCCTTGATGCCACACTCGATCAAATGCTGCCTTGATGTCAAGGGCAGTCACTCTCACCTCACCTCTTGAGTTCAGCTGTTTTGTCCATGTTTGGACCAAGGCTGTAATGAGGTCAGGAGCTGAGTGGCCCTGGCGGAACCCAAACTGGGCGTCAGTTAGCAGGTTATTGCTGAGTAAGTGCCGCTTGATAGCACTGTCGACGACACCTTCAATCACTTTGCTGATGATTGAGAGTAGACTGATGGGATGGTAATTGGCCGGGTCGGATTTGTCCTGCTTTTTGTAGACAGGACATACTTGGGCAATTTTCCACACTGCCGGGTAGATGCCAGTGTTGTAACTGTACTGGAACAGCTTGGCTAGGGGCGCAGCTAGTTCTGGAGCACAAGTCTTCAGTACTATTGCCGGAATGTTGTCAGGGCCCATAGCCTTTGCAGTATCCAGTGTCTTCAGCCATTTCTTGACATCACGTGGAGTGAATTGAATGGGCTGAAGACTGGCATCTGTGATGCTGGGGACCTCAGGAGGAGGCCGAGATGGATCATCCACTCGGCACTTCTGGCTGAAGATAGTTGCAAATGCTTCAGCCTTGGCTTTTGCACTCACGTGCTGGGCTCCACCATCATTGAGGATGGGGATTTTTTTTGGAGCCTCCTCCTCCTGTTAACTGTTTAATTGTCCACCACCACTCACGACTGGATGTGGCATGACTGCAGAGCTTTGATCCGATGGTTGTGAGATCGCTTAGCTCTGTCTATCACATGTTGCTTCCGTCGTTTGGCATGCAAGTAGTGCTGTGTTGTAGCCTCACCAGGTTGACACCTCATTTTTCGGTATGCCTGGTGCTGTTCCCGGCATGCTCTCCTGCACTCTTCGTTAAACCAGGGTTGATCTCCCAGCTTGATGGTAATGGTAGAGTGAGGGATATGCTGGGCCATGAGGTTGCAGATTGTGGTTGAATACAATTCTGCTGCTGCTGATGGCCCACAGCGCCTCATGGATGCCCAGTTTTGAGTTGCCAGATCTGTTCGAAATCTGTCCCATTTAGCACGGTGGTAGTGCCACACAACACGATGGAGGGTATCATCAACATGAAGACAGGACTTCGTCTCCACAAGGACTGTGCGGTGGTCATTTCCACCAATGCTGTCATGGACAGATGCATATGCAACAGGTAGATTGGTGAGGACGAGATCAAGTAGGTTTTTCCCTCTTGTTGGTTCCCTCACCACCTGTCGCAGACCCAGTCTGGCAGCTATGCCCTTTAGGACTCGGCCAGCTCGGTCAGTTGTGGTGCTACCGAGCCACTCTTGGTGATGGACATTGAAGTCCCCCACCCAGAGGACATTTTGTGCCCTTGCTACTCTTAGTGCTTCTTCCAATTGGTGTTCAACATGAAGGAGTACTGATTCATCAGCTGAGGGAGGGTGGTAGGTGGTAATCAGCAGGAGGTTACCTTACCCATGTTTGACTTGATGCCATGAGACCTCATGGGGTCCTGAGTTAATGTTGAGGACTCCCAGGGCTACTCCCTCCCGACTGTATACCACGGTGCCACCACCTCTGGTGGGTCTGTCCTGCCGGTGGGACAGGACTTACCCAGGGATGGTGATGGTGGTGTCTGGGACATTGGTTGTACGGTATGATTCGGTAATTATGACTATGTCAGGCTGTTGCTTGACTAGTCTGTGGGACAGCTCTCCCAATTTTGGCACAAGCCCCCAGATGTTGGTAAGGAGGACTTTGCAGGGTCGACAGGGCTGGGTTTGCCGTTGTCGTTGTCATTGCTTGACATCGGTATCGAACCAGCTTTCCACATGAGCCCTTATATAGGACAAACAATGGCTAGTCAGGGTCCTTAATCAATGATTCAATCCCTTTCCCTCTAATTTTTCTTTCAGGATCTCTCCTCCTAAGGTTTCATTGTACACTGCCCAGAGATGATCAGCAAACTGCCTAGGCCATTCTTTTGGGCCTTGGGTAGTTGATTCTATCTTTCGAAAAGGGTTTCCTACTTTGGCCCCCAATAATTTCCGTAGTTCCTCCACCAATTCCTCCCATTCTGATTCGCCATTTCTAACGGCCTTCAGGAGGCCGCAAAAACGTCAGGTTCTAGTGTGAACAATAACTGTCTTTTCTTCCTTATTGCAATTTGCCATAGAGGCATGTTGCTCTACTATCATTAGATGGTTTTCTATCTCTCCTCCCCTACTCAATTTGCCTATTTCCTTCGCTAAACTTTTAAGATCAGTTAGGGAATACTCCTGATGGTACTGCCTTTCTTTCTTCATACCTCCGTCCTCATCTGTGCCATACTTATACTTAGTGGTATGGAGGGGACACATTCTCCCATCCTCCCTTTTCGTGGGTGCATACGCCGGGGGTCTCCAATGTTCTCCAGGCTGTCCATAGTCTAACTCCTCTTCCTCATTGCTTACACACCCTGGTGCCATTGCACATACTATCCATTTTTGGCAGACAGTTTCCCCTCTGACTCCTGTAGGATGAGCGGAATTACCCTTCGCTCCTTCCAGCAGGTTATAGAGTTCAGACTTGAGACTAATGAGAAATTACACCAGATACATAGGACAGGATTTTCATTGGGCCGTGGAGGTGGGATTGGAGGCATATGGGGGGTTAAAATCCCGAAGTCGGGGGGCACAAACCCATCCGCCCCAACCCGCCTCCATGCCAGTTTCAAAGGAGGCCCGCACTGGGACCCGCCTCCCCAAGGCGGGAAGGGGATTAGTGCCAATTAACTGCCTGTTAACAGGTAGTTAACAGGCAGTTTTTAGCCTAATCCCTATTTTCATTCTTGAAGTGTGGGATTCCCGACGGCTCCAAACCACGCCAAGTTAGCGAGGTGGGCCATCGGGCTAAAGGGCTTGGAGGGGATGAGTGCAGAGGTAAGTGTGTTTGGTGTGTTTAAAGTGTTTAAAGAAGTTTTACTTACCTTTACAGCCTTCCTTCCTTCAGGTCTCGGGAGTCCCTCATCTCACCGGCACAGAAAGCAAAATGGCCGCGATCTGTCAAAAATTGCAGCATTCAGCTTTCTGTTCCGGAGAGGTCTCTAAACTATCCTGAGATCTGACTCTGACTGCAGTGCTGATATTCTTATAGCCGCCGTGTTTTATACAGCTTTCCTTGTCTTTTGCATTAAATCATTCATTCAGAGATAGTGAAATGTTCCTTTAATGTTAGTCTGAGCTGTTTTGAGCTGTCAAACATTTACACTCACACATCCTGTGTGGCTATTATTCAGTTTGTCCTTATCACAGGCCAAATTTGTTCATTCACTCCTAATGTTTACAAAGGTGGCAGAAAAGCACTTGGTTCGATTCATGAGTTACATCGTATTCTGCATTTCAAAACTTCAAAGGTTTGACTTCTCACCTCAGAAAAGTTACCAGAGACACCGGGCTCAAATTTCCAAGCCCCGTGGAGGTGGGTTTGGAGGTGGGAGTGGTGGGAAAATTGCAGAATTGGGGGGCAGGAACCTGTAAGAAGTCGCAATAATTTACAGTTCTGAAGCTTCATTTTTTAGATTAAAGAATCCCTGGGCGTTGTGCTTTTAAATTTCCAGGGATAAAAATGGCTGTCATACCACATGGCCGAAGACAAAGGGACTTGGAAAGCAGCTTTCTGTGTCTGGAAGTAAGGTTCAATGGAGCTGCCAATCAAAGGGGTGTCCCCACCCCCCCTGCAGCAGGACAATCGATGCCTGTTTACAAAACGTTACCACAGGACAATGCTTTGTTTACAAAGCAATTGAATGCTATTAGCATTTGTTTGTTTATCGAGTGGATACATCTAAACTGCAGAAGAGACTTTTGTATCTTGAATGGGAACCATTTAAGAACTGAATGGGTTTTAAATCACCTAGCATTCTGGACAATAGAGCAGTTGTATTTCCCTTTTGTTTCAGCCCAGGGAGCTCCAGAAGACACATTAACCCAGTCCAACCACTCTGAGTTAGCCAATCACAGCTTTCTCTTGTGTATTGGACCCTTTGGGTGGGAATTTTGCACACAGCCCTTGCAGGGCAGAATGGCAGGACCTCACCAGGTATTTAAGATAGCTGCTGAGAAGCTATCACTCTTTTTGCTTCACTGGACCACAGGTGAGCAGGGTGTTCTGACTCCTCAACAAGACAACCTAGCAGGAGTTTGAGGTGGTGATTTAAGGGAATTGCTAAGATTGTTTAAATAACATTGTAGCCATTGTATCCCTCGTTTTCACCATCTGCAACCCCCTGTTATATAGTTTTACTGTAATTACTGTGTTCGTGTGGTATAGTTTATTCTTTTGATTGTAGTTTATTTAGGTAATAAAACTTGATTTTTCTCTCATCCAAACCACTTGTCCGTTTTAATATCATTAATTATAAGTTCCTCCACTCAGAACTGAAGGAGGGGTAGCGATTCAAAACCGCTGTTTGTAAATTGGTTTAGAGTGCAGCAGCAAAAGGCTGCTGACCAGGTGAATTACCGTAAACCAGGTAAAAGGTTGGAATTGGTCAGAGCTCAGAGGCAAAGGCTGCTGGCCAGGTAAATTACCATAAACCAGTTAAAAGATGCCCCCCTTACAAACCCATCACGCCCCCAACCCGCCTCCGTGCCAATGTCCCAGGAGGCGGGTATCTGACCTGTGCTGGGAACTGCTTCCCCGAGGCGGGAAGGGGATTAGTACCAATTAACTGCCTGTTAACAGGTAGTTAACAGGCAGTTTTTTGCCTAATCCCTATTCATAGCCCTGAATTGTGGGCTTTGTGATGGCTCCGAACCATGGCAAGTTAGTGAGGCGGACCGTTGGTCTGAAGGGCTTGGAGGGGTCGAGATGTCCGTTGTGCAGGTGAGTGATGGGTGCATGTGTGCAGAGGTAAGTGTGTGAGGTAAGTGTAAAGTGTTTTAATATGTTTTACTTACCTTTACTTTCTCCTGCAGGCTTCCTCCCTTCAGTTCTCGGGAGTCCCTCAGTTCACCGGCACAGAAAGCAGAATGACCGCTGAACTGTCAAAAGCTGCAGCCTCTGCTTTCTGGTCTGGAGAGCTCTCTAACTGAGTCTGAGTAGAAGGACTCAAGTTAGAAGACAGATTGTCAGTGTTTGACAGCTTCACAGAGCTGTCAAACGCTGATTTTTCATCTGTCAAAAGCTCTTGACAGATGAAATGTCAATCGCTGACGTAACCAGGTGTCCCTTAATTGGCCTGATGAGCCCGCTGGGAAAATAGCGTGGGTTGGCTGCAAGTCAATGGAGGCGGGACTACAACTCAAAAAGTGGGAGTCCCGCCTCCATCACATCCCCATTGATAAATTCGAGCCCAGCATGTCTACAATCTAAGGGGGTTTGTTTCTCTCTGTTGACTATCACTACCCCCTGCAGTCACAACCATGTCTCCTGCCTTATCAGTGAAAGACTGCTTATTACATTCACCAACTTTATTTCACTTTGTAAAACCTTTTTGCCTGGCAAAGCATTTCAAGAAATATGTAAATTCAGGGAAATAACAACAGAAAATGCTGGAACAACTCAGCAGGTCGGGCAACATCCGTGGAGAGAAATTTGAGTTGACGTTTCGGGTCGAACCCTTCTTCAAAACTGGAAAGAAAAGAAAATAGATCGAAGGCAGGGCTGCGATCGGACAAAAGAAGTGAAAGAAACAAAAGAGCTAGACGAGATGGTAATAGGCTGAGATTAGGTGTAAAGTGTACTGGCAGGGCAAGAGATAGCTGCCAGGTGTGAGAGAGAAACAAAAGGAAAGGGGGGGGGGAAAGGAGTGGAAAAATTACAAGAAAAAATGTGTAATAGGGGCCGAGGTTCTGATCTGAAATTGTTGAACTCGATATTGAGTCCGGAAGGCTGCAGAGTGCCTAGTCGGAAGATGAGGTGCTGTTCCTCGAGTTTACGTTGAGCTTCCGTGGAACAATACAAGAGGCCAAGGACGGTGAGGTCCGAGTGGGAATGGAGCGGTGAATTAAAATGACAGGCGACCGGAAGCTCAGGGTCACCCTTACGGACTGAACGTTCAGGGTCTGTATATACTTTCTGCAGGACCCCCTCAAGTAACTGTCACCAGAATTTTTTTGAGTTATAGTTATTTACATGAAAGCATCCTACATTTTCTGCAGTAACCTGACTATTTCTTGTTGCTTGCACCGTCTCTTGACACGACACATTAGCGTTAACTGGTATAACATAATTATCAGCTGAATAATGACTAGAATGTGGGAAACAATCCTTATCCAAGGATGAACCTTGATATTCATGCCGATATTCCCCCAAGGCGAATTGTCCCCAACTCTAAGTATTTCCGCCCTTATCTCATGAATCTTCTGGGCCAAAACATAATAATGTTTTTGAGACTGTTTAATACACTTCATGAACCCTATCAGGTACTCGGGCAGGGGTGGTATGTTGTATCCAAATCTCGCAACATATTGGTGCAACCGCTCTTTTAGCTCATCTTTTCTATTAATAGTCAGTTGGTCATGTGAATATATAATACATTTAATAACACCCGCGCTCCAATCCGTAAAGGTCGGACTGGAGTAAAACAAAATGTTCCTGTCGCAATAGGACAGATCAGATTACCGTACTGGTATTCCCGGTGTATGGTGCTTCAGCCAGTTGCAGTACTGTTTCACCGGATATACTTGCACCGATTTTCTCACCCAACACATAGTCAAATTCAGTTGGTAGGTGGACATAACTCTTAAAAGTTGATCAGACAACCACGAGGGAAGCCTCACCTCAGCAATTCACTGTAGGTCTCCCCTGGCTTGCTCCACCAACCAAGATCCACACATTATACAGACGTCATTTCACGCAGCTTTGTCGAAAACATAAACTTAAATTTAATAATGTCCACTATCTTTACAATACACACAGCAAGTTAAAACATCAGGCATCACTAGTAACACCACTACAAACATTCTGTGAAATAACTTCACACACAATAATAGCATTCCCTTTCTTTCCCCCTGGTCACACATAGTTAAAATTGGTCAGAAATCTTAAAAATACTAATTATTGATGCGATTGCCTCATTTCCAGAACTAGAGGCCAGCACACAATTTACACCAACCAGAATTTCACCGTGGCCACAATAAAAATCTGGTTTTAATAGGTTAATTAACCTCATAACTCCAATTTAATCCAGATCAATTTCTTTAACCAATATCACGTGAAAAAGAAAGGAAGAAGCCACATTAACAAAGAAACAATCACCCATGCCTTGTAAACATTCAAATTAATTTTCTTCCAGGCACATTGGCAACTGTAACTTCAAGGCTGAAGCTTATCTTTTGTAAAATAATTAACAAACTTAAATTGAAATCAATTAACAAACGTAAAACAGCACACGCTTGTCCATCATTCAAGACAAGTCTTCAAAGGGTTAAACAGCTTTTAACTCTCTGTCGATAAAACTTTTAAGTTTCCCTCTACCAGTAGCCATTTCGGTTTTTGGTACTAATAAAGTCTAAATCTTAGGGGTGTTATTCTCTTTTTTTTACTATGTCGTGAGGTAGTAAGAATTTGTAGGTCTCATCTGTGAATAGAAGGTGACTCCGGAACTAGGGCCGAGGAGGCTTCTACAGCTCTTGCTCACTGTCCACCTTCACTTGGATCATACTGTACCTGGTGAGACGTGCCATTGGGCATTTCCTCCGTATCATCCCAGCAGACCGGCTGCACCCCAATCATGCTCATAACCGTAGTCTGTTGTTTTCTTGACCTGCTTGTGGGCTGAAAAAGATTCATCTGGTTAATATGAAACCACTTAACTTTCTTAGGTAGCTGAACTGCATACACCATGGGGCTAGCCTTATCAACGATACTGTATGGTCCCTTGTACAAGTGTTCGAACACATCCACCCTCGTGTAGTTTCGAACCATCACCTGGCTACCAACCTCCCAATCCTGTGGCTTACTTGGGACTAGAAGTAATCGGTGGCCTTGGTGAGCCCTTCCAATATTGTGGGCAGCTCCCAGGTGTAACTCTCTCAGAATTTCTCACAAGTCATTTAGGAACTTATCCCTGGTTACCTCTTTGATCTGTTTCTCTGTTAATGTAGGAATCAGCAAGTGTGTTGGGGTTCTCATGAGCCTCCCTGTAACCAATTCATGTGGAGAATATCCCGTTCCCTTTGACTCTGTACTGCGTATATTCATCAGGATTAGAAGCAGTACCTCGTCCCACTTGGTGGGGCTATAATTCAGTTCTTTACGTAAAGCCAGTTTTAGGGTACGGTTCATTCTTTCCACAATTCCCGACGGCTGCGGGTTGTGGGCAACATGCCATTTTCCTTCAATCCCCAACAGTTTAAGAGTAGCCTGCATAACCTGACCTGTGAAATGGCTCCCTTGGTTTGACTCCACTACACGAGGGAGTCCCCATCTAGAGAACACCTCTTTTACTGGTGTTTTCGCAGCCCACAACGCCGTGGCTTATTTACAAGGGAACACTTCTACTCATTTAGTGAAATTGTCCACTAACACCAGGCAATATTTATTGCCCTTATTAGTAGTGGGGAAGGGTCCAATAAAATCAATCTGGACACATTACCATGGCCCTTCAGCCCTTTGCGTATGTCCCAAAGGTGCCTTTTTCCTGTGTGGGTCAGAATTATTGGCAGCACATATCAAACAGTTTTTACAAAAATCCTCCACAACTCCCCTAAGGTGTGGCAACCATCCCACTTCTTCCACTCTCTTCCAGGTGGTTTTGGGTCCTGGGTGTCCCGCCCCTGGACCTCCATGTGCTAGTTGAATGAATTCCTCCTGGTATCCCTCTGGAACTACCCACTTGTCACCTTTAAACAGCATCCCTTCTCTGATCTCTACATCCCTAGCTCTGTAGGGTCCCTCTATGACTCTTCCCTCTTCCTTTTCCTCTATAATTGCCCTTAATACTACATCTTTTAAATGAATGTGTTACGTCCGTGTAGAAACGGACTGCGGAGAACGGTACAACAGGTGTTTACTCAACGTGGCTCAAACTGCAACTGAACTGTACAGATCAGTACTCAGTGTTATATACAGGTGTGGTCACTGCCGGTACTACAGTATACATGAGCTGTAAGAAGTAGTTCCCCCCTTAAAGGTACATACGTTAAAATTCCTCCCCTTTTAGATAAACAGTACCATAACACTCATTTAACAATTAAATATCAAACTAATTACAATTAACACTTTTAACATGCAACATTAGCTGAAAATAGTCTATTTATAAATTCAGTCTTTGGGGAGGCTTCCTGATCCTTTCTGGATAGCGCCTTTCCTGAGTGTCTTGCTCTGGCCCCCTGTCATTGGTTGGTTCATCAGCTTCCGATGCTAATGTTTCTGGGGTAGATGCTAGCTGCACATCGGGTTCATCACCAGGTATGTATAGGCGAGGCATGGGGTTGACTTGTTCCTGTGACTCTAGGATCTGGTCAGCATGGCGTCTCATGATGCTCTCCCCAACGTCCACTGTGTATATTAGTGGCCCCTGCCGTGTGCATATCGTTCCTGGCTGCCATTTTTCTGTTCGGTAGTCGCGGGCCAAGACTGGTTGCCTTATATTGAAGCTTCTTGTTGGCTTCTCATGGATGTGCTGGGATTGCTTACTCTCAACATCTCTTCGTACGTTTGGTCTGAGCAAATCCAGGCGAGATCTTAACCTTCGGTTAAAGAACATCATGGCTGGGGCCTGGTTGGTGACTGTATGTGTCGCATTCCGGTAGGTGAACAGGAAATTGTCCACCTTGTGCTGCAGCAGAATGTTGTCATTGTACATAGCCTTTATTGCCTTCTTAAAGGTTTGTATGAACCTCTCAGCCAATCCATTTGTGGCTGGATGATACGGGGCGGATGTGTAATGCCTTACCCCATTCTTTTTCAAGAACTTCCGGAACTCTTCGGACACAAACTGTGGTCCGTTGTCGGAGCAAATCTGTTCTGGCAAGCCATTCCTGGCAAAAATGGTCCGTAAGACTGCAATAGTTTTCTCCGTGGTGGTGGAGGACATTTTGATGACCTCAGTCCATTTCGAGTGCACATCCATGGCTATTAAAAACATTGCGTCCATGAATGGCCCAGCAAAATCAATATGCACCCGTTGCCATGGAGATGAGGGGCACTCCCATGGGTGTAGAGGGGCCTGTGGTGGTGCATTTTGGACTTTCTGGCATCCTGAGCAGCTCTTGATCATGTCCTCGATTTGTTTATCGATTCCCGGCCACCACACATAAGCCCTGGCTAGGCTTTTCATTTTTACCCCTCCCAGATGACCCTCATGAAGCTCATTGAGCATTCTTTCCCTTAACTTGGGTGGAATTAACACTCGGGATCCACACATCAAGGTCCCCAGGCACACTGACAGCTGTTCTCTCCTTGTCGAGAATGCTGGCAACAGTGAGTCGCCATGTGCTGGCCATCCCTTCACTGTCAAATCATACACCCGAGACAGTGTCGGGTCATTTCGGGTTTCCTTTTCGATACAAGTGTTAGTTACCGGTATGTATTCAACTATAGTCGAATGGAATATTTCGACAGGATACACTGCTGGTGCTTCCTCCGCGTGATAGCCCATCAGCATTTCCATGCTGTTTCATGCCCTTATATTCAATCTCATAGTGTTGCGCCCCTAGAAAAAGTGACCTTCTTTGTAGTCGTCGCGCAGTCATCACCGGAACGCCCTTCTTCAGATTAAAAATGGAGACAAGAGGCTGGTGATCAGTCAGCAAGATGAATTTCTGCCCGTGCAGATAGTGATTGAACTTTCTCACTCCCCACACTAGGCTGAGTGCCTCCCTGTCATTCTGGGCGTAGTTATGCTCGGCTGAGGCTAGTGATCGTGACGCAAAGGCTATTGGCCTCTCTGAGCCATCCGAGAATTTGTGCGACAGCACCACTCCAATGCCGTAGGGTGACGCATCACATGCCAACCGAATTGGTAATGCTGGGTTGTAATGGGCCAATACCTCTTTCGATGTGATTAGTGATTTGCTCTTCTGGAAAGCTCATCTACATTCGTCATTCCACTTCCATGGCACCCCAGTTTGCAGTAGAGTGTTCAGTGGGTGTAGTATTGTAGACAAATTTGGCAAGGACTTATGGTAGTAGTTTACCAGCCCGAGGAACGACCTCAGTTGTGACACATTTTCTGGTGCTGGAGCCTTGACTACTGCCTCAATCTTCTCTGGGGACTTATGTAACCCCTCTTTATCGATAACGTGGCCACAATACGAGATCTGTTTTCTAAAAAACTCGCATTTGGGGCGGTTATCTCGGAGCCCATATTCCTGCAATCTAGTGAGCACCTGCTCCAGGTTGGCAAGGTGGTCACTGTCATTTTCGCCCGTGACCAGGATGTCATCCAAATAACACTGGGCCCCTGGGATCCCTTGCAGGACTTGTTCCATTACCCTCTGCCAAATAGCCGGAGCTGATGCTACCCCGAACACCAGCCGGTTGTATTGGTAGAGACCTTTATGGGTGTTGATTGTGAGGTATTTTTTTGATGCTTCTTCTACCTCCATTTGCAGATAAGCCTGGGCCAGATCAATCTTAGTGAAGCATTTCCCTCCAGATAGCGAGGCGAAAATATCTTCAATCCGCGGAAGTGGATATTGTACGGTGTGAAGGACTGGGTTCACTGTTACCTTAAAGTCCCCACAGATGCGAACCTTTCTTGGTTCCCCAGGCATGCTGCTCAACGACTTTTTCATCACAGGGACGATGGGTGTAGCCCACTTGCTCCAGTCTACCTTGGACAGTACACATGAACGTTCCAGACTCTCCAGCTCTGCTTCGACGGCTGGGCGGATCGCATAAGGTACCGGTCTGGCCTTAAAAAATTTTGGGCTTGCGTTTTCTTCAATTTTAATCATTGCTGTCATGCCTTTTAGTGTTCCGAGTCCTTGCTGGAACACTTCTTTCGCGTCAGTTAGGATCTTTGACAGTCGCCCAGGTGTGACATCATCATCCTTTTTGTCAGCCACAGTCAGTGCCTGTATGGAATGCCAATCCAGTTGTATTTTCCGGATCTATTCACATCCCAGTAATGGTGGTCCTCCATCTTGTAATACATACAGGTCTAGTTTTGGTGTTTCCTTACCGTTATATAGAACGGTCACCCTTATTTTTCCTTTGGGGTAGACTTTTTGCCCCGTGTACGTCTTCAAAATAATTTTTGTTTCTCTCAAGGGTATGTGTGAGAATAGCCGCTCGTAGTCCCGTCGGTTTATGACTGTTAGAGCTGATCCTGTGTCCAATTCCATCTTTACCTGGACCCCTTCTATCTTGAGAGTGATCCAAATAGTTCGGTGATCCTCCGTTTTGATCACATTATGTAGTTTCAGACAACTCAGTTCCCTGCTTTCGGAGTCGTTATCACTCTTTTGTTCGTCTGAACTATTCTCCGTTATCTTATGTACCTTCTTGTACTTCCCTTTGGTCGGTTTCTTATTGCTGGTTTTCTTTCCCGACCTGCAGACTCGTGTTATGTGTCCTACTTTTCCACACTGTCTGCACACTTTGTCTTTGAACCAGCAATCATTCTGGTCATGTGTTGTTGTGCCGCAGCGATAGCACTTCTCTGTTCCATATGACATTTTGTTTGTGCCATATGTAATGATATCAGTAAATAGTGATGTTATTTGCCTGTTTGATTATCATGTTGCGTACACACCGGGTAAGCTGAGGTACACAGCAGACACGTTGTCCAGAGCTGTTGACCCAGGAGAGCCCGCAAACACAGTGAAAAGACTGAAGTACAAGGCAAAAGACAGTGGAACTGACTTCTACCAGAGCATGCTTGTATACCGCACAACGCCGCTCGAGTGTGGTAAGTCACCAGCCCAACTCCTGATGGGACGTCGGCTAAGGTCAAACCTACCCATCCCGGAGAACCTCCTGAAAACAAAAGAGGGGGAGAAAGTGAGGAAGTTCAAAGAACAACAGAAAGAAAAGCAAACGTACTACTATGACAGAGGAACACAAAACCTACCTGAACTCCACACTGGTGACCAAGTAAGGTTCAAAGACAAAACAAACACATGGACTCAGAAGGGAACTGTCCTGAGTGAAGTTCAACCAAGACCATACACCATTCAGACAGATGAGGGTGCTGTTCACAGAATCACAGAATCCCCACAGTGCAGATAGAGGCCATTTCGGCCCATCGAGCCTCCACCGACACATATCCCACCCTATCCCCGTAACCCCACGTATTTAATCCCCTAACACTAAGGGTCAATTTATCATAGCCAAATCAACCTAACCCGCACATCTTTGGACTGTGGGAGGAAACCGGAGCACCCGGAGGAAACCCACGCAGACACAGGGAGAATGTGCAAACTCCACACAGACAGTCGCCCGAGGCCAGATTTGAACCCGGGTCCCTGGCGCTGTGAGGCAACAGTGCTAACCACTATGCCACCATGCCCCCCTGTTCTGAGAAGAAATTGTCGAGATCTTCTCATGGGACCAGCCACAGCAGGTCAAGAGACTGATACTGTTGAACAACCTGATCACACAGCTGAGAACCAATCACCTGAGGCAACAACTCAGATTCAAGGACAATCAATCAGAAAATCCTCAAGACGCGTGAAGCCTCCTGAGAGACTGATTGAGAAAATTTAAGGACTATTGTTATAGAAGGAAGTAATGTTATCTTATTCTTTCTTCAAGTTCTAGTGCATTTACATATTTCATGTGAACACACAAAGCAAGGTTAAAAAACCTTGATAATGATAATGTTAATGTAAGTTCATTAAGTGTTACAGTTAAAATGCAGATTAATACAAAGAAAACGTGTTGTTAGTTAAAAGTAAAATACTTTTGTTTTAAGAAAGGGAGATGTAATGATATCAGCAAATAGTGATGTTATTTGCCTGTTTGATTATCATGCCTTACCAGCATAGTTGCATGTATTGATTACTTATGCCTGACCAGCAGAGGTCATGTGAGAGACAAGCAGTTGAGTTTAGTTTCGGTTTCGTTCTAGATGCATCACTAGCTTGATGTCTCCTGTAAAAGCTGTATAAAAGAGTTGAACAAGCTTTAGATTAAAAGTCATTCTCTTTCATAAATGTCTCGTCATTGAACCCACAAAGAAATCAATACACCATATTCTTGCGGTCTCTGTTGTATCTCTGCAGCGCCCCGTGCTGCTGCTTCATATGATACCGCAATGCTGAAAGCCTTTTCCAGCGTAAGGTCCTTTTCAGGTAAAAGCCGTTTCTGGGTTCCTTCACTTTGAAGCCCACACACAAACTTGTCCCTTAAAGTATCTGCCAATCCCGCTCCAAACTGGCAGTGTTTCGATAGTTTGCGCAGTTCTGTTAAATAATCAGCATTGCTTTCATCCTTATGCTGGTTCCGTTTGTGAAACTTGAATCTTTCTGCTATCAGCAGCGGTGTGGGATTTAAATGTTCCTTTAGTATCGTTACTATGTCTTCAAAACTCTTTTCCATTGGCTTCGTTGGGGTTACTAGATTTCGTAATAAACCATACGTCTTTGCACCCATTAAATTTAACAATACCGACGCTTTCTTGTCATCTAACACCTCATTTGCCTTGCAGTACACCTCTATTCATTCAACATATGTAGTCCAATCTTCAACTTCATTGTCAAATGCGGTGATACTGCCACTCTTCGGCATTTTGGGTGTGGTTTAAAATGGCGTCTCCCAATGGCTTAAAATGGCGTCTCCCACGCTTTCCTTCCTCCCCCGCTGCTGCCGACACCACTCCCGGTGGTTCTCGTGGCAATGGCAGCGCCCTGTAGGTTTTAGCGCGTCTCTTTCTCCCTCTCTCCGACGCTGCTCGGCCCCTGAACACCGGCTGCACCCTGTGTGCTCTGCCCTCTCTCTCTCTCCCCGTCGACGCTGCTCGGCCCTTTGCTGTGCTGCTCGGTCGGGCTCTAGCCCGCCGCCGTCCGGGAAGGGTCTGCGCACTACCTGTTGCCAGCCCGTTTCGCTGGACCACCTCAACTGGAAAGCCAAGCCTGGCTCTCGACAGCTTCCCCCGCAATTCTCGAGTCTCTGCTGGATGACTGGGTGGTTGCCCGTGGTCAACGCCTGAGTCTCTGGCCTTGACCTCTAATCCACTGTTCTCCAGGAACGAATTCACGGGAGGTGATGCAGAGTTGCAGGTAGGTTCGAACCTGCCTCGTCGCCAATGTTACGTCCGTGAATAATAAGAAACGGACTGCGGAGAATGGTACAACAGGTGTTTACTCAACGTGGCTCAAACTGCAACTGAACTGTACAGATCAGTACTCAGTGTTATATGCAGGTGTGGTCACTGCCGGTACTACAGTATACATGAGCTGTAAGAAGTAGTTCCCCCCTTAAAGGTACATACATTACAGAATGGTTTTAAGATCCAGTGGGAGGGAGACCATACTCTGAGCAGAGGTGACAGTGACCACCACTCCTGACTGGTAAGGGTCCCATGGGACTCCTCTCTCTGCACCCTCCGAGCCAGTTTGTCGGCTTTTTGATTGCCTTTCCACCTGGGCTCGGTTTTAGAGTGAGCCTTGACCTTGTGGATATAATACTCATGCTCTTTTCCCTTTACAGCTTCCAATATTGTTGCCAACATCGGGGCTATGATCAAAGGCTTTCCATCCGCTGACTTAAACCCTCATCTGGCCCAAATGGCCAAATATTCTGTACATGAGTTGCATGTAAACATTGAGTCAGAGCAGATGGTGTAAGGAGGGGAAATTCTGTGGGGTGTGTGACCACATAGGTGACTGCGGCTAATTCTGCCTGCTGAGCACTTAGAGTATTGGGGAGTAACAGGGCCACTTCCAAATTCCGATCCAGATCATAAATTCCACATCCCTTTTTCCTTTCTCCCTTTTCCACAAAACTCGAGCCATCCACATAGATGTCTTGCCCTTTGGGGTGTATCCCTGATTTAAAATTCCCTTTCATTTCTCACACTCCCTCAACTGTACAAGTATGAGATTCTCCCTTGTAATTAAGGTTGAAGGTTAATTTAGGGTCTCCAATGGCTTCAGCCTTAAGATCCATGCCTTCTAACAGTAACATCCATCTAGCTATCCACACACTAGACACTGCTCCCTCTTTAATTTTCCCGTCTAAGTGTAAACGAGTTGGGGTGTGATGGATTGATAGAGTGACGGGTTGGGTTCCTGTGAACACCGCAAAATGTTTTACCGCCCAAAAGGTAGCTAGCAAATGTCGCTCACTAGTGGAATAGCTTCTTTCCACTTCCGCCAGGACTCTGGAGGCATCGGCCACCGGTCTCATGTGATGGTACACTTCCTGCATAAGGATGGCACTCAGACTGGCATCTGTAGCTGCCACTTCCAAATAAAAGCTTTTCCCTGGATCGACAACTCCCAAAGCTGGAACTATCTGTAGGTCTTGTTTTAACTGGACAAAGGCTTCCTCACATTCTCCGTCCCACTCCCATTCTACACCCTTCTTCAATAATCTCAGTAAGGGGCCCACTGTAGCTGCGTAGTTCTCAATTAATTCCCTACAGTAACCTGTCAGACCCAAAAACGATTGGAGAGCAGTTACCGAGCCTGGTCGGGGTAACTCCTGCACCGCCTTACGCTTAGCCTCACCTATCGCACGTTCGCCTGGTCGAATAGTGAGTCCCAGGAACTGAACCTCCTCTTCCCCTATCTGTGCCTTCTTGTCTTAAATCCAGCTGTTTTAAGCAATCCCAGCAACTCCTCCAACAATTTCTCATGTTCTCCTTCACTTTCGGAAAACTACAGTAAATCGTCTACATACTGTATCAGTCGATCTGGGAGACTGAACTCCTTTATGCATGCTTCCATACACTGATGAAAAATAGAGGGGCTGTTATGGAATCCCTGTGGAAGACAAGTCCATGTATACTGTTGTCCTTTAAAGGTGAAGGCAAATTTGTACTGATCCTCAGGGTGCAACGGGATGGACCAAAACCCATTTGATATTTCTAGGACCGTAAATACCATGGCGTGCCTAGGAATGTTACCAGTCAGATCTACTGTGGCTGCTACTGTAGGGGCACAAGCAGGGATGTTCTTGTTCAACACTCTATAATCGATGGTCATTCGCCAGGAGCCATCTGGCTTCTTTACTGGCCATACGGGAGAGTTCACGTGTGTAGCCAAGGGTCTCACGACTCCTTGTTCTACAAAGGATGTTACAGCCTTTTCCAAGTCCCTCTCTGTTTCTTTGGGGAAGGTATATTGTTTTTGTGGGCGGAGCATGGGCTCTCCTCCTACCCTGACTTCTACCCCTGTCACCCTCCCACAATCGTGCTTATACGTGGCAAAAACTTATTTGTTAGCTTTAACTACAGCTGTGTACCTTTCTGGCACTCTTGCTATTAAAGTTTGTAAATCGTAGGGGCCTGTCGGAGTCACTACTCAAGCCTCTCCATGTCTTGTAGGTATTACTACCACTTCGTTGTTACTCTCCATTCCTCCCCACAGGCAGTCATTGTGCATGTCTACTATCACATTGTGCTCTAACATCCAATCTGAGCCTACGACCCCCAATCCCGGTTGGTCCCACTTCATTAATATGCATGTCCACTTAGTTTGGAGGGATCCTACTTTAAAATTTAGGGGTTTAGACACCGCCCCAGCCATTGAATTGCCCGTGAAACCACCTAACACATATGGTTCCCTACTTGACCAAGGTGATGTCATCGGGGAGGGGGAATGTACCACCGTGCTAGATGCTCCAGTGTCAACCAAATAATCTCCCTTCTTCCCCTCAACAATGATGTCTACACAAGGTCTACCATATTCGTCGTACCTGAGTGGACACAGGTACTCGGGCTGGGCGCGGCCTCTTCATGCCTGTGTCCCTCCACAGTCTTTACCCTGGGAAGCATGCATTTTCCCCTGAGATTGCCTTTTCTCCCATCTTTCCAAGCATTCCTGCACACATTTAGAAATTAGTCTAGTTGTTTTCTCGTCATCCTCCTCAAGGGGTGGGGGGGGGTCGCGCTAGGACCATTACTTGATTCAATTTTGTTCTTACGGGGCTTCCAGCACTCCCAGATAAAATGTTCCTTTCCTCCAGTTATAATACATCTTATCCTTCTTTTCAGTGAAACCATCGTGTTGCCATTTTTAGGGGTTGTTTCCTTCATTTCACACACCTTGTCCTTTAGTTTGCTAATTGTCCCTATGTTTCTTTTATCAAGCTGTCTTTTTTCAAACACAAAAGTTAGTTTCCTTAAAACCTTTCCCTCAGTGTTATTTTCATCTGTGGGATCAAAGTCCAACATAACAGACTGTAAATATGGCAGACTATGAGATATCAGAACCCGGAGCCAGTGATTTCTGGGTTGTCCCTGTAACTCGGCTCGCACTCCTACTCCTCCACCAGGTGCTCCCATATATGTCGGCAAACACTGTGGGTGGTTCATTGGGCCCCTGATCTATCTCTGCTATAGCCTTGAAGGGATCCCCTGTTCCTACCCCCATCGCCTGAGCAACCCTTAATTTTAAATTCTCATACGTCCCATTACCAATCTTCATGTCAGGTGGGAGGCTGCTAAATACTTCAAGACTAAGAGTAAATAATAATAACATCTTCTTTTCATCCTCATCCATTTCACTTACAGCTGCTCTTTGTTCAACTGCAATGAAATGTCCTTGGGGTTCACCTCCCATTTCTAACTTTTAAATGTCAGACGCCATGTCTTTCAACCTCCTATAATCATCATTAACAAAGAATTCCCTGTCCAAGTCACTCCTCTCTCCCGGTCGAGCGTCCGCTCCCGGGGCAAGATACCTCCGTTGACGTATGGGGATCATTGGGGAAGGCGTGGTAGGAGGTGGTTTAATCTTTTCCCAGGTATAGGTCCTAACTCCCCTTCTTCTTCAACCTCCTCCCACTCACTGTCTGATGATGACCGCCCAAATACAGGCTGTTCCCCTATAGCACACACCATTCCCCTTTGCACTCCTAGTTTTTCTTCTAACACTTTAACCTTCCTTTTGCATTCCGCATGGTCCTGCTGCCCACCTAGTTTCGCAACCTGTTTCTGCACCACCCTTGTGGTGTATGTAACCTGTTCCACCTTAAGAGAACTTAAGCCTGTTCCACCTTAAGAGATGTACTACTTTCTCTGGCTGCTGTATACGTAATACCGGTGGTGACCACCAGTATATAAGCACTGTGTAGTAATATTGTATTTAGTATAGTCCTGACCTCCAACCAGTAAAGACCTGTTGAACTTTAATCTTGTAGTCTGTGTTAGTAATTACAACTAGAACACACAGACTTAACAACCCTAATTGCAGCTTTCAAATCTTCATTATCCTTCTCTGCTTTTTCTGCCCGTTGTTGTTGGCTACTAGCTTCCTCTTTCCAAACTTTACTCTCGTTCACTTGATTCACACACTGACTTTCCAAATATTGCTCTTTATTACACCTTCTCCAACACCTCTTTATCTTTCTTATGACCTTCTCGATCTTCCTCTAATTCCTTAAGAAGCTGTTTTTCCACCACTTCTCTATCATTGGCTTTTCCTGACATATCCTCTATTCCCCTTTGTGACTTAATCTGTTCACGCTCACCGTTTGCAACCTTCCTTCGATAGGCTAAGAACCAGACAGCTTTCATTATCTGTTCCCGACGTGTGGACCCTTGTGTCCATTGTTCGGCCTCAGAAACCGGATCACCACTCTCAATAATAACCCGTACCCACCTCTCCTGGAGAGGTAACTTCCCCGCAACATATATTGTAACTAACTTATCCATTGTCTTGGTGGTTTTTCCACCCATATTAATGGCCTGTAAATTTCTTGCTCAATGTCCATTCATGGTCACAAAATCTGTAAGACGTGTGGAATTACCCCTCACCCCGTCCAACAGGTTATAGAGTTCGGACTTGAGACTTATGAGAAATTACACCAGACACACGGGTTCTGTCTTTAACCTTTTATTGCTCCTAAGACAGATTCAAAACCCCAACCACTATTCGAGCAGTTCACCAACAATATTACAGCAAATCATACGTACAACCACCTGCCAATGATCGGTCCAGCGTTGATTGTAGGTCCTCGTAAGTGAAAAGACTGGCCAGGCCCCTCCTTCCTCTGACTGTAGCTGGATCCTCATAGGCGAGATGACTGGCCAAGCCACCTTCTTCTGACTGCAGTGCTGATTTTCTTCAGCCATCATGTTTTTATACAGCTTTCCTTGTCTTTTGCATTAAATCATTCATTCAGAGATAGTGAAATGTTCCTTTAATGTTGGTCTGAGCTGTTTTGAGCTGTCAAGTGTTTACAATCACACATCCTGTGTGGCTATTATTCAGTTTGTCCTTTTCACAGCCCAAAATTGTTCATTCACTCTTAAAGTTTGCAAATGTGGCAGAAAACCACTTGGTTTGATTCATGAGTTACATCGTATTCTGCATTTCAAAACTTCAAAGGTTTGACTTCTCACCTCAGAAAGGTCACTAGGGACACGATGTCTACAATCTAAGGGGGTTTGTTTCTCTCTGTTGACTATCACTACCCCCTGCAGTCACAACCATGTCTCCTGCCTTATCAGTGAAAGACTGCTTGTTACATTCACCAACTTTATTTCACTTTGTAAAACCTATTTGCCTGGCAAAGCATTTCAAGAAATATTAAAATTAAGGGTCTGTATATATTTTCTACACTCCCGAATTCTTCTTTCACATTCTCCATGGCTTTCTTTCCCCTTCTTCTCTAGAACTGACAGGTGGGCCACTCTCACTGCTGCATTCAAGTCCTCATTCTGCCTTTCGGCCTTGTCTGCTCTCTCTTTTTGGCTGGACACTTCCTGTTCCCAGCTGTCACTCAGCTTCTGCCCTTCTAAAATTTGGCTCTTTTAGGTATAGAATTTCAGGGAGCTGACGCTCACTTTCACGCTCCCAGTTTCCTCTTTCCTCACTCAGTTCTTTTAACAATCGGTTGACCACCACCTCCCGATTGCTAGCTCTTGCATCCTTTTCCTCGATCTCTTTTCGTAACCTGATCTTTTCACATTCACCATTTTTAAATTGTCTCTAGTATGCCATGACTCAGACAGCTTTTAGCAAACCAGAGCGGCAGGTAGAACCCTGTGTCCACTGTTCAGCTTCACAGACTGGATCCTCCCCGCCTATGATCACTGAAACCCAGCCTTCTTTCGAAGGAAGCTTCCCTGCAATATACTCAGTTACTAGTTCATCCAAAGTTTTCTTCTTGGGATTTGGGTGTTTCATCCTATTTTCGCTTTATGCAGGTCCTGCTGTGGTCGCCACAGTAAGCCTTGCTGTTCTATTCTCAGGCTTGTAGTTCATTTTGACCTGTGAATTACAAGGAAAATAATTAATGAATCACCCAAAAGCTCTTAAGTTAAATAAGGTCATTTATTAAAGGAAAACATAGAAAAGGGAAAAAACACTTATAGATTTAAATGACAATACAATGCCCTCCTTAGTCTACCTGTCAATGCAATGCCCTTCTCAGCCTACCTGGCAATACAATGCCCTTCTCAGCCTACCTGGCAATACAATGCCCTTCTTAGTCTACCTGTCAATGCAATGCCCTTCTCAGTCTACCTGTCAATGCAGTGCCCTTCTCAGCCTACCTGTCAATGCAGTGCCCTTCTCAGCCTACCTGTCAATACAATGCCCTTCTTACTCTACTCTTAGCAATAAAGATGCACTCGCAATACAATGCCCAAATATGTTCTAAGTAAATGGTCAGATAATCACCCCAAAGTGGCCAGCTCCTGTTGATTGCAGCTCTCTCCTTCCGACGATCGTTTGGGTTCTCTCCTTGTTGACTGCAGCTCTCCTTCCAACCCCTTGACTGCAGTAACAAAGTTACCTCAACAGTTTCTTTTATATCTTTTCCTTTCAATGCTGGACAGGATGTTACATCGCCAAGGCCTCATTGACCTATCGATTGTAACGTCCATGTGTAATTGAGACATGGACTGCAGGAGTTGGTTATAACAGGTGTTTACTGAATGGAGACAAAACTGGAACTACTATGCAAGTTACTGCACAGGCTTATATACAGAGGTGGTCACTACTGGTACTGCAGTATACAGGGGCTGCAGAATATAGTTCCTTCTTCAGGTTACATACTATTGTGTCCGTGTATAATTGAGACATGGACTGCAGGAGTTGATTATAACAAGTCTCTACTGAATGGAGACAACCTGGAAACTGAAACTACAGAAGCCTGCTAGGGCCTTTTATACAGGGGTGGTCACTGCTGGTACTGCAGTCTGAGACCAGTTATTCCCTTAAAGGTACATACACAACAATTCCTCCCCTTTTAGATAACCAGTACATAACATTCATTTAACAACTAAATAATAACTAATCACAATTACTGTTGCAAGATACATTGGTTGAAGTTAAGCAATTATAAGTTCAGCCTTTGAGGAGGCTTCCTGATTCTGTCCGGATAACGCCTCTTTGGGATATCAGGTTCTTCTGGCAAGGTTGAGTCGGGATCAATGTCGTTGCTTGGTTCGTCTGCTTCCAATATCACCGATTCTGCGGTAGATGCAATTGGTACTTCGGTTTCATCGCCAGGTGTATCAGATCGTGGTGTGAAGTTGACGTTTTCCGGTGACTCTAGAATCTGGTCAGCATGGCGTCTTACAATGCTATCTCCAACGTCCACGGTATACATTAGAGGTCCTTGTCGTGTACAGATCATTCCTGGCTGTCATTTCTCTGTGTGGTAGTCCCGGGACAAAACTGGTTGACCTATCTTAAAACTCCTGGTCGGCCTTTCATTCATATTCTGAAACTGCCTGTTCTCCACATCTCTTCGGACGTTTGGCTTAACCAAATCCAAGCGGCATCGTAGTCTTCGATTGAAGAACATCATGGCTGGAGTTTGGTTGGTAACCGCATGTGTCGCATTCCGGTAGGCAAACAAGAAGTTATCCACCTTGTGTTGTAGGGGTATATCTTCATTACACATTGCCTTGATAGCCTTCTTGAATGTTTGCACAAACCTCTCGGCCAATCCATTAGTGGTTGGATGATATGGGGCGGATGTGTAATGCTTAACACCATTGTTCTTTAAGAACCTCCGGAACTCTTCAGACACAAACTGTGGTCCATTGTCGGAGCAAATCTGTTCAGGCAGCCCATTCCTGGCGAATATGGTTCGTAAGACTGTGATAGTTTTTTCTGTGGTGGTTGAGGACATTTTTATTACCTCTGGCCACTTTGAATGTGGATCCACCGCAATTAAAAACATCGAGTCCATAAAGGGACCAGCAAAATCAATGAGCACCCTTTACCATGGAGATGAGGGCCACTCCCATGGATGTAGAGGGGCTTGTGGTGGGGCGTTTTGGACCTTCTGGCATCCTGTACAGCTCTTGGTCATCTCTTTGATTTCTCTATCGATTCCCGGCCACCACACAAACACTCTGGCTAAGTTCTTCATTTTTACCCCTCCCAGATGACCCTCATGAAGCTCATTGAGCACTCTATCCTTCAATTTGGGTGGAATTACTACTCTGGATCCACACAGCAAGGTTCCTCTGCACACTGACAGCTGTTCTCTTCTCGGCGAGAAAGCTGGCAGCAGTGGTTCGCCATGTGCTGGCCATCCCTTCACCATTAAATCATAGACCCAGGAGAGTGTCGGGTCATTTCGTGTTTCCATTTCTGTGTTTGCATTCGTCACAGGGAGACATTCGACGATAGTCGAGTGGAATAACTCCACTGGATCCACTGCCAGTTCTTCTTCCACCATCGGCAACGGTAGGCGCGACAATCCATCAGCATTCCCATGCTGTTTAGTTCCTTTGTACTTGATGTCATATTGGTGTGCCCCTAGGAAAAGGGACCACCTCTGTAGCCGTTGTGCTGCCATTATCGGTACGTCCTTCTGAGGGTTGAAAATGGAGACGAGAGGTTGATGGTCAGTTAGTAGAGTAAATTTCTGACCGTGCAGGTAGTGATTGAACTTCTTCACCCCCCACACCAGGCTGAGGGCCTCTCTGTCAATCTGGGCGTAGTTACGCTCGGCAGAAGTTAACGAGTGTGACGCAAAAGCTATCGGCCTCTCTGAACCATCAAGGAATTTATGTGACGGTACCGCCCCAACACCGTAGGGAGACGCATCACATGCCAGTCTTATCGGTAGTGATGGGTTGTAGTGAGCCAATACTTCTCTTGAAGTGATTAGGTCCTTACTCTTCTGAAAGGCCCACTTACATTCATCGCTCCATTTCCATGCTACTCCCGTTCGTAGTAGGGCGTTCAGTGGATGCAGAATTGTGGACAAATTCCGCAAAAACCTATGGTAGTAATTCACCAATCCGAGAAATGACCTCAGTTGCGAAACATTTTCAGGCGCTGGAGCCTTAACTACCGCTTCAATTTTGTCAGGGGACTTATGCAACCCCTCTTCATCAATCACGTGGCCACAATATGATATCTTTTTCTTAAAAAACTCGCACTTAGGGCGATTGGCTCGTAGCCCATGTTCACGTAGTCTAGTGAGCACCTGCTCTAGGTTGGCAAGGTGTTCACTGTCATCTTCACCTGTCACTAGGATGTCGTCCAAGTTACACTGAGTCCCCGGAATCGCTTGCAGGACTTGTTCCATCACTCTTTGCCATATCGCCGGAGCTGATGCTACTCCGAATACCAGTCGATTATACTGGTAAAGAACTTTGTGAGTGTTTATCGTGAGATACTTCCTAGAGGATTCTTCAACCTCCATCTGCAAGTATGCTTGTGCTAGGTCAATTTTTGTAAAATGCTTCCCTCCAGATAGTGAGGCGAAGATATCTTCTCTCCTTGGAAGAGGATATTGTACTGTGTGAAGGACTGGGTTCACCGTCACCTTGAAGACCCCACAGATGCGAACCTTCCTTGGCTCCTCAGACTTATTGATTAACGTTTTCTTCATGACAGGAACGATGGGTGTCGCCCACTCGCTCCAGTCTACCTTAGATAACACACCTGCCTTCTCCAGATTCTCCAGCTCTGTCTCGACAGCTGGGCGAATTGCATATGGTACCAGTCTTGCTTTGAAAAACTTGGGAATTGCATTCTCCTCTATTTTTATCGAGGCGGTTATGCCTTTAAGAGTGCCCAATTCTTGTTGAAATACCTCTTTGGCGTCAGCTAAGATTGTTGACAATCGTCCAGGAGTGACGTCGTCATCCTTTTTACCAGCCACCGTCAGTGCCTGAATGGAGTGCCAGTCTAAACTTATCTTTCTGATCCATTCACGTCCCAATAACGGTGGTCCACCATCTTGCAGAATGTAGAGATACAATTTCCGTATTTTCTTGCCGTTGTATTCGACAGGCACCCTTATTTTTCCTCTGGGGTATACTTTTTGCCCCGTATACGTCCTCAAGACAATGGATGTCTCTCTCAAGGGTATGTGTGAGAATAGCCGCTCGTAGTCTCGTCGATTCATGACGGTTGGAGCTGATCCTGTATCCAATTCCATTTTGACTTGGGACCCTGCTATCGTGAGGGTGACCCAAATGATTCGGTGATCCTCTTTTGCGATTACGTTGTGAAGTTTGAGACAGCTTAGTCTCTTGTTCCCGGATTCACTATCGCTCATCTGGTCTCCGGAACTACTGTCCGTCATCTTTTGTACTTTCCTGTACGGTTCCTTAGTAGCCTTTTTATTGTCGTTGGTCTTCTTCCCAGACCTGCAAACTCGTGCAATGTGTCCCATCTTTCCGCATTGCCTGCATATTTTGTCCTTGGACCAGCAGCCCTTCTGGTCATGGTTTGTTCTGCTGCAGCGATAACATTTTGCAAATCCCCGTGTCATTTCGTGGGTGCCGTATTCCTGTGGCTTTTGTTGTATTTCCGCAGCTCCCCTTGCTGCTGCTTCATACAATACTGCCACGCTGAAAGCCTTATCTAGCGTCAGCTCTTTCTCTGAGAGTTATCTCTTCTGGGTTCCTTCACTCAGGAGTCCACAGACAAATTTGTCCCGTAAGTTATCTGCTTGTCCTGCTCCGAACTGGCAGTGCTTTGATAGCTTGCGTAGTTCCGTAAGGTAATCAGCATTGCTCTCATTTTTATGCTGATTTCTCCTGTGGAATTTAAATCTTTCTGCTATCAGCAGCGGTGCAGGATTTAGGTGTTCCTGTAGGATAGCAACAATTTCGTTAAAACTCTTCGCCTTCGGTTTGGCTGGAGTAATCAGGTCCCACAATAGGCCGTACGTTCTTGCGCCCATTAAATTTAGCAATATCGATGCCTTTTTCTCATCGGCTATTTCGTTTGCCTCACAATATACCTCGACTCTTTCCACATACGTGGTCCAGTCTTCTATTGCATTATCGAAGGCAGTGATATCGCCAGTCTTTGGCATCTTGAAAATCTAAGATGGTGCCTCCCGCACTTTGCCTTCATCCCCGATGGATCAAAATGGCGCCTCCCGCGCTTTTCCTTCTTCCCCGCCGAGTTAAGATGGCGCCTCCCGTGCTTTCCCGCCGCTGCCGCTGCTGCCAACGCCGCTCTCCGCGGTATTTTTATTTTTCTATCGCGCTTCAATATTTGCTCCGTTAATTGAAGAACCATTCCTGTCGTGGAGCGGACCCTCTGGGACACTTCCCTCCCTCTTCTTAGGTCCGAACGCTGCCCGGCTGCGAAGCACCAGCCGCGCCCTGTTTGCTCCACCCTCTCTCTCTCTCTTTGTTTCCCAACTCGCTGCCCGGCCCCGTTGCAGAGCCACCCGATCGCGCTCTAGCCCGCCGCAGCCCAGGAAGGATCAGTGCACTACCTGCCACCAGCCCGATTAGCTGGGAAACCACAGACTGGAGACCAAGCCTGGCTCTCGACAGTCTCTCCTGCTCTTTTCAATTCGATGATTTGGAGGGTGGTTGCCCACGGTCGACGCCCGTTTCTCGAGTTTCTTTGGATTATTTTTTTTTTCTTTCTTCTGGCTTCGACCTTCAATAACGTCATCTGAGGTGCTGCCGAGTTGCAGGTAAGTTCGTTTCTTACTCGTCGCCAGTATTATGTCCGTGTATAATTGAGACACGGACTGCAGGAATTGATATAACAAGTCTTTACTGAATGGAGACAACCTGGAAACTGAAACTACAGAAGCCTGCTAGGGCCTTTTATACAGGGGTGGTCACTGCCGGTACTGCAGTCTGAGACCAGTTATTCCCTTAAAGGTACATACACAACACATACACTACATCGATGATAGCCTTAGTAGATGATAACCAATAATATATTGCAGTTTTTGTTTAAAAATGTAAAGTTAAAGCCCGCATGGTACTGTCCATCTTACTTAAACCTCCTTTTCAGTAAACTTCCATCATGTGATGACAATAATAACAGTTGATTGACTGGATAGCTCACACAAATCTCAACGTGCAGCTGGCAAACTTTCTGATAAGGCTTGTTTATTGAAGTGGCCCATTGAGTTCTATGTTATCTCGTCAATGCCTAATTGCTCATCATTTACACAGACATCTCCTTTAGCTAGGGGCTCGATTTTAACTCAGGTGTGGGCTGTTTTCGTGTTATCCGAATTCCGTGTTTCCCACACAAATCTAAATGGATGTGGGAGATTGATGCAATTTTAACTCAATTGGCCAATTGATTTCCAACATGTGGGAAGCCTTTGCCAAGGGGTTTTTCATGACTGAAAGTCCCCTCCACTGACGTCATCATTGCTGCAGCATTTAAGGTCTACAGCAAGCCTTGCTTCTTCTGCAGGCTTCCAAGCTTCCTCCATTTGGTGTCAGAGGGACCTGCAGGAAACATGACAAGCGGGAGGGCAAGCGTATCTCCCCGTTTTGATGAGGCAGCACTGCAGGCATTAGTGGATGGGGCTAGAGCCCACAGGGAGGTCCTGTTCCCTTCATCAGGGAGGAAGAGGCCTCCCACTCAGACCAAGGCTGTGTGGATGCAGGTGGTTGAGGAGGTCAACTCCTTGGGAGTCACACGGCGAACCTGGATACAGTGCAGGAAAAGATTTCATGACCTTCAGCGCACTGGAAAAGTGAGTATGAATTTCCCATCACCCTCAATCTGATCCCATTGCCTTTCCTCACCAGCACTCAGCTTTAGCAATCTCTTCCTCCACATCACACTTGACACTGACATCCATGCACCTTTACCCATTCCCTCTCTCTCTATGCTCACATTCACATAACTATTCCACCATTCAGCCCTCACACTCCCTATCACTCTGATGCTTTGAACACAACTGACAACACACAGGGAGGGCCCTTGGTCTTGCAACCTCACTCCATCTTTGTCTCCTTCTAAGTATCTATGCTATGGAATCTCTACACTCACTCGTTCATTCTCACTCAACCTCCACTTGTCTCCCTCATTGCAGGAAAAGAGAGCTCACAACAAGAGAGAGCGAGCCAGGACAGGAGGAGGGCCACCCTCAATAGCCCACCTGACCCCCTGGGAGGAGGCCGCCCTGGAAATCATGGGCATTGAGGATGATTCGCACATGGGGGACGAACAGACGGGTGCAACACAGCAAGCTGGTGACAGAAAAGTTCCCCATCTCTCTCTCTGACATTGCATGAGTTGCTGATAATGATTGTGAAGCTGTAACAGATGCACTTATGAGCATCTGCAAAAAGCTATGTACATGTTGCCTTTGCATCACATCTCTGACTCTTTCCTTTACTCCCCCACAGGACCATCACAAGCATCTGTCCCCACTAGCCAGGAAGAAGAGGCTGAGCAGCCAGACTCCTCAGAGGAAGCTGCAACCTCTGAGGGTGGAGCGTCAGCAGAATTCAGCGCACCCAGCACCAGCGCAGACACTCACACCTTGGTGGAACCTTCGGGACATAGAGTAGTGTTGTCACCTGGTGTATCATAGCTCACAAGTGAGCATCAGCAGATTGTGGAGACAGGGACAGCAGTAGAGAGTCCTAGTCGGAGGGCGCAGGACTCTGCCAGCTCGGCTCAGCAGCATGTCGACCCTCTGCCTCTGGGTCCATCCATGAGGTCAGAGGTGATGGAACTCCTGGCACAGATGCAGGAGTCTCTGGCAGGTTTGTCTCTAGGGTCGCTGTGAGTGTGGAGCGAATTGAGGAGTCCATAGCGAACCTGAGCAGAGCCTTTGTGGAGTCATTGGTGCATGAACGCATCAACACGGAAAGGATGGCCACCTCCATGGAAACGATTGCTACCTCCATGGTAAGGCTGGCTACTGTACAGGAGAGGATGACTACGGTAGAGGAGAGGAGGGCTACGGCCATGGAGGAGCTTAGTTGCCAGGGTATGGAAAACATGGTCATTATTCAGAATAGAATGACATCTCCTGAGGAACAATGGGCATCTATTGAACAGAGAAACCTGAGTAGGACTACCATTGCAGATACGGGTCCCCATGGCCCCCCTGAAGTGCAGCAAGGTGCTCTCCAGCGACTTGCAGGCGCGGAGGGGGAGCTGACCCATGAGAGGGAGGTTGGTGGCAGACCTCAAGGAAGTGGGGGTTCCTCTCCAAGCGCTCACACTTCCATGCCACTGCAGAGCCCTTGGTCAGAGCCCCACTGGAGTCCACACCCAAATGAGAGAGACGTCTCAACTCCTGCACAGCTGCAGGAGCAGCAGACTGTTGACGAGCCCTCACAGGCTCGCCACCCCAGAGGACGCCCACCAAAGGTGTCGAGACAGGAGCAGCAGGAAAGTGAGCAAGGGGCCCCCACATCTGCTGATGCTACAGGGGAACCACTACGTAGGAGCACACGTAAGAGGAAAACAAAGCACAAGTAGTCACAAGGGTAGTCACTTGGGTGAAATTGATGTATTGTTAGAAAAAGCCATCAGATTAACAATGTAACTTATAAAAAATCTGATGGCTACTGCTGTAGTTGTGGCGTGTGTCATTTCGCGAATGGGACTTTCATGTTGAAGGCTTAGGATTACTTGCAATTGTCAGTATGCTGGTCAAATTGCTAGGAATCCGTAGGGTCTTGGCTATTGTCGATGCTCAGGTAAGAAGTTACGAGGCAAAAGTGTTTGATTGACTAGGCTAAGGAAATCTGGCCAGGATGAGTGCATTCCTTGCATCCCGGGCAGCAATGTTCTCGCATACTGCTGCTGCTGGTTGATGGGCCTCTGCAAGATGTTCATTTTCACCCTCCTCCTCCTCCTCATCCTCATCCTCCTCATCTGAGGAGGATATGTGAGGAGCCACTTGGTCCTCAGGAATCTGCAAGCCACGACGCTGTGCCATGTTGTGAAGTGCACAGCAAACCACAATGATTCTGGAGACTCTGGCTGCTGAGTGCTGCAGGGCTCCACCTGACCTATCCAGGCATCTGAAGTGCATCTTCAGCAAACCGATGGTTTGTTCGATAATGAATCTGGTGGAAATGTGGCTGGAGTTGTAGCGCTCCTCAGCTTCGTTGGCTGGCCTCCTCAACGGCGTCATCAGCTACGTATTCAGGGGATAGCCCTTGTCTCCAGGGAGCCATCCATTAAGTTGGTCTAGCAGACTGAATAGCGGAGGCACACTAGACTGGCGCAATATGAAGGAGTCATGGCAACTGCCAGGGTACATGGCACAAATTTGCAAAATCTCCTTCTTGTGGTCACACACCAGCTGAACGTTGAGGGAGTGGAAGCCCTTGCGGTTGACAAAAATACCTGGATTGCGATGGGGTGCCCTAAGGTCCACATGTGTGCAGTCAACGACGCCCTGCACCCTTGGAAAGCCTGCCAGATGAGCTAATTCAACCGCTCGCACCGTGACACTTGCTCGATCCTTGGTGAAATGGATGTGATTGTGCGCGAGGGCAAAGAGGGAATTGGTTACCTGCGTGATGCAAGCGTGTGCGGCTGCCTGGGAGATGCCGCTGATGTCTGCTGCTGATCCCTGGAATAAGCCTGAGGCAAAAAAGTTGAGTGCGGTGGTGACTTTGACGGCCACTGGTAATGTTTGTCCACCTGGTCCTCTGGGCAGCAGGTCTTGCTGTAGCATTGCGCAGGTGTCAGTCACTACCTCTCGCTAAAGTCGGAGCTGCCTTTGGCACTGCTGCTCAGACATGTTGAGATAGGTGACCCTGCGTCTGTAGACCCTGTTTGGGGGGTATCTCCTGTGCCGACGGGCTTCCAGGCACTGGACCCTTCTGGCCTGTGCAGCCTCAGGTGGGTGAGCAGCAGTCTGGCGCTCCTGCTGCTGCTGCTGTTGCTGGTGCTGCTGTTGCCCCTGGTTCTGCTGATGCCGCGGCTGGTGCTCAAACTCCTCTAATGCCTAGATGGGAAGGAAATAAATGGCTCCCATGCTTCTGGTATATGCTCTGTTGAGGAAGCACTGAGTGAAGGTGGTGAGAGGGGTTTCCCAGGAGGCCACACTAGAGATGGGTGTGAGGCTCCAACCTTCCACAGGTGTGGATAAGCCTTGTAAAAGTTGCCCCAGGCCTGAGACCACTAAGTCCTGCCACCTGCAAATGATGGGTGATCAAATCTCCTCTTTAATGGTTGACCTGCAGTTGATAGTCAGCAATCCAATAGTGCTCCCGCCAGGTTTCACATTTGTGATTCCAACCAGGCGTGTTTTACGTGGGAAAAGGGTTAAAGTGGCAAGGGCCTGTTAAAATAGGATTATAGAGGCCATTTAGTAGTAATTAAGGGCCTTAAAGACCAGTCCCACCTGTTGGATGCGGGACGGAGTTGGGACCATCAGACACGCCTGAGTTAAAATTGCTCAGAGTCGGGAACCAGGCGGGGGGTGTCCCGCCCGCCAGCTTTTGCGATTTTAACCCCCTCGCCCCCCCCGCACGCCTCCAAGCCCGACTCCACGGCTCAGTGAAAATCGAGCCCAATGTCTTTGTTCCTCCTTGATAGCACTGTTTGGTTTTGCTGCTTTGCCACAGCTCAGCGGGTTTTAATTTTAAACCAAGTTCTTCCCCCATCAGCACTGGTCCCAGCTTCCCAAAGCATGCTGGTTGAATGTCCAGCTTGAAAATTGTGTCAAACAGGGCTTCCAGGATTTTGACCCAGCGACGATGAAGGAACGGCGATTATATTTCCAAGTCAGGATGGTGTGTGACTTGGAGGGGGACTTGGAAGTGGTGCTGTTCCCATGCACCTGCTGCCCTTGTCCTTCTAGATGGTTGAGGCCGCGGGTTTGGGAGGTGCTGTTGAAGAAGCCTTGGCGAGTTGCTGCTGTGCATCTTGTAGATGGTACACACTGCAGCCACGGTACGCCAGTGGTGCAGGGAATGAATGTTTAAGGTGATGGATGGGGTGCCGATCAAGCGGGTTGCTTTGTCCTGGATGGTGTCGATCTTCTTGAGTGTTGTTGAAGATGTACTCATCATTTATTAGACACCTAAAAAAGAATACCTTACTGTTCAGGGCCGTCGATTTTGTTGGCTAATTACTGCTTCAAAAAGTTATCAAAGGGGATATATTTTTCTTCAGTTTTTAATTTATGCTGAACAAAATTGCAAAACTGGTTTTCTTTTCGCTAGAAGATATATTGAGGAGAAATTCGTTATCGCCCTGTTTGGGGCACTAAATTTTGAAATCTGGAAATATTAGCGCCAGGCCCTAATGAATCTGAGGTTTCCCTAAATTGGCTATTAGCGCTTCAGGAGAGAGCTGGAGCGTTAAAGCAAGCTCTAATGACCTAAGCAGGGCACTACAGGGGCGCTACCAGCAGAGTGATAATGAATTTCTCATGCAACGCAATCGGGAATGTTAGTTCGCACTGGCTCCTTCCAGCTCTCAAAGGGGAGGTTGCATCATTGTGCAGGTCCTCATTATCAGCATTGCTGGCTGTGAAGGCAACCTGGAAGGAACTCAATCCCCTGATCGTGATGGCTGAGCCCACTCCCAGGGAGAGAGCTCGTCGTTTCACGGTTGAGTCATTGGAGGCATTGGTGGCGGAAGTGGAGCAAAGGAGGCCATTTCCCCAGTATTCAGGGCAATGTGGAGGGAAGTGGTGCAGGAGGTCTTGGCCAGTCATGTGGTCGTATGCAGCCTAACACAGTGCTGGAAGAAATTCAACGACCTCACTCGGGTGGTCAAGGTGAGTACATGCTTCAACAGGTCCTACATACCACCATCTGAACCTTAGTCTGTGCATACTGCACAAACCACCACACCCCTACCACTCACCCACCAAGCATCTGCACCTACTTAAACTCACGTCCACACCTCACGCCTCGCCTACAATCACAGCTATTCAACTATGGCAGGCATATCTACCAAACACATAGATGGACTCCAACTCACACACATTTGTTTCTCTTGCAGGCCAAGATGGCCCACAATAGGAGGGAGCAGCAGCGAACAGGTGGGGGTGATGCACAGCTCCAGTAGCCTTCAAACCTGGAGGAACAAGTGCTGCGACTCATTCTGGCAACGTCGACCCCCTTGGGGGAAACAATGGTATGTTCATCCACTTTCCTTCTCTCTTCCTACTTCCCCCTCACACCACAAGCCTTTCCCACTTTCCAGTTCCTGATACAGCCTGCATTCCTTGCTCCCTTCCTGCCCCCCTTCCCTCACCTTAAAGCGAGTCATGTGCCTTTCTGCTTTCAGTGAATCAGTAACCAGATGACCAGTCTATCCCTCAGCCTCCCACTGAGAGTGAGGAAGGAGAAGAGGAGGAGGAGCAAAGCGCCAGGTCACTGCATCTCTCTTACCCGCAGACATCAACTCAGATACTGGCACTACGTGATTTTAGAGGCAAGTGTAGTAGATGAGTCTGCAAAGGTGATGCACTGGGGATGAGCGGGCTACAGCAAGGCCAGGGGGAAAGGGTAGCTCGGGAGCCAGCTCCCCGGAGGGCAAGTTTGCACGTGAGTTCTGCTGCACACGACTCAGATGAGGACCTCGATGGGGAGGCGTTCACAAGAAGGGTGATGGCCATGCATTCCGAGATGATAGGTGCAATGGCAAGGGTGCCCAAGAGCCTGTCGGCAATGTTAAAGAGCGTGGAGGAGTCTGCCTCCAACATTGCACAGAGCTCTGCACACACCATGGAGCCCATCCTTGGCTGTCTGCGAAGGATGGTGGACTCCCTGAGAGACCGTGGGGACACAGATTTCAAGCCGCGTGTCATGGGCAATGTGACAGCATCCATTGCAGCACAGGCGGAAGCCACGCAACATCTTAGTGCTGTAATACAGTCAATGGTTGATGCCATCCAGTCTCAGACTGCTCTCGTGCAGTCTCAGCTTGATGCCACGAAAGCTCTGACTGCTGCCATCATCGCTGGGACCACCACAATCCACCGGGGGTCTCATGGTTTCGCAGCAGGCCAGCAACCTGTGCTCCAGCTGATTGGTAGGTATGCGTAGGTGTTGCCCTGGGGGAGTGGCAGTGGGTCAGTGGAGCTGGAACCTGCTGTCCTCTCCCAGGCCCAGAGCTGGTCGACGGCATCCTGCAAGGCTATCTGTAGTCTCTGGGACCGACACTCAGCAGCCTTCCACCAGCCCTGCTGCAGCCACTGGGGAGACACTACGTAGGAGCACTAGATTAGGAAAAGGCACTGTAAAGAGAGCAATTAAGGGTCTGCACAAGGGCCATTTGTTAATACTGTTGTTGTATATATGTGGTTACTGATTGTGTATACATTTATTAGTGGAATGTTGCAGAAATGGTGCTGTGTCTCATTTCAGCTTTGGGGTGTGGTATGGAATGAGAAATTGTTGGAATGATAGGGACTGGATTATCAACCGGGGAGTGGCCTCGAATTCACTGGAACCGCAGTCTGATGAGGCAGTCACAGACCACCCTTCCACAAGGCCTGGAGTGGCTGGATCCTCCGTCGCTGGTGTTCGTGCTCCTGTTCCTCCTCCTCCTCACCCTCTCCTCATCCTCCTCCTCTTCCTCCTCCTGAGGTGGTGCGGCTATGCCTGGTGGCAATGGCTGCGCCCTCATGATGGCCAAGTTGTGCAGCATACAGCAGATGATAATGAAAAGGGACACCCACTAAGCCGAGTACTGGAGGGCTCCTCCTGAATGGTCAAGGCAGCGGAACCATTGCTTGAGCACTCCGCTGGTCTGCTCAATGATGTTCCTGGTGGCAGCATGTCTCTCAGTGTATGAGTGTTGAGCACGAGTGCTGGGGTTGTGGAGGGGCGTCATGAGCCAGGTGGAGAGCAAATAGCTCTTGTCGCCCAGCGGCCATCCGCTAGATTGATGCGCTGGCTGGAACAGAGTTGGCACAGGATGAAGGCATCATGGCTGCTGCCAGAATAGCAGGCATTGATGGTGAGGATGCGCTGTGTGTGGTCTCACACCAACTGCACATTAAGTGAGTGGTAGCCTTTGCAGTTATGGAATACCTCAGGATTGTTATGAGGTGCCTGCAAAGTGACATGGGTGCAGTCGATGGCACCCTGCACCATGGGGAATCCCGCTATCCTGGCAAAGCCATGTGCACACTCGCGCTGCTTCTCTCTGGTCATGGGGAAGGAAATGTAGTCCCTTCTCCTTCTGTAGAGAGCCTCTGTGACCTCGCAGATGCAGCAATGGACAGCGAACTGCAATATGTTAGATATGTCTCCTGTTAGATACTGGAAGGATCCGCTGGTGTAGAAATTGAGGGCAACGGTGACCTTGACTGCCACTGAGAGAGATGTGGTGCTCCTGATGTGAGGCTCAAGGTCTGGCTGCAGGAGGTGGCAGAGCTCTGTGACCACATCCTTGGTGAAGCGGTGCCTTCTAAGACATTGCTCCTCAGTGAGATTGAAGTAGGAGAAATGCTGCTGGAACACACTGGGAGGGTAAGGCCTCCTGTTGAGAGCCCTGTTGGCCCTCCTCCCTCTGGCCACATCTTCCTCTCTGTCTCTGCTGCCCCTGACAGTGATGCTGGAGGGTGAGGTCCCGTGCCAGTACAGCCCCCATTAAATGATGGAAATGTTGCACTATCAAATGTAACCCAAATGAAAGTGATAAATTTTTCTCAGCCAGAATACTCCTTCAAGTTGAAATGGCTCAAATGGCCTGTTTGCTTTTGTCAAACTGACAAGGCAGCATTCTTTGCCGACTAAAAAAAACCCGGAAATTGACACCTTTATATAGCGCTCCTCCAGCACTCATCCGACTCTGTACCATTTCCTCTACCTGTCGTAGCTAATAGCAGGCACTCAGGCTGGGGGCGAGAGTCAATTTCAGAGAAGGGGCTGTGCACCCGGATGACGCCACAATCTCCGGGTGCAGGAGAGCGAGGCGTTAGTGGTTACCGTCGCCGCAAACTCCAGCTCAATTTCATAGGCATAGGTGCTATTGCCGTGCCCGTTCTCCAAAACCAGTAGCGCCCTGTTAGCGCCCTCCAGAGGCACTAACGGGAGGCGTGAAGGTCCTATTTTCATCCCCCATTGACTTTTCACTCATTAGTTTCAGAGGAAAATATACCAAGAAGTTTCAAAGAATAAAAAAATCTCTCATACAGGTCGTGCAGTCACATGCACTCACTTGAATCAGAGCGACAAAAACAACTGAATCGGAGTGACAAAAATAATTCTATTTTAACATAGCTATCCACTAGTAAAAGGGCCAACAACTACAGGGCAAAGGGGATATGGATATCAACTAGTTAAATGCATGTTAAGAACTGCTTTCAGACACCACTTCTTCATGCAAAAAGTGATCACTGCATTGAATGATGTTCTTGGTATGATAGCAGAGGCAAAAACTCTAATTATTCACGTGGCAGTTTGGTAGTTGGATAATGTGACAGGGAGGAACAATCAGTTTCTATGGAAGGATAAGCTAGATAGGCCAAAAAGCCTCCTTCATCTGAAGATGTTTTTGTATAGTGCATTCACGCATGGTTCTGTATGTTGTTGGCGGTTTTGCTCTTCTATAGTTTAATAAGTCCAACCAGTTTTTGTTTATAGCTTTCACTCTCCATATGCCAGGCACATGATTGCAAAAGACAAGGCTGAATCATTTACAGAAGCCAGTCTTCGGCCAATTCAATTCACTCCACGTGATATCCAGAAACAGCTGAGCGCACTGGATACATCAAATGTTATGGGCCCCGACAACATCCCGCTGTCGTGCTGAAGACTTGTGCTCCAGAACTAGCCGTGCCTCTAGCCAACCTGTTCTAGCTACAACATTGGCCTCTACCCAACAATGTGGAAAATTGCCCAGGTATGTCCTGTCCACAAAAAGCAGGACAAATCCAATATGGCCAATTACCGCCACATCAATCTACTCTCAATCATCAGCAAAGTGATGGAAGGTGTCGTCAACAGTGTTATCAAGGGGCACTTAATCACTAATAAAAACAGAAAATACTGGAGATACTCAGCAGGTCAGGCAGCATCTGTGAAGAGAGAAACAGAGTTAACATTTCAAATATCTTAGGTATTGTGTGTTCTCCTCCCACCTGTGGTGGCGGTGTCACAGCAGATAAATGGTTGGGTGTTCTCTTGGTTCAGTTTAGCTCTCTTTGTTCGGAACTTTCCAGAACTTCCTTTCCTTCCTGAATAAAGCACTTCATGTTTGAATCTCTGAGTTCTGAGTCCTAAATTGTGTCTAGGTAGAAAGGTACCGACACAACAAGTGGCGACGAGGATCGGATGAAGCTGCGTTGTGGGAACTTTCTTCTTTTCGACTACAAAACACTCGGAACAGAGACTGCAGCATCACATTAATGTTACGGCAGTGAGTAAACAGAAATTTTAATTTGAAACGTGAGGTGGCTACTATATTAGGAAACATCGGTGATTTTGATGAAAATGTGGAGCAATGGAGCGCATATATGGAACGTTTTGACTATTTTGTATTGGCGAATGCGGTGGCAAACGAAAAGGTCGTGCCTACCTTTTTGAGTGTAATGGGGCCGAAGACATTCAATTTACTTCGCAGCCTCGTGCAGCCAGATAAGCCAGGAACTAAAACATATAAGCAACTAGTGGAAATTCTTGGAGCACATTTTTCACCAAAACCTCTGGTTATTGCTGAGAGATTTAGATTTCACAAACGGAATCAAGAGGAGGGGGAATCAGTGACGATGTTTATTGCTGCTTTAAAAAGGTTGTCAGAACACTGTAAGTTCAAGGAGGTGCTGAAGGACACCATTAGAGGCAAACTCGTGTGTGGTCTGTAGCCACACAGAAGCACCTTCTTACTGAGGACAACCTTACTCTTGAAAAAGCCATTGAAGTTAGTGTCTCCATGGAGATGGCGGAAAAGGAGGCTCACCAGTTGAGTTCATCAGGGAGAGTTCACAAGGTGTCGTCTGAGTCTAAAGGTGTGCGGAACGGCACATGTTACCGTTGTGGGAAAATGGGCCATCACGCTAATGACTGCTGGTGTACGGAGCTGGAATGCCGAAATTGTGGCAAAAAGGGTCACATTGAACGCGCCTGTAGAGGTAAAAAAAGAACAGACAGTGGTGGGAAGCATGAAAGCAAAATGTCTGTATTTGGTCAAGTGAGGAAAAGGAGTGTTCAATCAGTGCAGTATGATGGAACAAGCAAAACAGAGGGGAGCGACACCGCTGAGGAAGAAGAGGTGCACATACTGACGGTTGCAGGTGGTTCAAATGGCTACTGGGTATCACCACTGGTGGAGGGACAATCAGTGCGGATGGAGGTGGACACAGGCGTGGCTGTGTCCCTTGTTTCAGACACTGTCTACAACAAAATGCTAAAGCATCTTACCCTTCAGCCAACAAACATTGTGCTAAAGACGTATACCGGCGAACCTGTGGCCATGAGAGGCGCCATTGAGGTGACAGTTAAATTGAACGGACAGACTGCGAAACTGCCACTATATGTGGTAAAGGGAAATTACCCATTGCTACTGGGACATGCGTGGCTGGAGAAAATCACGCTGGACTGGCCTGCAGTCCGCATGATGTCAAAAGGTGAGTCAGGTCTGACTGCAGTGTTAAACAAACATGCAGAACTCTTCAGTGGGGAACTTGGGAGCATGAAAAAGATCAGCGTGAGACTGGACATTAAACCTGACAGCAAGCCGAAGTTTCACAAAGCCCGACCTGTACCCTATGCAATTAGGCCAAAAGTTGAGGCTAACTTGGACGCCTTAGTCGAGAATGGAGTTCTGGAGCCTGTGAGCATGAGCAAATGGGCCACACCCATTGTTCCTGTCCTGAAAAAGGATGGATCTGTTCGAATCTGCGGGGATTTTAAAGTGACTATTAACCCGGTGCTGTCTGCGGAACAGTACCCTCTTCCCCTCATTGATGATCTTTTTATGGGCCTGGCCGGAGGGCAAAAGTTCAGCAAAATAGACTTATGCCAGGCTTATCTACAAATGCATGTCGATGACAAATCAAAGGAGCTGCTGACAATTGTGACACATAAGGGGCTATACAGGTACTGCCGCCTTCCGTTTGGAATTACGTCAGCCCCTGCTCTATTCCAAAGGGCAATGGATCAGATTTTGAGTGGACTGCCAGGAGTCCAGTGCTACCTGGACGACATCCTTGTCACTGGGACAAATGAGGAGGATCATCTTCTGAACTTGGATGTGACACTACAACGACTGAAAGAGTACGGTCTCAGAGTTCGTAAGGACAAATGTGAATTCTTTGAGTCTTCAGTTGAGTACCTGGGGCATGTGATTGACGCTACTGGCCTGCATAAGGCGCTGTCAAATGTTAAGGCGATCGTGGAGGCCCCAGAATGTGAGCCAGTTACGTTCATTTCTGGGGTTACTTAACTACTATGGGAAATTTATTCCAGACTTAGCAACTGATGTAACGGCTTCAGCAATGTTGCTATGTCAAGGCAAAACATGGAAATGGACTGAACTGTGCAACGAAGCTTTCGCCCAACCAAAGAAAGCATTGCTGAATTCAAAGGTCCTGACACACTTCGACCCAAAGCTACCCGTGCAGCTAGCATGTGATGCATCACCATATGGTGTGGGAGCAGTCATATCCCACATCATGCCTTCGGGTGAAGAGAAACCTATCGCCTTCGCATCACGCACCTTGAACAAGGCCGAGAGTAACTATGCACAGATTGAGCGCAAGGCCTTGGGAATCGTTTTTGGAATTCGAAAATGTCATCAGTGCCTGTTTGGGAGAAGGTTCACACTCCTGACGGACCACCGTCCATTGACTTCAATCTTCGGGCCCCACACCGGAATTCCGTCTCTTGCTGCAAGCAGGATGCAAAGGTGGGCTTTACTGTTGTCAGGGCACACATACAACATCAAATATCGCAAATCAGACTTGCACGGCAACATAGACGGTCTCTCGAGGCTACCCTTGCCTGTTACTCCCCCAGAGCCTCGTCAGATAGACATCTTCTACTTTAGACAAGTGGAGGGAGCACCTGTCACTGCAGTTCAGGTGCGAAGGTACACCCACAATGATCCAGTCCTGTCTGAGGTAATGGACAATGTCATTTGAGGGAGAGCTATAGGAGATTCTCCGAGTTTGAAACTTGACGTTTCAAAAATAAATGAGCTCTCCGTCCAGGCAGGTTGTCTTTTTGGGGACGCCGTGTCATCATTCCGCCACCGCTGAGGGAACCTATACTGCAACAACTTCATACAGGCCACAGTGGGATGGTTCAGATGAAGGAAATGGCAAGAAGCTACTTCTGGTGGCCAGGTCTTGATGGAAATATTGAGGAGAAAGCCAAAGCATGTTCCCCATGTCAAAGCGTCTGGAATGTTCCACAGCTGGCAACCCTATACCCCTGGGATTGGCCTGCAGAAGTGTGGCAGCGAGTACATGTGGACTTCGCCGGTCCTTTCGAAGAGAAGATGTTTATGGTGGTTGTGGACACTTGTAGCAAGTGGCCGGAGGTCGCTGTGATGAGGTCTACACGGCAGAGAAAACAATTGAGAGACTTGGTGAGATATTCAGCCATTATGGCTCACCAGAACAACTCGTAAGTGACAACGGTCCACAATTTGTATCACAGGAGTTTGCAACCTTTCTGCATGTGAATGGTGTCCAACACATCACGTCTGCGCCCTATCATCCCTCTACTAACGGCCTGGCAGAAAGGTTCGTGCAAACTTTGAAGCACGCCTTGATGGCATCGCAAGGTCAGGTCTCCATCCACCAACGTCTGAACAGCTTCAAGTTGTCCTACAGGAACAAGCCGCATGCCACAACCAAAACTTCCCCCGCTTCGCTCATGATGAAGAGGCAGTTGCGGACAAGTTTTGACTTACTCAAACCTCCAAGGGCAGAACAGGTTGTCCATTGTCAACAACAAGCTCAAGTTGAAAAAAGAGAGAAAAGAGCCAAGGAGAGACGGTTTCATCCTGGAGAGCACGTCCTAGCTCGAAACTACAACACTGGACCGAAATGGGTTCCTGCTACGGTGATCACGCAGACAGGCCCTGTGTCTTACACGGTTGAGACTGCCGAGGACGTCGTCTGGAGAAGACACACAGATCAACTGTTGCTAGGAGCAGAGACAGCCACAGAGGCTCCAACGGCTGGTTGGCCTGAACTGTTTACGGATGATACCGCAAACCAGCATCCTTTGCCACAGTGCTCTTCTCCAACACAGGAAGTCATAGAGACTGTTCCACCTGTGCAAACTCCTGACTTTCGACTGACACAGGCACCTTCTCCATCCAGGCCTGTGTCAATGCCTACTGCTGTGGAAGCCAGCGATGACCACCGGTATCCTGTCAGGGAGCGGCGGCCTCCAAGACGCTTGGATCTGTAGGCTTAGTGACTTACCCACAAGACTGGGGCAGAATAAACCCCAGGGTAAAGTCAGGGTTTGAGGCAGTCTACCTCTACCCTTGGTTAGTGAGTGCATTGAAAGTAACTTACCTGTTGAGGAATAATATGGACCTTTCATTTAAGAGGGGAGGAATATGTTATGTATTGTGTGTTCTCTTCCCACCTGTGGTGGCGCTGTCACAGCAGATAAATGGTTGGGTGTTCTCTTGGATAAGTTTAGCTCTCTTTGTTTGGAACTTTCCAGAACTTCCTTTCCTTCCTGAATAAAGCACTTCATGTTTGAATCCCTGAGTTCTGAGTCCTAAATTGTGTCTCGGTAGAAAGGTACTGACACAACAAGGTCGATGACCTTTCATCAGAACTGGAAAAAAGCAGGAAATGGAACAGATTTTTAAGCAAGTTTAGGGGCTGGCAATAGGGGGAGGGGATGAAAGAACAAAAGGGAAGGCCTGTGATAGTATAGAAGGCAGGAGAGGTTAAGAGACATTAAGAGATATTCAAGGCAAAAGGAGATGGTAATGGGACAGATTAAGAAACAAAGGATAGCTCTCGATGAAATGTAAAACTCACTAATAATCTTACTCACTAATAACCTGCTCACCGATGCTCAGTTTGAGTTCCGCCAGGACCAGTCAGCTCCAAACCTCATTACAGCCTTGATCTAAACATGAACAAAAGATCTGAATTCCAGAGGTGAGGTAAGAGTGACTGCCCTTGAAATCAAGGCAGCACTTGACCGGGTGTGGCAACAAGGAGCTCTAGTAAAATTGAAGTCAATGGCAATCAGAGAGAAAACTCTCCACTGGCTGGAGTCATAACTAGCACAAAGTAAGGTGGTTGTGGTTGTTGGAGGTCAATCATCTCAGCCCCAGGACATCGCTGCAAGAGTTCCTCAGGGTAGTGTCCTAGGCCCAACCATCTTCAGCTGCTTCATCAATGGCCTTCCCTCCATCATAAGGTCAGAAGTGGGATGTTCGCTGATGATTTCACAGCATTCAGTTCCATTCACAACTCCTCAGAGAATGGAGCAGTCCATGCTCGAATGCAAGAAGACCTGGATGACATTCAGGCTTGGGCTGATAAATGGCAAGTAACATTCGTGCCACACAAATGCCAAGCAATGACTATCTCCAACAAGCGAGAGTCTAATCATGGCCCCTTGACATTCAGCGGCATTACCATCGTTGAATCCCCACCACCAACATCCTGGAGGTCACCATTGACTAGAAACTTAACTGGACCAGCCACATAAATACTGTGGCTACAAGAGCAGGTCAGAGGCTGGGTATTCTGCAGTGAATGTCTCACCTCCTGACTCCCCAAAGCCTTTCCACCATCTATAAGGCACAAGTCAGGAGTGTAATGGAATACTCTCCAATTGCCTGGGTGAGTGCTGCTCCAACAGCACTCAAGACGCTCGACACCATCCAGGACAAAGCAGCCCGCTTGATTGGCACCCCATCCACCACCTTAAACATTCACTCCCTGCACCACCGGCATACCGTGGTTGCAGTGTGTACCATCTACAAGATGCACTGCAGCAACTCACCAAGGCTTCTTCGGCAGCACCTCCCAAACCCGCAACCTCTACCACCTAGAAGGACAATGGCAGCAGGCGCATACGAACACCAGCATCTCCAAGTTCCCCTCCAAGTCACACACCATCCTGACTTGGAAGTACATCGCCGATCCTTCATCGTCGCTGCGTCAAAATCCTGGAACTCCCTCCCTATCAGCACAAATTAAAATAAACTCGCAATTTCCATAAAACTGCAAGAACAGTCTCAACAAGTGGCTTACCAGTTTTATAGTGATTTTATTGCAAAATGATTCAACATGAATATTCCTCTGAGGAAAACTATATCACATTTCTGGAGTGAAGCTTTGTTATTGTTACTTCCTGCTTGTTCTCATGTTTTTAACTGGCAGGTTGAAAATGACAGTTGAAGGGTTCCACAGCACTAACTACTTATTTGCAGTGCGCACCAGTGACATTATAATGTGCAATAAGTCCTCATGCCTCAACAACTCTTAACTCGCTGTAAAGCCCAAGTTCACCACAGACTTTAATACCTCTCCCATATCTAGCTATGTTCTTCTACCCTCTCTTTTACTCTTGCAAAAGACACAAGAAAAAGTTAGTCGTCTCATAGGAAATGCTACACATACCTCTAGCCTCAAACTTCTCTCTCATAAGAACATGTTCTGTTTATCAATGTTATGCATATAAGAACATAAGAAATAGGAGCTGGAGTAGGCCATTTGGCCCTTTGAACCTGCTCTGCCATTCAACAAGATCCTGGCTGATCTTCTACCTGAATTCCACCTTCCCGCACTATCCCCATATCCTTTAATTCCCTTAGTTCCCAAAAATGTATTGACCTCTGTCTTGAATATACTCCGACTGAGCAATCACATTCCAAAGATTCACAACCCTTTGAGTGAAGAAATTTCTTCTCATCTTAGTCCTAAATGGCTGGCCCCTTATTCTGAGACTGTGACCCCGTGTTCTAGATTCCCCAGCCAGGGGAAACATTTTCTCAGCATTAACCCTGTCAAGTCGCTTAAGAATTTTATGTTTCAATTCACTCTCTATATCACGACCTTTCTTAAGTTAAAAATACACTTTCCTAATCACTCTTCACTAATCCTCAATGTACCTGCACTACATTGAATTTTAAGACTCCATGTAACGTATCCCACTCGATCCCATTCTTTCCCAGGACTTCAACATGACGGGAGATACTTGCAGATTGGGTATGATATTGGCAATGCACCTGCGGTGCCCACCTAAAGCGACAATCAGGAGGCCCGAGCCACACAGGCCAGCTGTGGGCCAGAAGCTTTCTGTGGGGCCTGTAGAAGCACACCTGCTCCTTCTGGCCCCCACAAAAATCTGGGATTGGGGGGAAAGAAACAAATAAACTTACCTTCTGAGAGAAGCCTCCAGTGACTTTTGTAAGGGTCACTGTTTAGGCCTGTCAACACCGGGAGAAAGGGGGTCTGGCATGCGCCACACAATCTTTGCCCATTTCTCCTTGAAAGTTGCAATTGGGGGCCTACAACAGGCATAGGACCCAATGTTGTGTATTTAAACAGCCTTCTGCCCATTTTGAGCAGGAATGCTGGGTGTTCAATTAAAGGTCTGCCTGAAAGTTGATTCAGGCAAGAAAAAGGATGCACAAGGTCACCACTAGATTATCTGGCAGGGTAAGAGCGACAGAAAGGGAAGGTACTTAATGTTAAGAGTTGTTGATTAGTATTACATCAGCATTATTATCAAAGCTGCTTCATGGTTCCTTTTGCATTAAGTCCAAATATTTAACATACAGTACTGCTGGGTCAGCTGTTTATACAGGTACAGATGCCAAGCTTCACTCTTGGCTGTCTGTATATGGTTCCGCCTCCCTCCACTTTCATTGCCTCAATTTATCTTATAAATTAAAGCTTTATTTTTATATCTATTATTCAGTGAATCGTCTCCATATTATTAGCATTTTTTTATTCCCTCATGCTAATTTTAGTTTCCTATCCAACTATCATTCCCACCACACTTGTAAAAGGATTCAGTTCACAGTGCGCTGCATTTTCCAATCAGCATTATCTTAACGCAGGTGTTAACCCAAAGAATTGCTGTACTGAAAACTCTATTCACATACTGGGGGTCATTTCCAATTTATTGCCAAAATTTAAAACATAAAACCGTGGAAATCAATGTTCTAACTGTGGGTTCTACCAGAAACGTTAACTTATATCGTTTCTCCACAGATACTTTGCCACAATGAGAAGGACCTGATGATGCTTTATGTGTTCCAGCCAGATCTGGCGGTGAATGGCTAAACCGGTTGTCCTCCATATACATTCAAGTCTGCTTCCCTTGGACTTAAGGGAGCGAAGGTGAGGGCTGGGAGGTCAGGGAGCACAGCCAGAGTGAGAGAGAGTAATTGTTTTAACAGGGACTAGGGCATCAAAGGTGGTGGTGAGGGTGTGGTTGAGCAGATTGGTAGCTGCAGCAATGTCGTGGTGAATGGAGGGCCAAAGTCTGGACAGTTGAGATGTCATAAGTGCAGTTATAAGAGAGTTAGGAGAGAGTTTTCTCCAGGGGCGGATACAGAAAGAAGTAGGGTTGGCGGGTGTAAAGTCTGTGGGTTGTGCAGTAAATAAATACACAGACTTTTGAAGTACAAACAAACAGGTCTTTACTATTCAGAGGTCAGGGCGAATCTGCCCCAGTTATCCTGTCACAACACTTATATACTGGTGTGGTCACTGTCGGTATTACAGTATACAGAAGCCAAACAAGTAGTGCCACACTTAAAGTAGTTCCCTTAAAGGTGAACGGTTACATACAATAATTTCCTTCAGGGTAGACGGGTACATACACTACAGCGGGGGTCGGGGGGGAAGAGGGATGTGGTGGAGAGTGATACAAGGAAGTGGTCAGAGATGGCCTTATCTGCGATTGGCATGATGGGAGTAGGGAGGCCATGAGAGATGGCAAGGTCGAGGGGGTGGCCGTGAATATGGGTTGGGGAGTTTACATGGAGATAGAGATTAAGGGAGTATAGGAGGGTAGTGAACTCAAGACGAGAGAGAGCATGATGAATTGAGATGGAGGTTGAAATCACCAAGGATGAGAAGTCGCTCGGTGCAGAGGCTGATGGAGGGGAGCTGTGAAGATATCTCGGTGATAACATTTTTATGGTACTTGGGTGGGCGGTAGAGAATGAGACTTTTAAATGAGAGGTGAGAGGAATGGAACAAGACGAGATGCTCGATGGAGAAGAAAGTGCCAGAGGAGTAGGGGGACAGACCAAGGTGCATTTTAGTGATGAGAGCCACACCACTACCATGGTGGTCTGGGCGGGGCCAGTGGTGGAAGGTATAGCCAGGTGGGGAGGCTTCATTTAAGGGTATCGCCTTACTGGGATATATCTGGCCCTCCATATAGATTTGCACCCTATTGATTACTCTCCTTCTCTCCAATAAAATCCAGCGCCATATTATTTTGCTAACATATTAGCTGGATGGTATAATTCAAAATAGATCAAACCTGATTCAAAAGAACAAATGAAAAAATGAATGAAATGCCAGGCAAAAATATATATGGTCAAAAAAGCAAACAAGCGTGTTGTTTTAAATCTCTTAGATTTGTGCTGGTCCCCGTTTCCTTTGAAACTTTATTTTTTGGTTATGTAAACCGGTCACCTTCAAAAACACTGATACCGCAAATGAAAAATGTTACTATGGAGACAGATGAGACTCAGCATACGCAGCATCACGTCATTAAATCCGAAAAGTAAAGCTTTTACGTGTACTGAAAAAAATGAGTAACAACCTTTTTACAGTTGCCACCACTTACCACGGAAGCAATTGCCCATACCCTAAACCACACAGACAGCAAGGAAGGTCTGTGAGTGACTGAGTGGAGAAGTGCAACTGAAAATGCCGCTCACTCAGACTTGTATATAATAATATACAGTGAAAGATAACAGAGTGAAAGTAAACATTAAAGGTTACTTATCAGTTAGTAAATTGTAGGTCACTGACAAGCCATTTGTAATTGCAAGCCGTTTCCTTAAAGGAAGCTAACATTATGTTGCATAATTTAGAGATCTGAATAAGAACAGTAAGTTAACAAGTCCTCTTTCAAAATATCTTATTAGCATTTTGCTTGACATTTAATTAAAACATAGAAATAGGCTTTCTTACTGTGGTCTCCTAGTGAGCATTGTGAGGAAAATGTTTTACCTGATATCATTAATGTACTCTTACCAATGCCTTTTGTATCTGATAGCGCTGTTGCATGTCACAAATAAATTATAATGAGCCAGAATCATTTTCATATTTTACTTGATGCTCAGGAATAAATTCTAAAATATAATTTTTGTAGGTAGGGAGAAACTGTTTCCACTGGCAGGTGGGTCGCTAACCAGAGGACAAGATTTAAGGTAATTGGCAGGAAATCCAAGGGGGAAATGAGGAGACTTTGTTTACTTAGCAAGTTGTTATGATCTGGAATGTACTGCCTGAAAGGCTGGTGGAAGCAGATTCATTAGTAACTTTCAAAAGGGAAATTGGATATAGACTTAAAAGGAGAAATTTGCAGGGCTATGGGGAAAGAGGAGGGGAATGGGACTAACTGATAGCTCTTTCAGAGAGCAGGCACAGACACGATGGACCGAATGGCCTCTTCTGTGCTGTATGATTCAATGATAAATTAAAAATGTAAGTGTGATATAAGAAAAGTACAGTTCCATTGATTACTGTTGTTGGGGGATACAACACAATGGTAATATGCCATATCCAGTCTGACTCAACACAACATGCACGCATTGATTAACATTACTTTGTCTCTATATTTATTTCACAATAGGTGGCGACTATTCTGTTTTGCAGTTAGTTAGTTACACCATGAAAAGAGTCTGATGATAGTCAGCAAGATCCTAACATTTCAATGCGTGTTTGAATCCTAATTCAAGGATATATTGACAGGTTGAGGATTGGATTTGCTCATCTCAAAAGCAAGTCCCATGATATGCCTACATTCTCAACTCTTAATTTATCAAAAAAGAAAATACTGTACTGCAGTTATAGTGAACAGGGCTGCTGTTAGATGACACCACCAGTGATCTTTCTATGAAATTAACCAGCCACCTGTTAAAATAAATAGAATGGTTTTGTTGGTTAGCTGAAGCAGCTGGTATGAGCACTCAATACTTTGTTCACTCACAGAAAATAATAGTAGCGCAGGGTAAAATCCAAAAGCTAACATGCTCTCCGACATTTGGATTGTTTGGCAACTGAAGCATGGGCACAACTCGGGTATTATCAGGTACAATACTACAATGCTGTCTTGTAAAGGTTTTGTTTCAATAAAAGAAAATGGAATCTATTGAAAATAGAACAAAGCAACACAATTAGGCTGCAAACAGGAGCATCTTGTTGGAAGAACTGAATTCAAAAACAATTCAGAGGAAATTACATACAAAGGCTTTTCACCTAATAGGGCAAATTAAACCTTAGTCAAACTACACCCATTCACTGATCAAAAGTAAATACTTTGATTTGATTTGCCTCCTTCAACTGAAAAAGTCCTTTGGTATGGCTTCATTTGATATTTAAATGTGGTGTGTTTGTTGTGCCTGTCTGTTCTCAGCTAGACTCCAAGATAGAGTTTACTAATAAAGTAGAACTGGCTGCCTTGTACGTTTGATCCCATTTCTCATACAATTACTATCGGTCAGTACCTGGATAGGACCAACAGTTGAAACTAAACTCACGGAGGAAGACATTAACCGGTGATTTGCCAAAGTATTAACATAAGTATTAAGAGCAAACTAGAGAGGAATAAAGGAGGGAAAAATATATTCTACAGGATAAGTTTAATAGCAGAAGTTAAGGTACTTAATTCATACTATTGTAACTAAATGCACAATCATAGCTCGTGCTCAAATCAGCCATCCGTCCATATGTTTTCAGTTGAGCCTTCGGGCTGAGCATTGCCCGGCAACAAAAATTGACACACTTATGTTACACCTTCGGTAAGAATGCTCCCTGCTAGCAGAATCACAAAGAAATATTGGCATCAGCAGCTCTGGAATAGTCTTGTGACTGACCTACCTGCCCTCTTGACCTTGAGGGGAAATAACTGGCATCATCATTCTGTGCCGAGTAAGCACATCCCAGTGGAAGTAAAAAGCTATGGCCTCACTTACATTTTCCACCCGATTGAGATCTTTGAGTGAACTGATTGCACCCCCATGAGCTTATATACAAGGGCACAAAGGTGTTAAAGCTGCCAGCCCAAAACTTCATGAACTGTGACATGCATCTTGTTTATATTCCATCAATGCAATCATTCTACAACTCCAAAGGAAAGAGATGGGAACGTGTAGTTGTTGATTTTGCTGCAAATTCACTGCACAAGTACAAGGTGTGTCAACGAGGTAAGATAACACAGATAAATTGGACCAGAAATCCATTCAATTAGGAAATTAAACAGATCAATAAATTGTACTTACATCCACTCATTATTCCTTTGTGCTTTGATCTTATACAGCACCATTCCTGTTTGATCCCTACTGACGCCTTCTCAGTACGCATTATATGACTGACCCACTTGTACATGCTGACTGAAGAGGATCAGATTAACTGTCATATTAAAGATTTTGTTAGAGACACATGAGCCCTAATAGAAAAGACTGGTGGAAAAAGCAGAATGAGCAGCCCCACGGACACAACAATCACCAATTTATTACAGGTGATATGTGACAGGATGGTTGGTGGCCTGAAGTATTATGAGTGCAAAATAAAATTTCATTTCTCCACGCATCTCATATAAGACTTGAGTGTTATTCATCATATAATATCACTGCAAAATTCCTGCCAGAGTTTTCAATATCCACAATAAAGAGGCCCCTTGGCAGAGTAAGTACTGGATTAGTTTCAAACAATAAACAATCATTTATGGTAGAAAACCACATCACAAATAAAGTGAGAAGAACTTGATTGATGTGGCTCGAGCTGACAAGTTCCCTTGGGCTTTTTCATTATATTCAGCTGCAACAGTAGTATTGAATCAGCTCATTTGATGCATGATCTGCAGAGCTGGCTGACTCTTCACAAATGCAACGATTTCAACAAGTGGTGCTGAAAGGAGTTTTACACGTTCAGTTACAATATCACAAATTTGCCATTTCTTCTTTCCGTTCATGACAGGAATTGTTTAACATTTGCCTTAAATGTCACTTAAAGGATTTTTTATTACTGTCTATTCATCAACTTATAAAAGGGCATACTGAACCAGTACAGTCAGTTCTATTTAATCAGCTACCCAATTAAATAATATCTATCTGTTCAATATAAATTACATTTAAAAAGCTGCCACTGTGCCCCCAATGGCCCAGTGAGCAGCTGAGCTATGCAAATCAGGAAGGTCCAAGTTTTGATCACTGCTCTGTGCTAAGTTAGCTGCCCTCAGCCAGGGGTGATGTTAGAGCTGCCTTCACTGGCCTCAGAATCTCTGGCTTAGAGACGGAGGGAAAAAGCTAGCCATGGATTCTGCTTGTGATCACTGTCCAGCAATCTGTGCTGGAAATGTGCACACATGGAGATCAGGTGAAGACAGGATTAGACTTCACTCTGATGTGTTCCCTCTCCCATTCGGTTTAATAGCCTGTCAGCACTTGTTGTCAAGGCTCAAATATACATAAGCATCACTTGGGCAAAGTACTCAATAGTAACAGGCACCTCGAGAGCCATACCCCAAACAAGGGGAGGAGTGAAGAGAAGGAGAGAGTGTGGTGTACTTTCTCTGGCTGCTGTATACGTAATACCGGTGGTGACCACCGGTAGAAAAGCACTGTGTAGTAATATTGTATTTAGTATAGTCCTGACCTCCAACCAGTAAAGACCTGTTGAACTTTAATCTTGTAATCTGTGTTAGTAATTACAACTAGAACACACAGACTTAACAGTGGCGACGAGTCCGATTCTTACCCTGCGGCAGTTTATATCCACGGCGGCTTCGTCCACAGAACGGACGTCGAAGAGAGGCTTCCACCCTCATCACCCTGCTGGAAGACACGTCGCGCGGCAGACATCGAGAAACCAGAGTGCAGAAGACATCCTGAACTCGAAGCCTCCATCAGCGGCTGTCAGCTATCTTCTTTCTACCTCGGTGGTGGGTAAGCCGGGCAGCGACGTGACCAGAAAGTCGGCCGCGTTGGCTGTACAGACGGGGAGGGAAGACGGAGGAATAAGGGCGGTGAGATCGATCGCGACCGGAGATAAGGGCCGGGCCGCATTCGGGCTAAAAAGGCGCAGCGTCTGGGGCAACTGAAGGCGCGAGAGCCGCGGTGAAGCGGAGGCAGCGTCGGGGGACGGGTGAAGACCTCCAAGCGCGGGAAAATCGCCATTTTGTAGGCGGAGGATGAAGACAAGAGCGGGAAGCCGCCATCTTGGATAAAAATAAAAATAAATTAAATTGCAACGATGCCTAAACATGGGAACATTAATACCTTTGATAGCGACATCGAAGATTGGGCCATGTATGTAGAACGCATACAAAATTATTGTAAAGCAAATAAAATCCCAGATGAAGAGAAAGCACTAACATTATTAAACTTAATGAGTGCGAAGACATACGGGCAATTGAAACACCTTTTATCACCAGATGAACCAGCGGATAAGGCGTTCGAGGAGATTGTTACTGTCCTGAAAAATCATCTAAACCCCACGCCGCTGATGCTAGCGGAACGATTTAAATTTTACAGCAGAAGGCAGCTGAAGGATGAAAGCAATGCTGAATATTTAATGGAATTGCGTAAGCTAGCAAAGTATTGTCAGTTTGGAACGAGACTGACAGAGGCGCTACGAGATAAATTTGTGTGTGGTTTATTAAAAGAAGATACACAAAAGCGACTGCTCGAGGAGAATGAGCTGACGCTTGAGAAAGCGGTCACTATGGCAGCAGCACACGAAGCCGCAGCGAGAAGCACGGCAGTAATGCAGCTACGGTCACCGGAACTCAGTACAAATAAATTGGGTTTGAGTACTGTAAAATGTTATCGTTGTGGAAAGACAACGCACGAGCAGAACCAGTGTTGGTTTAAAAACCAAGAATGCAGAACGTGTGGCAGGCTTGGCCACATAGCTAAAGTATGCCGGTCAGGAAAGAAGACCAGCAACAAAAAGTCACCGCAAGGAAAATACATAAAGGTACACAAGGTGACAAAGAACAGTTCGACCGAACAGAAGTCAGATTCAGACGCTAGCAATAATGAACTGGGTAGCTTAAGAGTACACAACGTTGGTAAGGATGCAGATCTCCAGACAATTTGGGTCACCCTTCAGATAGCAGGAGTCCAAGTAAAGATGGAATTGGACACTGGATCGGCATTGACGGTCATGAATAAGAAAGATTACAAAAGGTTATTCCAACATATTCCCCTACCGGATACGGAGATTATATTGAAAACATACACGGGGCAAAGAGTGTACCCCGTCGGAAAGATAGAGGTAAAAGTGGTCCACAAGGGCGAAGAAAGCCAAGTAATGGACTTATATGTGCTACCTGAAGGAGGTCCACCACTACTGGGACGGGAGTGGATTAGGAAAATGAATATGGACTGGCACTCCTTGAAGGCACTAACGGTAGGTTCCGGGGAAACAGATGTCAAACCTAAACGATTGTCCAAAATATTGGATGATGCTAAAGAGGTGTTCCAGCAGGGACTGGGAACACTGAGAGGAATTACGGCAAACATCAAGATTGATGAACATGCACGCCCAAAATTTTTTAAAGCCAGACCGGTACCCTATGCAATACGACCTACTGTAGAAGCGGAACTGGAAGCGCTAGAACGTTCAGGTGTACTGTCTAAGGTAGATTGGAGTGAGTGGGCTACGCCCATTGTTCCCGTTATGAAACGTCCTTCGAGCAACAAGCCAGGAGAACCAGGGAAGGTTCGCATCTGTGGAGATTTCAAAATCACCGTTAATCCGGTGCTTCACACGGTGCAGTATCCGCTTCCGCGGATTGAGGATATTTTTGCTTCGTTGTCTGGCGGGAAACACTTCACCAAGATAGACCTGGCGCAGGCGTACTTGCAGATGGAGGTTGAAGAAGAGTCACGCCAATACCTCATGATCAACACGCATCGAGGTTTGTACCGGTACAATAGGCTGGTTTTTGGAGTGGCATCGGCTCCAGCAATTTGGCAGAGGGCCATGGAGCAGGTATTACAGGGAATTCCAGGCACACAATGTTACCTGGACGATATTCTGATTACAGGTGATGGTGATGAAGAACACCTTGCAAACTTGGAACTGGTGCTCAACAGACTGAAAGAGTATGGACTTAGAGTTAATCGGCAGAAATGTGAGTTCTTCCAGAAGCGGATCTCGTACTGTGGTCATGTCATTGACTGGGAGGGGCTTCATAAGTCTCCTGACAAGATAGAGGCAGTTGTAAAGGCTCCCGCTCCGGATAATGTCTCTCAGTTGAGGTCGTTTCTAGGATTGATTAACTATTACCATAAATTTCTACCAAATCTATCCACGGTACTGCACCCGCTAAACGCTCTTTTACAGAAGGGGGTACCATGGGAATGGAGCGAAAACTGTAAGAAGGCATTTCGCAAAAGCAAAGAATTGATCACCTCAGAGGAAGTGTTGGCTCACTTCAACCCGACACTGCCTATTCGGTTGGCTTGTGATGCTTCTCCATATGGTATTGGGGCAGTACTCTCACACAAGTTGCCAAATGGCACGGAAAGGCCAGTCGCGTTTGCATCCAGATCATTGACCTCCGCTGAGCGCAACTATGCGCAGATCAATAGGGAGGCTCTCAGCCTTGTATGGGGAGTGAAGAGGTTTAATCATTACCTGCAGGGCCAAAAATTCACACTTCTGACAGACCATCAGCCGTTGGTATCCATTTTAACCCTAAGAAGGGTGTTTCAGTGATGACAGCACAGCGTCTCCAGAGATGGTCCCTTTTCCTAGGGGCACATCAATATCAAATAGAATTCAAAGGTATGAAGCAGCATGGCAATGCTGATGGGCTGTCGCGCCTGCCACTACCTGAAGAAGAAGAAACGACGAAAGTTGACCCTGTTGAGTTATTTCATTCGACCATCATCGAGTGTTTACCAGTCACCAATGCAAGTATTGAAAGAGAAACCAGGAACGACCCGACACTGTCCAGAGTCTACGAGGTGACAGTGAAAGGATGGCCAACATGTGGTGATCCTCTGTTACCGGCATTCTCGGCAAGGCGAGACCAGCTGTCCGTCTGCCATGGTACTTTGATGTACGGGACAAGAGTGATTATTCCTCCCAAGTTAAGGGAAAGAGTTCTAAAAGAACTACATGAAGGTCATCTGGGGGGAGTTAAGATGAGAAGTCTTGCTAGGGCTTATGTATGGTGGCCGGGTATTGACCAACAGATAGAGGAGTTGACGAAAAGCTGTGCTGGGTGCCAAAAAGTGCAAAATACACCTCCGATCGCACCACTACACCCATGGGAATGGCCTTCAGCCCCATGGCAACGCGTACATATTGACTTTGCTGGTCCATTCATGGACTCCATGTTCCTAATTGCGGTGGACGCACATTCCAAATGGCCAGAAGTGATCAAGATGAATACCACTACTTCAGAAAAGACAATTGCGGTGTTAAGAACAATATTCGCAAGGAACGGATTGCCAGAACAGATCTGTTCGGACAACGGACCACAGTTCATGTCGGAAGAATTCCAAAAATTCTTAATGAAGAATGGGGTGAAACATTATACCTCTGCCCCATATCATCCGGCGACAAACGGGTTGGCCGAGAGATTTGCCCAAACATTCAAAAAGGCAATAAAGGCCATGAACGATGATCAGATTCCGCTACAGCACAAGGTGGACAATTTCCTAATGGCATATCGAAACGCCGCTCATGCAGTGACTAACCAAAGTCCTGCCATGATGTTTTATAACAGGAGGTTGCGGTCCAGGTTGGACTTGTTAAAACCAAATGTGCGGAGGGAAGTGGAAAACAAACAGTTCCAGCATATTAATAACAAGACCACTCGAAGTTTCGACGTAGGACAACCAGTGTTGGCAAGGGGCTATGGAAACGAAAAATGGCAGTCCGGAACAATTCAGGCCGGACAAGGACCTCTGATGTACACAGTAGATATTGGTAACAATGTGATAAGGCGTCATGCGGATCAACTGGTAGAATCGAGAGCAAGGGTCGAACCCATGGTTGCGACAGAGACAACTGTGGAAGACGTTAATGAACCTGAAGCATCTACCTCGGCAGGGAATGTACCTGATGATGATAACACCCAATGCATGGGAGACCAACTAGAGGAGTCACCTCAGCAACAGGAATCAGAGACCACTGAAAGGCGTTATCCAAACCGAATCAGAAGGCCTCCTGAGAGACTGAACCTTTGAACTGTTTATACCTGAAGTTATATATGTTATTATGTTATGTTAAATGGGGATATGACTGTTAAGCTAAAAAGGGAGGATTGTGGTGTATGTAACCTGTTCCACCCTAAGAGAACTTAAGCCTGCTCCACTTTAAGAGATGTACGACTTTCTCTGGCTGCTGTATACGTAATACCGGTGGTGACCACCGGTATATAAGCACTGTGTAGTAACATTGTATTTAGTATAGTCCTGACCTCCAACCAGTAAAGACCTGTTGAACTTTAATCTTGTAGTCTGTGTTAGTAATTACAACTAGAACACACAGACTTAACAGAGAGAATTGGCAAAACAAAAAAAAGATAGAACTCATTTAGATTGTTTATCCCAAAGTCATTTTTAATTATTTACTTATTGGTTTCCCACTTTATGCCAGGATATTTACATTACCCTACTTACATCTGAGTTATATTTGTACCTTTTTACAGCTTCATCTCTGCATCTGTATAAACAGCTGTTCGGGGGATATCATTATTCATACCGATTCTCCCCCAGGTCCCCTGCATGGTGGTTCCATATGGGAGAGAATGAGCTGCTTTGAAAGACATCAGCACAACGTGGCTTGATTTCATCAGTTCATGTTATATCCAGAAAATTAATCAAATCATTTGATTTCACTTAACAGGGGAGAAGTGGTTAGCTTGGAACAGAAAAATGGTGCCTAAACAGAGGGAGATCACATGTAGCTTATTTTGGTCAAAGGGTGAAAACAGGCAATAAACGGGTGCTGTGCTAATAAGAAACGCCTGTTGAAAGTGTGGATTTAGCACACAATATTTGGGCTAATTTGATGATTATCATGCTTTAAATGTGTCTGCAGGCGCTGAAACTGACAACTGCAGGTTTAGCACTCAAATGTTGATTATACGTAATTTTCCTGGAGCTGTTTATGTAGCCTGCACTCACCCACTTCCCCTGAAGGTGTGAAGTGGGCTGGCTGACACATAGCGGCAGGTTTCTGGATGGCGCAGGGACCGAGGAAGAGGGCGCACAGGTTCTCGGACACGGCACTCGTGGTTGGGGTGGAGGAGGTCCAGAGGAGGAAGGATGTCCTGTACCCGCAGGGGAGAAAGAGGTCACCTCACCCTCCTGTCCCTCCTGTTCCTTTCTCCTACAGCAGCTGGTGCTGCTCTGCCTGGCCTCATGTCCTCCTTCCATTCCTTGTCCAGGCCAATGGAGACCCCTAGTAAGATCCCCATGACCAAGGCCTCCCTTTCTCCTGGTGACTCCTATAAGTTGTCCAATAAGGTAGAGTAGCACGGCACTCACTTTTTTAGGTGAAGTCCTTAGAGAATTTCCAGAATAAATGTTGATAGAGTGTTGGCGAAGTCTTGACAAAGTGTCCCAGAAAGTCTTCCTATGTGTTTCAAAAGTCCTCATCAAACCTCCAGCAACAAGTGAACAGTAAAAGGTAATATACCTTTAAGTAGTGCTCAAAATCCTCCACAGCGACTAGTTTACTCCCAATCAGCTTGTCAGTTAGGAGAGGGCGTTAGGTCAAGCGTTAACCACCAAAATGGTGTGCAGCCTCTTTACTGAGCACTAGCAGGCAACTTAATTGTGAATCAGTCCCTTAAGAATCCTCCAGGCAGCTGTTCCTAGCGCACGCTTCAACTCCTTTACCAAGATGGCATCTTATGCTAAACGCAAGCTAAACTGGCATTGTAGTTTAAAATCCCATCCTGGCCACCCCAGGGGCTCTTTAGCACCTAAAGCAGGCAAAATTCGATTGGGCCAGAAAACAGGCATGGGGCTCGCGATGTGCGATCTGCCCATGCCCGTTGAAAGTAGTGCAGGCAGCATGAGAAACTCGTGCCACCTGCTAATTACCATGATTGCAGTGCTGAGCTCAGCACTAAACGCACTGCTGGTTGGCTCAGCACTCAACAGGGGACCCAATATCATGTGCAGTCTGCTCCCTATTTAAAGGTTGCCTGCAGAGTCAAAGGGGGAAAAATTCGGTTGCTTTGTGCCTCCTGTTAGCTAACAGGATGCTAATGGGGCGCAAAGCAACTAGTGCCCGGGCATGGCAATGTTTGCGCTGCTCGCGAAATTGACCAGACATTTTGCGGCAGCGCTAAACACTACCACCATGATCTCCTGCGCCAGCAGATCATGACGTCAGTCGAGCGTGCAACGCCCCGGTAGCGCCCCAGAATGGATATTGAGTGGTGCTCCCTGCCTTTTTGCCTGCCGCTAGCAATGACAGGTTGAGGGGAACGTTTTGCAATCTGGAAGGGATTGGGGGAGCGCTATTTAAAGGCGGCTGCTTCCTGGTATTTTTTTTCAGCGACATTTTTGCACCACGCATTCTGAGAGAGAGAGAGAGACTTCTGGAGAGATTCAACGCTGTGTGAAGGAGTTTTGGGTACTGAGCAGCACTTTGCAGGTTCATTTTGATTTGACCTTTCTTGCATCGATTTAGGAGAGACTATGGGGGCTGCACTCTGAGGTCTTTCCCTGGGTCGCTCCATTGTTCTTTCCAGCAGAATTGATGTACAGGTCTCTCCAGGCCAAGATTCAAGGCTGCAATGAGCAGGGTGTGGATGGAGAGCAAGATTGACCCTTCCCTTTAAGAACTGGCCAGCACCAGTGTGTCTGTGTTCCATTGCTGACTGACATCTCATGAGCTCTGCCAGTGCTCTGAGGTAGTGCCTCGCTCCTCGGCGTTAGCGCCTTAAGAGAGGTGTGCAGCGCCTGATTTAGCGCTCCAATCACCTCCAGGGGCGATAGAAGCCAAGTTTGCAATCGGAGGTGATAATTAGCACCAGGCGTTAAACTTTGCGCCCGGCCGATAATTGCGCCCCAAACAGGGCGATACCGAATTTCTCCCCCAAAGGCTGTTCTGCACCTCTTAAATGGGAGGTGCTCTGATACAGGAGTACGTCATTGTGGCTGGAGCTCGAGAAATATGTCTCAAAAGGAGAGAGAGCGTGCCCCTCAGTCCTCAGATGCAGTACTGGAGGCCTTGGTGGGCAGGGGGACTACAGGATGAGACAGGTCCTCTACCCGCAGGGAGGCAGGAGACCTTCAAGACACACTGTGCGAAGGCAATGGGAGGAAATCGCAGAAGCCGTCAGTGCCAACAGTCTTGACCCCAATACATGGATCCAGTGCCGGCAGAAGTTTAATGGCCTCACTCGAGTGGTCAAGATGAGTGAATGCATCTTCAAATTCCATATCACACCATCTGCACCATTAGCCTCACACACTGCTCAATGCGCCACACCCCCATCACTCACCTACCAACAATCTCTAGCAATCATGACTCATACCTCAGAGTCAAAGATTCACCTCACCCCACACACTTATTACTGCTGCACAATCTAACCCCCATGGAGGAGACTGTGCTGGAGATCATTGGAGGGGCTGTCACTGAGGCTGTGGCACTGGGTGAGGCTCAAAGCATTGATGATGACGGTATGCTCAAGCCTAATCCTTCTCACATCCCATTTCCCCCTCATCCCACAATCACTTCTCACTTACAAGCTGCTGATGGTGTAAGTATGGACACCTTGCTTGTCAGCCAGCCAGCCCAGACTGCTGCCGCCTATGCTGAGATGTTGCAATCTATAGCTGGGCCTTTTAGGCCCAGAGCTGCTCGAGGTCATCCTGCAAGGCAATCTGCAGTGTCCCCCATGGAAAATCAGCAGCCTTCCTGCAGCCACTGGGGTAGCGCTGCGTAGGAGCACTAGAATAGGCATAGGAACATGAAAGACAGACAGAGAATGCACAAGGGTGATTCGTTAATTTGTTATGTTATATTGGAATTATTCGTTTATAAATTATGTTTGGAATGTTTGTTTTGTGGTGGCTTTTATTTCAGCATTGTGCCCAGGAGGACACTGTGATGTTCTGTGACAGACAAATGGTAAGATCGGGAAGTGTTGAGCAATGGGGATCTGGGGTTTCATTCAGGGTAACCGGAGTCAGATGATGTGCTCACGGACAGCCATTCCGGAACGGGGATTTTCAGGCTGCCTCCTCCCTTTTTCTTCCTCCTCCTCCTCTTCCTCTTCCTCTTCCTCTTCCTCGTCCTCCACCTCCTCCTCCTCCTCCTGAGGTGGTGGCAGAACCCGTGATGACAAGGGCTGCGCCCTCATGAGGGCCATGTTGTGGAGGATGCTGAAGACCAGCACAAAATGGGACACCCGCTCTGGCTAGTACTGGAGGGCTCCTTCCAAGTGGTCAAGTCAGCGGAACCATTGCTTCAGCACACCCAATTATCTACTTGGTGAATTTCCTCATGGCAGCATGGCTGTCATTGCATGATTGCTGGCTACGAGTGGCGGGGTTGCGGAGGGGTGTCATCAGCCAGGTGTAGAGTGGATAACAATTGTCGTCGAGCAGCCACCCTTTGGTTTGACGTGGTGGCTGGAAGATTGCTGGCAGAGCGGACTGGCGCAGAATGAAGACATCATGAATGCTGTCAGAATACCAGGCATTCACCATCATGGTGTGCTGGACGTGGTCGCACACCAACTGCACATTAAGACTGTGGTTGCCTTTGCGATTACAGTACAGCTCAGCATTAATATGTGATACCCGCAAAACCACATGCGTGCAGTCGACGGTGCCCTGCACCATGGGGAAGCCTGATATCCTGGCAAAGTCACGTGCGCACTCCTCCTGCTTCTCTCTGTTCAGAGAGAAGACAATAAAGTTCCTTCTCTTGGAGTACAGAGCCTCTGTGACTTCCCAGATGCAACGATGGACGGCAAACTGCGATATGTTTGCTATGTCCAAAGATGTGCGGGTTAGGTTGATTGGCCATGATAAAAATTGACCCTTAGTGTTAGGGGGGATTAAATCACAGAATCACAGAAAGTGAATACATGGGGTTACGGGGTTACGGGGATAGGGCTTGGGTGGGATGGCTGTCGGTGTAGGGACTGGGTGCTAGGGTTTGGATGATCAGCCATGATCTCGTTGAATGGCGGAGCAGGCTCGAAGGGCCGAATGGCCTACTCCTGCTTTTATGTTTCTATGTTTCTATGTAGTCTGTTCCAGCCTGGAAGGATCCACTGGCGATAAAATTCAGGGCCACAGTCAATTGAGGGACACTGGCAGCACCATCATTGCCCTGCTCTGAGGCTGCAGGTTCGGCTCCAAGTGCTGGCAGAGTCCTGGTCATAGTCATAGAGTCATAGAGTTTTACAGCACAGAAAGAGGCCCTTCGGCCCATCGTGTCTGTGCCGTCCATCAATCCCTGTCCAGTCTAATCCCATTTTCCAGCATTTGGTCCATAGCCTTGTATGCAATGGCATTTCAAGTGCTCATCCAAATGCTTCTTGAATGTTGTGAGGGTTCCTGCCTCTACCACCCTTTCAGGCAGAGAGTTCCAGATTCCAACCACCCTCTGGGTGAAAAAGTTCCTCCTCAAATCCCCTCTAAATCTCCTGCCCCTTACCTTGAATCTATGCCCCCTTGTTATTGACCCCCCTACTAAGGGGAAAAGTTCCTCTTTATCTACCCTATCTATGCCCCTCATCATTTTGTACACCTCAATCAGGTCCCCCCTCAGCCTTCTTTGCTCCAATGAAAACAACCCCAGCCTGTTTAGTCTTTCTTCATAGCTGAGGCGCTCCATCCCAGGTAACATCCTGGTGAATCTTCTCTGCACCCTCTCTAAAGCAATCACATCCTTCCTATAGTGAGGCGACCAGAACTGCACACAGTACTCCAGCTGTGGCCTCACCAGCGTTTTGTACAGCTCCATCATAACCTCCCTGCTCTTATATTCTATGCCTCGGCTAATGAAGGCAAGTATCCCATATGCCTTTTTAACCACCTTATCTACCTGTTCCGCTGCCTTCAGGGATCTATGTACATGCACACCAAGGTCCCTCTGACCCTCTGTACTTCCTAGGGTCCTACCACTCATTGTGTACTCCCTTGCCTTATTTGTCCGTCCAAAATGCATCACCTCGCACTTTTCAGGGTTAAATTCCATTTGCCACTTTTCCGCCCATCTGACCAACTCGTTTATATCTTCCTGTAGCCTGAGGCTTTCCTCCTCACAATTTACCACCCCACCAATTTTCGTGTCATCTGCGAACTTACTGACCATACCTTTTACATTCTCATCCAAATCATTTATGTAGATCACAAACAGCAAGGGACCCAGCACCGATCCCTGAGGTACCCCACTGGACACAGGCTTCCAGTCATAAAAGCAACCTTCGACCATCATCCTCTGCCTCCTGCCACTCAGCCAGTTTAGGATCCAACGCGCCAAGGCACCCTGGATCCCATGGGCTCTTACCTTCTTGACCAGTCTCCTATGCGGGACTTTGTCAAAAGCTTTACTGAAGTCCATGTAAACCACATCCACAGCATTTCCCTCATCCACACACCTAGTCACCCCCTCGAAAAATTCAATCAGATTTGTCAGACATGATTTACCCTTGACAAAGCCATGCTGACTATCCCTGATTAATCCTTGCCTCTCCAAGTGGAGACTAATTTTGTCCCTCAGAATTTTTTCCAATAATTTCCCTACCACAGATGTTAGGCTCACTGGCCTGTAATTCCCTGGTTTATCCCTGCTACCCTTGAATAATGGTACTACGTTAGCTGTTCTCCAGTCCTCTGGTACATCCCCTGTGGCCAGAGAGGTTCTGAAAATTTGTGTCAGAGCCCCTGCAATCTCCTCCCTTGCCTCACACAACAGCCTGGGATACATCTCGTCCGGGCCTGGGGATTTATCCACTTTTTGGCCTGCTAAAACCGCTAGTACCTCCTCCCTCTCGATGCTAATATGTTCAAGTGTGTCACAGTCCCCTTGCCCGATTTCTATGTCTACATCATCTTTCTCCACAGTGAACACAGATGCAAAAAATTCATTTAAAACGCCGCCTACATCATCTGGCTCTACACACAGATTGCCACTTTGGTCCCTAATGGGCCCTACCCTTTCCCTGGTTATCCTCTTGCCCTTAGTATACTTATAAAACATCTTAGGATTTTCCTTTATTTTGCTCGCCAGTGTTATTTCATGGCCCCTCCTCGCCCTCCTAATTTCTTTTTTAATTACGCCCCTGCACTTTTTATACTCCTCTAGGGCTTCCTCCGTCTTTAGTCTTTTGTAACTGCCAAAAGCCCCCCTTTTTTTCCTGATGCATTTTTGTATATCCCTTGTCATCCAAGGTTCCCTTTGCTTGTTGGTCCCACCCTTGACCTTTACAGGAACATGTTGGCGTTGTACTCTCTCTATTTCCCCTCTGAAAGCCTCCCACTGCTTTGATGTGGATTTTCCTATAAGTAGCTGCTCCCAGTCCACTTTGGCCAGATCCTGCCTTATCATATTAAAATCGGACATCCCCCAATTTAGAACCCTTATTTCCGGGCCGTCATTGTCTTTTTACATGACCACCTTAAATCTCACCAAATTATGGTCACTGTCGCCAAAATGCTCTCCTACTGACACTTCCACCAATTGCCCGGCTACATTCCCTAGAATTAGGTCCAGTACCGCCCCCTCTCTTGTAGAACTTTCTACATGTTGGCTCAAAAAGCTCTCCTGGATGCACTTTAAGAATTCTGCACCCTCTAAGCCTTTCACACTCTGACTATCCAAATTAATATTGGGGAAGTTGAAATCCCCCACTATTATTACCCTATTATTTTCGCACTTCTCTGAGATTTGCCTACATATCTGTTCCTCTATCTCCCCCTGACTGTTTGGGGGCCTATAGTACACTCCCAGCAAGGTGCTTGCCCCCTTTTTGTTTTTAAGTTCTACCCATATGGCCTCATTAGAGGAACCCACTAATATATCATCCCTCCTTACAGCAGTAATCGACTCCTTAATTAATATTGCAACACCCCCTCCCCTTCTACACCCCCCTCTGTCTCTCCTGAAGATTCTATACCCCGGAATATTGAGCTGCCAGTCCTGACCCTCCCTCAACCATGTCTCCGTGATAGCAACAATATCGTACTCCCATGTGTTCAACAACAACTTCAGTTCATCCACCTTATTTGCAAGACTCCTTGCATTAAAATAAATGCCTTCCAGCCCTGCCATATTCTCTTTTGCCCTCACATATTTTCTCTGCCTTCCCAGCTGACTTGTTTTTTCCTCTGTATTTGGCTGTAAATCAACCCCTACTATATCTCCACTCTGTATCCCATCCCCCTGCCAAGTTAGTTTAAACCCCCCCCAGCAGTGCTAGCAAACCTCCCCGCAAGGATATTGGTCCCCCTCTGGTTCAGGTGTAGACCGTCCGACTTGTACAAGTCCCACCTATCCCAGAAGCAGGCCCAGTGATCCAGGAAACTAAAGCCCTCCCCCCTGCACCATCCCTTTAGCCACGCATTCATCTGTTCTATCTTCCTATTCCTATACTCACTAGCACGTGGCACTGGGAGTAATCCAGAGATTACAACCTTTGAGGTCCTGCTCTTTAATCTTCCACCTAGCTCCCTAAATTCTTGCTGCAGGACCTCATCCCTCTTTTTACCTATGTCGTTGGTACCAATGTGGACCACGACCTCTGCCTGTTCACCCTCCCCCTCCAGAATGCCCTGCAGCCGCTCAGTGACATCCTTGGCCCTGGCACCAGGGAGGCAACAAACCATCCTGGATTCACGTCTAAGGCCACAGAAACGCCTATCTGTTCCCCTTACTATAGAATCCCCTACCACTATTGCTCTCCCACTCTTTTTCCTCCCTTCCTGGGCAGCAGGAGCACCCCCAGTGCCAGGAGGTTGGCTGCTGCTGCCTTCCCCTGGTGAGTCATCCCCCTCAACAGTATCCAAATCGGTATACCTGTTTGAGAGGGGAATGGTCACAGGGGTCTCCTGCACTACCTGCCTGCTTCTATTGCTCCGCCTGGTGGTCACCCATTTCCTTTCTTCCTGTGCAACCCTTCCCTGCGGTGTGACCAACTCACTAAGCGTGCTATCCACGACCCTCTCAGCATCGTGAATGCCCAACAACCCATCCACCCGCAGCTCCAGCGCCTCAATGCGGTCTGCTAGTAGCTGCAGATGGATGCATTTCCTGCACACGTGGTCATCAGGGGCAGTGTCCCTGAATTCCCACATAGAGCAAGAGGAGCACATCACGGGGCTGGGCTCTCCTGGCATGACTTACCCTTTAATTAATTTAAATTAAATTCACTAACACCAATTAAAGATATCTCTAAGGCGCTTGTATAGTCTACCTACAGTCCCTGCTACACCAGAAAAGACCCTAGTCACTATAAACTACAGAGTTAAAGTTTAAAAAAGAGAAATACTCACCAACCAATCACTTACCTGCTCCCTGGTGACGTCACAGACTGATTACTTTTTACCTCTCTCCCCGCTGCTGAGTTGGTAAGGCTCACCTCCTCTCTGCTGCCGCCCCCAACTGGTCTCGGGCCTCGGTCTTCGCGCTGGTTTTTATACCGGGCTCACCTCCTCTCTGCTGCCGCCCCCGACTGGTCTCGGGCCTCGGTCTTCGCGGAGCCTCCAAATACACTGATCCTGGATTAAGTGCAGGCAGGAGAAGTGCTCCCTAAAGACCCCAGGCGGTTAAGGCCACCTGCTGAGTGCCCTCCTCCCCCTCGTCCTCCTCCGTCTGGAAGCAGCTGGTCTTTGCTGCCTCTGCTCCATCTCCCTCCATCTCGTTGCACACTGATTGACGTCACGATCTGCCTCATTTGATTTCTTCCGGTGCATGCACGCAACGGCCGCCCTATCCCCCTTCCCATGATGGCGACCAGCACGGGCTGCACTGGAAGTCAGCGGAAGTGTGACGAGTGCCATTTTTTGCTTCAAACCGGCCGTAACAGTCGGTGTGAAGGTGTTGAATTTCACAGCCAAAGTATCCGGAGAAAATCATCCCCAGGAATTTTTAAGAACGGGACAAGGCCACTAATTCCAACAAGCCTGTCCATTTTTTGATAAATCAACGTCACTAAACTGCCTTTCAACTATATTCCTTGAATCTTTCTCTATCTGCAACCTTATTTGCTTCAATGGCCTTCCCCAGTAGCTACTGCACAATTCTATTATGCTTGTGTATAACAATTCTATCTGACTTCAATTCCTACTCATAATTTTCCTCATTTTTAACTATCTCCCTCTCTCAATGGTCTTGGGGAAATTTGCACTGCGACTGGCTCCAATCTAAGCAAGATGAATGCAGTAAAATGCAAGCAGCCTTGCCGGTATTCCATAGCAAGAAAGAAATACTGCAAAGTATGTCACTGACAAAGATCATTGCCTTGTCTTCCAAGTTTAGAATGGATGGTCAGTCTGAAAAAATAAGAGCAAACCCCAATTAAAAGTCAAATGTTGTTTCAGCATCCAGTGAGACAACATTCATTGGAATCACATCACCCCAACAGTGAAAAAAATCTTTGGTAATGTCTAAAGCTAATCCAACTGGTCTTCATTTATTAAATTGAAAAGGAGCAAGTACAGAGGAGAAGCAATAGCCCCGATATTATCTCGGAGGCGCATTCAGAGTGTGTGTGTGTGTGGGGGGGGGGGCGGGGGGGAAGAGATATGCAGTTAAAAACTGCAGGACGTCTTTTAATTTTTTCTCCAGGTTTCTCTCCCGACAGCCAGTCTGATTGACAGGCTGACTGCCTGTCGGGTGGGAAAGCCTGCAGCAGAAGGATGCAGTGGAGCAACAGGTAGGGAGAGATCGCTGTTAGGGGTTTCTAGTTGGCGATGCAGGGGGGGAGATTGTGGTCAGGGGGTAGCAGATGGTGGTCAGGGGAGAGCAGGTGGTGGGGGGGAGCAGATGGTGGGGGTAGCAGATGGTGGTCGGGGGGAGCATGATGGTGGGGGGGAGCAGATGGTGGTGGGGGGAGCAGATGGTGGTGGGGGAGCAGATGGTGGGGGGGAGCAGATGGTGGGGGGAGCAGATGGTGGGGGTAGCAGATGGTGGTCGGGGGGAGCAGATGGTGGGGGGGAGCAGATGGTGGTGGGGGGAGCAGATGGTGGTGGGGGAGCAGATGGTGGGGGGGGAGCAGATGGTGGGGGGGAGCAGATGGTGGTTGGGGGGAGCAGATATTGGTGGGGGGAGCAGATGGTGGGGGGGAGAAGATAGTGGTTGGGGGGAGCAGATGGTGGGGGGGGAGCAGATGGTGGGGGGGAGCAGATGGTGGTTGGGGGGAGCAGATGGTGGTGGGGGGAGCAGATGGTGGGGGGGAGCAGATGTTGGGGGGAGCAGGTGGTGGAGGGAGCAGATGGTGGGGGGGAGCAGATGGTGGTTGGGGGGAGCAGATGGTGGTGGGGGCAGCAGATGGTGGGGGGGAGCAGATGTTGGGGGGAGCAGGTGGTGGAGGGAGCAGATGGTGGGGGGGAGCAGATGGTGGGGGGGAACAGATGGTGGTTGGGGGGAGCAGATGGTGGTGGGAGCAGATGGTGGGGGGAGCAGATGTTGGGGGGAGCAGGTGGTGGAGGGAGCAGATGGTGGTGGGGTAGCAGATGGTGGTCGGCGGGGAGCAGATGGTGGTCGGCGGGGAGCAGATGGTGGTTGGGGGGGAGCAGATGGTGGTCGGGAGGCAGCAGATGGTGGTGGGGGGAGCAGATGGTGGGGGGGAGCAGATGGTGGGGGGAGCAGATGGTGGAGGGGAGCAGATGTTGGGGGGAAGCAGATGGTGGGGGGAGCAGATGGTGGAGGGGAGCAGATGTTGGGGGGAAGCAGATGGTGGGGGGAGCAGATGGTGGGGGGAGCAGATGGTGGTGGGGAGGAGCAGATGGTGGTCGGGAGGGAGCAGATGGTGGAGGGGAAGCAGATGGTGGGGGGAGCAGATGGTGGGGGGAGCAGATGGTGGGGAGGAGCAGATGGTGGTCGGGAGGGAGCAGATGGTGGGGGGAGCAGATGGTGGGGGGAGCAGATGGTGGGGAGGAGCAGATGTTGGGGGGGGAGCAGATGGTGGGGGGAGCAGATGGTGGGGGGAGCAGATGGTGGGGAGGAGCAGACGGTGGTCGGGTGGGAGCAGATGGTGGGGGCAGCAGATGGTGGTTAAGGGGAGCAGATGGTGGTCGGGGGGAGCAGATGGTGGTCGGAGGGGAGCAGATGGTGGTTGGGGGTGTTGTATCCGTGTGTTAATAGAGACACGGAAGGCAGGAGTTGGTTTCACAGGTGTTTACTGAACAAAGTCTGGAGGTGAACTAACTGATACAACACAATATACAGGCTTATATAGCCCGAGTGGCCATTACCGGCTTTACAGTACACAGGGGGCTCTTAAAGGCACATACACTACAATTCCTCCCCTTTTAGCCAACCAGTACATAATATTTTAAATAATCATTAATTACATGTTACAAGAACAATAATCTACACATTGCTGCAGTTAATCAATTATAAGTCACTCTCTCTGGAGGCTTCCTGACTCGGTCCGGATAACGCCTCGATGGTGTAGTAGTTTCTGGTGGTGTAGTAGGTTCTTTTGGCAAGGCTGTTTCGGCTTGAATGCTAGTGTCGGGTTCATCTGGTTCCAGTATCACCGGATCGGAGGTAGATACTATGGGTATCTCTACTTCATCATTAGGCGTATAGAGTTGTGGTGTAGGTTGTCCCTTTTCGGATGACTCTATGATCTGGTCAGCATGGCGCCTTATTATGCTTTCTCCAATGTCCACAGTATACATCAGCGGTCCTAGTCGTGTGCAAATAGTTCCAGGTTGCCATTTCTCGGTACGGTAGTCCCAGGCCAAAACTTGTTGACCTATCTGGAAGGTTCTAGTTGGCCTTTCATTCATGCCTTGAAATTGCCGGTTCTCCACGTCCCTTCTGATGTTTGGCTTGATCAAATCCAGCCGGCATCTTAGGCTTCTATTGAAGAACATCATGGCGGGAGTATGGTTTGTAACCATATGTGTTGCATTCCTGTATGCAAACAAGAAGTTATCTACCTTATGCTGAAGTTTTATGTCTTCATTACCCATGGCCTTTATGGCCTTCTTGAAGGTCTGGACAAACCTTTCAGCCAATCCATTGGTGGTGGGATGGTATGGGGCGGACGTGTAGTGCTTAACCCCATTGTTTTTTAAGAACTTCCTGAATTCTTCGGACACAAATTGCGGTCCATTATCAGAACAGATCTGTTCAGGCAGCCCATTCCTGGCAAATATGGTCCTTAATACTGTGATGGTTTTTTCCGTGGTGGTGGAGGACATCTTTATTACCTCCGGCCAATTGGAGTGTGCATCAACCGCGATTAAGAACATTGAGTCCATAAATGGACCAGCAAAGTCGATGTGTACCCTTTGCCATGGAGATGAGGGCCACTCCCATGGATGTAGAGGGGCTTGTGGTGGAGCGTTTTGGACCTTCTGGCATCCTAGGCAGCTCTTGGTCATTTCTTCGATGTCTCCATCGATACCTGGCCACCATCTGGCTAGGTTCTTCATTTTCACTCCACCCTGATGCCCCTCGTGAAGCTCCTTTAGCACTTTATCCTGGAGTTTGGGTGGAATCACCACTCTGGATCCACACATCAAGGTTCCTCGGCACACTGACAGCTGTTCTCTTCTTTGCGAGAATGCTGGCAACAGTGGTTCGCCATGTGCTGGCCATCCCTTCACTGTTAAACCGTAGACTCGTGAGAGAGTCGGGTCATTTCTCGTTTCCTTTTCAATGGCAGAATTTGTTACTGGTAGACATTCCACTATGGTAGAGTGGAACATCTCCACTGGGTCGACTGTAGGTGCCTCTTCTACCATTGGCAACGGTAGGCGCGATAAACCATCAGCATACCCATGCTATTTTGATCCTTTGTATTCTATGTCATATTGGTGTGCCCCTAGAAAAAGGGACCACCTCTGTAGCCTTTGCGCTGTCATAATGGGAACACCCTTTTTAGGGGTGAATATGGAGACGAGGGGTTGATGGTCAGTCAACAAGGTAAATTTTGTCCGTGTAGGTAATGGTTGAATTTCTTCACTCCCCATACCAGGCTGAGTGCTTCCCTGTCGATCTGGGCATAGTTACGCTCAGCTGAGTTCAATGAGCGTGACGCAAAAGCTATCGGCCGCTCCGAGCCATCAGGGAATCTATGCGATAATACCGCTCCAATGCCGTAAGGGGATGCATCGCACGCCAGTCTGATTGGCAGTGATGGGTTGTAATGAGCCAAAACGTCCTTGGACGTGATTAAGTCTTTGCATTTATGGAAGGCACGTTTACAGTCTTCGCTCCATTTCCAAATTACTCCTGTTTGTAGCAGTTCATTAAGAGGGTGCAGAAGAGTTGATAAGTTCGTTAAAAATTTATGATAGTAATTTATCAATCCCAGGAACGACCTTAATTGTGAGACATTTTCAGGTGCTGGGGCTTTTATGACCGCTTCAATTTTTTCAGGTGACTTATGCAACCCTTCCTTGTTAATTATGTGGCCACAATATGATATTTGTTTCTGGAAAAATTCGCACTTGGGGCCTAGTGAGCACCTGCTCCAAATTGGCAAGGTGCTCGTTGTCATTTTCTCGTGTTACAAGGATGTCGTCTAGGTAGCATTGAGTCCCCGGAATCCCTTGGAGGTCTTGCTCCGTAGCTCTTTCCCAGATAGCTGGAGCTGATGCTACTCCGAAAACCAGTCGATTGTACTGGTACAGGCCTTTGTGTGTATTTATCGTGAGATACTTTTTAGCGGCCTCTTCAGCCTCCATCTGTAGATATGCCTGTGCCAAGTCAATTTTGGTGAAACGTTTCCCTCCGGATAGTGAGGTGAAAATATCTTCTATCCTCGGAAGAGGATACTGTACCGTGTGAAGGACCGGGTTTACAGTCACCTTGAAGTCTCCACAGATGCGAATTTTTCTCTGTTCTTCAGATTTATCATTATTCAACGTTTTCTTCATGACCGGGACGATGGGTGTTGCCCACTCGCTCCAATCTATCTTGGATAATACGCCTGCCTTTTCCAAATTCTCCAGCTCTGCCTCGACTGCTGGACGAATTGCGTATGGCACCGGCCTTGCCTTAAAAACTTGGGAATTGCCGCATCTTCCACTTTTATTGAGGCGGTGATGCCTTTCAAGGTTCCAAGTTTCTCTTGAAACACTTCCTTGGCGTTGGCCAAGATGTCTTTTAATCGTTCAGGTATGACATCATCATCATTTTTTTTCTTACTGGTCACCGTCAGTGCCTGAATGGAGTGCCAGTCTAAACGTATCTTCCTGATCCATTCACGTCCCAACAGCGGTGGACCACCATCTTGTAGAACATATAAATACAACTTCTGTATTTCCTTGCCGTTGTATACAATAGGCACCCTTATTTTTCCTTTGGGGTATACTTTCTGCCCCATATATGTTTTCAAGATAATGGATGTGTCTTTCAAAGGTACATGCGGAAATAGCCGCTCGTAATCCCGTCGATTTATGACGGTCAGAGCTGATCCTGTATCTAGCTCCATTTTAACTGGGGACCCCGCTATCGTGAGGGTAATCCAAATGGTCTGGTAATCTTCTTTGGCAATTACATTATGTAATTTGAGACAGCTTAGTCTCTTGTTTCCGGAGTCGCTATCGCTCTTCTGGTCTTCGGAGCTACTGTCCGTCATCATTTGTACCTTTCTGTACTTTTCTTTATTGCTTTTTTTCCTGTCCGTAGATTTTTTTTGTCCAGATCGGCATACACGTGCAATGTGTCCAATCTTTCCGCATTGCCTGCATGCTTTGTCCTTGAACCAGCAGTCCCTCTGGTCATGGGTGTATCTCCCGCAGCGATAACATCTCTCGAAACCGTGTGTCATTTCATGGGTGCCGAAGTCCTGTGTCTTTTGCTGTATCTCTGCAGCTCCTCTTGCGGCTGATTCGTATGATACAGCCATACTGAAAGCCTTGTCCAGTGTCAAATCTTTCTCAGAAAGCAGCCTTTTCTGTGTTCCTTCACTTAGGAGACCGCAGACGAATTTGTCTCGAAGAGAATCTGCCAGTCCTGCCCCGAATTGGCAGTGCTTTGATAGCTTTCTTAATTCGGTGAGGTAATCAGCGTTACTTTCATTCTTGTGCTGATTCCTCTTGAAGAATTTGAATCATTCCACTATCAGCAGTGGTGTTGGGTTTAAGTGCTCCTGTAGGGTATCAACAATCTCCTTAAAATTATTGTCCTTTGGTTTGGCTGGAGTGATTAAGTTTTGTAACAGCCCGTATGTCTTTGCGCCCATTAGATTTAGAAGTACTGACGCCTTTTTATCATTATCTATTCCATTTGCTGTGCAATATACCTCCACTCTTTCCACATATGTGGTCCAATCCTCTATATCGTTATCGAAAGCATCAATATTGCCAGCCTGGAAAAAAATGGCGCTTCTCGCGCTTTCCTTTCTTACCTGCAGAAAGAAAAATGGCGCTTCCCTCGCTTTCCCGGTGCTGCTGCTGCTGACAACGCTGTTTTCCACGTTTTTTTTTATTTACAGGTGGAGACTCGTTCCCACCGGACTCTCTGGGACTTTTCCCCCCTCTGCTTGGTCCGAACGCCGACCTGATTTGCAGCGCCGGCCGTCTCCCGAGTGCTCCCCCCCTCTGTCTCTGTTTGCCTCCGCCTTCGCTGCTCGGCCCCGCTGCAGAGCCAGCCGATGGAGCCCCAGCCCGCTGCCGAGGAAGGATTATTGCAGTACCTGCCACCAGCTCGGCTAGCTGGTGAAACCACAGGTTTTTTTTTCTTTTTTTTTCTTGCTTTTCTTCTACTTTGGACGTCTGAGGAATCGATGTCCTTGAGGTGCTGCCGAATTGCAGGTAAGTCCGTTTCCAATTCATCGCCACTGTTGTATTGGTGTGTTAATAGAGACAGGAGTTGGTTTCACAGGTGTTCACTGAACAAAGTCTGGAGGTGAACTAACTGATACAACACAATATACAGGCTTATATAGCCCGAGTGGCCATTACTGGCATTACAGTACACAGGGGGCTTTTAAAGGCACATACACTTCAGGGGGGAGCAGATGGTGGTTGGGGGGAGCTGATGGTGATTGGGGGGAGCAGATGGTGGTTGGGGGGAGCAGATGGTGGTGGGGGAAGCAGATGGTGGGGGGGAGCAGATGGTGGTTGGGGGGAGCAGATGGTGGTGGGGGGGAGCAGATGGAGGTGGGGGGAGCAGATGGTGGTTGGGGGGAGCAGAGGGTGGTGGGGGGAGCAGATGGTGGTCGGAGGGGAGCAGATGGTGGTTGGGGGGAGCAGATGGTGGTTCGGGGGAGCAGATGGTGATTGGGGGGAGCAGATGGTGGTCAGGGGAGCAGAGGTTGGTGGGGGGAGCAGATGGTGGGGGGGTTGCTGATGGTGGGGGGAGCAGATGGCGGGGGGAGCAGGTGGTTGTCGGGAGGGAGCAGATGGTGATCTTGGGAGCAGATGGTGGTCGGGGAGCAGATGGTGAACTTGGGAGCAGATGGTGGTCGGGGAGCAGATGGTGGTCGGGGAGCAGATGGTGGTCGGGGAGCAGATGGTGGTCAGGGGAGCAGATGGTGGTCGGGGAGCAGATGGTGGTCGGGGAGCAGATGGTGGTCGAGGGAGCAGATGGTGGTCGGGGAGTGAGCAGATGATGGTCGGGGGGAGCAGATGGTGGTGGGGGGGAGCAGATTGTGGCCGGGGGGAGCAGATGGTGGTGGGGGGGAGCAGATGGTGCTGGGGGTAGCAGATGGTGGTCAGGGGAGCAGGTGGTGGTGGGGGGCAGCAGATGGTGGTCGGGGGGGAGCAGATGGTGGTGGGGGGAGCAGATGGTGGTCGGGGGGAGCAGATGGTGGTCGGAGGGGAGCAGATGTTGGTCGGGGGGAGCAGATGGTGGTGGGGGGAGCAGATGGTAGTGGGTGGCAGCAGATGGTGGTCGGGGGGAGCAGATGGTGGTGGGGGGAGCAGATGGTAGTGGGGGGCAGCAGATGGTGGTCAGGGGAGCAGATGGTGGTGGGGGGCAGCAGATGGTGGTCGGGGGGGAGCAGATGGTGGTGGGGGGAGCAGATGGTGGTCGGGGGGAGCAGATGGTGGTCGGAGGGGAGCAGATGTTGGTCGGGGGGAGCAGATGGTGGTGGGGGGAGCAGATGGTAGTGGGGGGCAGCAGATGGTGGTCAGGGGGAGCAGATGGTGGTGGGGGGAGCAGATGGTGGCCGGGGGGAGCAGATGGTGGTGGGGGGAGCAGATGGTGGCCGGGGGGAGCAGATGGTGGTGGGGGGGAGCAGATGGTGGTGGGGGTAGCAGGTGGTGGTGGGGGGCAGCTGATGGTGGTCGGGGGAGCAGATGGTGGTGGGGGGCAGCAGATGGTGGTCGGGGGGGAGCAGATGGTGGTGGGGGGAGCAGATGGTGGTCGGGGGGAGCAGATGGTGGTCGGAGGGGAGCAGATGTTGGTCGGGGGGAGCAGATGGTGGTGGGGGGAGCAGATGGTGGTGGGGGGGAGCAGATTGTGGCCGGGGGGAGCAGATGGTGGTGGGGGGGAGCAGATGGTGCTGGGGGTAGCAGATGGTGGTCAGGGGAGCAGGTGGTGGTGGGGGGCAGCAGATGGTGGTCGGGGGAGCAGATGGTGGTGGGGGGCAGCAGATGGTGGTCAGGGGGAGCAGATGGTGGTGGGGGGAGCAGATGGTGGTCGGGGGGAGCAGATGGTGGTCGGAGGGGAGCAGATGTTGGTCGGGGGGAGCAGATGGTGGTGGGGGGAGCAGATGGTAGTGGGGGGCAGCAGATGGTGGTCGGGGGGAGCAGATGGTGGTGGGGGGAGCAGATGGTGGCCGGGGGGAGCAGATGGTGGTGGGGGGAGCAGATGGTGGCCGGGGGGAGCAGATGGTGGTGGGGGGGAGCAGATGGTGGTGGGGGTAGCAGGTGGTGGTGGGGGGCAGCTGATGGTGGTCGGGGGGGAGCAGATGGTGGTGGGGGGAGCAGATGGTGGCCGGGGGGAGCAGATGGTGGTCGGGGGGAGCAGATGGTGGTCGGGGGGAGCAGATGGTGGTCGGAGGGGAGCAGATGTTGGTTGGGGGAGCAGATGGTGGTGGGGGCAGCAGATGGTGGTCGGGGCAGCAGATGGTGGTCAGGGGAGCAGATGGTGGTGGGGGCAGCAGATGGTGGTCGGAGGGGAGCAGATGTTGGTCGGGGGAGCAGATGGTAGTCGGGGGGAGCAGATGGTGGTCGGAGGGGAGCAGATGTTGGTCGGGGGAGCAGATGGTGGTCGGGGGAGCAGATGGTGGTCGGGGAAGCAGATGGTGGTGAGGGCAGCAGATGGTGGGGGGGGGATCAGATGGCAGTCGGGGGGGAGCAGATGGCGGTCGGAGGGGAGCAGATGGTGGTCGGGGGGGAGCAGATGGTGGGGGGGGAGCAGATGGTGGGTGTGGTGCAGAAGGTGGGTGGGGAGCAGATGGTGGTGGGGGGAGCAGATGGTGGTTGGCGGGAGCAGATGGTGGTCAGGGGGAGCAGATGGTGGGGGTGAAGCAGATGGCAGTCGGGGGGGAGCAGATAGCGGCCGGAGGGAGCAAATGGTGGTCGGGGTGGAGCAGATGGTTGGGGGGGGGAGCAGATCATGGTCGGGGGGAGCAGATGGTGGCCGGGGGGGAGCAGATGGCGTCGGGGGGAGCAGATGGCAGTCGGAGGGGAGCAGATGGCAGTCGGAGGGGAGCAGATGGTGGTTGGGGGGAGCAGATGGTGGGGGGAGCAGATGGTGGGGGGAGCAGATGGTGGGGGGAGCAGATGGTGGGGGAAGCAGATGGCGGTTGGGGGGAGCAGATGGTGCTGGGGGAGCAGATGGTGGGGGGAGCAGATGTTGTGGGGGGAGGAGACGGTGCTCGGGGGGGTGCAGATGGTGGTCGGGGAGCAGATGGTGGTCGGCGAGCAGATGGTGGGGGTGGAGCAGATGGTGGTGGGGGGAGCAGATGGTGGTCGGGGGAGCAGGTGTTGGGGGGGCAGCAGATGCTGGTGGGGGGAGCAGATGGTGGTGGGGGGTGCAGATTGTGGTCGGGGGGAGCAGATGGTGGTCGGAGGGGAGCAGATGGTGGTTGGGGGGAGAGCAGATGATGGTCGGGGGGGAGCAGATGGTGGTGGGGGGAGCAGATGTGGGGGGGAGCAGATGGTGGTGGGGGGAGCAGATGTGGGGGGGAGCAGATGGTGGGGGGAGCAGATGGTGGGGGGAGCAGATGGTGGAAGGGAGCAGATGGTGGTCGGGAGGGAGCAGATGGTGGGGGGAGCAGATGGTGGTCGGGGGGGTGCAGATGGTGGTTGGGGGGAGCAGACGGTGGGGTGTAGCAGACGGTGCTCGGGGGGGAGCAGATGGTGGCTGGGGGAGCAGATGGTGGTCGGGGAGAGAGCAGATGATGTTCGGGCGGAGCAGATGGTGGGGGGGGAGCAGATGGTGGTGGGGGAAGCAGATGGTGGTCGGGGAGAGAGCAGATGATGGTCGGGCGGAGCAGATGGTGTGGGGGGGAGCAGATGGTGGTGGGGGAAGCAGATGGTGGCCGGGGGGGAGCAGATGGTGGTGGAGGGGAGCAGATGTTGGTCGGGGGAGCAGATGGCGGGGGGGGAGCAGATGGTGCTCGGGGGAGCAGATGGTGATCTTGGGAGCAGATGGTGGTCGGGGAGCAGATGGTGATCTTGGGAGCAGATGGTGGTCGGGGAGCAGATGGTGGTCGGGGAGCAGATGGTGGTCGGGGAGCAGATGGCGGTCGGGGAGCAGATGGTGGTCGAGGGAGCAGATGGTGGTCGAGGGAGCAGATGGGGATCGGGGAGTGAGCAGATGATGGTCGGGGGGAGCAGATGGTGGTGGGGGGGAGCAGATGGTGGCCTGGGGGAGCAGATGGTGGGGGGGAGCAGATGGTGGTGGGGGGGAGCAGATGGTGGGGGGGAGCAGATGGTGGTGGGGGGAGCAGATGGTAGTGGGGGGCAGCAGATGGTGGTCGGGTGGAGCAGATGGTGGCCGGGGGGGAGCAGATGGTGGTGGGGGGAAGCAGATGGTGGTGGGGGGAGCAGATGGTGGTCAGGGGAGCAGATGGTGGTGGGGGGCAGCAGATGATGGTCGGGGGGGAGCAGATGGTGGTGGGGGGAGCAGATGGTGGTCGGGGGGAGCAGATGGTGGTCGGAGGGGAGCAGATGTTGGTCGGGGGAGCAGATGGTGGTCGGAGGGAGCAGATGGCGGTCGGAAGGGGAGCAGATGGTGGGGTGGGGAGCAGATGGTGGTCGGGGAGGAGCAGATGGTGGTCGGGGGGAGCAGATGGTGGGGTGGGGAGCAGATGGTGGTCGGGGGAGCAGATGGTGGTGGGGGGAGCAGATGGTGGTAGGGGGGAGCCGATGGTGGTGGGGGAGCAGATGGTGGTCAGGGGAGCAGATCGTGGTGGGGGAGCAGATGGTGGTCGGGGGAGCAGATGGTGGGTGGGGGAGCAGATGGTGGGTGGGGGGCAGATGGTGGGTGGGGGAGCAGATGGTGGGTGGGGGAGCAGATGGTGGGGGGGAGCAGATGGTGGTGGGGGGAGCAGATGGTGGTGGGGGGAGCAGATGGTGGGGGGGAGCAGATGGTGGGTGGGGAGCAGATGGTGGTCGGGGTGAAGCAGATGGCATCGGGGGGGGAGGCAAATGGCGGTCGGAGGGGAGCAGATGGTGGTGGGGGGAGCAGATGGTGGGTGGGGAGCAGATGGAGGTGGGGGTAGCAGATCATGGTCGGGGGGAGCAGATGGTGGCCGGGGTGAAGCAGATGGCGTTGGGGGGCAGCAAATGGCGGTCGGAGGGGAGCAGATGGTGGTGGGCGTGGAGTAGTTCGTGGGTGGGGAGCAGATGGTGGTGGGGGGGAGCAGATCATGGCGGGGGGAGCAGATGGTGGTCGGAGGCAGCAGATGGTGGTCGGGGGAGCAGATGGTGGGGGGGAGCAGATGGTGCTCGGGGGAGCAGATGGTGATCTTGGGAGCAGATGGTGATCTTGGGAGCAGATGGTGGTCGGGGAGCAGATGGTGATCTTGGGAGCAGATGGTGGTCGGGGAGCAGATGGTGGTCGGGGAGCAGATGGTGGTCGGGGAGCAGATGGTGGTCAGGGGAGCATATGGTGGTCGGGGAGCAGATGGTGGTCAGGGGAGCAAATGGTGGTCGGGGAGCAGATGGTGGTCGGGGAGCAGATGGAGGTCGAGGGAGCAGATGGTAGTCGGGGAGTGAGCAGATGATGGTCAGGGGGAGCAGATGGTGGTGGGGGGGAGCAGATGGTGGCCAGGGTGAGCAGATGGTGGGGGGGAGCAGACGGTGGTGGGGGGAGCAGATTGTGGTCAGGGGAGCAGATGGTGGTGGGGGGAGCAGATGGTGGTGGGGGGCAGCAGATGGTGGTCGGGGGGGAGCAGATGGTGGTGGGGGGAGCAGATGGTGGTGGGGGGAGCAGATGGTGGTTGGGGGGAGCAGATGGTGGTCGGAGAGGAGCAGATGTTGGTCGGGGGAGCAGATGGTGGTTGGGGGGAGCAGATGGTGGTCGGAGGGGAGCAGATGTTGGTCGGGGGAGCAGATGGTGGTCTGGTGAAGCAGATGGCAGTCTGGGGGGAGCAGATGGCGGTCGGAGGGGAGCAAATGGTGCTCGGGGGGGAGCAGATGGTACGGTGGGAAGCAGATGGTGGTCGGCGGGAGCAGATGGTGGTCAGGGGGAGCAGATGGTGGCCGGGGTGAAGCAGATGGCAGTCGGGGGGGAGCAGATGGCGGTCGGAGGGGAGCAGATGGCAGTCGGAGGGGAGCAGATGGCAGTCGGAGGGGAGCAGATGGTGGGGGGGAGCAGATGGTGGTTGGGGGGAGCAGATGGTGCTGGGGGGAGCAGATGGTGCGGGGGAGCAGATGTTGTGGGGGGAGGAGACGGTGCTCGGGGGGGAGCAGATGGTGGTCGGGGAGCAGATGGTGGTCGGCGAGCAGATGGTGGGGGTGCAGCAGATGTTGGTGGGGGGAGCAGGTGTTGGGGGGCAGCAGATGGTGGTGGGGGGAGCAGATGTTGGGGGTGGAGCAGATGGAGGTGTCGGGAGCAGAAGGTAATGGGGGGGAGCAGATGGTGGTGGGGGGTGCAGATTGTGGTCGGGGGGAGCAGATGGTGGTCGGAGGGGAGCAGATGGTGGTTGGGGGGAGCAGATGATGGTTGGGGGGAGCAGATGGTGGTGGGGCAGCAGATGGTGGGGGGAGCAGATGGTGGAAGGGAGCAGATGGTGGTCGGGAGGGAGCAGATGGTGGGGGGAGCAGATGGTGCTCGGGGGAGCAGATGGTGATCTTGGGAGCAGATGGTGGTCGGGGAGCAGATGGTGGAAGGGGGAGCAGATGGTGGGGGGGAGCAGATGGTGCTCGGGGGAGCAGATGGTGATCTTGGGAGCAGATGGTGGTCGGGGAGCAGATGGTGGTCGGGGAGCAGATGGTGGTCGGGGAGCAGATGGTGGTCAGGGGAGCAAATGGTGGTCAGGGAGCAGATGGTGGTCGGGGAGCAGATGGTGATCTTGGGAGCAGATGGTGGTCGGGGAGCAGATGGTGGTCGGGGAGCAGATGGTGGTTGGGGAGCAGATGGTGGTCAGGGGAGCAAATGGTGGTCAGGGAGCAGATGGTGGTCGGGGAGCAGATGGTGGTCGAGGGAGCAGATGGTGGTCGGGGAGTGAGCAGATGATGGTCGGGGGGAGCAGATGGTGGTGGGGGGGAGCAGATGGTGGCCTGGGGGAGCAGATGGTGGGGGGGAGTAGATGTTGGTCGGGGGAGCAGATGGTGATCTTGGGAGCAGATGGTGGTCGGGGAGCAGATGGTGATCTTGGGAGCAGATGGTGGTCGGGGAGCAGATGGTGATCTTGGGAGCAGATGGTGGTCGGGGAGCAGATGGTGGTCGGGGAGCAGATGGTGGTCGGGGAGCAGATGGTGGTCAGGGGAGCAAATGGTGGTCAGGGAGCAGATGGTGGTCGGGGAGCAGATGGTGGTCGAGGGAGCAGATGGTGGTCGGGGAGTGAGCAGATGATGGTCGGGGGGAGCAGATGGTGGTGGGGGGGAGCAGATGGTGGCCTGGGGGAGCAGATGGTGGGGGGGAGCAGATGGTGTCCTGGGGGAGCAGATGGTGGGGGGGAGCAGATGGTGGTGGGGGGAGCAGATGGTAGTGGGGGGCAGCAGATGGTGGTCGGGGGGAGCAGATGGTGGCCGGGGGGGAGCAGATGGTGGTGGGGGGGAGCAGATGGTGGTGGGGGGAGCAGATGGTGGTCAGGGGAGCAGATGGTGGTCGGGGGAGCAGATGGTGGTCGAGGGAGCAGATGGTGGTGGGGGGAGCAGATGGTGGTGGGGGGCAGCAGATGGTGGTCGGGGGGGAGCAAATGGTGGTGGGAGGAGAAGATGGTGGTCGGGGAGAGCAGATGGTGGTCGGAGGGGAGCAGATGTTGCTCGGGGGAGCAGATGGTGGTCGGGGGAGCAGATGGTGGTGGGGGAGCAGATGATGGTCGGGGGAGCAGATGGTGGGGGGCAGCAGATGGTGGTGGGGGGAGCAGATGGTGGTGGGGGGCAGCAGATGGTGGTCGGGGGGGAGCAAATGGTGGTGGGAGGAGAAGATGGTGGTCGGGGAGCAGATGGTGATCTTGGGAGCAGATGGTGGTCGGGGAGCAGATGGTGGTCGGGGAGCAGATGGTGGTCGGGGAGCAGATGGTGGTCAGGGGAGCAAATGGTGGTCAGGGAGCAGATGGTGGTCGGGGAGCAGATGGTGGTCGGGGGGAGCAGATGGTGGGGTGGGGAGCAGATGGTGGCCGGGGGGGAGCAGATGGTGGTCGGGGGTAGCAGATGGTGATTGGGGGGAGCAGATGGTGGTCGGGGGAGCAGATGGTGGTGGGGGAAGCATATGGTGGCCGGGGGGGAGCAGATGGTGGTCGGGGGGAGCAGATGGTGGTGGGGGGGAGCAGATGGTGGTCAGGGGAGCAGATCGTGGTGGGGGAGCAGATGGTGGTCGGGGGAGCAGATGGTGGGTGGGGGAGCAGATGGTGGGTGGGATAGCAGATGGTGGGTGGGGGAGCAGATGGTGGGTGGGGGAGCAGATGGTGGTTGGGGGAGCAGATGGTGGGTGGGGGAGCAGATGGTGGGTGGGGGAGCAGATGGTGGGGGGGAGCAGATGATGGTGGGGGGAGCAGATGGTGGGGGGGAGCAGATGGTGGGTGGGGAGTAGATGGTGGTCGGGGGGAGCAGATCATGGTCGGGGGGAGCAGATGGTGGCCGGGGTAAAGCAGATGGCGTCGGGGGGGAGGCAAATGGCGGTCGGAGGGGAGCAGATGGTGGTGGGGGTGGAGCAGATGGTGGGTGGGGAGCAGATGGTGGTGGGGGGAGCAGATGGTGGTGGGGGAGCAGATGGTGGTCGGGGGAGCAGATGGTGGTCGAGGGAGCAGAAGGTGGTCGGGGGAGCAGATGGTGTTCGGGGGAGCAGATGGTGGTCAGGGGAGCAGATGGTGGTCGGGGGGGAGCAGATGGTGGTCGGGGGGGAGCAGATGGCGGTCGGGGGGACCAGATGGTGGTCGGGGGAGCAGATGGTGGTCGGGGGAGCAGATGGTGGTCGGCGGGAGCAGATGGTGGTCGGGGGAGCAGATGGTGGCTGGGGGTGGGCAGATGGCGGTCGGCGGGAGCAGATGGCGGTCGGGGGGGAGCAGATGGTGGTCGGGGGGGAGCAGATGGAGGGGGGGAGCAGCTGGTGGTCGGGGGGAGCAGATGGTGGGGGGTAGCAGACGGTGCTCGGGGGGAGCAGATGGTGGTCGGGGGAGCAGATGATGGTCGGGGGGAAGCAGATGGTTGTGGGGGGAGCAGGTGGTGGTCAGGGGAGCAGATCGTGGTGGGGGAGCAGATGGTGGTCGGGGGGTGCAGATGGTGGTCGGGGGAGCAGATGGTGGTGGGGGGACCAGATTGTGGTGGGGGGAGCAGATGGTGGTGGGGGGAGCAGATGGTGGTCGGGGGAGCAGATGGTGGTCGGGGGAGCAGATGGTGGTCGGGGGAGCAGGTGGTGGTCGGGGGAGCAGATGGTGGTCGGGGGGGAGCAGATGGTGGTCGGGGGGGAGCAGATGGCGGTCGGGGGAGCAGATGGTGGTGGGGGCAGCAGATGGCGGTCGGGGGAGCAGATGGTGGTGGGGGCAGCAGATGGTGGTCGGCGGGAGCAGATGGTGGGGGGGGAGCAGATGGCAGTCGGGGGGAGCAGATGGTGGTCGGGGGGGGCAGATGGCGGTCGGCGAGACCAGATGGTGGTCGGGGGGGAGCAGATGGTGGTCGGGGGGGAGCAGATGGCGGTCGGAGGGGAGCAGATGTTGATCGGGGAGCAGATGGTGGTGGGGGGAGCAGATGGTGGGGGGGAGCAGATGGTGGTCGGGGGGAGCAGATGGTGGGGGGGAACAAATGGTGGGGGGTAGCAGACGGTGCTCGGGGGGGAGCAGATGGTGGTCGGGGGAGCAGATGGTGGTCGGGGGAGCAGATGGTGGTCGGGGGAGCAGATGGTGGTCGGGGAGAGAGCAGATGATGGTCGGGCGGAGCAGATGGTGGGGGGGGAGCAGATGGTGGTGGGGGGAGAAGATGGTGGCCGGGGGGGAGCAGATGGTGGTGGGGGGAGCAGGTGGTGGTCAGGGGAGCAGATCGTGGTGGGGGAGCAGATGGTGGTGGGGGAGCAGATCGTGGTGGGGGAGCAGATGGCGGTCGGGGGGGAGCAGATGGTGGTCGGGGGGAGCAGATGGTGGTGGGGGGAGCAGATGGTGGTGGGCGGAGCAGATGGTGGTGGGGGGAGCAGATGGTGGTCGGCTGGAGCAGATGGTGGGTGGGGGAGCAGATGGTGGGTGGGGAGCAGATGGTGGTCGGGGGGAGCAGATGGTGGCCAGCGGGGAGCAGATGGTGGTCGGGGGGGAGCAGATGGCGGTCGGAGGGGAGCAGATGGTGGTCGGGGTGGAGCAGATGGTGGGGGGGGAGCAGATGGTGGGTGGGGAGCAGATGGTGGTGGGGGGAGCAGATCATGGTCGGGGGGAGCAGATGGTGGCCGGGGTGAAGCAGATGGCGTCGGGGGGCAGCAGATGGCGGTCGGAGGGGAGCAGATTGTGGTGGGGGTGGAGCAGATGGTGGGTGGGGAGCAGATGGTGGTGGGGGGAGCAGATGGTGGTGGGGGGAGCAGATGGTGGTGGGGGAGCAGATGATGGTAGGGGGAGCAGATTGTGGTGGTTGGGAGCAGATGGGGCTCGGGGGGAGCAGATGGTGGTCGGGTGGAGAGCAGATGGTGGGGGGAGCAGCTGGTGGTGGGGGGAGCAGATGGTGGTCGAGGGGAGCAGATGGTGGTCGGGGTGGAGCAGATGGTGGTCGGGGGGAGCAGATGGTGGTGGGGGGAGCAGATGGTGGTCGGAGGGAGCAGATGGTGGTAGTGGGGAGCAGATGGTGGTCGGGGGGACTAGATGGTGGCCGGGGGGGACATAGCCTAAAAATTAGAGCCAGACCTTTCAAGAGTGAAATTAGGAAACACTTCTACACATAAAGGCTGATGGAAGTATGGAACTCCATTTCGCAAATGGCAATTGATGCAAAATCAATTGCTAATTTTAAATCTGAGATTGATAGATTTTTGTTAACCAAAGATATTAAGGGATATGGGCCAAAGGCGAGTATATGGAGTTAGGTCGCAGATCAGCCATGATCTCATTGAATGGTGTGAGGAGTCACACAGCACCAGGTTATAGTCCAACGGCTTTATTTGAAATCACAAGCTTTCGGAGCGCTGCTCCTTCATCAGGTGAAGTGAAGAGATGCATATAGGCACAGCATATAGGCCTAGAAATTGAGTTGATGCCGCGCCAGGGCTTTAGCTCCGGAAATTTAGCGCCGGCGCTAATTCCCTTGCGTGCGCCAAAAATTCAGTAGCGCCGCGCCCAGACGGCTGCCGGCGCTATTGGCGGGCGTGAGTGCCTCCCAATGGGCGCTGAGTGCCGCATTGCGGCGCTAATCCGGCGCTGCGGCACCCGATGCGGTGCGGCAGGCTGCGGAAGTGCAGGCCTCCTCCTCCCGTTAAGGAGGCGCTGCCTTCACCCGATCGCTGGCCGTTTGATTTTTTCAACAATGAGCCCGGCACCTCGGACAAGTGCCGGGCTTGCAGGCCAGACGCATCTGTTCCGCGGGGGGGGCGGGTGGAGGAGTCCGGGGAGGGAGGTGCGGGCAGGCGGCCGGCGGGAAAGCGGCCGGCCGCCGCGCGACCTTAATGCGCCGGCGCTAACTTGTGTAAGACTCGGTTGCCAGAGTCTTAGTTGCGGCTGCCATGGGTGAGGCGGCCGCAACTGAATTTCAGCGTTCGGGCGCGTTGCCACGGCAACCGGGATGCTGCGCACACCGATGACGTCATCGGTGCCGGCGCAGCGCAACCGGCTAACGCCGATGGCAGCGCCGAAGTGAATTTCAGAAACGGCTATCATTGCGGCGCTAGGCCCTCTAGCGCCGCAAAATGGGCGCTAACCCTACTGAATTTTCAGCCCATATAGTCAGAGAACACTGCCAGATGATTACAGGTAATCTTTCTAACTGCCCTTTATCACACCTCGGCAGAGAGATAATCACAGCAATCAAAGGTGTGAATGGTGTCCAAACAGGTCGGTCAGGAAAACATTACATCAAAGAACAATGAGGTGGGGTCACAAGGGGCCAAATGTTGCAGATGCTAGGGTCTGTATGAAAAACCAGAAACAAACAAAAAACTATTAAAAAAAAAAAAAATTGCTGGAAATCACAGCAGGTCCGGCCGCATCTGTGATTTCCAGCAAAAAATTAAAAAAAAATTTTTGTTTGTTTTTTGTTTTTCATACAGACCCCAGCATCTGCAACATTTGACCCCTTGTTACCCCACCTCATTGTTCTTTGATGTAATGTTTTCCTGACTGACCTGTTTGGACACCATTCACACCTTTGATTGCTGTGATTATTTCTCTGCCGAGGTGTGATAAAGGGCAGTTAGAAAGATTACCTGTAATCATCTGGCAGTGTTCTCTGACTATATATGCTGTGCCTATATGCATCTCTTCACTTCACCTGATGAAGGAGCAGCGCTCCGAAAGCTTGTGATTTCAAATAAAGCTGTTGGACTATAACCTGGTGTTGTGTGACTTCTTACATTTGTCCACCCCAGTCAACCACCAGCATCTCCACATCATTGAATGGTGGAACAGGCTCCAGGGGCTAAATGGCCTATTCCTGTTCCTATGTTCCTTATAGTAGATATTAGTTGACAGCCTATCCCCAGAAATGGAGATAGAGAAGTCGAGGACAGGAAGGGAAGAGTCAGAGATGGACCATGTGCAGGTGAGGGAAGGGTGGAAATTAGAAGCAAAGTTGATGAAATTTTTCAGTTCTGGGCGAGAGCAGGAAACGGCACCGATACAGTCATCAATGTATCAGTAAAAGAGGTGAAAGAGGGGACGCGAGTAGGACTGGAACGTTCCACATGTCCCACGAAATGGCAGGTGTAGCTAGGACCCAGATGGGTTCCCATAGCAACACCTTTTATTTGGAGGAAGTAGGTGGAGTCAAAGGAAAAGCTGTTCAATGTGAGAACAAGTTCAGCCAGGCAGAAGAGTGTAGTAGTAGATGGGGACTTTGGTAATTACTTTGCTTCAGTATTTACCAGGGAGACAGATCAGGTGGACATGACATCGGAAGATGGAATTAAAAATGATATAACCGCATTTAAAATAAAAAGAGGAGAAATATTAAATAAACTAATCAACTCGAAGAGGATAAAACCCCTGGTCTGGACAGATTGGATCCATTCATTTTAAAAGAATCTAGAGAAGAGATAGCAGAGGCAATATTACACATATTTAATAATTCATTAGAAAAAGGTGTAGTGCCAGAGGACTGGTGGAAAGCTAATGTTATACATATATTTACGAAGGGAGATAAACATGCTCAGCTTAACATGGGTGGTAGGAAAGACAATGGAATCCCTAATAAAGGAGAAAACAGAAAAACCAAAAAATATAATAATGAATAGACAACACGGATTTCAAAAGGGAAAGTCTTGCTTGACCAACCTCATTGAATTCTTTGAAGAGGTAACACAGAGAGTAAACAAAGATAATGCAGTAGATGTAATTCATCTAGATTTCCAAAAGGCCTTCAATAAGGTGCCAGATAACAGACTAATGAATAAGGTCAGAGCATGCGGAGTCAGAGGAGAAGTAGCAAAATGGATAGCTAGCTGGCTGCAAGACAGAGAGCAGAGAGTAGGGGTAAAGGGTAGCTACTCAGAGTGGCAGAAGGTGGAAAGTGGGGACTAACAAGAATCAGTACTGGGACCACTGTTGTTCACAATTTATATGAACAATTTAGACTTTGGAATCAAAAACACAACTTCTAAATTTGCAGATGACACCAAATTGGGGGGGTGGAGGGATAATCAATACTGAGGAGGACTGCAACATATTACAAGACATTAATAAACTTGCAGAATGGGCATATAATTGGCAAATGAAGTTCAACACAGATAAGAGTGAGGTACTACATTTTGGTAAGAAAAATAAGGAGAACACATATTACTTGGAAAATAATAAGAATCTAAATTGGGTAGAGGAGCAAAGACATCTAGGAGTACAAATACACAAATCACTAAAGGTTAATAAGACCATAAAAAAGCAAACCAAGCACTAGGGTTTATTTCTAGAGAGATAGAATTGAAAAGTAGAGAAGTTCTGCTAAACTTGTATTGAACCTTGGTTAGACCACACTTATACAGGGTAAAGTTCTGGACGCCATATTATAAAAAGGATATAGAAGCACTGGAGAGGGTGGAAAAAAGATTTACAAGGTTGATACCAGAAATGTGAGGTTATACATATCAGGAAAGGATGAGCAGGCTGGGTCTCTTCTCTTGAAAAGAGAAGGCTCAAGGATGGCATAATAGAGGTCTTTAAACTTATGAAAGATTTTGTTAGAGTAGATACAGAGACAGTGTTTCCACTTGTGGAAAAGTGTACAACTAGAGGCCATCAATATGAGACAGTCACCAAGAAATCCAATAGGGAAATAATAGAAGAAACATCTTTATCCAGAGTGTGGTGAGAATGTGAAACTCGCTACCACAGGGAGTGCTTGAGGTGAATTGTACAGATGCATTTAAGGGGAGGCGAGATAAGCATATGAGGAAGAAAGGAATAGAGGGCTATGTCAATAGTGTTAGAAAAGGAAGGATGGGAGGAGACTCGAGTGGAGCATAAACGCTGACATGGACTGGCAGAGATCTGGGGTGAGGGGTGGTGGAGATGGTGGTCGGGGGTGTTCAATCGCAGGGGGGTTTACAGGATAGCTTGTTGGGCCAAGAGGAAACACTCCTGCTCCTTCTGGCCCATAAGCATTGCTGTAAAGGCACTTACCTTATGGATCCAGCCCTTCTCGCATGGGTTAAAAATAGAAACACTGTTAAAATGGAGGCACACAGCATCCTTAAAAGGTTTCAACGCCTGACCTGCCTCCTGCGAGTGGATTGACCCCCGCCCCTCGTCCCGCCTCCGTTATAGCTGGAAGTGGGCGGGGTTCCTGCTTCCGATTTTTTTACTTTTTAACCTCTCACCCGAACCAAACCCACCTGTTTTTGGGGGTTAAAATTACCCCCAATGATTCTCACAAGGATTTTGCATTCTGAGTCAGGTGAGTCAGATAACTACTGCATAAACTGGAACCTTTTCCCTCCTTTGGAAGCACCACTACTTTGGCTGACTTTGTGGTAGTCAACAGCTTGCTCTGCTGGAGAGCAGATCATATACCTTCAGGAGAACTGAAGAAATGACAGACGCAAAACATGTTAGAGAATCCTTCCCCTCCCCCCAGCCAATAAAACTATCTGGCCCAGGAGTCCAATCTGGCAGGACTGAGTTGAAATTTCTTTTAAATGTATCTTCTTAACCAGAATTCCTTGTGTTCTGGAGGCACTGCAGGTAGGTTCAGATGGCCTGAGGAGGAGCCCAGATTTATTCAAATTAATTAGATTCCACCTGAGGAAGAGAGTAATATAAATGTCTCAACTCAGTCTTTATCTCTGTGGCCTTTAAATTTCACCGGGAGACAAGTGCTCAAATGTTCATTTAAAATTCCCCTCTCCACTATTTTAGTGGAGATACGAAACCATTTAAGGTAAATGGTTTAACACCTCCACTAAAACAGCAGAGCCCAGCATTTCAGATGAATAAATTACATGTTCATACACCAGGATCCATCAGTGTAATCTCATGGCTAGTGTGCTTAGTTGCTACCCTACCAGCCCATAATGTGACTGACAGAACCAAATGCTTTGTTTCATCATGTGTGACAATAATTTTCTTGGTTCTTTCACTTTGTACATAATATCTTCCTCTGTGCAATTTATTTTTCACAAATCAGTGAAATTATTCTCTCTTGAAGGTATATTGTACTGGCCTCGCTAGACGTGCTCCTATCTAGTTATCCAGCAAGTTAAACACTTATTCAAATAATTCCTCGTGAAGCTGGTTTGCTGTTTTGAAGCTTTACTTGAACAAATTTGTGAAACTGTAAACAAAGACAAAGTATGTTTTGTACATAAAACTGAGTACTATACATTGGATATTACATAAGATATAAACATATTTACAACAGTAGAATAGACTAATTGTATAACTAACTAACATTTGGACTAACTTCTGTAACTACCAAATATTAACCTTTTATAAACAAAGTATTGTCAAATACGACACTGTCAAAGTTGCTATCATGCTAACAAACAAAGATACTCACAGATATTGCATCTGGCCTAACATATGAGATCAGATTACACTGGATTGCGAATCCCTCATGGAATTCTCCATTACTCTGCCATGTTCTTTCTGGGAAAACTACTTCCGGGGTCAAACAGGAAGACAGGTCAACTGACCTCTGCTGTATACAAACACTGCTAACACAATAACCGCCACCAGAGGGTGCTATCTGCATGTAAAAGGTCCATAAGTCCAGAACACTCCCCGTCTGGGGTCGTTAACGACTCCACATAGTCCGCATTCTACTTGTCACTGGAGTCCTCTGGCGACAAGAGAACAACCACCTCAGAGACGGGCCGAGAGAAGACCTTTGCTGTTACTTCTTTGATGACTCTCAAGTCCACCATTCTCACTCTCCTGTCCTGGCTGGGATGGGACTTCACGATGATAGCCATAGGCCACTCATTCCTTTTTACCTGATTGTCCCTCATCAAGATAACATCTCCTTCTTTAAGATCTGGCCTCTTGTCCTGCCACATGCGTCGGCTCTGTAGTGTGTTGAGGTACTCCCGTCGCCACCTGCCCCAAAACGTGTCTGCCAGACTCTGGACCCATTTCCATTCTTCCTTGAAGTGTTCTCTTTCCCCAAACTCTCCTGGAGGACAAGGGGGAACACCTGTCTTCTGGGTCAAAAGCATGGCCGGAGTGAGGATGAGGGGCGTTTCTGGGTCTGAAGATACGGGAATGAGGGGCCTTGCATTCATCATGGCAGTGACCTCAGCCATCAGTGTGGTGAAGACTTCATGTGTGAGGCACGACGATCTACCTTGGAGAAGCATGCAGTCGAGGATACGGCTGGCAATGCCGATCATACACTCCCTTGCGCCACCCATGTGGGATGAGTGAGGTGGGTTGAATACCCAGGTACATTTCTGCTCTTGGAGATACTTCTCCACACTCTCTGAGCTGGAACTGGATCCATCCATTTTCAACTCTCTGCAAGCGCCAACAAAGTTTGTGCCGCAATCCGAGCGTATTTACATTGCCAGGCCTCTAATTGAGAAAAACCTTCTCAGAGTGTTTATGAAGCTGGAGGCGCTCATTGTTTCTATAACTTCGATGTGTACAGCTCTAGTGGACATACATGAGAACATCACCGTCCACCTTTTGCTATTGGCGTGTCCTCCTCTGGTGCGGCGTGAGACCACGTCCCATGGCCCGAAGACATCTACGCCTACGTAGGTGAAAGATAGTGCTACTTGTAGCCACTCGGCTGGCAGATCTACCATCTTTTGGTGCTCCGTCTTCCCACGGAGCTTCTTGCAGGTGACACATTTGAAAAGCGTGCCGCTGATACATCTCTTAGCTCCAACCAACCAGAGGCCATCTGCTCTGATGGCACCTTCGGTGAAATGTCTGCCCTGGTGCTTCACAGCCTCATGATGATGACGCACAAGCAGAGTGGCCAGGTGATGACGACCTGGAATGAGGATGGGGTTGGTTGCATTTGTTCCTAGTTGAGACTGCGATATGCGTCCCCCAACTCTGAGTAGTCCGTCAGTGTTGCCGATAGGGTGCAGCTTCCGTAGACTGCTGTGAGGGGGTAGGTTGCATTCTGCTGCTATGCACTTCAACTCTTCTGAGTAGCACTCGTGTTGGACACTCTTTATCACAAGGATTGTGGCTCTCTTGAGCTCCTCTTCAGAGGGACTCTTACGACAGATGTGCCACCCATGGCAGCTACTCTCTTGTGTAGACTGGGAGAAGGTATGAGCTATGTGGGTTTGGCATGCTACCGTCTTTATGAGAGTGTTCCATTTGGAGAAACGCTCGAAGCATTTTGTGCTCATCAGGTCCTTAGAGATTTGAGTAACGTTCGCTGTGACTTGTGGGCGTATCTCGGAGTCAGAAACAGGGTTGAGGAGGTCGAATGACTCGTTGATTTCAGAGAAGTGTGGGGACGGATCCTGAAGAAAAGCAGGTCCTGACAGCCAAGTCGTGCTGCTGAGTAGGGACGCTGTTACAGATCTAGACCCATGGTCAGCTGGGTTCAGGTCTGTAGGGACGTACCTCCACTGGTCGGGGGATGTGGACTGTCGAATACGTTGGACCCTGTTGTTCACGTATATGTAGAACCATCTACTTTGGTTATGGATGTATCCTAGCACCACTTTGCTGTCTAAATAATATGTGATGCTGTCAAACTTCAGATCAATCTCCTCTTCTATGAACTCTGCAATCTCAACTGCTAATACTGCTGTGCAGAGTTCCAATCTCGGTATGGTGAGGTCTGGCTGGGGTGCCAACTTGGCCTTACCAAAGACGAAGCCGACTTTGCTTTGTCCATCTTGAGTGGTGACCTTCAGATAAGCCACACATGCAATGGCCTTAGCGGATGCATCTGCAAAGACACCGCTCTTTGAATTGGGCACTTAAGGGAGAGAAAGACGTATAGGAGTGAGGTATTCGGATCTCCTGTAAGTCTTGGAGTGAGTTTCTCCATCTGTCCCACTCTACTTCCATCTCTTCCGGGAGAGGTGAATCCCACTCTTCAGCACATGTGGAGAGTTCCCTGAGGAGCAGCCTGCCTTGTATGATGACAGGGGCTAAGTAGCCGAGAGGGTCGTATAGGCTGTTGAATGTAGAATGTAGAGAGCACTCCTCTATGTGTGAAGGGTTTCTTGGCATCTAAGACTTAGAACGTGAACATGTCTGTTGCTATGTTCCAAGACATTCCTAGGCTACGCTGTAGGGGGAGGTCATCAGTGAAGAGGTCCAGATCCTTGACGTCCTTAGCACAATCTTCAGGGGGGAATGCCTCCATCACTGCTGGTCTGTTAGAGGCTATCTTGTGCAGCCTGAGGTTGGATAGTGCAAGTAGTTCCTGGGCTCGTCCGAGGGTACTGATGGCCTCTGCTTCGGTCGGGAATGACTTCAGTGCATCGTCGACATAGAACTCTCGTTCGATGAACCCTCTCACATCACTGCCAAAGTCATCGTCTTCTTCCTTGGCAGCCCTCCTCAGTCCATATATGACGACAGCAGGGGACTGGCTATTCCCGAAGACATGGACACGCATTCTGTAGTCCACAATATCTCTATTGGGGTCGTTGTCCCGATACCACAGGAAGCGGATGAAGCCTCTGTGGTCTTCTCTCACCACAAAGCAATGATACATGTGCTGGATATCGGCAGTGATGGCGACGGGCTCTTTCCTGAATCTCATGAGTACCCCCAAGAGGCTGTTGTTGAGATCGGGCCCTGTGAGGAGTATGTCGTTGAGGGAGACTCCCTGATATGGTGCACTGGAGTCAAACACCACGCGGATCTATTCCAGCTTTTTGGGTGATAGACTCCTAAGGAAGGGAGGTACCAACACTCTTGGCCTTCCTGGAGTGGAGGAGCCATCTCTGCATGATCGTTGACAAGCATTTTCTTGACAAATTCTAGGAAGTGTGCTTTCATCTTTAGCTTCTTCTCTAGTGTGCAACGGAGTGAGTTAAGACAATTATAGGCATACCCCCTGTTGTTCTGCAGCCATCGTCTGGGGTTCTGGAAGGGTAAGGGTGCAACCCAGATGTTAGAGCTGTCACGAGAGACCTCATTGTCCATAATCTGGAGGAATCTCATGTCATCGATCGATGGAGCAAGTTTGTAGTCATTGGCGGTGCGACAGAAGACTGACGGACCCGGGTTCTCTCCAGTGAGCATCATCTGTGTGCTGTCTGCGGAGATCAGCGCTGGGGTTTTCTGAGGCTGAGCCGTATGACTGAACTTCTCTGTCACTCGGATCTGACTACTGCATGGGGTAAGGTAGCTTGGACGACCATTCTCCAAGATGGAAGTCTTGAGTGTGCTCACCTGAGATGACTTGTGAGCGCCCTTGAGGCACATGTCTCCAACAATGACCCAGCCGAGGTCTAGCCTTTGGGCGAAAGGGGCGTCATGTGGACCGTTGATCTGTTTACTTATCTTATGTACCCTCAGGATGTCCCTTCCCAACAACAGAAGTATGCCTGCATCTGGATCAAGAGGTGGGATCTCGTCTGCAATGCATCGCAGATGACGGTGATGATGAGCTGCATTCAGTGTGGGAATCTCAGAACGGTTGTCGAGGACTTGATTACATTCGATGAGTGTAGGAAGGGGGAGGCTAATCTTCCCGTCAGCTGACTCAACAACATAACCGCAGGCCCTCCTGCCGGCTGTCTCTGAAAGTCCAGCACACATCTTCAACGTGTAAGGCGACGGACATCCTTTGACGTTGAAGATGTTGAAGAACTTGGATCTTGCTAGAGAACGATTGCTTTGTTCATCTAGTATGGCATACATCTTTTCAGATTCCTGGCGACGTCCTACAGGGTACACATTAACGAGGCATATCTTGGAGCAAGCTCTTGCGCTCACTCCTTCTCCACACACCTCGGTGCACTTGGATGTAATCTCCGGACCAGCAGCCCCCTCTCTCTCCCCGCCGTGCTCTGAGGCGGGAGGAGGCGACTCTGATTTCCAAGGAGCTGGGCATGGGTGGAGTGCTGAAATGTGCCGATCACTTTCACATTCTGTGCATTTTGCATCTACCTTGCAGTTCTTGGCGAGATGGTTCGTGGAAGAGCAGCACTTGAAACATAAAGAGTTCTGTTTGAGATACTGGTTGCGGTCTTCCAGGGGCATCTCCCTGAAACCTCTGCACTTCTTTAATGGATGGGGCTTGTTGTGGATAGGGCATTGTTTGCTCATATCCTCAGGTTTCTTCTGAACCTTTGTGTTCTCAGTTGAAGACACTTGCATTTTGTGGACAGATATTGGTGTCTTTCCATGTCTGTCAAACTTGTCTCTTCTGGCAAGTGCTGGGTGGGAGGAGAAGAGGTTGAAGCTGTGGTCGTTCCTTGCTTTGGCTTCTTTACAGATGAATTTGGCAAACGCAGAGAATGGTGGGAAGGCCACGTTGTGCTTTAGCTTGAACTTTGATCCAAACCTTATCCACTTCTCCTGCAGGTTAAATGGAAGCTTCTCAATGATGGGACTTACCCCTCTGGAAGTGTCTAAGTACGATAGGCCGGGTAGGTAGCCGTCCTGCTTTGCGGCTTCGAGTTCCGACAGCAGATCTCCAAGGTCGCGGAGCTTCTGGGGTTCCTTATTCGTGAACTTCGGAAAGTTCTCCAACCTGTCAAAGAGAGCCCTTTCAGTGGCATCAGGTGAGCCGTAGCTTTCTTCCAGCCTCGCCCAAGCCATCTTCAACCCCGCTGGCGGATGTCCCACATTGACCGCTTTTATCCTGCATGCCTGTCCGGCGGAGTCTGGGCCGAGCCACTTGATAAGGAGGCCGAGCTCTTCTCCTGCCGACAGGTCTAAGCTCGATATGGCATCGTGGAAGCAGGACTTCCAAGCCCGATAATTCTCCGGCCTGTCATCGAACTTGGTTAACCCTGTAGTCACCAGCTGGCTGCGTGCAAGGTATCTGGCAAGGTCGTAGGTGCTGGGACCTATTCCAGGGTTGCCTTGAGTAGGGGCTCTGTTGGGTGTCTCAAGGAAATGAAAGGGGGTTTGCTGCTGACTTTCTCTATTCAAGGTTCTATTCCTCTGCACCGTGTCTTCCGTTCTGTTCCATTCACCCAGCACCCGGCTACCGACCATAGAGCACATATACCAGAAACGCTGTTTACGGAGGTCACGGTCCATCATCAAAGACCCTACCCACCCCAGCCACAGTCTGTTCGCCCTCCTGCCATCTGGGAGACGCTACAGATGCACTCGCACCCGTATGACCAGATTTAGGAACAGCTTCTTCCCCAGGGCTGTCATCCTACTGAACTCCACAAATAAACTCTAATGCCTGCACATCTGCCAATGCACTTTATTATGGTTATGTTTATGTTAATGTATTACAAGCCAAATGCATGTTGAATGTTTAAATGTCTTAATCTAAATGTACACTCTCGGGAGCCGCAAGCCTACATTTCGTTGTACTGCACTTGTGCAATAACAATGACAATAAAAGTTGATTTGATTTGACTCTGCGGCTTGAGGCATGCTGTCTACTTTGACCTTGGTTGGCAACTTGGGGCATGTTATATCAAGTGCTTGTGTCTGTAGAGATGTGCGGGCCTTCATCCCTCTCTCTCGTAAACTGTATGTCGGCATAGTCGCTCAAGTAATCTCTGGTGCGCTGTCGTCGACTCTGCCGCGGAACGGGAATTAAGGGTTTGTAAGTTGTCTCGGGATCAGCTCCCTCCAAAATTGCCTCGAATACTTGTGTCTCAGCTAATGCAGCATCTATCTCCTTTTGTTGCTGCAGAGCGTCTAATGTGACTTGGAGATGGGCCTGTTCAGCCTGGTATGCAACCTGGTGACGGGCCTGGTCAGCTTGGAGTTCAGCTTGGAGACGGGCCTGTTCTACTTTTATTTCTATTTCTCTGTTCGCATGCGCAGCTCTGGCTTGAGCTGCTACTAGCTTAGCCCGTGCTTTGGCGATGGCCACGCTTAGTCTAGAACCACCTGATGACCGTGAACCAGCTTGTGATCTGTAGTAACCGGAGTTTATAGACCAATTGTCACATTCTACAGTTTCCTCTGCCTGTTTAAGGTCTTCTCCTCGCTGCAAAGCATTTTCGTTATTATCTTCTGACATGTTGATGTGAGGTATGTGCGGTGTACAAGGTGAAGGCTTACTCTGAGTATCTGCTGCTCCACTCTTCACAGCTAGCCATATTGCTATCTTTTCACTGTACTGGCCTCGCTAGACATGCTCCTATCTAGTTATCCAGCAAGTTAAACACTTATTCAAATAATTCCTCGTGAAGCTGGTTTGCTGTTTTGAAGCTTTACTTGAACAAATTTGTGAAACTGTAAACAAAGACAAAGTATGTTTTGTGCATAAAACTGAGTACTATACATTTGATATTACATAAGATATAAACATATTTACAACAGTAGAATAGACTGATTGTATAACTAACTAACATTTGAACTAACTTTTGTAACTACCAAATATTAACCTTTTATAAACAAAGTATTGTCAAATACTACACTGACATGTCAGGGCAAGGCTGGTTTTGGACCCAAGTGCAGATAGACGAGGCGAGAAGCAGGTATGCAGTCTTAAATAAAAGTACTTTACTAGAATCACACACGTAAACAGTTAAAAACAATGGAGCTCAAGACAAGCTACCACTAGGCAAATGGCTTGTCAAGACTGAGCACAGAGGGAAGAAACCACAGAACTTAAATACAAGCAAAAACAGGTGAAACCAATAAACCTGATAAAAGGCAGTTAAGTAATAAACACAGGAGAAACTAGTAACAATTAACAAAGGGAAAAAACAAGTGAATGTGCCATCTAGGGGTTACTGAGGGAACTAACCGGCACCCTCACAGGTCCCCCTCCCCTAGGAACGGCTCCTGACGTTCCTCCTGGATGATCAGGGTGGCGACGGTGAAAATCCCTGATGAGTTCAGGATCCAAATGTCCCGGGCCGGAACCCAGGAACGCTCTTCAGGACAATAACCCTCCCAGTCGACCAGGTATTGAAAGCTCCTCCTATTCTGGCGACTATTAAGGAGGCGACGGACAGTGTAGGCTTGCTGACCGTCAATCATGCGGGGCGGAGGTCTGGAAGCAGGAACAAAGAGACTGGTAAGTACCGGCTTGAGTTGAGATACGTGGAACGTGGGATGTATCTTCATCGACCAAGGAAGGAGGAGCCGGTAGGCCACAGGGTTTACTTTTTCCAAAATCCTAAAAGTTCCGATGAACCGGGGAGCCAACTTGCAGGACTCCACATGGAGCGGAAGATTCCGGGTAGACAGCCAGACCTTCTGTCCGGTCCGGAACCGAGGAACTGGGTGGCCAGCCTGCACTTTCTGCTGAGAAGAAGCAAGCTGCAAGGCGGATCGGACCCTCCTCCAGGTACGGCGGCAGCATTGGACGAACCCCTGGGCAGCCAGGACTCCTACCTCCCTCTCCTGTTCAGGGAAGAGTGGCGGTTGGAAGCCATATTGACATTCGAAAGGTGAGAGGCCAGTGGAGGAGCTCTGAAGGATATTGTGCGTGTACTCCGCCCAGACCAGATACTTGCTCCAGGTGGAAGGATTGGATGACCCAAAGCTTCTTAGCATCCTCTCCAGATCTTGGTTGGTTCTCTCAGTCTGGCTGTTAGACTGTGGGTGGAACCCAGAGGAGAGACTGACAGAAGCACCCAGGAGGGAACAAAAAGCCCTCCAGAACCTGGATGAGAACTGGGGACCACGATCAGAGACGACATCCAGGGGCAAGCCATGGAGGCGGAAGACATGCTGGACAACCAGCTGGGCAGTCTCTCTGGCAGAGGGAAGCTTGACAAGAGGGACGAAGTGAGCAGCCTTGGAAAAGCAATCGACCACAACTAGGATGGTAGTAAATCCCTCAGATGGAGATAGCCCAGTGATGAAATCCAGGGCGATATGAGACCAGGGACAGCTGGGGATGGGCAGGGGATGCAGGAGACCAAGCGGAGGTTGTTGGGATGTCTTGTTCTGGGCACAGACGGGCCAAGCAGAGACAAAGGCCCGGGTGTCGGCTTCAATAGAGGGCCACCAGAACCTCCTCTTAAGGAACTTGAGAGTCCGACGGATCCCAGGATGACCAGTCAATCGAGAAGAGTGCCCCCATTGAAGGACCTGGGTGCGCACCTGACTGGGAACATAAAGGCTATGAGGAGGGCCTCCTCCAGGGTCAGCCTCCTGACTTTGGGCCCCTCGCACCACAGTCTCAATCTCCCATGCGACGGGAGCAACGATGCAGGAACTGGGGATGATAGGTTCCGGGGTACAGTCCTTTTCTGAGGGGTCAAACTGGCGAGAAAGGGCATCCGGTTTGAGGTTCTTAGACCCTGGGCGGTAAGACAGAAGAAAGTTGAACCGGTTAAAGAAGAGAGCCCACCTGGCCTGCCGAGGGTTGAGGCGCTTGGCATCCTGGATATATGTCAGATTTTTATAGTCGGTCCAGGCGACAAAAGGATGCTCTGCTCCCTCCAACCAGTGTCTCCACTCCTCCAAGGCCAACTTAACTGCCAAGAGCTCCCTGTTGCCGACATCATAGTTACTCTCTGCTGGCTTCAGGCGATGGGAAAAGAAGGCACAGGGATGTAGCTTTTGGTCCTTAGGGGAGCACTGGGACAGGACAGCCCCGACTCCAATATCTGAGGCATCCACCTCTACGATAAAGGGCAGGGTGGGGTCAGGGTGTACCAGAAAGGGAGCAGAGGTGAAGCATTGTTTGAGCTCCTGGAAGGCCCGTTCCGCTTCAGAAGACCAACTGAACCGTAAAGACGAGCCCTTGGTCAATGCGGAGAGGGAGGCAGCAAGGGAGCTGAAGTTACGGATGAAGTGTCTGTAAAAGTTGGCGAATCCCAGGAACCGCTGAACCTGCTTAACCGACGTGGGACGCGGCCAGTTCAAGATGGCTTGAACCTTGCTAGGATCCATCTGGACAGTTCCACAGGAGATGACGTAGCCCAGGAAGGTGACCTTAGAGACGTGGAATTCACATTTCTCGGATTTGACAAAGAGACGATTCTCCAAGAGCCTCTGCAGCATCCGTCTGATGTGTTGGACATGCTGCTGGGGGGACTTTGAGAAGATGAGAATGTCATCCAAATAAACAAACATGAACTGGTTCAGCAGGTCCCGGAGCAAGTCATTGACCAGAGCTTGGAAGACAGCAGGAGCGTTAGTGAGACCAAAGGGCATGACGAGGTATTCCCAGTGACTGCTAGGGGTGATAAAGGCAGTCTTCCATTCATCCCCCTCCCTAATGCGGACCAGGTTGTACGCATTGCGGAGGTCAAGTTTGGAGAAGATGGTAGCTCCCTGCAGCTGCTCAAACGCTGAAGACATCAAAGGGAGAGGATAGCAGTTCTTAATGGTAATTTTGTTAAGCCCCCGATAGTCTATGCAAGGCCTGAGACCACCATCCTTCTTCTTTACAAAAAAGAAGCCAGCACCCGCTGGGGAGGTGGAAGGGCGAATTAAACCTGTAGCGAGGGCTTCCTTGATGTATTCTTCCATGGAAACATTCTCAGGGCCAGAGAGAGAGTAGAGCCGACCCCGAGGGGGGCTAGTGCCAGGCAGGAGGTCAATGGCACAGTCGTAGGACCGGTGTGGGGGGAGTGTAGTGGACCGCTTCTTACTAAACACAGCATGGAGGTCCGAATATTCAGGGGGCACATGAGCAAGGTCCAGCTGATCAGCTGGCTCGGGAGAGGAAGGACGTGGCAGACAAGGGAAGACCTTAAGACAGTTGGATAGACATGAAGGACCCCACTCCAGCAGAGTCCCAGCAGTCCAGTCAATGTGAGGGTTGTGAAGAGAGAGCCACAGATGTCCAAGAACAAGAGGGAGCTCAGGTGAATCGATAAGGTGAAACTACAGCAACTCTTGATGTCTCTCCCCTACTTGGACATGTAATACTCCGGTGATATGTTGAATGCACCCAGAACCAAGGGGCCTGCCATCGAGGGCGGTGACTTGTAAAGGCTTGTCAAGGCGGGAGAAAGGAATTTTCAGGCTGCGCACAAGGGTGGCATCGATAAAACAGCCAGCGGCCCCGGAGTCAATAAACGCCTGGAGGTTGTACTGTTGTCCCTCCCAAGAGAGACGAGTGGGAAGCAGGGTTTGGAAGACAAAAGGGGTAGGAGAAGGGATTTGATCTGTCAGTATTTTCCCAATCCTCCTGGCTTTTTCCTGAAGCTCAGGGCATGTGGTTCTGAGATGGCCAGACAGGCCACAGTAAAGACAACGCCCCTCTCTCAATCACCTCTGTCTCTCAAACTGGGAGAGCCGAGTTCTGCCGAGTTGCATAGGTTCCTCTTCGGTGCTAACAGGTGGACTCGGGGGTACTTGGAAACTCTTGGTCAGATTTGAAACACCGGACGATCTCACCTCTGTGGAAGTAGTGAATCTCCTCTCTCTACCATGTTCCCGGAGGCGGTTATCCACTCTGATAGCAAGGGAGGTGAGCGTGTCAAGGTCCTCCGGAACCTCTGGATGCCAGTTCATCTTTGATAGATTCGGAAAGGCCATGAAGAAACGTGGAGAGAAGGGCCTCGGTGTTCCAGCGGCTTTCCGCAGCAAGTGTGCGGAACTCGATGGCAAAGTCGGCTACGCTGCAGTTGCCCTGGCGGAGATTCAAAAGTCTCTTAGCTGCCTCCCGTCGACTCACAGGATGGTCAAAGACTTTGCTCATCTCTTCGGCGAAAAGGAGAATGTCCGAGCAGACGAAAGATTACTGCTCCCAGATAGCAGTAGCCCAGGCGAGAGCTTTTCCCGAGAGTAGTGATATGATGAACGCTACCTTAGAGCAGGGTGATAGGAACATGGAGGGTTGGAGTTCAAAAACTAGAAAGCACTGGGTCAAGAAGCCGTGACACTTGCCCGGATGACCGTCATAGCGCTCTGGTGCGGGTAGGCGAGGCTCTCGGTGAGTCTGGAGGTTGGCGACCGGTGGGGTAGCATCCAAAGGAACTGACTGAGGAGGAACATCCTGAGCAGAAGCCACAGCGGCTGGGTGTTGAATGGTCTGAGTTCACGTATTTACCTTGTCCGAAATGCTTTGGAGAAGTTGCTCAAGGCGGCCGAGGAAAGCACCTTGATGGGAGAGAATAGAACGAAATTCCTCCATCACTGCTGGGTCCATACTGGCTCAGTCTTGCTGTCAGGGCGAGGCTGGTTCTGGACCCAAGTGTAGACAGATGAGGGGAGAAGCAGGTATGCAGTCTTAAATAAAAGTACTTTACTAGAATCACACAGGTAAACAGTTGCAAACAACGGAGCTCAAGACAAGCTACCACTAGGCAAACAGCTTGTCAAGACTGAGCACAGAGGGAAGAAACCACAGAACTTAAATACAAGCAAAAACAGGTGAAACCAATAAACCTGATAAAAGGCAGTTAAGTAATAAACACAGGAGAAACTAGTAACAATTAGCAAAGGGAAAAAAAAGTGAAGGTGCCATCTAGGGGTTACTGAGGGAACTAACCGGCACCCTCACATGACAAAGTTGCTATCATGCTAACAAACAAAGATACTCACAGATATTGCTTCTGGCCTGACATATGGGATCAGATTACACTGGATTGCGAATCCCTCATGGAATTCTCCATTACTCTGCCAGCTCCTTTCTGGGAAAACTACTTCTGGGGTCAAACAGGAAGACAGGTCAACTGCCCTCTGCTGTATACAAACACTGCTAACACAATAACCACCACCAGAGGGTGCTATCTGCATGTAAAAAGTCCATAAGTCCAGAACATATATCAGTGTTTTTTCTACTCTTCAAGTTCAATAGCGCCTCTCATTTTGTTCTTCCACTCTTTTCCTAAATACAGTGACATGCTGGAGTGCAACCCCACACATGCTGGCAGATGCCCAATATATCCCCCAAGTGGCTGTGCTTATTATGTGACCCCAGCGTGTTAATAGATTCATCAACTGTGGGGGCATCACATCCAAACCCAATTCTGCTCTTCACCAATGTCCATCCAAGCACATTTTCCAGTATAAGTCACTAGAATTCGGTTCCCAGCTGCAGAGGAGCAAGTGGTGGTGGCAGTGCGGGAACAAAAACCTGTTGGTCGATTGTCTGCATGGCAACCATTGTTGACCCCAATGGCTCTCCCAAATGCAGCCATGTGGTGAAATTGGGCAGTAGAATCATGTGTCTAGTGCTCTTCAAAGGGAAAAGAAATGGAAGTGCAGGCCATACTGATTGGTGCTTTAGTCACCTATTTGATACACATGTTGTCAGCACCATAGATGATTTGGAAGATGTAGCCTGGAATGAACCGCAGGCAAAATAGATGACGGTGGTGTAAACTTTGGTTGTCACTGGCAATTCTGTGCCTATGTTGCAGGTTACTTATGCTGTCCTTACAGCAGATGGCAAAGCTCTTCAACTGGCTCCCTGTTGGCCTGGAGCCTGTGGAGGCTTGTCATTGGTAGGTAATTATGCCACGCCAGCAGATATGGTAAGTGGCATAATGACAGGTGTAGCCAGTGTAGTTCAGATCCCTGCTCATCTTAATGGCATGACTTCTTTCATCTTGTACACTTCAACCATGGAACACTACGGGGGAAAAATTTGGTACCTTAGCATATCCCATTAGCACCAGCAGATGGCACTAATGGGGCACTAGAGCAGCATCGCCAGGGCAAGGCAAATCCAATGACGCATGTCAAATCCCATTCCCCTACCTCTGCAGCACCACCGCTAATAGTTATGGCCAAGAGCCTCAATGCCAGGTGGATCGTGACGTCAGTGAGTGTGCAATGCTCACTGGCCTCCCGATATGTGAAATTGATTGTCGCCACCTACCTTAGCACCTGGCGAAAACAGCATCGGAGAGAGCTGGCATGAGCAACAGGAAGCAGGCTCCAGGGACGTTATTTAAAGGGATCAAGAGTAATGAGTCGCAGCTGTAGGTTAGTGGAATTTCAGTATTTTCTTGTCAGTTTCACATAGTGCAACAGTGCCATTACATCTTTTCAAGGTTATTTAGTATCAGGAGTGTTGTGGCAACTAAAAAGTAGCTACATTTATTCTTAAAAAAATCAAACTGCTACACTTGGTTACATTAATGGGAGCTGTACTGGCAGTTGACCTCGCCCTCCAGGTTCTACGGTGGAGGGAGCAGAGGCAGTGAGAAAGACTGGAACATGTGGCCAGAGGGAGGAGGAGAGCTATCAAGGCTCTCAGCAGGAGACCTTGCCCTTCAAGGGTATTCCAAAAGCACGTCTCCTACCTCCAATTAAGTGAGGAGCAGGGTATTAGAGTGTTTTGCTTCACCAAGGAGGTGGTCACAGAACTCTGCCACCTCCTGCAAACAGACCTCCAGCCTTAGATCAGGGTGGCCATGGCTCTTTCAGTGGAAGTCAAGGTCACCGTTGCCCTCAATTTCTTCGCTAGTGGATCTTTCCAATCTGCAACAGGTAACATAGCTAACATCTCACAGTTTGTCATCATTCGCTGCAACCGGGAGGTCACAGAGGCTCTCTACAGTAGGAGAAGGGACTACATTTCCTTCCCCATCACCACAGAGAAGCAGGGCAAGCATGCACATGGCTTTGCCAGGATAGTGGGATTCCACATGATGCAGGGTGCCATTGACTGCACCCACATGGCTTTACAGGCACCTCACAATAATCCTGAGATCTTCCATAACCACAAAGACTACCATTCACTTAATATGCAGTTGGAGTGGGACCATAGACAGCAAATCCTCAGTGCCAATGCCTGCTATTCTGACAGCAGCCACGATGCCTTCATCCTGTGCCAGACCGGTGTGCCAGCACTCTTCCAGCCACCACGTCAAGCTCACGGCTGGCTGGTCGGAGACAAGGGCTATCCACTCTCCACCTGGCTCATGACTCCCTCTCCACATCCCCAACACTCCTGCCCAGCAGTCATATAATGAGAGACATGCCGGCACCAGGAACATGCTCGAGCAGTCTGCTGAAGCAACGGTTCCACTGCCTTGACCGCTCGGGAGAAGCCCTCCCGTACTCGGCTGGGCAGGTGTTCCATTTCGTGGTGGCCTGCAGCATGCTCCACAACTTGGCCATTATGAGGGCCCAGCCCTTGCCAGCAGGGATTGTGGGAGCACCTCCGGAGGAGGAAGGGGGAGAGGAGGAGGAGGGCGAGGACAAGGAGGAAGAGGAGGAGGACAAGGAGGAGGACGAGGAGAAGGAGGAAGAGGAGGAGGAGGAGGAGGACGAGGAGGACGAGGAGGAGGAGGAGGATGAGGAGGACGAGGAGGAGGAGGAGGATGAGGAGGACGAGGAGGAGGAGGAGTAGGAACAGGAGCAAGGGAGGAGGCAGCCATTCAAACGTCCTTTCGGAAGGGCAGTCCGTGATCACCTCATCAGACTGCAGTTCCAATGAATTAAACTCCAGAGCCCCATTGCTCACCACATCCCCGTCATTCCATCCTGTCGCAGGCCATATCACAGCGCAAAGCTGAAATGAGATACACCACAGAAGAATCCAAACAGAACTAATAAATTTATCAAAAAATCAGTGAACACATATTTACAACAAAAATATTAACTATTCACCCTTGTGCAATCCCGTAGTGCCTCTTGTTACTGTCCTTTACCTACTCTAGTGCTCCTATGAAGTGTTGGCCCAGTGGCTGCAGCAGGGCTGGTGGAAGGCTGCTGAGTGTCTGTGCGGGAGACTTCAGATGGCCTTGCAGGATGCCCTTGACCAGCTCTGGGCCTGGAAGGCTCGAGTGTACACCATCTCAGCAAGGGCGGCAGCAGTCTGGGCTGGCTGGATGACAAGGGTAATGGTGGAGTGGCAGTGGTGGGATCAGGGATGCTGTCATCCTGAGAGAGGACAGCAGGTTCCTGTTCCACTGACCTGTTGCCACTCCCCTGGGGCAGCACCTCAGTCTCCCTGCCAATCTGCTGGAGCACAGATTGCTGGCCTGCTGTGACACCGTGAGATCCCCAGTGGACTGGCTTTGACCCAGCCATGATGGCAGCAGTCAGAGCTTGCGTGGCATCAAGCTGAGACTGCATGAGAGCAGGCTGAGATTGCATGCCACCAAGCATAGACTGCATTACAGCACTAAGACATTGCGTCGCTTCCATCTGTGCTGCAATGGAAGCTGCCAGATCGCCCATCACGCACGGCATCAGGTCTGGGTCGCCACGGTCTCCCTGGGAGTCTACCATCCTTTCCAGACTGGAAATGAGGGGCTCCATGGTGTGCGCAGAGCTTTATGCAATGTTGGAGGTGGACTCCTCCATGCTGCTTATCATTGCCGAGAGGCTCTCGGGCACCCTTGCCATTGCAACTATCAACTTCCTGTGCATGCCCATCACCCTTCTTCTAAAGGCCTCCACATCAAGGTCCTCATCTAAGTCCTGTGCAGCAGAACTCCCGCGCGAACTCGCTCTCCGGGGAGCTGGCCCCCAAGCTACACTTTCCCCCTGGCCTTGCTGCAGCCCACTCGCCACCGGTGTCTCACCCTGTGCAGATCCTGCTACTATACTGGCCTCTAAAGAATGCATAATGCCAGTAGCTGAGCTGGTGCCTGCGGGTGAGACATGCAGTGACACGGTGTGTTCTTCCTCCTCCTCTTCTCCCGCCTCGCTCCTCACTCTCTACGGTGCCCTCAGGGACAGGCTGCTCAGGTGCTTGCTCATTATTTGAAAGCATAAAGGCACAAGAGTCGGATTAAGGTGAGGGGAGGGGGAGCAGAAAGAGAGAAATGCATGCATACAGCATGATTAGCTGGAAAGTGTGAAACGCTTGTGTGGTGAGAGAGAATTGGGATGAGAGAAGAAGGAGTAGCGATGAACATACCGTTGTTGTCCCCAAGAGGGTCAACATCACCGGTGGCCACAGCACCCACCACCTGGCACCCAATAATCTTCAGCACTCTAATTTCCAGCGCAGACAGTGGTTGGGTGTCGACTTGGCCCCCATCTTGAGCAACCTTGGCCTGCATGAGAAAGGAAAGTGTGGAGCAATGTGTTTGGGTGATGTGCCTGCAATAGTTGAATAGCTGTCATTGTGTGCAAGGTGTGATATGTGGGTGTTGATAGGTAGAGATTGTTGGTCTGTGAGTCATGGGGGTGTATTGCTTTGGGCAGTGTGTGAAGACTATGTTTCAGATGGTGGTATGTAACATTTGTTGAATCATTCACTCACCCTGACCACCTGCGTGAGGTCATTAAATTTCTTCCTTCACTTTATGTGGGTCCTGGGGACCACTGTGCTACCCGAGACTTGCTACGCTACCTCCCTCCACATGGTGCAGAATACTTGTGGTGAGGGCCTCCTACCACTAGTCGGGCACATCACCGCCCTCCATCTCTCCACAGAGAACACAAACGCCTCCAATGCTTGATCGCAGAATCTACGGACTCTCCCCCTGGGGTTTGGATCTGCCATGAGTACAGCTGCTTCAGTCCTTCAGCTCCTGCTCCTTTCGCTGCTGCTGCTTGCTGAGGCAGCTGTAGAGCCAGCAATGCTGAGAATGAGGTTCTGCAGCATCAATGAATCTCCCCTTTAAATACTGAAAAAAGCCTGTGGCATTCATGACTTGCAATTAGACTGCACCTGATATTGGTCCACCCTTTGAGTGTAACGCCAATACGCTTGGGTTTAAAGACTTGAATTTGGACTCCAATCATTTCTTTGAGCAGTGAGCACGTATTTTGCGTGCAGTCTAAAGCATTAGCGCCTGGCGCTAATTCTCCAACTTTTCTAATGATACCGCCCATTGCTGTGCTATAATGAATTTCTAGCCCAGGCCTATCTCTCCAGCATGAACTAGGGGCTCACCCTTCTCCAACAAATGTGTGGTCTAATCCCTAAAATAGGCAGAATGCTTGGATCAGGAAGGCATTAATGTAAAGGTAGCTAAATGGCGTACAAACTGCATAAAAGAAAAATAAATGCTTTGAAAAAGGATGTTAAATATACTAGAAAGAATATATTGTATGAATTATCAGCTTTAAAGAGGCTTTAATTCTCCAAACTTGTTTTCAGAAAGTTACTTCAACCTCTTGGGGTTGCATGCCATATTACTGAAGCAGATTAAACAAACCCAAGCCCAGCACTCACTCAGCTCTCAATCGGAAGCCTAAAGAGTGCCCCAAGCTGTTTGATCACTTTGTTTTCAAAACCAGTGTGAGATCTTGGAGTCTGCTGGGCTGAATGGAGATCAGGTAATAAAAAATATAATTGTTTGCCATCTACTGAATTGCAGATAAATAAAAAGGAATGGCTGAAGTGAGCGCACAGCTGAGGAATAAAGAGATACAGCACTGAGTGCCGGGCTCAGCTCACTATGGAGCTGCTAAACATTTCTTCAGCACTCCAGAAGAAGCTGCTGTGTTCGCCAAGCAGTTCTGTGAGAAGATGACACTTGATAGAAATGAAACGCTGAGCTGGAAATGGCATACAGCCAGAATACATGGTTTTCAAGCTCTTGCACCTGATGGTGGTGTCATACTGGGTTTAAGCCTCTAAGAAGGTGATCTTATTAAAGCTATCATCAAAGTACCAACCTGCTGTGAGTTATGTTATTTTTCAGAGTGAGGTGCACTAAAATAAGTTAACATTTTCCAACAAATGTCTTCGAATCTGTTTGGGAATTAATGTTCCAGTGGGTCTTCTGAAATAGAAGCACAAGATGTATTTATGATAGATTTTGAGGAACTTAGGAATTAGCCTTTGAAAAAATACATTTTTCAGCTCCCATTCCCTTCAAATAATCTATTTTTCCCTTGGTGGAAATTGATAAGGAATCAACATTTTGCTAGAATAATCACTGCTGATAACAGTTAATAAGAATAGGAATTTCTTACTTGCCCCGATCAGTTTGTGCAATCAGTAGAACTCATTCCAAGCAGTTGAAAAATGCAGATAAAATTTAGAACTATCACATATACATTGAGTTTTTGAGTTGATGCAAGCAATACTGGCAGACTATGGATTTCAGGCTGGGAGCGAGTCATGGCCAGTGATGTCCATACTTCCGATTGAACTGCCCAGAATTCCTGTCATCAATTCTGCCTGTTATATGAAAGCAAACAAAATCTCCCTTGGTGGATTCACACTTTGAAACTCGATGAAGGCAACTGGTTTCAGAATAAACACGTTAAATTTAGAAACAACAAAAACAGCTTTTTTGAAAAAGAGATCAGTGATATATCAATATGTTATTTAAAGTCTTGCATAAGACATGCACTTCCTCTCCACAGACCTTACTTTCTGTTGTCATTACTTTTGGATGTGCTTTTCTGACAATGCTTATCATTGTAATTTGCTATGTCAATATTTCCCATTCTCATTTGTTATAACAACAGAAAATGCTGGAAACACTCAGCAAGCCAGGTAGCATCCGGGGAGAGAGAAACAGAGTTAACGTTTCAGCCCTGGGTCCCTTCATCAGAACTGGAAAAAGCTGGAAACGTAACAGATTTTAAGCAGGTGCAGAGGCAGGGAAAGGGGGAGGTGAGGGAGGAACTGAAGAAATACTCTGTGCTAAGGTAGGAGGCAGGAAAGGTTAAATGTTGCAAATGGGGATGGCAAAATCATACAGCCTGAAAAATGGGGGCAGGGGTTATAGACTGAAATTGTTGAACTCAATGTTGAGTCCAGAAGGCTGTAAAGTGCCTAATCAAAAGATGAGGTGCTGTTCTTCGAGCTTACGTTGAGCTTCGTTGGAACAATATAAAAGGCCGTGAACAGAGAGATCAGAGTTGGAGTGAAGCAGGGAATTAAAGTGACAGGCGACCGGAAGCTCAGGGTCACCCTTACGGACTGAATGGAGGTGTTCCGCAAAGCGGTCGCCCAATCTGCGTTTGGTCTCCCCAATGTAGAGGAGACCGCATCGTGAGCAGCGAATACAGTATACTAAATTGCAAGAAGTACAAGTAAATCGCTGTTTCACCTGGAAGGGGTGTTTGGGACCCTGGACAGTGGGAAGGGAGGAGGTAAAAGGGCATGTGTTGCATCTCCTGCGTTTGTACGGGAAGGAGCCGGGTGAAGGGGAAGGGCTATTAGGGATGATTGAGGAGTGGACCAGGGTGTCGCGGACGGAGCAGTCCCTTCGGAATGCTGAAAGTGGAGGTGAGGGGAAGAAGCTGGGAGCGCATTGGAGGTGGCGGAAATAGCGGAGGATGATCCGTTGAATGTGGAGACTGGTGGGGTGAAAGGTGAGGACAAGGGGAACCCTTTCGTGGTTCTGGGAGGGAGGGGAAGGAGTGAGAGCAGAAGGGTGGGAAATGGAGCGGACACGGTCAAGGGCCGTGTCAACCACAGTAGAGAGGGATCCTCGGTTGAGGAAAAAGGAAGACATGTCGGAAGCACTGGTCAGAACAGACGTGGTGGAGATAGAGAAACTGGGAGAAAGGAATAGAGTGCTTACAGGAAGCGGGGTGGGAGGAAGTGTAGTCCAAGTAGCTGTGGGAGTCAGTGGGCTTGTAGTGGATGTTTGTCGAAAGCCTATCACCAGAAATGGAGACAGAGAAGTCAAGGAAGGGAAGAGAAGAGTCAGAGATGGACCATGTGAAGGTGAGGGAAGGGTGGAAATTGGACGTAAAGTGAATGAACATTTGTGTACTGGTCTCGCTAGGCGTGCTCCTATCTAGTTATCCAGCAAGTTAAACACTTATTCAAATAATTCCTCGAGAAGCCGGTTTGCTGTTTTGAAGCATTACTTGAACAAATTTGTGAAAGATATTGCGTTTGGCCTAGCATATGAGATGAGATGGCAGTGGATTGAGAATCCCTCATGGAAGATTCTCCATTACTCAGTAGCTTCTTTCTGGGAACTACTTCCGGGGCCAAGACAGGAACTAGGTCAAATGACCTCTGCTGTATACTAACACTGCTATATATTAGCTACCACTAGAGGGTGCTATCTGTATGTAATAAGTCCAGAACACTCCCCATCTGGAGTCGTTAGCGACTCCACATAGTCCTAACTCTACTTGTCACTGGATTCCTCTGGCGACAAAAGAAGAAACACCTCAGAGAGGGGCCGAGAGAAGACCTTTGCTGTTCCTTCTTTGATGACTCTCAAGTCAACCTTTCTCACTCTCCCGTCCTGGCTGGGATGGGACTTCACGATGATAGCCATAGGCCACTCATTCCTTTTTGCCTGACTGTCCTTCATCAAGACAACATCTCCTTCTTTGTGATCTGGCCTCTTGTCCTGCCACTTGCGTTGGCTCTGTAGTGTGTTGAGGTACTCCCGTCGCCACCTGCCCCAAAACGTGTCTGCCAGACTCTGAACCCATTTCCATTCATCCTTGAAGAGTTCTCTTTCCCCAAACTCTCCTGGAGGTCAAGGGGAAACACCTTTCTTCTAGGTCAGAAGCATGGCCGGAGTGAGGATGAGGGGCGATTCCGGGTCTGAAGATACGGGAATGAGGGGCCTTGCATTCATCACGGCGGTGACCTCAGCCATCAGTGTGGTCAAGACCTCATGTGTGAGGCACGACGATCTACCTTGGAGAAGCATGGTCCGAAGACATCTACACCTACATAGGTGAAAGGTGGTGCTACTTGTAGCTGCTCGGCTGGCAGATCTGCCACCTGTTGGTGCTCCATCTTCCCACGGAGCTTCTTGCAGGTGACACATTTGAAGAGCGTGCCGCTGATACCTCTCTTAGTTCCAACCAACCAGAGGTCATCTGCTCTGATGGCACCTTCGGTGAAATGTCTGGCCTGGTGCTTCACAGCCTCATGATGATGACGCACAAGCAGAGTGGCCAGGTGATGACGACCTGGAATGAGAATGGGGTTGGTTGCATTCGTTCCTAGTTGAGACTGAGATATGCGTCCCCCAACTCTGAGAAGTCCGTCGGTGTCGACGATAGGATGCAGCTTATATAGACTGCTGTGAGGGGGTAGGTTGCGTTCTGCTGCTATGCACTTCAACTCTTCTGAGTAGCACTCGTGTTGGACACTCTTCATCACAAGGATTTTGGCTCTCTTGAGCTCCTCTTCAGAGGGACTTTTACGACAGATGTGCCACCCATGGCAGCTCCTCTCTTGTGTAGACTGGGAGAAGGTACGAGCTATGTGGGTTAGGCGTGCTACCGTCTTTATGAGAGTGTTCCATTTGGAGAAACGCTCGAAGCGTTTGGTGCTCATCAGGTCCTTAGAGATTTGCGTAACGTTCACTGTGACTTGTGGGCGTATCTCAGAGGCAGAAACAGGGTTGGGGAGGTCGAATGACTCATTGAGTTCGGAGAAGTGCGGGGACGGATCCTGAAGAAAAGCAGGTCCTGACAGCCAAGTCGTGCTGCTGAGAAGGGATGCTGTTACAGATCTAGACCCATGGTCAGCTGGGTTCAGGTCTGTGGGGACGTACCTCGACTGGTCGGGGGATGTGGACTGTTGAATACGTTGGACCCTGTAGTTCACGTATACGTAGAACCGTCTACTTTGGTTATGGATGTATCCTAGCACCACTTTGCTGTCTATATAATAAGTGATGCTGTCGAACTTCAGATCAATCTCCTATTCTATGAACTCTGCAATCTCAACTGCTAATACTGCTGTGCACAGTTCCAATCTGGGTATGGTGAGGTCTGGCTGGAGTGCCAACTTGGCCTTACCAAAGACGAAGCCGACTTTGCTTTGTCCATCTTGAGTGGTGACTTTCAGATAAGCCACACCTGCAATGGCCTTAGCGAATGCATCTGCAAAGCGACAAAGCTCTTTGAATTGGGCACTTGAGGGAGAGAAGGACGTATAGGATCGAGGTATTCGGATCTCCTGTAAGTCTTGGAGTGAGTCTTTCCATCTGTCCCACTCTGCTTCCATCTCTTCAGGGAGAGGTGAATCCCAATCGTCAGCATGTGTGGAGAGTTCCCTGAGGAGCAGCCTGCCTTGTATGGTGACAGGGGCTAAGAAGCCGAGAGGGTTGTATAGGCTGTTGACTGCAGAGAGCACTCCTCTACGTGTGAAGGGTTTCTTTTCATCTAAGACTTGGAATGTGAACGTGTCTGTTGCTATGTTCCAAGACACTCCTAGGCTACGCTGTAGGGGGAGGTCATCAGTGAAGACGTCTAGATCCTTGAAGTCCTTAGCACGATCTTCAGGGGGGAATGCCTCCATCACTGCTGGTCTGTTAGAGGCTATCTTGTGCAGCCTGAGGTTGGATAGTGCAACTAGTTGCTGAGCTCGTCCGAGGGTACTGATGGCCTCAGCTTCGGTCGGGAATGACTTCAGTGCATCGTCGATGTAGAACTCTCGTTCGATGAACGCTCTCACATCACTACCAAAGTCATCTTCTTCTTCCTTGGCAGCCCTCCTCAGTCCATATATGGCGACAGCAGGGGACGGGCTATTCCCAAAGACATGGACACGCATTTTGTAGTCCACAATGTCTCTCTTGAGGTCGTTGTCATGATACCACAGGAAGTGGAGGAAGTCTCTGTGGTCTTCTCTCACCACAAAGCAGTGAAACATGTGCTGGATATCAGCAGTGATGGCGACGGGCTCTTTCCTGAATCGCATGAGTACCCCCAAGAGGCTGTTGTTGAGATCGGGCCCTGTGAGGAGTATGTCATTGAGAGAGACTCCCTGATATGGTGCACAGGAGTCAAACACCATGCGGATCTGTTACGGCTTTTGTGGGTGATAGACTCCGAAGGAAGGGTGGTACCAACACTCTTGGCCTTCCTGAAGTGGAGGAGCTATCTCTGCATGATCGTTGACAAGCATTTCCTTGACAAACTCTAGGAAGTGTGCTTTCATCTTCGGCTTCTTCTCTAGTGTGCGACGGAGTGAGTTAAGATGATTATTGGCATACACCCTGTTGTTCGGCAGCCATCGTCTGGGGTTCTGGAAGGGTAAGGGTGCAACCCAGCTGTTAGCGCTGTCACGAGAGACCTCATTGTCCATAATCTGGAGGAATCTCATGTCGTCGATTGATGGAGCAAGTTTGTGGTCACTGGCGGTGCGACAGAAGACTGACTGACCCGGGTTCTCTCCAGTGAGCATCATCTGTGTGCTGTCTGCGGAGATCAGCGCTGGGGGTTCTGAGGCTGGGCCTTATGACTGAACTTCTCTGTCACTCGGATCTGACTACTGCATGGGGTAAGGTGGCTTGGACGACCATTCTCCAAGATGGAAGTCTTGAGTGTGCTCACCTGAGATGGCTTGTGAGCGCCCTTGAGGCACACGTCTCCAACAACGACCCAGCCGAGGTCTAGCCTTTGGGCGAAAGGGGCGTCATGTGGACCGTTGATCTGTTTCCTTATCTTATGTATCCTCAGGATGTCCCTTCCCAACAACAGAAGTATGCCTGCATCTGGATCAAGAGGTGGGATCTCGTCTGCAATGCGTCTCAGATGACGGTGGTGATGAGCTGCATTCAGAGTGGCAATCTCAGAATGGTTGTCGGGGACTTGATTACATTCGATGAGTGTAGGAAGGGGGAGGCTAATCTTCCCGTCGGCTGACTCAACAACATAACCGCAGGCCCTCCTGCCGGCTGTCTCTGAAAGTCCAGCACACGTCTTCAACGTGTAAGGCGACGGACTTCCTTTAACCTTGAAGATGTCAAAGAAGTCGGATCTTGCTAGAGAACGATTGCTTTGTTCGTCTAGTATGGCATACATCTTTTCAGATTCCTGGCGACGTCCTACAGGGTACACATTAACGAGGCATATCTTGGAGCATGCTCTTGTGCTCACTCCTTCTCCACACACCTTGGTGAACTTGGATGTAATCTCCGGACCGGCAGCTCTCTCTCTCTCCCCGCCGTGCTATGAGGCGGGAGGAGGCGACTCTGATTTCCAAGGAGCTGGGCCTGGGTGGAGTGCTGAAATGTGCCGATCACTTTCACATTCTGTGCATTTAGCATCTACCTTGTATTTCTTGGCGAGATGGTTCGTGGAAGAGCAGCACTTGAAACATATAGAGTTCTCTTTGAGATACTGTTTCCGATCTTCCAGGGCCATCTCTCTGAAGCCTCTGCACTTTTATAATGGATGGGGCTTGTTGTGGATGGGGCATTGTTTGCTCATATCCTCAGATTTCTTCTGATCCTTCATGTTCTCGGTTGAAGACACTTGCATTTTGTTGACATATATTGGTGTCTTTCCATGTCTGTCAAACTTGTCTCTTCTGGCAAGTGCTGTGTGGGAGGAGAATAGGTTGAAGCTGGGGTTGTTCCTGGCTTTGGCTTCTTTACGGATGAATTTGGCAAACGCAGAGAATGGTGGGAAGGTAAGGTTGTGTTTTAGATTGAACTTTGACCCATACGATATCCACTTCTCCTGCAGGTTAAATGGAAGCTTCTCAATGATGGGACTTACCCCTCTGGAAGTGTCTAAGTACGATAGGCTGGGTAGGTAGCCGTCCTGCTTTGCGGCTTCGAGTTCCGACAGCAGATCTCCAAGGTCGCGGAGCTTCTGGGGTTCCTTATTTGTCAACTTCGGAAAATTCTCCAACCTGCCAAAGAGAGCCCTTTCAATGGCTTCAGGCGAGCCGTAGCTTTCTTCCAGCCTCGCCCAAGCCATCTTCAACCCTGCTGACGGATTTACCACATTGACCGCTTTTATCCTGCATGCCTGTGTGGCGGACTCTGGGCCGAGCCATTTGATAAGGAGGCCGAGCTCTTCCCCTGCCGACAGGTCTAATCCTGATATGGCATCGTGGAAGCAGGACTTCCAAGCCCGATAATTCTCTGGCCTGTCATCAAACTTGGTTAACCCTGTAGTCACCAGCTGGCTGCGTGCAAGGTATTTGGCAAGGTCGTAGGTGCTGGGGCCTGTGCCAGGGTTGCCTTGAGTAGGGGCTCTGTTGAGTTTCTGAAGGAAACGAAAGGGGGTTTGCTGCTGACTTTCTCTCTTCAGCGTTCTATTCCTCTGCATCGTGTCTTCTGTTTTGCTGGGGGAGATTCTGCGGCTTGAGGCATGCTGTCTACTTTGACCTTGGCTAGCAACTTGGGGCATGTTATATGAAGTGCTTGCATCTGTAGAGATGTGCGGGCCTTCAACCCTCTCTCTCGTAAACTGTATGTCGGCATGGTCGCTCACGTAATCTCTGGTGCGCTCTCGTCGACTCTGCTGCGGAACGGGAATTAAAGGTTTGTAAGCTGTCTCGGGATCAGCTCCCTCCAAAATTGCCTCGAATACTTGTGCCTCAGCTCATGCAGCATCTATCTCTTTTTGTTGTTGCAGAGCATCTAATGTGGCTTGGAGACGGGCCTGTTCAGCCTGGCATCCAACCTGGTGACGGGCCTGGTCAGCTTGGATTCGGGCCTGGTCGGCTTGGAGACCAGCCTGATCAGCTTGGACTTCAGCTCGGCGTTCAGCTTGTTGTAATTTTATTTCTATTTCTCTGTCAGCATGCGCAGCTCTGGCTTGAGCTGCTTTCAGCTTAGCCCGTGCTTTGGCGATGGCCATGCTTATTCTAGAACCACCTGATGACCGTGAACCAGCTTGCGATCTGTAGTAACCGGAGCTTATAGACCGATTGTCACATTCTACAATTTCGTCTGCCTGTTTAAGGTCTTCTACTCACTGAGTAGCGTTTTCGGTATTATCTTCTGACATGTTGATGTGAGGTAAGTGTGGTGTACAAGGTGAAGATTAAGCTGGCTCTGTCGTGATGGCCTACTCTGAGTTCCTGCTGCTCCGCTCTTCGCAGCTAGCCGTATTGCTATCTTTTCACTGTACTGGTCTCGCTAGACATGCTCCTATCTAGTTATCCAGCAAGTTAAACACTTATTCAAATAATTCCTCGAGAAGCCGGTTTGCTGTTTTGAAGCTTTACTTGAACAAATTTGAGAAAAGATATTGCGTTTGTCCTAGCATATGAGATGAGATGGCACTGGATTGAGAATTCCTCATGGAAGATTCTCCATTACTCAGTAGCTTCTTTCTGGGAACTACTTCCGGGGTCAAGACAGGAACTAGGTCAAATGACCTCTGCTCTATACTAACACTGCTATACAATAGCTACCACCAGAGGGTGCTATCTGCATGTAATAAGTCCAGGACAATTTGTTATGTAGTTGCCAGCTCTGGGCACTATGTGGCTCTGTGGAGTGAGTTTCTTAAATCTCCCTCCCAACTCTCCATCCCTGTCTTGTGTGTGTGTGTGCGTATGTGTGGGAGTTGGAAGATCATAGAATCTGACAGCACAGAAGGAGTCCATTTGGCCATTGTGCCTGTGCCGGCTCTTTGAAAGAGCTATCCGATTAGCCCCACTCCCCTGCCCTGCAATTTCTTTCCTTTTCAAGTGTATATCCAATTTCCTTTTGATGGTTACTATTGAATATATTTCCACCTCCCTTTCAGGCAGTGCATTCCAGATCATTGGTTTGGAATGGTTGTGGTAGTTCATGGAGTTTTCATTTCCAAACTATTGCTTTGGTCCTTGCTGGTGGATTGTGATAGGGAGGGATCTCTGTCTGTCTATTGTTATATATCCAAGCCGCGAAGTGTGAGCCTTTAGCGTCGGCTGTTAAGGCTGGTTTGGAAGAAAAAATGGCGGCCGTCTAGTTTCCGGCGGCTGCTGCCATTTTGGGCAGGTCAACAGTGCTGCCATTGCCTGCGCTCACTGCAAATATTGAGATGAGGCAGATCATGACTTCAGTGTGCATGCAATGCTGATTTGATGCACAATCTGCCATTTTCAATGTCACCGCTCCATTTAACGCCCTCTCCTAATCACGACCAGCAGGCCATGCGTTCAGCAGCAGGAAGGACCCCCAGCAGCGCTATTTATAAGGATCATCAAAAACTTGCAACTGACTTTCTTTTTCAGTTCTACTGTCTATGTGTAAGTTTGTGCAACTGTTTCGAGCTTTCCAGCATTGTTTAAAGTTGGTGAGGTGACAGGGAGTGTTGTTGTAAGTGGAGAATGCCTTTCATCTCATGTAAAGAGTTCTGCTCAAACCATTTGTTCCCAGTCATGGGGGCTCTACTTGCAATCTCCCTCGCGCTCGAGTATGACAGAGAGATGGAGCGGAGGCAGCGAAGAAGAGGACAAGATGCTCACAGAGGGAGGAGGAGGAGGGGTGGAGGGCTTTCAGCAGGAGGCCTTACCCACCTAAGGTTTTCAGGAAGCACTGCGCCTACATGCACCTAAGCCAGTAACAGTATATTAGGAGGCTCTGCTTCACTAAGGGGGTGGTCACAGAACACTGCTACTCCTTCAACCAGTCCTGCAGCCTCACAGCAGGGTGACAACGGCTCTCCCAGTGACCCTCAAGGTCACCGTGGCCCTCAATTGTTTGCCACCGGATCTTTCCAGACTGGAGCAGGCGACAGAGCTAACGTCTCCCAGATCGCCATCCATCATTGCATCCGGGAGGTCTCAGAGGCTCTCTACTCCAGGAGAAGGGACTTTGTTGTCTTCTCTCTGTACAGACAGAAGCAGGAGGAGCACGCATGTGGCTTTGCCAGGATATTGGGCTTCCCCATGGTGCATGGCACCATCGACTGCACACGTGGCTTTGTGGGTGCCACATACAAGTCCTAAGATGTTCCATAACCGCAAAGGCTACCACTTACTTAATGTGCAAAAGTTGTGCGACCATGCCCAGCGCATCATGATGGTGAATGCTCGCTATCCTGGCAGCAGTCATGATGCCTTCATTCTGCGCCAATCTGGTGCGCCAGCAATCTTCTAGCCACCATGTCGAACCTGAGGGAAGCTTCTTGGAGACGAGAGCTATCTGCTCTACATCTGGCTGATGACTCTCCTCCACAACCCCACCACTCGTGGCCAGAACTTATAGAATGACAGCCATGCTGCCATGAGGAACATCATAGAACAGACCATTGGAGTGCTAAAGCAACTGTTCCACTGCCTTGACCATTCAGGAGGAGCCCTCCAGTACACGCTGGAGTGGGTATCCCATTTTGTGCTGGTCTGCTGCATGCTCCACAACTTGGCCATCATGAGGGTGCAGCCCTTGTCACCATGGGTTCCGGGACCACCTCAGGAGGAATTGCAGGAGGAAAAGGAGGAGGAAGAGGAGGAGGAGAAAGGGAAGAGGCAAGCAGCAGATCCCTGTTCCAGATGGGCTGTCCATGAGCACCTCATCAGACTCCAGTTCCAGTGAATGAAACCCCAGATCCCCGTTGCTTACCACTTCCCCATATTACAATCCCTCTGTCACGGAACATCACAGCGTCCTCCTGGGCACAAAGCTAAAATGAGAGCCAACACAAAATACACATTCCAAACATAAGCTATAAATTTATTTAATGCACATCAAAAGAAACTAATCACCCTTGTGCATTCCCTTAGTGTCTGTCTTTCATGTACCTTTTCATACTCTAGTGCTCCTATGCAGTTCTCCCCCAGTGGCTGCAGCATGGCTAGTGGAAGACTGTTGACTATCAGTGGTGGAGACTGCAGATGAACTTGCATGATGACCTCGAGCAGCTCTGGGCCTAGAAGGCCCAGCTGTAGGCTGCACCACCCTGGCCTGGGCTGCAGCAGTCTGGGCTGGCTGGATGACAGGCAGCAGCAAAGACAGCAGGTTCTTGCTCCACTGAGGCACTGCCACTCCCTCGGGGTGGCACCTCAGCATTCCTAGCCATCTGTTGGAGGACAGATTGCTGGACTGTTGTGGTGTGAAGGAATAAGCAATACATCTATTCAGAAAAATACACCATTCTATAAAAGAATTCTTACTTTATTAAAACATGACAAACTGGGCTTGAAAATCTAAAAGCCTTAACAATCTAAAGCTGTAAACAGCATACAGGCTATTGAGATAAGAAAAGTTGTTGACGCTGAATCAATAGCCTTATTGAAACAGGAGGTTGGAGGTTCCTGAAAGTCTGAAGCCTTGGAAAGAATACAATGGTACACCCTGTTAAGGTGTCTTAAACCAACACTTTGGAAAGAATCACATATGATTAAGAAACATATGCCTTCGTGAAAATGACATCAAATGAAACACGGGAGACACGAGTCTGTGTTACAACCAGTTGAGGTAACTAAGAAGACAATGGTGCATCCGGTTGAGGTGTTTTTAATTTACACGTCATAAAAAGACACAAATAGAACACCTTGGTAAAAATGACATCAAATAGATGCACCTGCTCCACACCGTTTTTTATGATAAGCTTTGAACACCTAAGGGTAGAGTCATAATTCTTAATGCTACAAGCTGATCTAACTGTAAAAATAGCAGGGGTCAACTGAAAAATGACTAGAGATAATTAGCTTACATCAGCAGAAAACTTCAAAGGAAATACCACTACAAAAATCTATAAAAATTGAACTTTCAAATGGGATTATAGATTCGCTGTAAAGGGGCAAAGCGATTCTCAGGCTTCAGAGGCAAGCTCTGTAAGTCTTCAACTCTTTCTATCTCGGGGTCAAGGTATTGTATGTGATTTTGGTGGTTTTCCTGGAATAAACTAAGAAGTGTAAAACTAGCGAAGTTAAGATTTGAGAATAAGGATCTCTGATAATAGAATTGTAAGTTTTTTGTATTTGGAACTGTTAATGTTGCGATTGAATCACCAACTGTAAATTACATGTCGGTTCTTTAATAAATCTATATATTTTTAGAATTGTCTCACTTAGTGCTTCTGTATCAAACTCGCAAACTCAATCCCTGTTCGCTCCTTGGTGAGGAGTTGCAGAGTTCTGGGGGAGTTTTCCGGACCCTCATAATATCCAGAATGTTACAGTCTAGCTAAACTTATTAAAAGTGCTATCTGTAGGATGGTAACATCTTCAGGTTGTTCCTTTCCTTTAAGAAGAGAGAGTCTGGACCTTTAGACCCAATTAAGTGTCTTTAGGATTCGGCTACCTCAAACTTTAGTTGTAAGTGAATGTCTGGGGAATACGCCAGATCCGGGGTAGCCCTAAAGGGGCTACGACTAGTAATTATCCCTTCAGTGGAACCCTGCAAGTCCCTTTCGGGACTCGTAAACCAAGCCATGATGGCAGCAGTCTGAGCTTCCACTGCAGCACTGAGACGGTGGGTTGTTTCTGCCTGTGCTGTAATGGAAGCTGCAACGTCGCCCATCACAGGCAGCATCATGGCTGGGTCCACAAGGTTGGAGTTGCCCATCATTTCCATCCTGGAAATCACGAGCTCCAAGCTCCACGCAAAGCCCCATGCAATATTGGAGCCGGACTCCTCCATGCTCCTTGACACTGACAAAAGGCTCTCTGGCAGGCCTGCCATTGCACTTAGCATTTCTCTGTGCATGCGCATCTTATGAAGGCCGCCCCATCGAGGTCATCATTTGAGTGCTGTACAGCAGAACACATATGTGAACTCGCCCTCCAGGGAGCTGGCACGCGAGTTACCCTTTCCCTCTGGCCTGTCTGCAGCCCACTCATGCCCGATGACTCACCACATGTAGATCCTGCCTGTATACTACCCTACTAAGTACACACTGTGCCATTTTCTGAGCTGATGTCTGTGAGTGTCAGATGCAGTGCTGGTGTGTCTTCTTCTCCTCCTCTATCACTGTTCTCCTCCATCACTTCAGGGACAGGCTGGGCTGCTGGCAGTTCTTGGGTATCTGAAAGGAGAAATGCACAAGGGTCTTGTTGTGGTGAAGGGAGGTGGGGAAGCAAAATATCCATGCATACACCATCAGTAGCTTGTAAGTGAGAAGAGATTGTGAGATGAAGGGGAAGTTGGGATGTGAGAAGAAGGATTGTGTATGAGCATACTGTCATCATCAGCAATGCTTTCAACGTCCCCGTTCACCACAGCCTCAGTGACGCCCCTCCAATTATCTCCAGCACTGTGTCCTCCAGCTCCATGAGGTTCTGAAGACTGGCATCCTCTCCACCCATCTGTTGGTGCTCCCGGCGGTTGTGAGCCACCTTTGCCTGTAAGGGAAAGGGAAGTGTGTCAGTGAGTTTGGTGCAATGTGTTTGGGTGATGTGCCTGCCATGGTTGAATAGCTGGCAGTGTGTGCAAGGTGTGAGATGTGGGTGTGAGTCTTGCAGCAGTGGTAAGTGTGTGAGGGTGAGGTGAAGTTATGATTATGAGGTATGAGTGGTGATTGCCAGAGATTGTTGGTAGGTGAGTGATGGGGGGTGGTGCATTGAGCAGTTGGTGAGGCTAGTGGTGCAGATGGTGGGAAATGGCATTTGATGATGCATTCACTCACCTTGACTACTCCTGTGAGGCCATTAAACCTTTTGCGGCATTGGATCCAGGTCTTTGGGACAACACTCATTGCAGTGACGGCTTGAGTGATCTCATCTGACAGCCTTCTGGAGTTCAGCCAGAAGGCCTCCTGCCCCCTGTGGGTAGAGGACCTCACGCCATCTTTGTGCCCCCAGGACCAAAGTCTCCAGTCCCGCATCCGAAAATCTCCTTGCCCTTTCCCTTGGCTGTTGGGCCATGGCTCTGTTCACAATGACCATGAGGTGTTTCTGCAACAAAGCACCTTCCCTTTAAGTAGTGCAGAGAGCCTCGGCCAAACTTTATTGGCCAGTAGACTGCGCCTGATACTGCGCCACGCGATGCCTGTGTAGGAACTGGGGTTCCTAGCCAAAGAATTGAGATCGGCTCAGAAAATCAAAAACAATAAAATTTAATGAACAAACGAAGCTGTACAGGAAACTGTAGGATACAATGCAAATAGGTCTGGTCTGCTTGAAAGCCTCTCTGGAAACTGCTAGAAGGTTCCGAGCTCAACTGCTAGCAGGTTCCGAGCTCAACTGCTAGCAGGTTCCGAGCTCAACTGCTAGCAGGTTCCGAGCTCTACTGCTAGAAGGTTCCGAGCTCTGACGTCATGACGTCATCACGTTTTTCCCGCTGTTGAGAGATCACGTGACGGATGGCATGACGTCATCACGCGGAGTACAGGAAAGAAGCCCTAGTACAGTTAACAGATACATTAAAGGTGCAGCCCCCAGCTGTATTACATTGCTGTAAAAGGAATTATATACAATTGTCCGTAATCCTCTGGTGGATCCGCCACACCTGCACATTTTTCAGGCCTTATCCAATTACTAGGCCCCAGTTTATGAACTCACCAGGACATATTCCGATATGGAGTGCGGTACTCTAAGCTTTGTTGCAATATATGCACCCATTAAAAAGTCACAGATTTATAAGGGGCCCCTTTTTATGCCTGTTTTAAAAAATCGGAAATGAACAGTGATGGTTTGGAAATTCGTATTATAAGAATTATATAACCAAACCTTTGCCACTGGTTTGAGGCCACATTATGTTGGAAATAAAATTAAAAGGAAACATCTTATCCCAACAAAAACCACGGCCGGAATTTTCAATACTCGGGTGGGTCGGGTGTGGGCGGTCGCTGTGGGGGCTCGCGACCCTGTTCTTCATACCATGCCGCTCCTCAGAACAACTCTCCATTAATGGGGCCTATTAAGGCTGCCCTGCACGTTTTACGGCCCTATTAAATGGTGCAGGTCTGATATCGTCATCTATGACATGTTTTCAGCCGGGATATTTAAAGGAGCCAAGGCCGCATTGCATTTGAAGGTTCATCTAGGAGTGTGCAGGTAGAACACTGCACAATTGGACTGCGACAAAGAATGCCAAACATGATTGTACTGAGATAGAGGACTGCACCCAGTTTCTCTGATGACTCCATCCATCTGCTTGTGGAGGGAGTGGGGGCATGCAGGGAGGTCCTCTTCCCTTCTAATGGGCGCAAGAGACCTCCCCAGGAGAAAAAATGAGCTTGGCTCCAAATAGCAGAGAAGGTCATCAGCAGGGATGTGGTCAGGAGGACCTGGGTGCAGTGCCAGAAATGCTTCAATGATCTCATTAGATCAGGAAAGGTGAGTGCAAAGCCACACTCAACTTCATAAGAGCATAAGAATATAAGAAATAGGAGCAGGAGTAGGACATTCGGCCCTTTGAGCCTGCTCCGCCATTCAGTGAGATCATGGCTGATCTTCTGCCTCAACTCCATTCACCGGCCCTATCGCCATATCCCTTGATGTCCTTACTAGTTCATCCTGCTGTGCCTCTCATCACATCCCCATCACCCTGCCTTCCCAAGCCTACTGCTGCTCATCCTTACTCACACCAACATACCTTGCACATCCACCCATCCCTTTCTCTCTATCTACGTTATCACATCCCCATCTGACTAACCACCCCTCACACTCACCCTCATCCTAATGCAATCATATCAACTAACAGCACACAAGGAGGCCCCTTGGCATTGCCACTCCACTCCATCATAGTCACCCTCTAAAGATGTAACCCATCCATTCCTTACACTCATTCTATCACACTCACTCAACCTTCTCTTCTTTCCCTCCTTACAGGAAAAGAGAGTCCACAATAAGAAGGAGCGGCAGAGACCAGGAGGTGGTCCTCCATCATTGGTCACCCTAACAGCAGAGGAGACTGCCTTGGAAGTCTCTGGAGTCGCGAGCAGCGGGAGGTGGGAGACGGAAAGAGGGGGACATCTCAGCAACCTGGTGACAAAATTACATATCATACAGCCACATGGCATACAGCAGTCACTCATATGGGGATTGATGTCAGCAGCCAGTGAATGTTCATCATGTGCATAATGCTATATGTACCCAGTCTTCATATGACATATCTAACTCATCTCTTTGCTCTCCCACAGGGCCATCAAGACTCACCCCCCCACTCCCCACCCCCCGACCCACTCTCCAGGGGGAAGAGGAAGACAACTCCTCAGAGCAGCTTTCAGCCTCTGAGGGTGCAGAGCCTCTTCAGAAGAGGAGGAGGAGGAGGTGGACCCAGCACCAGCACAGATGCTGACACCTCGGTGGGTCCCATGCGAGATAGAGTAGTGTTGTCACTTGGTGTCTCACTAGTCACTAATGAGCAAGAGCACATGGTGGAGACAGGGACAGCAGTGGAGATTTCTTGCCGGAGGGCGCAGGATGCTCCCAGCTCTGATCAGCTGTATGCAGACGCTGAGACTCGGGGGCCATCCAGAAAGAGGGCGATCCTGGAGGTGCAGCAAGAAGTGCAGGAGGCTCTGACAGGTTTTGCAACCGCAATGTTTGCAAATGTCCAGAGAATGGAGGAGTCCATCTCCAACATGAGCACCACCGTGTCACAGGTGAAGATGACTGTCGGCTCTTCCATGGATAGGATGGCCACCTGCATGGAGTAGCTAATGCGCCACTCACAGGAGCACACTGTCTCTATGGAGAATAGATGGCTGAGGCTCATAGACCTCCTCTCTCGGACGGATGTCAACGTAAAAGTGGGTCCTCATGGCTCTCCAGCTCCTTGCTAGCAGGGAAGTGCGGGTGGCCCATGAGAGGGATGATGTTGAGCGGGGACATGCAAGTGGGGACTCCTCTCATAGTGCTCACAGTTCTTCCCCATTCCCCCCCTCCCCACCCCCCCCCCCTCAGTCAGAGCCCCAGATGGCTCCTCGGATCGCGATGGCCGAGGCTGCACCTGCATAATTGCAGGAGGAGCAGACTTTGGCGGGGCCATCACAGACTCCAAGAACTAGAGGACGTCCGCCAAAAGTGTCTATGCAGTTGCAGCAGGGAAGTGAGCAGGCTGTCTCTACCTCTGCTGAAGCCACAGGGGTAGAAGCACGTGTAAGAGAAAGATGAAACACAAATAGATTCACAAGGTTAGTCACTTGGGTATTTTATAAAATTTTCGTGTAAAGTTTCCGTTACTATGATGTCACAGATAATAATGTTTATTTTCCCCATTTTCCGCTCATGGAAATTTTTTTGGCTTAGTGAGTTACCTCCAGCAATGGTGGTCAGTGTGAAAGGAATGGCTTGGTCATTGTAAGGAGGCTTTATGATGTTGCTGTGGGGTAGTGCCAACCTGGCATAGCATGTAGCGGCAATATGGATGTAATGTGTAAAGTTAAGTTAATCTGGCCACGATGAGCCCATCCCCGGCCTCCTGGGCAGCCATGTGCTCGGGTGCTGATGGGATCTGGACTGCAGGTTCCTCCTGCTCCTGCTCCTCCTTTTTTTCCGGCTGATGCTCCTCCTGTTCCTCCGTTTCCTCCTCCTCCTCTTCTGAAGAGGCTCTGCGCTCAGTGCCTTGCTCCTCATGCGGCGCTAATCCTCGCTGCTGCGCTATTGTTGTGTGGGGCACATCAGACCACGATGGTTCTGGAGACCCTGGCTGGTGCATACTGAAGGGCTCCTCCAGATCTGTCAAGACATCTGAAGCACATTTTCAGCATGCCTATTGTTTGCTGTATGACACATCTGGTGTAAATGTGGATTTCATTACATCTCTCCTCAGCCTCAGTACTTGGCTGTCTCAAGGGTATAATAAGCCATGTCTTCAGTGAATAGCCCTTGCCAAGCAGCCAGCCGGAAAGCCTGTTCGGAGGAGCAAAGAGCTGAGGTAAGGTGGAATGGCGCAGGATGAAAGATTCATGGCAACTGCCAGTGAATTTGGCGCACACATGCATGATGTTCTTCCTATGGTTGGAGATGAGTTGCACATCGAGGGAGTGGAAGCTCTTGTGGTTGACAAAGACTCCTGGGTGATGATGGAGTGCCCTGATGGCCATATGTGTGCAGTCGATGAAGCCCTGCCCCCGTGGGAAGCCAGCCAGTATGGCGAAGCCGAGCGCCCGCTCAGTAACATTGGCTTCATCAGTGGCAAAGTTGATGTAATTGGCTGACTTGTCAAAGGGAGCATTGGTGACCTGTGTGATGCATCTGTGGGTGGCCGACTGTGAGATGCCGCAAATGTCTGCTGCAGATCCCTGGAAGGAGCCTGAGGCGAAGAAGTTGTGGGCGGTGACGAGTTTGACAACCACTGGTAAGGCATGTCCACCCTCTCCTCTGAGTTGCAGGTCTTCCTCCAGCAATGTGCAAATGTCTGCAACAACCTGGTGCGATAGCCTGAGCCTCCTTTGGCACTGCTGCTCCGTCATGTTGAGGAAGCTCATCCTATGCCTGTATACCCTGTGTTGGGGGTACCGCCTCCGGTGCGGTGCAGCCCTGCGCTGATGCTCTCTGTCCTGTGCAGCATCAGGTGGTTGAGGAGAGGGTTGGTGGTGCTGTTGTTGGTGCTGCTGGTGTGCCTGGTGCTGCTGGTGTTGGGGCTCATTGTGGTCCGATTATGAGGACAAAGGTGAGATAGTATAAATGGCACCCATGCTGATGTAATAGATGGCAGGTCAAGTAGAGATGACAGAAGCAATCTGTCAATGGTGTGATAGATTCTACCAATGAGGTGGCTGCAGATGCCGACTTTGATGGTAACGCTTGTGTAATGATATCAGCAAATAGAGATGGTATTTGCCTGTTCGATTATGATGCCTTAGCAGCATGATTGCAGGTATTGATTGCTTGTGCCTGACCAGCAGAGGTCATGTGACTGAGACAAGCAAGGCAGTGGAGTTTAGTTTCGGTTTCATTCTAGATGCATCACAGCATCGTGTCTCCTGTAAAAGCTGTATAAAGAGTTGAACAGACTTTAGATTAAAACTCATTCTCATTCATAAATGTCTCATCATTGAACCCACAAAGAAATCAATACATGGTGTCAGAAGTGGCTGAAAGAGATGAAGAGAAAAATTCTGAAGTTAAATCAGCTCTCCACAGATTATCAAGCCAAAAGAGAACATCGTTGCTTACCATTAGAGAATAGCTAACGAAGTGAAAAAATGGTAGGTTTACACCCACCGGTGACACTTCAGTTGACAGGTAATGTGGCTGAAAATTGGAGGAGATTCAAACAACGTGTGGGGTTGTATTTATCAGCAATCGGAGCTGACGAGAAAAGTAATAAACAGAAATCGTCACTGTTCTTACATGTCGTGGGTGATGAAGCGCTGGAGGTGTATAATAACTTCACATTCGCTGTTGATGGAGACAAAATGAAACTAGATAAAATAATGGAACAGTTTGAGGCCTACTGCATACCTAAACGTAACGTGACGTTTGAGAGGCACAGATTTTTCACATGTGTTCAGAAAACGGGTGAGACTATTGATCAGTATGTGACTGAACTGAGAAACAGAAGCAAATCGTGTGAATTTGGGGGACTGACAGGCTCGCTGATAAAAGACAGACTGGTGTGTGGTATTCCGGATAATGGTCTAAGGGAAAGACTGCTAAGAGAGCAAGATCTAGACCTGGGAAAAGCCATAGCACTGTGTAGGGCTACAGAGACTGTGAAGTTGCAGGCAAAGGAGCTGTTCAGTGACAAAAGCTGCAACGTGGATGCAGTGAGAAAGAACGGATACAAACCGTTTAACAAAAAGAGCGCCAATGTGAAAAAAGAGGCGTGGCCAGCGAACGAAAATGAAAGGGACAATCGAAAGACATGTAGTCGATGCGGTACACAGCATCCACCAAAAAAGTGTCCAGCATATGGTAAAAAATGCAATAGTTGCAACAAAAACAACCATTATGCCCGTTGCTGCAAGAACCAAGCGCAACAAAGCAAGGTCCATGCAGTAGATGAAAGCGACATAGAGGAGTTCAATGTAGATGTTGTGTCTGAAAACAAAAAAGAAGAAAGAGACTGGATGTTGACACTAAAAGTGAATGACATACACATTCCATTTAAATTGGATACTGGAGCACAAGTTAATGTGATATCAGAGACTGATTTTAAGAAAATTAGACCCAGACCAAAGATACATGGAATAAAAGTGAAAGTGACAGGATACACAGGTACTGATATACCAGTGAAAGGAAGATGCATTGTCAAAGTAACACACAAGGACAGAGAGCACACGCTAGCATTAATCGTGGTGCCAAAGGATGTGCAAGCCATACTAGGTTTAAAAGCCTGTGAGAGACTGAACCTGGTAAAGAGAGTCCTCGTTGTGGAAAGCGAAGGAGAGACAGTCTATGATGAACTGAATGTTGCGTACACACCGGGTAAGCTGATGTATACAGCAGACACGTTGTCCAGAGCTGTTGACCCAGGAGAGCCCGCAAACACAGTGAAAAGACTGAAGTACAAGGCAAAAGACAGTGGAACTGACTTCTACCAGAGCATGCTTGTATACCGCACGACGCCGCTCGAGTGTGGTATGTCACCAGCCCAACTCCTGATGGGACGTCGGCTAAGGTCAAACCTACCCATTCTGGAGAACCTCCTGAAAACAAAAGAGGGGGAGAAAGTGAGGAAGTTCAAAGAGCAACAGAAAGAAAAGCGAAAGTACTACTATGACAGAGGAACACAAAACCTACCTGAACTCCACACTGGTGACCAAGTAAGGTTCAAAGACAAAACAAACACATGGGCTCAGAAGGGAACTGTCCTGAGTGAAGTTCAACCAAGATCATACACCATTCAGACAGATGAGGGTACTGTTCTGAGAAGAAATCGTAGGGATCTTCTCATGGGACCAGCCACAGCAGGTCAAGAGACTGATACTGTTGAACAACCTGATCACACAGCTGAGAACCAATCATCTGAGGCAACAACTCAGATTCAAGGGCAATCAATCAGAAAATCCTCAAGACACATGAAGCCTCCTGAGGGACTCATTGAGCAAATTTAAGGACTATTGTTATAGAAGGAAGTAATGTTATCTTATTCTTTCTTCAAGTTCTAGTGTATTTACATATTTCATGTGAACACACAAAGCAAGGTTAAAAAACCTTGATCATGATAATGATAATGTAAGTTCATTAAGTGTTACAGTTAAAATGCAGATTAATACAAAGAAAACATGTTGTTAGTTAAAAGTAAAATACTTTTGTTTTAAGGAAAGGAGATGTAATGATATCAGCAAATAGAGATGGTATTTGCCTGTTTGATTATGATGCCTTAGCAGCATGATTGCAGGTATTGATTGCTTGTGCCTGACCAGCAGAGGTCATGTGACCGAGACAAGCAAGGCAGTGGAGTTTAGTTTCGGTTTCGTTCTAGATGCATCACAGCATCGTGTCTCCTGTAAAAGCTGTATAAAAGAGTTGAACAGACTTTAGATTAAAACTCATTCTCTTTCATAAATGTCTCACCATTGAACCCACAAAGAAATCAATACAACTTGCAGCCTGTAGAAAGCTAAATCTGTGCTGACAATGCAGTCAGCAACAGCATCTGCCTTAGGAAACTGATCAGCTGTGAGGTGGGAGTTTTTATTGTACTTTTGATGCGGTGCAGCAATGAGCTGGATCAATGGCCACTCAACTTCTGCCTCAGTTTCACAGACATGGTTTCCGAGCTACTTGATTCCCGTGCTCATCCAGTGAAATTTGAAAAGTGAGGTTACAAAGACTCTTAAGGGTCTGACAAGTACCTCATAATGATTTAAATTAGCTCGCCCGCCTCTGCCTTTTGTGTCCCTGCCGTGCCGGCAAACACGCCCAAGGGAAAGGCACGTGGGGGCAGGATGATGGTGGGTTCCCGACCCGCTTCAAGATATTTCAAATTTCCCACCCGACTCACCTCCAATCGCACCCACACGGACCCTAGAAAATTCCTGCCAATGTGCTCAGAATATAATTTAACAATAATTGAATAATCTCCACTAAGACATGATTCCAAGTATACATTAAATTAAAAATGAATAATGTATACATTTCAGGAAGGTTAGATATTTACAGAAATTCTACATCAAGTCCTCCTGAACACAACAAAACATCATGTACTGATTAGTGCAATAATTAAACTTAGTATGGGCATCAAATTACATTTTTGCCTTATGGTACAGCAGTTGGTTTGCACAATCAAATTAACCAATTATGGTTTCTTATTCTGAGTATCTGCCTCCATCTCAGATGTAAGTAATTACCAGTTTTCTATTTCCTTTAAGTCTGTTCAGATAGTGGAAGAAATGGACTAAATATTCAGCTACAAAAGGCACCTGCGTGGTACTGTGTTAATAGCGTTCAAATTTCCTTGGTCAACTGATTTGCACATTTATGCAGGCTGGGGTACGTGTAGCGAGCACATTAGAGAAAAATATGTATGTATCAGAATGGGGTGGGGGGAATAAAAATTCTGAAAGTCTTTAGAAAAGCTCAAAAAGCATTAATAGCCTTTATGAAAGTAAAACAAGCAGGGGAATAAGAAATGATAGACAGAAAATATGCTTCTGAGCAGTTCTGTTACTTACTTGTAAGGGGTTTTCCTTGAGAGATTTCCCTGAGGTTTCCCTCTCTAGAGGCCTCTCTCTCTTGCACAGTAAACCTTGAGTGGTTCGACCCACTCACCCCTTAGATTCTATACTCTGGACTTAGGCACAGGAGCTACAATGTAAAGAAGACTCATGTAGACCAAGTTTGATGAATCAAAATGAAATTTTATTGCAAATGGAAAAATACCAAATCAAATGCAACACAGATAAGAGAGTACATGGGAGGGAAAAACAAACACAAACAAATCATAACGACATTATACTAACTAAGGCAAATACAGGCATCTTATACTCTACAAAGATCATCATGAAATAAGGAAACACACGGAACATCGCGGGACAACAACTCATGTTAATTGTACCCTTAAATCCACCCCCTTATTAAACCTATCTAGATCTGATTGTGAAGGGCCAGAAACATGCTCACCAATCCCACTAGGAAGTGCAAGGGTTTTGAAATCGAGTCAGTGTTTGGTCCTTTCAGGCGTTTCATCTCCACGTGGATCGTGGAGCCCCTGCGAGCTGTGCCACACCTCTCTCCTGAGGTGGGGGTCGGGGGCGGCTGGACACTGGTGGGCCTGGATGTCGGCGGGGTCGAGGATCGTCGGCTCGACCCTGGTCAAGGGAGCCTTGGGCTGGTATGGCCCCTCTGTTATCGGCTACGGCCCGGGGATGGTCGGTGATCTCCCGATGGTTTTCCCCGGGGTGGGACGCTGGTTTCGAGCAACTTTCTTTATGCAGTCATGATTATCCTTCTCCAACCCAGCTCCTCTCCACCCAGCTCAAAAGCTGAACCGGCTGCTGAGGCTGCAACGACTGTCCGACTATAAAACTGTCTTTTAGCCCGACTCTCCTTGTGACTGTTCAAGCTTGCCGATTCAAGCTTCTCCCAGCGTCTTCTCCCAAGCTGTGTGTCTGCCCGATCTACTGCCGTGTCGAGTCGTGTCCAACTGCTGTGTCGAGTCGTGTCCAACTGCCGTGTCGAGTCGTGTCCAACTGCCGAAAAGTCCCTCCAAATACACCTTTCTTCCCGAGGCTTCCCTTCCCGCCCAAAATCAGGTTAGTCTTTGTTTTAACTTTGGCGGGCTTGGAGCACAGCGGGGCAGTTATTATATTTAAAATGTCTTAAACGGCTGGTAACGGGCCCATCTCTGGTTTGAAATTATCTCCATTGTTTTGAATGTCCTGCTGATCTCGTTATCTAGTCCTGGGTGTTGTCCTCATGAATATGAAATTGTCCCCTTTTGTCTGGGGCAACATCTTGATGGCCTCTGTCTCCAGGCCGATCTTGACTAGATCTGCATCTAATCCATATGCATACCTGTGGGTCTGGTTTCATTCTCTCAGGAACGGCTTCCAGAACTTACTGTGGGTTGAATCCACAAAACTGTCTGAGGTTGAGCAGGAACCATTTTAAAGTGTCCCAATAAGCTGATCACATGGTATGGCGGCCATTTTGTATGCCCCTTTTTCTGGGCTTCTTTTAAAACAGTATTTAGAATCACGGCCTCTTCTGCCATTTAACCCATATTAATATTAAATCCAACTTTGCGAATCCTACATACTGTGTGAGCCCTATGATGCATTTTAGCAGCAGGTGCCCGTACAGCAGATGCTACTACTCTGCATCTGACCCAGACCCTATGATAACACTTCCGATCAGCCACTGCCAGTATGACAATGCCTGTAAATATGGTTCATAGCATCTTGAAAGTGCAGCCAATCAGACTTCATTAGTGGATGATCACCGTCATGCCTTCAGTCATGCAATATCACATAAGGCATGACATGCTGTGATTTGGGCACTTCTGAAGAACATCCAGCCTGATGGTTAGGTAGGCCTTCATATATATCTGTGGCATCGATCCTGCATCAATCATCTGGCAAAGCGATTTCCATGAACATACTTACTATCCACATTGCTTAACTTCCGATTACACTGTACACCCAAATTTTCTTTGTGAGACATCTTATCAAACACCTTCTGAAAATCCATAGATGCCATATACACTCCATTTGCTTTATCTATACAATTGGCTATGTAGTCATGCATTTACTTGTCGAAGCAAGACGTGATACTTTCTGGTGATTATGCATGAACTTTTAATCGGTAGTGCACAGTGGGATCCATACGAAAGCATAAGATAAATAAAAAGCTTCATTGAATATATTCAGAGTTAACAGAGTTGAGGGCATAATTGGGTCCTTGATTAGCGCTAATGGGGATGTGATATTGCGCATGTGGGGAATGGTAGATATCCTAAACAATTTCTTTATAGCCGGGTTCATGAAAGAAACTATTGACACTTGCCCAGAAGTAAGGGGTGATTTTTCAGGGAATGCAGATTAAATTTTAAGGACAATAATAATTACTGATGAGAAAGTGACAGAAATGTTGAAAACACTGAAAGAGGATAAAGTCTGCACTGTTTCCAGCATTTTCTGCTTTTATTTCAGATTTGCAGCATCTGTAGTATTTTGCTTAATGATTATTTTTTTGATCTATTGAGGCTACTTCTAGCCACTTCTTCACACAAGGCACTTTGGGCGCAAAATTCGGACCTGTAGCGCTCATTTTTTGGGTGCTACAAGTGCCCTTAGAAGTCCAAAATGGCATCCGCAGCACGTGCACACACTTCTGGTGTGAATCACGCCAGATGTCATATTGGTGAAGGTGTTAGCGCGCGCAGTGTGTGTCCACCGGATATTTGCAGAGGAGGCAGATCATGACATCAATCAGCATGTAACACTGATTTGACGCTAGTGCTGCCACTTTGGAGCTCAACGCTCCAGCTAATGCCCTCGGAGGGTGAGGTCGCACACGAGTTCTGCTGCAGAGGACTCAAATGAGCACTTCAATGGGGCGGACTACAAAAGAAGGCTGGTGGGTATGCACAAGTAAATGCTTGGTGCATTGGCAGGCCTTCCAGAAAGCCTGTGTACAATGCCAAGGAGCCTTGCACCAACTTGGCACAGGGCTTTGTACAGAGCAAAGTAAGTAAGTTCACAGACAGCAAGCAAAGAGTTAGGGTCAATGGATGCTTCTCACACAGAAGAACGGGGTAACAGTGGTGTAGCCCAGAGGTCAGTGATGGGCCCATTTTTGTTCTCAATATATATACATGATTTGGACTTGGATGTAGGGAACAGGTGATGGCACAAAAGTAGGAGGCATGGCAAAGAGCGAGAAGAACCATAAAATAATTCAATAAGACAGAGATAGGTTAACTGATGGCCATAGTAATTTAGTGTGGGTAAATGTAAGGAATGGAAGTGTTCACGCAATGATATGATGCTGAAGAGTGTGGATGAACAGAGAGACCTAGGGGCCTATGGGTTCCAATACAGAATTCCCTGAAAATGCAAGTGCAGGCAGATAAAACAACAAAAAAACATCAACAGCAATTTGGGGTTTTATAAATAGGGACACAGAATACATGAATAAAGAAGTAATGAAGAATCATTGGTTAGACTACAGTTAGAGTACTGTGTGCAGTTTTGAGCACCCTATTATAGAGAAGATGTTAAAGCCATAGAGAGTGTATAACATAACTTCACCAGGTGATGCCAAGAATGGGAAACTATTGTTATGAGAAAAGACTTGAGATGACTATTTTCACAGAGAAGACTGAAGAATTATGAAGAGTTTTGATGGAAAGACAATTTCCTCTGGTTGAGGAGTCAGTGATGAGGGACCATCATTTTAAAATTCTCACTGAGAGTGAGTTTAGCAGAAATTTCTTTAAAGAGGGTTGTTGCAGCATGGAATGCTTTGGCACAGGGAATGGTTGAAGCAGAGACCATTGTTTCTCTTAAAGAAAACTGGGATAAATATTTGAAGCAGAGAAAGTTACAGGGCTACAGGGAGAGAGCAGAGCAGTGTGATCGTTTTCTGTGCTGTGAATCTCTATGGTTCTATAAGCTATTAGAAGCTATATATTATGACTGCTCAATGTATTGCTAAAAAAGTTGAATGACTGTAAGAATGAAAGCATATAAAGGAGAGAAGAGGTCAGCTGCAGTGAACTGAGAGAAAGGACTGTTTTCTTAAAAATTAAAGGTTTTAAAGTTGACTTTTGTTTGATTGTTTCCCTTCAAATTAAGGTGAGGGTTATCACAGTTGGGAAGCAAAAATCCTGGTCATTTTTGAGACCCAATCTCAAAATCACATATTCCAAAATCATACAGACCAGATGGAGGGTGAAGCTCTTTCTACTCTACTTTAACACTGGCCCATAAATTCCGTTCCCTACGAGTGTGTACGCGCTGTGTACTCACCCGTAGGGCCAACGGAAGTGCCGGTTCTACGCATGCACTGCGCATGCACTGGAAACTGGAACTTCTGTTCTTCAAAGAAAGGGCTTCACAGGTCAAACGCCTGTGCTGGATAGGCAGTGTGTACGTCTGGTACTTCCGTTTTTTCAACAGTTGCTTCAGTCCTGGTAAGTCTGAAACAGCTGCGCCTGGAAAAGCAGGCGCAAGGCCTACTTTTAACAAGGTAAGAGGTGAAGAAAGTAAAAGAAAAACATTTTTTCCACTGATTTATCATTTAAAAATACTTTAAAGAAAGGTAAGTTTATTTTTAGCCCTGTTAAAAACTTTTATTATTTTTTTCAAAAATTTAAATTTTTGTTTCAAATAGTTAATTTATGTAATTTATAGTCATTTAAAAAATGTGATATTTTTTTATTTATTTGAAGTTTTACTTATGTTTTGGGGCTGATCTCTATTCATAGATTTGACAGATCTTCCTGTCAAATCTATGAATGGAGATTCCCTGCTCTGATTGGCTGTGAACTAGCTGCGCCCCTGGGATACGCATGCCCTGCACACTGGAAGTTTGAGGAGGCACATCAATGGAATTCTGTGCCTCCCGGGAGCCCTCCGGTCCAGGCGCAGGCTTTTCAGGATCGCGGCCCTCTGCCCGCGGGAGGGCTTTCTGGGCCAATATTATACCTTAACACCTACCTTCTTACTGCATCAGTGCAATTCTCTTTTTACTTCCTATGGCAATTGTCCTTAGTCAATTGTCCTTGGCTCTGAGTCAGTTTGCCTATTTAAATCTTAGATCTGTTCTAGACTTTCTTCTGTTTATTTAGTTATGGTATTTGAAATTTCTTAACCAATATACTAGCTGAAATCACATTCATCACATTTTCTGCCCCCAATCTCTGTGCTTGGATTTGCTTACCAATGCCACCAGGTGCATGTAGTGAAAGTAGTGGAAAAGAAAAGCATGCTGTGTTCAAGTGCTTGCCCAGGAGAGTAGATGTTTGCATTGCTATTATTTTGTGCGAGTGATAAGAGTGCATTTTCTCCCTCTTGTTCCCATTGGCAGGATCAGTTAAAGACTAGGTTTGCTGAGCTCTGTGTGCCGCTTGGCTGTTGCAAGGGAGAAAGAAAGAGAGACTAGAATCAGTTTAGGGTCTGTGAGAAGAGGTGATACTTTCACAAAGTCTTTAGCCTAATCAAGCAGGCCTAACCAATTGCCTTGCTGTGCACTGTTCACTGTTGTAGTAGTAATTAGTTGGTATCCACACTTCCTAATTCTAAAAGGAGAAGAACATTCATAATAGGCAGGGGTAGATGTTGGCGAGAGAGGACCGCTAAACTCCCCCCCCCCCAACCCCACACACACACACACACTCCCACCACCAAACTGTAATTTTGAGGATAGTGCCCTCTAAATTCTGGGGCTGGAATGGAGAGGTATTTATGGTACTTAACTGAGAATGAGGGCAATGATGAGGATATTGATTTGCTGCACTTTGTTTAATACATGTGAAGATGAATTTTTGTACATTTTTGCTTTGGCATTTAAGTGAAGGTGTTGCCATTGTCAGGTTGCCTTAAGATTGTCTGAAAGTACGCAGAACCATTTTGCTACTGTACACAAGGTCCACAATACTGAATACAAACAACCCTCGTTCAGTTATATAACTCATTCCATTCACTCTCTCATTCCATTCCTTTCTCTTATTCTCTCCACTGTTAATCTCTCATTCTCTTCTGCATCTCATTCCTTTTTTGCTCTTCAACTCTCCTTTTCTCACTTACCCAGTCTCCAGCAGTGGTTTATTCCACTAACCCTGAGGGGCACCTCCATTCCCGGCAGTGGCATGGGACTTCTTTTCCACTGCAGATCCTGGCAGTGTGCCTTGGGTCTGTGCTTGTGACGGTAGCAGTGGTACCACTTCCTGACTGCTCTGCAGCTGGTCTATTGGTTAAATACCAAGTTGTTCACGGCAGGTCCCATTTCTTGATATTAATTAATTGATATTGTGATTACTTCAAAATATATTATTTATCCAGGTCAGAATGGAAGGAAGGTGGCCTGTTTTATTGTAATCTGTGTCGCTTATATTAGCGTTGATAAAACATGGGTGTGGAGAGCATCACTTCTGCCGCAGGACTGTATGCAGCTCAGGGAATGCTGGTTGTCCAACACTGGAATAAAAACTTATTTCAGGTCAATGTAGCTGCTTTCCAACCACAAGAAAACACTTATCGATGATGATATTGCCAGTGAAGCTATTAAAAAAAAATGCTGTTGAAAACAGATTCACAGGAAAAAATATTTTGCCGCAGAAATCCATTTGACAGTGGGGAATGTTCAAACCAGCACAAACAATATCTGGATGATGCATGCAGCTGTGAGTGAATTCATTTCAGCAATTGATGAGCTAACCAAAGGTGTTCGATTGTTAGCCTCAGGTGAGTCAACTAGCACAACCAATACGACACAACACAATATTTGTCAGATTAGTTTATGATGCAACAGCACAGCAAAATATTTTTATAGCAGTTCTGATGAAAGGCACCATTTCAGATGTACGCACCCTCAAAAGAGATTTTGGCTGCAATTTTATGCTTCGAGGCAGCTTGGGAGCGGGTCAGCTGCCTTCTGGGTTCCAGTCCCGCTCCCAACTACATCCGGCCCACAGATGTGATTTTACGTCAATTGGCCTTGTTAAGCCTGCCCTTCAGGCTTGCCGGCCAATTAAGAGGAAGCCGGTGTCAGATGATGTCATTTGATGACTCGTCATCAGCAACCTTGGTCAGTTGGTATAGTGCATCCTGTCTTTCAGATGAGACATTTAACCACGGCTCTGTCTGCCCTCTCAGGTGAATGTGAAAGATCCCGTAGCACTATTCGAAGAAGAGCTGGGGAGTTATCAAGGTGTCCTGGCCAACATTTATCCCTCAAAAAAATCACTAAAATGTGAACATTTATCTCTTTGCTGTTTGTGGAAACTTGCTATGCACAAATTGGCTGGCTCTTTCCTACATTACAACAGTGACTACATTTCAAAAGTAATTAACTGACTTTAAAGCACTTTGGGATGACCTGAGGTTGAGAAATTCAAGTGTTTTTCTATTTTTGTTTTCTTGAATGTTGTAGCTGCACCCATCCAGGCAAGTAATGGCCCAGAAATTCAGGTCGGGGGCTTCCCGCAGGTGTAAGCCCCTGACCTACACTTACCTAGTGCGCCGACCATTGAGCTGTAGGACCCGTGGCATTCCGATCCGGGGCCTGGTCCAGCTGTCGGCGCGCAGTGCTTGCGTATCCCAGGGGCGCAGTTAGTTCGATGCGTCCCCTGGGATCACGTGGGCCATGGGGAGCCAATCGGAGCAGGGAAATGCCCATTCATAAGTTTGACAGGAAGAGCTGTCAAAACTTATAAATACTATGGCCCAAAAACATCACTAAACCTTCAAATAATTTTTTTAAAAACATCACATTTTTTAAATAAACTATAAATTACATGAAATAACTATTTTAAACAATAATTTAAATTTTTGAAAAAAATAATTTTATTTTCTAATGGGGCTAAAAATAAACTTAACTTTCTTTAACGTATTTAAAAATAATAAACTTGTGGAAAAAATGTTTTAAGTTTAATTAATTCACCACTTACCTTGTAAAAAGCAGGCCTTACGGCTGCTTTTTAAGTGTGTAAATTCTGCAGACTTACCCTCCCAGGAAAACCTGCAAATAAAGCCTAAGTTCGATGCGCACGCGCCGCCTCTCCCACGCACATGTTCAACCTTTCAACCCCTTCTTTCAGGGGAACGGAAGTGCCGGTTTCCCGTGCATGCGCAGTGCATGCAGGAAACCGGCACTTCCATTGGGCCTACGGGTGAGTGCCCCGTGCATACTCACCCGTGGAGACCCGAATTTCTGGGCCAATAAATATTCCATCACACTCCTGACTTGAGTCAGCTCAAAGCTCTGCAGTCCTGCCACATCCACTCGAGAATGGCGGTGGACAATTAAACAACTAAAGGGAGGAGGAGGCTCCATGAATATCCCCATCCTCAATGATGGCAGAGCCCAGCACATGGGTGCACAAGACAAGGCTGAAGCATTTGCAACCATCTTCAGACAGAAATGTCGAGTGGATGATCAATCTCGGCCTCCTCCTGAGGTCCCCACCATCACAGAAGCCAATTCGATTCACTCCACGTGATATCAAGAAATGGCTGAGCGCACTGGATACAGCAAAGGCTATGGGCCCCGACAACATCTCGGCTATCGTGCTGAAGACTTGTGCTCCAGACTAGCCGCACCTCTAGCCAATCTGTTCCAGTACAGCTACAACACTGGCATCTACCTGACAATGTGGAAAACTGTCCAGGTATATCCTGTCCACAAAAAGCAGGACAAATCCAATCCGGCCAATTGCCACCCCATCAATCTACTCTCAATCATCAGCAAAGTGATGGAAGGTGTTGTCGACAGTGCTATCAAGCAGCACTTACTCACCAATAACCTGCTCACCTCAATGCTGTTTGGGTTCCACCAGAACTACTCGGCTCCAGACCTCATTACAGCCTTGGTCCAAACATGGGCAAAAGAGCTGAATTCCAGAGGTGAGGTGAGAGTGACTGCCCTTGACATCAAGGCAGCATTTGACTGAGTGTGGCATCAAGGAGCCCTAGTAAAATTGAAGTCAATGGGAATCAGGGGAATACTCTCCACTGGCTGGAGTTATACCTAGCACAAAGAAGATGGTTGTGGTTGTTGGAGATCAATCATCTCAGCCCCAGGACATCGCTGCAGGAGTTCCTCAGGGCAGTGTCCTAGGCCCAACCATCTTCAGCTGATTCATCAATGACCTTCCCTCCAACATAAAGTCAGAGTGGGGATGTTCACTGATGAATGCACAGTGATCAGTATCACTCCTCAGAAAATGAAGCAGTCCATGCCCGCATGCAGCAAGACTTGGATGACATTCAGGCTTGGGCTGATAAGTGGCAAGTAACATTCGCACCACACAATTGAAACATATAAGATCCTGAGTCGTCTTGACAGGGTGGATATGGGGAGGATCGGCGGAATCTTATCTTCCAGGCTGAGCTCGAGATGGGACTGCTGATTTTCAGGTTCTAGTCCTGCCCCCAGTGACATCTGATGAACTGATGCTATTTTGCCCTGATTGGCCTTGTTAAGCCCGCCCTGCGGGCTTGCCGGACAATTAAGGGAAAGCCGGTGTCAGATGATGTCAATTGATGACGCTTCATCTGCCAGTTTTGGTAAAGGCATATGCATCACAATTGTTTGACAGATGATTTGACAGTGTTTGACAGCATTGAGTTGCTGTCAGATACTGATAATCACTGTCCAAAGGTGAGCCCTTGCACCTATGCTCTCCAATTACTCTCTCCTTAGGATAAAACAGATGGCAGCTGCAGCTGAGATTGCAGAAGCCATCTGTCACTTCTCCTGATAAGATGAGGCTGCACAAACACTTCACAACTTGTCACCTGCAGAAACATCTAACCAAATTAAAAATTACTTTCACAACATTTCCTTACCTCTGATACTAACCAGTGTCCCATTGCATCCTTCACACCACTTCTGCAGCTGTCATCCAAACACTAACGTAACAACAGACCCACAGCATGCCTCACTTACACTGGCGGGGTACCCCGATATCGGGAAGCCCGCAGCAGCAGTCAAAAAATTGGAAGTGGCTATAATCCTCTTCCCGCCACTAGGAGTTGGGTCCCTGCACAAATCGGGGACCCGACTCCTGGGAAGGTTGGTTGGAGGTGGGTTGAAATTGGGTTTGGGACCCGCTCCCATTCTTTTTGACTTTCCCAGCAGTCCCGTCTCCAGACCCCCTTCCTCGGGTTTGGTAAAGCCCAGCCCAATGTTTCCTCTTGTGGGAGAATCTAGAACTAGGGGTCACTGTTTAAAAATAAGGGGTCGCCCATTTAAGACAGAGATGAGGAGAAACTTTTTCTCACAGAGGGTCGCGAGTCTTTGGAACTCTCTTCCTCAGAAGGCGGTGGAAGCAGAATCTTTGAATATTTTTAAGGCAGAGGTAGATAGATTCTTGATAAGCAAGGGGGTGAAAGGTTATCAGGGGTAGGTGGGAATGTGCTGAAATCAGACCAGCCAAGATCTTATTGAATGGCGGAGCAGGCTCGAGGGGCCGAGCGGCCTACTCCTGCTCCTAATTTGTATGTATAAGTGCCAGGCACTGACTATCTCCAACAAGTTAGATTCTAACCTACACCCCTTGACATTCAATGGCATTACCATCGCCGAATCCGCCACATCAACATCCTGGGGGTCACCATTGACATGAAACTTAACTGGACCAGCCACATAAATACTGTGGCAACAAGAGCAGGTCAGAGGCTAGGTATTCTGTGGCAAGTATCTCACCTCCTGACTCCCCAAAGCCTTTCCACCATCTACAAGACACAAGTCAGGAGTGTGATGGAATAGACTCCACTTGCTTGGATGAGTGCAGCTCCAACAATACTTAAGAAGCTCGAAACCATCCAGGACAAAACAGCCATCTTGATTGGCACCCCATCCACCACCTTAAACATTCACTCCCTCCACCACCGGCACATCATGGCTGCAGTGTGTACCATCTACAAGATGCACTGCAGCAACTCGCCAAGGCTTCTATCGGCAGCACGTCCCAAACCCATGACCTCTACCAACTAGAAGAACAAGGGCAGCAGGCGCATGGGAACACCATCACCTGTAAGTTCCCCTCCAAGTTACACACAGTCCTGACTTATGAAATATATCGCCGTTCCTTCATCGTCGCTCGGTCGAAATCCTGGAACTCCCTCCCTAACTGCACTGTGGGTGTACCTTCACCACACGGACTGCAGTGGTTCAAGAAGGCGGCTCACCACCACCTTCTCAAGGGCAATTAGGGAAAGGTAATAAATGTTGGTCTTGCTAGCAATGCCCGCATCCCAGGAACAAATATAAAAAAGATGGTGGATAGGCTTTGAGAGGCAAGGGGTAAGCTACTTGTCACAGAGTACCCTTAGATGGTAAGATATTGTGTGTTGTGGTGCAGCTGTGCAGTATATGACTGTGTGTCAGTGAATGAATGAGTGAGTAGAAGTAGAAAAGATGATAAGCAAAGGCTGGTACTCGCCTTAGCCTGAAGGAGGCCTCCAACTTAACTCCCCCTTTCCATCGATATCCTCAAGACCCAGAATTTGCAAGGCTCTCTCCTCATAAAGAGTTAATAACAAATACTTGCAAAGTCCCCTTCCAGTGTGTATTTTTTATTACCTGCTATGTGCAGTCTTTTCCAGTAGGCAGACACAAACATGCATATGTTGGAATTTGTCTATAGACAATGTCAGCCAGTGTCCTGATGCTGTTCCTCCTTGCTTCCACCCTCAACTGTTAGCCTTAAAAAATTGTTTTACCATGCAGCTTTGCTTTAATCGCCAACTGCAGCTCTTTCTCACTCACTAGATATCCTGCTCACATACCTGGTTTGCTCCCTATGCACCAATCCATCTGCATAGGGAGCATAGGATCATTATTAAAATGAGTTGAACTCATAAAATCACACACAATCTCCATTGCTACAGGTGCGCATGCATTGCTGTCACTCTGACACTATGCCAGAACCTCATATTCACTTACTTCTGGAAAAGAAAGTTGTAAATGCCTTCACCCTCCAATAATGTGTATTGAGTGATATCAGTTTTCTTACAAGCATTACAAACCTTTTGGATGAACTGAATCTTCATTTGAAAGTTGCAAAGAGTATGATCTGCTCAATCAATGCACTACAGAAAGTTGCAGTTGTTTACATTCACTGTGAATCAGGGAAAATTTATCCTCTTTAAAAGAAGTTTGGGCATTTCCTTCCTGAAAAATATTCAGATTACCTCTTTTTTAAATTTACAATGCCATAAGTCACAAAAAAATGCATCATCACATCTCCCATGGATGACTTCATGACAAACGTGATGCATGGCTCTTTTTGCCCTCCAAAAAAAGGGTTTGTTAAAACATTTCCTTCAAGACAGTGCAATTTTAAATTTGACAATCCAGTAGCACATGGAGGAACATACCTGCTTTTGCAAAATTCTTGGTACTGATTGATGAAAACTCTGAGACAGGCTTTGCACATTTCAAGAAGCTTCAGCTCGCCATTGACTTTATCATTAATCCTTTGCAGACTGACTCAGGTTGTGCGACTTGTGTAATGATTGAGGTAAATTTCGGCACTGAAAATTTGAAATTGGAAATCATTAAAGTAGATGGGAACGTAGAAGTGAAAAGCCATTTCCAATCACATGATTCATTGGCATCAAATTAGTTTTGGCTTCTGAAGATAAGCACCCACGTTTCTGTAATGCAGGCTCTACCTGTCTCTATGAGCCATGTTTTTGGTGATAACAATTATGACAGTGCTGTGTTCCCATCTATGAAGCAATCATCTTGCAGAAACTGTTGTGCGGTACTATTTGTGCCTGACTTCAAAACCTTAGCAGGTGGCATGAGATATCAAACAACCTGTTGGACATCTTCAATTACATACACCAAAGAAACATCTTTATTTACTCTGGAGCTAGTAGCTTTTCATTCCTGATATGTTCAGCATGGTATCAGGATCTTATCTGCTCTTTAATAATTGTGGTCATCTTTGCATCAATGAGGCTTACCATGTATCCCCTGCCCAAGGTAAAGAGAATTGCCATTAAGCGCTGAGATATCCTCTACACGAGTATGAATTGAAATGATCCTTTCACAATCATTATTATTATGATTATCCCATCAATGTCATAAAAAGAAACATAATTGGCTGGCAAGAGATTGTAAAACAGTGGAAGAAATTGGAAAACGGACATTTTAAAGCAGTGAATAAATATAAAACAAGACAAAAATGTGAAATGAAGTAGAGCGTGCCTTGCATTGAAATAAGTCCTATTTTGTCATTCTAAATCCATTTATGACACACTCTAAGCAGAGTAAACATAAAGAAAATGAGTTGACATATATTTTTAATTAAAGCCAAATAATAAAAATGAGGCCCACAAGCTCCTAAAATGTATTGCAGAGAGGAATGAGCTCCAACATCACTGGTAAGCTTGTGGTAATTTCTTTTAATATTTTTTAGTAAAATAGTGTATCTCCCATGATGCTGCTCACAGTAAGTTGGAGGAGATGCTGGTTTATAATGAACCTATTCCAAGGCCTCTGGAAATGTGAGGGGACCAAAACTAGACACAATGGAGGGAATTTTCACATGGAAGAACAGGTGGATTGGCGGCGGGGGTGGGGGGGAGTGGAAGTTATAAAAATCTAAAACCCGATCCCAACCCACCCACTTTCATCTTTTACTCAGGCGGGATGTGGGGCAGGCAGCCAACCCGCTGCTAGGAGGCAGGTTGGCATTTAAAATATTATAATGAGGCCTGAAGCCTTTGCTTTAACCTACTGTGCAGGTTTAACTGCAGGTGGCCGGGGAGCCTGGGCTTCGAGATTTCCGGTAGCTATAGTGAGACGAGAATAGCCTTGGGGAGCAATCCTTGTGGGCCGGGAGGAGAAGAGTCCTTCCTCCCGGCCCTCCAAGCTCACCCACCAGCAGCCCAACCTCCACTCCCCCACCGCCCAGGGTGGGGGATCAGACCCCCACCCTGGGGATTGCCTCTTCCCCAGGGTCAGGGGTGGGATCCCACGGGGATCGTGATTCCCCCCCCAACCCCAGGGTAGGGGATTGGAACCACCCGGGGATTGCGACTCCCCCACAGGGTCGGGGATCAGATCCTCCCCCCGCCCACCACCCCAAGATCACGACTCCCCCCCTCCGCCCCCCCCCCCCGGGTCGGGGATTGGACCCCCCCGGGGAATCAGACCCCACTGTGCTTGGAACCACCTCCCTCTTGGACCCAGCACTTACCTGTTGCTGCGGTGTCCTGGTGAGCCAATGATCCTCGCCCGCCTATCAATCAGGCTGGCATCCGGGTGGAGAACCCGCCCATTAGGTCAAATGAACACTGTACTCCACAGCATGCCGGAAAACCGGAAATTCCGGGACCTCCTGCTCCATGCAGGTGGGAAACGGGAAAATGTTGGTCAGTATTCTAGATGACACCTAACATTCCTATTTTTTTTTGTGCTATCGCTGTCATAGTTATCTATTATTTTTATTTCCAGCGACCTTATTAGGCTGCTCTGTTAGCTGCTTTCGTTGCAGTTAGCTGAGCTACACCTGATCTCCTGGGAACTATTGAAGAGATTGCAAAGTCTCTGAAGAATGGACTCAGTCGAGAATATTTTGTGGATTTTTTTATGCGATTTTTCTGAGGGTATTTTCCTTGTTATGGGATTGCCCTGTGCAGATACGTGAAAGACTGGTTTTGTTAAAACTCCACAGAACGCATGGCAGTTGGCTGTGACAAAATGACTGTCAGTCATCCAGAATGTATGGGTTCGCCCGGCAGTCCTGGAAAAAGGAAGGGAGCCATTGAACTTGCTTAGAAAAGCCACTCTAATATGCAAAGCACTTCTCAGCTCCATCTCAGAAGAAAATCAGAACAATGAACCCACTGGCCTGAGCCAGCCAAAAGGGAGCCAGTTTTTTTTCCCAACACAAAGACCGAAAGATATGTCCCAGACTTAGGGTCATTAATCCAATACGCATGGGTCCGAGGATGACTCATCACAGATTAAGCACCGGAGTGCTTAGAAACAATAGGATTTTAAAGATTGGCGGGAAAAGATAGGGACTACTATAAAGATAGGCTCTTTTCCACCACTCTTTCTCTCTCTCGCTCCCTGCTCCAACAAGATCGAACTAACAAGAAGTACCAGAGAAGCCGAAGAGCAGAGCGATCGAAACCGACCGCGTGTGGGGGTGAGCATAGACTCTCAGAAGTGAAGCTTTTGGGCTATTCCGAGGGTGGGAGCTTCGTTTGGTTCAGCCAAGCGAAGGGGTTTATGCGACTGGGTAATTCGTTGATAGGGGTGGAATTATAGTCCACCATAGAAACAAGGGAATTACTGCTTGTTATAGTCCCCAGTTTTGTACTGTATGTATGTTGATTGTAATCGGGATTTTATTCTCCACAGAGACAGTGATTTTGTTTAGTAGCGCATGTTTTAGCCAGTGTATGTTAGACCAAATAAATACAAGTTTGATTTTTCACTGAAGCATTCCTGTCCGTGACTTATTTCATTTACACTCTGAATAATAATTCCCGGGTATAGAACTTTCGTAAGGTGGGGGCGATTCGAACCGTCCGTCAAGCAATTGGGCTAGGATCAAAAACCGCTTACATCTCTTGGCGACCAGTGGCAGGGCCTAGGTTAAAGGACTGTAAATCAGTCATGGACAGCGCTTCTGGCGAAAGATCCCAAATGGAGGAAAGGATTTCTTCATATGTGTTTAAGAAGGTTAACGTCATTAAGAAGTGGGTGCTAGGCTTGTTGCGTGCTGAGCGTCCGGTGGACGCAGCGGCAGAATGGACAGAGGGCAAGGAGCATAGGCACAGCATTGAAATGGCGATATGGCTCGTCTGTCTACAAAGACAAGTGCAACTGTTAGATAAGCAGGTTGCTAAGTTAGAGGCAGAGCTCAGGGAGCCCGAGGCACAGTCAGACGCAAGGGCTGTAGTAGGGAGCAGGTTATGCATGGAACTAAGGGATGAGAAGCAGGGAAGAATAAGCCAGGAGAAAACCTTCTGTAACCATAAGGAGTTTCTGCAATGCCAGGTAACTGAGGCAAAGGGGAACGAGAGGGTGGTTAGGGAGGAGAATGCTCGCTTGTCGAGTGAGGTAAAGTTGCTGGGAGAGCAGTTGAAGGATATTCAGGTGGCATACAGAGTCGCCAGCACTGGAGGGTTTGATAAGGGTAATCATGGTCCTTGCCAGGAGCAGGTCTGGAATTTGACCGATGCTCTAACTAAGGCAAAAGGGATGGTCTGCTTGGTAGCTGCAGGAGTGGCCCGGGTAGATGAGGAAGAGCAGGAGGGAGATAAGGAGAACTGTAAGGCAGAGGAGGACGCTCGACCACCGCCCGAAGTGTCGGGACCAGGATCCATGTGCCCTGTCCGGCTGCGGAAATACGGTGCGCCCGTAGGTGGTCAAGAGCAAGGAGCACTGCAGAGTGACTTCGTGGTCCCGTATACAACCCCCAGCTGCAGGCAATGGTTTCTAACCTGACCAAACTGACCAGCACAGGGGACCAATCTGTCCATTTTACGGATGTGGAGCAGGTGCGGGGGGGATCAATAATTGTAACGAAGCTGAGAGAGCCAAATTACTTTTATTTTCCCTGGATAGTAGGTTGTACCAGTCGCTCTCAGCGGGTAGCAAGAGGGGGCAGGGTACATTAGAGGGGATAAAGGATGACATCTTAGAGACTATGGGCCTCAATGATGGAAGCCCCTTCTCCCGAGTGGAAAGGGCACTGCAGTCAGCTGGGGAGGCACCACAGACTTTCACGGACAGCCTGTGGGGGGGTTGCCGGACCGGGCGCAGCTGCAGGGGGAGCCTAGGGCTCATTGGCTGAGGACCCTGGTGGCGAACAGCCTGCCCAGGATCAAGGCCAAAGCAGAGGGGTGGTTCAATTCCAGGGATCCCCAGACCACAGAAGAGAGTGTGATCCGGCAGTTAACTCTCTCTTTTAAGAATGGTAGGGGTGAGGATGACGAACCAAAGGGCAGAGTACACGAGTTAAAGCCTAGTGGAGGCAACGTTAGAAGAGAGTGGCGCTAGGAAGGGGGTAGCTCAGGGAAGAAGCAAGGTTGTTATAGGTGTGGGATTAAAGAGCACTGGAGGAAAGACTGCCCAATCTCTGACAAAAGGAACGGGGAAGGGGATCCTCCAGCGCCAGTGCAGAAAGTCACAGCTGTGGCTGGAAGCAGCACTTATCCGTTCGCGGTATTAGTGGCTGCTCTCCACGCAGTTTTTACGGCAGAGCAGGGTAGGGTGGACGTGGCAGTGGGCAGCATACTCCCATCCACCCCGAACAATCCCAACACATGACTAGGGGCTTCTCAGCCCGTTTACCTGTGGCCACTAAGTTATGATGCTTGGAACAGAATGTGCGTGAAAATGGGGGTGGGGAAGTTGCAAGGGACCTATCTGCTGGACACTGGAGCTTCAAGCACCATTGTTTATGTGGATAACACGACCACATCACCTCTATCGAGCGGGGTCCCACACAACTTAGTATGTTTCACCGGGAACGAACAGACTGGGTCTTTCTCCATCCCGCTAGCCATCGATCTGGGTACACTCCATACAGAGTGGAAATGTGTCCTGATGTGGTGGGAGCGGGAGGGAATAGACATTTTGGGGGCAGACTTCATACTGGCCCACAAGATATTGGTGGATTTCTGGAATCACTGTCTTTGGGGGGCAGTATGCACGAGAAAGGAGAAGGAGGTGATAGTTATACCAGGGAAGCAAGGCAAGGGAACCGTGAGTACGATGAAGGCCAAGGGTTGTTATGACCTTGAACTTTTGGTCACTTCTACCCCGGCGGAGTACATAGCGGATGTGCGAGCCAACCTCGCGGCATTCGCTACACACAAGCATGACTGTGGGAGGGTAATAGGGGTGGAGGTCAGAGTAGAAGGAGACCCCATGGCCCGACCACAGAAACAGTTCAACTTCCCCAGAGAAGCAGAGGCGGATTTAGAGGCAGCAATGGGATCATTGGTTGAGCAGGGTGTGTTGAGACCAACAGCGACCCATGTGAACTCTCCGATTTGGCCGGTTAGGAAACCGGACAATTCGTGGAGAGCCACTGTGGCCTATCGGGTTCATAACAAGAACATCCCAGCCTGTGTCCCCACAGTTGCAGTCGTAGCTGACCTGATCAGGAGTATCCCAGCATCCACAAAAACATTCACGGTGCTGAACATTTCGAATGGATTCTGGTCTATCCCTCTCAAAAGGGAGGACCAGTATAAGTTTGCATTCACTTTCAAGGGTCAGCAGTACACATGGACCTGCCTTCTCCAAGGGTTTCACAACAGTCCTTCTATTTTCCACCAATGTATGGCCAACTGTTTAAAAGGGTTTAGCAGACCACAGCAGCTTGTGCAGTATGTGGACGACCCGCTTTTGTTCTCCAACAAGGGGGAGGAGCATGGCCCCCTGCTGGCTGAGCTGCTAAGTCTGTTAAAGGAAGCTGGGTTCAAGGTTAATCCCAAGAAAGCACAGATCGGCCAGCAGGAAGTAAAATTCCTCGGATTGACCGTACATGCTGGGGAGAGGGCCATCGATGAGGCGAGGAGGAAGGCGGTATAGGAGCTAGCTGCCCCGACCACGGTAATGGGGGTAAGATCCTTCCTGGGACTCACAGGGTACTGCAGGGATTTCATAGAGGACTATGCCGCTACGGCAGCTCCTCTACTCCGGCTTCTCCACAAGGGAGTAGGCTGGGAGTGGGATGAGGGCTGCATGGCAGCTTTTAGTCGTCTGAAGGGAGATCTGCAGACCGCACCGGCTTTAGGAGCGATTGCTGGGGGAAAGGAGTTATTTTTGGAGGTAGCTGCCACAGGGGACAGTTTGAGCGCAGTGCTGCTCCAGGAGCGGCATGGCAAGCTGAGGCCTGTGGTATACTCATCAAGAATCCTCACAGATGTAGAGAGGGGTTACTCCAATTGTGAGAGGCACCTGTTTGCCACACATTGGGCCATCAGGAGATCACAAATCTTCACGGGGGCGTCCCCGGTAACTCTCTTAACCCATCATACGCCCACTCAGATGCTTCTGGATGGGAGGATAAAGGACGGCACAGTGAGCAGTGCACGCTCTCTCAGATGAATTTGAGTGTGAAAGGCCTCTGTGAGTCCAAGCTCACCGCAAATTTGATCTACCTAGGGGTGGCCCACAAATGTTCTGTTGAAGGGGTATGGGATGTAGGCATAGGGTTTCGGGCTGGGATCCATCCCACGGGCCACGAGATCTATGTAGACGGGTCCAGTACAGTGGTGGCCGGGGAGCGACTCACTGCATGCGGGATTTTTGACACAAAGGCAGGCATTGCCAAGGCCATTAAACTCCTGAGCACCATGAGCGCACAGCATGCTGAACTGTCGGCAGTGGTGTATGTGGCTACCAACCCCGAAGAGTTCCCTACAACCTACAAGATTTGCTCGGACAGCATGTTCACTTGCAATTCGTGTACAGAATATTGTAGTGTATGTACCTTTAAGAGGAACTATGGCCTAGAAATTCAGTTGCATGCGCCAGCTGTTAGCGCCTTAGGAGGAGTAGATCTCAAGCGTTAGGCACTTAGCGGCCGGGCGCAGCGCGATCTGCGCCTACGCCTAACTTCAGTAGACATTTAGCGCTGGCGCAAAGTGTTTGCGCGCGCTCAGCTGCGCGCGCAGATTATGACGTCATTTCCTCGTGCAACGCCCTTTGTGCACCCCAATCCGGAACTTCAGTTGCGCCCGCCCAATGTGGGCGTGGCGGTCCTAAGAACTGTGAAATGGAACGCAGCAGAGGCCATGCGGGCCGCAGGGAGTGCAAATTAAAGGGCACTTACCCTGAACTATAAAGGCCAGCCATTTTGCAGCAATCACTCTTGTGCAACGGATTTATGGACAGAGACCAAGGAAGAGAGCTTACTGCTTTGGCCCAACATAGGAGAGGTATTTTTGGCTTCAGGCCAGAGCTTGGCAATTCGCCTTCATTGTGAGGTCATTGTTTGCCAGTATATTATGGGGGCTGCATGGGGTGCCAACCCTCAGTTTCAGCATTATGTGCGAAGGGCTCGCAGACGCTGTGTGAGAGGGGCAGCCCTGGCTAGACGCAGAGGGGGCAACAGGCGTCGGCAACGTAGGCCTTACCCACTCAGGAAATACCGCCAGCAGGTGTCCTATCTCACCATGCCTGCCGCGAAGTGTGTTAGGAGGCTGCGCTTCAGAAGGGAGGTGGTTGCAGAGATCTGCCAGCTGCTTCACAGAGATCTGCGTCCACAGCTGAGGTGCAGGACGGCTCTGTCGGTGGAAGTGAAGGTCACGGTGGCTCTGAACTTCTATGCAAGCGGCTCCTTCCAAGCCGCTGCTGGGGACATTGCTAACATATCCCAGTTCGCCGTGCATTGCTGCATCCGCCAGGTGACCAATGCCCTTTTCAGAAGGAGACACCAATTCATCTCCTTCCCCATGACCCTGGAGAAGCAGCAGCAGCGTGCAGTGGGATTTGCAAGAATAGCAGGCTTCCCCATGGTGCAGGGCGCCATTGACTGCACGCATGTGGCTTTGCGGGCACCTATCGACAATGCCGAGGATTACCACAACCGGAAGGGCTACCATTCCCTCAATGTACAGCTGGTGTGTGACCACAGGCAGCGCATCCTAGCTGTCAATGCCCGCTTTCCAGGCAGCAGCCACGATGCATTTGTCCTGCGACAGACTACTGTGGCTGACATGTTCCAGGCACAGCCTCCCCCAAGAGGATGGCTTATCGGGGACAAAGGCTATCCTTTGTGTACCTGGCTCATGACCCCACTCCGCGCGCCCAGGACCCCTGCTGAGGAGGCATACAACGAAAGCCATCAAGCCACTAGGAACATCATAGAACAAACGATTGGCGTCCTCAAGCAACGGTTCTGCTGCCTGGATCGTTCCGGCAGATCTCTGCAGTATTCGCCGGAGAGAGTCTCCCAGGTCGTGGTCGTTTGCCGCAGGACTCAGGCACTGCCACCTCATGCTGGAGCACCACCTCAGGAGGAGGAGCAGGAGGAGCATGAGGAGGAGGAGGAGGAGGAGGAGGAGTACCAGCCCAGGAGGGAGGCACAAGGGCCAAGGGCCGCCTGTCGGCGGCTTATTGAACGTCACTTCTAGGCCCCCTGTCAGGGAATGGCTTGTGGCAATGAAGGGACCTGAATGCAGCCGCTCCGCAAGCCCTCAGCCGGTTAAGGCAACAACCACTTCAAACATCAAACATGGACAAGCTGAATAAATACAATGCTTTATTGAACAAACTCAGGGCCCTTCCCACATGAAACCCAAAAACAGACAACACCCCCAAAAAACAGTCACACACATGACTCATTCCCACAACCTGGGGAGGAATAACAAAACATTTCCACAAAAATGGCCTTCATCCTCGGCCTTACAAAAACAACCATCCCCATAAACAAAACAACCGTCCCCATATAAAAACAACCATCCCCATATAAAAACACATTTGCCCACACCCTCTACTTTGTGGCCCGCGAGGGTGATCCCTTGTCCAGCCTTTTGTGGCCCCTGGCCGCCCTGCTGCCCCTCCTCAAAGTGTGCCCAGTGGCTGCTGCAAGGCTGGGGGAAGGCTCCTGAGGGGCACGTGGCGTGACGGCAGATGCCCTTGGGGGTCGGCCTAGACGAGCTCTGGCCCTCGAGGGGCCGGCTGGTGACTGCTGCAGCTGTGGCTGGGCAGCAGCAGTCTCTCCAGCAGCTCGTCGCAGCTCCACTGGGGGAGTGGCAGTGGCGGCTGCAGGAATGGGGGCAAGCTGGCTGATGGCAGGCGCTCGCTGCTCACCTGAGACACTGGCACTCGCCCGGGCCAGCACTGCAGCATGCGCAGCAATCTGCTGAAGGACAGACCGCTGTGCTGCTGCAGCGCGGCGGGTGCCCTGGCGATGCCTGGCTGACACAGCGAGTGTGGCAGCAGTGAGTGCCCGTACTGCCCTGGTCTGTGCCCGCACGGCACCACTGATCACCTGGCCACTCGCTGCGTGAGCTGCCCCGAATTCCGCCCAACTCGCTGCCTGTGCTGCCCCGAATTCGGCCCGACTCGCGGCGTGTGCTGCTTCGAATTGCTCGAAACTCCTGGCCTGTGAGGCGCCGAAATCGGCCACACTATGAGCCAGGGACTCGATGGCCTCAGGCAACCGTGCCACAACCCCCATGAACTCGGTGTGCCGGCGATCCGAGTCCACGGACATTTGATCGAGGAGGCGCACCTCCTTGGCGAGGACCGTCTCCGGACTGGAGGCCGGACTCGCCCTCTGGGGAGAAGGCCGCCGAGCTGCCCGACCCTTCCCGCGTTGCTGGATGCCACTGGGCACAGCAACTACACTCCCCTGCGACCCTTCCCCCCTCTGGGAAGAAGGCCGCCGAGCTGGCCGACCCTTCCCGCGTTGCTGCACGCCACTGGGCACAGGAGCTACACTCCCCTCCGACACTTCCCCCTGGCTCTCCTCCAGGGAAGACGTGTCCCCTCCATTGGCATCCCCTGGCGCGGCTGAGGGTTCCCCTGATGGGCCGCCTTCCTCTTCCTCTTCCTCCTCCTCCTCCTCCTCTTCCGAGGGGCTGTCACTGGCAGCTTCAGGGACCTCCTCCTCACCATCTGAAAGCAGGAAGGCACAAGAGTAGCTTTAGAGTGAGGAGAGGGCGTCAGCGAGGGAGGCATGAGTGGCGGCATTCAGCGCATTGGTCGGACAGTGGCAAAGGATGTAGATCTGAAGCGCAAGTGGGATGAGAGAGGTCCAAAAGGTGATGTCCTTACCATTGGTGCCCAGAACAGGGCCGGCATCTCCAGATGCAACGGGGCCAATCACCCGGGCACCCATGAGGCTACCCACGCGCTCTTCAAGGTCACTGAGCTGCTGGATCTGGGGACGGCCTCCCCCGGTCATAGTCCGGCTCTTCTGATTGTGTGCCAGCTTGGCCTGCAAGAGAAAGGACGGCCTCTAAGTACAGTGTGGTGCCCTGATCTTGTGTGCACTGCCTCCCATGGTCGAATAGCTTGGCCAGTGTGGTGCCCAGATCTTGTGTGCACTGCCTCCCATGGTCGAATAGCTTGGCCAGTGTGTAAAGTGCAGAATGTGCAATTGATGTTCATGCCAGTCCCATAGCTGCTGGATGAGGGCTGGCCATTAGGGCTTTTAGGTCCCTTTGCCCATAATGTGAGGTGCACATGCAAGGATGAGGAGGACACTGGAAAGGGGACTCACCCTGACAATCCTTGTGAGGTCATTGAACTTTTTCCGGCATTGGACAGCGCTCCTGGGGACCTCGCTGTTGGATGTGACCCTGTGGGCGACCTCCCTCCAGGCTTTCCTGTAGACGCTGGTGGCAGGCTTCTTGCCACTGTCCGGGAACAAGAGTTTGCGTCTCCTCTCCAAAGCCCTAACCAGCACCCTCAAATCATGGCCAGAAAAGCGCTGCGCTCGTTCACGGGCCTTCTGCATCTTTCCCGGCGCTATTTCTGTTCAGCAGCAGTGTTTAGGCCTAGCTGGAGGGCTGCAGTGTCCAGGGTGTGGCAGCAGATGAACTCGACCCTTCCCCCTTTAAGAGCTGGCCGGCGCCAGGGTGTCTGCTGTCAATCAAGAAATGACCGCACCTGCGCTGTGCCCGGCCTCGGCGGTTTAGCTCAGCACCGCCGGCTTTGCGCCTAAAGATAGTTGTGTAACGCCAGTTTTAGCGCTCGAGCAAACTCTTAGGGCGAAGCTACTGAATATCGGCGAAGTGGCCTCGACTTTGCGCCGGGCGCAAACTTTAGCGGCCGCCCGACTTTTCCGCCCCAAAAGTGGCTATACTGAATTTCTAGGCCTATGTTTTTGAAGCCCCTGTATGCTGTAGTACCAGTAGTGACCACTCGGGTATATAAGCCTGTGTAGCGTCTTGTGTAGTTAGTTCACCTCCAGACTTTGTTCAGTAAACACTTGTTAAATCAACTCCTGCATTCCGTGTCTCCATTAACACACGGATCTAACAGTGGCGACGAGTTAGAAACGAACTTACCTGCAATTCGGCAGCACCTCAAGGGGATCGATTCCTCAGACGAAGGTCGAAGCCAGAAGCAAGAAAAAAAAAAAATAATAAATAAATAACTCGAAGAAACTCGAAAATGAGGGCCAGGCTTGGTCTCCAGTCTGTGGTTTCCCCAGCTAAATGGGCTGGTGGCAGGTAGTGCACTGAACCTTACTGGGCTGCGGCGGGCTAGAGCTCGGTCGGGTGGCTCTGCAACGGGGCCGGGCAGTGAGTCGGGAAGCAGGAGCAAAGAGAGAGAGAGGGTGAAGCACTCAGGGCGCGTCCGGTGCTGCAAAGCAGGTCGGCGTTCGGACCGAGCAGAGGGAGGGGAAAGTCCCAGAGGGTCCGCTCCATGACGGGAACGGTTCTCCAAGTAACAGAGAAACTATTGAAGCGATATATAAAAAAAAATCGAAATACCGCAAAAAACTGCAGGTCGCAACAGGAACCGCGGAGAACAGAGTTGGCAGCAGCGGCAGCGGCGGGAAAGCGCGGGAGGCGCCATCTCAACTCGGCGGGGAAGAAAGAAAAGCACGGGAGGCGCCATTTTGATCCATCGGGGATGGAGGAAAAGCGCGGGAAGCGCCATTTTAGATTTTCAAGATGCCGAAGACTGGCAATATTACTGCTTTCGATAGTGATATAGAAGATTGGACAACATATGTGGAAAGAGTGGAGGTATATTGCAAGGCGAATTAAGTAGCGGGTGATAAAAAGGCATCGGTACTTCTAAATCTGATGGGCGCAAGGACATACGGGCTGTTACGAAACTTGATCACTCCAGCCAAACCGATGGACAAGAATTTTAAGGAGATTGTTGATACCTTACAAGAGCACTTAAACCCAACACCGCTGCTGATAGCGGAACGATTCAAATTCTTCAGGAGGAATCAGCACAAGAATGAAAGTAACGCTGATTACCTCACCGAATTACGAAAGCTGTCAAAGCACTGCCAATTCGGGGCAGGACTGGCAGATTCTCTACGAGACAAATTTGTCTGCAGTCTCCTAAGCGAAGGAACACAGAAAAGACTACTTTCGGAGGAAGATTTGACAGTGGGCACGGCTTTCAGTGTGGCTGTATCATACGAAGCAGCAGCAAGAGGATCTGCAGAGATACAGCAAAAGCCACAGGACTTCGGCACCCATGAAATGACACGGGGTTTCGAGAGATGTTATCGCTGCGGCAGATCCACCCATGACCAGAAGGACTGCTGGTTCAAGGACAAAGCATGCAGGCAATGCGGAAAGATGGGACACATTGCACGTGTATGCAGATCTGGAAAGAAATCCGCTGACAGTAAAAAGGTCAATAAGGAAAAGTACAGAAAGGTACAAATGATGATGGACAGTAGCTCCGAAGACCAGAAGAGCGATAGCGACTCCGGAAACAAGAGACTAAGCTGTCTCAAATTACATAATGTAATTGCCAAAGAAGATTACCAGACCATTTGGGTTACCCTCACGATAGCGGGGTCCCCAGTCAAAATGGAGCTGGATACAGGATCAGCTCTAACCGTCATGAGTCGACGGGATTACGAGCGGCTATTTCCGCATATACCTTTGAAAGACACATCCATTATCTTGAAGACATATACGGGGCAGAAAGTATACCCCAGAGGGAAAATAAGGGTGCCTGTTGTATACAACGGCAAGGAAATACAGAAGTTGTATTTATACATTCTGCAAGATGGTGGTCCACCGTTGTTGGGACGTGAATGGATCAGAAAGATACGTTTAGACTGGCACTCCATTCAGGCACTGACGGTGACCAGTAAGAAAAAAACCGATGATGACGTCATACCTGGACGATTAAAAGAAATCTTGGCTAACGCCAAAGAAGTGTTTCAACAGGAACTAGGAACCCTGAAAGGCGCCACCGCCTCAATAAAAGTGGAAGATGCGGCAATTCCCAAGTTTTTTAAGGCAAGGCCGGTGCCATATGCAATTCGTCCAGCCGTCGAGGCAGAGCTGGAGAATTTGGAAAAAGCAGGCGTGTTATCCAAGGTAGATTGGAGCGAGTGGGCAACACCCATCATCCCAGTCATGAAGAAAACGTTGAATAATGATAAATCTGAAGAACAGAGAAAAGTTTGCATCTGTGGTGACTTCAATGTGACTGTAAACCCGGTTCTTCACACGGTACAGTATCCTCTTCCGAGGATAGAAGATATTTTCGCCTCACTATCCGGAGGGAAACGTTTCACCAAAATTGACTTAGCACAGGCATATCTACAGATGGAGGTTGAGGAGGCCTCTAAAAAGTATCTCACGATAAACACACACAAAGGCCTGTACCAGTACAATCGACTGGTTTTCGGAGTGGCATCAGCTCCGGCTATCTGGCAAAGAGCTATGGAGCAAGTCCTGCAAGGGATCCCGGGGACTCAATGCTACCTAGACGACATCCTTGTAACTGGAGAAAATGACAACGAGCACCTTGCCAACTTGGAGCAGGTGCTCACGAGGCTGAGATAACGGGGCCTACGAGCAAGTCGCCCCAAGTGCGAATTTTTCCAGAAACAAATATCATATTGTGGCCATGTCATTAACGAAGAAGGGTTGCATAAATCACCTGAAAGTATTGAAGCGGTCGTAAAGGCCCCAGCGCCTGAAAATGTCTCACAATAAGGTCGTTCCTGGGATTAGTAAATTACTATCATAAATTTTTACCAAACTTGTCGACGGTTCTGCACCCGCTTAACGCACTGCTACAAACGGGAGTAGTTTGGAAATGGAGCGAAGACTGTAAACGTGCCTTCCATAAATGCAAAGGCTTGATCACGTCCAGGGAAGTGTTGGCTCATTACAACCCATCACTGCCAATCAGACTGGCGTGCGATGCATCCCCTTACGGCGTGGGAGCGGTATTATCGCATAGATTCCCTGATGGCTCGGAGCGGCCGATAGCTTTTGCGTCATGCTCATTGAACTCAGCTGAGCGCAACTATGCCCAGATCGACAGGGAGGCAATCAGCCTGGTGTGGGGGGTGAAGAAATTCAACCATTACCTACACGGACAAAAATTTACCTTTTTGACTGACCATCAACCCCTCGTCTCCATATTCAACCCTAAAAAGTGCATTCCCATTATGACAGCGCAAAGGCTACAGAGGTGGTCCCTTTTCCTAGGGGCACACCAATATGACATAGAATACAAAGGAACAAAACAGCATGGGAATGCTGACGGGTTATCACGCCTACCGTTGCCAACGCTGGAAGAGGCGCCTACAGTGGACCCAGTGGAGATGTTCCACTCGGCCTTAGTGGAATGTCTACCGGTGACAAATTCTACCATTGAAAAGGAAACGCGAAATGACCCGACTCTCTCACGAGTCTACGATTTAACGGTGAAGGGATGGCCAGCACATGGCGAACCACTGTTGCCAGCATTCTCGCAAAGAAGAGAACAGCTGTCAGTGTGCTGAGGAACCTTGATGTGTGGATCCAGAGTGGTGATTCCACCCAAACTCAAGGATAGAGTGCTAAAGGAGCTTCACGAGGGGCATCTGGGTGGAGTGAAAATGAAGAACTTAGCCAGAGCATTTGTGTGGTGGCCAGGTATCAATGGAGACATCGAAGAAATGACCAAGAGCTGTCCAGGATGCCAGAAGATCCAAAACGCCCCACCACAAGCCCCTCTACATCCATGGGAGTGGCCCTCATCTCCATGGCAAAGGGTACATATCGACTTTGCTGGTCCATTTATGGACTCAATGTTCTTAATCGCGGTGGATGCACACTCCAAGTGGCCGGAGGTAATAAAGATGTCCTCCACCACCACGGAAAAAACCATCACAGTATTAAGGACCATATTCGCCAGGAATGGGCTGCCTGAACAGACCTGTTCTGATAATGGACCGCAATTTGTATCCGAAGAATTCAGGAAGTTCTTAAAAAACAATGGGGTTAAGCACTACACGTCCGCCCCATACCAGCCCGCCACCAATGGATTGGCTGAAAGGTTTGTCCAGACCTTCAAGAAAGCCATAAAGGCCATGGGTAATGAAGACATAAATCTACAACATAAGGTAGATAACTTCTTGTTTGCGTACAGGAATGCAACACATGTGGTTACAAACCAAACCCCCGGCGTGATGTTTTTCAATAGAAGACTAAGATGCCGGCTGGATTTGGTCAAGCCAAACGTCAGAAGGGACGTGGAGAACCGGCAATTTCAAAGCATGAATGAAAGGCCAACTAGAACCTTCCAGATAGGTCAACCAGCTTTGGCTCGGGACTACCGTACCGAGAAATGGCAGCCTGGAACTATTTGCACACGACTAGGACCGCTGATGTATACTGTGGACATTGGAGAAAGCATAATAAGGCGCCATGCTGACCAGATCATGGAGTCATCTGAAAAGGGACAACCTACACCACAACTCTATGCGCCTAGTGATGAAGCAGAGATACCCATAGTATCTACCTCCGATCCGGTGATACTGGAACCAGATGAACCCGACACTGGCATTGAAGCCGAATCGACCTTGCCAAAAGAACCTACTACACCACCGAAACCTACTGCACCACCGAGGCATTATCCCGACCGAGTCAGGAAGCCTCCAGAGAGACTGAATTTGTAATTGATTAACTTCAGCAAATGTGTATATTATTGTTCTTGTAAAAATGTTATTTAATGATTACTTAAAATGTTATGTACTATTTATCTAAAAGGGGAGTAATTGTAGTGTATGTACCTTTAAGAGGAACTATGTTTTTGAAGCCCCTGTATACTGTAGTACCAGTAGTGACCACTCGGGTATATAAGCCTGTGTAGCATCTTGTGTAGTTAGTTCACCTCCAGACTTTGTTCAGTAAACACTTGTTAAATCAACTCCTGCATTCTGTAGTGTATGTACCTTTAAGAGCCCCTGTGTACTGTAATACCGGTAGTGACCACTCGGGTATATAAGCCTGTATAGTGTCTTGTATCTTTTAGTTCACCTCCAGACTTTGTTCAGTAAACACCTGTTAAACCAACTCCTGCATTCCGTGTCTCCATTAATACACGGATACAACAGTGGCGACGAATTGGAAACGGACTTACCTGCAATTCGGCAGCACCTCAAGGAGATCGATTCCTCAGACGAAGGTCGAAGAAAAAAAAAGAAAAAAACTGTGGTTTCACCAGCTAGCCGGGCTGGTGGCAGGTACTGCACTAATCCTTCCTGGGAGGCGGGCTGGGGCTCAATCGGGTGGCTCTGCAGTGGGGCCGAGCAGTGAGTCGGAAGGCGGAGGCAAACAGAGATGGAAGGTGGAGCACTCGGGAGACGGCCGGCGCTGCAGAGCAGGTCGGCTTTCGAACCAAGCAGAGCGAGGGAAAAATCCCAGAGAGTCCGGCGGGAACGAGTCTCCAACTATTAAAAATATCTGTGTAAATAAAAACCGCGGAGAACAGCGTTGTCAGCAGCGGCAGCGGCGGGAAAGCGCGGGAGGCGCCATTTTTTCTCGGCAGGGAAGAAAGGAAAGCGCGGGAGGCGCCATTTTTGATTTTCAGGATGCCTAAGACTGGCAATATTACTGCTTTCGATAGTAATATAGAGGATTGGCCCACATATGTGGAAAGAGTGGAGGTATATTGCACAGCGAATGAAGTAGAGGATGATAAAAAGGCATCGGTACTTCTAAATCTGATGGGCGCAAGTACATACGGGCTGTTACGAAACTTAATCACTCCAGCCAAACCGATGGACAAGAATTTTAAGGAGATTGTTGATACCCTACAGGAGCACTTAAACCCAACACCGCTGCTGATAGCGGAACGATTCAAATTCTTCAGGAGGAATCAGCACAAGAATGAAAGTAACGCTGATTACCTCACCGAATTAAGAAAGCTGTCAAAGCACTGCAAATTCGGAGCAGTACTGGCAGATTCTCTATGAGACAAATTCGTCTGCAGTCTGCTAAGTGAAAGAACACAGAAAAGGCTACTTTCTGAGAAAGATTTGACACTGGACAAGGCTTTCAGTATGGCTGTATCATACAAAGCAGCAGCAAGAGGAGCTGCAGAGATACAGCAAAAGCTGCAGGACTTCGGCACCCATGAAAGGACATGAGGTTTCGAGAGATGTTATCGCTGCAGCAGATCCACCCATGACCAGAGGGACTGCTGGTTCAAGGACAAAGCATGCAGGCAATGCGGAAAGATTGGACACATTGCACGGGTATGCCGATCTGGAAACAAAAAATCCACTGACAGAAAAAAATTGTTATGCACTAATTATCTAAAAGGGGAGGAATTGTAGTGTATGTACCTTTAAGAGCCCCTGTGTACTGTAATACTGGTAGTGACCACTCGGGTATATAAGCCTGCATAGAGTCTTGTATCTTTTAGTTCACCTCCAGACTTTGTTCAGTAAGCACCTGTTAAACCAACTCCTGCATTCCGTGTCTCCATTAATACACGGATACAACACATTCCGTGTCTCCATTAACACACGGATCGAACAAATATTTAGCCATTTGGTCTCGTCGCGGGTTCACATCTGCAGATGGGAAACGCCTAGCAACCAAGCCATTGTTGCAACAGATCATAACATTGACAGGAACCCAGGGGGATTTCTATATCCACAAAGTCACGGCCCATTCTAAGACAGAACCCCATGCAGAGGACAATCAGCAGGCCGATGTGCTGGCCAAAGAGGGTGCTCGAACGGGCACATTTTGGGATCCATATGGGTTGAGTCTGGTAGCAGCGATCAGAGACAGAGGTGGGATCCAAGGGAGTGCAGGGGTAGCATTGACCCCGGAGCTAAAGATGGTCCAGGCACGGGAACCCGCCCTAAAAACTGTTCTGGAGACGTTGGCTAAGGGAGATAAGGTAGAGGGTCCATACGGAGTGGCAGGTATTACGGTAAAGGAAGGGATTTTTTTCAGAGGGGAACAGTGGGTAGTTCCGCAGCAGCACCGGAGAGGATTCCTTCAGTTGGCCCACGAGGGTCCAGGAGCGGGACACCCCGGGCCGGAGACCACCTGGCAATGGGTGGAACAGGCAGGGTGGTGGCCGTAACTGAGGGAGGACGTCCGCGACTTTTGCGCCGATTGCTTGGTGTGTGCTGCAAACAACCCTTACCCCCAGAAAAGGAAGGTATCCATGGGATACACTAGGAGAATGGAGGGACCATGGCAGTCCATACAGGTCGATTATATCGGACCGCTGCCCACCGCACAGGTGGGTTACATGAACTGCCTGGTCCTGGTAGATGTGTTCTCTAAATGGGTAGAAGTCTTCACATGCCGAACAGCCACAGCTTTGGGGACCGCAAGGATTCTCGTGAAAGAAGTGTTCTCTAGGTGGGGGCTACCACAGTATGTGGAGTCTGATCAGGGGAGTCACTTCACAGGGGCAGTCTTGCAGGCGACTCTGAAGAGGCTAGGTGTAGAGGATAAATGGCACACAACCCGCAGTCATCAGGGATTGTGGAGCAGATGAATAGGACCATCAAGGAAAGGTTACGGAAGGAGACGGAAGACTTGCCTAGAAAATGGGTGGAGGTCTTGCCATTAGTTCTGATGGGGTTCTGAGCCAGCCTGTCTAGAAGCACAGCATATGCCCGCATGAACTCGTGACTGGCAGGGTCATGAGAACGCCCAGCCATGGAAACAGAGAAATATAGAAACATAGAAGATAGGAGCAGGAGTAGGCCATTCGGCCCCTCGAGCCTGCTCCGCCATTCAATGTGATCATGGCTGATCATCCAAATTCAGTACCCTGTCCCTGCTTTCTCCCCATATCCCTTGATCCCCTTAGCCTTAAGAAATATATCTAACTCCTTCTTGAATATATTTAATGAATTGACCTCAACTGTCGTCTGTGGTAGAGAATTCCACAGGTTCACCAGTCTCTGGGTGAAGAAATTCCTCCTCATCTCAGTCCAAAATGGCTTACCCCTTATCCTTAGACTGTGACCCCTGGTTCTGGACTCCCACGCCATCAGGAACAGCCATCCTGCATCTAGTCTGTCTAGTCCTGTTACAATTTTATAAGTTTAAATGAGATCCCCTCACATTCTTCTAAGCTCTAGCGAACATAAGCCTAATCGACCCAATCTCCCCTCATACGTCATTCCTGCCATCCCAGGTATCAGTCTGGTGAATTTTCGCTGCACTCTCTCCATGGCAAGAACATCCTTCCTCAGATAAGGTGACCAAAACTGCACACAATACTCAAGGTGTGGTCTCACCAAGGCCCTGTATAACGGCAGCAAGACATCTTTGCTCCTGTACTCGAATCCTCTTGCTATGAAGGCCAACATACCATTTGCTGCCTTAACCGACTGCTGCACCTGCATGCTTAACTTCAGCGACTGGTGCACAAGGACACCCAGATCTCGTTGCACTTCTCCTTTTCCCAATCTATTGCCATTCAGATAATAAACTGCCTTCTTGTTTTTGCCACCAAAGTGGATAACCTCGCATTTATCCACATTATACTGCATCTGCCATGCATCTGCCCAATCGCCCAACCTGTCCAAATCATACTGGAGTTTCTCTGCATCCTCCTCACAGCACACACGCCCACCCAGCTTTGCGTCATCTGCAAACTTGGAGATATTACATCTAATTCCCTCATCTAGATCATTAACATATATTGTGAATAACTGGGATCCTAGCACCAATCCCTGTGGTACCCCACTTGTCACTGCCTTCCACTCAGAAAAAGACCCGTTTATTCCAACTTTTTGCTTCCTGTCTGCCTACCAGCTTTCTATCCAAGTCAGTACCTTACCCCCAATCCCATGTGGTTTAACTTTGCACGCTAGTCTCTTATACGGGACCTTATCGAAAGCCTTCTGAAAGTCCAAATACATCAAATCCACTGGTTCTCCCTTATCTATTCTACCAGTTACATCCTCAAAAAATTCCAGTAGATTAGTCAAGCATGATTTACATTTTGTAAACCCATGTTGACTTTGTCCGATCCTGTCACTGTTTTCCAAGTGCTCTGCTATTACATCTTTTATAATGGACTCTACTTACCGGCCTATGATTGCCCATTTTTTCTCGACCACCTTTTTTAAATAGTGGGGTTACATTAGCTACCCTCCAATCCATGGGAACTGTTCCAGAGTCTATAGAATTTTGGAAGATGACCAGCAATGCATCTACTATTTCTCGGGCCACTTCCTTAAGTACCCTAGGATGAAGGTTCTCAGGCCCTGGGGATTTATCGGCTTTCAATCCCATCAATTTCCCTAACACCATTTCTCTACAAATACTGATTTCATTCAGTTCCTCCCTTTCATTAGACCCTATGTTCCCAAATATCTCTGGGAGTTTATTTGTGTCCTCCTTTGTGAAGACAGAACCAAAGTGTGTATTTAATTGGTCTGCCCTGTCTTTGTTCCCCATTATAAATTCCGCTGACTCTGACTGCAAGGGACCTATGCTTGACTTTACCAATCTTTTTCTCTTCACATATCTATAGAAGCTTTTACAGTCAGTTTTTATGTTCCCTGGAAGCTTACTCTCATACTCTATTTTCCCCCTCTTAATTAATCCCTTTGTCCTCCTTTGCTGAATCGTAAACTGCTCCCAATCCTCAGGTTTGCTGCTTTTTCTGGCCAATTTATATGTCCTCTCCTTGGATCTTATGCTATCCCTAATTTCCCTTGTTAGCCAATGTTGAGTCACCTTTTTTGTTTTATTTTTATGCCAAACAGGGATGAACAAATTCTGTAGTTCATCCATGCGATCTTTAAATGTTTGCCATCCTATTCACCATCAACCCTTTAAGTAACATTCCCCAAACCATCCTAGCCAACTCGCGCCTCATACCATCGTAGTTTCCTTTATTTAAATTCAGTACCCAAGTCTCTGAATCAACTACTTCACTCTCCATCTTAATGAAGAAGTCTATCATAATATGATCGCTCCTCCACAAGGGGCCTCGCACAACAAGATTGCTAATTAATCCTTTCTCATTACATAATACCCAGTCTAAGATGGCCTGATCTCTCGTTGGTTCCTCGACATATTGGTCCAGGAAACCATCCTGTATACACTCTAGGAATTCCTCTTCCACCTTATTGTTACTAATTTGGTTCGAACAATCTATATGTAGATTAAAGTCTCCCATGCTAACTGCTGTGCCCTGATTGCATGCATCTCTAATTTCCCATTTAATGCCATCCACAACCTCAGCATTACTGTTTGGGGGTCTGTATACAACTCCCACTAATGTTTTCTGCCCCTTGGTATTTCTCAGCTCTACCCATACCAATTCCACATCTTCAGAGCTAATATCCTTCCTTACTATTGTGCTAATCTCCTCTTTAACCAGCAACGCTACCCCACCTCCTTTTCCTTTTTGCCTGTCCTTCCTGAATATTGAATACCCCTGGATGTTGAATTCCCAGCCTTGGTCACCCTGGAGCCATGTCTCCGTAATCCCAATTATATTATATCTGTTTACATCTATTTGCACAGCTAATTCATCCACCTTATTATGAATGCTCCTCGCATTAAGACACTAAGCCTTCAGGCTTGTTTTTTTAACACTCTTAGGCCTAGAAATTCATTGTAGCCACTTTTGAGGCGGTAAAGTCGGGCGGCCGCTAAAGTTTGCGCCCGCCGCCAAATCGAGGCCACTTCTCCGATATTCATTAGCTTCGCCCTAAGAGTTTGCTCGAGCACTAAAACTGGCGCTGGACGCCTCTCTTTAGGTGCTAAGCCGGAGGTGCTGAGCGAGAGCGCCGAGGCCGGGCGCAGCGCAGGTGCGGCCATCTTGTGATTGACAGCAGACACCCTGGCGCCGGCCAGCTCCTAAGGGGGAAGGGTTGACTTTGTCTGCTGCCACGCCCTGGATAGTGGAGCCCTCCAGCTAGGCCTGAACACTGCTGCTGGACCCAAATAGCGCCTGAAGCCATGCAGAAGGCCCATGAACGAGCGCAGCGCTTCTCAGAGCGTGTTCTGAGTGTGCTGGTTGGTGGTGTGGAGAAGAGGCGCCATATTTTGTACCCGGACAATGGCAGTAAGGCGCCGGTCCGCGCCTACCGGAGAGCCTGGAGGCATGTCGCCAGCAAGGTGTCAGCCAACAGCGAGGTCCCCAGGACCGGTGTCCAATGCCGCAAAAAGTTTAGTGACCTCACGCGGATTGTCAGGGTGAGTACCCTTTCCAGTGACCCCCTCATCCTTGCATGTGCACCTCACATTATGGGCAAAGGGACCTGAAAGCCCTAATGGCCAGCCCTCATCCAGCAGCTATGGGACAGGCATGAACATCAATTGCACATTCTGCACTTAACACACTGGCCAAGCTATTCCACCATGGGAGGCAGTGCACACAAGATCAGGGCGACACACTGGCCAGGCTATTCCACCATGGGAGGCAGTGCACACAAGATCAGGGCTACACACTGTACTTAGAGGCCGTCCTTTCTCTTGCAGGCCAAGCTGGCCAATAATAGGAAGAGCCGGACTGCGACCGGGGGAGGCCGACCCCAGATCCAGCCGCTCACCGAGCTGCAACATCGCGTGGAGCGCATCATGGGTGGCCGGGTGATTGGCCCTGTTGCATGTGGAGATGCCGACCCTGTTCTGGGCACCAATGGTAAGGACATCAACGTTTGGACCTCTCTCGTCCCACTTGCGCATTAGATCTACATCCTTTGCCACTGTCCGACCAATGCGCTGAATGCCACCACTCATGCATCCCTCGCTGACGCCCTCTCCTCACTCTAAAGCTACTCTTGTGCCTTCCTGCTTTCAGATGGTGAGGAGGAGGTCCCTGAACTTGCCAGTGACAGCCCCTCAGAAGAGGAGGAGGAGGAGGAGCAAGAGGAAGGCGGCCCATCAGGGGAACCCTCAGCCGTGGCAACCCATGCGAATGTAGGGGACACGTCTTCCCTGGAGGGAAGCGTGGCGGAAATGTCGGAGGGGAGGGGAGCTCATGGGACCTGCGGCCTGCAGAAACGCGGGAGGGGGGTGCCAGCTCGGCGGCCTTCTTCCCAGAGGGGGGAAGGGTCGGAGGGGAGTCCAATTGCTGGGCCCAGCGGCGTCCAGCAACGCAGGAAGGGTCGGCCAGCTCGGCGGCCTTCTCCCCAGAGGGAGAGTCCGGCCTCCAGTCCGGAGATGCTCTTCGCCGAGGAGATGGAACGCCTCGAGGACTTGTCCGCGGACTTGGAGCGCCGGCACACGGAGCTCATGGGGGTAGTGGCACGGTTGCCTGAGGCCATCGAGTCCCTCTCTCGGAGTGTCACCGATGTCGGGGCCTCACAGGCCATCAGTTTGGCGGAATTCGGGGCAGAGCAGGCAGCGAGTCGGGCGGTATTCGGGGCAGATCAGGCAGCGAGTCGGGCGGCATTCGAGGCAGCTCAGGCAGCGAGTGGGCAGCTGATCAGTGGTGCCGTTCAGTCAAGGCTGCTCTGATGAGGTCACTGAACAGGTCAACACGGGCACTCACTGCTGCCACACTCGCTGTGTCAGCCAGGCATCGCCAGGGCACCCGTCGTGCTGCAGCAGCACAGCGGTCTGTCCCTCGGCAGATTGGTGCGCATGCTGCAGTGCTGGCCCGGGCGAGTGCCAGTGTCTCAGGCGACCAGCAAGCGCCTGCCATCCGCCAGCTTGCCCCCATTCCTCCAGCCGCCACTGCCACTCCCCCAGTGGAGCTGCCAGGAGCTGCTGCAGCGACTGATGCTGGCCAGCCACAGCTGCAGCATTCAACAGCCGCCCGCTCGACGGCCAGACCTCGACTAGGCCGACCCCCAAGGGCATCTGCCGTCACGACATGTGCCCCTCTGGAGCCTGCCCCCAGCCTTGCAGCAGCCAATGGCCTTACTTTGAGGAGGAGCAGCAGGGCAGGCAGGGGCCACACAAAGATGGCCAAGGCATCGCCCTAGCGGGCCAAAAAGTCGAATGTGTGGCCAGTTGTGTTTGTTTTATGAGGCCGAGAATTGGATGTTTGTTTTTTACGAAGGCCGAGGATGACGGCCATTTTAGTTGCACTGTTTTGTTAATCCTCTCCAGGTTGTGGGAGCGAGTAATGTGTTTGAGTGTTTTTTGGGGGTTTCGTCTGTTTTTGGTTTTCATGTGGGAAGGGCCCTGAGTTTGTACAATAAAGCATTTTATTTATTACCATTGTCCATGTTTGATCTTTGATGTGTTTGTTGCCTTAACCGGCTGAGGGCTTGCGGAGCGGCTGCAATCATGTTCTTTCATTGGCGCAAGCCATTCCCTGACAGGGGGCCTAGAAGTGACGTTCAATAAGCCGCCGACGGGCGGCCCTTGGACCTTCTGCCTCCCTCCTGGGCTGGTACTCCTCGTCCTCCTCCTCCTCATGCTCCTCCTGCTCCTCCTCCTGAGGTGGGGGTCCAACGTGAGGTGGCAGTGCCTGAGTCCTGCGGATAGCCAGGTTGTGCAGCATGCAGCAAACGACAACGAATTGGGAGACTCGCTCCTGCGAATACTGGAGGGCTCCCCCGGAGCGATCGAGACAGCGGAACCGTTGCTTGAGGACACTGATTGTTTGTTCTATGATGTTCCTAGTCGCTTGATGGCTCTCGTTGTATGCCTCTTCAGCAGGGGTCGTGGGCGCGCGGAGCGGGGTCATGAGCCAGGTACACAAAGGATAGCCTTTGTCCCCGATAAGCCATCCTCTTGGGGGAGGATGTGCCTGGAACATGTCAGCCACAGTTGTCTGTCGCAGGATAAAGGCATCGTGGCTGCTGCCTGGAAAGCGGGCATTGACAGCTAGGATGCGCTGCCTGTGGTCACACACCAGCTGTACGTTGAGGGAATGGTAGCCCTTCCGGTTGCGGTAATCCTCGGCATGCTCCAGAGGTGCCCGCAAAGCCACATGCGTGCAGTCAATGGCGCCCTGCACCATGGGGAAGCCCGCTATTCTTGCAAATCCCACTGCACGCTGCTGCTGCTTGTCCAGGGTCATGGGGAAGGAGATGAATTGATGTCTCCTTCTGAAAAGGGCTTCGGTCACCTGGCGGATGCAGCAATGCACGGCGAACTGGAAGATGTTAGCGATGTCCCCAGCAGCGGATTGGAAGGAGCCGGTGGCATAGAAGTTGAGAGCCACCGTCACCTCCACTGCCACTGACAGAGACGTCCTGCGCATCAGCTGTGGCTGCAGACCTCTCTGAAGCAGCTGGCAGATGTCTGCAACCACCTCCCTTCTGAATCGCAGCCTCCTTACACACATCGCGGCAGACATGGTCAGATAGGAGGACTGCTGGTGGTATACCCTGGGTGGGTAAGGCCTCAGTTGGCAATGCCTGTTGCCCCCTCTGCGTCTAGCCAGGGCTGCCACTCTCTCACGGCGTCTGTAAGCCCTTCTGGCATAAGGCTGAAAGTCAGCGTTGGCACCCAATGCAGCCCCCATTATATGCTGGCAAACACTGAGCTCTCAATGAAGGCAAAGATAATTGCTAAGCTCTGGCCTGAGCCAAAAATACCTGTCCTAGTGTTGGTCCAAACCAGTAAGCTCTCCTCCTGGTCTCTCTCCAAAAAACCGTTGCACAAGAGTGAATGCTGCAAAATGGCTGGCCTTTATAGTGCAGGGTAAGTGCCCTTTAATTAGCGCTCCCCGCGGCCCGCCTCGGCTGTGTACCGTTCCACTTCACAGCCGTTAGGGCCGCCCGGCGCACAATGGCCCGGCGCGAGTGAAGTTCCGGTTCGGGGCGCACAAAGGGCATTGCACTAGTAAATGACGTCATGATCTGCGCGCGCAGCAGGGCGCGCGCTAAGACTTTGTGCCAGCGCTAAATGTGTACTGAAGTTGGGGCGAGGCGCAGATCGCGCTGCGCCCGGGCGCTAAGCGCCTAGCGCTCGAGATCCACTCCTCCTAAGGCGCTAACGGCTGGCGCACCCAACTGAATTTCTCGGCCTTAGACTTTTTAGAATTATTGTTTATTGCGGCCATGTTTGATTTACACCCTTGATTTCTCTGACTTCCACTTTTGCTTTTCTCCTTCCTGTCTTTTGCTTCTATCCTTGCTTCCCTTTCCTCTGTCTCCCTGCACAGGTTCCCAAACCCCTGCCATTTTAGTTTAAACCCTCCCCAAATGCACTAGCAAACACTCCCCCTAGGACATCGGTCCAGGTCCTGCCAAGGTGCAAACTATTCAGTTTGTACTGGTCCCATCTCCCCCAGAACCGGTTCCAATGTCCTAGGAATTTGAATCCCTCCCCCTTGCACCATTCTTCTAGCCACGTATTCATCAGAAATATCCTTCTATTTCTAAAATAATAGCAAAATACTGCGGATGCTGGAAATCTGAAATAACAACAGAAAAATTTGGAAATACTCAGCAGGCCAGGCAGCATCCGTGGAGAGAGAAACAGAGTTAACATTTCAGGTCTGGGACCCTTCATCAGAACTGAAAAAAGCTGGAGATGTAACAGATATTGGGGCAGAAATTCCTCCCCAAATGCGTGAGTACGGAAGGGGTACTCACGCGTCTGGCCGGAGGAAATGCCGGTTTTCAGCATGCACAGTGCATGCGCTGAAAACCGGCATTTCCTCTCCTCTATCCCAAGAGTTGAAGAGGCTAGCGCGTGCGCTGTAGGGGGCAGCGCGTGCGTCTTGGATTTCCTCTGTTTTGGGGGATTTGCGCATGTCTAAAGGCCTCCGGTCTTTACGCTTGTAAAAAGCACACGTAAGTATTTATTTTTACAGGCAAGTGGTGTTTTAGTGTAATTTAGAATTTATTTTCCCACAGGTTTATTATTTTAAAGAATCTACAATTAGGTAAGTTTAGTTTTAGACCCTTTTTATTAAAAATTTATTTTTTTCAAAAAAAAAAATATTCTTTAAATTATTTTTTTTAACTTATTTATACTTAATTTAATGATTGGGATGTTTTTTAAAGTTTTATTTAAAGTTTAAATAGTGTTTTGGGCCCCCATAGTTTTCATGAGTTTGACAGTTCTTACTCTCAAACTCATGAATGAACCTTCCCCTCCCCTGATTGGCTGCACAGTGCTCACCTGATCCCAGCCGGCACAGCGCACTAACTACGTCGCTGGATCAGGTAAGCACTGCGCGCTGACATCTGAACCAGGCCTGTCACAGGAAATGCAAGCAGGCCCGGGCTTCAGATGTCAGCGCGCAGGGTGAGTGCAGATCGGGGGCTTGCACGCGCGGCAAGCCCCCGACACCAAGTTCTGGGCCATTAAGCAGGTGCAGAGACGAGGGTGGGAGGGGGGTTAGGAGGGGAGGAAGGAATTGAAAGAACACCCTGTACTTTTGAAAGAGGCAGGAAAGATAAAATGTTGCAAATGGGAATGGCAAAAATCATACTGCATGAAAAATTGGGGCAGGGATAATTATCTGAAATTGTTGAACTCAATGTTGAGTCCGGCAGACTGTAAAGTGCCTAATTGAAAGATGAGGTGCTGTTCCTCGAGGTTACGTTGAGCTTCATTGGAACAATGTAATAGGCCAAGGACAGAGAGATCAGAGCGGGAGTGAAGCGGTGAATTAAAGTGACAGGCGACCGGAAGCTCAGGGTCACCCTTACGGACTGAATGGAGGTGTTCCGCAAAGCGGTCGCCCAATCTGCATTTAGTCTCCCCAATGTAGAGGAGACCGCATCATGAGCAGTGAATACAGTATATTAAATTGCAAGAAGTACAAGTAAATCGCTGTTTCACCTGGAAGGGTGTTTGGGGCCCTGGACAGTGGGAAGGGAGGAGGTAAAAGGGCATGTGTTGCATCTCCTGCGCTTGCACAGGAAGGTGCCAGGTGAAGGAGAAGGGCTGTTGGGGGTGGTTGAGGAGTGGACCAGGGTTTCGCGGAGGGAGCGGTCCCTTCGGAATGCTGAAAGGGGAGGTGAGGGGAAGATGTGTTTGGTGGTGGGATCACGTTGAAGGTGGCGGAAATGGCGGAGGATGATCCGTTGAATGTGGAGGCTGGTGGGGTGAGAGGTGAGGACAAGGGGAGCCCTATCGTGGTTCTGGGAGGGAGGGGAAGGGGTGAGAGCAGAAGTGCGGGAAATAGAACGGACACGGTCAAGGGCCGTGTCAACCACAGTAGAGGGGTATCCTCGGTTGAGGAAAAAGGAAGACATGTCGGAAGCACTGGTATGGAAGGTGGCATCGTCAGGACAGACGCAGCGGAGGCGGAGAAACTGGGAGAATGGAATAGAGTCCTTACAGGAAGCGGGGTGGGAGGAAGTGTAGTCCAGGTAGCTGTGGGAGTCGGTGGGCTTGTAGTGGATGTTTGTTGAAAGCCGATCGCTATTTCTACTCTGACTAGCACGTGGCACTGGTAGCAATCCTGAGATTACTACCTTTGAGGTGCTATTTTTTAATTTACCTCCTAACTCCCTATATTCAGCATTTAGGACCTCATCCCATTTTTTACCTATATCGTTGGTACCTATATGCACCACGACAACTGGCTGTTCACCCTCCCCCTCCAGAATGCCCTGCAGCCGCTCCGAGATATCCTTGACCCTTGCACCAGGGAGGCAACATACTATCCTGGAGTCTTGTTTGCGGCCACAGAAACGCCTATCTATTCCTCTTACAATAGAATCCCCTATCACTATAGCTCTCCCGCTCTTTTTCCTCCCGTCCCATGCAGCAGAACCACCCATGGTGCCAGGAAGTTGGTTGCTGCTTCCTTCCCCCGATAAACCATCCTCCCCAACAGTATCCAAAGCGGTATATCTGTTTGAGAGGGGGATGGCCACAGGGGGCCCCTGCACTACCTGCCTGCACCTGCTACTCTGCCCCATGTACTGGCACCGGTTCTCATGGAAGGTCAGTTGAGAGAGGTGAACCGGGACAGGTTTGTTAAGAATTTGCTTGAGCATCTCAGACAGATCCATTGGTAGGCTGCCAGTAACATGGGGAAGCAACATTGTAGAAATTGTTTACTGCTTGAGCCTCAGAGGTACCACAAGTGGAAGATCGGAGATCAAGTAATGGTTAGAAATTTCGCCAGGGTAGGGATTTTTGAACCGCTGTACATGGGACCATACAGTATCGTGGATAGGGCGAGTCCGATGGTATATGCGGTCAAAATGTCCCGACGCACTAAGTGGTTCCATATCAATCAGTGGAAGCTTTTGAACCTTGAGGAAAGAGCTGATAAGAGGAGGAAATAGCATGGAGTGGTGAGCTGCGCTACCGGTGTGGGTCTCCAGCCCATAATCTGGGACTGTGAGGAGCCCACAGAGGGACCAGTCATTCCGCCTGTGGGAGCAGGAGTGAGAAGGAGTGCCAGGATCCCACAGCCAAGGGTGCCGTGGACGCCTCCTTATACACCGGTAAACGAAGGAAGCCAGAGTCGTAAGAGGCCCAGGATCGAGGATACCTGGTGTGGCCACCAGGAGACGGGTGGCACTGTACATAACTTCTTTCTCTCCTGTCTGTTGCCTTAGCTTGTCTGTATAGTTTGGATTTGTATTGATGCTGTGGATACCAAATGTAATCGTGTGTAGCTGCGTCTGGAAAGGTGAGGCATCACCCAAGGACAACATTGCATTCTGTATGTTTTCAGGGAACGCCTAAGAACAAGATGAAGTCAGCCATGGTAGTCCTGATCGTCATGATTAAAGCCAGCATGAGTCACAGAGGCGACACCGAGGAATCAGTTGTCTTCGGCTGCACCAGCGGAGACGGACCGACCGTAACCACTGGAGGAGGCTCGAAGGATGGGGCGAGCGTCTATCTCCACGAGGGAAGATGGCCTGGATGGCTGGGGTCGAATTCCACCCGGTATTCCAGCCATGACGAGTTCACCTATGGTGAAGCGTCCATCCCATGCCCGAGAATAGGGGTTACCGCCTCCCGGGTTAGGATAACAGAGGGTAAATGGGTGTGCCTTAGCTGTAGGGGACACATTCCACTGGGAAGGTGGTGGTGGCTCAGGAAACTGAGCACGGATACAGGGGACCAGACAGCTGACTGGGAAAGACTAAGTAATGACACGTACCGGACGATCACGGGTTCTCAGGGAGGAGTGAATGTGTGTTGGGATAAGTGGTGCGAATCCGAGGAAGGGATTTATGTGTGTATGTCGGGTCAGAAAAGATCTGCCCAGCGGATGTGTCGATTGCGTTTAGCTGGCGATGGCAGGACCCCGGGGGTGGGATCGGTTGGGATCGGAGTGTGGACTCCTGTGTGATCCCAAAACCCCCGAACACCATCAATGCCACAGAGCTCATCTCATACACCAGGAAGCCCCCACCCAGAGCCTCGGCGGTACAGATGACTGTAGATGGGTGTCCCACCACCACCAGGGGTCCAGGGAATGGGTTGGTGTTAATCCCTACTGACAAGCTGTTGTTTCAGAACGTGCACTACACCGTGGCATCTGTGATCCTGAACCTGACTGAAGTCCATCTGCCTGTGTGGTGTCCAAGGAAGACGGAGAAGCTTTATGAAGCTCTGTTAAAAGTGATATTTCAGGAATTTTATGAACTGGACTATGGAAATGTAGAGAAAGAACAGCTTTATAATCTGAATGTTGGGGGCAGTGTGGGGTCCGGGAGGCAGAGAAGAGAGACCTGGAATGATGTAGCCACAGCGTTCAGTACAGGAACGGGTATTATTAATAGTATGGATGATGCACAGCTCCAGATGCAGATCACTGGGTTAAAGAACCAACTGCGTAAGATTCTAGGGGAAGAGAATACAGTGGTGGGTTCAGAGCTTCATGAGGACCAGGCAATGACTGTTCATTTAAAAGGAGGTCATTGCGGAGCTGGAGAGGTACACAAAAACTGTTAATGATTTGATACGGGAGGACAGGAACGCCTCAGAGCAGGTTGCACGGAATGAGGTGTGTGTGTTGTATGGAGCATGGTTGCTGGGCGAGGGCTGCAGTAACCTGGAGGACCTGAGGCAAGGTCATGTCCCTTCATGGTTAAGCAACAAGCATCTCGCCGCGCTGCACCCGTATAGCAATTCGTTCAGCCCGTGCCAGCTTTGTTTAGCCTCTGAAGCCTACCCTGTCCCTGTAGATTGCGGGCGGTCCAACCGTACTATGTGGAGCATTTCGGGTACCCGATTCCTTTTCTGCCGGAACACCTCACTGAGTTAATAAAGAGCGTTGAGCTCTCCCAGAAACATTTTTACACTTTAGAGCAAAAGACAGTAGAAGCGGGGGAGGAGATCAAAGGGATTGTCTCGCCACCATGGTGGGACTTCGGTCTGAGTTTAGAGATTCCTCCCTGGATCCACATCTGTTCCCATGCATTAGTTATCATACAATTGTTGCTTGTAAGCTACTTGTTTTACACCAGCTGCAGGCGATGGAGCCAGATGATCCAAGCGCGGTGGCAAGGGGTGTTAGATCGATCTGGAAAGGTGTAATTGATTTGTGTTGATGATGGTTTCTCCCTGCAAAACCTGTAATGTACCAAAGTTCTGTAAGCAAGTGTATTGTATTCTGGTTATAGTTTTGCACTCTGTATTGAGCAATGTGCACTGTTGCATTTTTGTAATGTGTTACCACCTGTCAATGCTGTACTGTGTGATGTGCGCGGTGACTTTTTGGTAACGTCCTGAGGATCTTATTAATGTTCTGTATTTTGACTTGAAGTTTGTCGGTGGGAATTGGAACCCAGCCGCTGATGTTTTGACTCGGTAAAAGGGAACTATGACACGCAGTAAGGGGTACAGTTCCGGGGTTTTAAAATGTAAAATAAGGGATACAGCTTCACTTGTGGGAGGCTTTGGCCTTTGCTCTCTCATCGAGTGATGCTTTGTGGGAAGAAAAGCATCAAATGGGGGACTGAAGAGATCGCAAAATCTCTGAAGAATGGACTCAGTCGAGAATATTTTGTGGACTTTATGGGATTTTTCTGAGGGTATTTTCCCTGTTATGGGATTGCCCTGTGCAGATACGTGAAAGACTGGTTTTGTTAAAACTCCAGAAAATGCATGGCAGTTGGCTGTGACAAAAGGACTGTCAGTCATCCAGAATGTATGGGTTCGCCCGACAGTCCTGGAAAAAGGAAGGGGGCCATTGAACTTGATTAGAAAAGCCACTCTAATATGCAAAGCACTTCTCACCTCCATCTCAGAAGAGAAGCAGAACAATGAACCCACTGGCCTCAGCCAGCCAAAAGGGAGCCAGTTTTTTTTTTCCCAACACAAAGACCGAAAGATATGTCCCAGACTTAGGGTCATTAATCCAATACGCATGGGTCCGAGGATGACTCATCACAGATTAAGCACCGGAGTGCTTAGAAGCAAATGGATTTTAAAGATTGGCGGGAAAAGATAGGGACTACTATAAAGATAGGCTCTTTTCCACCACTCTCTCTCTCTCTCGCTCCCTGCTCCTACAAGATCGAACTAACAAGAAGTACCAGAGAAGCCGACGAGCAGAGCGATTGAAACTGACCGCGTGTGGGGCAAGCATAGGCCCTCAAAAGTGAAGCTTTTGGGCTATTCCGAGGGTGGGAGCTTCATTTGGTTCAGCCAGGTGAAGGGGTTTATGCGACTGGGTAATTCGTTGATAGGGGTGGAATTATAGTCCACCATAGCAACAAGGGAATTACTGCTTGTTATAGTCCCCAGTTTTGTACTGTATGTATGTTGATTGTAATTGGGATTTTATTCTCCACAGGGACAGTGATTTTGTTTAGTAGTGCATGTTTTAGCCAGTGTATGTTAGACCAAATAAATACAAGTTTGATTTTTCACCGAAGCATTCCTGTCCGTGACTTATTTCATTTACACTCTGAATAATAATTCCCGGGTATAGAACTTTTGTAAGGTGGGGGCGATTCGAACCGTCCGTCTAGCAATTGGGCTAGGATCAAAAACCGCTTACATCTCTTGGCGACCAGCGGCAGGACTTGGGTTAAAGGAGTGTAAAAAACCACTTACACTATTTTCTTTCAGTCTATAAAATATTTTTGTTTAAGTCTGATTTGTCCTTGCATATGACCAGTTAGCCACTTTGGCTTTGTTTTACATTGTGACCTTCTTTTGACTCTGGGGATATACTTGGATTCCTTTTTGATGAGAATGATTTTAAAGTATTCCATTTTTGTTATGTATTGGTGATATCCCTCGCCTAATGCATTGCTCAATCAACTTGATTCAAGTCCTCCACCACCTTTGCAAATTTAGCCCTCTTGAAATCTGGAATTAACATTAAATTTTTAGATACTTTCTTTTGCCTGATAGTTAAATCTCAGGTAGAAGTAGTAGTTTAAGAGCCAAGTTGAATCTAATAATATTGAGATCACTGTTGCTCAGGCTTTCCCCCAACAAGGAAGTCTGTGTCTGTTACTGCATCTGGGTCACTACTAAAACTAAATCAAGTAACTAATTATCCCTAGTATCCTCACTAACATATTAGGAAACTGTCATGTATGATATCTACAAATCTTTCAGTTGTTCTGCCCTGAATATTAGCCAAAAAAAAATGTGCTTTTATATAGCACCTTTCACATCCTCAGGACCTCCCAAAGCATTTTATAGCCAATGAGGTACTTTTGAAATTTAGCTGCTGTTGTAGTGTAGGAAATGCTCACCATTGGACCAATGGCTGCTTGGTAAATTAAAACTTCTCATTGCACAGATATTTTCTGATTCAGATCCCTTCTGATTTATACCCAAAGTGCCCCTTGACCTGAAGGCCTATAAGAAGTTTTTTTTAAATTTGTTTATTGGATGTGGGCATCGCTGGCAAGGCCAGCATTTATTGCCCATCACTAACTGCCCTTGAGAAGATGGTGGTGAGCCACCTTCTTGAACTGCTGCAGTCCGTGTGGTGAAGGTACTTCCACAGTGCTGTTAGGTAGGGAGTTCCAGGATTTTGACCCAGCGACGATGAAGGATCGGTGATATACTTCTAAGTCAGGATGGTGTGTGACTTGGAGGGGAACTTGGAGGTGGTGGTGTTCCCATGCGCCTGCTGCCCTTGTCCTTCTAGGTGGAAGAGGTCGCGGATTTGGGAGGTGCTGCCGATAGAAGCCTTGGCGAGTTGCTGCAGTGCATCTTGTAGATGGTACACACTGCAGCCATGGTACGCCGGTGGTGGAGAGTGAATGTTTAAGGTGGTGGATGGGGTGCCAATCAAGCGAGCTGCTTTGTCCTGGATAGTGTTGAGCTTCTTGAGTGTTGTTGGAGCTGCACTCAACCAGGCAAGTGAAGATTATTCCATCACACTCCTTACTTGTGCCTTGTAGATGGTGGAAAGGCTTTGGGGAGTCAGGAGGTGAGACACTCGCCGCAGAATACCTAGCCTCGTGACCTGCTCTTGTTGCCACAGTATTTATGTGGCTGGTCCAGTTAAGTTTCTGGTCAATGGTGATGATGGTGGGGGTTTCAGCGATGGTAATGCTGTTGAATGTCAAGGGGAGGAGGATAGACTCTGCTTGTTGGAGATAGTCATTGCCTGGCACTTCTGTAGCACGAATGTTACCTGCCACTTATCAGCCCAAGCCTGAACATCGTCCATGTCTTGTTGCATGCGGGCATGGACTGCTTCATTATCTGAGGAGTTGTGAATGGCGCTGAACACTGTGCAGTCATCAGCAAACATCCCCATTTCTGACCTTATATTGGAGGGAATGTCAATGATGAAGCAGTTGAAGATGGTTGGGCCTAGGACACTGCCCTGAGGAACTCTTGCAGCGATGTCCTGGGGCTGTGATGATTGACCTTCAACCACCACAACCATCTTCCTTTGTGCTATGTGTGACTCCATAGATCAATTTGGGTCAATACAAATCAAACTGAATTGAATCTGTTGATTCAGGCCAGTTCACTTACCCTGTCAGGCAGCAGACAATGGAGGCAACAAGCAAGTAGAACCAATGGGTAGGGGGGAGTAGAATCTTTGAATCATAGAATGGTTACAGCATAGAAGGAAGCCATTCGGCCTTTCGAGTTCATGCCGGCTCTCTGCAAGAACACTTCAGCTAGTCCCACTCCCCCGCCCTTTCTCCGTAGCCTTGCAAATGTTTTTCCTTCAGGTATTTATCCAATTCTTTTTTGAAGGCCATGATTGAGTCCGCCTCCACCACCCTTTCAGGCAGTGCATTCCAGATCCTAACCACTCGCTGCATAAAAAAGTTTTTCCTCATGTCGCCTTTGGTTCTTTTGCCAATCAAGTTAAATCTGTGTCCTCTGGTTCGCGGCCCTTCCACCAATGAGTAACTTCTCTTTGGACACTATATTTAAGAATTGGTGTAAGGAGTTTAACTTGCTTTTTACAGGTTGGAGATAACTGCTCGTACTAATTCAGGAAAAACTCCCATTTCCAAAACTAGATGATGCGGGTAATTCTGGTGTCAACTTCCCTATTTTACGGAAGGAGATCAAATGACCCGTTAATTCCTAGCACACTAGCCAGTTTAGTTGGTTACTAATTCCTCAGAACTGCTCCCGCTCCACCGGCATTACTTTACTTGTAGTCAGAGAAAGAAGCTGCAAATAAAAGTTAAGACAGCGAATAAAATTCCGTTCCCCTCCGACCCGTATCTCCCTCCACTGCCAAAGGCTTCTGCACCTTGCCTCCATAATATAGAAGTCACAATCTCACATCATCATCCAAATTCTCTAAGGTCCAACCATTCACATAAATGAACTTTGAAGTTTGTTGTCGAAGAATTTTTACTTTTCAGAACAAGATTCAGCAAAAGCTTACAATAATTTCAGAGAGTCTAGCTGCCATTATTTCATATCACTGTGTCCACCTTTTGTGACAAGTAGCTAACTTGCTTTGGCTCTTAAACTATTACTTCTACAAGGTTATCCTTGGAGGAACAGGGCTGTAACCCTCTTCCACCTCTCCCAGGTCCACATGCTCACTAGTGCTCAGTGGCTCACTCAGTGTAAACCCTTCTTCCGCCCAAGTGGATGTATCTCAGCTAGTGCTGAGGCAGGTAAGATGCTATCATGTAGTTGATAAGGGTGGGGCAATGGTTGTGGATCTTGGTGAGCCTCACTGTTCAGTCGAGTGCCTGGTCTCTTTCTCAAAATCATCCCGGAGATTTAAAAAACAGAACATTTGATACAACTGTGTTAATACTTCTGTGACACCTTGCAGAGATAGTGGTTGAATGCATGGTCATTGCGATACTTTGACAATCCATATGAAGCTGAAATGACCTATTTTCTCTCTCTCCTACATTCACTTCTCTGTGTCTGCCTATGAGCTGCAAAGCCCCCTCCTTGTGCACACCAGATTCATGTTCCTTCTCCAGTTGCAGTTTTTGGCATTGATTAAACACTACTTTTCCTTGACAATGAGAGAACATAGAGTTAAAGGACTATGACTGGCAAGGACACTTCTTATGGACAATATCTCTGCAGGCTTACCATTCGTGTCAGATTTCCAGGTGCAGGTTCCTTTGAAGCACCTCTTTTTCAAGATGATCAAAACTCATTGCGGCATGCAGTAGGGGTTCTCACAGTGATTTACTGTTAACATGATGCATTGTTTCCAAAGGTTCCCCTTGAATAGGTCAGTTTTTCTGTTATTCAGGGAATGACACCAAGGCAGCATAAGAGGTAAGGAGGTGAGTCATCCTTCTATCATTCCTACAAGATGTGCATTGAAAACAGCACCTTCATTTACCTTGGCCAACCTTGTAAGGTCATTAAGCCTCTTCCTATACTGTGAATGGTTTTGGGGGTGGTGGAGTTTGCACTAGCTGCCTCCGCAATCTCCCTCCATAAAGCTGGCACCAGCCTCTTATGTGGTTTCCTATACTCAGCCCACAGGATTCTGCCACTTATGACCATTTACTTCTACCAGCAACACATCAGCAGATGAATCAGATAACCTGGAGTCCTTCTTGAGGCTGACACCTCTGTTGCAGCTCCTTCTTCAGTCATTAATGCCTCGATTTGAAAATTCTCATCATTGTTTTCAAATCCCTCCGTGGCCTCGCCCCTCCCTATCTCTGTAATCTCCTCCAGCCCCACAACCCACCCCCCACAAGATATCTGTGCTCCTCTATATAGTAATCTGGGATGTTAGGATTAAGGTTATCCACCAGGTGGTGCTGTAGCCGATGCTGCTACTAAGGTCAGAGGTTTGCTTCCTGTTAAGGTCAGAGGTTTGCTTCCTGTATAGGTCAGCACAGGGTGGAATGCCAGGATGCTGATGCAGGTTGTCTGTAAATGTGTTTCCCAGTTGTTAATAAAGTACTCATGTTAATCCTAACATCTAGCCTCTTTGAGTTCCTTGTTCCACTTTTTGGATTTATCACACTCTAATTCTGCCCTCTTGAGCATCCCTGATTATAATCACTCAACCATTGGTGGCTGTGCCTTCTGTTGCCAAGGCCCTAAGCTCTGGAATTTGCTCCCTAAACCTCTCTGCCTCGCTACCTCTCTTTCCTCCTTTAAGATGCTCCTTAAAACCAACTCTTTGACCAAAATTTTGGTCACCTGCCCTAATTTCTCCTTATGTGTCTCAGTGTCAAATTTTTTGTCTTATAATACTCCTGTGAAGCGCTTTGGGACGTTTTACTACGTTAAAGGCGCTATATAAATCCAAGTTGTTGTTGTTATTGTGGCTCTTTTCAGCTGCTCAATGCACAAAATAACATGTTATCCTTTAATCAACGGCAGTATTTTCAATTCCCCTCCCAACTACTAGGGGTTTCACTCCCACCATCCCACCCGGCATACTTAATGAAGCTCTTCTGAGGAAAGTTAAGTGGGTAAGTGGTGGAACACACCAAGGTCCTACTCCCCTGCTAACCCACTTGCAGGGCTAATCCAGCTTTGATACGTCTTCCTCTTTTAGATGCAGATCAACCGTCAGTACATTTCCAGCATTTTCTATGTTTGTTTCTAATTTCCATTATTTTCAAATTTTCTTTTGATCCCTGACTTTTTCTGCCTTTATATCTTCCCGTTCTTCAATGTCAGTGACAATTCTTCAGGTTAGCACGTGCCTAACTGACAATTTGAGGGTTTTGGAGTCCAATGCCACTCTGTGCAATACATCAGTCTAGCAGCAGATGAAAGAGGAGGAGGTGGACAGGATGTTGTTTTATCCCTTCCCTATTGCTCGAATTCCAGCTTAGCTGTGAACTGAGAAAATTCATTAGACATACCAATAGATGGATTAGAATGTTAGCTGCCACTTGTAACCATGGAAACTCAATTAGGTTAGTGTTCACAAGGCTCATCCTGTCAGTTGTGAAGCATTTAGACCTCCAAGCCAAAGTTCCTTTGTCCCTAGCTAGAACAGCCACCAATGACAAAAAACATTCTGTCTATCATGATCGTAAAAAGTGAAGGCTCATACAATCCATTTCACTAACACTAAAGTTTAGAGGGCTCTGCAATCATCAGTCACACTATATTCAAACATCATGTATTGATTTGGTGTGTATGTGGTCTCTTTGAACTGTGTATAACTGCTTGAAGTGGAAGTACCACACAATCAAAATGTATTAAATGTGATGTGCGGGGCTATGAAAAACACTGTGATGCTTCAAAGGTATTAAAAATCAGAAATAATGATCGAAAATAGCAACTTGCTTTCTTATCTAGTAAATTAAAACAAAAATCCCCCACAAATTATAGACTGCTAATGAGAAGTCAGGTTCTGTGTTCCATTAACTTCATCCCCTAATGCAAAGGGGAATAGTTATTTTTTATTTTCTGTGTAGATTACAGCCTGTTGAGTTAGCAGCTGGGATCATCTGAGCACCTAGCCTCTAAAGATCAATCACTCCTTCGCTTAGTCTGCTTAAGGATGTCTTGTAGTTTGCTTTTAACTGAAGTTGCCTTTCAGCCAGCCTCAGAAGGTGAAAGCCTTCTTATGCCTCTACAGATGTTTACAGGCTAATTTCTCCCAAACGTACAATGACATTTCATTAAACTGATGCTGACTGCTCTCACATATTCTCAAAATCAAAGGTCAGCAGCTATTCCTTTTAGCCTTTAGAAGGTCCCTGCCTATTAAGAGAGTGCTTTGTAGTAGTCCCTGTGAGGATTGGAAACCAGCTGTTCAGCGCCCATGAGAGTACGTGTATCTCACAAATCTACATTGTATGACATGAAAGTTTTCCAATTTTTCCAAGATCTAAGGGAAGGTTAGAGCAGTTTTGATTTGTATATCTAAATTTTTTATCTTTTATATCCCCACAGAGAGCCTCAGTCTTTCAAACTCATTTGCGTCAATACATATCGGATAACAAACAGCTCATGCAACTTTTATCAGAATGCAGCCTTCAAAAGATTCATAGACCATTAACAGGCAGTGCAATCTGATTTTAGTTTTTAATGATTATATTTATCATCTCATCTTTATATAAATGAAAAAGAAAAGCACTGTGACGTAATAAAACTCACTACGCACTTGGTTTGAGCATAAAGCAAGGCTTTAATCAACTTGTTTCAGAACATGGAAGTCTAGTTGTACTTCACTAGATCCTTGTCTTACAAAATGTCCCTGAAAAGCTGGGGCCAACGCCCGAGTATTTATACTCCTTGGACGGTGCCATCAGCTGGCCGTCCAGTATTATTTCATAGGTAGTTTCTCGATGATGACATTATTTATGACATTCTTCCTGCCTAAAAGATTTGGAAGGCCGACGACTTCCTCTTAATGGATTAGGTGGACCACGAATAGCTGCAGTCTTTTAGGTTTTTGTTTATGGCCAGAAGGCACGTCTCCCCGGACTGTGTCTTGGTCCCTGGGCTGCTTGATCCATGCCGGTGGATCGACAGGGCCCGTGTTGCTCTGATCGACCCGAGGGAGGCTGGGGAGACCGTGACTCCGGGTGCGGGTCCCCACATGCGCAGAACTGGCATCGTCCCGTTGGTTAGCCGGAGATTGACCGGCGTCCTGGCCCGGGGAGGCCATCCCACGGGGAGCGCTTGGCTCCCCGAGCAGATCCGGCGGGGCAGCCGGCAGATCCCTCGATGTCCCAGGTAGGGCGTCATCCTCGGGGGAGCGCAGAGTGTCGGCCTCATCCCTGCGGGTCCCTCCATCAGTCGGGTCCGCAGAACCAGCCGGACAGGGAGCCAAATCCCAGAGCGAAACATTGGAATCCCGGCCATCCGGGTACCGCACGTGGACATACGTGGGGTTGAAGTCTGTAAGCTCTACCTCGTCGACTAGAGGATCGGTTTTCGACGATCGGATGAATCTTCGGAGCAGCATGGGGCCAGGAGCTGCCAACCATGATGGCAGCGACGCTGGAAGCTGAAGAATCACTCGTGAGGTGTGACATTGGTAGAAGTAGAAAGGACAGACCTGATGGAATGCAATGCGTCAGGGAGCAGATTCCCACTGCTGGTCTGGTAGATTGCGTGACCTCAGAGCAAGAAGAACAGCATTCCAAATGATAGCATTGTATCTCTCAAACTGTCCGTTACCGATGGGATGGTACGGTGTCGTTTTACTTGTGGCGATTCCCCATTGGGAGAGATAACTTTTGAGTTCGCTTGACATGAAGGAGGGACCCCGATCAGAGTGGATAAGATTGGCCATGCCGAAAAGGGAAAAGACTTGATCAAGGCATTTGATCACTGTGGAAGTAAGCATATTGGGACAGGGGAAAGCAAAGGGAAAGCGTGAATATTCGTCCACCATAGTCAGTAAGTAGGTGTTCCGCATTGAGGAAGGCAATGGCCCTTTAAAGTCAATGCTGAGTCGCTGCATAGGCTGCATAGCGTGTATGAGCGAGCCATCTGATGGACGGAAGAATTGCGGTTTTAACTGCGCACAAATTTTACAGGAGGAGCACGTTCTTTTCACATCTTCTGTAGAAAATGGGAGATTTTTAGATCGCACAAAGTGCAACATATGGGTAACGCCAGGATGGCATAAGTCAGTATGAAGATCCGCCAGAGTTGAAGTTCACATAGAAGAGCAGAATGCCCGCGTGAGGGTATCCGGGGCCACATTCTCTTTGCTGGGTCGATAATGTATGGTGTATCCAAAGGCAGCCAATTCCATCCTCCAGAGTTGTATTTTGTTATTCTTGATCTTAGTGCATTTCCGGTTATCCAGCATAAAGGCCACAGAGCGCTAATCAGTTATAAGTGTGAAATGGCGACGAGCGAGAAAATGACTCCATTTAAGTATGGCTTCGATGATGGCCGTAGCCTCCTTCTCGACAGGAGGATAATGGAGCTCGCTACCCTGCAAAGTTCTGGACAGAAATGCAACGGGTCGACCACCTTGACTCAAGGTAGCAGAGATTGCCACATCTGATGCATCGCACTCGACCACGAAAGGAAGATTTTCATCAATGGAACGAAGCGTGGCTTTTTCCAGTTGTCGCTTGAGGAGGGTGAAAGCTGAAATAGCCGTTGCCTCCAATGGAAATGACTTTGCATGAAGCAGGGGCTGGATCTTGTCGGAGAAGTGGGGTATCCATTTTGCATAATAGGCGAACATGCCGAGTGCCCGATGAAGAGAGCTGAGATTCGTAGGGGGAGGGAGCTCCTGAAGCAGACGAAGTCGCTCCAGATCTGGTTTGATGACACCGTTGCCCACCCAGTAGCCAAGGATGTTGACTGAAGGTACTGATTTCACAGATTTGGACTAATTTAAGGTTAAGTTGCGACGATGGAGAACGTCAAAAAATTTCTGGAGGTTGGCATCATGCTCCTTCTGGTCATGACCAGCAATGGTGATATTATCCAGATATGGATTGACTAAGCTATCCATTGCCCATTGAAAGACGGCCACCCCATTGGTAACCCCAAATTGAAGGCGAGAAAACTCGAAAAGCCGACCATTGGCCTCAAAGGCCATATACTTTTTGTCAGAGTCCTTTAACGGTACTTGATGATATCTGCTCTTTAAATCAAAAGTTGAAAATACCTTGTAGTTGGCAAGGTTATTGACCATGTCATCGATGCATCATAGTGGGTAGGCATCCAGGTCGGTATACTTGTTAATAGTTTGCGAGTAATCGATGCAAAAACGTTTCTTGGGTTGCTTCAGAGGATTTTTAACAATGACGACTTGAGCCCGCCAGGAAGGTGAACATGGCTCAATGATACCGTCAGCTAGAAGGCGAGAAATTTATGCCTCGATAATGGCTCGATCATCTTGGCTGAAACATCGTGATTTAGTGATTTTGGGCTTACATCGGGGGGAAAGATTGGCAAACAAGGCGGGCCAAAACGATACTTTGGAAATAGTAAGCTCCGGCTTTGACTCTCCAAACTCGAAAGTGAGTCTTTTGTGTTGTTTCTGGAAATCCTGTCCCAGGAGCACATCACTGCATAGGTTCTTGAGCACCCTGAGCTGGGTGGAGAAATAAGTGCGGCCATTGAGAATAAGGTCGACAAGACAAAAGCCGGAAGAATTGGTGGTCAGTGTCGTCAGAGCCATTGCTATTTCCCTATCCAAGGGGTAAATACGCAGTTTTGACTTACTGACAGCCCGCTCACTAATGAAGCTGTCAGAGCTGCATGAGTCGATTAGTGCACTCAAAATGAGTCCATTTACCAAAACCTTTGTGGCTGCATGGGACAAACTTTGGGGAAAAACAGCTGTGATAGGAGGAGGGGCAGCTTTACCCTTGACAGATGTAACCTTAGTAGTGGTTCTTGGGGGAGGAGCAGTTTTATAGATTGCAGCTGTAACTTTAGTAGTGGCTCTTGGGGGAGGAGCAGTTTTATAGATAGTAGCTGCAAAACTAAGAGGAGCTCTCGACCGGTATACCTTAGAAAAGTGGCCTTTCTTATTAACAGCGGCTCTTGACTGGCATACCTTAGAAAAGTGACCTTTCTTGCTGCAATGATTGCAGGTCGCGTTACGAGCAGGACAAAATTTCCTATAATGGAATGCACCTCCACAGAAGAAACACTTCCTTCCAGATTGCCAAGATGCCACTAGGGCGGGGTCGCCATCAGTGTAGGTTTCTAGGGTAGGGTTGTCATCAGCCGGGTTGGAGTCGTCATCCGTGAGGGCTTCCGCCCGAGGCCTATCGAAGGGGTCACTAAAAGAAATAGCAGCAGCCCGTGCACATGGTGAAAGATAGGTGTCTGCATTCCTCTTTGCTAAGTCCAGAGAACATGCCTGGTCATAGGCAGCCTGTAACTTAAGGGTTTTATTCTCCAACAGACGCTGACTTATGAAGGGAGATGCAAACCCATTAATAAAGGAATCACGAATTAACTCCTCCTGTTACTGCTCAGCTGTAACAGCTTTAAGGTTACAATCCTTGCTGAGCCTGCAAAGTTTCTGAAGGAATTTGTCAAGTGATTCCTTGGGTTGTTGTCGAGTTGTGGCCAGTAGATGCCGAAAAAAAATTTCATTTGGGGACTTGACATATAGCTGCTGAAGTATTTGGATAGCGGCGTCATAGTCCACACAGTCTTCGATATAATCAAACACATGAGTGGATACATAATTAGCAAGTATTTCTAATTTATCAGGAACATTTTCACCACACACCCTGAGGAAGTTGCTGAAAGTACGATACCAGTGTTTCCATACCTTAGCAGCTGTAAGTGAATTCGTGTCCAGGTCAAGACGGGCGGGTCTGAGTAGTTTCTCCATGATGGATCGATTACTTGTCTGAGTTCCCTTCTGTGGTTCAAGTCATAGCTGGCTGTTCCTGAAATCACCCAAAGCGTGGAGTCGATATCAAGTTGTTTAAATTGACGTAATAAAACTCACTACGCACGTGGTTTGAGCATAAAGCAAGGCTTTAATCAACTTGTTTCAGAACATGGAAGTCTAGTTGTATCCATTAGCTCCTTGTCTTACAAAATGTCCCTGGCAAGCTCGGACCAACGCCCGAGTATTTATACTCCTTGGACGGTGCCATCAGCTGGCCGTCCAGTGTTATTTCATAGGTAGTTTCTCGATGATGAGATTTATGACATTCTTCCTGCCTGAAAGATTTGGAAGGCCGACGACTTCCTCTTAACGGATTAGGTGGACCACGAATAGCTGCAGTCTTTTAGATTTTTGTTTATGGCCAGAAGGCACGTCTCCCTGGACCGTGTCTTGGTCCCTGGGCCACTTGATCCGTGCTGGTGGATCGACAGGGCCCGTGATCCTCTGATCAACCTAAGGGAGGCTGGGGAGATCGTGACTCCGGGTGCGGGTCCCCACAGGCACAGAACTGGCATCGTCCCGTTGGTTAGCCAGAGATTGACCGGCGTCCTGGCCCGGGGAGGCCATCCCACAGGGAGTGCTCGGCTCCCTGAGCAGATCCGGCGGGGCAGCCGGCAGATCCCTCGATGTCCCAGTTAGGGCGTCATCCTCGGGGGAGCACAGAGCATCGGCCTCATCCCTGCGGGTCCCTCCATCAGTCGGGTCTGCGGAACCGGCCGGACAGGGAGCCAGGTCCCGGAGCGAAACGGTGGACTCCCGGCCATCCGGGTACCGCACGTGGGCATACGTGCGGTTGAAGTCTGTAAGTTCTACCTCGTCGACTAGAGGATCGGATTTCGATGATCGGACGAATCTTCGGAGCAGCATGGGGCCAGGAGCTGCCAACCATGACGGCAGCGACGCCGGAAGCTGAAGAATTGCTCGTGCGGTGTGACATTGGTAGAAGTACAAAGGAGAGACCTGATGGAATGCAACACATCAGGGAGCATTGTTTCCCACTGCTGGTCTGGTAGATTGGGTGACCTCAGCGCAAGACGAACAGCGTTCCAAATGATAGCACTGTATCTCTCAACCTGTCTGTTACCGATGGGATGGTAAGGTGTCGTTTTACTTGTGGCGATTCCCCGTTGGGAGAGATAACTTTTGAGTTCGCTTGACATGAAGGAGGGACCCCGATCAGAGTGGATGAGATTAGCCGTACCGCAAAGGGAAAAGACTTGATCAAGGCATTTGATCACTGTGGAAGTAAGCATATTGGGACAGGGGAAAGCAAAGGGAAAGAGTGAATATTCGTCCACCATAGTCAGTAAGTAGGTGTTCCGCATTGAGGAAGGCAATGGCCCTTTAAAGTCAATGCTGAGTCGCTGCATAGGCTGCATAGGGTGTATGAGCGAGCCATCTGATGGACGGAAGAATTGCGGTTTTAACTGCGCACAAATTTTACAGGAGGAGCACGTTCTTTTCACATCTTCCGTAGAAAATGGGAGATTTTTAGGTCGCACAAAGTGCAACATACGGGTAACGCCAGGATGGCATAAGTCAGTATGAAGATCCGCCAGAGTCGAAGTTGACATAGAAGGGCAGAATGCCCGCGTGAGGGTATCCGGGGCCACATTCTCTTTGCCGGGTTGATAATGTATGGTGTATCCAAAGGCAGCCAATTCCATCCTCCAGAGTTGTATTTTGTTATTCTTGATCTTAGTGGGTTTCCGGTTATCCAGCATAAAGACCACGGAGCGCTGATCGGTTATAAGTGTGAAATGGCGACGAGCGAGAAAATGACTCCACTTATGTACGGCTTCGATGATAGCTGTAGCCTCCTTCTCGACAGGAGGATAATGGAGCTCGCTACCCTGCAAAGTTCTGGACAGAAATGCAACGGGTCGACCACTTTGATTCAAGGTAGCAGAGATCGCCACATCCGATGCATCGCACTCGACCACAAAAGGAAGATTTTCATCAATGGAATGAAGCGTGGCTTTTTCCAGTTGTCGCTTGAGGAGGTTGAAAGCTGAAATAGCCGTTGCCTCCAATGGAAATGACTTTGCATGAAGCAGGGGCTGGGTCTTGTCGGAGAAGTGGGGTATCCATTTTGCATAATAGGCGAACATGCCGAGTGCCCGGTGAAGAGAGCCGAGATTCGAAGGGGGAGGGAGCTCCTGAAGCGGACGAAGTCGCTCCGGATCCAGTTTGATGACACCGTTGCCCACCCAGTAGCCAAGGATGTTGACTGATGGTACTGATTTCACAGATTTGGACTAATTTAAGGTTAAGTTGTGACGACGGAGAACGTCAAAACATTTCTGGAGATTGGCATCATGCTCCTCTGGTCATGACCAGCAATGGTGATATTATCCAGATGTGGATTGACTAAGCTATCCATTGCCCATTGAAAGACGGCCACCCCATTGGTAACCCCAAATGGAAGGCGACAAAACTCGTAAAGCCGACCATTGGCCTCAAAGGCCATATAGTTTTTGTCAGTATCCTTTAACGGTACTTGATGATATCTGCTCTTTAAATCAAAAGTTGAAAATACCTTGTAGTTGGCAAGGTTATTGACCATGTCATCGATGCGTGGTAGTGGGTAGGCATCCAGGTCAGTATACTGGTTAATAGTTTGCGAGTAATCGATGCAAAAACGTTTCTTGTGTTGCTTCAGAGGATTTTTAACAATGACGACTTGAGCCCGCCAGGAAGGTGAACATGGCTCAATGATACCGTCAGCTAGAAGGCGAGAGATTTATGCCTCGATAATGGCTCGATCATCTTGGCTGAAACATTGTGATTTAATGACTATGGGCTTACATCGGGGGGAAAGATTGGCAAACAAGGCGGGCCAAAACGGTACTTTGGAAGTAGTATGCTCCGGATTTGATCCTCCAAACTCGAAAGTGAGTCTTTTGTGTTGTTTCTGGAAATCCTCTCCCAGGAGCACATCACTGCATCGGTTCTTGAGCACCTCGGTGGAGGTGGAGAAATAAGTGCGGCCATTGAGAATAAGGTCGACAAGACAAAAGCCAGAAGAATTGGTGGTCAGTGTCTTCAGAGCCTTTGCAATTTCCCTATCCAAGGGGTAAATACGCAGTTTTAACTTACTGACAGCCCGCTCAATAATGAAGCTGTCAGAGCTGCATGAATCGATTAGTGCACTCAAAATGAGTCCATTTACCAAAACCTTTGTGGCTGCATGTGATAAACTTTGGGGAAAAACAGCTGTGATAGGAGGAGGGGCAGTTTTACCCTTGACAGCTGTAACCTTAGTAGTGGTTCTTGGGGGAGGAGCAGTTTTGTAGATTGCAGCTGTAACTTTAGTAGTGGCTCTTGGGGGAGGAGCAGTTTTATAGATAGTAGCTGCAAAACTAAGAGGAGCTCTCGACCGGTATACCTTAGAAAAGTGGCCTTTCTTATTAACAGCGGCTCTTGACTGGCATACCTTAGGAAAGTGACCTTTCTTGCTGCAATGATTGCAGGTCGCGTTACGAGCAGGACAAAATTTCCTATAATGGAATGCACCTCCACAGAAGAAACACTTCCTTCCAGATTGCCAAGATGCCACTAGGGCAGGGTTGTCATCAGTGTAGGTTTCTAGGGTAGGGTTGTCATCAGCCGGGTTGGAGTCGTCATCCGTGAGGGCTTCCGCCCGAGGCCTATCGAAGGAGCCACTAAAAGAGATAGCAGCAGCCCGTGCACATGGTGAAAGATAGGTGTCTGCATTCCTCTTTGCTAAGTCCAGAGAACATGCCTGGTCATAGGCAGCCTGTAACTTGAGGGTTTTATTCTCCAACAGACGCTGACGTATGAAGGGAGACGCAATCCCATTAATAAAGGAATCACAAATTAACTCCTCCTGGTACTGCTCAGCTGTAACAGCTTTAAGGTTACAATCCTTGCTGAGCCTGCAAAGTTTCTGAAGGAATTCGTCAAGTGATACCCTGGGTTGTTGTCGAGTTGTGGCCAGTAGATGCCAAGAAAACATTTTATTTGGGGACTTGACATATAGCTGCTGTAGTATTTGGATAGCGGCGTCATAGTCTACACAGTCTTCGATATAATCAAACACATGAGGGGATATGTAATTAGCAAGTATTTCCAATTTATCAGGAACATTTTCACCACACACCCTGAGGAAGTTGCTGAAAGTACGATACCAGTGTTTCCATACCTTAGCAGCTGTAAGTGAATTCGTGTCCAGGTCAAGACGGGCGGGTCTGAGTAGTTTCTCCATGATGGATCGATTACTTGTCTGAGTTCCCTTCTACTGTTCAAGTCGTAGCTGGCTGTTCCTGAAATCATCCAAAGCGTGGAGTCGATATCAAGTTGATTAAATTGACGTAATAAAACTCACTACGCACTTGGTTTGAGCATAAAGCAAGGCTTTAATCAACTTGTTTCAGAACATGGAGGCCTAGTTGTATCCATTAGCTCCTTGTCTTACAAAATGTCCCTGGCAAGCTGTGGCCAACGCCTGAGTATTTATACTCCTTGGACGGCGCCACCAGCTGGCCGTCCAGTGTTATTTCATAGGTAGTTTCTCGATGATGAGATTTATGACACACTTTCCATCTTTACTTCTGTGGGTTCCATCCGAAGCAGATGATGAGTGCAGGGTTGTGACACTGTCACATTATAGTAGCTATAATCGCTCCAGTGAAGATATTATTGATTATCTGTAGAGGATATCAAATAAGATTGTGATCCAGGACAGTAAGGCATCAAGAGAGTTCATATGGCATCAAAAACTGCAACATCAACAATAACAAATTGCATTTCTATAGTGCCCTTCATGTGCAGGAAGACATACCAAAGCATTTAATATTCGGAAGACAAAACAATGGCCATCATGCAGGAGGGGAAGGGGAAAATGGAGAAAGTTGATGGTGAAACCAAAGACAGAGTTTGATTATAACTCTCGGCGGATTTCAGTGGGGGGGTCGAGAAAGTCGCTGGAAAAACTTGAGGTCCGCACTACTTTAAGTCTCAGACCTCATTAACTCCCAGCGCCAGCTTTTAGAGAATTGTGCAGCCCATGGCCTACCGCAGGCTTGATGGTAGGTGTATGGATGAGCCTTCCAGCGGAGAGGTGGGTGGGGGAGTCTGGGGCAGTGGAGGCCCTGACTTTCCTTTGTGCAGCCCAGAGGTGCTGCTCTTGCTCCTCCTGGCCCTACAAAGGAAAGTGAAAAAACATATATGCTTGGGCCTCATCACCTTCCCAGCAGGTCTCAACTCTCTTCAGCTGCGGCAACTTCCCCACTCAGGCCTGAGTTAAAATCGCAGTTGGGACCCGATGACATCATCGGACCCTAACCTGCATATTTAAAAAAGGCCCCTGTCAGCTTTGGGTGGCTGGCTTATCCTGAGTAAGATTTGCAGTCAAGGGGATCCAGGTGCTTTCCCTTGGATAAGTAAATCAGAACAGTTTAAGTGCCCACCCGTCTGGTTTCCCTCAGGCTGGTAGGGTTAAATTCGCCACAACAGTTGAAGATTAGGGTTTTGAGGAGGTTTTGAAAGAACAGCAAAATTCAAGAGGCTTATCAACATCTGAACCCAGAGGGGCGATATCTACTGGAAACATATTGCAGCAAATGTTGGAACATATGCAAAAATACTCACAGTTTCATAAGAATTGGTAGTGGAGTTGAGTAAATAAGAAGATAAGAAATAGAAGCCATACGGCCCCTCGAGCCTGCTCCGCCATTCAATAAGATCATGGCTGAACTTCTGCATCAAATCCTACTTCCCGCCCTATTCTCATAACCCTTGATTCCCTTAGTGCCCAAAAATCTATCAATCTCAGTCTTGAATATACTCATCGACTGAGCATCCACAGAGTTATAAGCTATGCAATGGCAGACACTCTCAACTGCACTAAGTGACTCAAATTGCTGTTCACTCCCACATTACTGAATGTTGCGGACAAATAGGGCTCGATTTTCCAAGCCCCGAGGAGGCGGGTTTGGAGGCGGGAGTGGTGGGAAAATTGCAGAATCGGGGGGCAGGATCCCACCCGGCCCCCAACCCTCCTCCGTGCCAATGTCCCAGGCAGCGGGTACCCGACCTGTGCTGGGAGCCGCCTCCCCGAGGTGGGAAGGGGATTAGTGCCAATTAATTGCCTGTTTGCAGGTAGTTAACAGGCAGTTTTCTGCCTAATCCCTATTTTTAGCCCTGAAGTGTGGGCTGTCCGACAGCCCCGAAGCACGCCAAGTTAGCAAGGCGGACCGTCAGCATGCAGGTGTTAGAGGGGTCGAGATATCCGGTGTGCAGGTGAGTGATGGGTGCATGTGTGCAGAGGTAAGGGTATGAGGTAAGTGTAAAGTGTTTTAATAAGTTTTACTTACCTTTACTTTCTCCTGCAGGCTTCCTTCCTTCAGTTCTCGGGAGTCCCTCAGCTCACCGGCACAGAAAGCAGAATGGCTGCTGAACTGTCAAAAGTTGCAGCCTCTGCTTTCTGGTCTGGAAAGCTCTCTAACTGAGTCTGTGTAGAAGGACTCAAGTTGGAAGACAGATTGTCAGTGTTTCATAGAGCTGTCAAACGCTGATTTTTCATCTGTCAAAAGCTCTTGACAGATGAAATGTCAATCGCTGACGTCACCAGTAACCAGGTGTCCCTTAATTGGCCTGCTGATCCCGCTGGGCGGGCTTAACAAGGTCAATCAAGGGAAAATAGCGTGGGTTGACCACAAGTCGATGGAGGCGGGACTACAACCCAAAGTGCGAGTCCAGCCTCCAAAAGCTCCCCATTGACAAAATCAAGCCCATAGTATCTCCTGCATATATTCCACTTGACCTCATGACTACAGATCAAATATGGTTACAGTTCAAATTACTTAGTACAATTACAGAAGCTTTCTGTCTGACATCTGTTGCTGAAACAGAATTAAACCACTCGTTAAACTCCACCTATAGCTGTTCTAAGGCACAAAACAAGTTGGAGCACTTTTCAAACTCAAGCACATCTCAAATGATGTTGATAAATCACTCAAGCTTTAATCTCGCATTGCCTGACATTAGTTGAACTCTACGATATGATACTGTTTGGTGAACATTCTGCAGTCTACTTGTTATTCTTATTCTTGTATATTATGTCATAAAGTAACAGATATATCAGCGAGGAGGATCAAGCTGGAACCCAATCTCAAGATTCGGCTTGTTTTCTCTATCCTATTTCTTTCTTATTCTGTTTTTATAACCACCCCTAGTCTCCCCAAATACCTTCCCAGCTGATGCAGCAGGCTCCTAGGACTCTGTTAGTGCACCTCTGTAAATAGTAGCTTGAAGGTACGTCGCCTGGGTTAATTCTTTCTGCAACTGGTCCCCTACGCACTATCTGAAGTCAGAAATTAATCACATGAGGAATTCAAGGTGCAAATCCCTGTCCTGTCAGCTGATGTTTAGCTTTGTTTTCATGATGTGTGAAGTTAGGCGAATTCCTTGATTGAGAACATAAAAACATTAGGACAAGGTGTAGGGAATTCACTCCCTCCGCTATTCAATTAGATCATGGCTGATTTGCACCTCAATTCCATTTTCTCGCTTTTGCTCCATATCTCTTGATACCCTTACTGAACCAAAATCTATTTGTCCTAGTATCCACAGCCTTTTGGGGAGATAATTCCACATTTTTTATCCCCTTTGTGTGAAAAAGTGCTCCTGATTGGCCTAGCTCTAATTTTAAGGTTATGTCCCCTTCTTCTTGATGCCCCCACCAGAGGAAGTAGTTTCTCCGTATATGCCCTACCAAATCCTTTTAACATTTTAAATACCTCGATTAGATCACCCCTCAACCTCCTATACTCAAGGGAATACAAGCCAAGTTTATACTGCATCAATTGCAGAACGTTAATGCTCCAGTCACAGATATGAAGGGATTTGATAGAGTAAATAAGGAGAAACTGTTTCCACCTGGCAGGAGGGTCCATAACCAAAGGACACAGATTTAAGATAATTGGCAAAAGAACCAAAGGGGAGATGAAGAGAATTTTTGTTACACCGCGAGTTGTGATGATCTGGAATGCACTGCCTGAAAGGGTGATGGAAGCAAGTTCAATGGTAACTTTCAAAAGGGAATTGGATATATACTTGAAAAGGAAACATTTTCAGTGCTATGGGGAAAGAGCAGGGGATTGGATAGCTCTTTCAAGAGCTGGCCCAGGCATAATGGGCTGAATGGCCTCTTTCTATGTTGTATGGTTCTATGATTTCAGTACTATCTGCTTCATACAGTTAAATAAAGTTGGCTAATTTACTAGTTGGGGCACTGAGCATAGAATTAATTGAGCCTAGGTTTTGAAATCCAGTTCCATTCTGTGCTATTACGAAGTAAGCAAAATAATTGTGACATAGGCATAGCTTTTTCTCAGATATGTAATGTCGCATCTCACTGCTCAGCTAAGTACTTATAAAATTCATTACACATAGGGATGTCATTGTTTCGGCCATATACTCAAGGTCAGTGGACATGATGAATCGGTGGATCTGAATGGGCTCAGCAGGAGAGCAGTACCCGAAGCTCAAAGACAGCATCGCTCTCTGAGCAAATACAAAACTGAGCTGGAAAACTAGTGCTGACAACAGTGAGGGGAGACTGAAGAGGGAGGAGGAGCCAGAAGATGTGCCTGTCTTTAGAAACATGGGAAGAGGGCCATGGGGAACAATTGGCAAAGAAGATATAGGGGGGACAAAATTAGAATAGGCCTGAAAACGGGCATGGGGATCGCGAAGCGCGACCTGCTCACGCCCGTTGAAAGTAGTGCAAGCAGCTCGCAAAATTTGTGCTGCCTGCTCATTAGTATGATTTCAGTGCTGAGCCCCGCGCTAAACGCGCTGCTGGTTAGCTCAGTGCTCAAGAGAGGAACCAATGTCGGGTACAGTCTGCTCTACAATTATAGTTTGCCTGCAGAGTGAAAGGCTCTTCTTAAAGGGGAGGTGCTTTGTTGTAGATGTACCTCATTGTCACTGTAGGTGCAGCAATGGCACAAGAGGAAGAGCACCATGCTTCTGGAGGATAGAGTCAAGAGATAAGATGGATTCCAATGGGGGAGCCTTCAAAATGTAAAAACAAGTAAGATAAATTGGATGAAGTAATGAGACCCTCTTTTGGGGAGGGCTTTCATCCAAGAACCAAGACAAAGAACTTGAGCTGTTCCTCTAAAACTTCATCAACCAATGACAACAAATAGAGGTTAAATGGTCTTGTCAATAACTTGGCCTCAGGCCCACCCCTAAAAAGAGAATAAAAAGTGACACACCAAGGGCTTGCCCACAGACGGTGGAGAGGAGAGCCAAACAGAAATTGCAAACAGAAGTTGGGCTGGTCGAACGCTCTTTGAGAGTGATCGCATACTCACCATCGGAGGTTCTAGAGTGAAAGAGAGAGAGAGAGAGAGGGGCCAGAAGCCAGAGAACTGTTTACGCATGCCAGCCATCTGTCCGATCGGGTCCGGTACCAGCTGTTTGTCATGGTCATAAGCTTTTGCTGTATTACTAGTGTGTTAAATTCAGTCCTAAACTCCGACTAAACACAATAATGGGGGAGAAATTTGGTATCGCCCCGTTTGGGGCGCAATTATTGGCCGGGCTCAAAATTTAGCGCCTGCCGCTAATTATCACCTCCGACTGCAAACTTGGCTTCTACCGCCCCTGGAGGTGATTGGGGCGCTAAATCAGGCAATACACACCTCTCTTAAGGCGCCATCGCCGAGGAGCAAGGTGCTACCTCAGAGCGCTGGCGAAGCTCATGTGATGTCAGTCAGCAATGGAACACAGACACACTGGCGCTGGCCAGTTCTTTAAGGGAAGGGTCGATCTTGCTCTCCATCCACACCCTGCACATTGTAGCCTTGAATCTCAGCCTGGAGAGACCTGTACATCAATTCTGCTGGAAAGATCAATGGAGAGGCCCAGGGAAAGGGCTCAGAGTGCAGCCCCCATATTCTCTTCTAAATCGATGCAAGAAAGATCAAATCAAAATGAACCTGCAAAATGCTGCTCAGTACCCAAGACTCCTCAACACAGCATTGAATATCTCCAGAAGTCTCTTTCTCGCACTCAAAATGCGTGGTACAAAAATGTTGCCGACAAAAAAAGGCAGGAAGTGGTCGCCTTTAAATAGTGCTCCCCCAGTCCCTTCCCGACTGCAAAACGCTCCCCTCAACCTGTCGTTGCTAGCGGCAGGCGGTAAGGCAGAGGGCGCCACTCAATATCCGGTCCGGGGCACTACTGGGGCGTTACACACTCAACTGACGTCACGATCTGCAGGCACAGGAGATCATGGCCATAGTGTTTAGCGTCGCTGCAAAATGTCTGGTCAATTTCACGAGCAGCGCAAACATCGCCGCGCACGGGCGCTAGTTGCTTTGCACCCCATTAGCGCCCTCTTACGGGGCTAATGGAAGGCGCAAACCAACCAATTTTTCCCCCAATATACCCACCATATTGGTTTGCACTCGATCCTGTTTACCAGAGATACATGAATCTCTACATGTCACAGCTTCCATTGCAGCACAAGCGGAAGTGACCAAACGCCTGAGTGTTGCAGTGGAAGCTCAGACTCCTGGCATGCAGGTTCAGCTTGCTGCCACACAAGCTCAGACTGTTGCCATTGTGGCTGGGTTTATGAATGTGGAAAGGGACTTGCAGGACCTCACAGCAGTCCAACAATCTGTCCTCCAACAGATGGCTAGGAATGCTGAGGCGCCAGCCCCGGTGGAGTGGCAGTGGTTACGTGGAGCAAGAACCTGCTGTCCTCTTTCAGGATGACAACATTCCTACTCCCACCCCTGCCACTCCACCAGTGCCGTTGCCTGTCAGCCAGCCAGCCCAGACTGCTGCTGCCCATGCCAAGGTGGTGCAGTCTACAGCCGGGCCTTCGAGGCCCAGAGCTGCAAAAGCCATCTGCAGTGTCCCCCACGGAAAATCAGCAGCCTTCCACCAGTCATGCTGCAGCCACAGTGGTAGCACTTCATAAGAGCACTAGAACAGGCAAAATCACATGAAAGACAGACACTAAAGAAATGCACAAGGGTGATAAGTTGCCTTTGTAATGTAATATTAGAATTAATCATTTATAATTTTTTTGGGAATGTTTGTTTTGTGGTGTCTTTCATTTCAGCATTGTGTTATGATGTTCCGTGACAGAGGAATGGTAATATGGGGAACTGTTGAGCAAAGGGGACCTGGGGTTTCATTCATTGGAACTGGAATGGGGATCGGCTGCCTGCTTCCTCCCTTCCTCCTCCTCCTCCTCCTCCTCTTCCTCCTCTACCTCCTACTCCTGAAGGAGGTCACAAAACCCATGTTGGCAAGGTTGACGCCCTCATGATGGCCAAATTGTGGAGGATGCAGCAGACCACCATGAAATGGAACACCCGCTCCGGTGAGTACTGGAGGGCTCCTCCCGAATGGTCAAGGCAGCGGAATCGTTGCTTCTGCACTCCGATGGTCTGCTCGATGAGGTTCCTTGTGGCAGCATGGCCGTCATTATATGATTGCTGGCCACAAGTGGTGGGGTTGCGGAGGGGAGTCATCAGCCAGGTGCAGAGCGGATAGCCCTTGTCTCTGAGCAGCCACCTCAGGTTCGACGTGATGGCTGGAAGATTGCAGGCACAGTGGACTGATGCAGGATGAATGCATCATGACTGCTGCCAGGATACTGAGCATTCACCATGATGATAGGCTGGGCATGGTCGCACACCAACTGCACATTAAGGGAGTGGTAGCCTTAGCGGTTGCAATACATCTCAGGATTTATATGCGGCACCCGCAAAACCACATGTGTGCAGTCGATGGCCCCCAGCACCATGAGGAAGCCCCATTTCCTGGCAAAGCCACGTGCATGCTCCTCCTGCTTCTTTCTGTTCAGAGAGACAATGAAGTCCCTTCTCCTGGAGTACAGAGCCTCTATGGCCTCCCTGATTCAGCGATGGTTGGCGAACTTAGCTATGTCACCTGTTGCGGCCTGGAAGGATCCGGTGGCATACAAATTCAGGGCCACTGTCACCTTGAGGGCCCTGTTCTAAGGCTGCAGGTCTGTTTCCAAGAGGTGGCAGCGTTCTGTGGCCACCTCCTTGGTGAAGCAGAGCCTCCGAATATACTGCTGCTAGCTTAAGTGCAGGGAGGAGAAGTGCTCTCAGAAGAGCCTAGGTGGTTAAAGCCACCGGCTGAGAGCTCTCCTGCCCCTCCTCCTCCTCCCTCTGTGAGCAACTTGTCTTTGCTGCCTCTGCTCCATCTGCCTTTCATGCTGCAGCGCGAGGGAGCTGCAAGTAGAGCCCCCATGGCTGGGCACAATTGTTGTAGTGAAAGGCCTTTCTTTAGGAGCCAACACCTTCCCATCATCCAGCAGCACTCCCTGCACACTTTCCCAACTTTTTAAATGTCTTACACCAAGGCACTGCTCAAATAAATTGTACAGGAACCAGTACAAAACCAAAAAACTTACCTCAAAGTTGGATGTATCCCTTTAAATAGCGCTGGTGGGGGATCCCTCGTGCAGCTGAATGCATGTCCAGCTGTCCATGTTTAGGATAGGGCGTACAATGGAGCGGCAACGTTCAAAATGGCAGATTGTGTGTCAAATCAGCATTACCCGCTGATTGGCATCACAATCTGCCTCATTTGAATTCTTCCGCCGCATGCAGGCAACAGCTGCGCTATCGCCCTTCCCAAGATGGCGACCAGCGCTGCCTGGTCCAGAAGTCAATGGAAGCGGGGCGGCCGCCATTTTTTTCTGGTGCATGTGTGCACCAAATTTCCTGGCAGCTGTCATGACTCCTTTGTACTGCACCAGTCCACCCTCCCTCAGCTCTTCGCACCGCCAAACAGGCTTACTGGCTGGCCGCTTCGAGACAAGGGCTATTCACTGAAGACGTGGCTCATGACACTCTTGAGGAGGCCAAGTACTGAGGCCCAGGAGCACTATAATGAAAGCCACATTTCCACCAGATGTGCCATAGAGCAAACAGTAGGCATGCTGAAGATGCACTTCAGATGCCTTGACAGATCTGGAGGAGCCTTTCAGTACACACTAGCCAGGGTCTCCAGAAACATCATCATATGCTGCCCGCTGCACAACATGGTGCAGCAACGAGGATTAGCACTGCATGAGGAGCAAGGCACAGAGGAGGAGGAGGAGCCTCAGCTGGAATTCGAGGAGCAGGAGCCAGAGGAACCTGAGATCCAGACGCCACCAGCACCTGAGCACATTGCTGCCCGGGAGGCCAGGGATGGCCTCATCATGGCCAGATTTACATAACTTTAAGCATTACACCCATATGGATGCCACATGCTGTGCCAGGTACCACCCCCAACAACACCATGAAGCATCCCTACAATAACCAAGCCATTCCTTTCATAGTGCCCCCCTTTGCTGGAAATAATGATATGCCTCACCATTCACTCCAATTCACTAAGCCACTTCCAAAGTACCATACAAATATGGGCATGAGCAGAAAGTGGTGAAAATAAATAGTTTTATATGTGTCATAACATTAACGGAACCTGAACAATAACACTTCTTTAAACACCCATGTGCTTACCCTTGTGCATCTACTTCTGTGTCATTTTTTGTTTATGCGTGTTTCTATGAGGTGCAACCCCTGTGGCTTCAGCAGAGGTAGAGGCAAGCTGTTCACTTCCCTGTTGCAACTTCATAGACACTTTTGGCGGGCGTCCTCTGTAAGGCTCACAAAATTATACAGATTCCCCCAAAGTAAGAAAGAAGAGATATTGGACTGTTTGAAATAATATTGGGCCAAAGGGGACCTAAAATCAAAACCCCAGGAAGATTTGGCTAGTTTAAAAGGCATGTTCAGGCCTGTGGAAAAATTGCAACAAAAGGAATGGGTGGGACAGACAGTTTGAGTATTGAAAAAGGGGCCAGATTGTTGAGAATGTTCTGGGCCATCCCAGTCATTCTACATAAAGACAATAAGCTCACGGAAAAGAATGTTCCCACCAAAACTTACAGGGCCACCAAGAACATGAATAATACAATACATGCCAGCAACCAACAAAAGAAAACCTGGCCCCAGCAGGAGAAAACAATCAAGCAACGGTTTAAAACCACTCAGAAAGATTTCTAAAACACTTTGCACATTTTAAACTGATTTCAAGGCAATCCCGAAACCAGTTAAAAGCCAATAAAAATAGATGGGACCATCTCTGAAACTCGATGAGAATTTAAACATATTAAAATTAATGAGCCTGCCAAAATTAACAAAGGACCAGAGGAGATTTGGTGGTCAGATAAGCCAGGCCTCAAAACAGTATAATTGAGGCCTGCCTGTTCAGTGAAGCGGATCACGTTGCGTTCGAGAGACGGTACAGTTCACACAGTTGAGGACACAGCTCCAGAAGGTTCAAGTTCAGTACAGGAGAGAGAAAGCACGGTTCAGAAAAAGATATCATCATCACTGTACTTAGTCGAATGATCAGAGACTTGAGGAAATAAGAATGAAATGGAAGGAAAAGAAAATTGCGGCAACCAAAGGCCTCAAGAAACCAACAACTAACAATATTACCACCAACTAGGGAATATTGGGCCACCATGACCAACAAGAATCCAATCACCAAGAAGTCGAAAATTCACAAACTTGTTTCCACTCTACAAGCTAGTCTGACTTACCCCGGGTAAGATTTGACACAAAAAACTCTAAAAACTATACCTAACCAAAGAAAATTGGGTACTTACCCGATAAATCCAACTACGCATCCAACCGCATCAGCGGACAGGCGAAGACTGAAAACCCAATGTAGGTGCAGTCTTCCACCATGTCCGAGGTATGTCAGGCCCCAACCACCACAACTAAAGAGAACCCCGAAATCGCGAACCTCTCGTTTGGTGAGCATTTTCTGATCCTCTGGAATTCAGCCTAGTTAGGATAGTGGGATTGGGAGGGTAAGGTATTTTTGTCTATTGTAATTCTCCCTCCATATTCTGAAGTGTTCCCCCTTTTAGAGTATAAGATTTATTGTATTGTATATTTTCCTGTCTCAAAATAAAAATTTCAATTCTTTTGACCAACTCAGGTGTCTGTTGCAATTTCATTATAACCCCCAAATAAGTCGAAAGTCTAGAACCAAGGGAGTGGGTGTGGTGCAAACTGCTCAGGAAGTCGGAGGTGAAGCTGACCACACACACCACCCCTTACAGAAAATGACGACCATGGCAGGACTTTGGCAAAAGGGATGTAATGCAATAGACCCTGGCCCCGATTTTTGGCTTGTGTGGGAAATGGTCGGATTTCCCCGAATGTGGGGTTTCTGACACACATAAAAAAGTGTCAGCCAGCCCCACGCAATTTTCCCTCAATTGGCCAATTAATTCCCAGCATGTGGGAAGCCTTGCTAATTGTCTAAATCGAGTCAGAAATCCCCACACTATGATGTCATCATTCGTGGTGCTTTCAAGGTCCATGGCAAGCACTGCATCCTCTGAAGGCTTCCAAATGAACCATTCAGGATGGCAGAGGAGCCTGCAGCAGCTGTGGCCAGTGCCAGACCCCGAGCTGCCTTCAAGTTCGACGAGACTTCACTGCAGGCATTATTGGATGGGGTTAGGGCCCACAGGGAGGTCCTCTTCCCTAGGTCAGGGAGGAAGATGCCTCCCACTGAGACCAATGCTTCATGGATGCAGGTGTCAGCAGATGCCAACTCACTGGGAGTCACCAGAGGAACCTTGGCATTACATCTCTAACTCCTTCCTTTACTCCCCCACAGTACCATCCAGAGCCCCCGTCCTCACTGTGGAGGAGGAAGAGGCTGTGCAGCCAGACTCCTCAGAGGAAGCTCCAACTTCTGAGGGTGCAGCGTCAGCAGAAGTAAGCGCACCCAGCACCAGCGCAGACACTCACACTTCGGGGGGACCTTTGTCACCTGGTGTTTCACAGCTCACAAGTGAGCCTCAGCAGATTCTGGAGACAGGGACAGCAGTGGAGAGTCCTCGTCGAAGGGCGCAGGGCTCTGCCAGCTCAGCTCAGCTGCGCTGCAGCTCTACCCTCTGCCTCTGGGTCCATCCGCAAGAGAAGAGGTGATGGATCTCCATGCACAGATGCAGGAGTCTCTGGCAGGTTTTGTCTCCAGGGTCGCTGCGAGTGTGGAGCGAATGGAGGAGTCCATAGCGACCATGAACAGAGCCTTTGTGGAGTCATTGGTGCATGAACGCAGCACCATGGAAAGGTTGGCAACCTCCATGGAGGAGATAACTCGCCAGCATACGGAAAACATGGTGAGTGCTCATAAGAGAATGACATCTCTTGAGGAGCATTGGCCATCTGTTGAACAGAGAAACCAGATCTTCATGGAAGTCCTTCTGAGTAGGACTGCCAGTGCAGAAATGGGCCCCACTGGCCCCCTAAAGCGCAGCAAGGTGCTCTCAAGCCACTTCCAAGCGCTGGCCCCTTCTGGCTTGTGCAGCTTCAGGTGAGTGAGCAGCAGCCTGGTGCTCCTGGTAATCATCCTGCTGTTCCTGGTTCTGCTGCTGCCACCTCTGCTGTTGGAGATCCTCTAATGCCAGGAAGGGAAGGTGCCAAAGGCCTTCCATGCTTCTAGCAGATGCCTCGGTTGAGGAGGTGCTGAGTTAGGGTGGTGAGAGGGGCTTCCCAGGAGCTCACACTGGAGAAGTGTGTGAGGCTCCAACTTTCTGCAGCTGCTCCTAAGGCTTCAAATAGTTCCCCCAAGCCTTGATCAACAAGGTCCTGCAACCTGCAAATGCTGCCTCTTTAAATATCTTCAGCCCTCAGTGACCTGCTGCTGCAAGCAAGCAAGCCAGCTGTTTTCACGCCAGCTCTCAACGGCGGGGTTCCCCGCAGGCGGGTTTCAGGTGGGGAAAGCCCCAAAGTCGCAACGGTACGGGAAAATCGTCCTTAACAAGGTGATCATTGGTGATTAGTGTGCCGACGAGCAGTCCCGCCAGCGGCGGGCGGGACTGAAGCGGGGCGCGTGGAAACGGCGGTCCAAAAGTCGGACGGGGCGGGGAATCAGGCGGGGGGGGGTCCCGACCCGCTTTTTCAGCAATTTTCGGACCACGGCCGCATGAAAAACCGCCCGACAGCTGCCCGAAAATCGGGGCCCCTGTGTCTGATGAAAGAACGAAGATGGAAGAGAGGATTTCCTCTTACGTTTTTGAGAAGGTGAATACCACCAAGAAATGGGTCACCAGTCTGTTGCATGCTGAGTGTCCCATGGACACTGCAGCCAAATGGACTGAGAGCAAGGATCATAAGAAGTCGGTAGAGAAGGCCATCTGGTTGGTCTGCGCCCTACGACAGATCCAGCTTTTAGATCAGCACATTAAATCGTTGACAGCAGAGCTGCAGGCGGCAGCCAAACTGTCTCAGGCAAGAGCTATAGCAGGGGAAGAACTATTGCAGGAATTACAAGCCCAAAGTTAGGAGAAGTTACAGCTGGTAGAGAAAGACAGGAACAGGCATGAGTATTTTCGGTGTCAAGTCACCAAAGCAAAAAGGAATGAGCTAGTACTGAAAGAGGAGAACACTCGCCTAACCAGACAGTTTAAATAACAGGAGGAAAAGTTTGAGATGTGAAGGCAGCTTATAAAGTAGCAAGCACTAGGGATTTTGAAGCGGGAGATCACGGCCCCTGTGAAAAGCAGATAGACAGTTTTAAATTTGCTCTGTCCAGGGCAAAAGGCATGGTGTGCCTCGTAAGCTCGGGTGCAGCCTGGTAGACCTGAAAGTAGAAGTAGAAACTGTACAGATATCACCTGTGGCACCGGGGAACAACTCGGTTGGGCAGCAGGAGGGACAACCAATCTGTAGGGACAGGAAGGAGTGCACACCACCACCACCTGTGGCGCCGGGTTTTGACTCGGTTTGGCAGCAGGGTGAAGTGGGCAAACAAATGCAGGAAAGGTCGGAGCCGGGGCCGATGTGCCCAGCTCGGCAGCAGAAGTTTGGCCCACCCGGGGGTGGTGGGGGCCAGGGGCCCTTTGAAAGCCAATTTGTGATTCCCCATGGGACCCAACAGCTTAGGGCTATGGTAAGCCACCTGAGCAAGCTCACCCAAAAGGGAGACCCCTCAGTCCACTTTATGGAAGTGAAACAAGCAGCAGGCATTAATGAGTGCGACGACTCAGAAATGGCCAAGATGCTTCTGTTCACCTTAGATGGCAAGCTGTACCAGTCCCTCTCTGCCGAGTGCAAGAAGGGACAGGGAGGGTACGTTGCCATCCGGGATCAAGTTCTGGAGGCGATGGGGATGAATGATGGTAGTCCGTTCTCCCGGGTGGAGAAGACTACACAGTTAGCAGGTGAGACCCCACAGTCTTTCGCAGACAGGCTGTGGCCTGTGTACAGGAGTGCCTGTATTGGGGATCTCGACCGGGCTAACTTGAAACAGGATGAGCTGGCTCACTGGCTCCGAAGTCTGGTGGCAAACAGCTTGCCACGGATCAGAGCCAAGGCCGAGCTGTGGTTCGACCCAAAAGGCCCCCAAGTCACCAAGGAGACAGTGGTCAGACAACTGACCTTGGCTTACCGCAACGGTAGAGGGGTGGAAGAACCACAAACAAAAGGGAAGGTTCATGAGTTAAAACCTAGCCAAGGTAAGAAGGAATGGCACCAGGAAGGGGGTATCCCTTGAGATAGGAGGCGTAACTGCTTCGGGTGTGGGAAGATTGGGCATTGGAGAAGTGACTGTAGAAATCCTTGGAAGGATAGTGTAGGAAAGAATTCCCCAGCTCCTGCCCCAAAGACAGAAACACCGACCTCCCCCCGCCCCACAGTTGATTCATTAGTAGCTGCACTTCGAGTTTTGTTGGCTGGCCCAGGGAAGATAGCCACAGCCACGAGTGCTTAAACTCCATCTGCCCCACCTAACACAGACTTATGACTAGAGCCAGCGCAGCCTGTCTATCTGTGTCCCCTTGAGTACGATGTATGGAAAAGACCGCTTGTTAAAATGGAAGTGGAAAAGGTGAAAGGGACCTATCTGTTGGACATGGGAGCTTCGAGCACCATAATCTATTCCGATAGCCCTGCTGCCTCACCTCTGTCTAACGGGATCCTGTACAGCTTAGTGGGGTTCACAGGTAACGAGCAGGTTGGCTCGTTCTCTATCCCGCTGTCCATTCATTTAGGAGCACTCCACACCAAGTGGACTTGTGTTTTCATGAAGTGGGAGCAGGAAGGGAAAGGGATCCTGGGGGCTGATTTTATCAAAGGCCACAGGATTCTAGTGGATCTTAGGAACAATTGTCTGTGAGGAGCATGCACTGGCAAAGAAAATGAAGTGGCAGTTATTCCAGAGAAACAGGGCAAGGGGACCTTGTGTACCCTAAAACCCAAGGAGGGTTACGACCTCGAACAAATGGTCAGTAACACTCCAGTGGAGTAGCAGACATTTGTGCGAGCACACCTCGGCGCATTTGCCACTCATAAGCATGATTGTGGGAGGGTGAATGGGGTCGAAGTAAGTGTAGATGGGGGCCCCATGACCCGGCCACAAAAGCAGTATAATTTCCCCTGGTCAAACAGGGGGTATTGAGACCAATAGCCAACCACGTGAACTCTCCACTGTGGCCGGTTAGGAAACCGGACAACTCCTGGAGAGCCACGGTGGACTATCGGGTACTCAATAGAAACATCCCCGCCTGTGCACCCACGGTCGCAGCTGTTGCCAACCTCATTGGAAGTATTCCAGCCTCCGCGACCACCTTCACGGTGCGGGATATTTCCAACGGGTTTTGGTCCATCCCTCTGCGGAGAGAGGACCAGTACAAGTTCGCCTTCACATTTAAAGGCCAACAATACACCTGGAACTGCCTACCACAGGGGTTCCACAATAGCCCCAGCATCTTCCACCAGTGTATGGCAGATTACTTAAAAGGCTTCAGCTGACCCCGACAGTTAGTCCAGTATGTGGATGACCTGCTCCTATTCACTGATGAAGGAGAGGAACACTGTCCACTACTGGCTGAACTGCTGGAGTTGCTCAGGCAGGAAGGTTTTAAGGTAAACCCCAAGAAGGTACAGATCGGCCAAAAGGAAGTAAAGTTCCTAGGGCTGGCTGTACGAGCAGGGGAAAGGGCCATAGATAAAGCCAGAAGGGAAGCAGTGCAGGAGTTACCAGCCCCCAATACAGTGACAGGAGTAAGATCTTTTCTAGGGCTAACCGGGTACTGCAGAGATTTTATTGAGGATTACGCCGCCACAGCAGTCCCTCTGCTCCGACTCCTACACGAGGGAGTGGAGTGGGTTTGGGATGAGGGTTGCGAGGCAGCATTTGTAAATCTCAAGCAAAATCTGCAGACCATGCCAGCTCTAGGGGCCATTGATGGGGAGAAAGAGTTTTTCTTGGAGGTAGTAGCCAGCGGGGACAGTCTGAGTGCCGTGCTGCTCCAGGAGCGGCACAGTCAGCTGAGACTGGTGGTTTACTCCTCCAGGATACTCACGGATGTGGAAAAGGGCTATTCCAACTGTGAGAGGCACCTCCTTGCCACTCACTGGGCTGTGAAAAGATCATTGATCTTCACAGGCACCTTGCCCATCACCCTCCTCACCCATCACACGCCCACCCAAATGCTCCTAGATGGGAGAATTAAAGATGGAACAGTGAGCAGTGCCCACATTGCTCGCTGGACCCTGCTTCTCTCCCAGATAGATCTAAGGGTGAAAGGTCTCTGCGAGCCCAAGCTCGCAGCCAACATGATTTATCCAGGGACGGCCCATTGAAGGAGTATGGGAAGTCAACATAGGTTTTCGGGCTGGGATACACCCTACAGGCTGCGAAATCTATGTGGATGGTTCCAGCACAGTATCTGCTGGAAAACGACTCACAGGGTGTGGAGTTTATGACCCAGGGGCAGACATTGCCCTGGCAATTAAACTCCCCAGCACCATGAGTGCCCAGCAGGCTGAACTGTCCTCGGTAGTGTACGTGGTTACACACCCAGAGAAATTCCCTACCCCATATATGATTTGCTCGGACAGCATGGTCACGTGCAATTCGTGTACGGAATACCTGGCCATCTGGTCCCGTCGGGGATACACCTCCGCCGACGGGAGACCCTTGGCATTCAAGCCTCTGCTGGAGAAAATCATGACAGCCATAGGGAGAGAAGGGAAGGTCTATATCCATAAGGTTAAGGCCCATTCGAAGACAGAACCCATGAGGGAGGGTAACCAAAGGGCAGATGAATTGCCCAAGCGGGGGGCTAGGGAAGGAAAGTTTTGGGACCCCTACCCGACAGGTTCGGTAGCCGCAATCCGGGACAAGGGAGGTACACAAGGGGTAGCCTTGGTCCCGGACCTAAAGCAGGCCCAGATATGGGATCCCATCCTCAAAGCCACCTTGAACGCGCTCACAAAAGGGGAGAAAGTAAAAGGCCCATACGGTACAGCAGACCTCACCGTCAAGGAAGGCATGCTGTTCAGGGGGGAGCAATGGGTAGTGCCGCAGCAGCACAAAAGGGAATTCCTCCAACTGGCCCATGAGGGTCCAGGAGCGGGGCATCCCGGACCTGAGGCCACCTGGCAGCGGGTGGAGTCGGCAGGATAGTGGCCAGGACTGAGGGAACAGGTCCGCGAGTTCTGTGCCAGCTGTCTGGTGTGTGCTGCCAATAACCCTGACCCCCAGAAAAGGAAGGTATCTTTGGGACACACCAGGAGGGTAGAGGGACCATGACAGTCAATCCAGATCGATTACATCGGGCCCCTACCCACCGCCCAGGGAGGCTACAAATATTGCCTCGTCCTGGTGGTTGTGTTCTCAAAGTGGGTAGAAGCTTTCCCTGCCGTACAGCTACCGCATTGGGTACAGCTAAGATCCTGGTCAGGGAAGTGTTCTCACAATGGAGACTCCCACAGTATGTGGAGTCTGACCAAGGGAGTCACTTTGCTGGACAGGTCATGCAAGAGACCCTCATGGTACTCAGCATTGAAGGGAAATGGTACGTCGCCTACAATCCACAGTCATCGGGTCCTGTAGAGCGTTTAAACCACACTATAAAAGAAAAGCTGCGTAAGGAGACGGGAGACTCACCCAAGAAGTGGGTGGAAGTCTTACCGTTGGTCCTAATGGGGATCCGAGCCATCCAGTCAAAAATCACTGGGTATTCCCCACACGAGCTGATGGCTGGCAGGGTTATGCGGACCCCCACCCATGTGCTAGCCCCGGTGCTCACGGAAGGCCAGCTCAGAGAGGTGAACCGGGACAGTTTTGTCAGGAATCTGTTTGAACACCTTAAGCAGATTCACTGGCAGGCTGCTAGCAACATGGGAAAACAGCATCGGAGCAATCGATTGCTGCTAGAACCCAACAGGCACCACGAGTGGGAGATAGGGGATCAGGTCATGGTAAGGAACTTTGCCCGGTTGGGAAGTTTCAAACCATTGTATATGGGGCCATACAGCATTGTGGACAAGGCAAGCCCCATGGTCTATGCCATCAAGATGCCCCGCCGCACAAAGTGGTTCCACATTAATCAATGCAAGCTGTTCAAGGCTGAGAATGGAGAACGGCTAGCAAGGGCAAACCGTGTTAAAGTTAGAGAGCAGCAGCCTGCAGCTGTAACAGACTCACAGATGGCAAAGGTGGAGGCAGTGACATGTGTGACTAGAGAGGCCCTCCCACCAATTAAATGGGACTCAGGTACACCCCCAGTAGCCGGAGCCTTAAGAAGGTCTCCTCGCATACCACAGCCTAAACTACTGTGGTCACCCGAGTATCAATTTAAACGGCCCAGCCCCAGGAGAGCCCATAACAGAAAGGAAAAAACCAAGGTCAGGGACAAGTCTAAGGACACAGATCCCCAGCCTACAGCCTTCAAAGGTGAGGGACTCACAGGAGAGGTAGTGTTGGGCAAGGAGAGAGAGAAGGGTCCCCAGCCTATGGCGTCAGGCTGCGGGGAACCCACAGGACAGGATAGGGACTCGGCAGCCACACAGAAAGGGGTAGTGTGCTGCAGCACAGGAGGGCACACTCCCCTGATTAACTGAAAAACAGGAACACTCCCAGGTGTTTTAAGAAGGACTCTCCGAGTCCGGTGGCACAGGTCACCTTACGCCCAGGCGTACAAGCTGCCCAGATTCCACAAAAGGCAGGGGCCTAACAGGAATTAGCCTGGCCGTCCGGAGACGGGCAGCGGATAGCTTTTAGTTTAAGAGTGTTTTACAGTTTGGATAGTTTTGGAATTTTAGTATTTTTTATTTTAGTATAGGATAAGTTTAAGTTTTGAATTTTGATAACTGTGTCAGGCCAGCGAACCTTCTCGGAACATGACTATTTTGTTTGTGGGTCCCTACAGAAAGGAAATCGGGATGAGAAATGTTACCGCGGTGCACTTACCTGAATGGTGCCCTAAGGAGACAGAACAGTTGTACCAAGCCCTGCTGAAGGAAATGTTTAGAAAATGTTATGAATTCGACTTTGCCAATGTAGACAAAGCGAAACTGTACAGTTTACATCCTGAGCATAATATGGGCACGGGGAGAAAACGAAGGGGGACCTGGAATGATATTTTCACTGCTTATAGTACAGGATCCTCAGTAATAAACAGCCTAGATGATATAGAGTTACAAACCCAGATAAATGATTTAAAGACCCAGTTAAGAAAAATCCTAACAGAGGATAACACAGTGGTGGTCTCAGAGCTACATGAGGACCAGGCCATGATGGTCCATTTAAAAGAGATAATTGCTGAGCTGGAGAGACATGCCAAAACAGTAAATGCACTCATACGGGAGGACAGGAATGCTTCGGATCAAGCTGCACAGAATGAGGTGTGCGTGCTATATGGGGCATGGTTGCTGAGCGAGGGCTGCAGCAACCTGGAGGATTTAAAACAAAGCTTAGTCCCCTCCTGGATTAGCAACAAGCACCTTGCAGCCCTCCACCTGTTTAGTAATTCGCTGAGCCCATGTCAGCTCCGCCTAGCCTCTGAAGCCTACCCTGTCCCAGTGAATTGTGGACGTTCCAAACACACTATCATGGGGATAGTAGTGAGGATGCCGGTCATGGGTGGGACAGCCCGACCCACACCGGTATACAGGGTGGAGAACATTGGGATAATTCAAGGGGGTGCACACGTTCGCTTTGCAGAGGTCCCACCTTATGTCATAAAGTGGGAGAACACTATGACAGGTATAGACCTCTCCGGGTGCCAGAGCCGGGAAGCACACATAATACTGTGTCCCCAGCACTTGAATGCCTATTCAAGACCACAGTGCAGGTTTAAAGCTGCTGGCGCACAACCTGTGAACTGTACCATGGAGGTAATGGCACAAGGCCATGTTTACCCACAGGTAGCATTCATAGGGGGTGGGACATATTGTGTCACCACAAGTGCGCCCCACTACCGGCATGGACAGCACATCTGGTGTCTAGTGAGTGACAGCAGTTTCTGTTTTAAACCCGAGGCAGAAGTTCAAGTGGCCCAGGAACGGATTGTACCCATCCCTGAACCCTCAACTGTTCACCTCACTGTCAGGGAAAACATCACCAACCTGCAAAATTACATAACACATTTCGGCTATGAAATTCCCCCTCTACCAGAACATCTTACCGCCTTATTAAAAGCAGTGGTCATCTCACAGAAACATTTCTACACATTAGAGCAGAAGGCAGTCGAGATAGGGGCCAAGATCTTGGATATTGTAGTTCCACCCTGGTGGGACATTTTTGAAAATATAGAGATCCCTTCTTGGATTCGACTGGCTTCACATCTTTTAGTAGTTTGCCAGCTCGGCATAGTTTTCTACTTGTTGTGCACAAAGTGCAAGGGAAGGGATCGGATGCTCCGCTCTCAACTTGAGGGAGCATGGGACAAAATTGAAGTCTATGACCAGGTATAAAACAAACCTTGACTGTTGTTAAAAATAAAGTTTGATGAGTGTGTGTGTCATTATTTTTCCTATGTATGTGTAATTTTGCCAAGTGGTGCAGGGGTGTTGGACCCCTCCGTGCTTGGATGTGAAAGTAATTGAATTTTTCGTACCTTGTATATATCTGTGTAAACACTACACCTAAAGGGAACGGGAGAGTGTTTTGTTCTGGGTATTAGTTTAGATAATACAGGGGAAGGTTGGCTCCCGAGGATCAGAAATTTTGCTCAATCGGCACGATACTATAGTGTTTAAAGTATCACGGGGGGGTGGGGGTGTAAGGCTCGCAAAATTATACAGTTTCCCCCAAAGTAAGAAAGAAGAGATATTGGACTGTTTGAAATAATATTGGGCCAAAGGGGACCTAAAATCAAAACCCCAGGAAGATTTGGCTAGTTTAAAAGGCATGTTCAGGCCTGTGGAAAAGCTGCAACAAAAGGAATGGGTGGGACAGACAGTTTGAGTGTTGTAAAAGGGGCCAGATTGTCTGAGAATGTTCTGGGCCATCCCAGTCATTCTACATAAAGACAATAAGCCCACGGAAAAAACTGTTCCCGCCGAAACTTACAGGGCCACCAAGAACATGAATAATACAATACATGCCAACAACCAACAAAAGAAAACCTGGCCCCAGCAGGAGAAAACAATCCAGCAACAGTTTGAAACCACTCAGAAAGATTTCTAAAACACTTTGCACATTTTAAACTGATTTCAATGCAATCCCGAAAACAGTTAAAAGCCAATTAAAAATAGATGGGACCATCCCTGAAACTCGATGAGAATTTAAACATATTAAAATTAATGAGCACACCAAAATTAACAAAGGACCAGAGGAGATTTGGCGGTCAGATAAGCCAGGCCTCAAAACAGTATAATTGAGGCCTGCCTGTTCAGTGAAGCAGATCATGTTGCGTTCGAGAGACAGTACAGTTCACACAGTTGAGGACACAGCTCCAGAAGGTTCAAGTTCAGTACAGGAGAGAGAAAGTATGGTTTAGGAAAAGATATCATCATCACTGTACTTAGTCGAAGGAGCGGAGACTTGAGGAAAGAGGAATGAAACAGAAAGAAAAGGAAATCGCGGCAACCAAAGGCCTCAAGAAACCAACAACTAACAATATTACCACCAACGAGGTAATATTGGGCCACCGCGACCAACAAGAAACCAACCACCAAGAAGTCAAAAATTCACAAACTTGTTCCCACTCTACAAGCTGGTCTGACTTACCCCTGGGTAAGATTTGACACAAAAAACTCTAAAAACTATACCTAACCAAAGAGAATTGGGTACTTACCCGATAAATCCAACTACGCATCCAACCGCATCAGCGGACAGGCGAAGACTGAAAACCCAACGCAGGTGCAATCTTCCACCACGTCCGGGGTACATCAGGCCACAACCGCCACAACTAAAGAGAACCCCAAAATCGCGAACATCTCGTTTGGTGAGCATTTCCTGGTCCTCTGGAATTCAGCATAGTTAAGATAGTGGGATTGGGAGGGTAAGGTATTTTTGTCTATTGTAATTCTCCCTCGCATAATCCAAAGCGTTCCCCCTTTTAGAGTATAAGATTTATTGTATTGTATATTTTCCTGTCTCAAAATAAAAATTTCAATTTTTTGACCAACTCAGGTGTCTGTTGCAATTTCATTACAACCCCCAAATAAGTCCAAAGTCTAGAACCAAGGGGGTGGGAGCGATTCCAACTGCTCAGGGAGTCAGAGGTGAAGCTGACCACACACACCACCCCTTACACCTCTGGGTTTTGGAGCCTCTGATGGCCCCACCAAAGTCTGCTGCTCCTGCGACTGTGCAAGGGCAGACTTGGCCATCGCAATCCGAGGAGGCATCTGAGGATCTGACTGAGGTGGGGGGCAATGGGGGAGAAGTGTGCGCGCTTTGAGAGGAACCCCCACTTCAATGTCCCCTCTGACCATCATCCCTCTCATGGGCCACCCGCACTTCCCTGCTAGCAAGGAGCTGGAGAGCAGCATGCTGCACAGTAAACATAGAAGAAGGAGTAGGAGTAGGCCATTCAGCCCCTCGAGCCTGCTTGGGCGATGAAGGCGATGTTTACGTCCCTCCTTGAGAGGATTGGTGCTGGTTATCTGTTATCCACAGCTAGCATGTGCTCATGTGAGTGGCGCATTTGCTGCTCCATGCAGGTGGCCATCCTTTCCATGGAAGAGAATACCATCGCCATCACCTGCGACATGGTCGTGCTCATGTTGGAGATGGACTCCTCCATTCTCTACACATTTGCAAACATCGCGGCTGCAAAACCTGTCAGAGCCTCCTGCACTTCTTGCTACTCCACCAGGATCGCCCTCTTTCTGGATGGCCCCCGAGGCTCAGCATCTCGGGGGCTTGTGAACCACGTGTGCCCCTGGTATCACATGGGCTGGCCCAATCAATGAATGTAAGAAGTCACACAACACCAGGTTATAGTCCAACAGTTTTATTTGAAATCACAAGCTTTCGGAGCACTGCTCCTTCATCAGGTGAAGTGGAGAGATGCCTATAGACACAGATTATATAGTCAGAGAATAATGCCAGATGCCAGTTGGGGAACACTTCAACAGTCAAGGACATTCAGCCTCCGATCTTCGGGTAAGCATTCTCCAAAGCAGCCTTCGAGACACACGACAAAGCAAAATCGTAGAGCAGAAACTGATAGCCAAGTTCCGCACTCATGAGGACGGCCTCAACCGGGATCTTGGGTTCATGTCACGCTACATGTAACCCCACCTGATGTAGGGTCATCCAGACTCGAGTCGTCGTTGACTTGTTCTCTCTACACAGATGCAGCTGGACCTGCTGTGATTTCCAGCAAAGAAAATGTTTTTTGTCTGTTTTTTGTTTTTCATACAGACCCCAGCATCTACAACATTTTACCCCTTGTGACCCCACCTCATTGTTCTTTGATGTAATGTTCTCCTGACTGACCTGTTTGGACACCATTCACACCTTTGATTGCTGTGATTATCTCTCTGCCAAGGTGTGATAAATGGCAGTTAGAAAGATTACCTGTAATCATCTGGCATTATTCTCTGACTATATAATCTGTGTCGAAAGGCATCTGTCCACTTCACCTGATGAAGGAGCAGTGCTCCGAAAGCTTGTGATTTCAAATAAAACTGTTGGACTATAACCTGGTGTTGTGTGACTTCTTAAATTTGTCCACCCCAGTCCAACACCGGCATCTCCACACCAATCAATGAAAGAAGGGAATCCCCATTCATACTTATGGGAATTCTATGTAATTTGCGGGCCCTATGCGTGGGTACGAGGTGCACACGTGCCCGTAGGGGCCGCACAAGTTCCAGGTTTAGGGATGTGAAGCACATGTGCGAAAACCCGAACATTTTAATCTATCAAGAATTCCCTTGACCGATCCAACACATCCGTACGGAATTCCCATAAGCATGAATGGGGATCACTTAAAAAATACATTTAATATAACAAATACATTTTTTTAAAATTTCATTTAAAAAATGAATTAAAATACAATATAATTAAGCATTTAAAACAAAAATTAAATTTTTTGAAAAATAAATGTAAATGTTTTAAAAGGAGCTAAAAGCCCAACTCTCCGCCTGCAGAAGCCCTTTGCCCACGGATGTGTTGGATCGGTCAAGGGAATTCTTGATAGATTAAAATGTTCGGGTTTTCGCACATATGCTTCACATCCCTAAACCCGGAACGTGTGCGGCCCCTACGGGCACGTGTGCACCTCGTACCCACGCATAGGGCCCGCAAATTACAGCCAAAATTTCTAAAAAATAATTATCTAATGCTCACAATAAATATCCTAATGTGATTCTACATGTGATAGAGGGCCTCTGTCTGAATACATCAAACGGCTGCACTGTGTTTTAATCAGTTGTCACTGATCGCTATCCAACTATAAAACACACTGGAAGATTTGTTACTTCTAGTAATAAGCTATGGCCACCATAATCAGGAACAGAAGTAAAGTTTAATGAATGTACAAAGGTGATAAATAAAGACGGATGAAGAGATATACTGAAAATTGTATCTTAACTTAATTAGTTAAATAATTGGAAATTGTTACGGTTCTGGTCAAAGCAATTCTTATTTTCTATTTGCAAAGGCTTTTTTGGATTCGACCATTACTGCAATCTTTTTCACAGTTTGCAGCTGTGCAGTCATTCTGATTTGCTGCCTCTTACCATTGTGATGCAACTACCAGCCACCAATCACAACAGAGCCCTTCGAACACCCTTTTGCATTGTTTCATTGTGTGTTTTATTATTTTGGAACTACTTTCTTTAAATAAAAGGGGCAAAGGCCCCTTAGCCTACAAAGGCTTAAACCGAGCAATTTTACATGAATTGCTTAGAAATTGAGCCGACCCAGGAAATGTCACTCATTGGGAGCGACACATGTGTCACTCTTAAAAATAAATAGAGCTGTCGAGATTTAAATGGATTTGTAATCTGTGTCACTCTCATCAATCACAAATGTTAGGAGAGACATTTCCCCAACGTAGACAGCTCCAATTAACAATTCATCATCAGATTTCCTGCAGCATTCCACAATGGATTATTAAAATTACATTAAACAAGGGAAGTACTTGTGACAGGGCTTTAGGGAATCTAAGAGTCTATCCTCTAATTGAAAGCACAATGAATTTGCTATATGAACCTCTCTGTAGGATTACATAGCATAGTCCCTAATGGAAAGTCACATGAAGTTTTCAGCTGATTATTCTTCCTGGTAGTGGTCAATAGTCTAGTATATGGTTTCTGCTCTTTTCATAACTCACACCTCTTCAACAGCCCTAGTGCTCTCAAGCTAATTAAAGTGTTTCAAAAGTACCTTGATCTTGCAGATATTAAAAGTGTATTGTTGCTGATTTATTATTTTTAATGTATAGATTAAAAAAATCTTTTTTCATGCAAGAGTTTGGCAACCGTTATAAGTAAGTAGAAGAAATGTAAAATTTTCATAATTTTATCAACATGTGTAAGCAGCTCAGTTATGTCTTCAACTTGACTTATGTCATTGCATCATATCTTTGTCAACAAAAGTTTACTAAACATTTTATAAAGAGTGCCCCTTTTATTAGCCACCTATGCAATCATAGAATCACCGAATGATAGAATGGTTACAGCACAGAAGTAGGCCATTCGGCCCATTGAGCACGTGCCAGCTCTCTGCAAGAACACTTCAGCTAGTCCCATTCCCCCGCCCTTTCCCCGTAGCCTTGCAATTTTTTTCTTTCAGGTACTTATCTAATTCCCTTTTGAAAGCCATGATTGAGTCTGCCTCCACCACCCTTTCAGGCAGTGCATTCCAGATCATAACCACTTGCCTTTGGTTCTTTTGCTAATCACATTAAATCTGTGTCCTCTGGTTCTCAACCCTTCCGCCAATGGGAACAGTTTCTCTCTATCCACTCTGTCTAGACCCCTCATGATTTTGAACACCTTTATCAAACCTCCTCCCAACCATCTCTGCTCTAAGGAGAACAACCCCAATTTCCCTAGTCTATCCACGTAACTGAAGTCCCTCATCCCTGGAATCATTCTCGTAAATCTTTTCTGCACCCTCTCTAAAGCACCCAGAGTAACATTTTTGGCTATTGTTCCATTTTCAAATATTCCGTCGCTTAACAATTTTGACATTTACACATTTGAATATTTTTTTTTAATTAAGAAAAGCAGTGAATACATTCACAAAACATCCAAAACTTCCAACAGATCCTAAATGTCACTGAGTAGCAGAATACTATTTTTAATTGTATTTATTGGGAGAGGTGTTGAAAGAATTGATAGGAGGCTTTAAATAGAACGTTATATAAAGTATTTGCGTAGTACTATAGGTTGAGCTTGTCATTTATCAGCTCTTCCTCTGGATACTCATGTTATTAATATCAATACTCACACTTCAAAGAGCATTTGCTGTCTTGTGGAGAGGAGCCAATGATCGTTTCTGTACTGAGTGACCTTGCTAGAATCAGCCCTATGGTAGTAAGGTAAAATCTGTTTAAAATACTTCTATTATAGCTACACTATTGGTATAAACAATGGAGTAGAAAATACTATGATTACATCAAACTCCTTTCTCTGCTATTTTAATGAAGACATTAACCTGTTTATTTGAAACAGAAAGAAAAATTAGGCAGGCCATATAATGGGCGTCTGATCCAATATCGCCTGTTTTACACCGAAGTTGAAAGGTCAAGCATTTCAGTGTGTATGGGGTGGGGTGGGGGGGGCGGGTGGGGAGGAGACAGTTAGGAGGTTATTAGAAATGTTAAGCCAGAAAGTAACAAAGGGATGCATGAGGGTTTCAGCAGCCATGAGAGCAAGATAGGGATGGAAGTGGGTGATATATTAGTGGTAGAAATAAGGGCCTAGAAATTCACTATGGCCCCGCCAGCTGGCTAATGGCCAAAAGTTAGCGCTGGGCGCGGAGCCATGTGCGACCGTCCGATATTCGCTTTTTGCGCCCCAAGTCGGAACCGGCCGCTATTCCAGGGTGTGCCCGCCCCCGCTTGGGTCGCAGAAACTGAATTTCAGCGCTCTAAGTGCCGCTGCGCCACCCGATGCGGTGCGGCAGGCTGCAGTACTGCAGGCCTCCTCCTTCTCTTAAGGTGGAGGTGCCTGCAACGGGGAGATCGCCGCTGGATTGTGCCGGCAAATGAGCCCGGCACCACGGAGAAGTGCCAGGTTCGCGGAAAGCAGCCAGCAATGCCGCGGGGGGGGTGGTGGAGGAGGCCGGGGAAGGAGGTGCGGGCAGGCGGCTGCCGAAAAAGTGGCCAGCCGCACCTCCACCTTTATGCGCCCCACTAAGGCTGCAGTAAGGCCCTGGTCTCCGGATGTAAGTAGCGGCCGCCACGGAGGAGGCGGCGGCAACTGAATATGGGATTCGGGCCAGCATCGGGGCGGAAACGGGGCACTGCGCACACCGATGACGTCATCGGTGCCGGCGCAGCGCTACCGGCTACCGCCGCCATTACCGCCGAGCTCAATATCAGCGCAACCTCCTATACTGGCGCAGAAACCCTCTTTAGGCGGTAACTGGGCGCAAAGCTTGCAGCGCCTTACTGAATTTCTAGGCCAAGGAGTCTTGGTGATGGACTGTATGTGGGATTTGAAGCGCAGCTCAGCAGTTGAGCAACATATGGTGGCTGCACACTGGTGGGTTCAGCCTGAGCAAGCAGCTGGGCAGGGGAATGGAATCAGAAGTGGAGATGCAGAGATTCTGGCAAGAACCAAACAGGATGGCTTCAGTCTTGCCAATATTTAACTGGAGTCAGTTGAAAAAGGGTAAAAATATAATCAAGCCTTCCATATATCAAACCATCATTAATTATCCCAAATAATGTGGAAAATGTACTATAGTTCAAAATTTATTATAATTCCATTCCTAGCTAAACGTATTTCAATTCAGAAATAAGACTCACCCATGAAGCCTCCAAAAGTCTCGTTCAATAGACCCTTTAGCATTTTACACCCTTCACTATAAAATTATGTATGAATAAATCGGTTTGATAATGAAAGTTTCACTAAACTGGCATAGACAACACATGGCATTTTAAAATGTGCTTCAATAGCTGATCAAATAATCAGCTTAGGTTAACAAAGCCCAGGGTTTGGCAAGAAATCTAAGTCCATATCCGGCACAGAACCAACTCACTTATTGGCAAATTTGCATTCACTGATGACGCTCATGAGCCTTTGTGGCTTGATTTAAAGCTGTGGGGTAGCTGGCAATCTGTACATTCAAAGCATTTGATTGATTTTGAGGAACAGTGGCCTAGAAATTGGGTATAGCCCCGCTTGGGGCGTTAGAATTGGCGGAGCGCAAATTTTATAGCCAGATACAACTTATTGACACCTCGTGCGATATTGGGTTGCAGCGCCCCAAAGATGATTGAGGCACGAGTTCAGGCGTTACACGGGGCACCTAAGGCGCTAACATGCCGGCGCAACCCAATATCGGGGCGTCCAGCCGTAACGCAGGTGCTCTCAATTACCCATGACCACGAGACTTCCAGGCGCCGGCCAGCTCTTAAAGGGGTGGGTCAGGCAGCTCCAGCATCCACAGTCTGTGCCTTGTAGACCTGCAAATCGGCGCAGGCCCTTCTCTGGCGCAAAAAACTTGGTGCATATAGAGAGGGTGAGGCAGAGAGCAGAGCGCTTCACCAATGAGTCTCTGGAGGAATTGGTGGCCGCAGTGGAGCGCCGGCGAAATGTCCTCTACCCCGACAATGGCAGGAGGCCTAATCATAAGGACTGCCGACGAGCTTGGAGGGATGTTTCTCAGAGGGTCAACTCCAGCAGTATGGCGACCAGGAGCCCTGTGCAGTGCAGGCAGAAATTCAACGACCTCACTCGGGTCGTGAGGGTGAGTGGAGTTAATGTAAACTTATGCATCCCTCCATTAGCACCTGACTTTATGGCTACAGGGTGCACTATCCCCCTCTGGCCATCTGTCAGCAAGCACCCATGGCCCTTTCTGGTCACACACATGCACATTTGACTCAGGACATCATGTAAGGGCTGGTCCACCATGGGGGGCATGAGATGATAACCCAGGGCATCATGTAAGGGCTGTTCCACCATGGGGGGCATGAGATCATAATTCAGGGCATCATGTAAGGGCTGTTCCACCATGGGGGGCATGAGATCATAATTCAGGGCATCATGTAACATCACTTCCCGTCCTTTGCCCTGCAGGCCAAGCTGGCGAGAAACCGCAAGGAGCAGATTCGCACCAGAGGAGGCCGTCCTCAACTGGAGCCTCTGATGGATCTCGAGGAGAGAGTCCACCAGATTGTGGGAGGACGCCTGAGTGGTCCTGTCACCACTGCAGCTGCCGACCCCATTGTCCACAGCGATGGTAAGGTTCTCTACTATTACAGCTGTCATCTTCCAGTTGTTTCCCCCGCCAGCATGCTTTCTCAATGTGGAGCCATGTCATAGCATTGCCGTACTGTTGCATCCCTTGCTGCCAAACTGTCCTTTTGCTAAAGCCACTCTTCAACCTCCCTGCTTTCAAATGCTGCATCACCAGCTCGGGAGCCGGCCCCTCAAGCTGCCGGTGCCAGTGCCTCCGGAGGCGACGACCAGGAGGAAGCCGGACCATCCGTGCCAGCCTCAGGGGAGCCACCGCATCTGGAGACTGGGGATAGTAGTTCCCTAGAGGGGAGGGGGGTCTCTGATGAGGAGCCAGTTGCAGGAACCAGCGGCCTGCAGCAACGCGCAGGGGCAGGGATGCTCGGGGGCCGTCTCCCCGGAGGGCGAGGCAGGCCACCGTGACTGCTGCACAGAGTGCAGAGGAGGTGCGTAGCCTTGCCGAGATGAGCGCCCAGGCCCGGCTCAGGCACACTGAGCTGATGGCTGCAGTGGGGAGGATGCCTGAGTCGATCGACACACTGACAAAGAGTGTGCTGGACTTTGGGGCAGCAATGGAAAGGACTGTCCAGGGCTTCGGCCCAGCAATGGAAAGGTCTGTCCAGGGCTTCGGCCCAGCAATGGAAAGGTCTGTCCAGGGCTTGTCTGAGGCCGTGGAAAGGTCTGTCCAGGGCTTGTCTGAGGCAGTGGAAAGGTCTGTCCAGGCCGTGTCCGAGGCAGTGGAAAGGTCTGTCCAGGCCTTGTCCAAGGCAGTGGAAAGGACTGTTCCGTCCTTGTCGAAAGCAGTGGAAAGGACTGTCCATGGCTTTTCCGAAGCACTGGCACCTGCCACGCAGGTCCTCACTGCTGCCACGCAGTCACTTGCTGGCCTCGTCCACACGCAAATTGAGGCCACGCGAACACTCTCTGCTGCCGCCCTAGCTGCATCAGGCAGGATCACCCCAGGCCCTTGCAGCACCACAGCAGGCCATGAATCTGTGGAGCAGTCGATTGTGGCGTATGATCCTGTGCGGCCCCATCAGAGTGCTAGTGTGTCGGCCGACCATGGTGCAGGTGTCCTCTCTCTGCATGTGAGCAGTCCTGATGCCACCGCTGGCACGTCAGCAGAGCAGCTGCCACCACCTGCGCGGCAGACTGCTAGCAGACATGCCCAGTTGGAGCAGCCTGCTTGCGGGACCTCCAAGCCCAGAGGTCGTCCAGGCCGTCCCTCAGGGGCTTCAGCGCTTCCAGACACTCAGCAGGCGTCCCTCAGCCTTGACGCAGCCACTGGGGTCCAATTACGGAGGAGCTGCAGGGAGGGAAGGAGCCGACATCGTAAGAGGAGTCGGTCTCCATCAAGGGGTCACCAGTAGACGGGGTGCTAAGGCGTCTCTTTTTCCGGATTTAAGGCCGTCCACACCTGCTGTGTTTGTTTGTTATGGTTTGGTTAGTTTCGCCGGATTGCCAGACAGTTATCTGTTAGTTTGTTAGTTATGATTTCTGTTACCATTACGTTGTCATGCTGGAAGGAAGCACTTGTTTGAAAATAAAGAAAACTTTTTATTTACAATCGAGCTGTACACTATTTACAATCATCGAGACCTTCATAGGCTTACAGCGAACCGGAGGGCACTGTTCGAATCACAGCCACCATTCCATCCGAGGGGCCTAGAACCGAGTCCTTATGAGCCTCTGACGAACGGCCCTTCCAGTTTCTGGAGCCCTCCCATCTTCCTCCTCCTCCTCCTCCTCCTGATCCTCCTCGCCCGCATGCTCCTCCTCCTCCTCGTCCGCCTGCTCTGCTGGACCTTGAGGGTCGGCTGGCATTGGCTGGGTGCATCGAATGGCCAGGTTGTGGAGCATGCAGCAGACAACAACGATGCGCGCCACATGCTCCGGCGAGTACTGTAGGGCGCCCCCAGAATGGTCTAGACAACGGAAACGCTGCTTCAGCACACCAATTGTGTGCTCCACAATGTTCCTGGTGGCCTGATGGCTGTTGTTGTATTGCTCTTCTGCCGGGGTGCTGGGCAAACAGAGCTGGGTCATGAGCCATGGGCAGAGAGGATAGCCCTTGTCGCCCAGAAGCCAGCCTCGTGGGTGAGCTGGGGCCTCAAAAAGGTCAGCCACTGAGGTCTGCTGCAGGATGAACGCGCCATGGCTGCTGCCAGGGAATTGTGCGTTCACCGCCATGATCATCTGCCGGTGATCACAGACCAGCTGCACATTAAGGGAGTGGAACCCCTTTCGGTTACGGAACTCCTCCGGATTCTGTAATGGCGCCCACAAAGCCACATGTGTGCAATCAATGGCCCCCTGCACCATGGGGAAGTCCGCAATAGCCGCGAAGCCCTGTGCGCGCTCCCCCTGCTTCTCCAGGGTCACAGGGAAGGTGATTAATTCGCGCCTCCTTTTGTAGAGGGCAGCTGTCACTTGCCGGATGCAGCAATGCACCGCAAATTGAGAGATATTTGATATGTCCCCAGCTGCTGCCTGAAACGATTCGCTGGCGTAAAAGTTGAGCGCAACAGTGACTTTCACGGCCACCGACAGAGAGGTCCTGCACCGTATCCACGGCTGCAGATCCCCAGCAGTCAGGTGGCACAGCTCACTGACAACATCCTTACCAAATCTGAGCCTTCGCAGACACTGCTCCTCCGACATGGTAAGGTAGGAGACCTGCTGCCTGAAAACCCTGGCAGCGTATGGTCGGATTTGGCAACGTCCATTGGCCCTCCTCCTTCTGGCCAATCCCGGCCCTCTCTCCCTCCGTCTCTGTGCCCTTGCCAGTTGTGCAGCCAGGATGACATTCCCCTCCAAAGCAGCTCCCATTATTCTGGCCGACGAGTAAGACGCAGTCAGCTTTCTGGATCCAACTGTTCTGGACAGGGCTGAAGGTCCCAAGGCTCCTCTGGCTCAATAAGAACAAGTCTGTGTAACTGAAGGTCTGCAACTCTCTCCAGCAGCGAGCAGTATGGCCAGGCCAAATGGCTGCCGGTTTTATACTAGTGCTGTCCCCTTTAAAGAGCGCCCCCCGAGTCCGAGAAGGACCTGGTAACGTTCCATCTAACTGTCACTAATAGCGCCAGGCGGAACGGAGGGGGGCGCCACTGAATTTCCGGTACGGGGCGCCAAAAAGGCGTTGCACAATGAAATGACATCATTATCTGGCTGCGCCCACGAGCGGGCACAAAGACTTAGCGCCGGCGCTAACAGGCTACTCAATATGGCAGGATACGCTAGGATCACTGCGCACGTCTGAAAATTGGGTAACGCCCCAAATCTCGGGCTCTTTAGGCGCTAATCGCTGGCGCAACCAACCGAATTTCTAGGCCAGTATGTTTATCTATGGCAATTTATATGACTTAGTCCAGTGTGACTCTTCTTGAAATATGTGTCTGGCTTCCCGAACAAGGCTGCAGGATGCCATAGCAAACATTATTAGAAGTTCAGTCCTCATATATGGCCATTGTTACCAATGCCTATTATAACCAGCCAGCTAGAGTTGCAATTTGAGTTAGTTCTGACAGAATGTTCTCGTCCTTTGCTCCATTCCCACCCCTATCTAATTGTCTGACTCTCAACTGGTGAAAAATAACTAAGTGAAGCAGTTAGTTTGAGTGTAAAGCAGCTGTAAACTCTGTCCATAATTTTCTCCTTTAGATCGAGTCAGGCATTCAGCTGTTATCTAGCATCCATGAAGGTCCCTCCCACTATGAGGCATGTCGCATTGCTGATGCTGAATGTAACCGCCAGCTGAGGAATTCTCACTTAGTGAATCAGGTGTATCCAGAATCCACTGTTCAATCTGTGGACACTCAATCCAAGCAAAAATGGGACTCTCAGTCATCAAAGAACTCACTGCAATAAATGTAATGATATCAAGGCTGTCTTCTTTGATATTGAAGGACAAACAACATTACTACAATGTCTGACCTGATACATGAGTTTGAACTGACATTCACATTTGGATATTCCCTGAGAAGAATGTTTAACTCATCTTGGTTGCCCAATTTGTTTTTATATCTAGAACTTGGGTGAAGGGCCAAGGGAGGTACTGCAAGATACCACCTTGGTCAAACAGAGTAAAGGAGAAGACGGAATAAATCAGGACATAGTGATTGGCTAACACTAAACTTAGATTATAGGGAGTAGGAAAGTAACAATTTCCACAGTTTTGACATCCTTGGAAAGAATGAGTTAAAGTAGAAAACTGTGTGTTGAGTCTTGATTTCAACATTTGAGGGAAAGAACATGTAGGGTAGCTTATTTGGAACTTAGAAGGAACAAGAGGGGAAAGTTCAGAGGAGCAGTAACCATGGTGATATTGATAAAATAGAGTGAAAAACAAGAAATGTTGAGACAGAGAAAGGGTGTTGAAGCTAAAGGTGAGAGTTGGTTGACTATCAGGCTGCAAGCATTGTCTTGCATTCTACCCAACTGTGTCAGAGAGGTGTTAGAAGAGCCTTTCCAGCTTGGAATTTTTTAGTGGTTTGAATTTCTATGAATGAGAACAATTAACTTCTTGAAGAGAGTTTTAACAAAGGAGGAAATGCGGAAGTCTATTTGAGGTAAGAAAAGATGGCAAAGAACATCAAGAGATTAAAAAGGAGTAAGGGTGGAGCCATCAAAGGAAATATATCATAGCTGTTAGTTGGGCTTCTGAGAGACATGAAGGAAGTATATCTTCAAAGAATTAAATGAAACAAGATTTTTATTGCTCCCTAGAAGGACATGGAGGAGATAAAGATTGAATGCTAGAGGACTGGAGTTTGTGAGCTCTGAAGAGATTGTAAGAACACTGGGATTGATACCCTGACAAGAATATTTATCAAGTCTTAGACCCCTTCACCTTAACTCTTCGTCAAGGAACCATCTGGGGTTTATTACCCAGTCTAGGGCTAGGAGTTAATGATGCCTAAATTTGGCTTGCAGAACTGTGTTGTAGCAACCAGTTCTGATTATATTAGCATTAACACTACCAACCTCCCATCATGATTTGCATAAGTTACTGAGTGAATGAATTAACCCTTTTTGTCAAGTATCAAAGTTAGATAGGAAAGCCTTGAGGTTACAATTGTTTATTAACCTTAAAATCACAGTTTAGAATTTATAACCTCTTCCGTATGAGCTGGGATGAATGAGCTAATTGCCTCGCCTTCCTCTGGGAGGAGGGCTTTAGCCTTCTGAGTGATGACCCTCCATCTGTAGAGGTGTTATCCATTCCTCCTGTATCCTCTGCTCTGGTATAAATTCACCTTCCACACAGGTAGCTATATCTGCATTACCTGGCTTAAATCTCACCTCCCTTCATCTCAGGAAAACTTATACATCTAAGTGACACACATATCTGGTTGGATTAGCCATATAATTATAAATTATTAACGACTTAGACTTTGGAATCAAAAACATGGGGGGGCGATTTTCTCAGCCCCGAGGAGCCGGGTATGGAGGCAGGACTGCCGGGAAAATGGTAGAATTTGTGGGCGGGTGGCAAACCCGCCCCCAACCCGCCTCCATGCCATCTTCCCGGGAGGCGGTTGCCGTCCCGCGCTGGATCCCGTCTCCTTGGAGGCGGGAAGGGATTAAAGCCTATTAACTGCCTGTTAACAGCTAGTTAACAGGCAGAAAATAGGATTATCCCATTCTTGCCCTCACAAGTGCAGGCTTCCCGACAGCACCAAAACCTGCCAGCTCAGTGAGGCGTGTACTGGTTCTGCAGAGGTTGGGGGGGTGCAAAAGTGTGGTGTGAAGGTAAGTGATGGGTACAAGAGTGTGGAGCTGAGTATCTGAGGTAAGTCCTGAGTGTTTTTAAAGGTGTACTGTACTTACCTTTGTTTCTTCCAGCAGGCTTCAGTCGGTTTCTATACGGAGAGTCTCGCACCTCGGTGTTGCAGATGAGAGATGGCCGTTGCATTCTCAGATACAACAAATATCTCAATTCTGTAAAAGAAAGAAGGTTGATGAGGTCTTGTATGCAAGACCTCATCAAGCTGTAGAGTTTGTCACTGTTTGACAACTTCACAGAGCTGTCAAACGATGACAATTCATCTGTCAAAAATTTTTGATAGATGACACGTCATACGTTGACGTGCTCTGTAACCAGCTTTCCCTTCATTGGCCTGCTAAACCCGCTGGGCGGGCTTAACAAGGTCAATCAAGGAAAAATAGTGTGGGTTGGCCACAACTTGATGGAGGCGGGACTGAAGCCCAACAAGCAGCAGTCCCGCCTCCAACATGCCCTCATTCACAAAATCGCCCCCTTAATTTCTAAATTTGCAGATGTTACCAAATTGGGGGGGATAGTCAATACTGAGGAGGACTGCAACAAATTACAGTAGGACATTAATAAACTTGCAAAATGAGCAAATAATTGGCAAATGAAGTTCAACACAGATAAATGTGAGGTATTATATTTTGGTAGGAAGAATAGCGAGGCCACTTATCACTTGGTGGGTGGGAGTCTAGGTGAGGTAGAGGAACAAAGGGATCTCAGAGTACAAATACACAAATCACTAAAAGTTATGACAGGTTAGCAAGGCCATTAAAAATGCAAACCAAGCACTAGAGTTTATTTCTAGAGGGATAGAATTGAAAGGTAGGGAAGTTATGCTAAACCTGTATCGAACCTTGGTTAGACCACACTTGGAGTACTGCATACAGTTCTGGTCACCATATTATAAAAAGGATATAGAGGCACGGTAGAAGGTGCAGAGAAGATTTACAAGGATGACACCAGAAATGTGAGTGTATACATATCAGGAAAGGATGAATAGGCTGGGTCTGTTTCCTCTTGAAAAATGTCTGAGGGGTGACCTAATAGAGGTCTATAAAATTCTGAAAGGATTTGATAGAGTGGATACAGAGAGAATGTTTCCACTTGTAGGGAAGAGCATAACTAGAGGCCATCAATATAAGATAGTCACCAAGAAATCCAATAGGGAACTCAGAAGAAACTTCTTTACCCAAAGAGTAGTGAGAATGTGGAACTCGCTACCACAGGGAGTGGTTGAAGTGAATAGTATAGATGCATTTATGAGGAGGTTGGACAAACATATAAATAAGAAGGGAATAGAGGGTTATACTGATAGGTTTAGATGAGAAAAGCCTGGAGGAGGCTCGAGTGGAGCATAAATACTGACATGGACTGGTTGTGCCGAATAGCCTATTTCTGTGCCGTATATCCTGTGCAATCCTATGTAATGTAAATTTTGGAACCATTTCTCTCTCCATTGGAGATGCACTTTCCAAAAATTACAACGACACCCTTCTACATATGCAATACAAAGAAATCCTACACCTTCTACCTCAAAGACTACTACAAGAACTATTAATTTAATTAGACCTAAAAGAATGGACTAAAGAGAAATTGAGTCGCGTCCCCTTTGGGGCACTAACTTCGCCGGGGCGCTACTTTAGTGCCCTGGAAAAATTAATGCCCCCACGGCCGAAATTGAGTGGTAGCGCCTCAAGAGGGAAGCGGGGTGTTACTGGAAGTGGAGGGGACATGCGCAGCACGACCCGGGGCCCAGCTGGGCCACTGGGGATCGGAGTGCCGGCAAAAGAGCCCAGCACTCAAGAGAAGTGCCAGGCTCATGGAGCGCAGCTGGCACTCCGCGCCGGGGGGGGGGGGGATGGATCAGGAGGCCGAGGACGGGGACTGAGGCAGGTGCTGGCAGGCGGCCAGCGACAGAAATGGCCGCCTCATACCTCGCCTTTAAATAGCGCTGGCCCGGTTGTAGGTAGGGCCCACTGACCCCGTCGGACAAAGCGTCCCGCGATAAGTCAGGGGCGCTACCGAAAATCACTGCCGGGGCGCTGCGCCCGGCGACGACATCATCGCCGGCAGCACGGCACTGCAGGGCGCTAACTGTTAGCACCGCTGCTAACCCCCCGCTGAATTTCGTAGGTGCTGAATTTAACAGTGCCGCGCCTAGGCGCTAATTGCTTTGTGCCCCGTTAGCACCCTGGCGCTAACGGGAGGCACAAAGCAATCAAACTTTTCCCCCTTGAGTTTTAAAAGAACATCTTTTATATTCTTAGGGGTAGATTTTGCCGAACCTGTCGGGAAGAAGGCGGGACTTCCCCTTTCGGGTTTTTGACCCGCCTACTTCGACGTCCGGCCAATCCAGGCAATTTTCCCTTGATTGACCTTGTTGAGCCTGCCCAGCGGGCTCAGCAGGCCAATTAAGGGCCACTCGGCAACAGGTGACATCACAGACTGCAATTTCATCTGTCAAGAGTCCTTGACAGGTGAAATATCAGCGTTTGACAGCTGTTTGAAGCTGTGAAACACTGAGGGCTAGATTTTCAGTATAGACAGTTTTGGGGCGCTAACCTTAGCGCCCGCCCGAAGTTAGCGCCCGCCCCAAAGTAGCGCCCCGTTGCCGGAAATTCAGTGGCTTCACCCTAAGAGATTGGTGGAGCGCTAAAAGAGGCGTTCCACTCCTATCTTTAGGCGCTAAGCCGGCGGTCCAGAGGGATAGTGTCCAGGCGGGGCGCAGCGCGGGTGCGGTCATATTTGGACTGACAGCAGACCCCGTGGCGCCGACCAGCTCTTAAAGGGGGAAGGGATGAATTGGTCTGCTGCCACGCCCTGCACACTGCAGCCTTGCAAAGAGGCCTCAACACTGCTGCTCAGCCCCAGGGAGTCATGGCAACGCCAGAGAAGGCCCGTCAGCGTGCCCTGCGCTTCTCAGAGGGTGATCTGGACATAATGGTCACAGCTCTGGAGGTGAGGCGCAAGATCTTGTTCCCAGAGAGTGGGAGGAATCCAACCCACCACGACTACACCAAAGCCTGGAAGCAGATCGCCCAGAGGGTGACGTTCACCGGCGATGCCCCCAGGACCCACAAACAATGTCGTAAAAAATACAACGACCTGACCAGGATTGTGAAGGTGAGTAGTCTTTCCATGCTCCTCCTCATTCTTGCATGTACACCTGACATGATGGGCAAAGGGAGCTGAAAGTCCTATTGGCCAGCCCTCAGCCAGCAGCATTGGGACAGTCATGGGCATCACATGGCCATTCGGCACTCTACACTCTGTCCACGCTATTCCACCATTGGAGGCAGTGCACACTACATCAGGGCTTCACTCTGTCCACGCTATTCCACCATGGGAGGCAGTGCACACTACATCAGGGCTTCACTCTGTCCAAGCTATTCCACCATGGGAGGCAGTGCACACTACATCAGGGCTTCACTCTGTCCACGCTATTCCACCATGGGAGGCAGTGCACACTACATCAGGGCTTCACTGCGCACTTACAGCCCGTCCTTTCTCTTGCAGGCTAAAGTAGCGTTTAATCGACAGGCGCGTGCCAGGGGTGGCAGCGCCAAGCTGCAGAAGCTCACTCGGCTGGAGGAGCGCGTGTGTGTGCTCATGGGAGCCCGTGTGATTGTCCCCACAGCGTGCGGAGTATCCGACCCTCCACTGCCCGGCAATGGTAAGGACCTCGCCTTTTGGCCCTCTCGCGTCGCACTGGCCCATCCGAGCTACCTCCTTTGCCACTGTCCCACCAATGCGCTGAATGCCACCAGTCCTAACTCCCTCGCTGACGCCGTCTCCTCACTCTGAAGCCACTCTTGTGCATTCATTGCTTTCAGCTGGTGATGACCAGGACCCTGAAGCTGCCAGTGACAGCACCTCCGACCAGGAGGAGGAGGAGGAGCAAGCCGGACCTTCGGGGGAACAGTCACGTCCCGCAGGAGAGGAGGAAATGCTTGACACCTCCTCACTGGACGAGTGCCTGGAGGAACTGTCGCAGGGCAATGCAGCTTCTGGGACCAGTGGCGTCCAGCCACCCAGGAGCCGTGCGCGTGGCCCGCGGCCTTCCCCCCAAAGGGGGGAAGGATCAGAGGGGAGTGCTGCTGTTCGGCAAACTCGCCGCCACCAACGCGGCAAGGGTCCCCTAGTTCGGCCCCCTCCTCCCCAGCGGGAGAGTCGCGACTCCAGTCCAGACACCTTCACCTCGGAGGAGGTGCGGAAGCTGGATAAGATGGCTGAGGATTCGGACCGGCGCCACACGGAGCTCATGAGCGTGGTGGGGCGCATGCCTGAGGCCATCGAGTCGCTGGCGACCAGTGTGCGCGAGTTCGGGGCAGCAACTGCCGCGAGTGGCCGCATGCTGACTGATGCCGTCAAGACCCTGGCGGCTGTGATGCGCGCGCACAGCAGGACCACAGGGGCACTCACTGCTGCCACACGCGCTGTCTCAGGCAGGCATCGCCAGGGCAGCCGCCGCGCTGGACCATCCCAGCAAGCCGCCCCTCGGCTGATTGTTGCGGATCCTGCAGTGCGGGCCCGGCCGAGTGCCACCGCGCCACAGCACCAGCCAGCGCATCCCAGACGCCAGCTTGCCCACATTGCGCCATCCGTCACCGCCATTCCCCCACTGGGGCGTCAAGGGCAAGCGGCTGCAGCTGATGGTGGCCAGGCTCAGGTGCGCCACTCAGCAGACGGCCCCTCGAGGCCCAAACGCCGTGTAGGCCGCCCCCCCAGCGGCATCTGGCGGAAGGGCATCTGAGCCTCAGGCGCCTTCCCCCAGCCTCGCAGCAGCCACTGGGCAGAGCTTGCGAAGGAGCAGCAGGCCGGGCAGGGGAGGCAAAAGGCTGGGCAAGGTCTCGCCCTCGCGGGCCACTCAGTAGAGGGTGTAGGCAGCTTTCCTTTTATATGGCGGTGGCCATCTTTATTTTGCCCATGGTTGTGTTGTTGGAGGGCTTATTTTTTGCGTTAGGCCGACGTTGAGGCCCGGTTTGAAGAAAGGTGGAGTGACTCCTCCCCAGTTTGTGGGAGTGAGTCATTTGTTGGGCTTTTTGTGGGGCCCGTTTATTGTTTTTGGGGATTCATGTGGGAAGGGCTTTTTTTTTTGTGTAATAAAAAATTATCTTTATTCATGCAGTCTCCATGGTTGTTCTTCTTAGTGTTTGTTGGCTTCGCCGGCTGAGGGCTTGCGGAGCGGCTGCATTCATCTTCCCTCATGGCCCCTGGCCATTCCCTGACAGGGGGCTTAGAAGTACCGTGTAATAAGGTGGCGTCGTGCGGCCCTTGGCCCTGGTCGCTCCCTCCTGGGAACGTACTCCTGCTCCTCCTCCTCCTCCTCCTCATGCTCCTCCTGCTCCTCCTCCTGAGGTGCTGGTCCAACATCAGGTGGCAGTGCCTGAGTCCTGCGGATAGCCAGGTTGTGTAGCATGCAGCAAACCACCACAAATTGGGAGACCCGGTCCGGCGAATACTGGAGAGCTCCTCCGGAGCGATCAAGGCAGCGGAACCACTGCTTGAGGACCCCAATAGTTAGCTCGATGATGTTGCGGGTGGTTTGATGGCTCTCGTTGTAGGCCTCTTCAGCAGCGGTCCTGGGCGCGCGGAGCGGGGTCATGAGCCAGGTGCACAAAGGATAGCCTTTGTCCCCGAGTAGCCATCCTCTTGGGGGAGGCTGTGCCTGGAACATGTCATGCACAGTACTCTGCCGCAGGATAAAGCCATCGTGGCTGCTGCCTGGGAAGCTGGCATTGACTGCCATGATGCGCTGCTTGTGGTCACAGACCAGCTGCACATTCAGAGAATGGTAGCCCTTCCTGTTGCGATACTGCTCGCCATGCTCCAGAGAGGCCCGCAAAGCCACATGCGTACAGTCAATGGCGCCCTGCACCAAGGGGAATTCCCCGAGTCTGGAAAATCCCAATGCGCGCTGATGCTGGCTCTCCAGGGCCATGGGGAAGGAGATGAACTGGCTTCTCCTTCTGAACAGTGCTTCGGTCACCTGGCGGATGCAGCGATGCGCGCCGTACTGGGAGATGTTTGCTATGTCCCCAGCAGCGTATTGGAAGGAGCCGGTGGCATAGAAGTTCAATGCCACCGTCACCTTCACTTCCACCGACAGAGACGTCCTGCACCTGAGCTTTGGCCGCAGATCTCGGCGAAGCAGGTGGCAGATCTCTGCAATCACCTCCTTTCGGAATCGGAGCCTTTTAACACATCGCGCGGCACTCATGTTTAGGTAGGAGCGCTGCTGGCGGTATAGCCTGACTGGGTAAGGCCTACGTGGCCGACGCCTGTAGCCCCCTCTGCCTCTAGCCAGGGCTGCCCCTCTCACAATGCGTCTGCGAGCCCTACGGACATGGAGCTGCAGCTCCGCGTTGGCACCCCATGCAACCCCCATCAAATCCTGGCAAACACTCTAATTTCCAAAAGGCCACTTGCAGCGCTCTGGCCTGAGTCAAAAAATACCTGGCTCTTGCTGCTTGAAACCAGTTAGCTATCCTCCTTGTTGTGTCTCCAGAAATGCGTTGCACAAGAGTGTTTTCTGAAAAAAGGCTGGCCTTTATACTGGAGAGTACGTCCCCTTTAATTTGCGCCCCCCGGGACCCGCGCTGGTTGTGTTGCGTTCCTTTTTCCAAACGCTCCGGCCGCCAGCTGCACAATGGGGCGGTCCGACTGAAGTTTGGAATCGGGGTACACAAAGGGCGTTGCACGAGGATGTGACGTCATTTTCTGCGCGCGCATCCGGGCGGGCGCTAAACTTTGCGCCGGCGCTAACGGGCAACTTAATTTGGGGCGGGGCGCAAACTGCGCTGCGCCCGGGCACTACACGCATAGCGCCCGAAAAACACTTCTCTTAAGGCGCTAACTGCTGGCGCAAGCGACTGAAAATCTAGCCCTGACAATTTGAGTTCTGAGATGAGTCATTCTGCACAGACTCAGTTAGAACTCACACCGGCACTCAAAGCTGAAGGCTGTCACTTTTGACAGATCGCAGCTGTTCAGCTTTAAGTTCCGGCTGAGTGATGCACTCCCGACAGCTACAGGAAGAAAGGCTGTTAAGGTAAGTACAGGTAAGTAAAAGTGCTTTACACACTTTAGACACACCAAACACACTTACCTTTGCACTCATGCACCCATCACTCACCTGAGTGCCGACATCGCGACCCCTCCAACTCCTTCAACCCGACGGCCCGCCTGCTCTACCTGGCGTGGTTTGGAGCCATCGGGAAACCCACACGAAACCCCTCAAAATAGGGATTAGGCTAAAAACTGCCTGTTAACTAACTGTTAACAGGCAGTTAATTGGCACTAATCCAATCACGCCTGGTTTCGGCGGGTCCCAGTGTGGAGCGGGTACCCGCTGCCCCTGAAACTTACGTGGGGCGGGGTTTTGGGCGGGATGGTGTCGGGGGACCCCCAAATTCGGGACTTCCCCCCTCCCGCCCATGCCTGAAACCCCGCCTGATAGCTCCCCGAAAATCTAGCCCTTAATTTCCAAAGAAACCTCCTCCTTTCTATTGACCAATCTGAGTGATACATGTTACTGTGGTCTTGATAGCTTGTCGCCTACTCCTGGTAAGGAAAGTTTTGTTTGTATAAACTCTCATGGCTTAATTAACATTACCCCTTTACTTTCCCAGCATTCAACCTGACTACTGACTCCATTTTGAGGACACATTTAAAGCAATTCTTTGGGCATACTGTGGCTACAAGAGCAGGTCAGTAGCTGAGTATTCTATGGCGAGTGTCTCAGCTCCTGGCTCCCTAAACCCTTTCCACCATCTACAAGGCACAAGTAAGGAGTGTGATGGAATACTCTCCACTTGCCTGGATGAGTGCAGCTCCAACAACACTCAAGAAGCTCGACACCATCCAGGACAAAGCAGCCCGCTTGATTGGCACCCCATCCACCACCTTAAACATTCACTGCCTCCACCGCCAGCACACCATGGCTGCAGTGTGTACCATCTACAAGATGCACTGCAGCAACTCGCCAAGGCTTCTTCAATAGCACCTCACAAACCTGTGACCTCTACCATCTAGAAGGACAATGGCAGCAAGTGCTTGGGAACACCACCGCCTCCAAGTTCCTCTCTAAGTCACACACCATCCTGACTTGGAAATATATTGCTGTTCCTTCATCGTCGTTGGGTCAAAATCCTGGAACTCCCTCCCTAACAGCACTGTGGGAGTATCTTCACCACAGGGACTGCAGCGGTTCAAGAAGGCAGCTCACCACCACCTTCTCAAGGGCAATTAGGGATGGGCAATAAATGCTGGCCTTGCCAGCGATGCCCATATCCAAGGAACGAATATTTAAAAAAATTATCTTACAGCATGCAAACTGAAGGAAGTTGACAAATGTTGCATGGAATCATCCACAAAACATAAGTTTAGATTATAAATGGAGGAGTTCATTGATATGAATAAGGAACAGAATGGAAGAGATGACAGGTCATGGAAAACTTGTGAGTTTGTGGAAAAAGAGTTCGAAGATGACCCATCAGTGACACCATAGGTAGTGATTAGAGAGGAAAACTTATACTTAACTTTGGTAGGAAACCATGTGATGATAACTTGTTTAGAATTGCATGATGCCGGAACCTGTCAAGGGTCTTGCAGATATCCAAAGTAATGACAGATGATTCATCAAAGTGTGCAAAAGTGGAGTTTGAGAGTGAATAATATAGGCAATAAGGTGACCACTGAAGTGGCCATGCCAATATCATACTGGTGATCAGAACTCTCAAAGTCAAAAAATCTGAGGACTCATTTTCTATACTGCCTAATTGCACAACTTGATTAAAAAGCAGCATTGACAGTGCCTATGGAGATGCCTGTCGAAGTGTATGTGCAAGCTTGTGGGCAAATTTGGGAAATAAGAATAGAGGATTTTTTTTAAAAAGCATAGACCTGTTTGGCACACTGTTACTCCCTCATTTGGGATCACATTATTCTGGAATCTTGTGTTTGAGCTATACCTCATACTTGATTTGGGATTTTTTTAACCTAGCCTATTTAGGGATATAGAAGTAACAATGGCCCAGAAATTCGGTCTCCATGGGTGAGTACGCATGGGGTACTCAACTGTAAGCCCAATGGAAGCGTGGGAAACCGGCACTTCCGTTCCCCTGAAAGAAGGGGTTGAAGGAACGCGTGCGCAGGAGAGGCAGCGCAAGGCCTGCTTTTTACAAGATAAGTGGTGAATTAATTAAAATGAAAACATTTTTTCCACAGGTTTATTATTTTTAAATACTTTAAATAAAGGTAAGTTTATTTTTAGCCCCGTTCGAAAAAGTAATTAATTTTTTCAAAAATTTAAATTATTGTTTAAAATAGTTATTTCATGTAATTTATAGTTTATTTTAAAAATGTGATTAAAAAAAAATTATTTGAAGATTTAGTGATGTTTTGGGGCTTATAGTATTTATAGGTTTGACAGGTCTTCCTGTCAAACTTATGAATGAAGCATTCCCTGCTACCATTGGTTCTCCATGGCCCACGTGATCCCAGGGGACGCATCGAACTAACTGCGCCCCTGGGATACGCAAGCACTGCGCGCCGGCAGTTGGAGCAGGCCCAGGATTGGAATCCCACACGGGCCCACAGCTCAACGGCCGGCGCAGTAGGTAGGTGCAGGTCGGGGGCTTGCATCCGCAGGAAGCCCCAGACCCAAATTTCTGGGACAATATGTCATAAAATAACTCTTTAATTCCCCATTTCATATTTACGCTTTTTTTTCTTCAATGAACTGCTATAAGCATCTGTTCTGTGGAGGACGTGTAGAATTTTTTAATCTTATATATTTCTCAAGCTTAGATTTGACATTCTGCACCCTTTAAAAGTCTTGATAACAGCAGAGTTTGCATCAGTGGTGTTTACAAATTTTAAATTCAACAGAATTTGTACGAGAGAAATGGAAGTTGTGAATGACAGCCACTCCAAGAGGAAACCCAGAGGCAGTGGGCAGCTGTCTGCCCAAACACCGTTCATCCAAACTGGCCAGTTAATAGAAACAGCTGGAGTGCCGTGTATGCCTCGTGTGTATAATTATTTTGTCACATATATCAGTTCTCAGGCTGAATTCATACCCGTTAATACTTTGTAACATTGGAATGAACGTGAGATCAGTTCTCACAAAGGTATGTGCAGATGAACGAGGCCATTTACCCCATCGAGCTCATCCTTTCATAGAAATGACCAATCACTCATCATAGCCTCAACTGTCACTTGCGGGACTCCAGAGATTTTGCCTTCACTGCCCTCCTCAGTCGACAATCCCAGGTGTTAACAAAGGAATCACATTTGTTCACCTATCTGTATAACAGTGTTTTCCCCAAATATTTGAATGGGGTCTCAGGAAGGTGCTAAGTTTGAACATTACAAATACTTTTTTAATTCTTGATTCTTTTCTTTAAAAATATTGTTAAGTTTACAATAAATTAATGTAAAAGTGTGATTTTATAAACTTTCTCCTTGAGAACATAGAGATTTGAATCCACATTTAGCAACAGCTTTAAGGAGAGGATGTATGCCTGAGTGCATATCTGAACAGCTCTGTTGAATCATTGGATGTTGAGCCCTAAGTGTAACATGTCTCTCTGTGGTATCTAGTGTGAGATTGCACCATATGTTAAGAATTGAGATACCTGAGGGGTACATTGTTATTCATTGACAGGCTGAAAGGTCAGACTAACTGTTTGGCTTTTTATTTGCCTTTGCACCAAACCTCCTACAACTTGTTTTTTCCCCAGCTAAATGATCCTTATTGTCCAACGTGGTGGATTAACAAAGGTTCCTTCATGAAGATTGCAATGTAGAGTATGTGATTATGGGTATAGTTAGATGTGAATAGTGAGCAAATTGCTGGATTCAGGGACAACATTTATCTGATCTAGAAGGCACTGAAATATTATCACTGTGTAGGATTACTGTCAACGATAAAATAAATCCTTTTCTTTATAAACTTAGAGATGCTGCTCTCACTGCAGATGCTGGCCAGGATTTAAGATTGCTGAAGGGCCCTCTTAGTTTTCAGCATTGATTTTTTCAGCGGATTTGATGGTTCTTGTATACTCCACAGGATAATATTGTCTCAGGGGTAGTTTGTCGCGTGTTCATCCTGCTGATTGTCAGCCTTGCAAGTATCTCATTCTTTTATATGACATTTGGCTTTCATCAGAACGGCAAACAGCACAAGGTCAAAACTTCCATTCAAGATACAGAATTTGTTTGTATTTTGTTTTCTTGCAGTCACCTGCCCTTCCTTCGTGTAATGATGCATGTACGGTGCTTATCTTATTTTGCCAGGGGAAGGGGTCCTCTATTAAGTTATTAGCAAGCTCTAGCACCCAAAAATAAAAACAAATAAGGAGGGAATGAATTTGATCAATCTTGTGCTCCAGAACCTAGACAAGAATCTGAGTTGATGGATAAGCAACATCATTTGCACTTAAAATGAAACATTTTACTTCAAAAATACCTGTTGATTCTAGGTAGTCATGTGAAATGTGGTTATGTTCTGTGGGGATTAAGAATGGCTCATCAATGTATTATTTAAATAAGTCTTTAGTTTCACAACTGAAAAAATGTTGTAGTTTCAAAAGCCAAAACATTAGAGGATAATTAACCATGTATTATGGATTTAGTTCTTTTTATAGAGAATCTACAATCTATAAAAGCGTCTTTATATATGGAAGTCGCCCATTTATATAACTATCTGATATAACATTAGAACATAAGAAATAGGAGCAGGAGTAGGCCATACGGCCCCTTGAGCCTGCTCCAAGATTCAATAAGATCATGCCTGATCTTCTACCTCAACTCCACTTTCCCACCCTATCCCCATATCCCTTGATTCCCATTTGTGACTTATGGCTCCCTCATGAGTAGAAATTTATACAAAATAAGTATCCTTTTCAAAACTGGTTCCCACAGAAGATACATGCTTCTGAGTGGCACTTAAAAAATATCTCATGAGCTACGGACATTATGAATTAAATATTTTCAGCCACTAATATAGCATTTCTGCGTTAAAAAGTTTTTTGACATATTTCAAACTGTCTTTCGCATGTCCAAGAGATGAAAATGGAGGATAGAATTTACTTTCATGACCCTGTCTTGTGCAGTCAGGATCATGCTCGGGATGGATTCATGCTGGTGTTGCCATTCATGGAGAGGAGATCTTAGAAGTACAGCCAAGCTTTGTTATCTGTCTCATTTTTCAAAGGGATATTTGACCCTGTAGTTAGTGTCTGTGTTCTGTACATGTGAACTTTACAAATATTTTGCTGTTTTGTCAGACAAATATTAGGTGTGAAGGCCAAGAATTACGGTCGGTTCAGACGAGGGGTTAACAAAGGCCTTTCAAGACACCAGATTTAAGCGTGTGCTTAGAGTTTTGTTGTATCAGATCAGGATTACACTCGCTCCTGTCAATGTTTGTGAGCACAAAAATGCCATGAAGAAATGTTGCCTGCATCAATAACAAGGTTTATTTACATTTAGATTTTATTTTTTATTAGATATACTGTATGTAAGATGCAGTAGGTACCTCTTGTGCTGTGATATTTTGTGGATGTGACAGTTACTTGATTGACATATGTAGGGGGTTTCTCTTGCTTGCTCTGGTCTCTCCTGCCAGGCTTCTTGCAATAATTACCCGTGAGTGGTTCGACCCACTCGCCCCTACGGTCCTAGACCTTGGACTTAGGTGCAGGGAGCTGTAGTGCAGAAAAACTCAATAGACCAGGTCGAATAGCACGAAATGGATGCCTTTATTGAACAGTTTGCAGCATTATAAAATACATGTCATATGCACAGATTAAAGCAACTACAAGCATGCACACATCTATAAACTTAACTCTATAGAAATGGGGAACACACAGCACATCGTAAAAGGGGTAACGCATTACAATTACCCTTAACCCCCTCCCCTAGACCTAACTAAGTTTCGATTTGAGGGACTCGGGATCATGCTCACCACTTTACGAATTGCGAAAAAGGCTTTGCAGCCTTTCGACACAGCTTTCCGTCGTCACGTGGGTTTGGAAGCTTCTGGCGCAGCTTGTTTTCCTCTTGGTTCTCCTGCGATGAGCGCTCGCCGATGTGATGTTGACGAACTGGGGTACCAGGCCCTGGGTGTCTTCCTGGGTCGTCGATGATCTCCCGATGACTCTTTATACAGTCATCATTGTCCTTCTGAGAACTGGGGTACCTGGGCCCTGAGTGTCTTCTTCTCCGGCCTGGGTCGTCGATGATCTCCCGACAAAAGTACCCGGGCCTCCCTCGTCTTCTTCCCGTCGTGGCCGGGCCTTGCCTGGCCGAGCTGGCTTCCAAGCCGAAATCTTCTCGTCGTGGCCGGGCCTTGCCTGGCCGAACACCGAACACGGTCCGAACCAAAGTGCTGCTTGGTTCTGATGGAGTCTGTCCCGAAGCGTACCAATGGAGAACTCACGGATGGACTTTACTTAATCCACAGTGATGTGCCTCAATGATTCCGGGACTCGATGTTAGCGAAACAAAACAAGGCTTTTATTAACTTAGAAAGTAACACGTAAGAGAGAGAGGTATCTTCCTTCTGGAGATTGAGGCCAGACTGAGCTAGCTTACAAAAGGGGCCAGGTATGGGCGGAGCTCTACACACACAGCACATTCCAGCACATTCCAATAAATAATACAATGAGGACTGGGGGAAGGGAAATGACACTGAAACCGACCACAGTCACAGGCAGTGATGAATGGAATATTTCATCACATTCACCCCTTCTATAGATTTAGTCTGTTCGGGGGTTTGATAGTCCTCTGCGACCGACGTGGCTGTTGTGGTGCCGCGGGTGTCGGCTGGGTGTCCCCGGTAGTCTCCTGGGTCTCTGCCGGGGGTGCCGCCAGGGTTGTTGAAGGGGTAGTTGGTGGGGGTGCCATTGGTCGATGTTCTTCCGGGGGTGATGAAAGAGTAGTGGGTGGGTAAGAGTTGCTGTGATCGTTGTTGCTGCTATTGCCGTGGTTGTTGTCGATGCCGGCTGGGGCGACGTCTTTTATGGACACGGTGTCCTCCCTTCCGTCGGCGTGCCGGACATATGCGTATTGGGGGTTGGCGTGGAGTAGGTGCACTGGCTCCACGAGAGGGTCCGTCTTATGGCCCCTCACATGCCTTCGCACGAATACCGGACCTGGGGTGGAGAGCCATGACGGCATGGATATGCCTGAGGTGGATTTCCGGGGAAAGACAAACATTCGTTCATGAGGCGTGGCATTAGTGGCCGTACACAATAGCGACCGTATCGAATGGAGCACATCCGAGAGGACTTCCTGCCAGCGGGAGATAGGGAGGCCCTTGGTCCTTAGAGCTAGAGTGACTGCTTTCCATACTGTCCCGTTCTCTCGCTCCACTTGGCCGTTACCCCGGGGGTTGTAGCTGGTGGTACGGCTCGTGGCGATCCCCTTGGACAGCACGTACTGGCGTAGCTCTTCACTCATGAAGGACGCCCCCCTATCCGTATGGATGTAGCTCGGCATACCGAACAGGCAGAACAGGCTGTTGAGGCATTTAATGACCGTGGCGCTGCTCATGTCTGGGCAGGGGAAGGCAAATGGGAACCGGGAGTATTCGTCCACAATGTTCAGGAAGTAAACATTGCGGTCGACGGACGGGAGGGGGCCCTTGAAATCTAAGCTGAGCCGCTCAAAGGGCCGTGTAGCTTTGATTAAGTGGGCTCTATCTGGGCGGTAGAACCGAGGCTTGCACTCAGCGCAAGTGCGGCAGTTCCTGGTCAGAGACCGAACTTCCTCAATCGAGTAGGGTAAGTTACGAGACTTTATGAAGTGGAACAGCCGCGTGACCCCTGGGTGGCAGAGGTCGTTGTGGAGGGTCTGTAGCCGATCCCCGGTGGCGCTGGCACACATCCCTCGTGAGAGGGCGTCAGGGGATTCGTTAAGGGCCCCTGGCCGGTAAATGATGTCGTACTCGAAGGTGGAGAGCTCGATCCGCCACCTAAGAATCTTATCATTTTTAATCTTCCCCCTCTGTTTATTATTGAACATAAACGCTACCGACCACTGGTCGGTAAGTAGGGTGAAGCGTTTGCCGGCTAGGTAGTGGCGCCAGTGGCGCACTGCCTCCACGATGGCTTGGGCCTCCTTTTCCACGGAGGCGTGTCTGATCTCGGGCCCTTGGAGGGCCCTCGAGAAGAAAGCTACGGGCCGCCCCGCCTGGTTGAGGGTGGCCGCCAAGGCGAAGTCAGACGCATCACTTTCCACTTGAAATGGAGTGTTCTCGTCCACTGCCTGTAGCGTGGCCCGCTCAATATCCTGCTTAATGCTTTTGAAGGCGGCGTGGGCCTCAGCAGAGAGCGGAAAAGAGGATGCTTTCAAGAGGGGGCTGGCTTTGTCGGAGTAGTTGGGGACCCATTGGGAATAATAAGAAAATAACCCCAGGCACCTTTTCAGGGCTTTGGGAGTGTTGGGCAGGGGCAGCTCCCGTAGGGGGAGCAATCGGTCGGGGTCTGGTCCGATTTCCCCATTCTCCACCACGCTGCCTAGTATGCAGAGGCGCGTGGTGTTGAAAACGCACTTGTCCTCGTTGTAGGTGAGGTTGAGTTTTTGTGCGGTTTCCAGGAACCTCTCGAGGTTCGAGTCGTGATCCTGCTGATTGTGGCCGCAGATGGTAACGTTGTCGAGGTAGGGGAAGGTTGCCTGCAAGTGGTGGTCATCGACCATGCGGTCCATCTCCCTCTGGAAGACCGAGACCCCATTCGTCACCCCAAAGGGGACTCTGAGGAATTGGTAGAGGCGTCCGTTCGCCTCGAAGGCGGTGTACGGGCGGTCCTCTGGTCTGATGGGGAGCTGGTGGTACGCTGACTTGAGGTCGATGGTGGAGAACACCCGGTATTGGGCGATTTGGTTCACCATTTCTGATATGCGGGGTAGCGGGTAGGCGTCTAGTTGGGTGTACCTGTTGATCGTTTGACTATAGTCGATCACCATCCGTTTCTTCTCGCTACCCCTTACCACTACCACTTGGGCGCGCCACGGGCTGTTGCTGCGTTCAATAATGCGCTCTTTCAGGAGCCTGTCTACCTCGGTCACGATAAACCGCCTGTCCTCCCAGCTGTACCTCCTGCTTTTGGTCGCTATTGGCCGGCAGTTTGGGGTAAGGTTCGCGAATAGCGAAGGCGGCTTTACCTTCAGGGTAGCCAGACCGCACACTGTGAGGGGCGGCTGGGACCCACCGTACTTGAGCGTGATGCTTTGGTGGTTGCACTGGAAATCCAGGCCCAAGATCACACTCGCACATAGGTTCTTCATGATTAATACTTTAAAATTATCGTATACAGTTCCGTTAACGCCCAATTGTACCGTGCAGTAACCCAGAATGGTCGATGTCTGGGTTTTATCAGCCATAGAGATGGTACCCTGAGCAGGGGCCACCTTTAGGGAGAGTTGCTGTGCCAGTTCAGGGTGGATAAAACTCTCCGTGCTTCCACTGTCAATTAAACATTTAACCCGGCACCCGTTTACCTCGATGTCCACCATTGATTTGGATAGCAGGTGCGGCCTGGTCTGGTCCACTGTGACCGATGCCACTGTAGGGCCCTGATCGATACAAGATGGCGTCCACGCTGTCTGCTCATAAGATGGCGGACCCCACGAGGTCGGGCAAGATGGCGTCCAAGATGGCCGCTCCCACGGCGCACACGCGGCGGTGGCGGGTTTTCCGGCGGTTGGTTTTCCGGCAGGGTTCCCTCTGCACACCTTCCCGAAGTGCCCCTTCTTACCGCACTTAAAGCAGGTGGTGCCTTTCGCCGGGCACAGGTTTCTGGTGTGTTTTGGCTGCCCGCAGAAGTAGCAGTTGGGTCCCTGACGCGTCGCGGCTGTCGTAGGGCTTCTGGGGGTAGAGCGGGGCCCTGCCGGTGTCGGGCTGCCGGGCGGGGCGATGCCTTCCAAGATGGCGGCGCCCTCGGTGCACACGTGGCGGCGTGGATGGCGCGGGCTGAAGGGTAGGCGTCCGAGTTTCTCTGGGCCACATCCAGGGATCGCGCGGTGTCCGCAGCCTGTTTCAGGTCCAACCCCGTTTTTTCCAGCAGTCTTTGCCGGATGTAAGTGGAGCTGAGGCCTGTGATAAAGGCATCGCGAACAAGCTCGTCAGTGTACACTGCGGCTTTTACATCTCGGCACTTGCAGTCTTTGCCAAGCATTTTCAGGGTGCTTAGGAACTCCTCCACCGATTCCCCAGGTCGCTGTGCGCGAGTAGCGAGCAGATGCCTAGCATACACCTCATTCGTAGGCTGCTGGTAATGCGCCTTTAAGATGTCGCAGGCGGCCAGGTACGTATCGGCGTCTTGGATGAGGGGGTAAACCCGGTGGCTTACCCAATTCCGCAGAATTCCGAGTCTCATCCTCGCAGCGTCCGTAGCGTCTTTGATGGCTGCGGAATTGTCCAGGAAGAATTCCATACACTCAAACCAGTGTCCGAAGCGTGCTGATGCGTCCGGAGCATGTTGATCCAAATCCAAACGTTCGGGTTTCAGGAGTTGATCCATAGTGTTGAAAAATAAGTTAAAAAAATTGATGTGCCTCAATGATTCCGGGACTCGATGTTAGCGAAACAAAACAAGGCTTTTATTAACTTAGAAAGTAACACGTAAGAGAGAGAGGTATCTTCCTTCTGGAGACTGAGGCCAGACTGAGCTAGCTTACAAAAGGGGCCAGGTATGGGCGGAGCCCTACACACACAGCACATTCCAGCACATTCCAATAAACAATACAATGAGGACTGGGGGAAGGGAAATGACACTGAAACCGACCACAGTCACAGGCAGTGATGAATGGAATATTTCATCACACACAGTTATACCCTTTTGGAACATTCTTTTCTCCCGCCAAATCATAGTCCTGTCTTTGTAATAATTTTGGCGGGCAGAACTCTCTGCAGGGGTGTTTTGTCTTCATAACGGGAGTCGGTGATAGCTGAACTGGCCTTCCTGGGCCGATAATGTCTTTGCTTTGTTACCGTAACTTGGTTTGTATATTGATCGGTCTGGAGATTGCCCTGGATGGCTGTTAAACGGCTTCTCTTTGTACAGTGTAATGGGCTTAAGCGTTCGTTCAATTGTCCGCCCATTTCTTGATGGGTCTCATCCTGCCACCCAAATCTGTCCTGTACTTGTAATCTAATCAATATGTATGCTCAGTTCCATGAGTTTCGGCTTCCTGAAACTGGTTTTCGCGGGCTTTTAATGTCCTCAATCCACAAGCCTGACTGGCTTGCAGTAACAGAAATTCAAATGGTCCCAGAAGCTGGTCACGAGGTCTGGCGGCCATTTTGTGTGCCCTTTTATCGAAGGTTTCTCTGTATAAGCTTCTTTTGGTCAATAAAGCTGTTTTATTAACCCTATTTTCCTACGTGATTATTTAATGAAAATTTCGCGAATCTTACACATAATATGACAAGACTCTCTGTTAATCTTATATTGGGTTAAGCCTTCCATTTGAGTTTGCTCAGAAGGACTATCTTGAGAGTAATTCGTATTGATATTGGAATATTAAAGAATGGGAAAATATATCTGTTCCTGAGTTACTGTGCATCGAATCCCACTACAAAAAGCTCCTCATAATTCAATTCATTTTTTTTTTAATGAATTAATATTAGCCTAGAAATTATCATCAGCAATAGTAACGCATTGGCTCTGTCGAGCATTTCTATCTCCATTATTTTAACCCAGGCATTAACCTATTTGTTTTAAATCAGTTAATGCCTCTGTTAAAATCATGGACAATGGAATTTAAAATTATTGCAATGTGTCTTAATCCACAAATATCAGCAACATGATTGCTAGGTTTCTGTGATTGAGGAGGTACAGGCTGACTGAAGTGTGGTTCAACTGCATGAAATATAGGTTAAAATTATTAGTGCAATATAGCATGACCAGGAAATTAAAAACTAACAGCACAGAAGTCACTTCTCTATCTATTTAACCCATCTATTCAACATAATATATTCCAAAGTGAATCCAGTAATGCAAAGTGAAATGGGGTGTATAATTCCTGCTGGATTCTGCACTTCAAAATCATATTGGCATATAAATAGAGGATATATAGTTTAAGAATAGCACAATTTCCTCTTCATTCCATTGTGGAAGAACAGCCAATAACTCACAAATGATGAAATTGTGACCAAGTTATAAAGTCTTTTTCCCATAAGTGGGATAAACTTGGTATGTCATTCTTGTCCATTGTGCATTCTGTGTAAGGTAACAGACATGAGATTTCTTTCAATAAAGTAAGTTCTTTCTAAGAGATGTTTTGATATTCCCCATCATGTAAGCTACTGATGAAATCTACCCAGAAGTGACCAGCTTTCATTTTGAAAAAAACTGAGGACCGCTGTCTTCTCCTAAATAATACTGGGACTGAAGCAAACCTGAACTTAAATGGCTTTACACAAATTTAGAAAATGTATGTAGTTTGTCAAGTTCAATACTGGCCAATATATGTAAACAAAATTTACCTTTGTTACAGTACAACAGACCATAAATGAGACACTACTATTTTAAAGCGTTTGAAAATGGCAGATTTTTGGCAGTAATGAAGAGCCTGAAAGCTTCTGGTCACAACATTAACACCCAGTCTGATAACTTTCACTTCACACCACATAACATTTTCAAATAAGATTTATCAAAACATTTTTCTACAGAATAATGGTTCTAGCAGTGTGTTTCACAGAGGTACAACTTTGAACTCAACAACATAAATAAGGGTCCAAAATAATAATAAACTCAAGTTTTAAAGTCACCAGGAAAGAGCAAGCTGTACCACTATGCATCATGAATCATCCACTGTCATCCATGCTGTGGGGCGGCACAGTGAATTCTTCAAGGTGACGATCTACTCCACTGTAATGTAAATATAGATCGTCACCTGAAATAGAGCCAAGCAATGAAGTCAGGTAGAGATTCCACCTTGCTTACATGATTCATTATACAATTAATTTGTGGCATATGGAATAGTGCTGTGTTTCTTTGTGCTGAAAATTTAAGATGCAAGCATCCATTTTCTTAATCAGCTGGGGCTGGCACATTACAGACAGGCACTTTTCCCCAGCAACATTTGGCTCTTTCAGAATCCTCTGTTGTTTCTATTTTGAAATCTGAAACAAATCTGAGCTCAATGACCCCAAATTAAATACATTCTAATATGCTCTGTCCTTTGAAGGATGAAAGTATTGCAGTTCCACATGGCCCTGTGCCATTAGCTAGTATGTTGGTGATATGCTGAATAAATGCATCATATACTATATAGCATCATTAAACAGATCATAATATTTAACACCTGTAGCACTACTAAAAGAATTTCTAATGATCTGCTGTCCAATATTAGGATTGATTATTATATTGTATTGCATGAATTTATTTACAACAAAGTGATTTTCTTGAAAACACAGGAAACTAGTTAGAGTCAAATTAAAGTCAGTTAACTGTATCTTATCTTTTTCCCTATGTTGTGCAGCAAGATTTTGGGAAAATCTTCACTGTGTTTAAGCATACTTTTCCCATTATAGAAAAAGTCCTGTGTCTGCACAGGGCCTAATATTGATTTGAAAAAATGATCTATGGAAGTAGACACTCACAAGAAATTGCTAAAAGTTTTCTGGCTTGTTTTAACTCATTATTTAACTCAGGTGTCATCCATGGCTCAGTGGTAGCACTCATACATTTGCGTCAGAAGGTTGTGGGTTCAAGTCCCATTCCAGAGACTTGAGCCCATAATCCAGGGTGACACTCAATTGCAATACTGAGGGAGTGCAGCACTGTCGGAGATGCCGTCTTTCAGATGAGACGTTAAACTGAGGTCCCACTTGCCCTCTCGGGTGGATGCATAAGATCCCATGGCACTATTTTGAAGAAGAGCAGCAGAGTTCTCCCTGGTGTTCTGGCTAATATTTATCCCTCAACCTTCATCGCTAAAACAGATTATCTGGCCATTAACTCATTGCGGATTGTGGGATCTTGCTGTGCATAATTGGCTGCTGCATTTCACACATTATAACAGTTACAATACTTTAAGGTGCTTAATTGGCTGTAAAGCGATTTGGGATGCCTTGAGGTTATGAAAGGTACTATATACATAAAAATATTTTCTTTTTATTCTATTCCAGGACAATAAAGCTGAAAATTCTTGACTTCTTTCTTTTCAACAACATTCATGCTTTTAAAATTCAAGCTTGGTTGTCACTTAGGCACTCTTTCTCAAATAGTCTCATTTTCCCTCTGGTTCTTTTCAACCTCTGCATTCTGGGCCTTGGCCCATTGCTTAGATTTCTCAATAAGAAAATAGACACAAATTGGAATGGAAAACAAATGTTGCTGAATATTTTGCTGTTATCACATACAATATTTTCTGAACCCTATGCCATGATCCGCAGGCTTCATTTAATCTTGATTCAGCCTTCAATCAAGATTTATGTAATTTTTAAACGTTTCAGTGGAAATATGCAATAAACCCTAATGTGATACCTAAGCCAGTTATGAGCACTGCTGCATTCAGGATTTAATTTAGACCACTTAACCCTGTGAAAAGTAGCTTGGCATCCTCATTTAAAGATGATCCATGGAAATTATTTATTTTCATTCGTAACTGGAGAAAATCCCAAAGTCTATAACTATAAGCTACCTCAGTCATTCAACAGCAATGCTGAAACATCCGTTGGTGGCAAGATGGTTACACATTTATTGATATGCATTGCCCTAGAGCTGGAATTAGCTCATGGCTCAATGATGTTAAAATCTGAAACACAGACGAGCCTGCCAGCTCTGTTCATATACAGTTCAGTGATTCTCGATTTTAAAAAAGGGAAACTAAAGGCTTTCAGCATCTAATTTTTCATTATTCTTACTTTCCCATTGTGAATTCATTTCTGTTGGCCATGTCTTTTTCCTGGATGGAAATTTGATTTGTATAGAAAGTAAAGATTAACATTCCACCACAAAATACGTATTAAAAAATGAACAATTACCCTTTCCAGTTGACTGATGTTTATGTGTTTTTCTGCATCGGTACAGATCATTTTTATCAGAGACATGGGAAAGTACCTGTGAAAGTCAAATGCTGCTTTCTGACTGAATGTATCATGAGTGAAGGAGAACCAAATACAGTAGCAGAGTAAACAGCTTTAATGATAAAGCATCCAATGACATGTGAAGATTGGAAATGTGGTAAAGATAGTTGTAAAATGCACCAACGGTTCTTAAAAAAAAGTGTGCGTGGTAGACGTATAGAAATAATGGGGTGATTTTCAAATTCTGGTGCAAATCAGGCAGGCAGTGGGCAGGGTGCCCACTAATCACACCCAATAGCACCAGCGGGAGGCCCCAAACATGTCCGTGGCCGGGCTTCATCTACAGAATATACATAAATTGTGACTGTGATTTCTTTTTGCCAATTTTGACAAAATTTTAATGTGATTTTGTGGTCGATTTCATTCATAATCTTGCCAAGTTGTGTTCTGAAAGGTTGAGAATACAATTGTCTTTGCATGCCTATTGTATAATACTGCGTTTCATAAGCAATGTAAAGAAATCAAACCACACAGTGTATATTGTCTGGTTCATAGAAATTGCTGCATGAGAAACTCTTTTATTTCTCTGGCTGCAGGATGACAGATTTGGGTGAGAGCAAAGCAGGACAATTTTTTCTTAAAACAGCTAAAACATCTGTTGAAAGTCAAAAGAAAGGATGAACAACTGAAATCAAACATGTAGTAAGTATAGTGTGGTGCTGCATAAAGGATGGGATGACTAGGCTACAACATAGGAGCTGTTACAGCCTTTGTTACTGACAGCAACCAAATCCATACAGGACCAATTCCTGTGATTCCAGAGCACTTATCAGTAGTGTCAGCCTTGGCTCAGTTGTAGCGCTCTCACCGCTGAGTCAGCAGGTTGTGAGTCCCACTCCAGAGACTTGAGCACATAATCCAGGCTGACAATTCAGTGCAATACTGAGGGGCACTGCACTGTCGAAGGTGCCATCTTTTAGATGAGATGTTAAACCGAGGCCCCTCTCTGGTGAACGTATCGGATCCCATGACACTATTCGAAGAAGAGCAGGGGAGTTCTCCCCGGTGCCCTGGACAATATTTATTCCTCAACCAACATCACTAAAAAAAATAGATTATCTGGTCATTATCACATTGCTGTTTGTGGGAGCTTGCTGAGTGCAAATTGGCTGCCATGTTTCTTACATTACAACAGTGACGACACTTCAAAAGTACTTCATTGACTGTAAATGTTTTGGGATGCCCTGACGTCATGAAAGAACCTATATAAATGCAAGTATTTCTTTTCTTCTTTTAGCGTTGCTAATCAGACAAATAATTAGACACTTTCAGCACTACCCACACGCGGCCTCTGCCCGCTGGTGGGTGACATTTTATCCATGTGGCACTCAGATTATCAGCAAAAACGTACAATCAATGCAGAGGCTGCTAGACATAGAAACATATAGAAACATAGAAGATAGGAGCAGGAGTAGGCCATTCAGCCCCTCGAGCCTGTTCCGTCATTTAATGAGATCATGGCTGTTCATCCAAATTCAGTACCCTGTCCCTGCTTTCTCCCCATATCCCTTGATCCCTTCAGCCTTAAGAAATATATCTAACTCCTTCTTGAATATATTTAATAATTTGGCCTCAACTGCCTTCTGTGGTAGAGAATTCCACAGGTTCACCATTCTCTGGGTGAAGAAATTCCTCCTCATCTCAGTCCTAAATGGCCTACTCCTTATCCTTAGACTGTGACCCCTGGTTCTGGACACCCCCGCCATCGGGAACATCCTTCCTGCATTTAGTCTGTCTAGTCCTGTTAGAATTTTATAAGTTTCAATGAGATCCTCTCTCATTCTTCTAAACTCTAGCGAATATAATCCTAATCGACCCAATCTCTCTTCATACGTCATTCTTGCTATCCTCTGTACTGAGTGCCATAATAGGTTTAATAATTAGATCCAGGGGTGTTTATCATACAGCAGGAGGCCATTTGGCCCATTGTGTCTATACCAACTCTTTGCTAGTGCAATCCAAAGCTAATACCACTGCTCTGCTCTCTCCCTATAACCCAATGCATTCATCTACTTTAAATAGTTGTCTACATTTTCTTATTTCCAGATTTTTTTAAACTGAATTCAAATTCTTAAACTGCCACATCGCCTCCCAAATCCATGCCCATCTTTCCCGGAACTCCATGTTTGAATCCCTCCAATCAGGTTTCTGCCCCTGCCACAGTACCAAAATGGCGCTCATCCAAGTCACAAATTACATCTTTTGTGACTGTGACAAAGGTAAACTATCCCTCCTCATCCTTCTCGACCGGTCTGCAGCCTTTGACATGGTTGACCACTCCATCCTCCTCCAACGCCTCTCCACTGTTGTCCAGCTGGGTGGGACTACACCCGCCTGGTTCCATTCTTATCCATCTAATCGTAGCCAGAGAATCACCTGCAATGGCTTCACTTCCCGCATCCACATCATTAACTCTGATCTATCCTTGACCCCCTCTTATTTCCCCTTGAAACATGCTGCCCCTTGGCAACATCATCAGAAAACACAGCGTCAGTTTCCACATGTATTCTGATGACACCGAGCTCTACCTCACCACCACTTCTCTCGACCCCTCCACGGTCTCTAAATTATCAGACTGCTTGTCCGGCATCCAGTACTGGATGAGCAGAAACCTTCTCCAATTAAATATTGGGAAGACCAAAGCCATTGTTTTTGGTCCCTGCCACAAACTCCGTTCCCTAGCCACTGACTCCATCCCTCTCACTAGCATCTGTCTGAGGCTGAACCACACAGTTTGTAACCTTGGTGTCATATTTAACCCTGAAATGAGCTTCTGAGCGCACATCCACAGCATAACTAAGACCGCCTATTTCGACCTCCGTAACATCAGACGTCTCTGCCCCGCCTCAGCTCTTCTGCTGCTGAAACCCTCATCCATGCCTTTGTTACCTCTAGACTTGACTATTCCAATGCACTCCTGGCTGGCCTCCCACATTCCACCTACGTAAACTTGAGGTCATCCAAAACTCGGCTGCCCGTGTCCTAACTCGCACCAAGTCCCATTCACCAATCAATCCTGTGCTCGCTGATGTACATTGGCTCCCGGTTAAGCAACACATCGATTTCAAAATTCTCATCTTTGTTTTCAAATCCCGCCATGGCCTCATGCCTCCCAATCTCTATAATCTCCTCTAGCCCCACAACTCCCCAAGATATCTGTGCCCCTCTAATTCTGCGCTCTTGTGTAAGGGGTTTTCTCTCTCCGAGGTCACAGAGGTTTCTCTCGCCAGATGCCTCTCTCTCTCTTTTGCACAGTAAAACCTTGAGTGGTTCGACCCACTCGCCCTTTAGGTTCTAGACACTTGACTTAGGTGCAGGAACTACAATGCAGAGAATACTCTTATAGACCAAGTTCAATGAAACAAAATGACATTTTATTGCATAAGGAAAAACAAATCAAATGCAAGCAAATAAGAGGGTACATGGGAGGGAAAAACAAATCATAATAATACAGTACTGACTAAAATAGATACAGGCATATTATACTTTACAAAAGTCATCATGAAATGGGGAAACACACGGAACATCGAGGGACAACAACTCATGTTAATAATACCCAAAATCCCCACCCCTTTAACCTATCTAGATCCGATTATGTAGGTCCTGAAGCATGCTCACCAATCCAACTAGGAATTGCAAGGTTTTGAAACAGGTCTGCATTTTGATCCTTTCAGGGTATGATCTTGTGGCCATTACAGAAACATGGCTGCAGGGTGACAATGCCTGGGAATTAAACATACCAGGTTATTTAACGATCAGGAAGGACAGGCAGGAAGGAAGTGGAGGTGGGGTGGCTATGTTAATAAAGGAAGGAATCACTGTAATACAGAGAAATGATATTGGGTCAAAAGATCAGGATAATGAAACAGTTTGAGTGGAGATAAGGAATAATAAGGGGAAAAAAACACTAGGCCTCTTAAGGCCTCCGAACAGTTGCAACTCTGTTGGACGGAGTATCAATCAGGAAATAGTTGAGGCTTGTAATAAGGGAACATCTATAATTATGGGGGACTTTAACTATCATATTAATTGGACAAATCAAATTGGGCAGGGCTGCCTTGAGGATGAGTTCATTGAGTGTATTAGGGATGGGTTTCTTGAGCAGTATGTAACTGAACCGACCAGGGGGCAAGCAACCTTAGATCTGGTCCTGTGTAACGAGACAGGATTAATTAAAAATGTCCTTGTAAAGGATCCCCTTGGAATGAGTGACCATAACATGGTTGAATTCCATATTCAATTAGAGGGTGAGAAGGTTGGATCTCAAACAAGCGTGCTAAGCTTGAATAAAGGAGACTATGAAGGTATGAGAGCAGAATTGAGTAGAGTGGATTGGGAAAATAGATTAAAGGGTAAGACGATACATGATCAGTGGTGTACATTTAAGGAGTTATTTTACAACTTCCAAAAAATATATATTCCACTGAGAAGAAAAGGGTGTAAAAGAAAAGACAGCCATCCGTGGCTAAGTAAAGAAATTAAGGATAGTATTCGACTAAAAACAAGGGCATATAAGGTAGCCAAATCTAGTGGGAGGATAGAGTATTGGGAAAACTTTAAAAGACAGCAAAAAATAACAAAAAGATTGATTAAGAAAGGGAAGATAGATTATGAAAGTAAATTAGCAAAAAATATAAAAACAGATAGTAAGAGTTTTTATAGTTATATAAAAAGAATAAGGGGGGCTAAAGTAAATGTTGGTCCCTTAGAGGATGAGACCGGGACATTAATGGTGGGAAATATGGAGATGGCAAAAACACTGAATGAATATTTTGTATCAGTCTTTACAGTAGAGGACACTAAGAATATCCCAACACTGGACAAACAGGGGGCTATAGGGGGGGAGGAGCTAAACACGATCAAAATCACTAAGGAAGTGGTATTCGGTAAAATAATGGGACTCAAGGCGAATAAATCACCTGGACCTGATGGCTTACATCCTAGGGTCTTGAGGGAAGTGGTGGAAGGGATTGTGGATGCATTGGTAATAATTTTCCAAAACTCCCTGGACTCAGCAAAGGTCCCGGCAGACTGGAAAACTGCTAATGTAACACCCTTATTTAAAAAGGGCAGTAGACAGTGTTGTGTATGTACCTTTAAGAGAGAACTGTTTTACAGCTCCTGTATACTGTAGTACCGGCAGTGACCACACCTGTATATAAAGCCGGAGCAGGCTTCTGTACTTCAGTCTTGAGACTACTCTACTCTAGTAAACACCTGTTGATTGTTAAGTTACAGCCTCCATGTAGTTCTTGGGGAAACATCCTATTTAAAGAATCAGGGCTCTAACAGTGGCGACGAGGTTGATTCGAATCTGCCTGCAACTCTGCATTTCCCATCAAGGAGTCACTCCGGGAGGACGGTGGAAGAAAGTCGAGGCCAGAAGCACGGGCGTCGACCACGAGCAACCACCCAGTCATCCGGCAGCAAGTGAACATCGCAGGAGTGGCTGTTGAGAGCCACGACGATCCAGCAACAGACTGGCAACAGGTGCAGCGCACACCCTTCCCGGACAGCGGCGGCGGGAGCCAACCAACGGTGTAGAAAAGCCGAGCAGCGTTGACGGGGTAAGAGAGAGGGTGAAGCGCACAGGGTGCGGCCGGGGGTTAAAGAACCGAGCGGCGTCGAGGAAAAACAAGCAGAGAGAGGGTAAAGCAGCAGCCGGGTTCAGGACCGAGCGATGGCAATGGGAAAGGTGCACAGGAGAACGCGCAGAGCACAGCCAGGGCTCAAGGGCTGAACCGCGTCTGCGGGGAGAAGAAGGGAGAGCGCGGGAGACACCATTGAGCCGCGGAGAAGAAGGGAGAGCGTGGGAGACGTCATTTTTTTTTGAAGCCGCAGCGGAGAAGAAGGGCGAGTGCGGGAAAGAAGGAAAGCGCGGGAGACACCATTTTGTTCCAGCGGAGAAGAAGGGAGAGCGCGGGAGACACCATTTAGACAGTTAAATTACACCCAGGGATGCCGAAGAATGGCAGTATCATGGCTTTAGACAATGAAGTCGAAGATTGGGCGACATATGTGGAATGCATTGAGGTGTACTGCAGGGCAAATGAATTGCCAGATACTAGGAAAGCCCTGGTTTTGTTAAATTCCATGGGTGCAAAAACTTATGGCTTACTGGGAAACCTGATAACCCCAGAGCAGCCCGTGGAGAAGAATTTTGAAAGTATAGTAGAAATCCTACAGGACCACTTAAGCCCCACACCGCTGCTGATAGCAGAAAGATTTAAGTTCCACAAAAAGAACCAGCATAAAGACGAATGTAATGCTGAGTACTTAACGGAACTGCGCAAGTTATTGAAACACTGCCAGTTTGGAGCGGGACTATCAGATAGGTTAAGGGACAAGTTTGTGTGTGGGCTTCAAAGTGAAGGAACCCAGAAACGGTTTTTATCAGAATAGGATCTTACGCTGGACAAGGCTTTCAGCATGGTAGTATCACATGAAGCAGCCGCACGGGGCGCTGCAGAGATACAACAGAGATTGCAAGAATATGGCACCAATGAAATGTCATATGGAGCAGGGAAGTATTATGTCCGTGTATAATTGAGACACGGACAGCAGGAGTTGAGCATAACAAGTCTTGACTGAATGGAGACAAACGGGAAACTGAAACTACAGAAGGCTGTTAGTGCCTTTTATCCAGTGGTGGTCACTGCCGGTACTACAGTCAGAGACCAGTTATTCCCTTAAAGGTACATACACAACAATTCCTCCCCTTTTAGATAAACAGTACATAACATTCATTTAACAACTAAATAATAACTAATTACAATTACAATTACGGTTGCTAGATACATTGGTTGAGGTTAAGCAATTATAAGTTCAGTCTTTGAGGAGGCTTCCTGGTTCTGTCTGGATAATGCCTCTTTGGGGTATTAGGTTCTTCTGGTGAGGTTGAATTGGGATCAATGTCGTTGTTTGGTTCATCTGCTTCCAATATCACCAATTCTGCGGTAGATGCAATTGGTACTTCGGTTTCATCGCCAGGTGTATCAGATCGTGGTGTGGAGTTGACGTTTTCCAGTGACTCTAGAATCTGGTCAGCATGGCGTCTTACAATGCTCTCTCCAACGTCCACGGTATACATGAGAGGTCCTTGCCGTGTACAGATCGTTCCTGGCTGCCATTTCTCTGTGCGGTAGTCCCGGGCCAAAACTGGTTGGCCGATCTTAAAACTCCTGGTCAGCCTTTCATTCATATTCTGAAACTGCCTGTTCTCCACATCTCTTCGGACGTTTGGCTTAACCAAATCCAAGCGGCATCGTAGTCTTCGATTGAAGAACATCATGGCTGGAGTTTGGTTGGTAACCGCATGTGTCGCATTCCGGTAGGCAAACAAAAAGTTATCCACCTTGTGTTGTAGGGGTATATCTTCATTACACATTGCCTTGATAGCCTTCTTGAATGTTTGAACAAACCTCTCGGCCAATCCATTAGTGACTGGGTGATAGGGGGCGGATGTGTAATGCTTAACACCATTGTGCTTTAAGAACCTCCGGAACTCTTCAGACACAAACTGTGATCCATTGTCAGAGCAAATCTGTTCAGGCAGCCCATTTCTGGCGAATATGGTTCGTAAGATTGTAATAGTTTTTTCTGTGGTGGTTGAGGACATTTTTATTACCTCTGGCCACTTTGAATGTGCATCCACCGCAATTAAAAACATCGAGTCCATAAAGGGACCAGCAAAATCAATGTGCACCCTTTGCCATGGAGATGAGGGCCACTCCCATGGATGTAGAGGAGCTTGTGGTGGGGTGTTTTGGACCTTCTGGCATCCTGTACAGCTCTTGGTCATCTCTTCAATTTCTCTATCGATTCCCGGCCACCACACAAACGCTCTGGCTAAGTTCTTCATTTTTACCCCACCCAGATGACCCTCATGAAGCTCATTGAGCACTCTATCTGTCAATTTACGTGGAATTACTACTCTGGATCCACACATCAATGTCCCCCTGCACACTGACAGCTGTTCTCTTCTCGGCGAGAATGCTGGCAGCAGTGGTTCGCCATGTGCTGGCCATCCCTTCACCGTTAAATCATAGACCCAGGAGAGTGTCGGGTCATTTTGTGTTTCCTTTTCTATGTTTGCATTCGTCACAGAGAGACATTCGACTATAGTCGAGTGGAATAACTCCACTGGATCCACCGCCAGTTCTTCTTCCACCGTCGGTAATGGTAGGCGCGACAATCCATCAGCATTCCCATGCTGTTTAGTTCCCTTGTACTCGATGTCATATTGGTGTGCCCCTACGAAAAGGGACCACCTCTGCAGCTGTTGTGCCGTCATTATCGGTACGCCCTTCTGAGGGTTGAAAATGGAGACGAGAGGTTGATGATCCGTTAGTAGAGTAAATTTCTGACCGTGCAGATAGTGATTGAACTTCTTCACCCCCCTCACCAGGCTGAGGGTCCCTCTATCAATCTGAGCGTAGTTACGCTCGGCTGAAGTTAACGAGCATGACGCAAAAGCTATCGGCCTCTCTGAACCATCAAGGAATTTATGTGACAGTACCGCCCCAATGCCATAGGGAGACGCATCACACTCCAGCCTTATCGATAGTGATGGGTTGTAGTGAGCCAATACTTTTCTTGAAGTGACTAGGTCCTTACTCTCCTGAAAGGCCCGCTTACATTCATCGCTCCATTTCCATGCTACTCCCATTCATAGTAGGGCGTTCAGTGGATGCAGAATTGTGGACAAATTTGGCAAAAACTTATGGTAGTAATTCACCAATCCGAGGAATGACCTCAGTTGTGACACATTTTCAGGCACCGGAGCCATAACTACCGCTTCAATTTTGTCAGGGGACTTATGCAACCCCTCTTCATCAATCACATGGCCACAATACGATATCTGTTTCTTAAAAAACTCGCACTTGGGGCGATTGGCTCGCAGCCCATGTTCACATAGGCTAGTGAGCACCTGCTCTAGGTTGGCAAGGTGTTCACTGTCATCTTCACCTGTCACTAGGATGTCGTCTAAGTAACACTGAGTCCCCGGAATCCCTTGCAGGACTTGTTCCATCGCTCTTTGCCAGATCGCCGGAGCTGATGCTACTCCGAATACCAGTCGATTATACTGGTAAAGACCTTTGTGAGTGTTTATCGTGAGATACTTCCTAGAGGATTCTTCAACCTCCATCTGCAAATATGCTTGAGCTAGGTCAATTTTTGTAAAACGCTTCCATCCAGACAGTGAGGCGAAGATATCTTCTATCCTTGGAAGAGGATATTGTACTGTGAGAAGGACTGGGTTCACCATCACCTTGAAGTCCCCACAGATGCGAACCTTCCTTGGCTCCTCGGACTTATTGCTTAACGTTTTCTTCATGACAGGAACGATCGGTGTCGCCCACTCGCTCCAGTCTACCTTAGATAACACGCCTGCATGCTCCAGATTCTCCAGCTCTGCCTCGACGGCTGGGCGAATTGCATATGTTACCGGTCTTGCTTTGAAAAACTTGGGAATTGCATTCTCCTCTATTTTTATCGAGGCGGTTACGCCTTTAAGAGTGCCCAGTTCTTGTTGAAATACCTCTTTGGCGTCAGCTAAGATTGTTGACAATTGTCCAGGAGTGACGTTGTCATCTTTTTTACCCGCCACCGTCAGTGCCTGAATGGATTGCCAGTCTAAACTTATCTTTCTGATCCATTCACGTCCCAATAATGGTGGTCCACCATCTTGCAGAATGTAGAGATAAAATTTCCGTATTTTCTTGCCGTTGTATTCGACAGGCACCCTTATTTTTCCTCTGGGGTATACTTTTTGCCCCGTATACGTCCTCAAGACAATGGATGTCTCTCTCAAGGGTATGTGTGAGAATAGCCGCTCGTAGTCTCGTCGATTCATGACGGTTAGAGCTGATCCTGTATCCAATTCCATTTTGACTTGGGACCCTGCTATCATGAGGGTGACCCAAATGGTTTGGTGATCCTCTTTTGCGATTACGTTGTGAAGTTTGAGACAGCTTAGTCTCTTGTTCCCGGATTCACTATCGCTCATCTTGTCTTCGGAACTACTGTCCGTCATCTTTTGTGCTTTCCTGTACGGTTCCTTAGTAGCTTTTTGTTGTCGTTGGTCTTCTTCCCAGACCTGCAAACTCGTGCAATGTGTCCCATCTTTCCGCATTGCCTGCATTTTTTGTCCTTGGACCAGCAGTCCTTCTGGTCATGGTTAGTTCTGCCGCAGCGATAACATTTTGCAAATCCCCGTGTCATTTCGTGGGTGCCGTATTCCTGTGGCTTTTGTTGTATTTTCGCAGCTCCCCTGGCTGCTGCTTCATACGATACTGCCACGCTGAAGGCCTTATCTAGCGTCAGCTCTTTCTCTGAGAGTAACCTCTTCTGGGTTCCTTCACTCAGGAGTCTACAGACAAATTTGTCCCGTAGTGTATCTGCCAGTCCTGCTCCAAACTGGCAGTGCTTTGATAGCTTGCGTAGTTCCGTAAGGTACTCAGCATTGCTCTCATCTTTATGCTGAGTTCTCCTGTGGAATTTAAATCTTTCTGCTATCAGCAGCGGTGCAGGGTTTAGGTGTTCCTGTAGGATAGCAACAATTTCGTTTGGCTGGAGCAATCAGGTCCCGCAATAGGCCGTACATTCTTGCGCCCATTAAGTTTAGCAGTACCGATGCCTTTTTCTCATCGGCTATTTCGTTTGCCTCGCAATATACCTCGACTCTCTCCACATACGTGGTCCAGTCCTCTATTGCATTATCAAAGGCAGTGATACAGCCAGTCTTCGGCATCTTGGAAATCTAAAATGGCGCCTCCCGCGCTTTGCCTTCTTCCCCGATTTAACAAAATGGTGCCTCCCGCGCTTTGCCTTCTTCCCCGCTGTTGCTAGCGCTGCTTTCCGCGGTTTCCATTGCAACCTGCAGCTCCTCACGGCTTTCTGCGCTTTTAATATATATATGATTTTGTTATTTTATTATTTTCCCGTCGTGAAACAACCCTGTGGGACTCTTGCCTCCCTCTTCTCGGGTCTGTACGCTGCCCAGCTTCGTAGCACCGGCCGCGCCTTGTGTGCTCCACCCTCTCTCTCTCTCCTCTTCCCGACAACGCTGCTCGGCCCCGTTGCAAGCCACCCGCTCGAGTTCTAGACCGCCGCAGCCCAGGAAGGATCAGTGTACTACCTGCCACCAGCCCGATTAGCTGAAGCACCATCGACAGGAACCAAGCCCCGCTCTCAACAGCCTCTCCTGCAATCTTCAACTCCGCTGACTCAGGGGTGGATGCCCACGGTCGACGTCCGTTTCTACTGCTTCTTTCTTCCTTCTGGCCTCGACCTCTGCTCACTTCGCTTCAGGAATGGATCCCAGGAGGTGGTGCAGACTGTAGGTAAGTTCGTATCTGCTCGTCGCCAATATTATGTCCGTGTATAATTGAGACACGGACAGCAGGAGTTGATCATAACAAGTCTTTACTGAATGGAGACAAATGGGAAACTGAAACTACAGAAGGCTGTTAGTGCCTTTTATACAGGGGTGGTCACTGCCGGTACTGCAGTCTGAGACCAGTTATTCCCTTAAAGGTACATACACAACAGGAAGTGTTATCGCTGCGGCAGAACAACACACGATCAGAAGGATTGTTGGTTCAAGGACCAAGTGTGCAGACAGTGTGGAAAAACAGGACACAGAGCAAGAGTCTGCAGGTCAGGGAAGAAAACCAACAGCAAGAAATTTCCACAGGAGAAGTACAAAAAGGTACATAAGGTGATGGACAGTAGTTCAGACAAACAGGGAAATGATACAGACTCCGGAAGCAAGGAGCTGGGTTGTCTGAAACTACATAAGGTAACCAAAATGGAGGATCACCAGACTATCTGGGTCACACTCAAGATAGACGGAGTCCAAGTGAAAATGGAATTGGACACTGGATCAGCCCTAACTGTCATAAACCAAAGGGACTACAAGCGGCTATTTCCACATTACACTTGAAAGCTACAGAGATTGCCTTGAAGACGTACACGGGGCAAAAAGTCTACCCAAAGGAAAAATAAGGGTGAAAGTGATATACAAAGGCCAGGAAATACCTAAAATGGACCTATATGTATTGCCAGATGGAGGACCACCACTACTAGGATGTGAATGGATCCGGAAGATACAATTAGATTGGCATTCCACACAGGCACTGAAGGTTGAGGCCAAAAAGGATGACGACGCCACACCTGCACGACTGTCAAAAATGCTAACTGACACACAAGATGTGTTCCAGGAGGGACTCGGAACACTAAAAGGCATAACAGCAACGATTAAAATAGAGGAAAATGCAAGTCCAAAGTTTTTTATGGCCAGACCGGTGCCTTATGCGATCCAACCAGCCACTGAAGCAGAGCTGGAAGGGTTGGAATGTTCAGGAGTACTGTCCAAAGTAGACTGGAGCGAGTGGGCTACACCCATCGTCCCTGTAATGAAGAGGTCGTTGAGTAATATGCCTGGGGAACCAAAGAAGGTCAGCATCTGTGGGGATTTTAAGGTGACAGTGAACCCAGTCCTTCACACGGTACAATATCCGCTTCCACGGATTGAGGATATTTTCACCTCGCTATCTGGAGGTAAATGCTTCACCAAAATTGATCTGGCCCAGGCGTACTTGCAAATGGAGGTAGAAGAAGCCTCGAAACAATACCTCACGATCAACACTCATAAAGGTCTCTATCAATGCAACCGACTGGTGTCCGGGGTAGCATCGGCTCCGGCTATTTGGCAAAGGGCAATGGATCAAGTCCTGCAAGGGATTCCAGGGACCCAGTGTTATTTGGACGACATCCTGGTCACGGGCGAAAATGACAGTGATCACCTCGCCAACCTGGAGAAGGTGCTCACTAGATTAAAGGAATATGGGCTACAAGCTAATCGCTACAAGTGCGAGTTTTTCCAGAAGCAGATCTCGTATTGTGGCCACATTATTGATGAAGAAGGGTTACATAAGTCTCCTGAAAAGATTGAGGCAGTAGTCAAGGCTCCAGCACCGGAAAATGTGTCACAACTGAGGTCGTTCCTCGGGCTGGTAAACTACTACCATAAGTTCTTACCAAATTTGTCTACAGTAGTACACCCACTGAACATCCTATTGCAAACAGGGGTACCATGGAAGTGGAATGACGAATGTAAACGAGCTTTCCAGAAGTGCAAAGAATTGATCAAATCAAAAGAGGTGTTGGCCCATTTCAACCCAGCACTACCAATTCGGTTGGCATGTGATGCATCACCCTATGGTATTGGAGCGGTGCTGTCGCACAAATTCCCAGATGGGTTGGAGAGGCCAGTAGCCTTTGCGTCTCGGTCACTAACCTCAGCCAAGCGCAACTACGCCCAGGTCGACAGGGAGGCCCTCAGCCAATATGGGGAGTAAAAAAATTCAACCACTATCTGCATGGGCAGAAGTTCACCTTGCTGACTGACCACCAACCACTTGTCTCCATCTTTAATCCAAAGAAGGGCGTTCCAGTGATGACTGCACAACGGTTACAAAGATTGTCCCTTTTTCTAGGGGCGAACCAATATGAAATAGAATATAAAGGCATGAAACAGCATGGAAACGCTGATGGGCTATCACGCTTGCCACTGCCTATTATGGAGGAAACACCAGCAGTGGACCCAATCGAGATATTTTATTCGTCAATAATTGAACGATTGCCAGTAACTAACGCGGATATAGAGAAGGAGAACCGCAATGATCCGACACTGTCTCGGGTATATGATTTGACAGTGAGGGGATGGCCAACACATGGCGACTCACTGTTGCCAGCATTCTCATCCAGAAGAGAACAGCTGTCAGTATGCCAGGGGACAGTGATGTGTGGATCCCGAGTGGTAATTCCACCCAAGTTAAGGGAGAGAGTGCTCAATGAGCTTCACGAAGGTCATCTGGGAGGGGTAAAAATGGTAAGCCTTGCTAGGGCTTATGTGTGGTGGCCGGGGATTGATCAACAAATCGAGGATCTAACCAAGAGCTGCTCAGGATGCCAGAAGATCCAAAATGCACCACCACATGCCTCTCTACACCCATGGGAGTGGCCCTCCTCTCCATGGCAACGGGTGCATATTGATTTTGCTGGTCCATTCATGGACTCAATGTTCTTAATAGCAGTGGATGCGCACTCGAAATGGCCTGAGGTGATAAAAATGTCCTCAACCACTACAGAGAAAACGATTGCAGTCCCACGGACCATATTTGCCAGGAACCGCTTGCCAGAGCAGAATTGCCCTGATAATGGACCACAGTTTGTGTCCGAAGAGTTTCGGAAATTTATGAGAAGGAATGGGGTAAGGCATTACACATCCGCCCCGTATCATCCAGCCACAAATGGATTGGCTGAGAGGTTCATCCAAACCTTTAAAAAGGCGATAAACGCCATGTGCGATGATGAAATTCCACTACAGCATAAGGTGGACAATTTCCTGTTAGCCTACAGAAATGCGACACATGCAGTTACCAACCAGACCCCAGCCATGATGTTCTTTATCCGAAGGTTGAGATCTCGTCTGGATTTGCTCAGACCAAATGTGCGAAGAAATGTTGAGGATAAACAATTCCAGCACATCAATGAGAAGCCAACAAGGAGCTTCAATGTAGGACAACCAGTCTTGGCCCGTGACTACCGAACAGAGAAATGGCAACCCGGAACGATATGCACACGGCAGGGGCCATTAATGTACACAGTGGATGTCGGGGAGAACATTATGAGACGCCACGTCGACCAGATCTTAGCGTCACAGGAACGAGTCAACCCCATGTCTCGCGTACCTGTGGATGAACCCAACATACCGGTAGCATCTACCTCAGAAACAGTAGCAGTGGAAACTGATGAGCTAACCGACGAAAGGGGGCGAGAATCGCCTCCGCACCAAGAACAAGAACCTCAGGGAAGGCGCTATCCAGAAAGGATCAGGAAGCTGCCCCAAGACTGAATTTATAAATGGACTATTTTCAGTTAATGTTGCATGTTAAAATGTTAATTGTTAAATGAATGTTATGGTATTGTTAATCTAAAAGGGGAGGAATTGTTGTGTGTGTACTTTTAAGAGAGAACTGTTTTACAGCTCCTGTATACTGTAGTACCGGCAGTGACCACACCTGTATATATAGCCGGAGCAGGCTTCTCTACTTCAGCCTTGACACTACTCTACTCTAGTAAACACCTGTTGATTGTTAAGTTACAGCCTCCGTGTAGTTCTTGGGGAAACATCCTTTTTAAAGAATCACGGATCTAACAGACAGAAGGCTGGAAACTATAGACCGGTTAGCCTAACATCTGTGGTAGGTAAAATTTTGGAGTCCATTATTAAGGAGACAGTAACAGGACATTTGGATAAACATAATTTAATAGGACAAAGTCAGCATGGTTTTATGAAGTTTAAGTCATGTTTGACAAATTTGCTGGAGTTCTTTGAGGAAGTAACATATAGGGTGGATAAAGGGGAACCAGTGGACGTAGTGTATTTAGACTTCCAAAAGGCATTTGACAAGGTGCCGCACAAAAGACTATTGCTTAAGATAAAAAATCACGGGATTGGGGGTAATATTCTGGCATGGATAGAGGATTGGCTATCTTACAGAAGGCAGAGTGTTGGGATAAATGGTTCATTCTCAGACTGGCAATCAGTAACTAGTGGTGTTCCGCAGGGGTCAGTGCTGGGTCCCCAACTCTTTACAATCTATATTAACGATTTGGAGGATGGGACCGAGTGTAACATATCAAAGTTTGCAGATGATACTAAGATGGGAGGGAAAGTAGTGAGTGAGGAGGACATAAAAAACCTGCAAGGGGACATAGACAGGCTAAGTAAGTGGGTAGAGATTTGGCAGATGGAATACAATACTGGAAAGTGTGAGGTTATGCACTTTGGCAGGAAAAATCTTAGAGCAAGTTATTATCTTAATGGCAAGAAACTGGAAAGTACTGAAGTACAAAGGGATCTGGGGGTCCTGGTGCATGAAACTCAAAAGGTTAGTATGCAGATGCAGCAAGTGATTAAGAAGGCCAATGGAATGTTGGCTTTCATTGCTCGGGGGATAGAATATAAAAATAGGGAGGTATTGCTTCAGTTGTACAAGGTATTGGTGAGACCGCACCTGGAATACTGCATAAAGTTTTGGTGTCCATATTTAAGAAAAGGCATACTTGCTCTCGAGTCAGTACAAAGAAGGTTCACTCGGTTAATCCCAGGGATGAGGGGATGGACATATGAGGAGAGGTTGAGTAGATTGGGACTCTACTCATTGGAGTTCAGAAGAATGAGAGGCGATCTTATTGAAACATATAAGATTGTGAAGGGGTTGGATCGGGTGGATGCGGGGAGGATGTTCCCAATGATGGGTGAAACTAGAACTAGGGGACATAGTCTTAGAATAAGGGGCTGCTCTTTCAAAACTGAGATGAGGAGGAACTACTTCACTCAGAGGGTGGTAGGTCCATGGAATATGCTGCCCCAAAAAGCTGTAGAAGCTACATCATTACATAAATTTAAAACAGAAATAGACAGTTTCCTAGAAGTAAAGGGAATTAAGGGTTACGGGGAGCGGGCAGGAATTTGGACATGAGTCTTGGTTCGGATCAGTCGTGGCCCTGTGTGTAGCGGAGCGGGCCCAGGGGCCATGTAGCATGATCCTGCTCCTATTTCATGTGTCTAATTCTGTTAGATTCAGGAGATGGTTCTGTGATAGTAGATTGGCGGTTAGGATCAGATCAGCCATGATCTTATTGAATGGCGGAGCAGGCTCAAGGGGCCGATTGGCCTACTCCTGCTCCTATTTCTTATGTTCTTATGTCCTTATGTCCTGTCTCCTCGTGGTCAGCGCTGCGGGCTGCGAGCTGCGACACGCCTTCTCTTCCTCGAGGTGAAGGTCACGGACAGTCTGGATCTCTGCGGGCCTGGATGTCGATGTAGGGGAAGAGACCATCTGCTTGACCACAGTTGGAAGCCACTAGCCGGCTTTCATATTCTTCTTCTTCAAGCGATGATGGCACCAATACGATGATAGCACCACGATGACTGTCCCCTTTTGCTACTCCCGGGTTCCCCCAGATATACTTCTCAGGAGAAGCCTTTATCTCCCGCCAAATCAAGGTTAGTCTTTGTTTAACTTTTGGCGGGCTTATAGCACAGCGGGGTAGTTATTATATTTAAACTACTTTCGGGATGGCCGGTGATGGCCATCTCTGGTCTGGAATGACCTGGTAATGTTTTAATGTCTTCTTGGTGTCATTGATGCTCTTTTCATGAATATGAAACTGTTCCCCTTTGTCCGGGTAAACATTTTGATGGCCTTTATCTACAGGCTGATCTGGCTGGATCTGCATCCAATCTATATGCATGCGTACGTGTCTGGTTTCGTTTTCTCAGAAACGGCTTCCAGAACTTACTGTGGGTTGAATCCACAAAGGCTGCCTGGGGACTGCAGGAACCATTTTAAAGTGTCCCAATAAGTCGGTCACGGGGTCTGGCGGCCATTTTATATGCCCCTTTTTCTGGGCTTCTTTTAAAACAGCCTTTTTAAATCAAGGCCTCTTCTGCCAAAGGACCCTTATAGTACAATATTAATTTTGCGGATCTTACACTTGAGCATCCCTGATTATAATTGCTCAACCATTGGTGGCTATGCCTTCAGTTGCCTAGGCCCTAAGCTCTGAATTCCCTTCCTAAGCTTCTCTGCCTCTCTACCTCTCTTTCCTCCTTTAAGACACTCCTTAAAACCTACCTCTTTGACCAAGCTTTTGGTCATCTGCCCTAATTTGTCCTTATGTGGCTCGGTGGCAAATTTTTGTCTTATAACACTCCTTGGGCAGTTTTACTACATTAAAGGTGCTATATAAATACAAGTTTTGGCAGGAAGGATAAAAATAAATTAAAAAGTAGCATATTATCTAAATGGTGAGAGATTGCAGAGCTCTGAGATGCAGAGGGATCTGGGTGTCCTGGTGCTTGAATCGCAAAAGGTAATTTGGAAAGCTAATAGAATGTTAGCATTTATTGCGAGGGGAACTGAATACAAAAGTAGGGAGGTTATGCTTCAGTTATACAGGGCATTGTTGAGACCACATCAGGAGTACTGTGTACAGTATTGGTCTCCTTATTTAAGGAAGGATGTAAATGCATTGGAAGCAGTTCAGAGAAGGTTTACTAGACTAATAGCTGGAATGGGCGGGTTGTCTTATGAAGAAAGGTTGGACAGGCTAGGCTTATATCTGCTGGAGTTTAGAAGAGTAAGAGGTGACTTGATTGAAACATATAAAATCCTGAGGGGTCTGGACAGGGTGGATGTGGAGAGGAAGTTTCCTCTTGTGGGAGAATCTAGAACTAGGGGTCACTGTTTAAAAATAAGGTTCGCCCATTTAAGACAGAGATGAGGAGAAATTTTTTCTCAGAGGGTCGTGAGTCTTTGGAACTCTCTTCCACAGAGGGCGGTGGAAGCAGAGTCTTTGAATATTTTTAAGGCAGAAGTAGATAGATTCTTGGTAAGCAAGGGGTGAAAAGTTATCGGGGGTAGGCAGGAATGTGGAATAATCAGATCAGCCATGATCTTATTGAATGGCAGAGCAGGCTCGAAGGGCCGAGTGGCCTATCCCTGTTCCTAATTGGTATGTTCGTATGCAAATTTTGGTGTTGTTGTTGATTTGATCTCAAGTTCTCTGGATTATTAGTCCAACCTCAGTATCCCAACTTTCTTTTCATCACCATAATTTCCCATTCCTGGAATCATCATGGTGAATCCATATATCCCTATGTCTGTAATTGGGATGAAAACAGCTCTGGGAAGTGAAGCATCAAGAGAGATATTGGCTGGTGCCAATACCAGGGACACACTGTACGTGTACTTGTGGAAAAAGCACTAGCTTTCCAGCAGCAAATATTTTGTTTGGAAAATTACAAAACCTCTAAGTCCTGCCCACTTCATGTGGGACAGGAAGTAACACAACATGTCCACAGGAAGAAGTGTCAAGGAGATTCAAATTTGTTGACGTCAAGAAACCTTCAAAGTAAAGTGATCATAATGGAAGCTGTACTCTGCACTGCACAGCGTCGTATTTTGTTCAGCCAATAGGGTTAGAAAAGCTCGGTTGCTATAGCCACAGTCAACAACTATAGAGTACTTTAAGGAGAAAAATACGTGAAGCTGTCATCTTAAAGGTATTCCATTTAAAAAGGTGGATTTAGCATGTGTGAAAGAATGAGCCTGTAACCAATGGGAACTTGAGACATGAGCTAGCTGAGCACTGAGTAGGTATGTGGCAGGACAATGTAATGATAAAATTGGTGAAGGCAGCCAATGTTTTCATTGCTGTGTGCATGTGTACAACTTTAACTGGTAAAAAGGAGCAGTTATGTGCAATTTACGTAAAGTGCAATCTATGTGCCATAATATGCATTATCATCATCTTGCTATTATTGTTGCAAGCCACAGTCACATAGGAACATCGGGTGAGGAATGGGCCATTCAGCCCCTCGAGCCTGTTCCACCATTCAATTAGTTAATGTTTAGTCTGACTCTCACAAAAGATTAAGGATAATCAGTTAAGAAATGAAAAGATTATTCTTCACAGGTTATGTTCAGGAACGACACATTTAATCGTAAAAGTTCATGTTATTTAATGGCAACTTCATCACTTCCTTCAATAGGTTCTATACACACACAATAACATACAAAGGGGGAAAAATTTGGTTTGTTAGTGCCTCGGGCTGCTAAGGGGTTAGTGACCAAGCGCAGTGAATGCAGCGACGCCCGCTAACTTCAGTGCCGGTTTCTTACCACCTGGGCCTCAAGCACCTCGCAGAACGTGACGTCATAAAGTGCGCAGTGCCCCATTATCGCCCTGGATGTGAAATTGCCTCCCGCCCCTTGCTGTATCACCGAGCGTGAACAACGGCAGGAAGAGGAGGCGTTGTCAACTCGGCTGGCTGCTTGGGGAGCGCTAATTAAAGGGAACGGTTTTCAGGTAGGCCAACCTTTTTTATTTGCACCAGTCTGGTGCATGCTCAAAGTTTTTGATGTTTCATTGCTGCGAGATGTCCAAGCCCTCCACTTTGTGAGAGTGTTTGGGGCTGTAATGTCAGTTGCCCAGGTCGCCTTGCAAAGCAGAACTGCTGACAAGTAGGTTGTGCACCATCATTGGCCCTTCCTTTTAAGGGAGGGAAGCAGCCTCTGATGCCGTTAGCGATGCGCTCCAAATTGTTCAGCGCTCTGCCGCTACCACCCCGCTCTCGGACTTTAATGCCCTAAGAGAAGTGGTTAGCACTTGATTTAGTGCTCCACTTCCCTCTTGGAGCGCTGAAGCTGAATTTCCCAGCAGGAGAGGATCATTAGTTCCTGGCGCTACTTTACCTACTTTTCAAAAGTTAGCGTGGAATTTCTAGCCCAGAGTATTTACCATTCAGGGCGATGGGAGTACCAGGTTTGATATAGAACCAGACCATACAAAGTCCCAAATCATCATGAATTGGAAGGTGCAAAGTCAAATGTTTTGCCCAGTGCTAGTGCCACTGGTGGGTGTCAGGTCCTCTCTCCCCATTCCCATTTCAATTGATTTAAGCTGCCCTTCACTGCCTGCTGCCCATAGTGGAGAGTAATTGCTAGTCGTCCAGTAACATTATCTACTAGCTCCTTCCACAGTGGTCATTTCTAGCACCATAATTTCCCAAGCCATTTCTATTTAATTTTTCACTGGAATATTAATCAAGATTGCTCAGCCTCTCACTGCGGAACAGCTGTTTGAACAGGTGGACCATATGATGCAACCATCTCCACGGTACTTACCAAATGACTGTCCAAATGGTTTTAAATGATAGTGATGATCCGTGAGTGGAAGAGGGTTCACAGGTTGTATGCACACAAAAGGAAAGGTATATGAGAAGATCAATACTGGGAGAGCCACAAGTTGACTACGTATATACTTTAAGCAAAGGAATTTACCTTCACGGTGACTAGCCCAACCCTTGTGGTGAGATCGTACCAAATGCACATGTACTGATGCAAACTTGATCCATTACTTCATTCCTAGCATTAATTTAATATTATTAGCTGGTCTCCTGTGGCATTGCTCATGATAATTAGGGTGATGCACTTTTTTATAAAGACAGCAGAATTATGTCATCTAGCACACAATGTATTATTCTGCATCTAAGGCCAATTGGCCTTATAACTAGCTTTAACATCACAAAGTCTGATGGCTGTAAACCTTGAGATCAATTAGAGTTTAATTGTTGTAGCTAAGGGAATTACAAAGAGAGCTGAATTTTCTCAATGGGGAGCTTTTGGAGGCGGGACTCCCACTTGTCGGGTTTTAGTCCCGCCTTCATTGACTTGTGGCCAACCCACGCTATTTTCCTCTTGATTGACCTTGTTAAGCCCTCCCAGCGGGTTTAGCAGGCCAATTAAGGGAATGCCGGTTACAGGTGACGTCAGCGAGTGACGTTTCATCTGTCAAGATGAAATGTCAGCGTTTGACGGCTCTGTGAAGCTGTCAAATATTGGCAATCTGTCCTCTAAGTTGAGTCCTTCTACTCAGACTCAATTAGAAAGCCTTCCTGAGCAGAAAGTAGAAGGCTGCAGCTTTTGACAGTTCAGCGGCCATTCTGCTTTCTGTGCCGGTGAGCTGAGGGACTCCCGAGACCTGAAGGGAGGATGCCTGCAGGAAGAAGTAAAGGTAAGTAAAACTTATTAAAACACTTTACACACACCTCACACACTTACCTCTGCACACATGCACCCATCACTCATCTGCACACCGGACATCTCGGCCCCTCCGACCCCTGCAGATCGACGGCCCACCTCGCTGACCCTGGTGAGGTTCAGAGCCGTCGGGAAACCCACACTTCAGGGCTGAAAATAGAAATTCTCAAAAACCTGCCTGTTAACTACCTGTTAACAGGTAGTTAATTGGCACTAATCCCCTTTCCGGCTCGAGGAAACGGGACCCAGCGCGGGTCGGGTACCCGCCTCCTGGGAACATAAGAACATAAGAAACAGGAGCAGGAGTATGCCAATCGGCATCTTGAGCCTGCTCCGCCATTCAATAAGATCATAGCTGACCCAATCTTGTCCTCAATGCCACTTTCCCGCTCTCTCCCCATTCCCCTTGACTCCCTTGTCGTTCGATTTCCAGTCATCTTCACCCTGACCCCCCTCTCTCTCTCTTTCTCTCTAGTACAGGAAACTTTGTTATATCCGGCACCGACGGGACCAAGCTGTTGCCGATCTATCAAAACTGCCGGACATACAAAGTTAATGTTGAAGCATACGGAGGTTTCATCTCCGTACCTGACAACAAACACTGTTGCTTAGCAACAGCTTGTAAACAGTCGGCCCGTACCTTGGAAGCATCTCTGTAGCTTAGCAACAGCTTCAGAGAGACTTTCCAGAGCCCGACTGTTAGAGTCATAGAGTCATAGAGTTTTACAGCACAGAAAGAGGCCCTTCGGCCCATCGTGTCTGCGCCGCCCATCCATCCCTGTCCAGTCTAATCCCATTTTCCAGCATTTGGTCCATAGCCTTGTATGCAATGGCATTTCAAGTGCTCATCCAAATGCTTCTTGAATGTTGTGAGGGTTCCTGCCTCCACCACCCTTTCAGGCATTGAGTTCCACATTCCAACCACCCTCTGGGTGAAAAAGTTCCTCCTCAAATCCCCTCTAAATCTCCTGCCCCTTACCCTGAATCTATGCCCCCTTGTTATTGACCCCCCCACTAAGGGGAAAAGTTCCTCTTTATCTACCCTATCTATGCCCCTCATTATTTTGTACACCTCAATCAGGTCCCCCCTCAGCCTTCTCTGCTCCAAGGAAAACAACTCCAGCCTGTCCAGCCTCTCTTCATAGCTGAGGCGCTCCATCCCAGGTAACATCCTGGTGAATCTTCTCTGCACCCTCTCCAAAGCAATCACATCCTTCCTATAGTGAGGCGACCAGAACTGCACACAGTACTCCAGCTGTGGCCTCACCAGCGTTTTGTACAGCTCCATCATAACCTCCCTGCTCTTATATTCTATGCCTCGGCTAATGAAGGCAAGTATCCCATATGCCTTTTTAACCACCTTATCTACCTGCTCCGCTGCCTTCAGGGATCTATGTACATGTACACCAAGGTCCCTCTGACCCTCTGTACTTCCTAGGGTCCTACCACTCATTGTGTATGCCCTTGCCTTATTTGTCCGTCCAAAATGCATCACCTCGCACTTTTCAGGGTTAAATTCCATTTGCCACTTTTCCGCCCATCTGACCAACCCGTTTATATCGTCCTGTAGCTGGAGGCTTTCCTCCTCGCAATTTACCACCCCACCAATTTTCGTGTCATCTGCGAACTTACTGATCATACCTTTTACATTCTCATCCAAATCATTTATGTAGATCACAAACAATAAGGGACCCAGCACCGATCCCTGAGGTACCCCACTGGACACAGGCTTCCAGTCACAAAAGCAACCTTCGACCATCACCCTCTGCCTCCTGCCACTCAGCCAGTTTAGGAAAGGTTCATTCTCAGACTGGCAATCAGTAACCAGTGGTGTTCCGCAGGGGTCAGTGCTGGGTCCCCAACTCTTTACAATCTATATTAACGATTTGGAGGAGGGGACTGAGTGTAACACATCAAAGTTTGCAGATGATACTAAGATGGGAGGGAAAGTAGTGAGTGAGGAGGACATAAAAAACCTGCAAGGGGACATAGACAGGCTAAGTAAGTGGGCAGAGATTTGGCAGATGGAATACAATACTGGAAAGTGTGAGGTTATGCACTTTGGCAGGAAAAATCGTAGAGCAAGTTATTATCTTAATGGCAAGAAACTGGAAAGTACTGAAGTACAAAGGGATCTGGGGGTCCTGGTGCACGAAACTCAAAAGGTTAGTATGCAGGTGCAGCAAGTGATTAAGAAGGCCAATGGAATGTTGGCTTTCATTGCTCGGGGGATAGAATATAAAAATAGGGAGGTATTGCTTCAGTTGTACAAGGTATTGGTGAGACCGCACCTGGAATACTGCATACAGTTTTGGTGTCCATACTTAAGAAAAGACATACTTGCTCTCGAGTCAGTACAAAGGAGGTTCACTCGGTTGATCCCGGGGATGAGGGGATGGACATATGAGGAGAGGTTGAGTAGATTGGGACTCTACTCATTGGAGTTCAGAAGAATGAGAGGCGATCTTATTGAAACATATAAGATTATGAAGGGGTTGGATCGGGTGGATGCAGGGAGGATGTTGCAGATGATGGGTGAAACTAGAACTAGGGGGCATAGTCTTAGAATAAGGGGCTGCTCTTTCAAAACTGAGATGAGGAGGAACTACTTCACTCAGAGGGTGGTAGGTCCATGGAATATGCTGCCTCAAAAAGCTGTCGAAGCTACATCATTACATAAATTTGAAACAGAAATAGACAGTTTCCTAGAAGAAAAGGGAATTAAGGGTTACGGGGAGCGGGCAGGAATTTGGACATGAGTCTAGGTTCGGATTGGTCATGGCCCTGTGGGTAGCGGAGTGGGCCCAGGGGCCGTGTAGCCTGATCTTGCTCCTGCTTCGTGTGTCTAATTCTGTTAGATTCAGGAGATAGTCCTGTCATAGTGGATTGGCGGTTAGGATCAGATCAGCCATGATCTTATTGAATGGCGGAGCAGGCTCGAGGGGCCAATTGGCCTACTCCTGCTCCTATTTCTTATGTTCTTATGTTCTTAAAACAAAGCCACGAGAAGAAAAAAAATCTAACAAAACGGCTCCTGATTTCTGCCGGTAGATTGAGGTTTCCGGACATACAGGCCTAGAAATTGGGTTTTGGCTTAGCCAGGGCTTTAGCGCCGGAAGTTAGTGCCGGCGCTAAGTCCCCTGCGCGCGCCAAAAATTCAGTGGCGCCACGCCCAAACGGCTGCCGGCGCTACTGAAGGGTCTTTGCGGCGGTACATCGGCGCTAACTGCCGTTTCGCGCCGCAATTCCGGCGCTGCGGCACCCGATGCGGTGCGGCAGGCTGGGGACGTGCAGGCCTCCTCCTCCCGTTAAGGAGGAGCTGCCTGCACCCGGCCGCGGCCCGCGCAAATCAGCTTAAAAATGAGCCCGGCTCCTCGGACAAGTGCCGGGCTTGCATCTGTTCCGGCGGGGGGGGGGAGAAATCCGGGGAGGGAGCTGCGGGCAGGCGGCCGGCGGGAAAGTGGCCGGCCGCCGCGGGGCCTTTAATGCGCCGGCGCAAACTGGAGTAAGGCACCTCTGCCAGAACGTTGCTTGCGGCTGCCACGGGCGAGGCGGCCGCAACTCAATTTCGGAGTTCGGGCGGGTTACCACGGCAACCGGGACACTGCGCACACCGATGACGTCATCGGTGCCGGCGCAGCGCTACCGGTGCAACGCCGATTTAGGGCCCCAGGGAATTTTTAAACTGGCCATAACTCTGGCGCTAGTCCCTCTAGCGCCTCAAAAGCGGCGCTAAGGCTAATGAATTTCTAGGCCACAACCTCCAGATAAACCAAAGTTTCCTGTACCCGGAATGCAGCTTTCCTTCCTCCTTTCCTCCTCCCTCACTTAGATGGCACGGAGGCGGGTTGGGAGGCGAGATGGGTACCTGCCCCCAGATTCTGCCAATTTCCCGGCAGTCCCGACTCCAAACTTTCCTCCCCAGTGCTGGCAAAATCGCCCCCAGAATGTTTACTGCACAGAAACAGGCCATTCAGCCCAACAGGTCTATGGCGGCACTTATGCTCCATACAAGCCTGCTCCCGTTCGCAGATTGTGATATACTTGTAAATTTCTGGTCCCAGGTCAGCAGAAACCAGCAAGAAATGAAATAAATTCCTGTTGTTATTTAACTGATAATTCTTTCCTTGCTACTCTGAATTTTGCACCGCTGTTTGCAGTTCATTGATAAGAACATTCATTACTCAGCTAGGCCATCTAAAAAAACAGAATCCCTACCAGGGAAAGCAAAGTCAATAATTTCCTGAAAAATTAACATTCAATTGAATCTGGACTTCAGATTTCAATTTGGTCAACATGAACTTCAGATCATCTGTTATCAGAAAGCAAAGACTGAAAAACAATGACCAGTGCACGAAGTTGACTTGCAAAACCTATAGGGAAAGAAACACCTTTCACCAGTGGCTCAAATAGATTAAACCTCACAGGCCATCGAAGAAGCAGATACATAGACTACAGATAATAAAGCAAACAATAACAGAAGCTAATGGCTGTTGCAAGAGATCATACCATATTTGCTTTTTTTTCACATTCTCTCTCTTTCATACAAAAAGCCTTGAATACAAATTGAAGGTAATGCTGGCTTTTGTACATTACAGAGAGGACATGTCCGATTAGTCAGCACACCTGCTCTGAAATGAAAACTAGCGATTCACTTTGAAACCAGCATTTTAATCTTCATTGGCTATTTAATTGTGTAAATTACCCAAATAAAACAAAATGATAGATAAATTAGTCACCTATAATGGAAGAGTGCTAAAAGCAGCCATATTTAATTGATTCAAATTAGCACAAGGAGAGTGCTAATGCTGATTTACCTTAAAGCTGTCACCTATTCATTTCCTCAAACTGTGCAAATTGTTTGTAATGAACATCAGCAAGTTGCCAAATCAATTCAATTTCTTTTTAACAGGAAGTTAAGCAATTATACATATAGTATACGAGTTTATGTTATAACATAGAATAAAGAAACCATGAAACGTTAAATAAAAAGACCCTTAAAAATTGTTTTAATTATCTTAATATTTTGGTAACTCCACAAAAAACATCTACAATTATAGATATTGCTTTGGTTATCTGATCAATCACAACAAATTCTGTTCATACTTCTACAGAATGGTTTCACATGATTGTTTTCCCGCATAGTCATTCAGTTGGATTTAGCAATATGTCCGACTTCTATGTGGAGCCTATCATAATGATTACATCCAATTGCTTTTCAACACAGGCATTCAGTTACATCTGTAATAACTCCCTGAAAATATAATAATTTAGTTAGCATTTTTTAAACTTCTAACTCAATTAAAACATTGACTGTGTGGTGCAGTACACTGGACAGTTCACTAACCTTATAAGTTAAATCTGATGCACCATATGAAGGATAACAATCAGAAAAGGGTTATACTTCCCAGGTAAACCATATCCTCTAAATGGACGCAACATAAGACTAAAATTAGCAGGGCTGCCCTCCTGGTATGGGGCCTTGCTCAATGAGAGTGCAGGTTGCAGAATCAACCCCATATAATAAAGGAACCTATCTGCAACCTACCTCCTACCCTGTAAGGCACCACATCAGAAGCACAGAATCGCTGAATTTACCATACAGAGCAATGTCCTCTACGCTGAGATAAGGGAAGTGAAATTGGTCTTGACTTCAATGGAAAAGAAAATCATGTGGGGTGTAAAATGGGCTGTCTATTTTCTAGCGCCCATTTCGTGCTACTGCCCAAGTCCAATATCACGTCCAACATTTCCATTGCATAATAATAGAAATTCTAAACACGAGTGAATCTCTCGTGTGAGGCCAACGCACGGATGTGGCTCTGACGGCACTAGGAATATACATGCCTGAGTAAAGGCTGCAGACAGGTGCAGGGCTTGGATTCAGGCTCATCCCTGGGTTGGTGTTTGAGATGTCTGAATGTGAAAGTGGTGGACTTGGACTGGGACTTGGATTGAGGCTGAGGCCAGTCTGAGCACAAAGTATTTCCTTGCCTTTCACACAATTTAAGGTTATACATCCTGTATTTCTGCTCAGTTAAAATTGTTGTAACAGGACTGCTCACTGTGATAATAGAACTGCTCAAGGACATTCCTGCATTATAAAATGTTGTATAAGTTTCAGTAGGGTCACAAAATGTTCTGGCAGCTGTATTGGATTTGTGTACATGGATGAGCGTAAAATGTAATGGATCATTTTTTTTTAGAGAATTTGTTGTGATTGATCAGATAACCAAAGCAGAAAATAGCCCTTTCAAAAACAAATATTACAAATTCCTAACCAGTGAAGAAAACTAGATGCAAAAAATTATAATAAATATATCTTCAATCAAGAGGAATGGTTTATGACAATAGTCCATTCCTGCTTATTTAGTCACAAATGTAGTATGATATTACAAATTTAACACTGGTGCAGAGCAAAAGGTCACACTAACTGGGGCATGCGAATTGCGCTGCCAGATATATGCCATCTGCAAAATTAAAAAGAGAAAATACATTTTTAATAATCAAATGTAAAATATTTCTTATTCATTATCATACTATTTGCACCCGAGAGGAATAGAGTACATGCACAGCTGGAGGGCCATGAAGTCGCAATGCTTCATCAGCCACAGTTATATGGCTTTCCAATTCTATGCATAGCAGTTAGTGAAATGACTCACAGAAGCAAAACGGTTCTACTTTGGTAGGTGAAAAATAGAGAGCTGTCTTTCCCCATTATATCAGCACCACCTGAGGACTGATCACACAGCACCACTGATGGTCGTTGTGGAAATACCTACAGCTGAGATCACAGCGCCTTCCTCAGGAAAGGAAGTTGCAGGGAGCCAAGTGGCCCTTGTGAAAAGATCTAAAGTAAAAGTAGAAAGGGATACATATTGTGAATGCAAATTCACAAATACTCATAATAAACCCTTTTAGCGCAATCGAGCAACTCCATATCAAGTTTGATCCAGTCATATGCAATACAGGTTGAACGCCCAAAATCCGGAGTGTTCTGGAATCCGTACTCCGGGACGATTGGTGGCAGGGTCGTCCGGAATCTGTAAAATGTTCCGGAATCCGGACACCCTGTTTCCGCCGCCAGCCGGGCCCAGTCATTTCCAGACTCAGAACGTGTTTCTGATGTCCGGAGTCAAGAAATGCCCGAGCCCAGGTTGCGATATTTCTGGACTTCGGACATCAGAAACACGCTCCCAAGTCCGGAAAAACCTGAAAACCACCTTGGCCTCGGTTCTGAGGTTGCCGGATTCGGGACGTTCAACCTGTATACAGCTCCCTCTACAATGTGATGATTCTTTTCCAACCCTATTACCCAACCATTCACTGGACAATGAAAGACATATCACATTTGTAGATTGACTACACTACTCAAACTTTCTTTACTAAATTGTGTATTCTCATCTACTGCAGGCCTCTCGACTTATGCTTCTAGCACACAGCTGTCCTACAATTCAGTGACCCTCTTCCTCTTCAGTTATTGTTCTATGTAACAGAGCTGGCTTTTTTGTGTACTATTTCACCTCTTCACCATCGTTATAAAGCTTTTTTCCCACATCAGAATTTTTATATTTCCAGCAATGTCATTTATTGCACCATCTGGTACAGAAATAAAAGAAATGGCCAGCCATCTATGCCATTAAATGCTTTGTGCCTCATTTATAACCGCGTACATAAGAACATAAAAAAATAAGAAATAGGAGCAGGAGTAGGCCATTCGGCCCTTCGAGCCTGCTCCACCATTCAATGAAATCATGGCTGATCTTCTGCCTCAACTCCATTCACTGGCCCTATCGTCATATCCCTTGATGCCCTTACTAGTCAGAAATCTATCGACTTCTGTTTTGAATATACCCAATGACTGAGCCTCCACAGCCCTCTGGGGTGGAGAATTCCAAAGATTCACCACCCTCTGTGTGAAGAAATTTCTTCTCATCTCAGTCCTGAATGTCCTACCCTTTATCCTGAGGCTGTGGCCCCTGGTTCTAGACTCCCCAGCTAAGGGAAACATTCTCCCAGCATTCACCCTATCAAGCCCTGTAATAATTTTGTATGCTTCAATGAGATCCCCTCTCATTCTTCTGAATTCAAGAGAATACAGGCCTAGTTTACTCAATCTCTTCTCATACGACCGTCCCGCCATCCCAGGAATCAATCTTGTGAACCTTCGTTGCACTCCCTCTATGGCAAGTATATCCTTCCTTAAGTAAGGAGACCAAAACTGTACACAGTACTCCAGGTGTGGTCTCACCAAGGCCCTATATAATTGGAGTAAGACGTGTAGAAGCTGAACCATAAAAAGGCCAATTCAGTTGCTGTTTGCAGCCTACAAACATTGTAAGTTCAGTAGAATTGCTATGAGCAAAACACATTTTCAGTTGTCTTGATTTATTGTAATTAAACACAGATTCCTCTCATTATAAAGACTGGACAACTCTTCCACTGAATGGACATGATGCAGAAAGGTGTGCCACCCTATGTTCTCCCAAAATTCTTGCTACAACTTCTTTTAACTGTCAAAGTGAATCATACATCAGATTAACAATTCCTTCAAAGAAAAACACTAAGATAATCATCATGCACTTCTTTATCTGCTTGCCTTTTCCTGGAAATTGTCTTTTAATCATTTAAGTGGACACTCCTGATCTGTGCCAGCGCTGTTCTCATCCCACCCTGATTTTCAAAGCACTCTACCATTTGAATGTGATGCATGATAAATATGGCAGTGCTTCAATTCAATTGTACTCGGTCCTCCTTACAATATAATCTAACTTTGAGCATATTGCTCTTCAAACCCTCAGTCCCATTTCACTTTTCACATCTTTAATAAAACACTCACGTAACTCACCCCTTTTCATCAGGCAACCTCCGCAGCAACATTTTATTGAAAGAATATTTTTCAAAGATTCCACAGTTTTTTTGTTAAACGGAATGCTTTCTAACCTTGGCTCAGTAATAGATCTTAAATAAAACTGTATTCGCTAGATACGTTACTTGGTGAAAGGAGTGTGAAATGTCATTTTGAATTTATGTTTCTTTGTACATCAAGGTGACAACAGTTTTGGTGAATTGAACCCTTTTTTAAAATGTTGTACTCAATAATAAATAACACGAATGTGCCATAAATCCAGTATATATGTTGTATCTAGGCCACCTAACTTTCTTATTTTAAAATGTATTTTTCTTTGCATTCTTCCATGCCAAAAGCTATCTCCCAACCTAGAGAACAGACATGGGCTGTGCTCCTTGGGCTTTCACATACTAAATTTGGGGCCCCTGCTATATAGCACACCAGAGCGGCATTGGGCTATTTGTCCCACAATATTCTCTTCTCCTAGACAACCTGAGTGACATTACAAAATCATCATGCAGATAACTATATGATTATGTATGAGCTGGTGCCCTGCTCCATGCTGCAGCGCAATAATAAACCAAACCATTGCATACATTGCACGATTGTTCCATCTTGGATCTCTCTTGTTAAGTAGATTATTTAAATTACAAGGTTTAAAACTGAATACTGCATACAAAGTCAAATGCCAGAACGTACAGTACAGGAATCCCGCCCCAACCGCGGTTTTGCCAAACGCGGATTTCACGTAGACACGGTTTCCTCTCTGCGACTACTTTTGCCAACCGCGGCAGTGAATTTTGCGTATACGCGGTTTGCCAAACACGAGACTGCATTCATCCGCGCTGCTCTTTTCAGCATAATAGCAACCACGCATGGTCTCGCTTCGCATGTGGATATACTGTACCTGTACTGTGTGTGTGTGAACGTTTAGCCTTTAATCATGGCCCCTAAGCATAATCTCAGTGGTAAAGGTGAATCAATAGCGAAAAGGGCAAGGAATGTACTAAACTTAGATAGGAAATTAGATGTCATTAATAGACTTGCCCGTGGTGAAAGTACAGCATCGATTGGACGACTAATGGGGGTTAACGAGTCCACCACTAGAACCATAAAAAAAAGTGAGGTGTCGATAAGGGCTAGTATTACGGGTGGCTCTTCAAAAAGTGCTAAAGTGTCGTTTATGCCACGGGACCATAAGCTTGAAAAAATGGAGAAGGCACTTAATATCTGGTTGGAAGACCAGAACCAGAAAAAAGCGAATGTTAATTCCGCATGGGTACATAAGAAGGCCCTTAGTATCTACAAGCATCTTACTGTGGCTGCCGGGGAAAGTGTCGATGACATAAAGTTTCAAGTGAGTAAGGGCTGGTTGGAAAATTTTAAGAAGATGTTCGCCTTGACTAACCTCAAGGTTGTGGGGGAATCAGCCTCAGCCGATCACGAGGCTGCTGCCAAGTTCCCGAAGGAGCTGAAGAAGTTGATCGCCGAGAAGGGTTACCTGCCGGAGCAGGTATTTAATGTGGATGAGACTGGTCTCTTCTGGAAGCAGATGCTGTTGCGTTTGCAAAGATAATCCAGAGACCATCAGTGAGTTCAGTTCATGCTGCTTTTAATATGGCTGCCACACACACACACTTTCAGGCACAAGCAATCGAATACCTATACACTATACAATGATCACAGCACTATCAAACTCCATATGCTCAGGCCAAGGCAATCGAGTACCTATCACCAAATGTCAGACATAACATTTCCTCCCCCCTCACAGAATTTCAAACATGAAATGTAGTGACAAAGTCCTGTAGGTGGCCAGGGCGAGAACGTGTACGAACAGGCCGAGGTGTGGACTGGTGAGGAGCAGGCTGAGGCACAACATCTGCTTGAGGGTTGGCTGGCTTAGCCACATGTGCATCCCACCACTCTGGGGGTAAGGCTTGGGGGTTAGGTCCGTATAATCCCGCATCAGGGGGTGCTGGCACCTTCCGCAGGTGGCTGGCATGCCACCAAGAGCCGTCAGTGAGGCAGAAAGTGGCTGGTCCAAGTTGGCGGCTGATTTGGAGAGGGGAGGACCAGAATGACGCCATCTTATTATTGCGGTGAGGCCTGCGGACTCTGACTCAATCGGAGACTGAGATGTTGGGCACCTTGGCCCTCTTCGACTGGTCGAAGCGAAGTTTCATCTTCTCCTGCTGTCTAGCGACTGCGGCTTGAGCTGGTGGAGCAGGGCTCTGAGCTAGTGAGGGGCGGAGCCTGCCAAGGGGCAGCATGAGCTCACGGCCTAGCATGAGGGATGCGGGTGAGACCCCTGTAGTGGAATGCTGGGAGGCTCTGTAGTGCAGCAGTGTGTGGAGGAGGGCCTTGTCAAACGCACACCCCTGGGATAGGTGTGCTCTGAGGCCATTTTTCAGAGTCTGGTTAAAACGCTCCACCCCCCCATTTGACTCGGGGTGGTAGTACGCTGTGCGAATGTGACGGATGCCTTGCTCTCAAGGTAAGAGGAGAGTTCCGAAGAGACCATTTGGGGGCCATTGTCTGTGGTGATGGCCTTTGGATGCCCCCAGCGGGAGAAGAGGGACTCAAGGATATCAATGATGACCCGAGAGGTGATGGAGCCCACGGCAGTGACCTCTGGCCATTTTGAGTGCAGGTCATAGGTCACCACTAGGAACCGTTGATGGTGGGGGACACCATGGATCTCCCCGCAGACGTCCAGCTGCAGGTGCTCCCAGGGCTGAGAGGGCCAGGCAAGGGGTTGCAGGGGTGGGGGAACTTGGTGGCCAGTTTTGCCACTTACAAGGCAGGCTGCACAGTCCTTGACCAGGGCCTCGATTTCCCTGTCGATACCCGGCCACCAGACTAGGTCTCGGCATCGTTGTTTGAGCTTCACTATGCCCAAGTGGCCCTCATGCGCCATGGATAAAACACGCGCACGAAGGGCACTTGGGACCACAGTGCAGAGCCCACGTGCAACACAGGAGTCATTCCAGCAGGAGAGCTCCTCTTTAACTCTGGAGAAGGTAGACAGTTCCTCAGGCACCTTGCGAGGCCAGCCATCTCTGATGAAGGTGCACAGCTCGGAGAGGGCCGGATCCTGCTCAGAGGCCTCTTTGAGCTCCTGGAGAGAGACTGTGGTTTGGAGAGGCGTGTGCAGCATCTGGACGATATCCTGTTCCACTTGTTCAGAACCGACGAGTGGGGCTGGGGTAGAGACAGTGCGGGAGAGCAGATCTGCAACAACATTGTCACGTGCTGGTGTGAACTGGAGACTGAAATTGTATTGGCGGAGGCGGTCAGACCAGCGGTGTAGACGCAGTGGTCTGTGGTCCGTGCCGGATGTCGACAGCAGGGCAGTGAGAGCCTGGTGATCGGTTCGCAGGGTGAAGGCACGGCCATATGTGTACAGATACACCAGGATGCCATTTGGACTTAGCTCTGCACCCAGCTGCTTCCAAAAGGTGATGGTCTCTGTGCTCACTCCAAACCACAGCCTCTCTCCAGGAGCTCAAAGATTTTGTGACAGAAATAGAGGAAAAGGCCATGGGTGGGAAAAAGCTGATCGCAACGCTTCACACGCTGAAACAGGAACGCCAAACTGTAGCCAGCCAACATCAGGCTAAAGTAGAGTCCCTGGAATGCCAGGTTACTGAGGCAAAGATTCATGAAGCGAGAGTACGGGAGAAAAGCGCCCGCCTCGCAGAACAGCTAAGAGCGCAAGAGGAGAAAGTAGTGGAGGTTAAGGCAGCTTACAAGCTGGCCACCGAGCAGGGGTTTGAAAGCGCAGACCACGGCCCCTGCCAAAAGGCGATAGAAGACCTAAGAATGGCCCTGGCTAAGGCAAAAGGCATGGTATGCCTCGTAAGCCCAAAGGCAAGTCACATAGACTTCCTGAAGGAATTCAAAAAAACGATTCCACGTGAAGTAGTTGTGGCACCTGCCACTGAACCCTCAGCACTGCCGAGCTATAGTGAGGTTTGGCCCGAAGGGGGGGTGGTAGAAAAGGAGGAAGCTGAGGTAGAACAGGAGGAAGAACAACCCCTGTTAGTGAAGCCGGAGCCGGCACCAATGTGTCCTGCTCAGCACCAGAGGTACGGTCCCGCCACCGCAAATGGCGATGACGGACCCCTCCAGAACCATCTCGTGCTGCCCCACGGTGCCCAACAACTCAGAGCAATGGTGAGCCACCTCCCAAAACTCTCCGAGAAGGGAGATCCCTCAGTCCATTTCAGGGAGATAGAGCAGACAGCCACCATCAATGACTGCGATGGTCGAGAACAGGCTAAAATGTTGCTATTCTCCCTGGATAGCTCAATCCTTCAGTGCCTCTCAGACGGGAGTAAGAGGGGGCAGAGAGGGTATGAGGAACTCCGGGATGAGGTCCTGGAGATTATGGGAGTGGACGACGGCAACCCATTCCTCCGTGTGGAAGGGACTATGCAGCTAACTGGAGAGCCCCCACGGGTTTTCGCAGAAAGGCTGTGGCCAGTGTATCGGCGCAGCTGTCCAGGCATGCCTGAACGGGCTGCAATGAACGATGTCCAGCGGGTTCATTGGCTCCACTGTCTGGTTGCCAACAGCTTACTGCAGATACAGGCCCAAGCCAAATCTTGGTTTGACCCCCAAGGTCCCGGTACCACAGAGGAGACAGTGCTCCGACAACTCACCATTGCGTATAAGAATTGCAGGGGTCAGGAGGCACCTCCCTCTCAGGGAAAAGTGCATGAGGCAAAACCCGCAGCCCCAAGTAAAAAGGAGTGGCATCAGGAGGGGAATCGCCCTCCCCAGGCCAAGCTCAATTGCTACGGGTGTGGGAAGGATGGACATTGGCGCAGGGACTGTAAAAATCCGTGGAAGGATAATAAGGGAAAATGTCCCGCAGCCCAAGCCCAAACCCAGACCGCCACCCCAGCACGAGTCCAGGTCCAAGCCGCAGCCCCGTCCCAGAAAAAGGAGCTGGTGCAGCTATAGATCCCGCTGCGACAGCGTCAATTTTAGAGACAATGCGGCCTCTTATGATCTTACAGGGGAAGATAGCAGTCACCACCGGTCCTGTCGTTCCCGCAGCCCCGACCGCTTCACCCCAATGACTGGAGCCCGCGCAGCCCGTTTACCTGTGTTTCTTGTGATATGATTTATGGAGGCGACCCCTCGTGGTGATGGAGGTAGAGAAGGAAAAGGGACCTATCTGTCGGATACGGGGGCATCGTGCACCGTGATACACACAGCCAACCCTACCACCTCACCTCTGTCCACCGAGGTTCCATATATTCTGTCGGGCTTCACGGGCAAAGAACAGGCTGGCGCATTCTCCATCCCCCTCTCCATTCATTTAGGACCACTCCGCACCACGTGGAAGTGTATACTGATGAAGTGGGAGGTGGAGAGTGGAAAAGGGATCCTTGGGTCCGATTTCTTAGTAGAACACGGGATCCTCGTGGATCTTAGAAATCACTGTCTCTGGGGAGCGAGTACGGGTAAGAAAGGCGAGGTAGTCATCATCCCAGGGAAGGAAGGGAAAGGGACCCTATGTACCGTGAAGCCAAAAGAGGGCTACGACCTCGAGCTCATGGTCACCAGCGTCCCACAAGATCTGCAGGCATTCGTGTCAGACCACCTGACTACGTTTGCCACTCACAAACACGATTGCGGGAGGGTCACCGGGTTTGAAGTCAGAGTAGACGGGGACCCCATGGCCTGACCCCAAACACAGTACAACTTCCCCAGGGAAGCGGAGCCCGACATGGAGACAGCAATGTCTTCACTGGTGCAGCAGGGCGTGTTCAGGCCGATAGCCACCCACGTAAACTCTCCTTTGTGGCCGGTGAAGAAGCCGGACAATTCCTGGAGAGCCACGGTGGACTACAGAGTCCTCAATAGTAACATCCCAGCCTGTGCGCCGACAGTAGCAGCAGTTGCCGACCTGATAGGGATTTAAGGGGTTTTAGATAGCAGAGGTTTCTCTCTCTAGAGGCCTCTCTCTCTTGCACAGTAAAACCTTGAGTGGTTCGACCCACTCGCCCCTTAGATTCTGTACTCTAGCCTTTGGGGCAGGAACTACAATGTAGAGAAAACTCTTATCGACCAAGTTTGATGAAACAAAATGAAATTTTATTGCATAAGGAAAAATATCAAATCAAATGCAAGCAAATAAGAGAGTACATGGGAGGGAAAAAAACAAATAAATCATAACGACACAATACTAACTAAGGCAAATACAGGCATATTATACTCTACAAAAATCATCATGAAACGGAAACAAATGGAACATCGAGGGATAACAACTCATGTTAATTATAACCTTAAAATAGCCACCCCCTTAAACCTATCCAGATCTGATTATGGAGGGCCAGAAACATGCTCACCAATCCAACTAGGAAGTGCAAGGTTTTGAACCAGTCTGCGTTTTGGCCTTTCAGGCGTCTCGTCTCCACGTGGATCGTGGAGCCCCAGCGAGCTGCGCCTCACCTCTCTCCTGAGGTGGGGGTCGGGGGCGGCTGGACACCGGCTGGCCTGGATGTCGGCGGGGTCGGGGATTGTCGGCTCGACCCCGGTCAGAGGAGCCTTGGGCTGGCCCCCATCGTTTCTTCAGTTTTATTTTATCTCTTCTCCCAAGCCGGAGCGGGTCGATGGCCTCTAGTTTCGTCAACGGCCCGGGGTTGGTCAATGATCTCCCAATGTTTTACCCCGGGGCGGGATGCCAGCTCGAACGGTCTTCTTGATGGCGGTTTGGTCTTCTTCTCCTTCCTCTCCGTCGATGGAGAGGAGTCCCGCTGATCTTCTCCCAAAGCGACTCCTCTTTTCCAAAAGCTGGACAGGCCTGCAAGCTGGAAAGCTGACGAGTATTGTCTGTGTCTGACCGTATCCCTTACCCGTGTGTTCTCACAATTATACTTCTTTTCCAGAAGTTCTTATCTCGCGCCAAATCAGGTTAGTCTTTGTTTAACTTTTGGCGGGCTTGTTGCACAACGGGGTAGTTATTATATTTTAAACTGTTCTTGGATGGCCGGTAACGGCCCATCTCTGGTCTGGAATGACCTTCATTGTTTTTAATGTCCTGGTGATGTCCTTAACGGGCCCTTGATGCTCTTCTCATGAATATGAAACTGTTCCCTTTTGTCTGGGTCAACATTTAGATGGCCTTTATCTACAGGCCGATCTCGACTGGATCTGTATCCAATCTATATGTATATGTGGGTGTCTGGTTTCGTTCTCTCAGAAACGGCTTCCAGAACTTACTTTGGGCTGAATCCACAAAGCTGTCTGAGGATTTGCAGGAACCATTTTAAAGTGTCCCAATAGGTTGATCACGGGATCTGGTGGCCATTTTGAATGCCCCTTTTTCTGGGCTTCTTTTAAAACTGTCTTTAAAAATCATGGCCTCTTCTGCCATTCGACCCTTTATAATATAAAGTGCAATTTTGCTAATCCTACACTCCCCCCCTGATGATACTGTAACTTGCTTGAAGTATCATAATTCTGGGTGAGCAAAATTTTCTGACTTCCCATAATCTAACCATCCCCAGTATTTACCTATCTATGACCCCACGACACATGCATTTCCCATTTCAGAAAAACCTAGTGTACATTAAGCATCTATAGATGGCAATACCTTGGAGTTAAAAAATCTGACAACTTACTTCCAGGCGTGGAGGGGGGCCGTATACCCCTGCATCACCTGGTGCATACACACTATCTTTTAATAATAACAACACATCTAATAAACTTTAATAAGAAAAGATAAAGGCCTAGAAATTGAGTGGGCTTAGCGCCCATTTTGCGGCGCTAGAGGGCATTGCGCTGGACTTATAGCCGGTTTTGAAATTGACTAGGGCCCAACATTGGCGTTACACCGGTAGCGCTGCGCCGGCACCGATGACGTCATCGGTGTGCGCAGCATCCCGGTTGCCGTGGTGACGGGCCCCAGCGCCGAAATTCAGTTGCGGCCGCCTCGCCCGTGGCAGCCGCAACTAAGACTCTGGCAACAGAGTCTTGCATGACTTTGCGCCGGTGCATAAAGGTGGAGCGGCGGCCGGCCGCTTTCCCGACGGCCGCCTGCCCGCACCTCCCTTCCCGGACTCCCCCACCACCCCCCGGCGGAACAGATGCTTCTCGGCTGCGAGCCCGGCACTTCCCCGAGGTGCCGGGTTCATTTTTGTGAAGATTTTACCGGCCAGCGGGCGGGTGCAGGCAGCTCCTCCTTAACTGAAGGAGGAGGCCTGCACTTCCCGAGCCTGCCGCACCGCATCGGGCGCCGCAGTGCCGGAATAGCGCCGCAATGCGGCGCGTAGCACCAGTTTTCAGGCGCAAACAGCCTTCAGTAGCGCCGGCAGCCGTTTGGGCGCGGCGCTACTGAATTTTTGGCGCGCACAGCACGACTTAGCACCGGCGCTAAATTTCCGGCGTTAAGCCCCGGCGCAGCGCAACCTCAATTTCTATGCCAAAGTACGCACACGAAAAATCAAAATTGCACATGAATACATGTCAAAATAATACAGAGGAGGTAGGGAAAACTTTAACTTTATACAAAGCAGCAAAAATCTAAACGGGTGTCTCTTCTTCTACCTGCACATAATGCTCCCTCCATTCCCCTCTATTCTCATACTTTTGTGAATGTTTGACCTTTTTACAGTGTACAAACAGTAAATAAACTACAATGATAACCTGGCACACTACAAGAATGTGGGAGGCTATCCTAATCCAAGAAGGGACTTCTATATTAGTGAACAGGTCCCAGCACAGTGGGGTCACTATATCCAATATGTTTGCCCCATCTCTAAAGTCTTCTGCTCCAGTGTAGAGAAATGTTTCTATGAAACAACCACGGCTTTTAAAATCTTGGTGAGGTGTTCAGGGAGAGGGGAATGAAATATCCAAAATGTGCAATGAATCGCTAAAGATCGGTGAAATTCTCTTTAACAGTGATGTGAACAGTGGAAGGCTCAGGAATGGGGACAATTCACTCTTGGGCCACTTGAACTTCTGCCTTGGGCTTGAAACAGAAGCTGCTGTCACTAACCGGACACCAACCGTGCTGTCCATGTTGGTAGTGGGGCGCTGCAGTGGTAACACAGTATGTCCCACCTCCTATATATGCCACCTGTATGGGCACATGGCCTTGTGCCATTGCCTCCATGGGGCAATTTATAGGCTTCGCGCCAGCAGTTCTGAACGCGCACTGTGGTTTTGAATGGGCATTCAAGTGCTGGGGACACAGGATGATGTGTGCTCCCCAGCTCCGGCACCCCGAGAGGTCGGTACCCATCATTGCATGCTCCCATCGAATGACGTAAGGTGGGACCCCTGTGTAGCGAATGTGCGCACCCTCCTGAATGACTCCAATATTCTCCACCCTGTATACTGGGGTGGGTTTAGCTGTCTTTCCCATCACCGGCATTCTTACCACTATACCCATAATGGTGTGATTAGACTGTCCACAGTCCACTGGGACTGGGTAGGCCTCTGAAGCTAGTCTGAGCTGGCATGGACTCAATGCATTCTCAAAAGGGTGGAGGGCTGCGAGGTGCTTGTTACTGATCCAGGAGAGGACTAAACCTTGTTTCAAATCCTCCAGGTTACTGCAGCCCTCGCCCAGTAACCTCGCCCCGTACAGCACACAAGCTTCATTCTGCGCAGCCTGATCGGACGCGTTCCGATCCTCCCTGATGAGAGCATTTACCGTTTTGGCATGTTTCTCCAGCTCAGCTATTATCTCTTTTAAGTGTAGTGTCATGGCCTGGTCCTCATGTAACTCAGAACCCACTACCTTATTCTCGTCAGTCAGTATCTTTCTTAACTGTGTTTTTAAACCATTGATTTGGGTTTGCAGCTCCACATCATCCAGTGTGTTGATGACGGAAGTTCCTGTATTAAAAGCTGTGAAAATATCATTTACTGCACCCCTTCTTTGCCTTCCTATCCTGTCCATGACCTCATGTGGTGTGGTGTACAATTCAGCTCTGTTGACATCGGCAAAGTCGAATTCGTAAAACTGTTTAAACATATTTGTTAACAGGACCTGGTACAATTGTTCCGTTTCCCTGCGGCACCACTCTGGCAACCGCACCTCGGTGAGGTTTAAAATCACCAAAGCCACCGCGTAGTGCACCCCTTGGTACAGCACCTGACCTGTGGGTACCAATACCAATCCGTTCCCGGGTCCCTTGGTTGTGGTGGGGCACCCTTCCTTGAGGGCTTTAGCTACCAGAATTGTGGGACTCAGCTTCCTGAGCCACCACCAGCTACTCAAAGGTACATGTCCCAGACAGTTCAAACAAATCCTTCTTTGCACGGTGAAGCTGATTCTTGGTGCGATGATCCTCACCCTGGGGCACATCAGAGACGTTTCTTTGTATGCAAACCCCGTCTGGCTGGAGTATTCAGTAAAGTTCGACCCCAGCCAGCCTGGCCATCTCCCTTCATGGAAGTAGACAGCAGTCTCTTCAGCGTCCCATGGGCCGGTTCCATCAGTCGCGACGGGGCCTCTGCTGCCAGAGCACCCATAAATGGTGGAGTCCTTGGTGCGGCCCCGATAGGCCCAGCTCCATCCGATCAGCATGAACGCGATGAGGATCCCTCTCATCTTTCTCCTGGTTCCGGCAACAAATTAAACAATGCCGCCAGGCTCCCGAGAGATTCTGGCTTAGGTGAAGGCATGATCGGATCTTTCGACCTCGATCCAAAATAGCACACAGACTGAGCAGATTCCCAAACTACTTATAACTCTTTATCATTTTAATATTTACACACCTTAAACTTAAAAACTTAAACTTAACTTATGTACAGCGCCGCCCGTCCCCGGGCAGCTTGCCTAATCCCTGATTGGGCTGCTGCTCGCCGCTCCCTGCGGTGGGGCTGTAGTGACCTGTGGCTTGGGTTCCCCGCAGCCTTTTGCTGTCAATCGGGGACTGCGTTTTGTCAGGGATTTCTCAAGTCGGCGTTTACTGATAACGGAGGACTCGGGCCAAGGTTTTATCAGCTGAGGCGTTCGAGTCGACCTGCGAAGAGGTACTTTGGGCGTGGCTCCCTTAGCGAACGGACCTTCGGGTGGGACTTTAGCCCTCACAGCCCATGGCTCTTCCACGACTGTGGGCTTCGGCTCCCTTCCTTCAGGCTCCGCCCCTTTGGGATTTGGGCAGGCTCCTTTAGCGAGTGGACCTTCGGGTGGGACTTCAGCGTTCACAGCCCGTGGCTCCTCCACGACTGTGGGCTTCGGATCCCTCCCCTCAGGCTCCGCCCCTTCAGGATTTGGGCCTGTGGCAGACGGCTCCTCCTCACCTGTCCCTACAGGTGGAGAATCTCTGCCTCCAATCTACCTCCCCCACGCTTGAGTCGAGGGCGGGACCTCCGTCCTCCGACTCCACCTCCTCCAGAATCATGTTGAGGGCGGGGCCTTGCTGTTCGGGCTCCTCCTCGTCCGAGTCCCAGGCCATGGGGGAAGCCTCCCCCCAGCCGGCGGGGCAGCCTCTCCTTCCAAGCAGGCTACAACGCCAGCTTGTGTGGTCTGTGGCTCATCGCACGCCTCAGGCTGAGGACCTTTACCCTCAGACCTGGCTTCAGTTGCTGATACTCTTGCACCCGGTTTAAACAGTTTGCACCGCTTTATGTGAAACCACTTGTTGCGTCGGGACACCTCCACTGCGCGACTGGTGGGGGCCGGTGGATTTTTCACCGATTCCTGTCTATCCTGGTCTGTGCCTCTCTCGCCAGTGCGGAGGGTGAGACCCAGGAATTTGACTTCCCGCCGGCCGACCTGTGCTTTCGTTGGGTCTTCTTTGACACTCTCTATCCCTTTCACACTTGTACACGCTCCCCAGAGACATTGATTTCTTAGGTCCACGTGGATCCCGTGGGCTACCAAGAAATCAGATCCAAGAACCCCCGTTCCATCCCCTGCCTCCCACTTCATTAGTGTACATCTCCACGTGGTGCGGAGTGGTCCTAAATGAATGGAGAGGGGAAGGGAATGTGCGCCAGTCCGTTCCTCGCCCGTGGAGCCCGATAGAAGGTATGGAATCCCGGTGGATAGAGGTGAGGCGGTGGAGTTATCTGCATGGATCACGGTGCACGATGCCCCCATATGCAGCAAATAGGTCCCTTTCACCTCTTTCACCTCCATCTCCATGAGGGGTCGTCTCCACACATCATATCGCAGCGCACACAAGTAAACGGGCTGCGCCGGCTCTAGTCATGTGGGCACAGCGGTCGGGGTTTCGGGAGCGACAAGACCAGTGGTGACGGCTATCTTCCCCTGCAAAATCATCAGGGACCGCATTGCCTCTATGATTGATTCAATCGCAGCGGGATCCATAACCGCACCAGCTCCTTGTGCTGGGGCAGGAGCTATGGCTTGGGTTTGGGCTGGTGCTGGGGCGGCGGTCTGGGCTTGGGGTTGGGCTGCGGGAAATTTTCCCTTATTATCCTTCCACGGATTTCTACAGTCCTTGCGCCAATGTCCATCCTTCCCACACCCGTAGCAATTGAGCTTGGCTTGGGTAGGGCGATTCCCCTCCTGACGCCACTCCTTCTTGCTTGGAGCTGCGGGTTTTGCCTCATGCACCTTTCCCTTCTGAGGAGGTGTTTCCTGACCTCTACAATTCTTATACGCAACGTTGAGCTGGCGGAGCACCATCTCCTCCATGACACCGGGATCTTGGTGTTATGTTCATTAGTAACTAGACATTCTTATTTTGAATAGGTAGCTTCTAGCTAGTCATTTAATCAGTACACGTTCTCTAGGTACAGCATCTGTAGAGATTCAGCATGTGTACTTCTGTGTGCAGGCAGCCATCTTGACTACTGCCTTCTGGGTAGCCTAGTGCATTGTGGGTAGTGTAGTCTTAAACACATACAACTAAATATACAGCTCTATACAGCTCTACGGCTCCATCTAGTGTACCGTTCTAGAATGACATGTTATTGATCATTACATCCCCCTTTGTTTGAGGTTAACAAAATCAATATCAATCAACTTTCAAGAAAAACGATAAAGATGATATCAGTAACACTTTTGTTAGTGCTCTATATACATAAACATTTTCACAACAGTCAATACATTTTCAATACAGTTTTTCTTTGCACTCAAAGATTAAGTCTATCAGGCTTTTTTACTTCATGTGTGGATCTTCTCAGCACGAGTAAGTCTGATGTGTTTTCATGAGATTGTTCTAGTGTTTCTGACATGTCTCACAGCTGCCTATCATGTTCTCAATGTCCTTATTTATGCCAGGCCAATAAACAGTGTCTCTTGCTCTCCTTCTGCATTTTTCAATTCCGAGGTGTTCCTCATGAATCCTTTTGAGCATGTCTTGACGTAGAGCCTGTGGAATGACTATTCTGTTCTGTCTTAGTAATAGGCCACTTGCGACACTCAATTCTGACCTTATGTGAAAGTATTTTGGACAGGAACATTTTGGCCAACCATGATGAATGTTCTCAATTACTGTTTGTAACATTGTATCTTTTACTGTTTCTTCTGCTATTTGCTTTGATTTTGTGTCTGACACGGGCAGCGCAGCAGTGACCATACTCACATGAACATCCACGTCTTCTTCAGTAGAGCTCACATGACTCATTGTGGGTGCTCGGGATAGTGCATCTGCTAACACTATGTATTTGCCTGGTGTGTAGATCAGTTCAAAGTCATATATTTGCAGCTTCATCATGAAGCGTTGAATCTTTGGAGACATCTCATTCAGATTTTTTTTTATGATGGCAACCAGTGGGCAGTAGTCTGTCTCAACTGTGAAGGTGGGAAGTCCATATATGTAGCCATGAAACTTTTCTAGTCCAACTACCAAGCCTAGACATTTCTTTTCAATCTGGGCGTATCGACACTCAGAATCAGTCATAGACCTGGAGGCATAGGCAACAGGCTTCCAATCTTCACCCTTTGCTTGTAGCAAGACCGCGCCTAGGCCATCTTTTGATGCATCCGTTGACACTTTGATTCTCTTTGTTGGGTCAAAGAAGGTGAGTACAGGTGTGGTTGTCAGCACTGTTTTGAGATTCATCCACTCTTGTTCATTTCTTTCTGTCCATGCGAACTCATTTGTTTTATGTAGCAGGTCTCGCAGACAGGCTGTCTTGGCTGACAAGTTAGGAATGAACTTTCCAATGAAGTTTATCATCCCCATGATGCGTAGTACTCCTTTTTTGTCAATGGGTCGGGGCATTTTGAGTATGGCGTTTACTTTTTCCACATCTGGCTCTATTCCTTTATCAGATAGAATATCTCCGAGGAAAGTGACTTCCTGGATGCCAAACTGACACTTGGCTTTGTTGAGCTTCAGTCCATTCTGGCGTATGCTCTGTAGCACTTTAGTCAGTCTCTCATTGTGTTCTTTCAGTGTGGAGCCCCAGATGATGATGTCATCAACATAGACCCAAACTCCTTCCAGACCTTCAATTATGTGTTCCATCGCTCTATGAAAGATTTCAGATGCAGACATTATCCCGAAAGGCATTCTGAGGAAACAATACCTGCCAAATGGTGTGTTGAAGGTACAGTATTTGGTGCTCTCTTCATCCAGTTTTAATTGCCAAAATTCTTGTGAGGCATCGAGCTTTGTAAAGCATCTGGCACCTGACATTTCACTGGTGATTTCTTCTCGCTTGGGAATCTGGTAGTGTTCACATAGAAACATAGAAACATAGAAGATAGGAGCAGGAGTAGGCCATTCGGCCCTTCGAGCCTGCTCCGCCATTCAATGAGATCATGGCTGATCATCCAAATTCAGTACCCTGTCCCTGCCTTCTCCCCATATCCCTTGATCCCTTTAGCCTTAAGAAATATATCCAACTCTTTTTTGAATATATTTAATGAACTGGCCTCCACCGCCCTCTGTGGCAGAGAATTCCACAGGTTCACCACTCTCTGGGTGAAGAAATTCCTCCTCATCTCAGTCTTAAATGGCTTACCCCTTATCCTTAGACTATGACCCCTGGTTCTGGACTCCCTGGCTATCATAAACATCCTTCCTGCATCTAGTCTGTCCAGGCCTGACAGAATTTTATAAGTTTCGATGAGATCCACTCTAAATCTTCTAAACTCCAGTGAGTACAAGCCCAATCGACACAATCTCTCCTCATACGTCATTCCTGCCATCCCAGGTATCAGCCTGGTGAATCTTCGCTGCACTCCTTCCATGGCAAAAACGTCCTTCCTCAGGTAAGGCGACCAAAACTGCACACAGTACTCAAGGTGCGGTCTCACCAAGGCCCTGTACAACTGTAGCAAGACATCCTTGTTCCTGTACTCGAACCCTCTTGCTACGAAGGCCAACTTACCATTTGCTTTCTTAACCGCCTGCTGCACCTGCATGCTTACCTTCAGCGACTGGTGCACAAGAACACCCAGGTCTCTTTGCACTTCCCCATCTCCCAATCTATTGCCATTCAAATAATAATCTGCCTTCCTGCTTTTGCGACAAAAGTGGATAACCTCACATTTATCCACATTATAGTGCATTTGCCATGTTTCTGCCCAATCACCCAATCTGTCCAAATCGTACTGGAGTTTCACGTTTTATGTTTGCATTTAAGTCCTTTGTATCCATGCATATTCTTAGATCATTGTTCTTTTTCTTTACACATACCATGGAGTTAACCCAATCTGTTGGCTCTTCGACTTTCCTGATGACTCCTGGTGTGGTCATTCTGTCCAGTTCATTCTTGAGCCGGTCACGCAGGGGTGCTGGAATTCTTCATGGAGCATGTACCACTGGCTGAGCATTCTCCTTTAGCTGGATCTTGTAAGTGAATGGTAGAACTCCAAATCCTTTGAACACATCCTGGAAATGATTTACTACAGAATCCATCGAGTCATCTGGTCTGCTTATGGCACGGATTATACGGTAGACTCTCTTGACCAGTTCTAAGTCTTCACAAGCTTTGTCACCTAGTAGTGAATCAATTCCTTCAGCCACAACAGAAAACATATTTGAAAGTTCTCTATCTGAATGCACGTAGCATTCGTAGCAAAATAGACGAGTTAATGGCACAAATAACTACATATGGGTATGATCTTGTGGCCATTACAGAAACATGGCTGCAGGGTGACAATGCCCGGGAATTAAACATACCAGGTTATTTAATGATCAGGAAGGACAGGCAGGAAGGAAGGGGAGGTGGGGTGGCTATGTTAATAAAGGAAGGAATCACTGTAATACAGAGAAATGATATTGGGTCAAAAGATCAGGATAATGAAACAGTTTGGGTGGAGGTAAGGAATAATAAGGGGAAAAAAACACTAGTGGGCGTAGTCTATAGGCCTCCGAACAGTTGCAACTCTGTTGGATGGAGTATCAATCAGGAAAAAGTTGAGGCTTGTAATAAGGGAGCATCTATAATTATGGGGGATTTTAACTATCATATTAATTGGACAAATCAAATTGTGCAGGGCTGCTTTGAGGGTGAGTTCATTGAGTGTATTAGGGATGGGTTTCTTGAGCAGTATGTAACTGAACCGACCAGGGGGCAAGCAACCTTAGATCTGGTCCTGTGTAACGAGACAGGATTAATTAAAAATGTCCAAGTAAAAGATCCCCTTGGAATGAGTGACCATAACATGGTTGAATTCCATATTCAATTAGAGTGTGAGAAGGTGGGATCTCAAAAAAGCGTGCTAAGCTTGAATAAAGGAGACTATGAAGGTATGAGAGCGGAATTGAGTAGAGTGGATTGGGAAAATAGATTAAAGGGTAAGACGATACATGATCAGTGGTGTACATTTAAGGAGTTATTTTACAACTTCCAAAAAATATATATTCCACTGAGAAGAAAAGGGTGTAAAAGAAAAGACAGCCATCCGTGGCTACGTAAAGAAATTAAGGATAGTATTCGACTAAAAAAAAGGGCATATAAGGTAGCCAAACCTAGTGGGAGGATAGAGGATTGGAAAAACTTTAAAAGACAGCAAAAAATAACAAAAAGATTGATTAAGAAAGGGAAGATAGATTATGAAAGTAAATTAGCAAAAAATATAAAAACAGATAGTAAGAGTTTTTATTGTTATATAAAAAGAAAAAGGGTGGCTAAAGTAAATGCTGGTCCCTTAGAGGATGAGACCGGGAAATTAATGGTGGGAATTATGGAGATGGCAAAAACACTGAATGAATATTTTGTATCAGTCTTTACAGTAGAAGACACTAAGAATATCCCAACACTGGACAAACAGGGGGCTATAGGGGGGACGAGCTAAACACGATCAAAATCACTAAGGAAGTGGTACTCGGTAAAATAATGGGACTCAAGCCGGATAAATCACCTGGACCTGATGGCTTACATCCTAGGTTCTTGAGGGAAGTGGCGGTAGGGATTGTGGATGCATTGGTAATAATTTTCCAAAACTCCCTGAGCTCAGCAAAGGTCTCGACAGACTGGTTCATTCTCGGACTGGCAATCAGTAACTAGTGGTGTTCCACAGGGGTCAGTGCTGGGTCCCAACTCTTTACAATCTATATTAATGATTTGGAGGAGGGGACCGAGTGTAACATATCAAAGTTTGCAGATGATACTAAGATGGGAGGGAAAGTAGTGAGTGAGGAGGACATAAAAAACCTGCAAGGGTACATAGACAGGCTAAGTAAGAGGGCAGAGATCTGGCAGATGGAATACAATACTGGAAAGTGTGAGGTTATGCACTTTGGCAGGAAAAATCGCAGAGCAAGTTATTATCTTAATGGCAAGAAACTGGAAAGTACTGAAGTACAAAGGGATCTGGGGGTCCTGGTGCATGAAACTCAAAAGGTTAGTATGCAGGTGCAGCAAGTGATTGAGAAGGCCAATGGAATGTTGGCTTTCATTGCTAGGTGGATAGAATATTAAAATAGGGAGGTATTGCTTCAGTTGTACAAGGTATTGGTGAGACCGCACCTGGAATACTGCATACAGTTTTGGTGTCCATACTTAAGAAAAGACATACTTGCTCTCGAGTCAGTACAAAGAAGGTTCACTCGGTTAATCCCGGGGATGAGGGGATGGACATATGAGGAGAGGTTGAGTAGATTGGGACTCTACTCATTGGAGTTCAGAAGAATGAGAGGCGATCTTACTGAAACATATAAGATTGTGAAGGGGTTGGATCGGGTGGATGTGGGGAGGATGTTCCCAATGATGGGTGAAACTAGAAATAGGGGGCATAGTCTTAGAATAAGGGGCTGCTCTTTCAAAACTGAGATGAGGAGGAACTACTTCACTCAGAGGGTGGTAGGTCCATCGAATATGCTGCCCCAAAAAGCTGTAGAAGCTACATCATTACATAAATTTAAAACAGAAATAGACAGTTTCCTAGAAGTAAAGGGAATAAAGGGTTATGGGGAGCGGGCAGGAATTTGGACATGAGTCTAGGTTCGGATCGGTCATGGCCCTGTGGGTAGCGGAGCGGGCCCAGGGGCAGTGTAGCCTGATCCTGCTCCTATTTCGTGTGTCTAATTCTGTTAGATTCAGGAGATGGTTCTGTGATAGTAGATTGGCGGTCAGGATCAGATCAGCCATGATCTTATTGAATGGCGGAGCAGGCTCGAGCGGCCGATTGGCCTACTCCTGCTCCTATTTCTTATGTTCTTATGATGCACTTTGTCTTTGACTGTCACTTTAAGTCTGCATACACCTAAGCTATCTATTTTCTGACCATTATAGTTTTTCAGTAGTACTGACTTTTTCTGTATTTTGGGCTTTTCTTTCATGTTTTTAATGTCACTCATACTGATTAAGTTTGCTTTTGCCCCAGTGTCCAGTTTCAATGTAACTAATGCCCCATTTATCTGCAGTGGGATCATCCATTTGTCCTCTTTTACTGCATTGACGTTATGTTCAGCATTGTCCATATCTGAGGGCTGCACATTTTCTGTATCCTTTTTGATATCGTCACATGACACCATTCGTACAAAAAATGTCTCACTTAAATCAGTGTCCTCAATCACATTAACTCGTTGCCCTTTCTTTGTTTTTACTTTTGAAAAGCATTGTTTGGCAAAGTGATTCTTTCCATGACATTTTATGCATATTTTTCCAAATGCTGGGCATTGTTTTAACTGGTGTTTGTAACCACAGCGTTTACAATTAAAAATTCCTTCCTCCGATTGCTTTTCATTTCTGTTCTGCCCATGTTTCTTCCCTTTGTAGGACACAGCACCGACAGCAGCACTTACTACAATTGCATCATTATTGATTTCACTGAAAGTCTTCGCATGCTTTTGAGCTAGCTCGCTGGCTTGGCATATTGTCACAGCATTTTCCAATGTTAGTTCGGTTTCTCTCAAGAGACGTTCCCTGACCTTTTTATCCTGAATACCAAACACAATTTGGTCACGAATCATGGGTGCTTTCAGTTCAGAGAAATTACATGTCTGTGCTTTCAGTTTCAGATCGGTCACAAAGCTATCAAAAGTCTAATTTTGCTGCTGTGTCCTTGAACGGAACACGTATCTTTCATAGGTTTCATTCTTTTTGGTTTCATTCTTTTTGGGAGAACAATGTGTATCAAATTTCTTTAGCACATCGTCTAATTTTTCTCTGTTCTCCTCTGGATTGAATACAAATGTATTAAATACCTCTATCGCCTGTGGGCCTGCAACCGTGTGCAGCAATGCTACCTTCCTTGGCAGCAATGTAGAGTTCGAATTGCTGTTTGAAAGCCCGCCAATTGTAGTCGACATTTCCCGTGAGATTCAAACCTCCTGGTGGCTTCAAAGACTCCATGTTGCATTTCACAATGTTTAGCAGATTTTCACAACTCCTGGTACGATGTTATGTTCATTAATAACTAAACATTCTTATTATGAACAGCTAGCTTCTAGTTAGTCATTTATTCAGTACACGTTCTCTAGGTACAGCATCTGTAGAGATTCAGCATGTGTACTTCTGTGTGCAGGCAGCCATCTTGACTACTGCCTTCTGGGTAGCCTAGTGCATTGTGGGTAGCATAGCCTTAAACACATACAACTAAATATACAGCTCTATACAGCTCTACGGCTCCATCTAGTGTACCACTCTAGAATGACATGTTATTAATCATTACACTTGGGGATCAAACCAAGATCTGGCTAGGGCCCATATCTGTGGCAAGCTGTTGGTAACCAAGCAACAGAGCCAATGAACCCGCTGTTCGTCGTTCATTGCAACCCGTTCAGGCATGCCCGGACAGCTGCATTGATACACAGGCCACAGCCTTTCTGCGAAAACCCGTGGGGGTTCTCCAGATAGCTGCACAGTCCCTTCGACACGGTCGAACGGACTACCGTCGTCCACTCCCATTACTTCTAAGACTTCCTCCTTGAGGTCTGTATACCCTTTCCGTCCACTCTTACTCTCATCTGAGAGGCACTGAAGGATTGTGCAATCCAGGGAGAAAAGCAACAGTTTCACCTGTTCCTGTTCATCACAGTCATTAATGGCTGCTGTTTCCTCTATCCCCCTGAAATGAATCGAGGGATCTCCCTTTAATGTGAGTCGTGTGAGGTGGTTCACCATGGACCTTAATTGCGGGGCAGCGTATGGCACCACGAGCTGGTTCTGGTGAGGTCTGACATCGCCATTGGCGGTGTTGGGACCGAACCTCTGGTGCCGAGCGGGACACATTGGTGCCGGTGCCGGTCCCGGCTTTGCTACCAGTGGCTGTTCTTCCTCACATTCCACCTCGGCTACCTCCTCTTTTACCACCCACTGTTTTTCCGGCCAAGTCTCACTATAGCTCGATGGTGCTGAGGGCTCGGTGGCTGGTACCACTACTACTTCAGCTGGAATCGGCTGTTTTGATTCATTTAAAAAGTCCATGTGACTGGCTTTCGGGCTGACAAGACACACCTTGCCTTTTGCCTTAACCAGGGCCGTTCTTAGGTCCTCTATGGTCTTTTGGCAGGGGCCGTGGTCTGTGCTCTCAAACCCGTGCTCGAGGGCTAGCTTGTAAGCTGCCTTAACCTCCACTACTCTCTCCTCCTGCGCTCTTAGCTGTTGTGCGAGGCGGGCGTTTTTCTCCCGGATCCTCATTTAATTGATCTTTGCCTCAGTAACCTGGCACTCCAGGTACTCTATCCTAGCCTGATGTTGACTAGCTACCACTTGGCGTTCCTGATTTAGTGCTTGAAGCGCTGTGATGAGTTTTTCCCCACCCATGGCCTTTTCCTCTATCTCTGCTGCCTGGGTTGTGATCGTGGCTGCCTGTGCTGCAACGACCCGGTCCAAGATCTGGACCTGCTTCTTGTAACACATCGGCCACACTACCTTCTCCACTGACTTCTTATGCTCTTTGCTCTCTGTCCACCTGATGGCTGCGTCCACCGGCTGCCCATCCAGTAAGAGATCGGAAATCCACTGCTTAGTGAGATTTACCTTACCAAAGACAAAATCCGCTATCCTCTCATCCATTGCATTTTGACCATTCAAACTTGGATCTATTACATTGCAATCCTGCTGCCAGATTCCTGCCACGGTCGCCATTTTCTGTCAGGGGTTTTAGATCGCAGAGGTTTCTGTCTCTAGAGGTCTCTCTCTCTTGCACAGTAAAACCTTGTGTGCTTTGACCCACTCGCCCCTTAGATTCTGTACTCTGGACTTTGGGGCAGGAACTACAATGTAGAGAAAACCCTTATAGACCAAGTTTGATGAAACAAAATGAAATTTAATTGCATATGGAAACACAAATCAAATGCAAGCAAATAAGGGAGCACATGGGAGGGAAAACACAAACAAATCATAACGACACAATACTAACTAAGGCAAATAAGGGCATATTATACTCTACAAAAATCATCATGAAATAGGGAAACACACGGAACATCGAGGGACAACAACTCATGTTAATTATACCCTTAAATGTCCACCCGCTTAAACCTATCTAGATCTGATTATGGAGGGCCAGAAACATGCTCACCAATCCAACTAGGAAGTGTAAGGTTTTGAACCAGTCTGCATTTGATCCTTTCAGGCGTCCCGTCTCCAAGTGGATCGTGGAGCCCCAGCGAGCTGCGCCTCACCTCTCTCCTGAGGTGGGGGTCGGGGGCGGCTGGGCATCAGCTGGCCTGGGATGTCGGCGGGGTCGGGGATCGTCGGCTCGACCCCGGTCAGAGGAGCCTTGGGCTGGCCCCCATCGTTTCTTCAGTTTTATTTTATCTCTTCTCCGGAGCCGGAGCCGGTCGATGGCCTCTCGTTTCGTCAACGGTCCGGGGTTGGTCGATGATCTCACGATGTTTTACCCCGGGGCGGGACGCCGGCTCGAGCGGTCTTCTTGATGGCGGTTTGGTCTTCTTCTCCTTCCTCTCCGTCGATGGAAAGGAGTCCTGCTGATATTCTCCCGAAGCGACTCCTCTTTACCAAAAGCTGGACAGGCCTGCAAGCTGGAAAGCTGACGAGTGTTGTCTGTGTCTGACCGTAACCCTTACCCGTGTGTTCTCACAATTATACTTCTTTTCCAGAAGCTCTTATCTCGCGCCAAATCAGGTTAGTCATTGTTTAACTTTTGGCGGGCTTGTTGCCCAACGGGGTAGTTATTATATTTTAAACTGTGCTTGGATGGCCGGTAACGGCCCATCTCTGGTCTGGAATGACCTTCATTGTTTTTAATGACCTGGTGATGTCCTTAACGGGCCCTTGATGCTCTTCTCATGAATATGAAACTGTTCCCTTTTGTCTGGGTCAACATTTAGATGGCCTTTATCTACAGGCCGATCGCGACTGGATCTGTATCCAATCTATATGTATATGTGGGTGTCTGGTTTCGTTCTCTCAGAAACGGCTTCCAGAACTTACTTTGGGCTGAATCCACAAAGCTGTCTGAGGATTTGCAGGAACCATTTTAAAGTGTCCCAATAAGTTGATCACGGGGTCTGGTGGCCATTTTGAATGCCCCTTTTTCTGGGCTTCTTTTAAAACTGTCTTTAAAAATCATGGCCTCTTCTGCCATTCGACCCTTTATAATATAAAGTGCAATTTTGCGAATCCTACAGGAGTATCCCAGCATCCGCGACCACGTTCACGGTGCTGGATATTTCCAATGGGTTTTGGTCCATCCCTTTAAGGAGGGAGGATCAGTACAAGTTTGCCTTTACTTTTAAAGGGCAACAGTACACCTGGAACTGCTTGCCACAGGGTTTCCATAACAGCCCCAGCATTTTCCATCAATGTATGGCAGGGAGCTTAAAAGAGTTCAGCCAGCCCAATCAGCTAGTGCAGTATGTGGACGACCTGCTCCTGTTCACAGATTCCAGAGAGGAGCATGGCACACTATTGGCCGAGCTATTGGAGCTGTTAGGCAGAAAGGGTTTCAACGTGAACCCAAAGAAGGCATGGATCAGCCAGCAGGAAGTAAAATTCCTGGGTCTGACCATCCACGCTGGAGAGAGAGCCATAGACAAGGCTAGACAGGAATCGGTGCAAGATCTACCGATCCCCACCACCGTATCGGGTGTGAGGTCCTTTCTGTGACTGATCGGGTACTGCAGAGATTTCATTGAGGACTATGCAGCCACAGCAGCCCCGCTGCTCCGACTCCTACACAAAGGAGTGGAGTGGTCCTGGGATGAGGGTTGCCAGGCAGCATTTGAAAAATTAAAGGGGGACTTGCAGACCGCGCCAGCTCTGGGGGCCATAGATGGGGGGAAAGAGTTTTTCCTGGAGGTAGCTGCTAGCGGGGATAGCCTGAGCACTGTACTGCTCCAAGAGCGACACGGCAGGCTAAGGCCGGTGGTTTACTCCTCCAGGGTGCTCACAGATGTGGAAAGGAGCTTTTCCAATTGCGAGCGGCATCTTTTGGCCTCGCATTGGGCTGTGAAAAGGTCTTTGATCTTCACAGGCACCTCTCCCATCACTCTCCTCACCCATCACACACCCACTCGGATGCTTCTGGATGGAAGGATTAAGGATGGGACAGTAAGCAGTGCCCGCACTGCGCGCTGGACCCTCCTCCTTTACCAGATGGATCTGAAGGTGAAGGGTCTCTGCAAGCCCAAGCTCGCGGCCAACATGGTATATCCCGGAACAGCCCATCGGTGTTCCGGGGAAGGGGTATGGGAAGTGAACATAGATTTACGGGCCGGGATACATCCCACAGGCCGCGAGATCTACGTAGACGGTTCCAGCACGGTATCCGCTGGCGAACGACTCACAGGGTGTGGATTTTATGACCCCGTGGCATTCATTGCCCTGGCGATTAAGCTCCCCAGCACTATGAGCGCCCAGCAGTCTGAACTGTCCGCGGTGGCGTACGTGGTTACCCACCCCGAGATTTTCCCCACCCCATACACGATTTGCTCGGACAGCATGTTCACATGCAACTCGTGTACGGAGTACCTGGCCATCTGGTCTCGCCGCGGATATACTTCTGTGGACGGGCGACCCTTGACCGTAAAGCCCCTACTAGAAAAGATCCTGGCCGCAGTGGGGGAGGAAGGGGAAGCCTTTACCTACAAGGTGAAGGCCCATTCCTCCATGGAACCCCGCAACCAGGGTAACCAGCGAGCGGATACGCTAGCCAGGGAGGGTGCCCACACCGGCACTTTCTGGGATCCCTATGGGTCCAAACCCGTGGCAGTGATCCAAGGCAGGGATGGGGCTCAGGGGACCACAGGGGTAACACTGCCCCCAGACCTCAAGACCGTCCAAGCCCTAGATCCCGCCCTAAAAACATTCCTCAATGCCATCATTGAGGGCAAGGAAGTAGAGGGTCCGTACGGTACAGCAGCCCTCTCCATCAAGGAAGGCATGCTGTTCCGAGGGGAACTGTGGGTTGTGCCACAGCAGCGCCGGAGGGAATTCCTTCAACTGGCCCATGAGGGTCCAGGAGTGGGACACCCCGGGCCTGAGGTCACCTGGCAACAAGTAAAAAAGGCGGGATGGTGGCCGGGACTTCAGGACGATGTCCGCGAATTCTGTGCTAATTGTCTTGTGTGCGCTGCAAACAACCCAGACCCCCAGAAAAGGAAGGTGCCCATGGGACACATCAGGAGAGTAGAGGGACCATGGCAGTCGATACAGGTCGACTACATCGGGCCCCTGCCCACCGCCCAGGGAGGCTATAAGCATTGCCTTGTCCTGGTGGATGTGTTCACCAAATGGGTAGAAGCCTTCCCATGCAAAACAGCCACGGCACTTAGTACTGCCAGGATCTTGTTCTGGGAAGTGTTCTCGCGGTGGACACTAACACGATTTGTGGAGTCTGACCAAGGGAGTAATTTCACCGGCCAAGTGATGCAGAACACCCTCATGCTCTTAGGCATCGAAGGGAAGTGGCACGTGGCCCACAATCCTCAGCCATCCGGGATTGTGGAACGCATGAACCGCACCCTCAAAGAAAAACTGAGGAAAGAGACGATGGACTCGCCCCAGAATTGGGCGGAGGTCCTTCCTTTAGTCCTCATGGGGATCTGGGCTAGCCAGTCTAAAAGTACGGGGTACTCCCCGCACGAATTAATGACTGGGAGAGTCATGCGAACCCCCACCCATGTACTAGCCCCGGTGCTCACTGAGGGTCAGCTCCGAGAGGTAAATCGGGACAAGTTTGCCCGGACCCATTTGGAGCGCCTGAAACAGATTTATGGGCAAGCAGCTTGGAACATGGGAAAGCAGCTTCACGGCAACCGACTGCTGCTCGAACCCCGTAAGACACAGGAGTGGGAAGTTGGAGATCAGGTCATGGTGAGAAACTACGCCCGAGTGGGGAGTTTAGAACCACTGTACATGGGGCCCTACAGTATTGTAGATAAAGCCAGCCCGATGGTATACGCAGTGAAGTTGCCCAGGTGCACTAAATGGTTTCACATAAACCAGTGCAAACTATTTAAGCCAGATGCAAAAGAGCCAACAGCCGAGGCCAGGTCTGAGGGTAAAAATCCTCAGCCTGAGGCGTGCAAAATGTCACAGTCCACACAGGCTGGCGCCGCAGCCTGCTTGAGGGGAGGAGCTATCCCGCTTACCTAGGAGGTTTCCCCATTGGCCTGGGACTTGGATGGGGAAGAGCCCGAAGACCAAGGCCCTCCCCCTGACCCGAGCACAGTAAGAGGGGGAGCCCGAACAGCTAGGCCCCGCCCCTGACACGATTCTGGAGGAGGTGGAGTCGGAGGACGGAGGTCCCACCCTCGGCTCAAGCTTACGGGAGGTAGAACTTGGGGGCGGAGATTCTCCACCTGTAGGGACAGGTAGGGAGGAGTCATCTGCAACAGACCCAAATCCCAAAGGGGCGGAGTCTGAGGGAAAGGAGCCGAAGCCGACAGTTGTGGAGAAGCCACGGGCTGTGAGGGCTAAAGTCCCAACCAAAGGTCCACTCGCAAAGGGAGCCTCGCCCGAAGTACCCCCTCGCAGGTCGTCTCGGACGCCTCAGCCAATAAAACTCTGGCCAGATTCCCCCGACTCCAGCAGACACCGACTTGGGAAATCCCTAGAAAGACGCAGTCCCCAATTGGCAGCAAAAGGCTGCGAGGGACTCAAGCTACAGCTCAGTGCGGCCCTGCCACAGGGAGCAGTGAGCTGCAGTCCGAACAGGGATTAGGCAGGCCGCCCGGGGACGGGCGGCGCTGTACATAACTTTAGTTAAGTTTAAGTTTGGTTAAGTATAAGGTGTGTAAATTTTTAAGGTGATGGGTGTTATAAGAAATAGTTTTGGAATCTGCCCAGCATGTGTGTTTGTTTTGGATTGAGGTCGAATGATCTGATCATGCCTTCACCTAGGCCAGAATCTCTCGGGAGCCTGGCTGTATCATTTAATCTGTTGCAGGAACCAAAGGTACCATGGAGAGGATTCTCATCGTGTTCGCAGTGATCGGGTGTAGCTTGACCTATCGGGGCTACACCAAGGACTCCATGGTGTGTGGATGCTCCGGGGACACAGCCCCCATCGCGACTGATGGGACAGGTGAATGGGACGTTGAGGAAACAGCCACCTACTTCCACGAAGGGAGGTGGCCAGGATGGCTGGGGTCGAGCTCTACGGAATACTCCAGCCAGTCCGGGTTTGCATATGGAGAGACTTCTCTAATGTGTCCCAGGGTGAGGATCATCGCACCCAGAGTCAGCATAACCGTCGGGAGGAAGATTTGTTTATTATGCAACGGACATGTTCCTTTGGACAGATGGTGGTGGCTTCGGAAGCTGAGTAAGACCATGAAAAACTCCACGGTCGAGTGGGAGCGACCCATTGCATTATTACGGGGACTCATGGGGGATTGAGTGTTGATGTGCCTCAATAAATCCGAGACTCAATGTTGGCGGAACAAAACAAGGCGTTTATTAACTTAGAAGGTAACACACAGTGGAGAGGTATCTTCCATCCAGAGGTCTGCTGTGCTGGATGTGAGGCAGGCTGGGCCTGCTTACATAGGGGCCAGGTATGGGCGGAGCCCTACACACAATACAATACAATGGTGAGGAAACGGAACTGAGGTAAGGGAAATGAAACTGAAACTAAACCACAGTCACAGGCAGAGAATACTGATGAGTGATGAATGGCATATTTCATCACATTCACCCCTTCTATAGATTTAGTCTGTTCGGGGGTTTGATGGTCCTCTGTGACTGACGTGGCTGTTGTGGTGCCGCGGGTGTCGGCTGGGTGTCCCCGGTGGCCTCCAAGGTCTCTGCCGGGGGTGCCGCCAGGGTTGTTCAAGGGGTAGTTGGTGGGGGTACCATTGGTCGATGTTCTTCCGGGGGTGATGAAAGAGTAGTGGGTGGGTAAGAGTTGCTGTGATCGTTGTTGCTGCTGTTGTCGTGGTTGTTGTCGTTACCGGCTGGGGCGACGTCTTTTATGGACACGGTGTCCTCCCTTCCGTCGGCGTGCCGGACACACGCGTATTGGGGGTTGGCGTGGAGTAGGTGCACTGACTCCACGAGAGGGTCCGTCTTGTGGCCCCTCACATGCCTTCGCACGAATACCAGACCTGGGGTGGAGAGCCATGACGGCATGGATACGCCTGAGGTGGATTTCCGGGGAAAGACAAACATTCGCTCATGAGGCGTGGCATTAGTGGCAGTACACAATAGCGACCGTATCGAATGGAGCACATCTGGGAGGACTTCCTGCCAGCGGGAGATAGGGAGGCCCTTGGTCCTTAGAGCTAGAGTGACTGCTTTCCATACTGTCCCGTTCTCTCGCTCCACTTGACCGTTACCCCGGGGATTGTAGCTGGTGGTACGGCTCGTGGCGATCCCCCTGGACAGCATGTACTGGCGTAGCTCTTCACTCATGAAGGACGCCCCCCTATCCGTATGGATGTAGCTCGGCATACCGAACAGGCAGAACAGGCTGTTGAGGCATTTAATGACCATGGCGCTGGTCATGTCTGGGCAGGGGAAGGCGAATGGGAACCGGGAGTATTCGTCCACAATGTTCAGGAAGTAAACATTGCGGTCGACGGACGGGAGGGGGCCCTTGAAATCTAAGCTGAGCCGCTCAAAGGGCCGTGTAGCTTTGATTAAGTGGGCTCTATCTGGGCGGTAGAACCGAGGCTTGTACTCAGCGCAAGTGCGGCAGTTCCTGGTCAGAGACCAAACTTCCTCAATCGAGTAGGGTAAGTTGCGGGACTTTATGAAGTGGAACAGCCGCGTGACCCCTGGGTGGCAGAGGTCGTTGTGGAGGGTCTGTAGGCGATCCCCGGTGGCGCTGGCACACATCCCTCATGAGAGGGCGTCGGGGGATTCGTTAAGGGCCCCTGGCCGGTAAATTATGTCATAATCGTAGGTGGAGAGCTCCATCCGCCACCTAAGAATCTTATCATTTTTAATCTTCCCCCTCTGTTTATTATTGAACATAAACGCTACCGACCGCTGGTCGGTAAGTAGGGTGAAGCCTTTGCCGGCTAGGTAGTGGCGCCAGTGGCGCACTGCCTCCACGATGGCTTGGGCCTCCTTTTCCACAGAGGAGTGTCTGATCTCGGGCCCTTGGAGGGTCCTTGAGAAGAAAGCTACGGGCCGCCCCGCCTGGTTGAGGGTGGCCGCCAAGGCAAAGTCAGACGCATCACTTTCCACTTGAAATGGAGTGTTCTCTTCCACTGCCTGTAGCGTGGCCCGCTCAATATCCTGCTTAATGCTTTTGAAGGCGGCGTGGGCCTCAGCAGAGAGCGGAAAAGAGGATGCTTTCAAGAGGGGGCGGGCTTTGTCGGAGTAGTTGGGGACCCATTGGGAATAATAAGAAAATAACCCCAGGCACCTTTTCAGGGCTTTGGGAGTGTTGGGCAGGGGCAGCTCCCGTAGGGGGCGCAATCGGTCGGGGTCTGGTCCGATTTCCCCATTCTCCACCACGCTGCCTAGTATGCAGAGGCGCGTGGTGTTGAAAACGCACTTGTCCTCGTTGTAGGTGAGGTTGAGTTTTTGTGCGGTTTTCAGGAACCTCTCGAGGTTTGAGTCGTGATCCTGCTGGTTGTGACCGCAGATGGTGATGTTGTCGAGGTAGGGGAAGGTTGCCTGCAAGTGGTGGTCATCGACCATGCGGTCCATCTCCCTCTGGAAGACCGAGACCCCATTCGTCACCCCAAAGGGGACTCTGAGGAATTGGTAGAGGCGTCCGTTCGCCTCAAAGGCGGTGTACGGGCGGTCCTCTGGTCTGATAGGGAGCTGGTGGTACGCTGACCTGAGGTCGATGGTGGAGAACACCCGGTATTGGGCGATTTGGTTCACCATTTCTGATATGCGGGGTAGCGGGTAGGCGTCTAGTTGGGTGTACCTGTTGATCGTTTGGCTATAGTCGATCACCATCCGTTTCTTCTCGCTACCCCTTACCACCACCACTTGGGCGCGCCACGGGCTGTTGCTGCGTTCAATAATGCGCTCCTTTAGGAGCCTGTCTACCTCGGTCGCGATAAACCGCCTGTCCTCCCAGCTGTACCGACTGCTTTTGGTCGCTATTGGCCGGCAGTTAGGGGTAAGGTTCGCGAATAGCGAAGGCGGCTTTACCTTCAGGGTAGCCAGACCGCACACTGTGAGGGGCGGCTGGGACCCATCGTAATTGAGCGTGATGCTTTGGTGGTGGCACTGGAAATCCAGTCCCAAGATCACGCTCGCACATAGATTCTTCATGATTAGTACTTTAAAATTATCGTATACAGTTCCGTTAACGGACAATTGTACCGTGCAGTAACCCATAATGGTCGATGTCTGGGTTTTATCAGCCATAGAGATGGTACCCCGAGTAGGGACCACCTTTAGGGAGAGTTGTTGTGCCAGTTCAGGGTGGATAAAACTCTCCGTGCTTCCACTGTCAATTAAACATTTAACCCCGCACCCGTTCGATGTCCACCATTGATTTGGATAGCGGGTGCGGCCTGGTCTGGTCCACTGTGACCGATGCCACTGTAGGGCCCTGATCAAGACAAGATGGCGTCCACGCTGTCTGCTCACAAGATGGCGGACCCCACGAGGTCGGGCAAGATGGCGTCCAAGATGGCCGCTCCCACGGCGCACACGCGGCGGTGGCGGGTTTTCCGGCGGGGTTCCCTCTGCACACCTTCCCGAAGTGCCCCTTCTTACCACACTTAAAGCAGGTGGTGCCTTTCGCCAGGCACAGGCTTCTGGTGTGCTTCGGCTGCCCGCAGAAGTAGCAGTTGGGTCCCCGACGTGTCGCAGCTGTCGTAGGGCTTCTGGGGGGAGAGCGGGGCCCCGACGGTGCCGGGCTGCCGGGCGGGGAAGATGCCTTCCAAGATGGCGGCGCCCTTGGTGCACACGTGGTGGCGTGGACGGCGCGGGCTGAAGAGTAGGCGTCCGAGTTTCTCTGGGCCACATCCAGGGATCGCGCTGTGTCCACAGCCTGTTTCAGGTCCAATCCCATTTTTTCCAGCAGTCTCTGCCAGATGTAAGTGGAGCTGAGGCCTGTGATAAAGGCATCGCGAACAAGCTCGTCAGTGTACACTGCGGCTTTTACATCTTGGCACTTGCAGTCTTTGCCAAGTGTTTTCAGGGTGCCTAGGAACTCATCCAGTGATTCCCCAGGTCGCTGTGCGCGAGTAGCGAGCAGATGCCTAGCATACACCTCATTCGTAGGCTGCTGGTAATGTGCCTTTAAGATGTCGCAGGCGGCCGGGTACGTGTCGGCGTCTTGGATGAGGGGGTAAACCCGGTGGCTTACCCAATTCCGCAGAATTCCGAGTTTCATACTTGCAGCGTCCGTGGCGCCTGTGACGGCTGCGGAATTGTCCAGGAAGAATTCCATACACATAAACCAGTGTCCGAAGCGTGCCGATGCGTCCGAAGCATGCTGGTCCAAATCCAAATGTTCGGGTTTCAAGAGTTGATCCATTGTGTTGAAAAGTAAGTTAATAAAATTGATGTGCCTCAATAAATCCGAGACTCAATGTTAGCGGAACAAAACAAGGCTTTTATTAACTTAGAAGGTAACACACAGTGGAGAGGTATCTTCCATCCAGCGGTCTGCTGTACTGGATGTGAGGCAGGCTGGGCCTGCTTACATAGGGGCCAGGTATGGGCGGAGCCCTACACACAATACAATACAATGGTGAGGAAACGGAACTGAGGTAAGGGAAATGAAACTGAAACTAAACCACAGTCACAGGCAGAGAAAACCGATGAGTGATGAATGGCATATTTCATCACAAGTGTCTGTTGGGACAAATGGTGGGAACCAGATGAGGGGATTTACATCTGCATGTGGGGTACAGAACGCGTCTGCCCCACAGGCGTCTCCATCTTTTTCCAGAGACAGTGGCAGGATGCTGGAAAAGGGATGAGGTGGGACGTCAGCACGTGGGCGTGAGGAGTCCCATACTCTCCGATCCCGGTGAATGCCACTGAGCTCATCACCCGTCCCCGCAAGCCCCTGCCCACGGTTCCGGTACCCAAAGCCTGCAAGGAAGGGTGCCCCGCCACTAACAAGGGACCCAGGAACGGACTGGTATTGGTACCCACAGGTCAGGTGCTGTACCAAGGGGTGCACTATGCGGTAGCCTCGGTGATTTTAAACCTCACCAAGGTGTGATTGCCAGAGTGGTGCCCCAAGGAAATGCAGCAATTGTACCAGGTCCTGTTAACAAATATGTTCAGACAATTTTATGAGTTCGAATTTGCCGATGTCGAAAGAGCCGGATTGTACACCACACCACATGAGGTCTTGGACAGGGTAGGGAGACAATGAAGGGGTACAGTCAATGATATTTTTACCGCCTTTAACACAGGGACTTCCGTCATCAACACTCTGGATGACGTGGAGCTGCACACCCAGATCAATGGTTTAAAAGCGCGGTTAAGAAAGATACTGACGGATGAGAATAAGGTAGTGGGTTCTGAGTTACATGTGGACCAGGCCATGACACTACACTTAAAAGAAATCATAGCTGAGCTGGAGAAACATGCTAAAACGGTAAATGCTCTCATCAGAGAGGATCAGAATGTGTCAGATCAGGCTGCGCAGAACGAGGCGTGCGTGCTGTACGGGGCGTGGTTACTGGGTGAGGGCCGCAGTAATCTGGAGGATTTAAAATTAGGTTTAGTCCCCTCCTGGATCAGCAATAAGCACCTCACAGCCCTCCACCCTTTTGAGAACGCATTAAGTCCGTGCCAGCTCAGACTAGCTTCAGAGGCCTACCCAGTCCCAGTGGACTGTGGGCGGTCTAATCTCACCAATATGGGTATAGTGGTAAGAATGCCGGTTATGGGAAAGACAGCTAAACCCGCCCCGGTATACAGGGTGGAGAACATTGGAGTCATTCAAGGGGGTGCACACATTCGCTACACAGCGGTCCCACCTTACGTCATTCGATGGGAGCAGGCAATGATGGGTACCGACCTCTCGGGGTGCCGGAGCCGGGGAGCACACATGATCCTGTGTCCCCAGCACTTGAATGCCTATTCAAAACCACAGTGCGGGTTCAGAACTGCTGGCGCGAAGCCTATAAATTGCACCATGGAGGCAATAGCACAAAGCCATGTGCCCCCGCAGGTGGCATATATAGGAGGTGGAACATACTCTGTCTCCACTGCAGCGCCCCACTACCAACATGGACAGCACGGCTGGTGTCCGGTCAGTGACAGCAGTTTCTGCTTCAAACCCAAAGCAGAAGTTCAAGTGGCCCAAGAGCGAATTATCCCTATTCCTGAACCTTCCACTGTTGCACATTTTGGCTACCTCATTCCCCCTCTCCCTGAACACCTCACCAAGATACTAAAAGCCATTGCCATTTCACAGAAACATTTTTACACACTGGAGCAGAAGACATTAGAGATAGGGGCAGACATATTAGATATATTGACCCCACAGTGATGGGACCTGTTCACTAATATAGAAGTCCCTTCATGGATTAGGATAGCCTCCCACATCCTCGTAGTATGTTAGATTTTTATTGTGATTTATTTACTCTTGGTACTTTGTAAGAGGACAAAAGTTTCCAGAAGTATGAGAACAGAGGAGAATGGAGGGAGCATTATGTGCTGGTAGAAGAGGAGACACCCATTTAAATTTTGCTGCTATGTATAGAGTTAGGCCTAGAAATTGAGTGGGCTTAGCGCCCATTTTGCGGCGCTAGAGGGCATTGCGCTGGACTTACAGCCGGTTTTGAAATTGACTAGGGCCCAACATCGGCGTTACACCGGCAGCGCTGCGCCGGCACCGATGACGTCATCGGTGTGCGCAGCGTCCCGGTTGCCGTGGTGACGGGCCCCAGCGCCGAAATTCAGTTGCGGCCGCCTCGCCCGTGGCAGCCGCAACTAAGACTCTGGCAACAGAGTCTTGCACGACTTTGCGCCGCCGCATAAAGGTGGAGCGGCGGCCGGCCGCTTTCCTGCCGGCCGCCTGCCCGCACCTCCCTTCCCAGACTCCCCCACCCCCCCCCCCCGCGGAACAGATGCTTCTCGGCTGCGAGTCCGGCACTTCCCCGAGGTGCCGGGCTCATTTTTGTGAAGATTTTACCGGCCAGCGGGCGGGTGCAGGCAGCTCCTCCTTAACTGAAGGAGGAGGCCTGCACTTCCCGAGCCTGCCGCACCGCATCGGGCGCTGCAGCGCCGGAATAGCGCTGCAATGCGGCGCGTAGTGCCAGTTTTCAGGCGCAAACAGCCTTCAGTAGCGCCGGCAGCCGTTTGGGCGCGGCGCTACTGAATTTTTGGCGCGCACAGCGCGACTTAGCACCGGCGCTAAATTTCCGGCGTTAGGCCCCGGCGCAGCGCAACCTCAATTTCTAGGCCTTAGAGTTTCCCTCCCTCCTCTATTTTTGATAGTATTCATGTGTGATTTTGTGTGTATTTTCTTTCTTTATTATTTTTATTGAAGTTTATAATGTGTGTTGTTATTAATAAAAGATAATATGTATGAACCAGGTGGTGTAGGGGTATTAGGCCCCCCTCCACGCCTGGAAATATGTGTGTCAGATTTTAACTCCAATGTATTGCCATCTATAGGTGCTTAATATACACTGTGGGTTTTCTGAAATGGGAAATGCATGTGTCGTCGGGTCATAGATAGGTAAATACTGGGGATGGTTTGATTTTGGAGAGTCAGAAAATTTTGCTCACCCAGAATTATGATACTTCAAGCAAGTTATAGTATCATCAGGGAGGACTGTAGGATTTGCAAAATTGAACATTGTCCTATAAGGGTCTATTGGCAGAAAAGGCCTTAATTTTAAAGACTGTTTTAAAAGAAGCCCACGAAAAGGGGCACACAAAATGGCCACCAGACCCCGTGACCTGCTATTTGGGACATTTTTAAATGGTTCCTGCAGTCCGCAGACAGCTTTTGTGGATTCAGCCCACAATAAGTTCTGGAATGCAATTTCGGAGAATGTGAAACCAGACAGAACCCCATACATATGGATTGGATGCAGATCCAATCAGATCGGCCTGTAGATAAAGGCCATCAAAATCTTTACCCAGACAAAGGGAAACAGCTTCAAGTTCAAAGGGGGACATCAAGACCCATTAAAGACAATACAAGGTCATTCCAGACCAGAGATGGCAGTTACCGGCCATCCCGAAAATACTTTAAACACAATGACTACCCCTCTGTGTTACAAGCCCGCCAAAAATTAAACAAAGTCTAACCTTGATATGGCAGGAGATAAGGGCCTCCGTGAGAAGTATAACTGGAGACCTGGGGTAGCCATTGGAGAGAGAGCATTGTAGAGATCATTTTCGAGAGATCGTTCAGGGGTCCAAAGAAGGTGCAGTTCGGTTAGGAGTTCGGGTTCGGTAGAGAGGCCGTTCAGACTCGGAAGAAGAAGACGATTCGGTAGACGATTGGGATCAAAGATGTTTTGAAGGCTCAGAGTAGCCATTGTAGGTTCAGGTTGAGTCAGCGTCCAGACCCGGGGTAGCTATCAGGAGATCATCGACAAACCCCGGGCCATTGACGAGATGAGAGGACGACGACCCTCCAAGAGGAAACCTTATGAATATGGTCAAACAGATGGGCTCTCTCCACGCCGACGTCCAGGCCTGCTAACATCCAGCCTGTCCATATCCATTACCTCGAGGGAGAAAAGAGTGTGTCGCAACCCGTTGCGTTCCGCTGACCACGTGGAGACAGGACGCCTGAGAGGACCAAAACGCAGACTTCATAAACCTCTATTTTCTAACTGGGACTGGTGAGCATGTTTCTGGCCCCTCATAATCTAATCTAGCTAGGTTTAGGGTGTGGGCATTTTAGGGGATAATTAACAATGAGTTGTTGTCCCTCGATGTTCCGTGTGTTTCCCTATTTCATGGTGAACCTTGTAAAGTATAATATGCCTGTGGATATATTGGTTAGTACTGTATTATGATATGATTTTCCCTCCCATGTACCTTATTGGCTTACATTCAATTTTTCTTTATGCAATAAAATTTCACTTTGTTTCATTAAACTTGGTCCACAGAGTATTCTCTGCATTGTCGTTCCTGCCTCAAAGACCAGTGTACTGAACCTAAGGGGTGAGTGGGTCGAACCACTCGGTAAATTACTGTGCAAAAGAGAGAGGTCTCACCAGAGAGAGAGACCTAGCAAAAACCCCTTACAGCTGCTTAGTGAAGCCAATGCTGCTCTACCGCTCTCTGTATCCCCGTGCTCTGAAGGGCAAAAACAAAAATTAACTACCTCTCTTTTGGCGTTCTAACCGCAAGGTGTGGGTTACTGCTGCAGTCTTCATAGACTGGTTTCATGACTGTTTTGTGCATGATGTGGTGCGGTACCTTGCGAGAGAAAATCTGGCCTTCAAGGTCTTACTCATCCTCGACAATGCCCCCAGCCACCCGCCGGCACTCCAATTCACCCACCCTAATATTGAAGTCGTCTTCCTGCCTCCCAACATGACATCACTCCTTCAACCCATGGGCCAAGGTGTGGTAGCCACCTTCAAGGCATACTACATACGATGCAGCTTTGACCACATGATGGAGGCTATGGAGGATGACGCAACACTGACGGTGAAAACTTGCTGGAAGGATTACACCATCGCTGACTGCATCACCAACATAAAATAATCGATGGATGAACTGAAGAGAACAACAATCAATGCCTGCTGGGGTAAACTTTGGAAGGAGGCAGTGAATGACTTCCGAGGCTTCACTATAGATGACGATGAAGTTGATCGTATTGTGAAGGTTGCGCGACGTTTGAGAGGTGAGGGGCTGGCCGACATAGAGCCTGTTGACATCGAGGAGCTCCTTGAGTTGCACACTGAGGAGATGACGGAGGAGGACCTTGATGAGCTGATACAGCATTCTAGTGAGGCAGAGGGCGAGGACGAAGATGAGGATATGGTGGAGAAGTCGAAGATGATGAGTGCCAACCTTAGCAAGGCAATGCTCCTTGCTACTAATCTCTCGGACCTCTTTATGGAGATTGACCCATTCTTGGAGCGTAGTTTAAAATTCAAGCGAGGTTTGGAGGATTTAATGAGACCATACAAGCAGATCCAGAAAAATATTCAGAAAAAAATGAGTCAACCATCCATCACAGAATTCTTTAAGAAACCACCCAGTTGATCTTTTTTATTGTGTTATTTGAACATTTATTGTTTTTGTTACGTTATTGTGTATTTTATTTGTGTTTAATAAAAGAACAAGCAACTTACATAGGCTCTGAAGGGTTTAAATGCGGCCGCGTTTCCCCTAACCCCATTTTTCCCATAGGGTCTTGTATTTGCCAACCACGGTTTTACCAAGCACAGGGGTTTTCAGGGACATATCCCCTGCGGTTGGGGAGGGATTACTGTATTGCACATTAATAATGAGTGGAAGCCAAAATGGGCAACTGGATTGGATTGGTCCAGATTTGGTGATTTTGGATTCAAAATTTTTAAAAAATCTCTGCACATACACAGTATCATTTTGCTTCACTAAAAGATTTCCTCCAACAAGGCATTTGTTGAAAGGAGTGCCTCCAAAGCTAAGGCATTTTCATTGTCAGTGGTTGGCATCTATTCTTTTAAGGCGGTTTAATTAGTATGCATAATTTTTCCGTGGAGATCTATTTGTTACTGTTCATCCCAATCCATGGTGACCCACAGGAAGTATTTGATATCTCGTGATGTAATGACTGGTTTGCATTGAAGTCCTGCTGTTCCAGTGGCATATGCATTTGATTCCTGGGAGAGTGTGTGTGTGTGTGTGTGTGTGTGTGTGTGTGTGTGTGTGTATGTGTGTGTGTGATTGCATGACAGCCTGTTCAATCATTACTAAAAAAAATTTGACAATATGGGTTCTGAGATCATCGTGGACACCACTTATGGAATATCTCTACGTTGCAAATGGAATGAAATACTGATCAACATATAAAAGCAGGACTGGGACAGCTGCTTATTCTTCAATTAAATAAAGATCACAATAATGTAGTGATCACTAGTCACACAGAAGACTTAAGGATATACTGCTAAACATGTAAAATCAGGAACTTACCATCAACCCTTTCAAAATAAAGTACTTTTTCATATAACTACTTCATCGGGGAAATCTTCACCATTTATTCATAGATCTCAGTAGATTGCTCTAGTTTGAAACATAGAAACATAGAAGATAGGAGCAGGAGTAGGCCATTCGGCCTCTCGAGCCTGCTCCGCCATTTAATGAGATCATGGCTGCTCATCCAAATTCAGTACCCTGTCCCTGCTTTCTCCCCTTATCCCTTGATCCCTTTAGCCTTAAGAAATATATCTAACTCCTTGCATATATTTAATGAGTTGGCCTCAACTTCCTTCTGTGGTAGAGAATTCCACAGGTTCACCACTCTCTGGGTGAAGAAATTCCTCCTCATCTCTGTCATAAATGGCTTACCCCTTATCCTTAATCTGTGACCCCTGGTTCTGGACTCTCCCGCCATCGGGAAAATCCTTCCTGCATCTAGTCTGTCTAGTCCTGTAAGAATTTTATACGTTTCAATGAGATCCCCTCTCATTCTTCTAAACTCTAGCAAATATAAGCCTAATCAACTCAATCTCTCTTCATACATCATTCCTGCCATCCCAGGTATCAGTCTGGTGGATCTTCGCTGCACTCCCTCCATGGTAAGAACATCCTTCCTCAGATAAGGTGACCAAAACTGCACACAATACTCAAGGTGTGGTCTCACCAAGGCCCTGTACAACTGCAGCAAGACATCCTTGCTCCTGTACTCGAATCCTCTCACTATGAAGGCCAACATACCATTTGTCTTCTTACCCGCCTGCTGTACCTGCATGTTTACCTTCAGCGACTGGTGCACAAGGACACCCAGGTCTTGTTGCACTTCCCCTTTTCCCAATCTATTGCCGTTCAGATAATAATCTGCCTTCCTGTTTTTCCCACCAAAGTGGATAACCTCGCATTTATCCACATTATACTGCATCTGCCATGCATCTGCCCAATCACCCAACTTGTCCAAATCATACTGCAGATTCTCTGCATCCTCCTCACAGCACACATGCTCACCCAGCTTTGCGTCATCTGCAAACTTGGAGATATTACATCTAGTTCCCTCGTCCAGATCATTAATATATATTGTGAATAGCTCGGGTCACTGCCTGCCACTCGGAAAAAGACCCGTTTATTCCAACTCTTTGCTTCCTGTCTGCCAACCAGTTCTCTATCCAAGTCAGTACCTTACCCCCAATCCCATGTGCTGTAAATTTGCACGCTAATCTCTTATGCGGGACCTTATCGAAAGCCTTCTGAAAGTCCAAATACACCACAACCACTGGTTCTCATTTATCTATTCTACCAGGCACATCCTCAAAAAATTCCAGTAGATTAGTCAAGCATGATTTACCTTTTGTAAATCCATGTTGACCTTGTCCAATCCTGTCGCTGTTTTCCAAGTGCTCTGCTGTTACATGTTTTATAATGGACTTTAGCATTTTCCCCACTACCAATGTCAGGCTTACCGGTCTATAATTTCCGGTTTTCTCCCTACCACCTTTTTTAACTAGTGGGGTTACATTAGCTACCCTCCAATCCATGGAAACTGTTCCAGAATCTATAGAATTTTGTAAGATGATCAGCAATGCAGCTACTATTTCTAGGGCCACTTCCTTAAGTACCCTAGAATGTAGATTATCAGTGCCATTGGAATTTATCAGCCTTCAATCCCGTCAATTTCCCTAACACCATTTCCCTCCAAATACTGATTTAATTCAGTTCCTCCCTCTCATTAGACCCTATGTTCCCTGATATCTCTGGGAGGTTATTTGTGTCCTCCTTTGTGGAGACAGAACAAAAGTATGTATTTAATTGGTCTGCCATTTCTTTGTTCCCCATTATAAATTCCCTATATTCTGACTGCAAGGAACGTACACTTGACTTCACCAATCTTTCTCTCTTCACATATCTATAGAAGCTTTTGCAGTCAGTTATTATGTTCCCTGAAAGCTTACGCTCATACTCTATTTTCCCCCTCTTAATTAATCACTTTGTCCTCCTTTGCTGAATCGTAAACTGCTCCCAATCCTAAGGTTTGCTGCTTTTTCTGGCCAATTTATATGTCCTCTCCTTGGATCTTATGCTATCCCTATTTTTCCTTGTTAGCCACAGTTGAGTCACCATTTCTGTTCTGTTTTTATGCCAAACAGGGATGAACAAATTCTGTAGTTCATCCATGCGATCTTTAATAGCCTATCCACCATCAACCCTTTAAGTAATGTTCCCCAATCCATCCTAGCCAACTCACGCCTCATACCATCATAGTTTTCTTTATTTAAATTCAGGACACTAGACTCTGAGTCAACTTCTTCACTCTCTTAATGAAGAATTCCATTATATTATAATCGCTCTGACCCAAGGGGCCTCGCACAACAAGATTGCTAATTAATCCTTTCTCATTACATAATATCCAGTCTAAGATGGCTTGATCTCGAGTTGGTTCCTTGACATATTGGTCCAGGAAACCATCCCATAAACACTCTAGGAATTCCTCCTCCACAGTATCATTACTAATTTGGTTAGCCCAATCTATGTGTAAATTAAAATCACCCATGATAACCGCTTATTGCACGCGTCTCTAATTTCCTGTTTAATGCCATCCCCAACCTCAGCATTACTGTTCAGGGGTCTGTATACAACTCCCACTAACGTTTTCTGCCCCTTGGTATTTCTCAGCTCTACCCATACAGATTCCACATCATCAGAGCTAATATCCTTCCTTACTATTGTGTTAATCTTCTCTTTAACCGGCAATGCTACCCCACCTCCTTTTCCTTTTTGCCTGTCCTTCCTGAATATTGAATACCCCTGGATGTTGAATTCCCAGCCTTGGTCACCCTGGAGCCATGTCTCCGTAATCCCAATTATATCATGTCCGTTTACATCTAATTGCGCAGCTAATTCATCCACCATATTACGAATGCTCCTCGCATTAAGACACAAAGCCTTCAGGCTTGTTTTTTTAATACTTTTAGTCCTTTTAGAATTATTATTTACTGTGGCCTGATTGATTTACACCCTTGATTTCTCTGCCTTCCACTTCTGCTTTTCTCCTTCCTATCTTTTGCTTCTATCCTTGCTTCCCTTTTCTCTGTCTCATAAGAACATGAGAAGTAGGAGCAGGAGTAGGCCATACGGCCCCTCGAGCCTGCTCCGCCATTCCATAGGATCATGGCTGATCCAAACCTAAACTCACGTCCACTTCCCTGCCCGCTCCCCATAACCCTTAATTCCCTTATCAGCTAGGAAACTGTCTATCTCTGTTTTAAATTGATTTAATGTTGCAGCTTCCACAGTTCTCTGAGGTAGCAAATTCCATAGATTTACTACCCTCTGAGTGAAGAAGTTTCTCCTCATCTCAGTTTTGAAACGGCAGCCTCTTATTCTAAGATTATGCCCCCTAGTTCTAGTCTCACCCATCAGTGGAAACATACTCCCCGCATCCACCCGATCAAGCCCCCTCACAATCTTATATGTTTCGATAAGATCGCCTTTCATTCTTCTGAATTCCAATGAGTAGAGGCCCAACCTACTCAACCTTTCCTCATAAGTCAACCCCCTCATCTCCGGAATCAACTGAGTGAACCTTCTCTGAACTGCCTCGAGAGCAAGTATATCTTTCCTTAAATATGGAAATCAAAACTGTACGTAGTATTCCAGGTGTGGCCTCACCAGTACCCTGTATAACTGAAGCAAGACTTCCCTGCTTTTGTACTCCATCCCCCTTGCAATAAAAGCCAAGATTCCATTGGCCTTCCTGATCACCTGCTGTACCTGCATACTAACCTTCTGTGTTTCATGCACCAGGACCCCCAGATCCCTTGGTACCATAGCACTTTGCAGTTTCTCTCCATTTAGATAATAACTTGCTCTTTGATTTTTTCTGCCAAAGTGCATAACCTCACACTTTCCAACATTATATTCCATCTGCCAAATTTCTGCCCACTCACTTAGCCTGTCTATGTCCTTTTGCAGGTTATTTATGTCATCCTCAATCACTGCTTTCCCTCCCATCTTTGTATCGTCGGCAAACTTGGATACGTTGCACTTGGTCCCCTCCTCCAAATCGTTAATATAGATTGTAAAGAGTTGGGGTCCCAGCACTGACCCCTGTGGAACACCATTAGTTACTGATTGCCAACCCGAGAATGAACCATTTATCCAAACTCTCTGTTTTCTGTTAGATAGCCAATCTTCCACCCATGCCAGTATATTACCCCCAATCTCGTTGATTTTTTATCTTGTGCAGTAATCTTTTGTGTGGCACCTTGTCAAATGCCTTTTGGAAATCCAAATACACCACATCCACTGGTTCCCCTTTATCCACCCTGTTTGTTACGTCCTCAAAGAATTCGAGCAAATTTGTCAAACATTACTTCCCCTTCATAAAACCATGCTGACTCTGTCCGATTAAATTATGCTTATCCAAATGTCCTGTTACTGCTTCCTTAATAATGGACTCCAACATTTTACCAACCACAGATGTTAGGCTAACTGATCTATAGTTTCCAGCCTTTTGTCTACCTCCCTTTTTAAATAAGGGCGTGACATTAGCAGTTTTCCAATCTGCTGGGACCTTTCCTGAATCCAGGGAGTTTTGGAAAATTCCCACCAATGCATCCACAATCCCTACCGTTACTTCTCTCAAGACACTAGGATGTAAGCCATCAGGTCCAGGGGATTTACCTGCCTTAAGTCCCATTATCTTACCGAGCACCATCTCCTTAGTGATTTTAATCGTGTTTAGCTCCTCCCCCCTATAGCCCCCTGTTTGTCCAGTGTTGGGATATTTTTAGTGTCCTCTACTGTAAAGTCTGATACAAAATATTTGTTCAGCGTATTTGCCATCTCTACGTTCCCCACTACTAATTTCCTGGTCTCGTCCTCTAAGGGACCAACATTCACTTTAGCCACCCTTTTTCTTTTTATATAACTGTAGAAACTCTTGCTATCTGTTTTTATATTTTTTGCTAGTTTACTTTCATAATCTATCTTCCCTTTCTTAATTAATCTTTTAGTTATTCTTTGCTGGCTTTTAAATGCTTCCCAATCTTCTATCCTCCCACTAGATTTGGCTACTTTATATGCCCTTGTTTTCAGTTGGATACTATCCTTTATTACTTTACTTAGACACGGATGGCTGTCTTTTCTTTTACGCCCCTTTTTTCTCAGTGGAATATATTGTTCTTGAAAGTCGTGAAATATCTCCTTGAATGTACACCACTGCTCCTGTACCGCCTTACACTTTAATCTGTTTTCCCAGTCCACTTTAGTCAACTCTGCTCTCATACCTTCACAGCCTCCTTTATTTAAGCTTAGTATGCTGGTGTGAGATCCAACCTTCTCAACCTCCAACTGAATTTGGAATTCAACCATGTTGTGGTCACTCATTCCAAGGGGATCCTTTACTAGGACATTTTTTATTAATCCTGTCTCATTACACAGGACCAGATCTAAGATTGCCTGCCCCCTGGTTGGTTCAGTAACATACTGCTCAAGGAACCTGTCCCTAATGCACTCTATGAACTCTTCCTCAAGGCTGCCCTGCCCAATTTGATTTGTCCAGTCAATATGAAAGTTAAAATCTCCCATGATTATAGCTGTTCTCTTATTACAAGCCCCAATTATTTCCTGATTTATACTCCGACCAATAGAGTTGCAACTGTTAGGAGGCCTATAGATTAAGCCCACTAGTGACTTTTTCCCCTTATTATTCCTGATCTCCACCCAAACTGTTTCACTATCCTGATCCTTTGACCCAATATCATTTCTCACTATTGCAGTGATTCCATCCTTTATTAACATAGCCACCCCACCTCCCTTTCCTTCCTGTCTGTCCTTCCTAATAGTCAAATACCCCTGGATGTTTAGTTCCCAGTCATGGTCACCTCGCAGCCATGTTTCTGTAATGGCCACCAGATCATACTCATGTGTAGTTATTTGTACCGTCAACTCGTCTATTTTGTTATAAATGCTGCGTGCATTCAGATAAAGAACTTTTAAATATGTTTTGTGACAATTTATTCCTGCTTTTACCCCCTTTACTACTTTACCTTTATCTTTATATATTCTGTCCCTTCCTGACACTCTCTGGTTTTTAATTTCCCCACTGCTACTTTGCTCTATTGCCTTCTCCGCTGACATTTTTATTTTTCACTCTCTTGAAACCTCCCCCCGCACTAATTAGTTTAAAGCCCTCTCTACAGCCCTAGTTATTCAATTCACCAGGATTCTAGTCCCAGCACTGGCCAAGTGAAGTCCGTCCCAACGGAACAGCTCTCTCCTGTCCCAGTACTGGTGCCAGTGTCCCAAGAAGCAAAACCCATTTCTCCCACACCAGTCTTTGAGCCACGCATTTAACTCTCTGATTTTATTTACCCTAGCCAAATTTGCTCGTGGCTCAGGTAGTAATCCAGAGATTATTACCCTTGTGGTTCTGCTTTTTAATTTGGCCCCTAGCTGCTCATACTCCCTCAGCAGAACCTCTTTCCTTGTCCTATCTATGTCGTTGGTGCCAACATGGACCACGACAACTGGATCCTCCCCTTCCCACTCCAAGTTTCTCTCCAGCCCAGAGGAGATGTCCTTAACCCTGGCACCAGGCAGGCAACACAACCTTCGGGACTCTCGCTCTCGGCTGCAAAGAACCCTATCTATCCCCCTTATGATACTATCCCCTACCACTTAAACATTTCTTTTTACTCCCCCCACTTGAATGGCCACTATTCCACGGTGCTGTGGCCAGGTTGCTCATCCTCCCTGCAGTCCCTGCTCCTGTCCTCACAGGGAGTAAGCGCCTCGAACTTGTTGGACAAGAGCAAGGGCTGCGGCTCCTCCAACACTACCTCCTGGATCCCCGTACCTGCCTCACTCATAGTCACACCTTCCTGTCCCTGACCATGGACTACATCTGAATTAGTTACTCTAATTGGTGTGACTACTCACTGGAACACAGAGTCCAGGTAACTCTCCCCCTCCCTGATGTGTCTCAGTGTTTGAAGCTCAGACTCCAGCTCATCAACATGGAGCCGGAATTCCTCGAGCAGCCAACACTTACTGCAAATGTGATCACCGTGAGCATCAATGGTGTCCACCAGCTCCCACGTATTGCAACAGAAACACATCGGCCTAGAAATTCGGTTGTGGGTCCGCCAGGGCTTTAGCGGCCGAAATTTTGCGCCGGCGTTAATGCCGCTGTGCCCGACGAAAATTCGGTTGCCCCGGGCCCAGACGGCGGCGGGCGCTAATGGAGGGTTTTTGCGCCTCACTATGGGCATTCAGTGCAGTTTTGAGGCGCTAATCCCCCGCTGCGGCACCCGAGGTGGTGCGGCAGGCTGGGGTACTGCAGGCCTCCTCCTTCTGTTAAGGAGGAGCTGCCTGCAGCCGACCGCTGGCCGGTCGATTCGCCCGACAAATGAGCCCGGCACCTCGGGGAAGAGCCGGGCTCGCGGGCCACACACATCAGTGCCGCGGGGGGGTGGTGGAGGAGTCCGGGGAGGGAGGTGGGGGCAGGCGGCCGCCGGGAAAGCGGCCGGCCGCCGCTCCACCCTTATGCGCCGGCGCAAAGGTGTGTAACATCCCTTTCAACAATCGTTGGTTGCGGCTGCCACGGGCGAGGCGGCCGCAACTGAATTTGGGCTTGGGGCCGGGTTACCACGGCAACCGGGACGCTGCGCACACCGATGACGTCATCGGTGCCGGCGCAGCACTACCGGCTAACGCTGATGGTAGGGCCCAACGCAATTTTGTTACCAGCTATAATTCCGGCGCAAGACCCTCTAACGCCTCTAATTGGGTGCTAACCCCATCAAGTTTCTAGGCCATCACCTGCTCTCCCATTCTATGTAATTAATTAAATTTATTAATATTATTTTTTAATACGCTCTGCCCCGATTCTAGATGATGAATATCACACCTTAGAAACTATAAACCAGAGTTTAAGTTTAAAAAGAGAGAAATACTCACGAACCAATCAATTACCTGCTTTCTGGTGACATCACACTTCGATTTTTTTTACTTCTCTCCTTCCCTCTGAGTTCCGAGTTCGGAGACTGGTACGCCTTACCTGGTCTCTGGAGCCTTTTATAGCTCTGCTGCTGCCACTGAATTCCCGCCAACGCTCTGAGGCCTTACCTGGTCTCTGGAGCCTTTTATAGCCCTGCTGCTGCCGCTGAATTCCCGCCAACGCTCTGAGGCCTTACCTGGTCTCTGGAGCCTTTTATAGCCCCGCTGCTGCCGCTGAAATTCCCGCCGATGCTCTCCCTGCACAGGTTCCCAATCCCATGCCATTTTAGTTTAAACCTTCCCCAACAGCACTGGCAAACACTCCCCTTAGGACATCAGTCCCGGTCCTGCCCAGGTGCAAACCATCCAGTTTGTACTGGTCCCACCTCCCACATAGTGCAGGAGGAGCATGCCATGGGGCCGAGCTGTGTTGCCATGACTTACCCTTTAATTAATTCAAATTAAATTAAATCAAATCAATGCCACTAATTACACTACAATTAAATTATATAGTCAAGGGTCCTTGTTTACTGGCACTCCCTGCTGCACAACAGAGACCTTATGAACTATAAACAACAAAAATTAAGACCTTCTGGGCTAGATTTTCAGTATAGGCAGTTTTGGGGCGCTAACCTTAGCGCCCGCCCGAAGTTAGCGCCCGCCCCAAAGTAGCGCCCCGTTGCCGGGAATTCAGTGGCTTCGCCCTAAGAGGTTGGTGGAGCGCTAAAAGAGGCGTTCCACTACTATCTTTAGGCGCTAAGCCGGCGGTCCAGAGGGATAGCGCCCAGGCGGGGCGCAGCGTGGGTGCGGTCATTTTTGGACTGACAGCAGACCCCGTGGCGCCGACCAGCTCTTAAAGGGGGAAGGGACGAATTGGTCTGCTGCCACGCCTTGCACACTGCAGCCTTGCAAAGAGGCCTCAACACTGCTGCTCAGCCCCAGGGAGTCATGGCAACGCCAGAGAAGGCCCGTCAGCGTGCCCTGCGCTTCTCAGAGGGTGATCTGGACATAATGGTCACAGCTCTGGAGGTGAGGCACAAGATCTTGTTCCCAGAGAGTGGGAGGAATCCAACCCACCACGACTACACCAAAGCCTGGAAGCAGATCGCCCAGAGGGTGACGTTCACCGGCGATGCCCCCAGGACCCACAAACAATGTCGTAAAAAATACAACGACCTGACCAGGATTGTCAAGGTGAGTAGCCTTTCCAGTCTCCTCCTCATTCTTGCATGTACACCTGACATGATGGGCAAAGGGAGCTGAAAGTCCTATTGGCCAGCCCTCAGCCAGCAGCATTGGGACAGTCATGAGCATCAAATGGCCATTCGGCACTCTACACTTTGGCCAAGCTATTCCACCATGGGAGGCTGTGCACACTACATCAGGGCTTCACTCTGGCCAAGCTATTCCACCATGGGAGGCTGTGCACACTACATCAGGGCTTCACTCTGGCCAAGCTATTCCACCATGGGAGGCAGTGCACACTACATCAGGGCTTCACTCTGGCCAAGCTATTCCACCATGGGAGGCAGTGCACACTACATCAGGGCTACACTGCGCACTTACAGCCCGTCCTTTCTCTTGCAGGCTAAAGTAGCCTTTAATCGCCAGGCCCGTGCCAGGGGTGGCCGCGCCAAGCTGCAGAAGCTCACTCGGCTGGAGGAGCGCGTGTGTGTGCTCATGGGAGCCCGTGTGATCGTCCCCACAGCGTGCGGAGTATCCGACCCTCCACTGCCCGGCAATGGTAAGGACCTCGCCTTTTGGCCCTCTCGCGTCGCACTGGCCCATCCGAGCTACCTCCTTTGCCACTGTCCCACCAATGCGCTGAATGCCACCAGTCCTAACTCCCTCGCTGACGCCGTCTCCTCACTCTGAAGCTACTCTTGTGCATTCCTGCTTTCAGCTGGTGACGACCAGGACCCTGAAGCTGCCAGTGACAGCACCTCCGAGCAGGAGGAGGAGGAGGAGCAAGCCGGACCATCGGGGGAACAGTCACGTCCCGCAGGAGAGGAGGAAATGCTTGACACCTCCTCACTGGACGAGTGCCTGGAGGAACTGTCGCAGGGCAATGCAGCTTCTGGGACCAGTGGCGTCCAGCCACCCAGGAGCCGTGCGCGTGGCCCGCGGCCTTCCACCCAAAGGGGGCAAGTATCAGAGGGGAGTGCTGCTGATCGGCACACTCGCCGCCACCAACGTGGCAAGGGTCCCTTAGTTCGGCCCCCTCCTCCCCAGCGGGAGAGTCGCGACTCCAGTCCGGACACCTTCACCTCGGAGGAGGTGCGGAAGCTGGATAAGATGGCCGAGGATTCGGACCGGCGCCACACGGAGCTCATGAGCGTGGTGGGGCGCATGCCTGAGGCCATCGAGTCGCTGGCGACCAGTGTGCGCGAGTTCGGGGCAGCAACTGCCGCGAGTGGCCGCATGCTGACTGATGCCGTCAAGACCCTGGTGGATGTGATGCGTGCGCACACCAGGACAACAGGGGCACTCACTGCTGCCACACGCGCTGTCTCAGGCAGGCATCGCCAGGGCAGCCGCCGCGCTGGACCATCCCAGCAAGCCGCCCCTCGGCTGATTGTTGCGGATCCTGCAGTGCGGGCCCGGCCGAGTGCCACCGCGCCACAGCAACAGCCAGCGCATCCCAGACGCCAGCTGGCCCACATTGCGCCATCCGTCCCCGCCATTCCCCCACTGGGGCGTCAAGGGCAAGCGGCTGCAGCTGATGGTGGCCAGGCTCAGGTGCGCCACTCAGCAGACGGCCCCTCGAGGCCCAAACGCCGTGTAGGCCGCCCCCCAGCGGCATCTGGCGGAAGGGCATCTGAGCCTCAGGCACCTTCCCCCAGCCTCGCAGCAGCCACTGGGCAGAGCTTGCGAAGGAGCAGCAGGCCGGGCAGGGGAGGCAAAAGGCTGGGCAAGGTCTCGCCCTCGCGGGCCACTCAGTAGAGGGTGTGGCCAGCTTTCCTTTTATATGGCGGTGGCCATCTTTATTTTGCCCATGGTTGTGTTGTTGGAGGGCTTATTTTTTGCGTTAGGCCGACGTTGAGGCCCGGTTTGAAGAAAGGTGGAGTGACTCCTCCCCAGTTTGTGGGAGTGAGTCATTTGTTGGGCTTTTTGTGGGGCCCGTTTATTATTTTTGGGGATTCATGTGGGAAGGGCTTTTCATTTTTGTGTAATAAAAAATTATCTTTATTCATGCAGTCTCCATGGTTGTTCTTCTTAGTGTTTGTTGGCTTCGCCGGCTGAGGGCTTGCGGAGCGGCTGCATTCATCTTCCCTCATGGCCCCTGGCCATTCCCTGACAGGAGGCTTAGAAGTACCGTGTAATAAGGTGGCGTCGTGCGGCCCTTGGCCCTGGTCGCTCCCTCCTGGGAACGTACTCCTGCTCCTCCTCCTCCTCCTCCTCATGCTCCTCCTGCTCCTCCTCCTGAGGTGCTGGTCCAACGTCAGGTGGCAGTGCCTGAGTCCTGCGGATAGCCAGGTTGTGTAGCATGCAGCAAACCATCACAAATTGGGAGACCCGGTCCGGCGAATACTGGAGAGCTCCTCCAGAGCGATCAAGGCAGCGGAACCACTGCTTGAGGACCCCAATAGTTAGCTCGATGATGTTGCGGGTGGTTTGATGGCTCTCGTTGTAGGCCTCTTCAGCAGTGGTCCTGGGCGTGCGGAGCGGGGTCATGAGCCAGGTGCACAAAGGATAGCCTTTGTCCCCGAGTAGCCATCCTCTTGGGGGAGGCTGTGCCTGGAACATGTCATGCACAGTACTCTGCCGCAGGATAAAGGCATCGTGGCTGCTGCCTGGGAAGCTGGCATTGACTGCCATGATGCGCTGCTTGTGGTCACAGACCAGCTGCACATTCAGAGAATGGTAGCCCTTCCTGTTGCGATACTGCTCGCCATGCTCCAGAGGGGCCCGCAAAGCCACATGCGTACAGTCAATGGCGCCCTGCACCAAGGGGAATTCCCCGAGTCTGGAAAATCCCAATGCACGCTGATGCTGGCTCTCCAGGGCCATGGGGAAGGAGATGAATTGGCTTCTCCATCTGAACAGTGCTTCGGTCACCTGGCGGATGCAGCGATGCGCGCCGTACTGGGAGATGTTTGCTATGTCCCCAGCAGCGTATTGGAAGGAGCCGGTGGCATAGAAGTTCAATGCCACCGTCACCTTCACTTCCACCGACAGAGACGTCCTGTACCTGAGCTTTGGCCGCAGATCTCGGCGAAGCAGGTGGCAGATCTCTGCAATCACCTCCTTTCGGAATCGGAGCCTTTTAACACATCGCGCGGCACTCATGTTTAGGTAGGAGCGCTGCTGGCGGTATAGCCTGACTGGGTAAGGCCTACGTGGCCGACGCCTGTAGCCCCCTCTGCCTCTAGCCAGGGCTGCCCCTCTCACAATGCGTCTGCGAGCCCTACGGACATGGAGCTGCAGCTCCGCATTGGCACCCCATGCAACCCCCATCAAATCCTGGCAAACACTCAAATTTCCAAAAGGCCACTTTCAGCGCTCTGGCCTGAGTCCAAAAATACCTGGCTCTTGCTGCTTGAAACCAGTTAGCTATCCTCCTTGTTGTGTCTCCAGAAATGCGTTGCACAAGAGTGTATTCTGAAAAAAGGCTGGCCTTTATACTGGAGAGCACGTCCCCTTTAATTTGCGCCCCCCGGGGCCCGCGCTGGTTGTGTTGCGTTCCTTTTTCCAAACGCTCCGGCCGCCAGCCGCACAATGGGGCGGTCCGACTGAAGTTTGGAATCGGGGCGCACAAAGGGCGTTGCACGAGGATGTGACGTCATTTTCTGCGCGCGCATCCGGGCGGGCGCTAAACTTTGCGCCGGCGCTAACGGGCAACTTAATTTGGGGCGGGGCGCAAACTGCGCTGTGCACGGGCGCTACACGCATAGCGCCCGAAAATCACTTCTCTTAAGGCGCTAACTGCTGGCGCTATCAACTGAAAATCTAGCCCTGTGTCTCAATTGTACACGGACATAATACTGGCGACGAGTAAGAAACAAACTTACCTGCAACTCGGCAGCACCTCAGACGACGTCATTGAAGGTCGAAGCCAGAAGAAAAAAATAAATAAATAAATAATCCACAGAAGCGGGCGCCAACCGTGGGCAACCGCCCTCCAAATCATCGAATTGAAAAGTGCAGGAGAGACTGTCGAGAGCCAGGCTTGGTTCTCCAGTCTGTGGTTTCCCAGCTAATTGGGCTGGTGGCAGGTAGTGCACTGATCCTTCCTGGGCTGCGGCGGGCTAGAGCTCGATCAGGTGGCTCTGCAACGGGGCCGGGCAGCGAGTCGGGTAACAAAGAGAGAGAGAGAGGGTGGAGCACACAGGGCGCGGCCGGTGCTTCGAAGCCGGGCAGCGTTCGGACCTAAGAAGAGGGAGGGAAGTGTCCCAGAGAGTCCGCTCCACAAAGGGAACGGTTCTTCAATTAATGGAGCAAATATTGAAGTGCGATAGAAAAATAAAAATACCACGGAGCACGCGTTGGCAGCAGCGATCGGGGAGGCGCGAAGACCATAGGGCGTCGCCATTACAGGATAGTAAAATAAATATAATCGCCAGCAACAGCGTTGGCAGCAGCGGCAGTGGCGGGAAAGCGCGGGAGGCGCCATCTTAACTCGGCGGGGAAGAAGGAAAAGCGCGGGAGGCGCCATTTTGATCCATTGGGGATGAAGGCGCCATCTTAGATTTTCAAGATGCCAAAGACTGGCGATATCACTGCCTTCGATAATGCAATAGAAGACTGGACCACGTATGTGGAAAGAGTCGAGGTATATTGCGAGGCAAACAAAATAGCCGATGAGAAAAAGGCATCGGTATTGCTAAATTTAATGGGCGCAAGAATGTATGGCCTATTGCGGGACCTGATTACTCCAGCCAAACCGAAGGTGAAGAGTTTTAACGAAATTGTTGCGATCCTACAGGAACACCTAAATCCTACACCGCTGCTGATAGCAGAAAGATTTAAATTCCACAGGAGAAATCAGCATAAAAATGAGACCAATGCTGATTACCTTACAGAACTACGCAAGCTATCAAAGCACTGCCAGTTCGGAGCAGGACTGGCAGATACCTTACGGGACAAATTTGTCTGTGGACTCCTGAGTGAAGGAACCCAGAAGAGGTTACTCTCAGAGAAAGAGCTGACGCTAGATAAAGCTTTCAGCGTGGCAGTATCGTATGAAGCAGCAGCAAGGGGAGCTGCGGAAATACAACAAAAGCCACAGGAATACGGCACCCACGAAATGACACGGGGATTTGCAAAATGTTATCGCTGCGGCAGAACTAACCATGACCAGAAGGACTGCTGGTCCAAGGACAAAATATGCAGGCAATGCGGAAAGATGGGACACATTGCACGAGTTTGCAGGTCTGGGAAGAAGACCAATGACAACAAAAAGCTACTAAGGAACCGTACAGGAAAGTACAAAAGATGACGGACAGTAGTTCCGAAGACCAGATGAGCGATAGTGAATCTGGGAACAAGAGACTAAGCTGTCTCAAACTTCACAACGTAATCGCGAAAGAGGATCCCCGAACCATTTGGGTCACCCTCACGATAGCAGGGTCCCAAGTCAAAATGGAATTGGATACAGGATCAGCTCTAACCGTCATGAATCGATGAGACTACGAGCGGCTATTCTCACACATACCCTTGAGAGAGACATCCATTGTCTTGAGGACGTATACGGGGCAAAAAGTATATCCCAGAGGAAAAATAAGGGTGTCTGTCGAATACAACGGCAAGAAAATACGGAAAATGTATCTCTACATTCTGCAAGATGGTGGACCACCGTTATTGGGACGTGAATGGATCAGAAAGATAAGTTTAGACTGGCACTCCATTCAGGCACTGACGGTGGCTGGTAAAAAGGATGACGACGTCACTCCTGGACGATTGTCAACAATCTTAGCTGACGCCAAAGAGGTATTTCAACAAGAACTGGGCACTCTTAGAGGCATAACCGCCTCGATAAAAATAGAGGAGAATGCAATTCCCAAGTTTTTCAAAGCAAGACCGGTACCATATGCAAATTGCCCAGCCGTCGAGGCAGAGCTGGAGAATCTGGAGAATGCAGGCGTGTTATCTAAGGTAGACTGGAGCGAGTGGGCGACACCCATCGTTCCTGTCATGAAGAAAATGTTAAACAATAAGACTGAGGAGCCAAGGAAGGTTCGCATCTGTGGGGTCTTCAAGGTCATGGTGAACCCAGTCCTTCACACAGTACAATATCCTCTTCCAAGGATAGAAGATATCTTCGCCTCACTATCTGGAGGGAAGCGTTTTACAAAAATTGACCTAGCACAAGCATATTTGCAGATGGAGGTTGAAGAATCCTCTAGGAAGTGTCTCACGATAAACACTCACAAAGGTCTTTACCAGTATAATCGAATGGTATTCAGAGTAGCATCAGCTCCGGCGATATGGCAAAGAGCGATGGAACAAATCCTGCAAGGGATTCCGGGGACTCAGTGTTACTTAGACGATATCCTAGTGACAGGTGAAGATGACAGTGAACACCTTGTCAACCGAGAGCAGGTGCTCACTAGACTACGTGAACATGGGCTACTAGCCAATCGCCCCAAGTGCGATTTTTTAAAGAAACAGATATCGTATTGTGGCCACGTGATTGATGAAGAGGGGTTGCATAAGTCCCCTGACAAAATTGAAGTGCTAGTTAAGGCTCCAGCGCCTGAAAATGTGTCGCAACTGAGGTCATTCCTCGGATTGGTGAATTACTACCATAAGTTTTTGCCGAATTTGTCCACAATTCTGCATCCACTGAATGCCCTACTACGAACGGGAGTAGCATGGAAATTCAGCGATGAATGTAAGCGGGCCTTTCAGAAGAGTAAGGACCTAATCACTTCAAGAAAAGTATTGGCTCACTACAGCCCATCACTACCGATAAGACTGGCGTGTGATGCGTCTCCCTACGGCATTGGGGCGGTACTGTCACATAAATTCCTTGATGGTTCAGAGAGGCCGATTGCTTTTGCGTCACGCTCGTTAACTTCAGCCGAGCATAACTACGCCCAGATTGACAGAGAGGCCCTCAGCCTGGTGTGGGGGGTGAAGAAGTTCAATCACTACCTGCACGATCAGAAATTTACTCTACTAACTGATCATCAACCTCTCGTCTCCATCTTGACGGCACAACGGCTACAGAGGTGGTCTCTTTTCCTAAGGGCACACCAATATGACATCGAGTACAAAGGAACTAAACAGCATGGGAATGCTGATGGATTGTCGTGCCTACTGTTGCCGACGGTGGAAGAACAACTGGCAGTGGATCCAGTGGAGTTATTGCACTCGACTATAGTCGAATGTCTCCCTGTGACGACTGCAAAATAGAAAAGGAAACACGAAATGACCCGACACTCTCCTGGGCCTATGATTTAATGGTGAAGGGATGGCCAGCACATGGCGAACCACTGCTGCCAGCATTCTCACCGAGAAGAGAACAGCTGTCAGTGTGCAGAGGAACCTTGATGTGTGGATCCAGAGTAGTAATTCCACCCAAATTGAAGGATAAAGTGCTCAATGAGCTTCATGAGGGTCATCTGGGAGGGATAAAAATGAAGAATTTAGCCAGAGCGTTTGTGTGGTGGCCGGGAATCGATAGAGAAATCGAAGAGATGACCAAGAGCTGTACAGGATGCCAGATGGCCCAAAACACCCCACCACAAGCCCCTCTACATCCATGGGAGTGGCCCTCATCTCCATGGCAAAGGGTGCTCATTGATTTTGCTGGTCCCTTTATGGACTTGATGTTTGTAATTGCGGTGGATGCACATTCAAAGTGGCCAGAGGTAATAAAAATGTCCTCAACCACCACTGAAAAAACTAACACAGTCTTACGAACCATATTCGCCAGGAATGGGCTGCCTGAACAGATTTGCTCTGACAATGTACCACAGTTTGTGTCTGAAGAGTTCCGGCGGTTCTTAAAGAACAATGGTGTTAAGCATTACACATCCGCCCCATATCATCCAGCCACTAATGGATTGGCCGAGAGGTTTGTTCAAACATTCAAGAAGGCTATCAAGGCAATGTGTAATGAAGATATACCCCTACAACACAAGGTGGATAACTTCTTGTTTGCCTACCGGAATGCGACACATGCGGTTACCAACCAAACTCCAGCCATTATGTTCTTCAATCGAAGACTACGATGTCGCTTGGATTTGGTTAAGCCAAACGTCAGAAGAGATGTGGAGAACAGGCAGTTTCAGAATATGAATGAAAGGCCGACCAGGAGTTTTAAGATAGGTCAACCAGTTTTGGCCCAGGACTACCGCACAGAGAAATGGCAGCCAGGAATGATCTGTACACGGCAAGGACCTCTAATGTATACCGTGGACGTTGGAGAGAGCATTGTAAGACGCCATGCTGACCAGATTCTAGAGTCACTGGAAAACGTCAACTCCACACCACGATCTGATACACCTGGCGATGAAACCGAAGTACCAATTGCATCTACCGCAGAATCGGTGATATTGGAAGCAGACGAACCAAACAACGACATTGATCCCGACGCAACCTTGCCAGAAGAACCTGATATCCCAAAGAGGCATTATCCAGACAGAATCAGGAAGCCTCCTCAAAGACTGAACTTATAATTGCTTAACTTCAACCAATGTATCTAGCCACCGTAATTGTAATTGTAATTAGTTATTATTTAGTTGTTAAATGAATGTTAGGTACTGTTTATCTAAAAGGGGAGGAATTGTTGTGTATGTCCCTTTAAGGGAATAACTGGTCTCAGACTGCAGTACCGGCAGTGACCACCCCTGTATAAAAGGCCCTAGCAGGCTTCTGTAGTTTCAGTTTCCAGGTTGTCTCCATTCAATAAAGACTTGTTATAATCAACTCCTGCAGTCCGTGTCTCAATTATACACGGACATAATATCCATCACTCATTCTTCATTCTCAGATATTAGCCAGGATTTCACGCTTCTACACTCCCCTGCTCAATTTTCACACCCAATCACTTTAATGGTCAGAAAATCACAGGCCTGGGAGCATAGAGGTGGAAAATCATCACTAATGTGTTTAGATTTTTTTTACAAGTTCCTGGGATGTGGGCGTCGCTGGCAAGACCAGAATTTATTGCCCATCCCTAATTGCCCTTGAGAAGGTGGCAGTGAGCTGCCTTCTTGAACCGCTGCAGTCCGTGTGGTGAAGGTGCTCCCTCAGTGCTGTTAGGTAGGGAGTTCCAAGATTTTGACCCAGCGACGATGAAGGAACAGCAATATACTTCCAAATCAGGATGGTGTGTGACTTGGAGGGGTACTTGGAGTTGGTGGTGTTCCCATGCATCTACTTGCCCTTCTAGGTGGTAGAGGTCACGGGTTTGGGAGGTGCTGCTGAAGAAGTCTTGACGAGTTGCTGCAGTGCATCTTGTAGATGGTACACACTGCAGCCATGGTACGCCAGTGGTGGAGGGAGTGAATGTTTAAGGTGGTGGATGAGGTGATTTGTATTGATGCACACTCACCCTCACTGCTAAGGAAGATAATTTTACTCCTTCTTACCTCCTTTTCAGTCACTCGCTGTTGCTGCTGGATCTTCAAAATTTTCTTTATATATTTCTGTTGAGCCTTCAGAATTTCTTAACTTCTTCCAGACTTTTGCAACCCTTTACACTATACAGAAAGCTCTAATTGCAATGCAACATAAGATATAGATCTTTGTCTATGTCATCAGTCTTGGAGAACTTCATATCCTGCCAAACGTCTTGAAGATGGCTGCTGTTTTTCTAAGGTAGACGATTGCTTTGCCACATACGTTTCCATCTAATTGTAAATATGTAAAACTATCCACATCTAATTGGAAATTTTAAGTTCTTTATAATCTCAGAATCTCAGTATTCTTGGTGTAAATGGTCTGCTGTTGTGTTTAATAAATAATGGCCTAGAAATTCAGTATAGCCATTTTGGGGCGCTACAGACAGGCGTTCGCTAAATTTAGCGCCCGGTGCAACTTAGCCCCACCTTTGTCGATATTCAGTTGCATCACCCCAAGAGGTTGCTGCTGCGCTAAAGCAGGCGATGTACGACTATCATAAGGCACTAAGCCGGCGTGCCGAGGCGCTAACACTGAGGGCGGGTGCAGCGCAGGTGCGGCGAGTTGCTGATTGAAGGCAGACATGCTGGTGCCGGTCAGCTCTTAAAGGGGGAGGGTCAATTTGTTTGGCTGGCATGCCCTGCACACTGCAGCCCTGAAGCAAGGCCTGACCATTGCTGGTTCATCAGTTCTACGCCCAGGAACATGCAGAAGCCCGCTATTCTTCCAAATCCCATTGCACGCTCTTGCTGCTTGTCCAGGGTCATGGGGAAGGAGATGTACGACAGATGTCTCCTTCTGAAAAGGGCATTGGTCACCTGTCGGATGCAGCAATGTACCGCGAACTGGGAGATGTTGGCAATGTCTCCAGTAGCGGATTGGAAGGAGCTGGTGGCATTAAAGTTGAGAGCCACCATCACCTTCACTGCCACCGACAGAGATGTCCTGCTCCTCAGCTGTGGCTGCAGATCTCTGCGAAGCAGGTGGCAGAATTCAGTGACCACCTCCCTTCTGAATCGCAGCCTCCGAACACACTGCTCCTCAGACATGTTCAGATATGAGAACTACTGGTGGTATACCCTGGGTGGGTAAGGCCTCCTGTGCCGACGCCTGTTGGCCCTTCTCCGTCTGGCCATGACTGGCACTCTCTCACGGCGTCTCTGAGCCCTTTGAATGCAATGGAGAAACCCAACGTTTCCACCCATTGCAGCCCCTATTATATGTGGCGACTCAAGGCTATGGCACTGAAAGTTAAATCCAAGTGCAAAGCTCTGGCCTGAAGCCAGAATTACCTGTGCGAGTGCTGAGTCAAAGCAAAAAGCTCTCTCCCTTTGTCTCTCTCCAAATATCCGTCTCTCACACAGAAGGAAATGGCACAAAATGGCTGCCACTTATAATGCAGGAGGAGTCCCCTTTAAATAGCGGCCCCCGCGCCCCGCAGCGACTGGGAGCCGTTCCCCTCTACCAGTCGCTGGGGGCGCCAGGTGCACAGAAGGGCGGTGCCACTGAAGTTCCGGTTCGGGGCACACCAAGGGCGTTGCACCATGAAATGACGTCAGGATCTGCGCGCGCAGCTGAGCGGGCACTGTGGTTTAGTGCCGCCGCTAAATCTTGAGTGAAGTTCGCGAGAGGCGCAGATCGCGCCACGCCCGGGCGCTAGCCGCTTAGCGCCCCACTTCTCCTCCTCCTAAGGCGCTAGCGGCTGGCGCTAACAACTGAATTTCTAGGCCAATGTGTTTCTTAGTTGCTTCCATGCTCTCACTCAAGAGGCAGAGATTGCATAATTTAAACCCTGCAATTGTACTTTAATCCACAATAAACCATCGGCCTTTATATTGGTATTCTCTTGTGAACAAGATGAGGAAAACGTGTTTCATTAGTGCACCCTACTTTAGTTGGAAAATGTTCTGTAAAGACTCTGTTGACTCTCGCACAGCACTCTGTGCCTTCGAGAATACATTTGCAACAAGTTGTGCAATACTGAAAAATAATTGAAAGCTCTTCTTTTATTTTATGGCCTATTCCTATGTGGTAGAGATGGCAGTCAGATACATTCGGGCCTTCAAGTCAGAGTTGGAAAGTCCAAATTCAAACTCCACAAGACCGAAACACAATCAAAAATGGCACCAGAAACTAGAGAGGCCAGTGTCGGGAGCAGCAGGAGAGCAGCAGGAGAGTGGCGTTACAGTGAGTATTTAAACTCACTTTTGTGGGCTTTTTTCAGAGGCCGGTGTCGGGAGCAGCAGGAGAGCAGCAGGAGAGTGGCGTTACAGTGAGTATTTAAACTCACTTTCGCGGGCTTTTTTCAGAGGCTTACCAATCTCGCAGACTGGCAGCGGCGTTCCAGAGCCATGTCACGATTCAAAAAGAGATGCGGGCAAGAGGAAGCAGCTGATTGGGTGAGTACAGCCAGGTGAGTATTTATACTACTCTACAGTTTGACAGTTAAGGTTAATAGTTTATAAAGTTAGAGGGCTAGATTTTCAGTTGATAGCGCCAGCAGTTAGCGCCTTAAGAGAAGTGATTTTCGGGCGCTATGCGTGTAGCGCCCGTGCGCAGCGCAGTTTGCGCCCCGCCCCAAATTAAGTTGCCCGTTAGCGCCGGCGCAAAGTTTAGCGCCCGCCCGGATGCGCGCGCAGAAAATGACGTCACATCCTCGTGCAACGCCCTTTGTGCGCCCCGATTCCAAACTTCAGTCGGACCGCCCCATTGTGCGGCTGGCGGCCGGAGCGTTTGGAAAAAGGAACGCAACACAACCAGCGCGGGCCCCGGGGGGCGCAAATTAAAGGGGACGTGCTCTCCAGTATAAAGGCCAGCCTTTTCTCAGAAAACACTCTTGTGCAACGCATTTCTGGAGACACAACAAGGAGGATAGCTAACTGGTTTCAAGCAGCAAGAGCCAGGTATTTTTGGACTCAGGCCAGAGCGCTGCAAGTGGCCTTTTGGAAATTTGAGTGTTTGCCAGGATTTGATGGGGGTTGCATGGGGTGCCAACGCGGAGCTGCAGCTCCATGTCCGTAGGGCTCGCAGACGCATTGTGAGAGGGGCAGCCCTGGCTAGAGGCAGAGGGGGCTACAGGCGTCGGCCACGTAGGCCTTACCCAGTCAGGCTATACCGCCAGCAGCGCTCCTACCTAAACATGAGTGCCGCGCGATGTGTTAAAAGGCTCCGATTCCGAAAGGAGGTGATTGCAGAGATCTGCCACCTGCTTCGCCGAGATCTGCGGCCAAAGCTCAGGTACAGGACGTCTCTGTCGGTGGAAGTGAAGGTGACGGTGGCATTGAACTTCTATGCCACCGGCTCCTTCCAATACGCTGCTGGGGACATAGCAAACATCTCCCAGTACGGCGCGCATCGCTGCATCCGCCAGGTGACCGAAGCACTGTTCAGATGGAGAAGCCAATTCATCTCCTTCCCCATGGCCCTGGAGAGCCAGCATCAGCGTGCATTGGGATTTTCCAGACTCGGGGAATTCCCCTTGGTGCAGGGCGCCATTGACTGTACGCATGTGGCTTTGCGGGCCCCTCTGGAGCATGGCGAGCAGTATCGCAACAGGAAGGGCTACCATTCTCTGAATGTGCAGCTGGTCTGTGACCACAAGCAGCGCATCATGGCAGTCAATGCCAGCTTCCCAGGCAGCAGCCACGATGCCTTTATCCTGCGGCAGAGTACTGTGCATGACATGTTCCAGGCACAGCCTCCCCCAAGAGGATGGCTACTCGGGGACAAAGGCTATCCTTTGTGCACCTGGCTCATGACCCCGCTCCGCACGCCCAGGACCACTGCTGAAGAGGCCTACAACGAGAGCCATCAAACCACCCGCAACATCATCGAGCTAACTATTGGGGTCCTCAAGCAATGGTTCCGCTGCCTTGATCGCTCTGGAGGAGCTCTCCAGTATTCGCCGGACCGGGTCTCCCAATTTGTGGTGGTTTGCTGCATGCTACACAACCTGGCTATCCGCAGGACTCAGGCACTGCCACCTGACGTTGGACCAGCACCTCAGGAGGAGGAGCAGGAGGAGCATGAGGAGGAGGAGGAGGAGGAGCAGGAGTACGTTCCCAGGAGGGAGCGACCAGGGCCAAGGGCCGCACGACGCCACCTTATTACACGGTACTTCTAAGCCCCCTGTCAGGGAATGGCCAGGGGCCATGAGGGAAGATGAATGCAGCCGCTCCGCAAGCCCTCAGCCGGCGAAGCCAACAAACACTAAGAAGAACAACCATGGAGACTGCATGAATAAAGATAATTTTTTATTACACAAAAATGAAAAGCCCTTCCCACATGAATCCCCAAAAATAATAAACGGGCCCCACAAAAAGCCCAACAAATGACTCACTCCCACAAACTGGGGAGGAGTCACTCCACCTTTCTTCAAACCGGGCCTCAACGTCGGCCTAACGCAAAAAATAAGCCCTCCAACAACACAACCATGGGCAAAATAAAGATGGCCACCGCCATATAAAAGGAAAGCTGGCCACACCCTCTACTGAGTGGCCTGCGAGGGCGAGACCTTGCCCAGCCTTTTGCCTCCCCTGCCCGGCCTGCTGCTCCTTCGCAAGCTCTGCCCAGTGGCTGCTGCGAGGCTGGGGGAAGGTGCCTGAGGCTCAGATGCCCTTCCGCCAGATGCCGCTGGGGGCCGGCCTACACGGCGTTTGGGCCTCGAGGGGCCGTCTGCTGAGTGGCGCACCTGAGCCTGGCCACCATCAGCTGCAGCCGCTTGCCCTTGACGCCCCAGTGGGGGAATGGCGGCGACGGATGGCGCAATGTGGGCCAGCTGGCGTCTGGGATGCGCTGGCTGGTGCTGTGGCACGGTGGCACTCGGCCGGGCCCGCACTGCAGGATCCGCAACAATCAGACGAGGGGCGGCTTGCTGGGATGGTCCAGCGCGGCGGCTGCCCTGGCGATGCCTGCCTGAGACAGCGCGTGTGGCAGCAGTGAGTGCCCCTGTTGTCCTGGTGTGCGCGCGCATCACATCCGCCAGGGTCTTGACGGCATCAGTCAGCATGCGGCCACTCGCGGCAGTTGCTGCCCCGAACTCGCGCACACTGGTCGCCAGCGACTCGATGGCCTCAGGCATGCGCCCCACCACGCTCATGAGCTCCGTGTGGCGCCGGTCCGAATCCTCGGCCATCTTATCCAGCTTCCGCACCTCCTCCGAGGTGAAGGTGTCCGGACTGGAGTCGCGACTCTCCCGCTGGGGAGGAGGGGGCCGAACTAAGGGACCCTTGCCACGTTGGTGGCGGCGAGTGTGCCGATCAGCAGCACCCCCCTCTGATCCTTGCCCCCTTTGGGGGGAAGGCCGCGGGCCACGCGCACGGCTCCTGGGTGGCTGGACGCCACTGGTCCCAGAAGCTGCATTGCCCTGCGACAGATCGCCCAGGCACTCGTCCAGTGAGGAGGTGTCAAGCATTTCCTCCTCTCCTGCGGGACGTGACTGTTCCCCCGATGGTCCGGCTTGCTCCTCCTCCTCCTCCTGCTCGGAGGTGCTGTCACTGGCAGCTTCAGGGTCCTGGTTGTCACCAGCTGAAAGCAGGAATGCACAAGAGTAGCTTCAGAGTGAGGAGACGGCGTCAGCGAGGGAGTTAGGACTGGTGGCATTCAGCGCATTGGTGGGACAGTGGCAAAGGAGGTAGCTCGGATGGGCCAGTGCGACGCGAGAGGTCCAAAAGGCGAGGTCCTTACCATTGCCGGGCAGTGGGGGGTCGGATACTCCGCACGCTGTGGGGACGATCACACGGGCTCCCATGAGCACACACACGCGCTCCTCCAGCCGAGTGAGCTTCTGCAGCTTGGCGCGGCCACCCCTGGCACGGGCCTGGTGATTAAAGGCTACTTTAGCCTGCAAGAGAAAGGACGGGCTGTAAGTGCGCAGTGTAGCCCTGATGTAGTGTGCACTGCCTCCCATGGTGGAATAGCTTGGCCAGAGTGAAGCCCTGATGTAGTGTGCACTGCCTCCCACGGTGGAATAGCTTGGCCAGAGTGAAGCCCTGATGTAGTGTGCACTGCCTCCCATGGTGGAATAGCTTGGCCAGAGTGAAGCCCTGATGTAGTGTGCACTGCCTCCCATGGTGGAATAGCTTGGCCAGAGTGAAGCCCTGATGTAGTGTGCACAGCCTCCCATGGTGGAATAGCTTGGCCAGAGTGAAGCCCTGATGTAGTGTGCACAGCCTCCCATGGTGGAATAGCTTGGCCAAAGTGTAGAGTGCCGAATGGCCATTTGATGCTCATGACTGTCCCAATGCTGCTGGCTGAGGGCTGGCCAATAGGACTTTCAGCTCCCTTTGCCCATCATGTCAGGTGTACATGCAAGAATGAGGAGGAGACTGGAAAGGCTACTCACCTTGACAATCCTGGTCAGGTCGTTGTATTTTTTACGACATTGTTTGTGGGTCCTGGGGGCATCGCCGGTGAACGTCACCCTCTGGGCGATCTGCTTCCAGGCTTTGGTGTAGTCGTGGTGGGTTGGATTCCTCCCACTCTCTGGGAACAAGATCTTGCGCCTCACCTCCAGAGCTGTGACCATTATGTCCAGATCACCCTCTGAGAAGCGCAGGGCACGCTGACGGGCCTTCTCTGGCGTTGCCATGACTCCCTGGGGCTGAGCAGCAGTGTTGAGGCCTCTTTGCAAGGCTGCAGTGTGCAGGGCGTGGCAGCAGACCAATTCGTCCCTTCCCCCTTTAAGAGCTGGTCGTCGCCACGGGGTCTGCTGTCAGTCCAATAATGACCGCACCCGCGCTGCGCCCCGCCTGGGCGCTATCCCTCTGGACCGCCGGCTTAGCGCCTAAAGATAGTAGTGGAACGCCTCTTTTAGCGCTCCACCAACCTCTTAGGGCGAAGCCACTGAATTCCCGGCAACGGGGCGCTACTTTGGGGCGGGCGCTAACTTCGGGCGGGCGCTAAGGTTAGCGCCCCAAAACTGCCTATACTGAAAATCTAGCCCACAGACTGCAGGAGTTGATTATAACAATTCTTTACTGAATGGAGACAACCTGGAAACTGAAACTACAGAAGCCTGCTGGGTCCTTTTATGCAGGGGTGGTCACTGCCGGTACTGCAGTCTGAGACCAGTTATTCCCTTAAAAGTACATACACAACAATGGATATGACAACAACAACGTACATGTATATAACGCCTTTAATGTAGTAAAACGTCCCAAGGTACTTCACAGCAGCGTTATCAAATAAAATTTGACACCGAGCCACATAAGGAGATATTAGGGCAAATAACCAAAAACTTGGTCAAAGAGGTAGATTTTAAGGAGTGTCTTAAAGGAGGAAAGAGATGTAGAGAGGCGGAGAGGTTTAGGGAGCCAATTCAAGACCTATATCAACCTAAACAACCTGGTTGAATGAGAGATACATGGCACAGAAAACTCTTGAGAGATAAACCATCATCATCTAATACAGATGAAATGCCAAGAAGAACCTTGCATAATAATTCGACAGCAAATAATTATTTCAGACAGCAGCTGTTGGTAATGATTCTGCTATTGCCATTTACACCTCCTCTAGACCCATCTTTTGTTTCTTTACTAGCCCCATTACCACCCCTTCTGTCTTGCATCATCATCCCTTTTGTCATTTAATCTCTCCTGCCTTCCACCCAATAACAGACCTTCCCTTTTGTTCTTTCCTCCCCTCCCCACTTTCCCTGCCTCTTGTAGGAAATAATAGCGGGGATGTCTCTGGCCAGTCAGAAGCCTCTGAGCTGCTCCAGGGACCCCCGTGCGGTTTTGAAGCGCTCCCCTATTCCTTGTTCTGACCGCCGGACTTATTCGGTAGTGATGTAGACAGAAAACGTGACTCGTGGTTGGGTGCAAAACAGACCAGTATTTATTGAAACAAATAGAAAGAAACAACTTTAAATTAATCGATACAGCACACCTATGCCTGGTACAGCACTTTTGCTTAACACAGTTCACTTATCGTTTCGTGCAGCACTGTCTTTGCTTAAAAGAACACTGTTGCTTAAATGCAGCACTTTACTTCTTAGTACAGCACTGTTACTTAGATACAGCACTTTTTAAATACAGCTACTTAGTGTCCACTGAAGCACCTTTTCTGCTTAGTGCAACACCCTTTTAATAGCACTTTGAATACAGAACTCTTAGGGGGAAAAATTGGGTGAGTAGCGCCACCTGTTAGCGCCTAAAGAGGCAGTCAGTGGCTGTAGCGCCACTGGCTGTGCCTCCCGCGATATTCAGCAGGGGCGCTAATGGTGGCATTAGCCTTTTGCGCTGCACCGCCACCAATGACGTCATCGGTGTGCGCAGCGCCCCATTCGCGCCCCGATCGCGATATTTGGTAGCGAACGCCACTGTAGCGCCGTTCGCTACCCACGCCCGGTTCACGGGGCCTTGCTGCACCAGCAGAGGCGCAAGTTAAGGTGGAGGTGTGGGGCGGCCGCTTTTTCGGCGGCCGCCTGCCAGCACCTCCATCCCCGGCCTCCTGGTCCCCCCCCCACGGCATTGCCGGCTGTTTCCCGAGAGCCCGTCACTTCTCCTTGGTGCCGGGCTCTTTTGCCGGCACTCGCGATCGGGGCTCATGCTGTTGCAGGCCCCTCCCCCTTAACAGTGGGAGGAAGGCCTGCAGTACAGCAGCGTGCCATGCCGCAGCGTGTGGCGCTGCGGCACGTAGCGCTGCGAAATTCGCTTTCAGTGCCCTAAGAGGGACGCGGAGCACCTCGAGCCGTGCCCCATCTCCCTCTAGGGGCACTTCAACTGAATTTGCGGCGATCGCTAATGCGGCGATCGTGGCGCAAATACCAGCGCCCAGGCGAACTTTGCGCCGCTTGGGCACCTCAGGCCAATTTCTAGGCCTTATTGTTCACTACAGCACTTCTCTGCTAGTGCAACACTGTTACTTAAATAGCACTCTTGATACAGATCTCTTAGTGTTCACTACAGCACATTTCTGCTAGTGCAACACTGTTACTTAAATAAGGGAGGAGAAAAACGGAAAAAACGAGGGAAAATTTGACTAAAATTACAGTTCTAACAAAATTCCCCTTAATTCCCACCCCTTAATACCTATTCTAAGTTGCCTTGTAATGGGCCAGAAAAGGTATGCTCACCAATGAAAATGCCTGCTCCGTGCCCTTGCGGTTTTAGATTCTTCACCACCCTGAAGATGGAGACACCCCAGTGTTTAAAAATAACTGCTGGTGTTCCACTCCCTTGGGCGGGCTCCTGAGTTGTGGAGGGCACGGAGGCGAGGCTGCAGAGAGAGAGATCACTTCCTGAGAAGCTATCTTATACCCCATTTAGGGCCAAAACCTTCCCGCCCAAATCCGGGTGCATCTGGGCTAAACAAAAGTGATCCGATGTCCCCATTAACTGAGATGGGTTTTGGATGAATTACCCATTTATCATGATGGGTTTGTAAATGTATTCCCATTCATCGTATTGGGTTTGAATAGAGCTGTCTTGGTTTGAAAAAAAGCATGTCTTTCCTTAATTGCTGAGTAAACAGCCTTGGAAGTTAGTGTAAACAAAAGTCATTGTCCTGTGGTCAAACTGAAACCGCAGTCTCAAGTGGTTAATCCTTTGTGTAAACATTGTAGCAGTTTCTGTAAACAAACATCGATTGTCTCTGCAGGGAGGGAAACTCCCTGAACTGCCTTTGATTGGCAGTTTAGTCAGCCATCTTTGATCTTCCCTTTTTATATGCATACAGCCTGTGTCTTGCCACGAGGTCGGGCAGCCATCTTTGATTACCCCTTTTTCACAGACACAACAGGCTGCCTTTTCAAGTCCTTATTGTCTTCTGCCACGAGGTCTGATGGCCATCTTGATCCCTGGATTTTTAAAGGTATATTACCCAGGTATTCTTTAATCAAAAAAATCAATCTTCGGAACTGTAGGAAATCTCAAAGTTATTGCGAAATCCTTACACTCTGTACTTGCTTAAGACCTGTTACATGCCTAGCATTTTCCAGTTCTGATGAAGGGTCATCGACCTGAAACGTTAACTCTGTTTCTCTCTCCACAGATGCTGCCTGACCTGCTGAGTATTTCCAGCATTTTCTGTTTTTATTTCAGATTTCCAGCATCCACAGTATTTTGCTTGTGGTCATTTTCATTGCTGCCTTACAGATCTGGGGTCCATGAAGAATTGAATTTAAAAGTTCTTCAACCTGACATTTATCATACCTTAATTTCTGTGGCAATGTATATTCTTAGAATTAGAGTGATTTTGCTGTGAATTTGGGGATTGGTCTACATGGAACAGGAGTGAGACTGATGCTGTTGGAACTCATGAATAACCATTGATGCCTGTCAAAGCAGGGAGATGTTCACCCTCCTCTGACTGACATAGATTTTGTGCTGCTGCCTCCAGTAACTTAAAAAAAAGGCACTCCCAATCGGCCGATGTAACTTTGGCAGAAACCCTGGATAGACTCCATTGACAGACTTTCTGCAAAGGTTACAGCAGGCAATCGGAAGAACACCCAAGGAAATTTTCATTGAGAAATTATAACAAACAACATTACTCTAAAAAAAAACTGGAATTGTTTCACCACTTGAAATATACTGTATGCATCGTCGCAACCAAAAATCAAGTCATAGGTAAATGCATTTTATAGGCAAGAAGTAGCACTCAGCAACATGCTGACCATCAATAAGTTATGGCAATAACTTAAAACAACATAATGTACAAGTTGCAGATCATAAGTGGCAACCAGGACCCTACGGAATACAGGATGTGGATTGGAATTGTAATTTTATATCTATTATTCCCTATGATTCAGCCTAAATGACCCATACAGTGCCTTTACGCAGCAAACATTTAACAACAGTGCTATAGCAGACTACTTCATGGAGGCTTTTTTTTAAATTCCATTCACAAAGATGGCTTCAAACTTCAGTCAAAAATTATACATAGAATTTACAGCACAGAAACAGGCCATTTGGCCCAGCTAGTCTATGTTCCACATGAGCCTGCTCCCAGCCGACTTCATCTAACCTCACCAGCATATCCTTCTATTCCTTTCTCCTTTATGTACTTACCTAGCTTCCCTTTAAATGCATCTATGCTATTTGCCTTAATTCCTCCTTGTGGTAGCAAGTTCCACATTCTAACCACTCTCTGGGTAAAGAAGTTGCCTTACTTATGGAAATATATATCCTGTTATATTAATCTCTGTGGAACATTCCCTCTATATTTTCTAGCTTTTACAAGCTTTGTTATTGAGGCTGCTTCAGGTCAGATAAATAAAAAGGGTGGAGCCATTCTTCATGTCTCTTTTATTGTACTTTATGCCTTTTAAGATTAAAAATGATGAAACAATATTTCAAACTGGGAGAAAATATGTCATGCTATTTTGGTAGAGTATGTTGCAGTTTTTTTTTGTAACTTACCTCTTGTTAACCAAGCACAACTGAAAAAAAATGTGCATACAGCTACCCCTAGTGATTATTTAAGAGAAAGCAAATTTTAAGGCCTTCAAATAACATTTTTAAAAATAAAAGCAGGAAGTTAAAAGCTTTGTACTGAACAATAAGTGTTGAGCTTAACCACTTGAACCTTGTTTTTCCTATTATGTAGTCATTGTGCAATCTTCGCAGCAATATAATTGGTATTGCGTTATTCACGCAATGATGCAAATCATGCCATTAACATCGAAGACAAAATAAATGCACAAAATGGCAGAAGTTTAACAACAGAAAAGAAAGTCCTTCCTTTCCTGGAATATGATTTCTTGATAAACCAAAAAAAAATGTTGATAAGAGTGGAAAAAATCTCCCCAGGCAATATACTTGGCTGGAAATCTATGGTAATATGAGCTATAGCAGCACACAGTGAGCAAGATGTACAGAGGATACAGTAATTTAGGTGCTTATAGTACATGCAATCCAGAGGTCATGAGTTCAAATCCCACCATGGCAAGTTGTGAAACTGAATCCAATAAATCTCGTAATTTATGTGCTGGAAAAATGATCAAAGCAACAGATTGGCATAAAAACACATTTTTCTGCTATTTAGCACCAAATATAGTTTGGCCTAATGCTAAAAGCTTGAAGGTTGTAGCCCTATTATCACAAGAAAGCCTTCGAGTTGAGTCAAACCATTTAAGATGAATACTACTTTCCACAAGGATGTTGGGAAATTGTATTCCTCAGGCAGAGATGGTAACACTTTAGTTTATTTCCCTTGGTCTGCTTTTCTCAGCACCCTCAGGTGAACAGCCAGTGGTACCACAAGGAATACCCTTCCCCATGTAGTGACACTTTCGCCACCTGGTTAAGAAAAAAATCCAGTGAGTTTTACCCTGGCTGATTTAATAAGGTAAGTGGCCCCGGTGATTGCTTTCACCCCCTGCATCCTTACAAGAAACTCATTTATCACACATTATAATGTATGAAAGCAGCTAAAACTTGTTTTGCATGTAGTGTTATTTTAGAATTATAACAAATAGATTTCAAGTCATCTGTTTTTAGAGTACATGGAAATCATGAATCATAATAATGAATATCTGTGTATTTTGTTATGAGCTAAACAGAGACAATAATTAGAAATGTTCTCTCTCTCTGGCAGTAAAAGTTGAAACTGGTAGTTATCTTAATGGAATCTGTTGATTCACAGGTTTTATTTGTTCTACAGATATCAGTGTTCCAAAAACAGACGGACAATGAGACCTTTGAAGACTCTGATAATGAACACATATTAACTAATACTGCAGAGATCTGTCAGTCCTTTACTTTCTGTCTCTAACCTGCCGGAAGCTAATGATGTTCTTACAGAGCACAGAAACAGCAGGCTTTGTTGGGTGTCTGAACAAGATGCTGTCTGTTAATAGAAGAAGCTTCCTGTTGCCATCTGTAAAATCATATTACGTTGCTTAGACAATAATTGTTCAAAAAATAAAAACATAATATGCCTCTGTTCAATGTAATAATGAATACAATTATTCTTGATTAGCTGCAAATAGATTTTTAAAAATCATACAAAAAAACCACTGGAGGAATTCAACATCAATGCGCAGGAAAAGAAAGAATCAAATTTGACTTCTAATAGTTGGAAGTCAAATATGATTTCAGTATTTTTCTCTGATTTCAGTAATGGTTTGCTTGAACCTATACCCTCTGTGCCTGAACAAAGGTGGTATTAAATGGGGATCTAGAACCATGTTTTCAGCTCAGTCCACATGTGTTTAGTATGCATCAAGACCCTTGTCTACCCAATATATAGCTCACCTGCTCACAACTAATGTATAGCACTAGTGCTTTGTGTTGATGGATTGAAAAAATGCATCTCAGCCAAAGAAGTAGAACTCATAGATTGGAAGAAATCCAGACACTGGTTCCAAGTCCTCTCAAATGCACACATAAAATTTCCAGAGTTATGTAGATAGGCTAAATCACAGTCATCATGGAGGGTTTGACAGATGGTCAGAAGTAATTATTACATGTCTGGTTTTATCTGTCATCTCATGACATAAGTTAATGTTGTTCAGCTTTTTTGCTGATATCTATAAACCAGTACATTTACAGACCCATAATAGAATCATTGGGGTGTTCCACATAAAAAGCAGTATACAGTTTCTGGCACTACCTCTAACCCATATAATGAATTACCTTAATTACTAGAAGACATATTTCATTAGGTTATGCAGTAAGGTAACTTTGTTCCTATGACTCCGTCAAGTTCTGCCAGAGAATTCTAAATGACTCAGAGGTGCTTTACTGATGAGGGAATTCAAGCCAATGTATAACACTGAATGAACTGCTACTATTTTAACTTGTCCCAGGTTCACAGCATTGTAAGCATGCTAGAAAGTAGAACCTGAATCTTTGTATATTCGGGTAAACTGACCAACCAGTGCACTCCCAGTTGTAAGATTCGCAAAATTGAATATTGTATTATAAGGGTTGAATGGCAGAAGAGGCCATGATTTTAAAGACTGTTTTAAAAGAAGCCCAGAAAAAGGGGCATTCAAAATGGCTGCCAGACCCCGTGATCAACTTATTGGGACATTTTAAAATGGTTCCTGCAGTCCTCAGACAGCTTTGTGGATTCAACCCACAGTAAGTTCTGGAAGCAGTTTCTGAGAAAACGAAACCAGACATGAACACATAGATTGGATGCAGATCCAACCAGATCGGCCTGTAGGTAAAGGCCATCTAAATGTTTACCCAGACAAAGGAAAACAGCTACACATTCATGAGAAGAGCATCAAGGACCCGTTAAGGACATCAACAGGACATTAAAAACAATGAAGGTCATTCCAGACCAGAGATGGCCCTTTACCGGCCATCCCGAATGTACTTTAAATATAATAACTACCCTGTTGTGCAACCAGCCCGCCAAAATTAAAACAAAAGACTAACCTGATTTAGCGGGAGATAAGGTCTCGATTGAGAAGTATAACTGGGAGACACCCGGGGTAGAGGGGGAGAGAGAAAGAAGACACGTAGCTTCTTGAACTTGACAGAGAGGTGCTGCTTTGAAGAGATCAGCGTGGCTCCATCATTGGAGAGGAAGAAGAAGAAAACAAGGCAGCCATCAAGTATGAGTCTGGATCCTGGCCCGGGGTAATCGTCGGGAGGTCATCGACCAACCCCGGACCGTTGAAGAGACAATAAAAACCTACAGAAGAAACCTTCTAAAATGGGGGCCAGCCCGAAGCTCCTCTAACTGGGGTCGAGCCGACGATCCCCGACCCCGCCGACATCCAGGCCAGCTGGCGTCCAGCCGTCCCCGACCTCCACCTCAGGAGAGAGGTGTGGTGCAGCTCGCTGGGGCTCCACGAACCACGTGGAGACAGGACGCCTGAAAGGATCAAAACGCAAGACTTCAAAACTCTATACATTTCCAATTGGGCTGGTGAGCATGTTTCTGGCCCTTCACAATCAGATCTAGATAGGATTAAGGGGGTGGGCATTTTGGGTATAATTAACATGAGTTGTTGTCCCTCGCTGTTCCGTGTGTTTTCCCATTTCTTGATGACTCTTGTAAAGTATAAAATGCCTGTATCCATTGTAGCTAGTACTGTATTGTTGTGATTTGTTTTCTCCTCCCATGTACCCTCTTATTTGCTTGCATTTGATTTGTTGTTCCTTATGCAATAAAATATCATTACATTTTCATTAAACCTGGTCTATAAGAGTATTCTCTACATTGTAGTTCCTGCACCGAGTGTCTAGAATCTAAGGGGCGAGTGGGTCGAACCATTCAAGGTTTTACTGTGCAAAAGTGAGAGAGCGAGAGAGGCCTCTGAGAGAGAGAAACCTCTGCGATCTGCGAATCTCTAGAGAGAGAAAACCCCTTACAGAAAATGGCGACCGCGGCAGGACACTGGCAGCAGGATTGCAATGGTTTAGACCCAGGTTTGAATGGGTGAAATGTTATGGATGAGAGGATAGCGGATTATGTCTTTGACAAGGTAAATCTCACTAAGCAGTGGATTTCCGATCTCTTACCGGACGGACGTCCGGTGGATGCAGCCATCAGGTGGACAGAGAGCAAAGAGCATAAAAAGTCAGTGGAGAAGGCAGTGTGGCTGATGTGTTACAAGAAACAAGTCCAGATTCTGGACAGAGTCGTTGCAGCACAGGCAGCCAGGATCGCAACCCAGGCAGCAGAGATAGAGGAAAAGGCCATGGGTGGGGAAAAACTTATCACAGCGCTTCACGCGCTGAATCAGGAATGCCAAGTGGTAGCCAGCCAACATCAGGCTAGAATAGAGTATCTGGAATGCCAGGTTACTGAGGCAAAGATTCAGGAAGCGAGATCACGGGAGAAAAACACTCGCCTCGCACAACAGCTAAGAGCGCAGGAGGAGAGAGTAGTGGAGGTGAAGGCAGCTTACAAGCCTCTGAGAGGGAGAAACCTCTGTGATCTGCGAATCTCTAGAGAGAGAAAACCCCTTACACAGTTGGAGTTGGAGTTAGGGTTACAACACTGTACCACTGATTTTCAGGTCATGCTCCCTTAGAGTATGGCTCCCTGCTGGATATTCAGGATTGGTGAGTTTCAGGATTGTAACTCCTATGTTCTCTGAGAATGCTGAGGATGCTGGTGAAAAGCATAACCTGGTCTTACTCCCTTCTGAAACACTAGAGTCGAATTTCTGATCAGTGAAGTGGGTATAACTGAACAGAAAAAAGCTGAAATCCATTACACCAGATATATTCAGCACACCACATGCATTCTGAATGTGAGTTTAATATAGAAAGGGGCTTCATTATAATATGTTGATGAAGTCCTGATGATGTCATCAAGACATCGATGCAAATATTGGTGTTCCGGCCACATATCATTGATTCCTGTTCCTGCTCATTTATAATGGTCTCCAGGGTTACATATCACAGCACTGTATGTGGAAGTAGATTTAAGGAGCATTACCTGAAGATTGGGAAGAGCATTTTCAGGCCATTTCTGAAGTTTTTTCTTGATTATTGTTTTGTTTTATAGCTGTAGTCACTTAAGTGGTCAGGAACCTTTGCGGTAGTTGTGACATCACAAATTGTTTTTTGCTTTGCAGACAACTGTAGCACAATAGGTTTCCCCAACGGGATCCACCTATAGTGGGCTGTTTTGAGAAAGAAGTGGAGGACCAATGGAGGGATGACAGGCATGTCAGTCTACACTAGAGGCATTCTGTACCCACCCACTGGTACCATCACACTCATATCTACAGTGAGACGCACCTACCTTACTTTGTCAGATCAGTGAGAGCTTTGTCCAGTCTCCAAGGGAGATCGTGATAGCAGCCATGATTGCATAAATAAAATGCGAAGCCCTGATTAAACTTAATGCTATGGGGATCATTGAAACCCCTGAAGTCATAGTATTTCATGCTTTATGTGACACTAAGTGAAAACAGGCATGACTGAGAGATCAACAACCAGCAGAACCTAATTGTCCATGATGCAACCAATCATAACTGAAGCCCATGGCATACATGCCTAGCAACGACCACGGGGAAATGTCGCCACAAGCTGTGTCAGCAGGGAGCCAAATTCAGGGCTGTGCAGTCTGATGAAAGGACACCTGGTGCTGACATGTACCATAGGACTGGCACTGCCAGTGGCAGTAAGTGTCAGCTGCACCCTCAAATCTGCCTCCACCTCCTTCCAACTATGCTACAATGCTGTCTTCTGGGAAGGATGCCCTGGAGTTGCAAACAAAACCAACCTCATCGGAACTACTTCATACAGCACTATCAAACAGTGGGTTGGGTACTGAGCCGCTCTATCACTTGCCTGCAGACTTAATTTCATGCATTTACATTTGGCTCCTGTTCACTTCATTTTGCTGGTCACTTCTTTCCTTCGCTTCCTTCAGCCTTGGCAAAGACAGCCAACAAGCTGAAATGCATTTAGAGCCTTTCCAAAGGCTCTGAAATATTTTGCTTGATGTGACCGGCTACCTTTAAGTGGCTGCATCCCTAATGTCCAATTTCTATTAGATTACTGCCCTGCACGAGAACAAAGCTTAAAGTAGAGCCATAAATAATGATGCAAATGAGGTTGCCACAGAAAGTACTTTGTATTGAGCTCACTTTGTTTCTACCTGGATTTTCCATAATTCCTACCCGTTCTGGACTGAACTTCACCCACCCAGACAATCAACCTAGTGTCCATCTCAGAAGCAAGACAATTAGTGCAGGTCCAAAAAACTCCTCTCAGAAACAGGCCCCTTTGCTCTCTTCTCCTAAGTTGAGGTAAGAACATACTGCAGATGCCTGTGTTGTTTCTATTGATTGAAGTGTGTGTTGACATGGTCTTTTAAACTGCGCTAATGTTATTAAAGATATAGCTTGGAGTTTCTGCTTTGGGCGCAATTGGCGATCTGGGCAGAAATTGGCCCAAATTTGCACTAGTTTTGAGAAGCATTTCCCCCCCCCAAAGTTTCCGCGCAAACTCATTTGCTGAACGTAAAATCTCCCATGAACCAGCACAATTGGGCAGCATTTTAGAACATAATTTAAAAATACATACTTTTGCTTTAAAAAAATATTCCTTGTTATATTTAAGAGTGGTAACCTGGTGCAGTTTTATTAATACAGCTGAAAATGGGTTTATCACAAAAAATAAGCATTTTTAATCAGAGTGACTAGTCCACCACCTCTGAGCAACCCAATTTTAAATAATTGAAAATGACTTTAAAAAACTGTAAAGAACCATTTGCTAGTTATTTCGGTGTACAGTAGTCAGTTTCTTGGTAAATTAAAAAGAAAATTATATTCCAAAGCTTTTGAAAGATGCCTATTACTGTCCTTGCGCCTAAAAGCAAGCCTCCTCGAAGGCCCGCAAATGGGCATAATTAGCGGAAAATCACAATGGTGGTGTTGTGTTTTGAGCTTTGCTTCAATTAAGTTTGTCCCAGTTCCCGGGTGTTACCTGAAGGGGGTGCTGGGGGGCTCGGTTTTACTTTGTCTTTCACTTTCAGTTTCGGGTTCTGCCATGCAGACAATGTGCTGTAATGTTCACCCATTTACTCAGTAAATAGTAAAAGGTACATTCCATCTCCTCTATTCATTACTGTTCAGTCAAGATGCAATACTGGCGACGAGGCGGCTGTTGTACTCTCTAGAAGGACGGAGATAGACATGCGAACCTACAGCCGTGATATTGGAAATTGCGACGAGCGGGCCACTCAGCTAGCAACATCAACGGCATTTTGATAGTTGGCTAGCTGCGATATAGACGGCGGACAGAGTATTGTGCGGGCCAGGCAACTACCGTGAGTGTAGCTACCATAACTCTGGTCGGAGGAGAAAAAGAATTTAAAAAAAAAGAAAAAAGTCAGTGGATCTTAAAGGGACAGTGCACATTTAAACTATGACGACCTTGGGACGTATTGAAGAGTTCTTTGGGGATAAGGACAGTTCATGGGAGGAATACGCAGAAAGACTGGGGTGTTTCTTTGAGGCCAATAATATTGACAAAGAAGAGAAGAAGCGCTCAGTGTTGCTAAGTGTATGCGGAGCTGCTACTTACTCCGTCCTGCATTCATTGATGGCTCCTCGTAAACCTAGTGAGGTGGATTATGCTGATTTGATTGAGAAGCTGCAGAAACATTTTAACCCAAAACCCTCAGAGATTGTGCAGCGTTTCCATTTTCACAATTGTAAACAACAGCCTGGACAATCTATTTCAAGTTACATTGCTGAGTTGAGGAAACGCTCATTACATTGTAATTTTGGTGACCATTTAGACAATATGCTCCGTGATCGGATTGTGTGTGGAGTGCTGGACTCGGCATTGCAGAGACAGCTGTTAGCGGAGAAAGCCCTGACGTTCCGACTGGCCGAGGAGAAGGCTTTAGCAGCAGAGGCTGCATCGATGAACACACGTATGCTCCGTACAGAGGCAGCACCATCTCAGGCTGCCGAGGAGGTGCACAAGACCACACACGCAGCTGCTGCTGCAAGAGACATGGAGGCAACTAAAGAGACAGGAAGAAAATGTTTCCGCTGTGGGGCTCTCCATGGTTCCACTACATGCAAATTTGTGTCAGTGGCATGTCATTTCTGTAAGAAAAGAGGACACATAGCTCATGTCTGCATGAAGAAAGCTCAGGCTGCTGCAGCAGAGCCAACACAAGCATCGCAGACACACACCCTGACACTGGAGGACAACGATGAGTACACAGTGTATACCACGGAAGCTGAGCAGCTACCCCACGGACGGTGGGGATACATGGCAAATGTGATCATGAATGGGGCACCACTCTGCATGGAGGTGGATTCAGGCTCAGCGTGTTCGTTGATAAGTGAAGACACTTACAATAGGCTGTGGCCAAGTGAACCCCCGGCGATGGCTCAGGTCAGTGGCGTGCTACGGCAGTGGTCCCAAGCTCAACTCCAGGTGCTGGGTACAATTCATGTGGAAGTTAAGTATCAGGCAGTCAAGGACACACTTCCAGTTTATGTGGTGGCAGGGCAGGGCACAAGCCTGCTGGGCAGAGATTGGTTTGAGCCCCTCGGTATTGAAGTGACAGGAGTACACACGGTACAGCGACAGCCCATAATGCCTATGTTGGAGAACTATGAAGAGGTTTTTGGTGAGTTCGGGGCCTGTCGGGGACCACCAGTCTCAATCAAAGTGGACCCAGGGGTAGCGCCTAAGTTCTTCAAGGCGCGACCAGTTCCTTTTGCGTTGCGCAAGAAGGTGGATGAGGCCCTGGATAAGCTGGTGAACCAAGGGGTTCTCTTGCCAGTGAAGAACTCCCGTTGGGCCACCCCTATAGTGCCCATTGCAAAGAAGGATGGGGGCCTGCGAATCTGGAGATTACAGATGTACGGTTAATACTGCTGTGTTACCAGATGTGTATCCCTTACCAACAGTTACAGAGTTGTTTTCAACACTGGCTGGAGGCACTCTGTTCACCAAGCTGGATCTCAAGCAAGCCAGCAACTGGTCCTGGATGAAGAGTCAGCCGAGCAGTTGACAATCAACACCCACAGAGGACTTTTCCGAGCCACAAGGCTGCAGTTTGGGGTGTCTACGGCTGTGGCAATCTTTCAGAGGTTCATGGACACCCTGTTGGCTGGTGTTCCGGGAGTTCAGCCTTACTTGGATGACATACTGATTACAGGCAAGACACAGGAAGCCCATGATGAGCGGCTGCAGGAAGTACTACGCCGGCTGGCTGAGGTAGGACTACGCCTTCAGAAGGAGAAGTGCGTGTTCGCTGCCAATGGGGTGGAGTTCTTGGGAGTCTGAGTGGACAAAGACGGTGTGCATCCGACTACGGAGAAGGTGGAGGCTATCAGGAGCGCTCCCACCCCCAAGAACAAGACCGAACTGCAGGCATTCCTTGGACTTTTAAACTTCTACAGTTGTTTTCTCAAGGGCAAAGCCACAATCTTAGAGTCACTACACAGGCTGTTAGACCAAGCAACAGTGTGGAACTGGACCTCAGCTCATGAAACAGCCTACAGACAGGCAAAGGAACTGCTACAAGCAGATAAGGTTCTGGCACACTATGATGAAAGCAAGCCATTGGTGTTGGTGTGTGATGCCTCACCATACGGGCTGGGAGCTCTGTTGGGTCACATAGAGCCAGATGGCCGGGAAGCGCCTATCAGTTTTGCCTCAAGAACACTCTCAACAACAGAACATAATTACGCCCAGATTGACAAGGAGGCCCTAGCCATCATATTTGGGGTAAAGAAGTTGAGCCAGTACCTGTTAGGGAGACAGTTCGTCATCTACACAGACAACAAGCCACTCTTGGGGCTCCTGCATCACTCCAAGCCCATGCCCCAGATCATATCACCGCGTATGCTTCGGTGGAGTCTGATGTCGGGGGCCTACAGTTGTGAACTTTGCTACAGGCCTGGGAAGATGCTGGCTAATGTTGATGCTCTGAGTCGCTTGCCTTTGAATCGGCCGATGGCTGAGACGCCACCACCCCTGGAGGTGCTGCTACTGGAGGAGGTTCTGGAGGCCCCACTCCATGCCCAGCGGACTGGCAGCCTCACACAGAAAGATCCAGTCTTATCACGGGTGCTACGCTGGCTGCTGCATGGCTGGCCCTCCGAGGTCCAGGAGGAGCATTTCAAGCCCTTCGTTCAGAGGCGCCATGAAATGTCTGCACACAAGAACTGCGTGCTCTGGGGAAGCCGTGTGGTGGTTCCTGCCATCGCAAGAGAGGAGGTGCTGAAAATGCTGCATGACTCACACCCTGGGATTGTGCACATGAAGGCGTTGGCGAGAAGCTACGTCTGGTGGCCGGGGTTGGACCGAGACATGGAGGAGGTGGTAAAGAGCTGTGAGACATGTCAGCTGACTCACCATAGCCCATCCAAGGCTCCCCTTCACCCCTGGGAGTGGACCACTCGTAAATGGTCAAGACTCCACATTGACTTTGCAGGGCCATTTCAGGGGAAGGTCTTTTTGATAGTGGTGGATTCTCATTTGAAATGGCTGGAGGTGGCTATCATGAGCTCCATGACATCCAGTGCAGTGATCAACGCATTGCATTTGCTGTTTGCCACACATGGGGTCCCCGACGTGCTGGTTTCGGACAATGGAGCAGCCTTCACGTCAGCGGAGTTCAAGGCTTTTGCAGACAGAAACTGGATCCGCCACGTGACCACAGCGCCCTATCACCCCTCCTCTAACGGGCAGGCAGAGAGGATGGTGCAAACCACAAAAGAGGCACTGGTGAGGATATCGGTGGGGGACTGGCAAACCAGATTGGCCAGGTTCCTGTTATCACAGCATACCACACAAAACTCAGCAACGGGGAAGAGTCCTGCCGAGATGCTGATGGGTCGCCGGCTGGCGACTGCACTGGACCGGCTACACCCGGACTACAGGGATGAGATGCACACAAAGCAAGAGGAGCTGGCTAAGAAGCACCAGGGCACCGCCAGGCAGTTCGAGCCGTCAGAGACTGTGTTTGCCCGTTGCTATGCAGGAGGAGACAAATGGATGCCTGCCGTGGTGGAGCAGGCCACGGGTCCCCTGTCGTACAGCGTCCGTCCACCTGATGGCCAGCTACACAGACGCTACGTAGACCAGCTATGGGGTCATACTCCGGTGAGAGTAACAGAGACGTCACAGGCTAGGCCATTGTCTCCGCCACCTCTGCCAGGCAGTGACGGCCTACTTCCTGCAACAACGACGGAAGCCACATCGACAGAAGGTGTCACGGAGTCATCAGCCACGGAGGAAGGTTTTCCTGCGGCTAGCAGTGGCACCCCGACTATGCCTGTCCAGCGGCGCTCAAGTCGGGTTCGATTCCGCCCCAGACGCCTGGAGGACTAAGGGGTTTTATCTGGGGGAAAGGAGTGTTGTGTTTTGAGTTTTGCTTCAATTAAGTTTGTCCCAGTTCCCAGGTGTTACCTGAAGTGGGTGCTGGGGGGCTCGGTTTTACTTTGTCTTTCACTTTCAGTTTCGGGTTCTGCCATGCAGGCAATGTGCTATAATGTTCACCCATTTACTCAGTAAATAGTAAAAGGTACATTCCGTCTCCTCTATTCATTACTGTTCGGTCAAGATGCAATAGGTGGTTAATTCGATCTGGGAGCGTGGCCAGTTTTGTGTGGCGGGGCTTGCTTCTAGCGCAATGTTTTCTAAACAAACGCAAAAGATCATAGAAACTCGACTTGAGTTGAATGTAATTTGCTTGTAATTCCTCGCTCTTTTGCAACCTAGCGGAGCTCCTGTCCACAGTTTGCCAAAGAGGCAGCAAACAAAATTATTATGCTTGTAGCACATAATTAGAGTTGGATAGTTTTCCTTATTATACAAGAACGTTCCACCATCATCATTAATCATTATGATATTATTTTCACAATGAAGATCAATTTTAGGTTTGCACAATTTGTGTACAAATGCTGCTGCCATCTGTAATTCAGGACATTATACTCCACTCTCAATTAAGATTCAAATTTAAGGCATGGTGGGTAGTAGCATCACTGGATTGTGAAAGTTAGTAACACATCTGAAAGTGTCGTTTGGTTCAGTCCTCTCAGATGTATGGTCCAAATGACTTTATTATACATTTACAAGGATGATACCAGAACTGCAAGGTTATATCTATCAGGAAAGGATGAACAGGCTGGGAGAAGGCTGAGGGGGTGACCTAATAGAGGTCTTTAAAATTATGAAAGGTTTTGATAGAGTAGATACAGAGAGAGTGTTTCCACTTGTGAGGAAGAGCAAAACTAGAGGCCATCAATATAAGGTAGTCACCAAGAAATCAAATAGGGAATTCAGAAGAAACTTCTTTACCCAGAGAGTGGTGAGAATGTGGAACTCACTACCACAGTTACTCACTAGGGAGTAGTTGAGGTGAAAAGTATAGATGCATTTAAGGGGAGGCTAGATAAGCATGAGGGAGAGGGAATAGAGGGTTATGCTGATCGAGTTAGATGAGGAAAGACGGGAGGAGACTCGAGTGGAGCATAAACGCTGGCATGGACTGGTTGGGCCGAAAGGCCTGCTCCTGTGCTGTATATTCTATGTAATGCTAGGTAATAAATCAAAAGTTGAGTTAATTACCCTTTTGCAGTAGGAAAGGTCATGACTAAGTTTGTCATTCACTTGGACCAAGTTTCCTATATGAATCACAAAGATTGCTGGTGTGAAGACAAATACTTCATTCAGGACACCCTTGGTGAATCACCCTCCTATCTATCAATACATTAGTCTCGGCTAGCCTCGCACATCTCTAACCAATAGGCCATTATATCAATTCATAGTGAATTAATTCCAACTTTACTGCCAGCTCCATCCATAGTATTCCAGTTCCATGTCACTGCCATTGCCCTTTGATGTTTCCTTGGACAGACCCTAAGTCCTCCTCCCACATGGCCTGTCAATGGCTAATGGTCCATGCTCCAAACTTTAATTATGGATATTATTAGCTTTTCCTGCACTGAGGCACCACACAGTTATTATTTGCATTTCAGCAGATTTGCATTATTCCATGCAGTGTGTTTGACCTTGCAAAGACTCTGACTATGGGATAATTTCCTATTAAAATTCATAAGATATGTGCAGATTTTCTCACTGTCATTTTCTGACGAATGCAGAAGGGTGCTTATGACAACATGTATAAATGGGTTCTTTTTCCGCTCACTTAAGCTCTGAATTTTTCCTTCGTGATATTTTACTATCCAGTATTTCAACTTTAGTCTTTGCATGGACAGGCACTGTAGGGGTACAAAGGTTCTGTTCTGTTCTGTTACGCTATTCGAAAGAACTAGGAACAATTTTAGGAACAAAATGAAAATAGATTGTCCTGGATTAGCCACAGTGGAATGTTTTCACTGACATTAACAATATTCAATCTCATCTATACCCTGTGAATAAAGAAAATAGTTCTCTGGCCCTCCAGTTACATTGTATTTTATCTAATGTATATTTACAGAAAATCATTCATTACACGACTGGCAGAATTTGTACTAAACACGGTAAAGAATTAATGCTTCATGGACTAAACAAATTGCTCATTTTTATTGACTAGTTATTAGAATGAAACTGTCTGAAACTGGTGGGAAGCAGCTGCTGGCCATTGGGTGAGAGCGCAATGCCGAGCAACAGGAGGCCACCGGCGGGGACCGAGGGAACGGTCCCCGGCACTCAGCTAAGTCGCGGGGAGAGCCTCGCGATCGGGGGGGGCGGGCAGGGGAGAGTCTGGAAGGCCTAAACTTTTGCTGTGGGTGCTGGAGAAGGATTCCTGCTCCCCCCTGGCCCTGTAACAAAGTAAGTAAAAAGTCATAAAGACTTACTTGTTCGGGCCTTTTCTCACCACAACCATTCCCCGCTCAGGCCTATGGTTAACATAACAGTTGGGCTCCAATGACATCATCAGAGCCCAATCTCTATATTTAAAGAAGGACCCTGCTCAAAAGAGTAGGTTAAAATCAAAGCCTGCGGGTAGAGAGCAGGGTATTGGTGGATGAATCCACTGGGCAGGTTTAACTGCCCACTCATTTTCTGCCATGTGGGCAGGGTTAAAATTGCCCTTTTATAATTGCCACCCGAACCTTGCAAGCCTTTAAAACATTACACATTTCAATCTCTATTTTTGTTAGTAATATGAACTTCATGCATTCGTTTTGTTCAGTTTGATATGTGCGGTTTGTGTTAATGATGGATGGTGCCATCGACACCAAACAGTTAATGGCCATGATGTAAGCACTAAAATAAGTTCCAAATTATTTCAGTGAACATAAATATACCTTTTCCCCTGATTACAGGAGGGTAGCATTGCCGATTGGTTACACCTGATTTTTGGGCATGAAATTAGTATAAGTAGTTATGAAAATGGGTCGAGGTCAGTGGCACTGGATCTCCTTCCATTACCCACCCCACCCCAACATCACCCATCCAACTTCGTGATCAGGAATCATCCACCGGTTTGTGAGCAAACTCCCATAAACCAATGCATCAAAACATTCACAGATTTATAAAGTGGTGTTCAGGGTTGATGGGCACTGAGCTCCACATGGCAATCTGTTTAAAGAGGCCAATAGCTAAATAGTCACATTATCGGGCCATTGTCAAAGCTTTCTTCTTGTGTTTTTTGCCTGTTACCATAGAGGTCTTTGAAGAGTCTTTGGCAATTGCTGTGATGCTGCCTTCTTTATACTCCTGCTGCTGTCATGCCACAATGGATTTTCCAGTGGGAATCCCCCTAGAATTTTGCTTTTAGAGAACAAACAGAGGGATTATATGCAGGTCAGGCTGGGCCAAAGGATCTTTGCACTCACCCACTGGTCCCCCCACATGAGAATATACAGATAGTGGTGCACATACCTCCACTTGCCTGAGGAGCAGTACCGCATGAGGCTTTGATTTACCAGGGGAGAAGCCAGTTATGCCACTTGCTGTAAAAGCAAGCCTACAACCAAATTCCACTACAGGCAGTAATGATTCTGCCTTTGTAATTTTCAGCTCCTCTAGACCCATCTTTTGTTTATTTTATCGTCCCATTACCACCCGCTTTTGCCCTGCACCATCATCCCTTTTTTGTCATTTAATCTCTCCTGCCTTCCACCCTATCACAGACCATCCCTCTTGTTCTTTCCTCCCTTCCCCCTTTCCCTGCCTCTGCACTTGCTTAAAACCTGTTACATCGCTAACTTTTTTCCAGTTCTGATGAAAGGTCACAGACCTGAAACGTTTTAACTCTGTTTCTCTCTCCGCAGATGCTGCCTCACCTACTGAGTATTTCCAGCATTTTGTGTTTTTATTCCACCACAGGCTCCAGCTATTGTGAAAGTCACAACAAACTTGATGTCTGCCTCTTCAAGTTGCTGCAGGACTTTAAATCCTGCAGCAGCATACACTTCCACCCCCCAAAATGGGCAACCCCACAAAAATAGAGGCAGCTCCCATGGCTGGTAGCTCGCACGTCATATTTAAATTAAGCTGACCTCAAGGGGTCAGCGCTACTGCAGATCAGGAGTTTGTGGCCCATTTCCTGTGGGACAATCAAAGCTAATGTTTCATAATTCATTGAGAATGTTACAGTTTTAGCCACGAAACCCTCCCTCCCCCATTCCATGTTCCATCAAACTCAGACACAACCTTAATCAATAGGCATTTATGAAGCATGGGTGCAGACCAAAAACACACAGCCAGTACTGTGTTTCAACGTGAAAGCAGTTTCTGTGAAATGTCAGAAAGTATTGAACCTTTAAACAAAAACTGGAGTAGACAATGTCAAATACCATATATTTTTCATCGGTTAACTTTGAAACAGAATCAAAATATTTTATATAACAGTCACACCTCAGTGCCTTTTTCATTCTCTTTTATTTGAGGCATATCGTTCAAGATTAAATCATAATTTTCACCTTAGCTCTTGAATTTCTGATTTGTGTTTGTTATTTCTGCTCTCAGTTCATATGTTCTCAGAGGGACACTCCGGCCAAACTTCATTCATTTTCCAAGCGTATTTCTCATCACTACAAGCAAAATAGCGGGCAATTTTATCCTAAACTGCTCGTCGGGAAACTGACGGGATTGGGTGAGGTCAATGGAAAGTAGTGTTGGGCGGGGTGCAAAACTGGCATTTTCCCCGAACCCGTGGGCTTCCTGTTGGGCAAGTTAGGTTCAAATTACAGAAAATGCTGGAAAAACTCAGCAGGCCAGGCAACATCCGTGGAGAGAAATTAGAGTCAACGTTTCGGGTGAACCCTTTTTCAAAACTGGAAAGAAAATGAAATAGATCGAAGGCAGGGCTGCGATAGAACAAAAGAAGTAAAGAGACATTAAGAGGTATTCAAAACCAGATGAGATGGTAATAGGACAAGTGGAGACAAAAGATGGCTCAGATTAGGTGTGAAGTGTACTGGCAGAAAGAGAGACAGCTGCCATGTGGGAGAGAGAAAAAAAAGGAAAGGGGGGGAGGGAAAACCCAAAACAAAGGGGTGGAAAAAAAATAAGTAAAAATGTAAATGTAATCACGATGCGGTCTCCTCTACATTGGGGAGACCAAACGCAGATTGGGTGACCGCTTTGCAGAACACCTCCATTCAGTCCGTAAGGGTGACCCCGAGCTTCCGGTCGCCTGTCATTTTAATTCACTGCTCCATTCCCACTCGGACCTCACCGTCCTTGGCCTCTTGCATTGTTCCACGGAAGCTCAACGTAAACTCGAGGAACAGCACCTCATCTTCCGATTAGGCACTTTGCAGCCTTCCGGACTCAATATCGAGTTCAACAATTTCAGATCATAACCTCGGCCCCTATTACATTTTTACTTATATATTTTTCCACCCCTCTATTTTGAGTTTTCCCTCCCCCCCCTTTCCTTTTTTTTCTCTCTCCCACATGGCAGCTGTCTCTCTTTCTGCCAGTACACTTCACACCTAATCTAAGTCGTCTTTTGTCTCCACTTGTCCTATTACCATCTTGTCTAGTTTTGAATGCCTCTTAGTGTCTCTTTACTTCATTTGTTCTATCGCAACCCTGCCTTCGATCTATTTCATTTCCTTTGCAGTTTTGAAAAAGGGTTCACCCGAAATGTCAACTCTAATTTCTCTCCACGGATGTTGCCTGGCCTGCTGAGTTTTTCCAGCATTTTCCGTTGTTATTTCGGATTTCCAGCATCTGCAGTATTTTGCTATCGTACTAGTGTTTGGTTCACTGCCACACCTCTTCTAGGAATGCCTACCTTGAAGAAGTTCTGCTCTTCTCTTCGATGGGATCTCCGTTTGGCTCTTCAACCTTGTTCATCTTCATTACTTTCAGTTTCCCTTCTCGTGTTTGATCAGGTATCTGCCAAGACTCGGTTTCACAGCCACATCATTTTCCTCAGCAACTGTCTCCAGTTCCGACTTATTCCACATGGATTCCAACTAAACTTCCACCCTTCGTGTTTTGGATCCACCCAGGATTACAAATATCTCCAAGATATTCATCGTTCCTCGAACTACTGCTCTCACCGCATCCTGAGATCCACGCTCAACGCCATGCGGCGCCACATGAACACTCTCGATCTCTCTCTTCAGCAACACTGGCGCACTCTATCTCAAAGCTGTCCGGGTCCACAGTTCCATTTCATCCTTCGGCTCATCCGACGCTTCAACAAAAAACTTTTTTTCTTCCTTTCCGATGTCAAGGATCGCAAGCTTCATCAACTCTTGGACACCAATGCCCCTCCGGAACCTTCTTCTCCTTCACTTTCCTCTGACCCCCCTTCTCCCAATCTCACCCCCTGCCACATTTTCACGATCCCCTCTGACCTTCCACTCTCTGACCCCGAACGATCAGTCCTCAGCAAAGGCCTGAGCTTCATCCCCTTACGCCCCCACCTCAATGAATTTCGAGCTCAGCATGATGTTGAGCTCTTTTTCCGCCGCCTTCATCTCCGTGCCCACTTCTCTGGCCAGGAGTCTTCCCCGCGCACGACTGACCTTTCTCCCGCTTGCAGAACTCCCGTTCTACCTGGACCCCTCCCCCTGGCCTCTTACCCTCTCTAGATCTTTTCATCGCTAACTGCTGCCGTGACATCGGCCGTCTCCATTTCTCTGCTCCCCTCACTCACTCCAACCTACCTCCCTCTGAACTTACAGCACTCCATTCTCCTAGATCCAACCCTGACATTGTTATTAAACCCACTGACAAGGGTGATGCTGTTGTTGTTTGACGAACTGACCTCTACCTAGCGGAAGCTGAACGCCAACTCTCCGACACCTCCTCCTACCTCTACCTGGACCATGACCCCACTACCGAACATCAAACTACCGTTTCCAAGACTGGCACTGACTTCATCTCCTCTGGAGATCTTCCTCCCATGGCCACCAACCTCATAGTTCCCCAACCCCGCACAGCCCGCTTCTACCTCCTTCCCAAGATCCACAAACAGGACTGCCCTGGTACACCCATCGTTTCAGCCTGTTCTTGCCCCACGGAACTTATCTCTTCCTATCTCGACTCTATCTTTTCTCCCCTTGTCCAGTCTCTTCCCACCTACATCCGCGACTCTTTGGACGCCCTCCGCCACTTTAACAGTTTCCAGTTTCCTGGCCCCAACCGCTTCCTTTTCACCATGGACGTACAATCCCTCTACACCTCCATCCTCCACCAGGATGGCCTGAGGGCGCTCCGCTTCTTCCTTGAACAGAGGCCCGACCAGTCCCCATCCACCACCACCCTCCTCCGCGTGGCTGAACTTGTTCTCAAATTAAACAACTTCTCCTTTAACTCCACTCATTTCCTCCAAATCAAAGGTGTTGCTATGGGTACCCGCATGGGTCCTAGCTATGCTTGCCTTTTCGAGGGGTATGTGGAACACTCTTTGTTCTAGTCCTACTCAGGTCCCCTCCCTCACCTCTTTTTCCGATACATTGATGACTGTATCGGTGCCGTTTCCTGCTCTTGCCCCGAACTGGACAATTTCATTCACTTTGCCTCCAATTTCCACCCCTCCCTCACGTTCACATGGTCCATCTCTGACTCTTCCCCTCCCTTCTTCGACTTCTCCGTCTCCATCTCTGGGGATAGGTTATTGACCAATATTCACTACAAGCCCACTGACTCCCACAGCTACCTGGACTACACTTCCTCCCACCCCGCCTCCTGTAAGGACTCTATTCAATTCTCCCAGTTTCTCCGTCTTCGCCGTATCTGCTCCAACAATGCCACCTCCACACCAATGCTTCCGACATGTCTTCCTTTTTCCTCAACCAAGGATTCCTCTCTACCATGGTTGACACGGCCCTCGACCGTGTCCGTTCTATCTCGCGCACTTCTGCCCTCACCCCTGCCCCTCCCTCCCGGAACCACGATAGGGTTCCCCTTGTCCTCACCTTTCACCCCACCAGCCTCCACATTCAACGGATCATCCTCCGCCATTTCCGCTACCTCCAAAGTGATCCCACCACCAAACGTATCTTCCCCGCCCCTCCCCTTTCAGCATTCCGTAGGGACTGCTCCCTCCGAGACACCCTAGTCCACTCCTCTATCACCCCCAACAGCCCTTCCCCTTCGCCTGGCACCTTCCCATGCAAGCGCACGAGATGTAACACCTGCCCCTATACCTCTCCCCTTCCCACTGTCCAGGGCCCCAAACACCCCTTCCAGGTGAAACAGCGATTTACTTGTACTTCTTGCAACCTAGCATACTGTATTCGCTGCTCACAATGTGGTCTCCTCTACATTGGGGAGACCAAACGCAGATTGGGTGACCGCTTTGCAGAACACCACCGTTCAGTTCGTAAGGGTGACCCCGAGCTTCCGGTCACCTGTCATTTTAATTCACCGCTCCATTCCCACTCAGACCTCACCATCCTTGGCATCTTGCATTGTTCAACGGAAGCTCAATGTAAACTCGAGGAACAGCACCTCATCTTCCGATTAGGCAATTTGCAGCCTTCCGGACTCAATATCGAGTTCAACAATTTCAGATCATAACCTTGGCCCCTATTACATTTTTACTTTTTTTTTCCACCCCTTTGTTTTGGGTTTTCCCTCCCCCCACTTTCCTTTTTTTTCTCTCTCCCACATGGCAGCTGTCTCTCTTTCTGCCAGTACACTTCACACTGAATCTGAGCCGTCTTTTGTCTCCACTTGTCCTATTACCATCTCGCCTGGTTTTGAATACCTCTTAATGTCTCTTTACTTCTTTTGTTCTATCGCAACCCTGCCTTCAATCTATTTCATTTCCTTTCCAGTTTTGAAAAAGGGTTCACCCGAAACGTCGACTCTAATTTCTCTCCACGGATGTTGCCTGGCCTGCTGAGTTTTTCCAGCATTTTCTGTCGTTATTTCGGATTTCCAGCATCTGCAGTATTTTGCTATTGTACTAGGTTCAAATTACCAGCCATGTCTCAGGGACAATATCTTAAATTACTGCAAAATAATTAGAGACCTCACAGTAACTATATAGGTCAATTTGCATAATGTTGCACTCTTAAACAACTTCCAGAGCAACAACAGGAAGAAGGTCTAACCAATATGATATTTGTTGAGGTTAAACAACACTTCTGAGCACAATAATAACACAGAGCCGGGAAGAAAGAAGGGCGGGGCGGGTGAGGGAGGATTCGCAGACGGGAAAGCCAGAAGTATGGGTTTAAATTATCTCAACAGGTTTCTCGCCCGACAGCCAGCCAGGTTGACAGGTTGGATGTCTGTCAGGCTGAAAAGTAGCCAGGGAGCGGATAGCAGCTAAGTCCAACATCACAGTGAGGGCCTGGGAGGGTGGGGGGGTGGTGAAATCAGACACCAGTGGGGACGGGTGTCGGACACCGGGGCGGAAACCGAACAAAGCTTTACATAGTAGTGGTTTGCTATTTTTGAATTCAATCATAATCAATGGGTTGGAATATAAACAGGATAACAAATAGGTTTCATTGTACAAAACACAAATCTTAGCCATTTAGAGGAAATGAATTAGTGTATAGTTCTGTAGAACTGAGGGTAGTGTACTCTGGCAGGCGATGCCTATTTTTAAGTTCTTGCCCCATTATTATTTTGCCCAGCTTTTTCTTGTTATCCCCTTATCATGCATCATTATTCTTTAGGCAATGAGGCAGCCAGCAAACTTTCTCCCAGCCGCTACCAGTGCTGCTTGGAAACCAGCTACTAGCTGCTTCTGGGGTGAATTGCCTTCATGTTATAGTCACCTCCCTCTGCCAAGTACTTCTTCAGACTTCATAGGCAAAATGAGAAACTTACGGTGCTAACGCCAATTTTCAATAATGGGTTAGTATTAGACCTGTAATTGGACATCACAATTTGACTAGAAAGCAGTTACACTGAATAATCTCAGTACTTTCACTCCCAGAACACAGACAATGGGGAAACTTACAATCTGGACATTAAAATCTGGACTTTAAATGCTCCAATCAGAAAGATAGACTTTGAGTTCTGATGTTCTTCTGACTAGGATTTAAAATTTTATGTTGAAAAGGCTAGTATCAAAGTACACTCTGTTCCTTCTACATTTACTTGTGTGGCATTTTGTTCTGCTTGTATTTTCTAAGGACCACTTAATAAAATGTCTCCCCATTGCATTATTTTGTTCTCATTATGAGCCATGGAAAGAAGCCCACTCAGTTTATGCAGAAGCAGCCTGAGAAGTTGATTTTAATCTCATTCTCCATCCTTCTATTGTAAATAGTTTATTAAACGAACCTCGCGGGAATCGAACATTGCTGGGGTCGAACATCGCGGGAATTGAACACGCCTCCGTTAAAACCGGAAGTGGGCAGGCTGGGGTTGGGTTTCCCGTTACTTTATTTTTAATCCCATATCTGCCTCCTTCCCCACCCACCCTGGGGTGCTAAAATGACCTCCTTTCTGTCTCATAAGCGCTCCTTACGATCAGAAGTTTAGGTGTATGATATGTGCAGAGGATTAATATATCCAGTCCATATAGCAAAGGGATGTAACAATGGCCCAGAAACTCGGGTCTCCACGGGTGAGTACGTACGGGGTACTCACATGTAGGCCCAATAGAAGTGCCGGTTTACTGCATGCACTGCGCATGCGTGGAAAACTGGCACTTCCGTTCCCCTGAACGAAGAGGTTCAGAGGTCGAACGCGTGCGTGGGGGAGGCTGCGCGTGCGCATCGAACTTCTTTTTTTTTTACAGGTTTTCCCGGGAGGGTAAGCCTGCAGAATTTAGAAATATAAAAAGCAGGCATATGGCCTGCTTTTTACAAAGTAAGTGGCGAATTAATTAAAATTAAAACATTTTTTCCACAGGTTTATTATTTTTAAATACTTTAAAGCAAGGTAACTTGATTTTTAGCCCCGTTAGAAAATAAAATTATTTTTTTCAAAAATTTAAATTATTGTTTAAAATAGTTATTTCATGTAATTTATAGTTTATTTTAAAAATGTGATTTAAAAAAAAATTATTTCAAGATTTAGTGCTATTTTGGCGCCGTAGTATTTATAAGTCTTGACAGCACTTCCTGTCAGACTTATGAATGGAGCATTCCCTGCTCCGATTGGCTGCCCATGGCCCACATGATCCCAGGGGACGCATCGAACTAACTGCGCCCCTGGGATACGCAAGTACTGCGCGCCGACAGCTGGACCAGGCCCCGGATCGGAATTCTTGGAAACATAGAAACATAGAAGGTGGGAGCAGGAGTAGGCCATTCGGCCCCTCGAGCCTGCTCCGCCATTCAATGAGATCATGGCTGATCATCCAAATTCAGTACCCTGTCCCTGCCTTCTCCCCATATCCCTTGATTCCCTTTAGCCTTAAGAAATATATCCAACTCCTTCTTGAATCTATTTAATGAACTGGCCTCCACCGCCCTCTGTGGCAGAGAATTCCACAGGTTCACCACTCTCTGGGTGAAGAAATTCCTCCTCATCTCAGTCCTAAATGGCTTACCCCATATCCTTAGACTATGACCCCTGGTTCTGGACTCCCCGGCCATCGGGAACATCCTTCCTGCATCTAGTCTGTCCATGCCTGACAGAATTTTATAGGTTTCGATGAGATCCCCTCTCAATCTTCTAAACTCCAGTGAGTATAAGCCCAATCGACACAATCTCTCCTCATACGTCATTCGTGCCATCCCAGGTATCAGCCTGGTGAATCTTCGCTGCACTCCTTCCATGGCAAGAACGTCCTTCCTCAGATAAGACGATCAAAACTGCACACAATACTCAAGGTGCGGTCTCAACAAGGCCCTGTACAACTGCAGCAAGACATTCTTGTTCCTGTACTCGAACCCTCTTGCTACAAAGGCCAACATACCATTTGCCTTCTTAACCGCCTGCTGCACCTGCATGCTTACCTTCAGCGACTGATGCACAAGAACACCCAGGTCTCTTTGCACTTCCCCTTCTCCCAATTTATTGCCATTCAAATAATAATCTGCCTTCCTGTTTTTGCCACCAAAGTGGATAACCTCACATTTATCCACATTATAGTGCATTTGCCATGTTTCTGCCCAATCACCCAACCTGTCCAAATCGTACTGGAGTTTCACAACATCCTCCTCACAGCATACCCTCCCACCCAGCTTTGTTTCATCTGCAAATTTGGAGATACTACATCCAATTCCCTCGTCCAGATCATTAATATATATTGTGAACAGCTGGGGTCCTAGGACCGATCCTTGCGGTACCCCACTAGTCACTGCCTGCCACTCGGAAAATGACCCGTTTATTCCAACTCTTTGCTTTCTATCTGCCAACCAGTTCTCTATCCAAGTCAATACCTTGCCCCCAGTCCCATGTGCCTTAATTTTGCATGTTAATCTCTTATGCAGGACCTTATCGAAAGCCTTCTGAAAGTCCAAATACACCACATCCACTGGTTCTCCCTTATCTATTTTACCAGTTACATCGTCAAAAAATTCCAGTAGATTAGTCAAGCACAATTTACCTTTTGTAAATCCATGTTGACTTTGTCCGATCCTGTCACTGCTTACCAAGTGCTCTGCTATTACATCTTTTATAATGGACTCCAACATTTTCCCCACTAGCGATGTCAGGCTTACTGGTCTATAATTCCCCACTTTTTCTCTACCACCTTTTTTGAATAGTGGGGTAACATTAGCTACCCGCCAATCCATGGGTACTGTTCCAGTGTCTATCGAGTTCTGGAAGATTCCACGGGAGCCCAGAGCTCAACGGCCGGCGCGCAAGGTAAGTGCAGATCGGGGGCTTACACCCACGGGAAGCCCCCGACCCGAATTTCTGGGCCATTGAGCTCCCTTACTATATGGACTGGAAACTGTAATTCCACGTACATGTCCTCATGTGCACTTCACCAATCTTCTATTGAGCAAACGCCCCAGCATCTTAACCCATTCTTCCTGGGCAGGATGGGTTAATATCGATCCTAATTTATTTTGCTATCTAAGAAAGCTGACAATCAAACATGGATACAAAGAAAGCCCACAAAATGTTTGTATTTGAACTGAATGGCTTGGCCCCTCCTTTGGATACCTGGCCAGACACACCTGTATTCTGGGGCTGTTGAATCAAAACCGAACCATTTTCTGAGACTGAACCGTGTTTGTAACCCAAAAGTACTGTGACCGAAAAAAAGAAGCGACCACTTGGTACATTGTCGATTCATTTCTGTCACAGTCAATTTTAATAAATAAATAAAATAGTATGAATGAAATGTGTCAGCTTGACTTATTTAGTAGCACTCAAGCCTTTGGGTCATTGTAAATTTAGATTATAAGGCCAACCCTCATACCAGAAGTTTGGGCTTGTAATCTAAACTGACACTCCAGTGCAATACTTTGGGAGTGCTGAATTGTTGGAGGTGGGGTCTTTCTGATGAGTTATTAACCCAAAGTCCCATCTGACTGTTCAGGAAAATACTAACAATCACATGACACTGTTGGAAGAAGAGCAGGGAGTTTTCCCAATGTCGTGGCCAACATTACTGGCTCAACCAAACACCAAAGACAGACTAATGGGTCAGTCATCTTATCTTGCTCACAAGCCTCTAATTGTGTGTCACGAGCACTGTGAGATTTCTATCAGGTGTAATAAGGCACTATATATACGATGTCTTCTTTTAATTATTTCATCCAATTTCATGATGGTACTCAGAAGCACTTACTTCCATATTCAAAACTGCATTTCCAAGACTCTGCCTCTTGCATGCCATTAGCTAAGCAATTACGGCCTGAGGTATGCAATATTGAAAAGGCACTTTTAATGCAGAGTTAAGCAGCTGCAGATGCCATGATCAAAATTTTATAACATCAGGCCAGAGAACATTAAAGGGGGGTATTATGGGATCCGAATAGTCACGGTTTGCAGTACTTATTCCAAGCAGTTTTCTGCTCACTGAGGTGCCTTCTGAGGGCTAGAAAGGCTCTTCTGATTGCTGACAATCTGTAAAGTACAAATAGGGCACATGATATGTATGTGGTTTGGGGGCCTGGAGTTTCCTCCTTGGGCACAACCCAGATGTTAGACATGACAACGCATCCAAATTTGCTCATATTTTGCCAATGTCAAGTTGCGCCCAAGCATCCTGCCAATCACAGGAGAATACGCCCAAACATAAAATGGGCATAATTCAGGATAAACAATCGGAGCCCATGGAAAGAGCCAAACCCACACCGTATATTTCTTCTTTAACTGTGGAAATTTAAGTTTAAACTCATTTAACCATCATTCATGCACATCAGACACAGTGGGCAGGATTTTCATTGGGCCGTGGAGGCGGGATTGGAGGCATGTGGGGAGTTAAAATCCCAAAATCGGGGGGCACGAACCAATCCCTGAGGCGGGAAGGGGACTAATGCCAATTAACTGCCTGTTAACAGGCAGTTTTTAGCCTAATCCCTATTTTCATTGGTGAAATGTGGGATTCCTGACAGCTCCAAACCATGCCAAGTTAGCAAGGTGGGCCGTCGGGATGAAGGGCTTGGAGCGGTCGAGATGTCCGGTGTTCAGGTGAGTGATGGGTGCATGAGTGAAGAGGTAAGTGTGTGTAAAGTGTTTGAAGAAGTTTCACTTACATGTACTTACCTTTACAGCCTTCCTTCCTTCAGGTCTCAGGAGTCCCTCATCTCACCGGCACAGAAAGCAGAATAAATCTGTCAAAAATTGCAGCATTCAGCTTTCTGTTCCGAGGAGATCTCTAAATTATCCTGAGAGGAAGGAATTAACCTGGAGTACAGATTGTCAGTGTTTGACAGCTGCAAACAGCTGTGAAACGCTGATATTTCATCTGTCAAAAGGTCTTGACAGATGAAATGTCAATCTGTGACGTCACCTGTTGCCGGGTGGCCCTTAATTGGCCTGCTGAGCCCGCTGGGCGGGCTCAACAAGGTCAATCAAGTCAAAATCGGGTGGGTTGGCTAGAACTCGATGGAGGCGGGACTACAACCCCAAAAGTTGTAGTCCCGCCTCCTACCCACCTCCTCAATGAAAATCCAGCCCTGTGTGTCCCATCTCGGAGATGTGGGACACTTCATTATAATATTTAAATCAGGCTCCCATAGTGCAGCTAGAAACATAGAAATATAGGAGCAGGAGTAGGCCATTCAGCCCTTCGAGCCTGCTCTGCCATTCAATATGATCATGGCTGATCCTCTACCTCAATACCATATTCCTGCTCTCTCCCCGTACCCCTTGATGCCTTTTGTATCTAGAATTCTATCTATCTCCTCCTTAAATATATTCAGTGACTTGGCCTCCACAGCCTTCTGTGGTAGAGAATTCCACAGGTTCACCACCCTCTGAGTGAAGAAATTTCTCCTCATCTCAGTCCTAAATGTCCTACCCACTATCCTGAGACTGTGACCCCTCATTCTAGACCCCCCAGCCAGGGGAAACATCCTCCCTGCATCCAGTCTGTCTAGCCCTGTCAGAATTTTATATGTTTCAATGAGATCCCCTCTCATTCTTCTAAACTCTAGTGAATACAGGCCTAGTCGACTCAATCTCTCCTCATACGCCAGTCCTGTCATCCCAGAAATCAGTCTGGTGAACCTTCGCTGTACTCCAGGTGTGGTCTCACCAAGGCCCTGTATAACTGTAGTAAGACATCTATACTGCTGTACTCAAATTCTCTTGCAATGAAGACCAACATACCATTTGCCTTGCTAACTGCCTGCTGCACCTGCATGTTTGCTTTCAGTGACTGGTGTACAAGGACACCCAAGTCCCTTTGTACATCAACATTTCCCAATCTATCGCCATTTAAATAATACTCTGCCTTTCTGTTTTTCCTACCGAAGTGGATAACTTCACATTTATCCACATTATACTGCATCTACCATGTATTTGTCCACTCACTCAACTTGTCTAAATCGCCTTGAAGCCTCTTTGTATCCTCCTCACAACTCACAATCCCACCTAGTTTCATGTCATCAGCAAACTTGGAAATATTACATTTGGTTCCCTCATCCAAATCATTGATATATATTGTGAATAGCTGGGGCCCAAGCACTGTTTCCTGCAGTACCCCACTAGTCACCACCTGCCACCCTGAAAAAGACCCATTTATTCCTACTCTCTGTTTCCTGTCTGTTAACCAATTTTCAATCCATGCCAGTATATTACACCCAATCCCATGTGCTTTCATTTTGCACACTAACCTCTTATGTGGGACTTTATCAAAGGCCTTCTGAAAATCCAAATACACCACATGCACTGGCTATCCCTTATCTATTCTACCAGTTACATTCTCAAAAAGCTCCAGTAGGTTTGTCAAACATGATTTCCCTTTCATAAATCCATGTTGCCTTTGTCTAATCTCATTGATATTTTCTAAGTGTCCTGTTGTCACATCCTTTATAATAGACTCTAGCATTTTCCCTATCACTGATGTTAGGTTAACCGATCTGTAGTTCCCTGTTTTCTCCCTCCCTCCTTTTTTAAATAGTGGGGTTACATTTGCCACCCTACAATCTGCAGGAACTGTTCCATAATCTATAGAATTTTGGAAGATGACAACCAATGCATCCACTATTTCCATGGCTACTTCTTTTAGTACTCTGGGATACAGATTATCAGGCCCTGGGGATTTATCGGCTTTGAGTCCCACTAATTTCTCCAGCACTATTTTTTTATTAATACTAATTTCCTTTAATTCCTCCTTCTCACTAGACCCTTGGTTCCCTAACATTTCTGGAAAGTTATTTGTGTCCTCTTCCGTGAAGACAGAACCAAAGTATTTGTTTAATTGTGCTGCCATTTCCTTGTTCCCCATTATAAATTCTCCTGTTTCTGACTGTAAGGGACCTATATTTGTTGTCACTAATCTTTTTCTTTTTACATACTTGTAGAAGCCTTTACAGTCCACTTTTATGTCCCTTGCAAGTTTATTCTCATACTCTATTTTCCTCTCTTAATCAATCTCTTGGTCCTTTTTTGCTGAATTCTAAGCTGCTCCCAATCCTCAGGCTTGCTACAATTTCTGGTAATTTCCCAGGACTCGGGAAACCCGGCAGCAAAATGGGGCTGGGAGCAACCGGATCAAGCAGGTAAGCATTTTTTAGAGCACTCCTTGTGGGCCAGGAGGAGCAGGAGTTGTGGGCCAGGAGGAGCTGGTGTTCTGGGCCAGGAGGAGCAGGTGTTGTGGGCCAGGAGGAGCAGGTGTTGTGGGCCAGGAGGAGCAGGTGTGCTGTCCCCAGGCCCCTCAAGCAAACCTTTCAGATTCCCTTCTGCTGATTGCGGCCTCTCCTCCCTGCCACAATTGGCTGACCCACCCCACCAACTCCCGTCACTAACTGCCTGCCCCACGATTGGCCAACGCCCGCCTCCAACCCCCGATCTTTCCCTCCCTCCCTCCCTCACCATTGCTGGGCTCTGACCAGCCCCCACACCAAGCCCCAATCTCTCTCGATTGGAGAGGACCATTCCCAACGGTCCCCAGCTGCGGCCTCCTGATGCTAACTTTCCCATCCAGCTGTTAATCTGGCTGGCTGCCAGGCAGAAGAAAATGATAATGAGGACCTCCATGTCCCCAGAATTTCCAGATTTCCTCCCGCCCCCTCCCCGCTACCATGCTCCTGCTCCCTCACCATAAATATCGGGGCCATCGTCGCCACACTACAGTATCCAGCTGTTTCTTAAATGAGTTCTGTGTTCTGTCCTCAATCATTGTTCTTCACCGCAGCTCTGTATAAACAGCGACTACACTTCAAAAGTAATTATTTGGCTGTAATGCCTTTGAGACATCCTGAGCTTATGAAAGGCGCTATGTAAATGCAAGTCTTTCTTTCTTTCTAAAACCTGCCCTAAACTTGCCCTTCACAATCCTGAATCTGCTTCCCCTTGCCCTGCCACCCTGGCGTACCTGGAAGTACCACTCCAGGTTTTGGTTTATCCCGTTACATACCTCTGAAGTCTGCCCGGAGATGTCTCTTTCATGAGCTCCAGTGGACCTAGTCGCAATTCAAAGCTTATTCCTCAAACACCAGGAATCAGCCCCATTCTTCTCATCAGCAGTCTTCCCCGAAGCTTGATTTTTCCTTCATATTGCAGAAACCAAAACTTTACTCAGTACTTCAAGTGTGGCCTGTCTAGAGCACTCGACAGCTTCAACATGACTCTTTAATCTGTTCGTATACGAAGGAACAACTAATAGGTGGACTTGAAATTTATGAAATCCACTCAGTTCGCCAAGTTGTTTCAGTGGAAAAGAAGTATAACAGTTTTAAACCAAAGTATCTCAAAATGTTCCTGCAAAATGATTTTACTGTTTTATTCTTCATTGTAATTCATTGCGATTACATTCCCAGCAATATAAGGTCAGTTTTGCATTCTGTGGTAACAAGCAGTCAGTTTATGGGCAATATGGGTCTGTAACTTTTAATTACTGGCCTGGGCACAGGCACAATATTTATAATGGCTGAAGATTAAATGGGTGATTCCACAATCCCGCATTCTCAGCAGAGAGCCACATTTACAGGGCACATGGTGAATCTGGGCTACAATGTTTGTAGCCCTATCTCCTACTCGCATTGAGAAACTAATGGGACTAAAAGCCAACCAATCCCCTGGACCTGATGGTCTACATCCTAGGGTTCTAAAAGAGGTGGTTGCAGAGATAGTGGATGCATTGGTTATGATCTTCCAAAAATCCCTTGATTCAGGAAAGGTTCCAGCGGGTTGGAAGGTAGAAAATGTAACCCCGCTATTCAAGAAAAGAGGGAGAGAGAAAACCAGGAACTACAGGCCACTTAGCCTGACATCAGTCATCGGGAAAATGTTGGAATCCATTGTTAAGGAAGTGGTAACAGGGCACTTAGAAAATCATAACATGATTAGGCAGAGTCAACATAGTTATGAAAGGTGAATCATGTTTGACAAATTTATTAGAGTTTTTTTGAGGATGTAACTAGCAAGGTAGATAAAGGAGAACCAGTGAATGTAGTTTGTTTGGATTTCCAAAAGACATTCGATAAGGTGCCACATAAAAGGTTGTTACGCAAGATAAGGGCTCATGGGGTTGGGGGTACGGAATTAGTATGGATAAAGGATTGGTTAACAGTCAGAAAACACAGAGTAGGGATAAACAGGTCATTTTCAGATTGGTAGGCTGTAACTAGTGGGGTGCCGCAAGGGTCAGTACTTGAGCCTCAGCTATTTACAATCTATATTAATCGAGTGCAATGTATCCAAGTTTGCTGACGACACAAAGCTAGGTGGAAAACTAAGATGTGAGGAGGACGCAAAGAACCTACAAAGGGATATAGACAGGTTAAGTGCGTGGCCAATAAGATGGCAGGTGACGTATAATGTGGGGAACTGTGAGGTTATTCAGTTTGGTAGGAATAGAAAAACAGAATATTTTTTAAATGGTGAGAAACTATTAAATGTTGGTGTTCAGAGAGATTAGGGTGTCCTCGTATAAGAAACAAATGGGGGGTGATTTTTCCATTGGAGGCAGGTTGGGAGCTGGTTTGGGGGTGGGCGGGTGCCAAACCCGCCTCCAGTGTCAGGTGGGAAAAAGTTTAGATTTTCCCCTAATTGCCCAATTAATTCCAGGTTTGTGGGTTCCCCTGGGCCAATCACTCTTTTTGGACTGAAACTCGCCTCTGCTGATGTCACTTATGCAGTTACATTTAAGGGCCGCTTGCTTTCTTGGCTTATTTCACTGCTGTTTTGTGGATGCTGCACACTTTTGCGCTGAGAAGAGATGGCCAACTCGAGAGCCAAGGCATCCCCAAGGTTCTCCGATGAGTCGCTGAGTATTCTGGTTGAGGGGGTGAGAGCTAGCAAGGAAGTGCTCTTCCCCTCATCTGGGAGGAAGAAGCCTCCCACACAAACCCAGGCTGTCTGGGTGCAGCTGGCACGGATGTCACCTCCAGGTCTGTGTGCAGCAGAACATGGCTGCAGTGCCACAAGAGGTTCAATGACCTTGTAAGATCAGCTGAAGTGAGTATAACCATCAGCTTGACCCTCCTTTTGCTCCCCTTCTCCTCTCATCATCAGCACTCTACATTGTCAACCTCCTCCTTAACATCCCACTTTACTCTTACAACTCTTGCACCCTTAACCATCCCGCTCACTCTATGAACACAATCACTTCACTATTTGACTATGCTGCCCTCACACTCCCTATCAATGTTATGCAATGACAATGACTAACAACGCACAGGGAGGGCCCTTGGAAATGGAACCTCACTCCATCTTTGTCTCCTTCTAAGCATCTATGCTCTGGACTCTCTACACTCACTCCATCATTCTCACCCAAACTCCACTTGTCTCCCTCATTGCAGGAAAAGAGAGCCCACAATAAAAGGGAAAGGGCGAAGACTGGAGGAGGGCCTCCTTCCGTCGCCCATTTGACCAATGCTGAAGAGGCAGCACTGGAAATTGTTGGTGCTGAGGTGGAGGTGGAAGTGGGGGACGGGCAGACGGGCGCAGCAGAGCAAGCGGGTGACAGAATAGTTTTGCATCTTTCTCTTTTACATTGCAGGAGTCACTAAAATGGCTGCTAATGTACATTTATAGAATGGCAATTGATCATCTGCGCTATTGCATGTGCATGCCACACTACCGTAAATTCTTTAAGTCATTCCTTTACTCCCCCACAGGACCATCGACAGCCCCCCTCCCCACTGTCCAGGAGGAAGAGCCTGAGCCAGAAGATGCCACAGAGGAACCTGCAACCTCTGAGGGCACAGCATCAGCAGAATTAAGCACACCCAGCACCAGCGCAGACACTCACACCTCGGTGGGACCTTCGGGACATAGAGTAGTGTTGTCACCTGGTGTATCACAGCTCACAAGTGAGCATCAGCAGGTGGTGGAGACAGGGACAGCAGTGGAGAGTCCTCGTCGGAGGCCGCAGGTCGCTCCCAGCTCTGCTCAGCTGCATGTGGACCCTATGCCTTTGGGTCCATCCAGAAGGAGAGCGGTGCTGGAACTCCAGGAACAAGTGCAGGAGCCTCTGGCAGGTTTTGTCTCCAGGGTCACTGCATGTGTGGAGAGGATGGAGGAGTCCAATTTGAATATGAACAGAGCCTTTGTGGAGTCATTGGCGCATGAGCGCATCTCCTCGGAAAGGTTGGCTACCTCCGTGGAAGCGATGGCTGTCTCTCTGCAGACGATGGCCAGGGCCATGGAGGAGATAAGTCACCAGAGTGTTGAAAACATGGTCAATGTTCAGAATAGACTGACATCTCTGGAGGAGCGATGGCCAGCTATTGATCAGAGAGACCAGAGCTTCATGGAAGTCCTCAGCAGTAGGACTGCCATTGCAGGAACGGGTCCTCATGGCCCCCCTGATGTGCAGCAAGGTGCTCTCAAGCCATTTGCTAGCGCTGAGGTGGGGCTGACCCATGAGAGGGATGTTAGTGGCAGAGAACAAGGAAGTGGGGGCTCACACTTCCATGCTACTGCATTGCTCTTGGTCAGGACCCCACCAGAGTCCTCACCCATCTGAAATGGGCGTCTCAGCCCGTGCACAGCCGTAGGAGGAGCAGACATTTGACGAGCCCTCACAGGCTCGCAAACCCAGAGAATGCCCGCCAAAGGTGTCGCAGCAGGGACAGCATGAAAGTGAGCAAGGGGCCTCCACTTCTGCTGAAGCCACAGGGGAAGCACCACGTAGGAGCAAGTGTAAGAGGAAGATAAAGCACAAGTGCTCACATGGGCAGTCACTTGGGTGTTTTTTTGTGTTTATTGATTAAATGCCATCCCTTTGTCAATGTATTAAACTCTGGTGATGGCAAACTGTTGATGTTATGGACTCTGTGATTTCGGTTTTGGACGTTCCACATTGCGGCCTCAGCGAGACATGCTTGGTCAGGTTGGTGGTCAGAGTGAGAGGAAGGTAGAGAGTCATGTCCATTGCCTATCTTGTGCTAAGAAGGAGCCAAGCACATGTGCTAGAATAGGCAACCTAAGCAAATCTGGCCAAGATGAGTGCATCCCTTGCATTCCGGGCAGCAATGTGCTTGCGTGCTGCTGCTGCTGCTGCTGCTGGTTGATGCGCCTCCATTCGGTCATCATTCTCCTCCTCCTCCTCTTCCTCCACCTCCTCCTCCTCCTCTTCATCTGAGGAGGCTATGTACTGAGCCACTTGCTCCTCAGGAAGCTGCAAGCCACGCTGATGTGTGATGTTGTGCAGCGCACAGTAGACTACGACCATTCCGGAGACCCTGGCTGCTGAGTACTGCAGGGCTCCACCTGATTGGTCAAGGCATCTGAATCGCATCTTCAGCAAGCCGATGATTTGTTCGATGATGGACCTGGTCGAAATGTGGCTGGCGTTGTAGCGCTCCTCAGCTTCGTTCGATGGCCTCCTGATCAGCATCATTAGCCATGTCTTCAGGGGGTAGCCCTTGTCTCCAAGCAGCCATCCATTAAGTTGGTTTGGTGGATTGAAGAGCGGAGGCACACTAGACTGCTGCAGGATGAGCGAGTCATGGCAACTGCCACAGTACTTGGCGCAAACATGCAAAATCTCCTTCTTGTGGTTGCACACCAGCTGTACATTGAGGGAGTGAAAGCCCTTGCGGTTGACAAAAATAGCTGGGTTGTGATGGGGTGCCCTAAGGGCCACATGTGTGCAGCCTTTGATGCCCTGCACCATTGGAAAGCCTGCCATATTAGTGAATCCTTGATCAGTTGAAAAGTTGATGTAATTGTGCGCCTTTGCGAAGAGGGCATCGGTAAACTGCGTGATGCAACTGTGGCCAGCCGACTGGGAGATGCCGCTGATGTCTGCTGATGATCCCTGGAAGGAGCATGAAGCAAAAATGTTGAGTGCAGTGGTGACTTTGACAGCCACTGGTAAAGGGTGTCCACCGGATCCTCTGGGCTCCAGGTATTGGTGCAGCATTGTGCAGATATCTCTGACAACCTCTCGTGAAAGTCTCAGCCTCCTTTGGCACTACTGCTCACTCATGTTGAGGAAGCTCATCCTCTGTCTGTAAACCCTGAGATGAGGGTATCTCCTGCAGCAACGTGCTGCCATGCGCTGGTGCCTTCTGCCCTGTGCGCATAAGGTGGGTGAGCAGGAGGTTGGCATCCTGCTGCTGTTGCTGCTGTTCTGCCTGGTTCTGCTGCTGCCATGGCTGCTCCTCGTCCGAATCTGAGGTCCATGATGAAAGGAAATAAATGTTTCCCAAGCTGCTGGTAGATACCTCCATTGGGGAAGAGCTCAGTCAAAGTGGGGAGAGGGTTTTCCCAGGAGGTCCCAAAGTAGATAGATCTCAGCTGCACCACCTCCTGTAATGTATATACCTTTAAGGGGGGAAATACGTTTTACAGCTCATGTATACTGTAGTACCAGCAGTGACCACACCTGTATATAGCACTGAGTAGTAATCTGTACAGTTCAGTTCCAGTGTTGTACCGTTTCTCCTGCAGTCTGTGTCTTATTATACACAGACACAACATTGGCGACAAGGCAAGTTCGAACCTACCTGCAACTCTGCATCATCTCCCGGGGATTCGTTCCTGGAGATCAGTGGATTGGAGGTCAAGGCCAGAGACTCGGGCGTCGACCATGGGCTATCACGCCTGCCACTGCCTACTGCGGAGAAAGCACCAGCAGTGGATCCTGTCGAAATATTCCATTCGACTCTAGTTGAATACCTACCGGTAACTAACGCTTGTATCGAAAAGGAAACCCGAAATGACCCGACACTGTCTCGGGTATATGATTTGACGGTGAAGGGATGGCCAGCACATGGCGACTCACTGTTGCCAGCATTCTCGTCAAGGAGAGAACAGCTCCAGGGGACCTTGATGTGTGGATCCCGAGTGGTAATTCCACCCAAGTTAAGGGATAGAGTGCTCAATGAGCTTCATGAAGGTCATCTGGGAGAGGTAAAAATGAAAAGCCTATCCAGGGCTTATGTGTGGTGGCCGGGAATCGATAAACAAATCGAGGACCTGACCAAGAGCTGCTCAGGATGCCAGAAAGTCCAAAATGCACCACCACAGGCCCCTCTACACCCATGGGAGTGGCCCTCATCTCCATGGCAACGGGTGCATATTGATTTTGCTGGTCCATTCATGGACTCAACGTTTTTAATAGCCGTGGATGCGCATTCGAAATGGCCTGAGGTCATCAAAATGTCCTCCACCACCACGGAGAAAACTATTGCAGTCCTATGGACCATTTTTGCCAGGAATGGCTTGCCAGGACAGATTTGCTCCGACAATGGACCACAGTTTGTGTCCGAAGAGTTCCGGAGGTTCTTGAAAAAGAATGGGGTAAGGCATTACACATCCGCCCCGTATCATCCAGCCACAAATGGATTGGCTGAGAGGTTCGTACAAACCTTTTAGAAGGCAATAAAGGCTATGTACAATGACAACATTCCGCTGCAGCACAAGGTGGACAATTTTCTGTTCGCCTACTGGAATCCGACACATGCAGTCACCAACCAGGCCCCAGCCATGATGTTCTTTAACCGAAGGTTAAGATCTCGCCTGGATTTGCTCAGACCAAACGTACGAAGAGATGTTGAGAGTAAGCAATTCCAGCACATCCATGAGAAGCCAACAAGGAGCTTCAATGTAGGGCAACCAGTCTTGGCCCGCGACTACCGAACAGAAAAATGGCAGCCAGGAACGATATGCACACGGCAGGGCCCACTAATGTACACAGTGGACGTTGGGGAGAGCATCGTGAGACGCCATGCTGACCAGATCCTAAAGTCACAGGAACAAGTCAACCCCATGTCTCGCCCATACGTACCTGGTGATGAACCCGACGTACAGGCCACATCTACCCCAGAAACAGTAGCATCGGAAGCTGATGAACCAAGCGATGACAGGGGGCCAGAATCGCCTCCGCACCAAGAGCAAGACACTCGGGAAAGGCGCTATCCAGAAAGGATCAGGAAGCCGCCCCAAAGACTGAATATATAAATAGACTATTTTCAGCTAATGTTGCATGTTAAAAGTGTTAATTGTAATTAGTTTGATATTTAATTGTTAAATGAGTGTTATGGTACTGTTAATCTAAAAGGTGAGGAATTGTAATGTATATACCTTTAAGGGGGGAACTACTTTTTACAGCTCATGTATACTGTAGTACCGGCAGTGACCACACCTGTATATAGCACTGAGTAGTAATCTGTACAGTTCAGTTCCAGTGTGAGCCTCGTTGAGTAAACACCTGTTGTACCGTTCTCCTGCAGTCTGTGTCTTATTATACACAGACACAACACCTCTGACTTCAGTTGGCCTGGAAAAAGTGCTCAAAGGCCTGTGGAACAAAAGTTCAGCCACCTCCAACTCATCCCTGTTGAAAGCTCCGTTTATATGGTGAGGTTTAGGAGCGGCGTGCAACACGCTGTAAATGTGGCAAAATAACAAAGGCCTGGCAAAATAGGATTACAGAGGCCCTTAAGCGCTTGTTAAGGGTCTTAACTGCCTATCTCGCCTCTTGGAGGCTGGACCGGATCGCACTTCTGAAGCCCGCCTCCGGAAAAGTTGCGCGGAGGCGGGTTGGAGGCAGGTTCCGAACCCACATTCACTTTTTGCAATTTTACCTACTGTCCAGCCTCCAAACCCGCCTCCTCAGGGCTGGGAAAATCGCCCCCAGAAAGTTAGCACGCAGGTACAGCAAACAACTAGGAAAGCATGGCATGTTGGCCTTTATTGCTAGAGGGTTGGAGTACAAGAGTAAGGAAGTCTTGCTACAATTGTACAGGGCTTTGGTGAGGCCACACTTGGAGTACTGTGTACAGTTTTGGTCTCCTTATCTGAGGAAGGATAAGCTTGCAATAGAGGCGGTGCAATGAAGGTTCACTATATTGATTGCTGGGATGAGAGCATTGTCCTATGAGGAGAGATTGAGTAGGTTGGGCCTATACGCTCTGGAGTTTAGAAGAATGAGAGGTGATCTCATTGAAACATATAAGATTCTGAGGGGGATTGACAGGGTAGACGCTGAGAGGTTGTTTCCCCTGGCTGGATTGTCTAGAACTAAGGAGCAAAGTCTCAGGATGAGGGGTCGGCCTTTTAAGACTGAGATGAGAAGGAATTTCTTCACTCAAAAGGTGGTGAATTAAGTATATTCAAGGCAGAAGTAGATAGATTTTTGGATTCCAGAGGAATTAAGGGATATAGGGATAGGGCAGGAAAGTGGAGTTGAGGCCGAAGATCAGCCATGATCTCACTGAATGGCGGAGCAGGCTCGAAGGGACAAATGGCCGACTCCTGCTCCCATTTCTTATGTTCTTATGTTCTCCCTATGAGTGTGGCTTCCCTGCTGGGAAAACAGACTCATCTCTTAGGTGTTCACATTCACTGCTCAGTCCTTGCTGGGCTTTTTTATTGCACAGACTTAACTTCCTCTGAAAACAGTTGTTTTTCTACAGCCACGGACATGTTGCTTCAAACCGGTCACTTTCATTTATATTTTTTGTGTAAAATACAAAGGGCTAGAAATTCATTATAGCCCAGCAATGGGCGGTATCATTCAAAAAGTTTGAGAATTAGCGCCAGGCGCTAATGCTTTATACTGCACGCAAAATTCATTCTCACTACTCAAAGAAATGATTGGAGTGCTAATTCAAGTCTTAAAGGCCTAGCCCAGTGGCGTTACACTCAAAGGGTGGACCAATATCGGGTGCAGTCTAATCGTAACTCATCATTGCCACAGGTTTTTCCCAGTACTTAAAGGGGAGGTTCATTGATACTGCAGAACCTCATTTTCAGCATTGCTGGCTGTGCAGCTGCCTCAGCAAGGAGAAGCACAACAAGGAGAAGGAGCCAGAGGACTGAAGCAGTTGTGCTCATGGCAGACCCACCTCAGTCAGGTGGTCAGGGTGATTGAATGCTTCAACAAATACTACATACCACCATCTGTACCATAAGCTTCACACACTGCCCAAAGCATCACACCCCCAGCGCTCACCCACCAACAATCTCTACCCACCAACACTCGCACCCACATCTCACACCTTACACACAATGACAGCTATTCAAATATGTCAGGCACAAGGGTCATTAGTTATTAGAATGAATGTGATATGTGTGATATGTTTATGCATACATTTATTAATGGAGTTTGCAATTTATTGTGCTCTTTCTCATTTCACCTTTGTGCCCAGGAGGACGCTGTGATATGGCATAACACAGGGATGGTAAGATGGGGATGTGGTGAGGAAAAGGGATCTGGAGTATAAGTCATCCTGGTGTGAGGCTGGAGGTCTGTTTGGAGGAGGCGGCAGAGTTCTGTGACCACCACCTTGGTGTTGCGGAGCCATCTAATACACTGCTCCTCGCTTAACTGAAGGTAGAAGTGGTGCTGTCGGAATACCCTCGGAGGGTAAGGCCTCATGGTGAGAGCCCTGATGTCCCTCCTCATCCCTCTGCACACATGTCCCCGTATTTCTCACTGCCTACGCTCCCTTCGCTGTAGTTCCTGGAGGGTGAGGTGGCATGCCAGTACATGATTTACCATGCGGTGCTGGATTCGCCTCGGCCCGGTGCTACTGGATCAGCGCCCTGTTACCGCCATCTGCTGGCGTTAATGGGAGGCGCTCAGATACTGAATTTCCCCCCCAAAGATTTCACAGTTGAAGTGCTTTTTTGGAACTGCATCAGAGTGTTCTACTTTACCATCCAACGCTTACACTAAGCCACCCTTGCCAAATACAAATAGTGACACATAAAATTGATTGGGGCTATTAAAAAAAACTCGGCCTGCATCTTATTGCTTTCATCACTTTACAAGAGTTCTTGGCCCAGCTGTTTGTCAACTACCACTTTCCCATTAACAAACACCATGCTGGGCTTCACTATTCAAAGTAGCAGTTCAGCACCACAATGCAATTAGATGCTTCAAATAAAATTGAAATTACAAAGTTTAGCAATTAATAGCTAATTAATATAATCCAAAAATAATTGTTCATCCTTTAGCATGTGCTTTGGGTCTCTACCCGAATAGTCTGTTCATAACATCCAATAATATTATCTGTAATTCTATTCATTAATTATTTCAAGGAAGGAAAATAAATTCTTAAAAGGTTTATAATAGAGGCTATAAATTGAGTTCTCACTTTGCAAGAGCTCTAAGTACTAGATTTTCCAATAGTTCCTCGATCCTTTCAGCACATTACAGAAATACTGAGGAAATGTAATACTTTTCAAATAGTTCCAAGAAGAATTATCATTTTGCAAGTTTGAGCAACCTTACATATTTGCTATGATTGTTGATACCCCTAAATATGGTTGTTGACTATGTACAGGAATTTCTTTGAGGATCTTTTTCTGTTTTCTGCTCCTCAAATGTCCTCCCTTAAGTATCATACCTCAGCAGCTAAGAGAGTGGGTGGGCAGCCTCCTTCCAGCACAGTGCTAATTGCTGCTCTTAGCTGACTGCTAGGAGGTGTACGACTGTGGCAAAGTAGGGACACCATATCTGATTTCCCTTTGCCAAGAAATGCCAATAAATAGCGCGGCTGACATTGGCAACCCAGCATGGGATTCACACCCATGCTCACAGTAATGTTTACCACTGCAATGTGCAGAGCCACCATATTGCTCCATCATACAATAATTTCTGACTTGCAAGCCAGAAAACCTTGACAACCATGCTGCTTTAAAGGAACAGGAATCTGTATGTCTATGTAGAGCATATAAAGTGTTACATGTTGCTCACCAAACCATATGTATTTTAGAAGTTTTTTTTAATTCATTCATGGGGTCTGGGCGTCACTGGCAAGGCCAGCATTTATTGCCCATCCCTAATTGCCCTTGAGAAAGTGGTGGTGAGCAGCCTTCTTGAACGACTGCAGTCCGTGTGGTGAAGGTACTCCCACAGTGCTGTTCGATAGGGAGTTCCAGGATTTTGACCCAGTGACGATGAAGGAACGGCGATATACTTCTAAGTCAGGATGGTTTGTGACTTGGAGGGGAACTTGGATGTGATGGTGTTCCCATGTGCCTGCTGCCCTTCTCCTTCTAGGTGGTAGAGGTCGCGGGTTTGGGAGGTGCTGTTGAAGAAGCCTTGGCGAGTTGCTGCAATGCATCTTGTAGCTAGTACACACTGCAGCCATGTTGCGCCAGTGGTGTCGAACTTCTTGAGTGTTGTTGGAACTATACTCATCCAGGCAAGTGGAGAGTATTCCATCACATTCTTGACTTGTGCCTTGTATATGGTGGAAAGGGTAGTCAGGAGGTGAGTCACTCGCCGCAGAATACCCAGCTTCTGACCTGCTCTTGTAGCCACAGTATTTATGTGGCTGGTCCAGTTACGCTTCTGGCCAATGGTGACCCCCCAGGATGGTGGGGGATTCGGTGATGGCAGTGCCGTTGAATGTCAAGACTCTCTTTTGTTGGAGATAGTCATTGTCTGCCACTTCTGTGGAGCAAATGTAAATTTCCACTTATCAGCCCAAGCCTGAATGTCATCCAGGTCTGGCTGCATGCGGGCACAGACTGCTTCTTTATCTGAGGAGTTGTGAATGGAAATGAACATGGTGCAATCATCAGCGAACATCCCTACTTCTGATCTTATAATGGAGGGAAGGTCATTGATGAAACAGCTGAAGATATTTGGGGCCAGGACACTGCCCTGAGGAACTCCTGCAGCAAAGTCCTGGGGCTGAGATGATTGGCCTCCAACAACCACAACCATCTTCCTTTGTGCTAGGTATGACTCCAGCCAGTGGAGAGTTTTCCCCCCCGATTCCCATTGACTTCAGTTTTACTAGGGCCCCTTGATGCCACACTCAGTCAAATGCTGCCTTGATGTCAAGGGCAGTAACTCTCAACTCACCGCTGGAATTCAGCTCTTTTATCCATGTTTGGCCCAAGGCTCTAATGAAGTCTGAAGCATGATGGTCCTGGCAGAACCCAAATTGTGCATCGGTGAGCAGGTTATTGGTGAGTAAGTGCCACTTGATAACACTGTTGACGACACCTTCCATCACTTTTCTGATATTTGAGTGGAGGCTGATGGGCGGTAACTGGTTGGATTGGATTTGTCCTGCTTTTTGTGCACAAGACAGACCAGGGCAATTTCCACATTGTCAGGTAAATGCCAGTGTTGTAGCTATACTGGAACAGCTTGGCTAGAGGTACAGCTAGTTCTGGAGCACAAGTCTTCAGCACAGCATCCAGGATGTTGTCAGGGCCCATAGCTTTTGATGTATCCAGTGTGCTCAGCCATTTCTGGATATCATGTGGAGTGAATCGAATTGGCTGAATACTGGCTTCTGTGATGGTGGGGACCTCAGGAGGATGCCGAGATGCATCATCCACTCGGCACTTCTGGCTGAAGATGGTTGCATACGTTTCAGCCTTGTCTTTTGCACTCATGTGCTGGGCTCCACCATCATTGAGGATGAGGATGTTCATGGAGCCTCCTCCTCCTGTTAGTTGTTTAATTGTCCAGCACCAGTCATGATAGGACGTGGCAGAACTGCAGAGCTTTGATCTGATCCGTTGGTTGTGTGATCGATTAGCTCTGTCTATAGCTTGCTGTTTCCGCTGTTTAGAATGTATATAGTCTTGTTTTGTCATTTCACCAGGTTGGCACCTCATTTTTAGGTATGCCTGGTGCTGCTCTTCTACACTCCTCATTGAACCAGGTTGGTCCCCTGGCTTGATGGTAATGGGAGAGTGAGGGATGTGCCGGGCCATGAGGTTACAGATTTTGGTGGAATACAATTCTGCTGCTGCTGAAGGCTCACAGTGCCTCGTGGATGCCCAGATTTGAGCTGCTAGATCTGAATCTATCCCATTTAGCATGGTGATCGTGCCACACAACAAGATGGAAGGTGCTCTCAGGGTGAAGACAGAACTTCATCTCCACAAGACTGTGCGGCGGTCACTGCTACCAATATTGTCACGGACAGATGCATCTGCGACAGGTAGATTGGTGAGGACGAGGTCAAGTAGACTTTCACCATTTGCCATAGGCCCAGTCTGGCAGCTATGTCCTTCAGGACTTGGCCAGTTGGGTCAGTAATGGTGCCGCTCTTGGTGATGGACATTGAAGTCCCCCTCCCAGAATACATTCTATGCCCTTGCTACCCTCAGTGCTTCTTCCAATTGGTGTTCAACATGGAGGAGTTCTAATTCATTAGCTGAGGGAGGGTGGTAGGTGGTAATAAGCAGAAATTTTCCCTTCCCATTCTTAACCTGATACCATGAGACTTCATGGGGTCCAAAGTCAATGTTGAGGACTCTCAGGGCCACTCCTTCCTGACTATACCCATTCTGAACAATTCTGAAGAGTTCTGAGCAAATCAACTAAGATCATCACCAACATATTGTAGACAAGCTGTCACTTGAGACTTTTCTCTCTGTTGGGCATAGAATCAATTTTTTTGACCAAATGTATGCAAATCAGATTACATTTCAGGGAAAAGTGCCATATACTGGAACAAATTAAACCAAAGATTGACTCGGTGCTTTCTCATTTTTATGCATGCAGACAAAATTGTACGCTTGGTTCTTACTATTCAATTAGATGAGCAGAACTACCACGCACCATTTGTGAAGAGTAAGCTGTTACCAATATAACGATATGTGCTTTAATTAATTCAGACTTCAGAATGGGATTTATCGTCCTACAATTTTGGCAATCTGAATCTAGGAGTCAAGGGATTTGTTTCTTTACAGTGTGTGAAGCGTTGGTAGGGACATCCCCACTGGAGAAATTGAGAGTCACTAGTCCAACATGAAACTAAGTGAAGCAAACTACACAGAGCAACACAATTACATGTATGTGGCTCAGACACACAAAGTAACACAAGATAAACATTAACCCTATGTACTTACCTGTCAACCTTCTACTCCAGCTGCTGCCAGCAGGAGCTCATCTACTAGGGAAGCATGCAAATTTCTGGCATGCTCCTGATACTGTGGCATAGCATATGGGAATACTGGGCAAAATAAGAGCAAGATGGCTTAAGGCAGATGCATGCAGCTGCTATTTGTTTTGAAAGAAGGTTTCCAAATCCAAATGAGCCCAATTCATTGCGACTTACATTTCAATTTGGGTTGACAGTTCATCACTGATAAGTGGATGGTGCAGGTGGCTTTAGTATTAAACTTGTTTTCCTAGTGTCAAAAATATGATAAGATCATATTGGTTACTATTGATCACATACTGCGTTAAATCATCATTTATCCCATTCCAACAATGTGATTTTATCAGACTCTTATTGTACCGTCCCTGTTAAAATGGAAAAGGATTTTTTTATCACAGAAACTTCAGGTGCCTGAATAACTGCATCAGTTACATTTTTTTATTGTGTGTGCTTCCATTACTGGAGGTTGTAACTAAGACCTTACTGCAAGATCACAAAAGATGCACTTTATTGCTTTTTAACCGTAAATGGCAAGAAATACCATGTCAAAGCCAGGAGTACTTAAAAATCCAAATGACAGAGCATTTGCTTTATCAACAACAGATGACAAGTGCAACATGCATTAATTTTAAAATTTGCGCAATAGACTGTAATCAAAAATCAAAGAGTATATTTAATATGAACTGTTGAGCAGGACGTCTGTCACATACAGGACTCCATTATGGGTCAGAATCTAGTGTCAAAATGGTTACAGTCTCTCTCATAAAGGATTACTTTTCACAAATCATTTTTCTTCTCTTACCTTTAAATCTGCAGTCTCTTCACAATATCTTCTGCATCGAGTGCCGGCTGACCACATATTCCTCTCTGAATCTACGTTCCATACTCAGGGCAGGATTTTCATTGGGCTGTAGAGGCAGGATTGGAGGCGTGTGGGGGATCAAAATCCCGAAATCGGGGGGCACGAACCCATCCCGCCTCCATGCCAGTTTCAAAGGAGGCGGATACCCGACCCGCACTGGGACCCGCCTCTCCAAGGCGGGAAGGGGATTAGTGCCAATTAACTGCCTTTTAACAGGTAGTTAACAGGCAGTTTTTAGCCTAATCCCTATTGTCATTGGTGAAATGTGGGATTCCCGACGGCTCCAAACTACGCCAAGTTAGCGAGGCGGGCCATTGGGCTGAAGGGCTTGGAGGGGTCGAGATGTCCGGTGTTCAGGTGAGTAATGGGTGTATGAGTGCAGAGGTAAGTGTGTTTGGTGTGTTTAAAGTATTTAAAGAAGTTTTACTTACCTTTACAGCCTTCCTTCCTTCAGGTTTCGGGAGTCCCTCATCTCACTGGCACAGAAAGCAGAATGGCCGCGATCTGTCAAAAATTGCAGCATTCAGCTTTCTGTTCCGGAGAGATCTCTAAATCATCCTGAGAGGAAGGAATTAACTTGGAGTACAGATTTTCAGTGTTTGACAGCTTCAAACAGCTGTCAAACACTGATATTTCATCTGTCAAAAGGTCTTGACAGATGAAATATCAATCTGTGACGTCACCTGTTGCCGGGTGGCCCTTAATTGGCCTGCTGAGCCCGCTGGGCGGGCTCAACAAGGTCACTCAAGTCAAAATCGCGTGGGTTGGCTACAACTCGATGCAGGCGGGACTACAACCCCGAAAGTTGTAGTCCCGCCTCCTATCCGCCTCCTCAATGAAAATCCAGTCCTCAATGTTAAGGAACCTTCGTCCAGCAGCTTCCGATTAATGACTATGCTTTAGCAATGTCACTTTGCTGATCGGATTTCAAAAGGCAGCAGCAGTATTAGATGAGAAAAATCCTGGATCAGTTGGAGACAATGAAGTTGAGAATGAATATGAACAACAGGAAGACTGATTATTCCAAACACAGGGGCCGATTTGAACTTCTGAGCGGCCGATTGGCAGAGCAAGCCTGCCCGTTCCGATGGCAAAGAGGCCGGAGTCACCTTAAGGCCCCGGCCTCATTCAAATGGAACTGGCGAGCTGAGGGCACAAAACTGGCCTCCCGATGCAGCTCACCTGATCCAGGCCGGCCCAATATTGGGCATGCTAGAGGCCGCCAGACCGGTGGCAAAGTAGGTCCGGGGAAGAGTGTCGCAATCGCCGAGGGAGGGGGTAGCCCATGGTGGCATCAGCCCCAATTATATTTGTAGGCTCAGAGAAGTACCCCTGCTCCTCCTGACCCCACAGAAATCATTTAAAACATATCTTTCCAAGACCTCTTTGACTCTATCGCCAGTGAAAGTGGTCAGAGAGTGCGCAGTGTGCACGCTGAACAGTTCTATCTTAAAATGGCAGTTCTATCGTAAAATGGCGATCGTGATCCTATGTACGTCAAAGGACCACGATTTGTTTCCTATTAAGAGGAGCCACTGCCTAAAACAGGCAAGCATTTTGGCCATCCAGTGGTAGGCCTCTCTGAAAGTTGCAGCGGGCTATCGTCGGCGTTAGTGAGGCGGTACATCTACCAACCTCAATTTGAGGCCCTTACTGCCCCATTAATGCCGATTTTGGCAAGTTAAAATCAATTCATAGTCATTTATATAACTGAGAGAAATTAGTTTACAGTCACTTTTATGGGAAGCTTCAAAATCAATCACGCATTTTCTGGACATTTAACAAAACGGGGCTATGAATTTCATATTTTAAAAGAAATAACATTCTCCCCCTTCCTCATAATATTAAAAATGACAATTTGCATGCTTATAACATTTCATGCATATCCCTAGATTCACTTGATACCTTGCAAGTTGATTGGCATCATTCCAGAATATTCTGGTATCAGAAATGATTACCAGTAACTGCCAATTGCTCTCGCAAATTGGAACTGTTGTTTTAAAGCTACACTAAATCTACAATAGCAGCGGGCGTCAAACCAGTCTACAAAGTGAATCCATTGTCTATAGACCCTCTGGGACTATGCCCTTCTCTCAGTTTGTGGCTTTTGAGAAAGAAGCATTCACCTATTTGAGAGTCCTGCCACCGAAATCTTATTGAAAAACATATATGTTCCAGCTCTTTAATATTATGAAACTCGGTCTTACGAACACCGCAAGGGACAGCCACTAAACTCTTCTAAACTGGCATATGTGCTGGACAGAAGGGAAACAGCTCAAGCAATTTTGATCTTAAGATACCAAAACTTGACAGCTACTCTTTAATATTGACTGACGTTTAGTTGTGTCTATACAACTAAAAAAGGCTTTTGTTGATAACAGGCATTACACAATAGAAGCCATCATGTATTGGACCTTCCTACTGCTATTTTCTGTACTCAAAACACTTCTTTTCATCAATAGTAACTAGGATGATTTACCGGACTTGACTACTTTCTGAGAAAATAAATAGCTCCTGCACGTTAAAATAATAAGAATGTAAGCTGAGCTGCTTATGTGTTATGCTTATGCATGTGTCAGTCACTTTTTGCCAAGAAAGTATCATCAATCTAAATTGCTTCAACAGTGTAAAAGTGTATTTTGAAATCCTCAAAGACTTTCATATTTAGAAATATTGGAGCCAGGTGCTATTTCATACCTTTGTTTTAAAATCAGTGCAATAAATCGATGATATGTGATATAGACTGTTGGTCAGTGCAATTTTGACAAGTGAAATATTTATTTGTGGTTGGTTCTGGTTAATAGGTTTCAAGTTTCAAGTTATGCACAGTTTTGTATGCTTTTTACTATCACGTAGGTGAAACCATTATCAGATAAATTTTGATTCCACGTCAATCACTTGACAATATTTAGGATTTTGGGTTACCTGACTTATGTCGTGCTGCTCTCAATAGTGTTGCTCTTCTAATTCATTATTTAATTTCACTGAAATATTAAAAGGCTTGTTTTGCTCCATAGTAAGCATGCTTCATGTGGAGATGCATTGGCAATGAATTTCATTGCGGCATCAATAGAATGTTTGTGTGACTCTCAGCTGTATGAAGAATGTCTGAAGAGCACTTGGTGAAGATCAGAACGTCACTTCAGGTTGGCATGCAAATCATGTTTTGGATTTGGAGTTGTGGTGAAGTGGGGCAGAACCATAGGTGAGAAGGTTGCTGAGGACAGACGTGGTTCACACCCAGAAGGAATCTATATTAGCAATTAGAGTAAGTACTGTAACAAGGGAGAGAAGGCTTTGAAAGTATAACTTTGAATTTTCAGCAAACAATCTAAACAACAGCAGACAAAAGTCAAAGGCCTAGAAATTCGTCCTGGGCGGTGGCGTAATATGGGTGTCATCGGATCGTCCGCCTGTTATACGCAGCGCCTGATATTCAGTTACATTGACTGCAATGGAGCTGAATATTAGGCGCTGCATATAATGGGAGGCCGATCCGATATCGGGAGGCCGCATGTTGTGCGCCACTGCCCGAGACGAATTTGTAGGCCAAAGAATTTGCATGTTGCAATGCAGCAGTGAATTCCACTCACTTGAATAAAGTGAGCTCCATAGTACTGTAACTATTAAGGACAGGAGGCCATTCAGGCCTCGCTATCAATTGACACAAGATCAACTCATTTAAAGGGGCAAGCAGGATCTGGTTATGCAAATGCTGCTACTGTGAGGCAAAACAATTGACTCGCATCTGTAGCATACAGCTGTGACTGCCAGCATAACAATTTCATGTAAATTATGCACAAAGTGCCCTCATCATGAACTCATTACAAGTCATTCACAATTAACAGGTTTCAGGCGATTGCCAAACTGCCAAATGTCTTACTTATAAAACTACAAGCAATTAGCAAAACCCTTAATAACTATGCCTCAGTTGTGACAATAAATCTTATGATAGCTCTAACTTGCAAAATAGTCATATCATTGTGATCTTACTGATCCATATTAGTGAAGCCTTTTCATCATATCAAAGTCACTTTGTTATGTTTTGTAATTCTGATTAATTTAATTGGAACAATGGTAGGTTATGGTGAAAATTCACAGCAGTTTTACTATAAATGGTAATATTGCAGAGCGGGTAGCCTGTGCTAAATCCATTTTTTAGCAGTAAGGAAGAATTAAATGATGATCCTGTTTCTTTTTTAAATCTATCATTAGAAACAGTGCTCCTAAGAGGCAGTATGCTACTTGTCAGCACACTTAGGTTGAATTACGGCGAGTATAATGGGTGATGAGAGGTGAAGCATTGATTTTTTTTTACTCTATGAGTAAGAAAACTGTGTGAGTTATGCACTTTTTTTAAATTATCAAAGTACAACTGACATTCCATTGCTCATTGTCCTTAATTCTGTTTCTGCATATTTGTGAAATCTGAGAACTGTGTCCCCACCCACCCCGAGATCATTGTCTCCTCGCTCCACCCCCCCGCCCGACGTCACCCCACTACCCCCCCCACGCTCGGGCCCAACCTGCTCGCCAGCTCAGCATGGGAGCTGGCTGATCTCTCGCCCTTCCAGAACTGGTGAACTACAAATTATGGTTGGTGAACTTCTTTTAATGATTCAGCATTTATTAACCGACGAAGTCCTTTCACACAATATTCTTGGCCCATTTTTTCCACATTTTGTAATTAGTTGATAATGTGAATAAAGAGTTTGATAAATGGAGTCCAAAACTATCTCACCAGTGACGTGCTAATGAGGCCCTCAAAATGGCTTCGACCTAACGCTGGCACAAACAGGCGGGCGGAATAGTGCTGCCTGAACATTCATCACCTGGCAATCAAACTGTCCTGACCTGCCTGTCTCATTCTCTCAGTGAGCAGTACCTTTATAAACCTGAGCCAATACTGGGGAGCAACAATCAATTTCTGAATTAAAGATCAGAATTTACTCCTGACCAGTATGCTTTCACCATTTTGTGTGTCTATGAAGATAGGTAAATAAGGGACACAAGATAGAAAACAACAAAGGAAAATGGATTATTGTATTTACAATGCACTTTCACAAAAATGACTTTATTAAAGAAAAAAAGACTTGCATTTATTTAGCACCTTTCACGACCTCAGGATGCCCCAAAGTGTGTCACAGCCAATGATCTACTTTTGTTGTGTAGTCATTGTTGTAATGTCATATATCCTATGATATGAGTGTCAATATAATCTATTTTGCATTACCTGCTTCTTCACATGAACACAGGCTCTTCAGACATACAGGGCTGAATGTTTACCTTTGCATGTGGATGGCAGTGGGCAGGGGGGCAGGGGTGGGTGGAGGGTTCTGGATCACGTCGGGAACCCGGAAGTTGGAGAGTCGCGTTTTTCAGTGGCTTTTTAACGAAGCCGCTGAAAATGAATCAGACTCCCGGGTTTCCCGACCAATTAAGAACGGTCGGATGATGTCACGGATGACTCGACTTCAGCTGAGCTATTTAAAGGAGCAATGGATAGATGTCACTTGAAGGCTGGTGGAGGTGGAAGCCTGATTGTGACAGAGGTGAATTGTTTGCGCTGTAACACTGTGACAACACTAAATCCTTAATTATGCAGAGTCAAAGGCAGTAAGCAGCCCCCAGATTTAGTGATGCCTCCTTGGAGATATTACTCCAAGGAGTCAGGGCCCACAGGGCAATCCTCTGCCCAGCTGATGGGAGCAAGAGGCCAGCGGCTCTGGCATGGCTGGAGATAGCAGAGGAAGTGAGCAGGAGGAGTATTATTGGAAGGACATGGATCCAGTGTAGGAAACGCTTTAATGACTTCATGAGGTCAGGAAAGGTGAGTACAATGCCACACTGCCCTACATTCTGATGTGCATGTCACCCCAACCCCCTCACTCTGCCTTCCCAATCCTACTCCTGACGTCACTCCTCACACCAACACACCTTGCAGGTGCACCCATCTGTCTCTGTCTATGCACCTACACACAGCCCCATCTGACCATCCACCACTGACACTCACCCTCATCTTAATGCAATGTTACACCTCTCCCTCATAGTCCCTCTCAACAGATGTTGCCTATCCATCGCTTACACTCATTCCATCACTCTCACTCAAACGTCTCTTGTTTTCACCCTTGTGGGAAAGAGAGCACAGAACACCCGGGAGAGGCAGTGAACCGGTGGTGGCCCTCCAGTCACCACACCGCTGACTTCAGCAGAGGAGGAGGCCCTGGAGCTCAGCCACGTTGCGGAGCTGCTGGCGGTGAGAGATGGAGAGAGGAGGACCTCCCAGCTACCTGGTGACAGAATTACATATCACACAGCCACATGGCATACAACAGTCACTCATGTTGACTAGATGTCAGCAGCCAGTGAAATCAGATCATGGGCATAATGGTAACATAAAACAGTCTTATCGTAACAGTTCTAATTCATGTCTTTATTCTTCCAAAGGACCAACAAGTGCCCCCCCCCAGAGGAGGAAGAAGACTCCTCAGAGGAGGTCACGGACCCTGAGGGTGCACCATCACAGGACCCATGCACACCAAGCACCAGCGCAGATACACACATCTGGTGTCTCACAGATCACATGTGAGCAAGAGCAGATGGTGGAGACAGGGACAGCAGTGGAGAGTCCTCGTTGGAGAGTGCAGGATGCTCCAAGCAGTGCTCAGCTGGACGCAGATGTTGAACCTCAGGGGCCGTCGACAAAGCGGATGATTCTTGAGGAGCAACAAAAACTGCAGGGGGCTCTGGCACTTTTTCCAGCTGCGATGTGCTCGATTGTAGGGAGAATGGAGGAGTCCATCTCCAGCATGAGCAGCCTGATGTCGCAGGCCATAGCTATGATGTGTTTGCCCGTGGAAAGGGTGACCACCTGCATGAAGGATCAAATGCGTCAGTTGAACGAATGCATGCTTGCTGTGAATAACAGCTTGCAGATACTGATTGCAGCCAGATCTAGGATGGATAGGAACTTAGACTTGGCCAATCAGCTCCCCACTGATGTGCAGCAAAGTGCTCTCTAACTCCTTGCTAGCAGGGAAGTGCGGGTGGGCCGTGAGAGGGATGATGGTGAGAGGTGACATGGAAGTGGGGACTCTGCTCAAAGCGTACCATTTCACCCCTGTTGCACCTCCCCACCCCCCTCAGTCAGAGCCCCACATGCTGCCTCGTGTCCCGATGTCTGAGTCTGCCCCTGCACAGATGCAGGAGAAGCAGTCTTTGGCAGAGCCCTCACGGACTCCAAAACCCAGAGGACATCCTCCAAAAGTGCTTAAACAGTCAGAGCAGGGAAGTGAGCAGCCCTGCCTCTACCTCTACTGAAGCCACAGGAGTTGCACCTCGTATGAGCTGTAGAAAGAGAAAGAAGACACAATTGTAGATGCACAAGGGTATGCACATGGGTGTATTATAAAATGTTAGATGGTTACATTTCTGTTGAATTTATGAGCCACATAAAATTATTTCTTTGCACCACTTTCCCGCCTTGTCCATTTTTGCCTGTTACCTGGCAAGTAGCCTTGTCAGTTGGAGTGAATGGTAAGACATTACTGAACTTTGGGCAATGGGTGTGTGTGACAGGAATGGTTTGGTCATTTTAGGACTGCTTTGTGGTGGGGGGGAGGGGGAAAGTTGGTTCAGCACCTGGGTGCCATATGGGTGCAACCCAACTAAATCGGGCCATTGTGAGGTCATCCCGGGCCTCCTGGGCAGTAATGTGTGCTGCTGCTGGTGCCATGCCCACTTCAGGTTCCTCCTCCTCCTCCTCTTCCAGTCCTTCCTCCTCCTCCTCCTCGTGTTCCTCTTGCTCTTCCGAAGAGACTCGGCGCCTTGCTCCTCCTGTAGCCCCAATCCTCGCTGTTGCGCTATGTTGTGCAACATGTAGCATACGACGATCATTCTGGAGACCCTGGCTGGTGCATATAGAACGGCTCCTCCAGATCTGTCCAGGCATCTGAAGCGCATCTTCAGCATCCCAACTGCTTGCTCTATTACACATCTCATCATCATTTGGCTTTGATTGTAGCGCTCTTCGGTCTCATTGCTTGGGCTCCTCAAAGGTTTCATCAGCCATGTCTTCAGTGGATATCCCTCATCTCCAAACAGCCAGTCAGTAAATCTGGTTGGAGGTGCAAAGAGCTGAGGGAGGGTGGACTGGCGCAGGATGAATGAATCATGACAGCTCCCTGGGAATCTGGCACACACATGCATGATGATCTTTTTGTGGTTGCAGACGAGTTGCACATTGATGGAGTGGACGCCCTTACGGTTCATGAGCACTCCTGGGTGATCTGAGGGTGCCTTGATGGGCACATGTGTGCAGTTGATGATGCCCTGCACCTGTGGGAAGCCAGCCAGAGTCACAAAGCCTAGCGCCCACTCAGTCTGACTGGTTTTATCATTGGCAATGTATACATAAGTGCCTGACTTGTAAAATATGCCATCCATCACCTGGGTGGTGCATCTGTGGGTGGCCGACTGCAAGATCCTGCAAATGTCTTCTGCAGATTCCTGGAAAGAGGCTGAGGTGAAGAAGTTGAAGGCCGTGGTCACTTTGACAGTCATTGGTAAGGCATATCCACCAGGTCCACATGACAGCAGGTCTTCTTCCAGCAGGCTACAAAGTCTGCCACGACCTGATGCGATACCCTGAGCCTCCTGAGGCACTGGTGTTCAGTCATGTCCAGGAAGCTGATCCTCTGCCTACATAACCTGTGTTGGGAGTGTCGCCTCCTGCAAGGTGCACCCTTGTGCTCATCCCCTCTCTCCTGTGGAGCGGCAGGTCGGTGAGGAGAAGGCTGCTGCTGCTCCTGCTGGAGTTGTTGCTGCTGGGGCTCATCTTGGTCCGAATCTGAGGTCCAAGGTGAAACAGCATAAGTGGCACCCATGCTGATCTGATATATGCCAGGTAAAGTGGAGATCAGACCACAATCCTCCAATGTAGTGAGAGTGACTTCCGAAGTTGTAGAAATCACCTGCAAACTCCTAAAAGCAAACTCTCAGCATAAATGGTGTCAACAAGAGCCTTTCCCTTTTGTAAGGAAGCAGGTGTGAGGTGTGAGTATTTGTGATTTTTTTTTTAACTCTTAATTGTCCAACTCCCAAAATGGCTGCTCTGCTCTCGCCTTGCTTTCACTGGCGAGGTTCAGCAAGCCTGGGAATCTTGTGGACAGCCAGTAAAAGCTGCAACATCAGGTAAAAAAGGCTGTTACTATCCTCTTAACAATCTCTAAATTGCTTTATTTAGGTCACCCGCCTCTCCTGAGTGGGTCTCTGGTGCGCTGGCTATCACACCTGAGTTAAAGGTGGAAGCTGGCGGGTTGAAGACAGCTTCTTGATGCACTGTCAATTTCAGTGCTTTTAACTGCTCACCCGCTCGCAAACCCGCTCACTCTTCAAAGTAAAAATTCAGCCCATAGTCTGACAAAGGAAAGAGTAGAAAACTGGAAGCATAGATACTGCAGATGCTGGAAACCTGAAACAAACACAGAAGATGCTGGACACAGTCACTCACTTTTGAAGAAGGGTTTTCCCCCGAAACGTTAACTGAGCTGTTCTCTCCACAGATGCTGCCTGACCTGCTGAGCATTTACAGCATTTTCTGTTTTTGTAACAGAAAACTGGAACTGCCTAAGCTGCTATTAAAGTGCCACTCATTTTGAGCCTTCTGCTATGTTGAGTTTCCTGATCTCAGCCAGAGTACTAGTAGTCAAATCTTGTCTGATGACGCTCCTGTGAAGCGCCTTGGAACATTGTTGTTGTTGTGGGGGGAGGGGCTGCTACAACTGAAAAAAAGAATCAGCTGAATTCCTGCTCCCGATTATTATCCAGTGGCCCTGAAGGAAGGTCCACGTGTGTGCTGTCCAGGTCCGCACATGGAGAATGGTCCTTTACTTAAGGTGACTGTTGTGCTCTATGGACCAGCACCTCCTACACTGTACCTCAGCATGAGTCACCATCTTCAGGTGAGGCGTGGTAGCAAGTTATTAAACAGGTATACTCACCCTTTCAAAACGCAAGTTCTTCAGTGTGATAAATAAAAACAGCAAATGCTGGAAATTCTAAGTCAAAACAAAGCATGCTGGAAGTGTGCAGCAGGTCTTTCAGCATCGGTAAAGAGAAAAGACAGGTGATTGTTTCCGTTCATAATGAAGAGTCTGTCCCCAAACTATTAGCCCGTCTTTACCAATGCTGACTGACCTGCTGTCTATTTCCACCATTTTCAATTCCTGTTTCTTTAATATGTCTGTGCACTTAATATGTCCTCTGTGTTGTACTTGTGAAGTTAAGAGAAACTTAACACATGAAGGAAGAGAACCGTGTGATTCTGTGCTGGTTTACAGCTTTTAGGAAAATATTGGTTTCAAAATATTGCTTGAACTTGTATTTAACTGTCTACAGCAGTGAACGAGTTAGAGCTTGAATGCAGCATCAGCAATAAATATTAGGCATTTTCTTTAATATTTAATTGTCAGGAAAAACCTCCAGGATATTGATAATAGCAAGATAAAAGGTTCTCTGCTCTGTGTGGTTCGACCTACAAGATGTGCTTTACAAGACCTTTTTCAAGAGCCTCCGCATTAAGCTTTAGGTAGTTTTACACTGTAACATTGTTCTTGGTCTCAGGGGTCTAAAACGAATAGCTAGTGGATTTATTAAAGCAGCACAGTATTACGATGATGTTAACAGATCATTCCTGTGTCAGTATGTTTTATGTACTATACTTAATGTTTCATGTCAATATATATATATAAATAATAAGTGAGAAACATGTACTACTGCAGTTTTATTACACTTCTGCAGTTATAATGTAAAGCAAGCACATTTTAAATAACACCTTCACCTGGGCTGGAGTTTCCTCTACATTTGCACCCAGGGGGACGTGTAATCTGGGCGCAGACAAATTACGCGACTTAAAAGATCGCGCAATTTTGGACGTTAATGAGTTATGTGCAAAACTTCTTGTTAGATTTTTGGACTCTAGGGGAATCAAGGGATATGGAGATCGAGCGGGAAAGTGGAGTTGAGGTCGATGATCAGCCATGATCTTATTGAATGGCGGAGCAGGCTTGAGGGGCCGTATGGCCTATTCCTGCTCCTATTTCTCATGTTATTATGTTCTTACAATACGCCCAAGTCTCCTTGATCTTTTATGTCTGTCCATCAAACCCTTCATCCGAACGAATCCCCGCCCACAAAACTAACCACGCCCCCAATCTCAGGTGAGAGAATCCTCCAATTGCACTCGTTTGGCGGGTCACTCAACATTGTGCCCAGATTTACAGGCACGGCAGGAAATAAAGACATTTTTCCGGTCTCCTAATTGCAATTTTTTTTTGTGTATCTCTTAAAAATTTATCCTCACTGAGACCTGCTCTGTATTTTCTGTTTCTTTGAATGGTTTTTTGTGGCATAAGTATAAGTCACATTAAAACTTGAAAAGTATCCCCGATGGCAGGTTTTTAAACATGCTGTGCCTGATGTGCATGAGCGATGGTGAAATGAGTTGAAACTTTAAATGTTAAGCCTCACAGAAGAAATACACTGGTGTGGGATCGGGGTTTCCTGGTGCGGGCGTATTCTAATGGGATCAGGAGGATACTTTGGCGTATTTTGACGTTGGCAAAATGGGCGCAGCATTGGGTGCATTGTCGGGTCCTCGGAGGAAACACCAGGCCGTAGTCTTCATGCAGATATGCAGTGAATAGAAATCCTAGGGCATGGTTTCAATTGGACTAGAACATTTGAAGGATCTACCCTCCACAACTGATGAATTCCATCTATATTTTTTGCATCATATACTTTTTAGGTACTAATTAGCAGAATAAAGTATAGCTCAGTTCATCCAATGCATCTTTATACTGATTTATGGAGACAATTAAATAACAGTAAGTCGATTTCTTTATCTAACTCCACCTTTCAGAAAGTAATATTAATGGTCTTGGAAATAAAAAGTAACAGTGGACAGGCTTTCCATTTGTCTAATAAGTGAGAAACATGTACTACTGCAATTTTATTACACTTCTGCAGTTATAATGTAAAGCAAGCACATTTTAAATAACGCCTTCATCTGTGGTGCTATTAATGGTTCAACACTGCCCTCTTCAGCAGTGCACTGTGTATGACACAATTTCCCTTTTAATTTTTTTTAACCAAAAAAATGTGTAGCTATATGCCAGGAGCCTGCAATACAAATCCACAGTCATATTGCAGTGCCCATTTTATCTTTCAAAAGATTTGAAATTGAAATTCTACACTAATTGAGCCCTTCAATCATCAGGCTGCTTCTCCTCCAAGTATCTTGGCATTTCCTGAAGGAGAATTGTCAATGTCAGACGCATCTTTGGTGACACTCTCTAACATAAGAGTCCTAAATTCCAGATGTCATTGGAGACCTAGATTTTTTTTTGCGGAGCCAGATCTCTGCCCCTTTTAACCATCAATCGCGTGGCTTTGGCCTCCAACAGCCTTTGATTTTGAGCAGCGCCATAAAGAAAGATGAATAGGGGAGAGAGCAGCACACGGAGGTCACAGATCGCCATTTGAGCATGACTGCACCCAGACTGCAACTTAAATGCAAAAGTGCCTTACATCAATGTGTGGCAATCAATATATATCACACTGTTATATCTCTCTTCATTGTCATAACATGAGGCAAAGCCAGACTGAGAAAGATATAATGCAGAAAGCTTCAGATGGAACATGAGAGAGATGCCTTGTTTGGAAAATAAGAAAAATGGAGTAATAAGGGGAGAAGATGTATTTTAAAAGATTGAATGAGCTATAGATCATAAAAATGATGCATCAATTTTGTTTCAGATGCCAACTCACTGGACTACAGTCTCGCTTTCTGCCTTTAAAGCATTTAAATGCATTAAAAATGGTGATGTATGAAAGGAAACATACTGGGGGTAAATGAGCGTGAAATTTGAGGTTAAAGATGATTTGTGGCAGGCATGCACACCCTCCAGTTCAGAACCATTTTGTCAAACCCGGTTTGATCAACATTTGTCACAGATTTTTAATAAGATGCCAGCACACTGTGAGAATGACATTTTGGGCATAGAAATTACTCTCTCAGTGAAAATTGTACCTTGTTTGTATTAGCTACACTATCCTCACCTATAAAGCTAAATCACTATTGTGTAATTGTGATTACCAATAACTTGAAATTGAAACATCCACCTCCCAAATTTTTTGCTTGTTAAAAATAAGTTTTGCCAATAAATATAAAAATTCAGGATTAAAGGAAAACGGTTTGCATAGTCAAAATTAACATACAATAAAGGGTAAATATTACTGTCAGTAATGTTATCCTTTAATGCACTCAAACCAAATGCATCTTGCCACCATTTTACAGAAGCGTTAAACTTGTTTAAAATAAATGGTTTGATACCTCTGTTAAACTGGCGGAGAGAGGAATTCGGTAGGATACCCAAAGCGAAACCAGTCACATATACCTTAATTGTTATTGTTTGACTGCTTTTCTAAAAGGTAAGACCTTATGGCCAAATGAAGCCACATGCTTCCTACCAGTGCTACTCCCACTGGAGAAAGACCTATAGTTGACTGCAGTACTGTGCAGCTTCACCATTTTTTAATGTGCATGCCTGATTTCATTCGCCCGACCATTGTCGGCCGTATCTTCAACCGTATAAGCTCTAAGCTCTGAAATTTCCTCCCTAAACCTCTCTACCTCTCTTTCCTCTTTAAAACCTATCTCTTTGACCAAACTTTTGACCACCTGTTCTAATATCTCCTTACATGGCTCCATGTTAAATTTTGTCTGATAATGCTCCTGTGAAGCGCCTTGCGACGTTTTACTACGTTAGAGGCACTATACAAATGCAAGTTGAAATCTCTCTCAATATTTGCCTACCAGCTTTTTTGAGTTACTTATCTCCATCCTTTACTTTCTCATTTAACAGTCTCCTACAGGACTATAATGTACTCGCTCCCCCAATGATTTGACTGGTAAGTGTGTGGGATTCAGCCATACAAATCAGCAAGGTTCCTGTTGGTGCTGAGTATGCTGAATTCAGCCGAGGCAGCAGTAGGTGCATAGCAATTAGCCTCAGTGCCCTTGGACTAGGAAGCCGTAAAAAATAAAAATAATAAAAAGACAGTCTAGCTGGCAAAAGAAATTTAGAGACCAGCAGCAAGAACCTGAGTGCAAGTTTGGAACGGGGAGTTGCTATTTACAGGTCACAGTCGTGGAGCATAGAGCGACTGTATTTCACTGTTTGAAATGAGAAAGGAGAGAGAGACACACAATGGGGGAAAAATTCACCAGCGACCATTTTGGATCGCTACCATCGCCTGACGTTAAATTTAGCGCCCAGTGAAAAATAGCACCAGAGATCGCTAATTTCAGTTTTAGCACTCCAAGAGGGAGGTGGAGCGTTAATTCACTGGGCCACTGGGCCACGTAGCGCTACCACTTGAAAGGGCTTTTCCCCTCATTAAAGGGGAGGGCCCAAGCCCATAACTCTGCGGGACCCTACCTGGACTCACCGGGGAGCGGGGTGCCGTGCCAGCAGCCCAACACACAAGAGAAGTGCCGGGCTGCCAGATCGCGGCACGGACCCCGCGTTCAAAGATGCAACCGGCCATGACAAGTAAGTCGGCCGACTTGTTTTTCCCTGCCCGCCACCTCCCCTTTACTTATCGCCTCGTGAGCCTCCTGCCACTCTGTTGCCGCCCCCAGAATCGGTCGCTGTCATCGCCCGGCGCAGATTCAGTGGGCGCGGGCCAATTTTGCAGGCGGGGTGAAAACGGGGCGCTGCGCACGGTGATGATGTCGTCATCGCCTTCGCAGTGGAGCGGGGCGCTACCAGTTACAGCCGCCACTAAACTCCCGCTGAATTTAGCGGGAGTTATTAGTGTTGCCGTGCCCGGACAGTAAGTCATTAGCGCCCTGTTAGTGCCCCCCGGATGCGCTAACGAGAGGTGCTAAGGTACCCAATTTCTAGCCCATTATATTTGTAGACAGAAACTTTGTAATGTTCTTCTTCACTTATGTCACAATCAAGGTTTTTTTAAGCAGGGTTTGGGGTTTTTGGAGTGTGGTCTTAAGCATTGGGCTTGATGTATACCAATATATACAGTAATAGCTTTGAGGAAACTAATGGGTCAATTAATTCAGGCTTGGGCAGTTATGGGTTGTTTCATTTCATTTCTAGTTCTATAATGCAGCCGTGGTTCAAAGACAGGAATCTGTGCAATTAGAAATGATGGCACTTTCCTAGTTTTATATGGAAAGAATACAATTAACCTTCTTGATGTATTTCAGAAGATAGCAATTAGTGTGGACAGCAAAACTCACTTGATTAGTAGCCCGGGATAATTAAATGTTACATTTAGACAACACCACCCTTTAAAGCTGCTGTGCCAAAATATAATTTGAATATTTGTAAAAGGAGGCTTGTGATGGTTGCATTTTTAATCACTCAATATAGGTTCACCCATTTATCAATCAATTCCAGCGTCAAGCATTAGCACGACAAGGTCGCTGCCACTGTCAAATAAAAAACAATGGTTGCACTAATCTGTGACACAGAAACAAATTATTATCTTAAAAACAAAAGAGGATTTTTATTACTGTAACCAAGTTTTCATCTTTTCACAACGTCAGCCATTCCAATCTTAAATATTACATTTAAAGTCAACATACTTTGTTACTTAATTTGTTCAAGACTGATTTTCTCCAAAATTGTAAAATGGATTTTATTTTCAGAGATTGCTTTAGTCTTTGGGTATTGATTGAATTCCATTGGCATTAAGAACATGACCTAGTTTTGGGTCACCAACAATGACATTTGATTAGTGGCATAGTGGTTAGCACTGTTGCCTCACAGCGCCAGGGACCCGGGTTCGAATCCGGCCTCGGGTGACTGTGTGGAGTTTGCACATTCTCCCCGTGTTTGCGTGGGTTTCCTCCGGGTGCTCCGGTTTCCTCCCACAGTCCAAAGATGTGCAGGTTAGGTTGATTGGCTATGACAAAAATTGACCCTTAGTGCTAGGGGGATTAAATACGTGGGGTTACAGGGATAGGGTGGGATATGTGTTGGTGCAGGGATTACGGGGATTGGGTGGGATATGTGTCGGTGCAGGCTCGATGGGCCGAAATGGCCTCTATCTGCACTGTGGGGTTTCTGTGAATTCTGTGAATTCTGTGAATAATAATGCGGGGGAGAGCAGAATTCACTTAAGCAAAAGTAAAATCTAACTTAAAATCAGATTTTGCATGAAGGGTTGTTCAAGATAAATTTTCTGCCCTCCAGCCACGACTATAATAGTTTGTTGATGGTAACACTGGGAGGGGGCGGAATTTTAACATCAAAGAGTGAGTGGGTTTGGGAGTGGGTGGGCAGTAAAATGCGCTGAAATAGACAGCATGTCGAGAAGCCGGCTCCAACCCGCCTTCCGCATTTCACTGCAGCGCATTCAGCAGCGTGTGAGAAACCCCTTCAGGAGAGGTAGGTTACCAATTGAAAGCAACTATCTCTGTCATCTCCTCCAGCCCCACAACCCCCCGAGATATCTGCGCTCCTCTAATTCTTCCCTCTTGAGCATCCCTGATTATAATCGCTCAACCATTGGTGGCCGTGCTTTCTGTTGCCTAGGCCCTAAGCTCTGGAATTCCCTGCCTAAACCTCTCCTGTTCTCTACCTGTGAAGCGGCTTGGGAAGTTTTACTACGTTAAAAGCACGATATAAATATAAGTTGTTGTTGTTGTTATAGTTAACAGGTTCTTTTAACAGGGTTTTTCAACTTCCACAAGTTTCCCAGGCTTCCTGGACCTCACCAGTGAAAGCAAGGTGCGAGCACAGCGGCAATTGAGGGGGCTGAACAAATGACAGGCAAAAAATACCATATGTACTGAGACCTCACACCTGCTTCCTTGCCTAAGTGATTTTGCTCACAGCACTTGTTCTGAGTGTTTGCTTCCAGTACTTTGCAGGTGATTTCGATTACATTGGAGGTGACTTTCACTACATTGGAGGTGACTTTCACTACTTTGGATATTTGTGCGTCTGATCTCCACTTTACATCTGTCATATATCAGATCAGTATTGGTGCCACTTATGCTGTTTCACCTTGGATCTCTGATGAGGACCAAGATGAGCACTTGCATCAGCAGCACCAGCAGCAGGAGGACCAGTAGCAGCAACAGCACCAGCAGCACCAGCAAGAGCAGCAGCAGCCTTCTCCTCACAGACTTGCCGCTCCACAGGAGAGAGGGGATGAGGACAGAGGTGCAGCTCACAGGAGGCGACACCCCCAACACAGGGTATATAGGCAGAGGATCAGCTTCCTGGACATGTCCGAACACCAGTGCCTCAGGAGGCTCTGGGTATTGCGTCAGGTCGTGGCAGACATTTGCAGTCTGCTGGAACAAGACCTGCTGCCAACTGGACCTAGTGGCCACGCTTTACCAGTGGCTGTCAAAGTGACCACTGCACTCAACTTATTCACTTCAGGCTCCTCCAGGGATCTGCAGCAGACATTTGCAGGATTTTGCAGTTGGCTGGCCACAAATGAATAACACAGGTAACCAATGCCATGTTGCCCAGGGCAGGCAATTACATACACTTTCCCACTGTTGAAGCCATGTGTTATGTGTTATGGAGCAATGTGTGAGAAGTGGAAGCACTTTGAGCAGTGTCCCCACCTCCATGTCCCCTTTCACCATCATTCCGCTCATGGTCCACCCGCACTTCCCTGCTAGTAATGAGCTGGAGAGGCTTTGCTGCACATCAGTGGGGTGCTGAACGGCCAAGGCTAGGTTTTGATGTATCCTAGTTAAGGTGGCATTCAGAGTGTGAAAGCCATTGCTGAGGGCAAGCATGCACTCGTTCGACTGCTGCGTTCGATGCTCCATGCAGTTGGCCACTCTTTCCATGCACGACCACGTCATAGCTAAGGCGTGCGACATCATGCCACTTGTGCTTGAGATGAACTCCTCCATTCTCTCTGCAAGTGTGCACATCACGGCTGGAAATCTTGCCAGAGCCTCACGCCTTTTTTGCTGCTCCTCCAGAATCATCCTCTTTGTCGACGGCCCCCGAGATTCAGCATCTGTGTCCAGCTGAGCAGAGCTTGGAGCATCCTGCACCCTCCGGCGAGTACTCTCCACTGCTGTCCCTGTCTCCACCATCTGCTCTTGCTCACATGTGATCTGTGAGACACCAGGTGACAACACAACTGTCTGAATTGATGGTCCCACTGACATGCGTGTATCTGCACTGGTGCATGGTGTGCATGCGTCCTGTGACGGTGCACCCTCAGAGTTAGCGACCTCCTCTGAGGAATCTTCTTCCTCCTCTGGTTGTATGAGATTTAATTCTGTCACCAGGTTGCTGGGAGGTTCCCTTCTCTCCATCTCCCACCGGAGTGTACAGGGAACAGATGTTGTTGGAGGCACTGTCTGCATGCGCAGACCGTGCTTCAACAAAGAAGCAATTGGTCATCTATGTGAGATGCTCCATGAAGACCTAAAGCTGTGGTCCAGTTCTTGCGGGGCATTGTCAGCGGCAATGAAGGTGAGGGCGGCCCTCAATTTCTACAATTTTTCTGGTTCCTTCCAGTCAGGCACTGGGCATCTCTCAGCCAAAGAGCTGCATTCAGAAGGTGACGGATGCCTTCTTCCGCAGGGCATCTGACTTCATTAAATACGACATGTTCCCTGTGCAGCAAAGAGACAGTGACATCATTTCAACAGGGTTGCTGGCTTCCCCAGGGTGCAGGGGGCTATCGGTGACATCCACATGTTGCTAAAGGCTCCACTTAAGGAACCTGTCACTTTTATCAACAGGAGGCGATATCACTCACCTAATGTGCTAGTTGTCTGTGATACCCAGCTGAGGATTCTGCATGCAAACTCAGAGCATCGGGGAAGTGCTCATGACGAGGATATGCAGACACTAGAGATTACTTTTTACAGCCTTTTAAAACTTTTTTAAAACTCTTATCTATTTAAAAGTTGATTTGGCTTGATTTCAGGAGTTGCAGCTCGCTTACCTCCCCAGTGCCACACCTCAATCTGACTCATGGCATCTGGTCCCGGTTATTTGTAGTGGCATGTGATTGATTTGCGACATTAACCATTGGCTGCTCCATCCATGGGGTCCCTGATTCGCCATTGACCTGGCCACGGCATCGCTGGATCGATGCTCCAGCAAATTACGGCGTAAATATCGATCGATATGAACAGCAAGCTGAAAAATCCAAATAAGGGCGCGTGACATCAAACACACCAGTCCAGCAAATTCAGGTCCATTATAAGGGAAGGGGCCTGATGTTGCCTGATGAAACGAGTTATCTCTGTGGCATAAAGCTGGGCATAAAGGCTTTTTTTGGGGACATGAATAGTATACAAATAGTATTTTTGGTTTTACATTTGTGAACTAGATTGGAGTTCTGTGTTTAGGCTACACCGCAGTAAGTGGCTGTGCGGACATTTAAAAGTGTAAAAAGACAGTGTAAGGGTATGATCCTAATATTAGATTTCAGGTTCTAGCTCTGTTGCTATGCAAAGCCATCGTGGCAACAAACCTCATCTAATTATTAATACAAGTTTATCTGGCTTCCAGAGTTGTGTGGGACACAGCCACACAGATCAGGAAAATCCTAGCTTTCGTCTAACTCGACAGGTTAGATTTGGCAACGCTCAGGGTGGGGATAGGAGCACTGCAGCCTACCTCTGCATCTCTGGTATAGGGAGATAGATTTAAAAAAAACACCCTTTGTTTCCACTCTTCCGCTAACTAATGATGGAAAATATGCTTGAAGATATCAAAGAAGGACAAATTCAGTTAGAATGTGTTGCCCTATAGTCAAATAGCCTGACCATGTTCAATATGTCAGCTCACACATGCGAGTCCAACAGGATCCCAGACAGTTGCTTGAAAACAAGAATCATAGAATGATGCAGCACAGGTGGCCATTTGGCCCATTGTGCCTGTGCCGGGAATCTTTCACTATGTTCAATGGAGGGGGCGGGGGGGAAGAGGGCCAAAGAAAAACAGAGAAAGACATTTTTTTGTAAAAATAGAATATTTGAGGAGAGGAATGGCTCAAAGCACCATTGGCAACAATCTATCTCTGTCACTGTGTGCAAATAAAATCACAGGAAGGTGCAATTATTTCTTCATTTAAATATTTATCAGGTTCTGAAAAACAAGGTGCTAAAAATGGATGTCAAATAATAGCATGTGCAATACGGTGAGAAAATCACTATTTGCATCATGCTGATGCTAACTCGCAGCATGAGCATAAAACGAAATCTGTGACATTATAACTGATAGACTTTTAATGAGGGCAGAATGTACATTTGTAAAGCCCATTAGCCAGATTTAGTGCAGAATAAATCAGGACTGCATGAGCATTTTCTAATTGTATTAACAGGTCTTTGAAGAACAAATCTTGGTCTAGAACAAATTTCCTCTGGCATATTGAAAGTAGTCTTAAGGATTGTGGTAAATCTTTAAAGCATGTTGTTTAAGTTTAACAGTAATGACAGAGAAAGCATGAATGTACTGAGGGTTTACTAATTGCCTTGGCATGAGGCAAAGCCACATGTTAAACGTCAGGATAAGCGCAATATTTCAACTTCATGATTCTCACTGTTTCCCTTTTTTGAATAATTTTCCATTTAGTGCCGAATCAAAGAAAGACTGAAAGAAAGGGGAAAAAATGGGTTTATATACAAGTGCTTTTCACCTCCTCAGGACATTCCAAAACGCTTCACACCCTATGTGAATTAGTTTTCAAGGGTGCTTATTGTTGTTATGTAGGCAAATGTGGCAGCCAAGTGGTACGTAGCAAAGTCCCACAAACAGCAAATGAGATGGAAGGCCAGTTAAACTAGGGGTTGGGGTGGGAGCAAAATGGATGGAAAATCATCCGGCCCACCGCAAGATGAAGCCCAGGAGATTTGAACTCCCGGGCCTCATTTGCATGTTGGCATGTTGGTATCCCGCCTGAAGCTAACGTGAATCATTAAGTGGTCAGCGGGCAGGAGCGGGATTTTGGGCGACAGGGGGGAACGGACCGCAGCACTAAAGTAAGTGGTTGGGGTGAGGGCGGGGTTGTCGTGAGGGCATCGCGATCGGGGCAGAGAGGATAGCCATGGGAAGGGGAGCCCAAGCTTTCCAAGTGGGGCCCGGAGGAGAATTCTGCTCCTCCTGATGCACAAGGAAATTTTTTTTAAATTTAAATAAACATACATTTCTGGGCCACTTCTGACCCCAGCTCCTCTTCTCAATAGCTTTGGCCTGGCAAATTCCCATGCAGGCCTGGGATTAAGGTTGAAGTTGGGCCCTAGTGACATCATCTGCATATTTAAAGGAGGACCCCGCTGCCTTCCAGCTGGTGTCCTGCAAGCCTGCTAAAAAGAGCAGGTTAACATCAGGACCCGCGGGAAGGCTGCAGGATGGGAGGGGGTAAGCCAAATGGAGCATTTTAATTGACCGTCAGGTGTCCACCAGACTTCTAAACAGGTATTCAGGACCTCGGTTTGACGCCACATCCAAAAGGCAGCATCTCTGACAATGCAGCATTCCCTCAATACTGCACCAAAGTGCCTGCCTAGATTATGTGCACAAGTCCTGGAGTGGGGCTTGAACTCGAAAGTCAGAACTAACATACAGATCTGATGTTCATACTTCAGCTGGATTACCAAACCATCTTTTTTAGAAAAGAGTTGGATCACAAATAGGTAGGAAGGAAAATAATGACCACCACTGCCCTTGACAGCTGCTGGTATATCCTCCAATAACACACTTGACATTTCATAAAAAGGCTTTCTTCCAGCTGCCGTTGATATTGTGTGCAGGATACAGGCAGCAAGGTCCTTTGCCTTCGTGCCTCCAAATTTAGAGGTGTGGACATCAAAAACAAATGTACATACTACTTTTGTGCTGTAATTAAATAAAATGATAAGTATATCATGTACATATAGACAACATCTCCCTGCCCAATTAATTTCATAGAAACATAGAAACATAGAAGATAGGAGCAGGACAAGGCCATTCGGCCCTTCGAGCCTGCTCCGCCATTCAATGAGATCATGGCTGATCATCCAACTTCAGTACCCTGTCCCTGCCTTCTCCCCATATCCCTTGATCCCTTTAGCCTTAAGAAATATATCCAACTCTTTCTTGAATATATTTAATAAACTGGCCTCCACTGCCCTCTGTGGCAGAGAATTCCACAGGTTCACCACTCTCTGGGTGAAGAAATTCCTCCTCATTTCAGTCCTAAATGGCTTACACCATATCCTTAGACTATGACCCCTGGTTCTGGACTCCCCAGCCATTAGAAACATCCTTCCTGCATCTAGTCTGTCCAGGCCCGACAGAATGTTATAGGTTTCATAGAAACATAGAAACATAGAAGATAGGAACAGGAGTAGGCCATTCGGCCCTTCGAGCCTGCTCCGCCATTCAATGCGATCATGGCTGATCATCCAATTTCAGTACCCGGTCCCTGCTTTCTCTCCATACCCCTGGATCTCTTTAGCCTTAAGAAATATATCCAACTCCTTCTTGAATATATTTAATTAATTGGCTTCTACTGCCTTCTGTGGTAGAGAATTCCACAGGTTCACCACTCTCTGGGTGAAGAAATTCCTCCTCATTTCTGTCCTAAATGGCTTACCTCTTATCCTTAGACTGTGACCCCTGGTTCTTGGTACTGTTAGCGCTGTGCATTCTCTGAGTTTGATAGTGTTAGTGCTGTGCATTCTCTGAACTCAGTAGTGTTAGCGCTGTGCATTCTCTGAGTTCCACACAGATACCATCATCACACGTGAGGACACCACCCACCAGGTACATGGTACATACTCATGTGACTCGGCCAACGTTGTCTACCTCATACGTTGCAGGAAAGGGTGCCCCGGAGCATGGTACATCGGCGAGACCATGCAGACACTGTAACAACGGATGAACGGACACCGCGCAACAATCGCCAGGCAGGAGTGTTCCCTCCCAGACGGGGAACACTTCAGCAGTCAAGGGCATTCAGCCTCCGATCTTTGGGTAAGCATTCTCCGAGGCGGCCTTTGAGACACACGACAACGCAAAATCGTAGAGCAGAAACTGATAGCCAAGTTCTGCACTCATGAGGACGGCCTCAACCGGGATCTTGGGTTCATGTCACGCTACATGTAACCCCACCTGACGTAGGGTCATCCAGACTCATGTTGTCGTTGGCTTGTTCTCGCTACACAGATGCGGCCGGACCTGCTGTGATTTCCAGCAAAAAAAATGTTTTTTTGTCTGTTTTTTGTTTTTCATACAGACCCCAGCATCTGCAACATTTAACCCCTTGTGACCCCACCTCCTTGTTCTTTGATGTAATGTTTTCCTGACTAACCTGTTTGGACACCATTCACACCTTTGATTGCTGTGATTATCTCTCTGCCGAGGTGTGATAAATGGCAGTTAGAAAGATTACCTGTAATCATCTGGCATTATTCTCTGACTATATAAGCTGTGTCTTTATGCATCTCTCCACTTCACCTGATGAAGGAGCAGCGCTCTGAAAGCTTGTGATTTCAAATAAAACTGTTGGACTATAACCTGGTGTTGTGTGACTTCTTACATTTCTCTGAGTTTGATAGTGTTAGCGCTGTGCATTCACTGAAATCTATAGGGTTAATGGTGTGTATTCTCCTAAATCAGCTGTGTTAGCGCTGTGCGTTCTCTGAAATCAGTAGTGTTAGCGCTATGTGTTCTCTGAACTCTATAGTGTTAGTGCTGTGTCTTCGAACTCTGTAGCCTGACAATGACTGGATCACATGATACATTGCAAAGAACTTGAATTACTCGACAGCAGACTGGATCAAATTACACATTCCAGACATTCCAGTTGTATGTGTATTGTCCTTCCATCTTCTCTTCTTAGGCAGTCCCTCGGAACCGACGATGAGATCCCCTCTCAATCTTCTAAACTCCAGTGAGTATAAGCCCAATCGACACAATCTCTCCTCATACGTCATTCCTGCCATCCCAGGTATCAGCCTGGTGAAACTTCGCTGCACTCCTTCCATGGCAAGAACGTCCTTCCTCAGGTAAGGCGACCAAAACTGCACACAATACTCAAGGTGCGGTCTCACCAAGGCCCTGTACAACTATAGCAAGACATCCTTGTTCCTGTACTCAAACCCTCTTGCTACGAAGGCCAACATACTATTTGCCTTCTTAACCGCCTGCTGCACCTGCATGCTTACCTTCAGTGACTGGTGCACAAGAACACCCAGGTCTCCCAATCTATTGCCATTCAAATAATAATCTGCCTTCCTGTTTTTGCCACCAAAGTGGATAACCTCACATTTATCCACATTATAGTGCATTTGCCATGTTTCTGCCCAGTCACCCAACCTGTCCAAATCGTACTGGAGTTTCACGACATCCTCTTACCCAACTCGCTCCTCAGACCATCGTAGTTTCCTTTATTAAATTGAGGACCCTAGTCTCTGAGTCAACTACTTCATTCTCCATCTTAATGAAGAATTCGATCATATTATGATCGCTCCGACCCAAGGGGCCTCGTACAACAAGATTGCTAATTAATCCTTTCTCATTACATAATACCCAGTCTAAGATGGCCTGATCTCTGGTTGGTTCCTCGACATATTGGTCCAGGAAACCATCCCGTAAACACTCCAGGAATTCCTCCTCCACAGTATTGTTACTAATTATTTGGCCCAATCTATATGTAGATTAAAGTCACCCATGATGACTGCTGTGCCATTATTGCATGCTTCTTTAATTTCCCTTTTAATGCCATCCCCAACCTCCGCCTTACTGTTTGGAGGTCTATATACCACTCCCACTAATGTTTTTTTCCCCTTAGTATTTCTCAATTCTACCCATACAGATTCCACCTCATCAGAGCTAATATCCTTAATGACAATTGCGTTAATCCCTTCTTTAACCAGTAATGCTACCCCACCTCCCTTTCCTTTTTGCCTATCTTTCCTGAATATCGAATACCCCTGGAAGTTGAGTTCCCAGTCTTGGCCATCCTTGAGCCACGTTTCCGTAATCCCAACCAAATCGTATTCGTTTACCTCTATTTGCACAGCCAATTCAGCCACCTTATTACAAATGCTCCTCGCATTAAGACACAAAGCCTTCAGGCTTGTTTTTTTAACGCTCTTAGACCTATTAGAATTATTGTTTACTGTGGCCACGTTTGATTTAAACCGTTGATTTCTCTGACTGCCACTTTTGTTTTTCTCCTTCCTATCTTTTGCTTTTATCCTTGTTTCCCTTTCCTCTGTCTCCCTGCTCAGGTTCCCAAACCCCTGCCATTTTAGTTTAAACCCTCCCCCACAGCACTAGCAAACACTCCCCCTAGGACATCGGTTCCAGCCCTGCCCAGGTGCAAACCATCCGGTTTGAACTGGTCCCACCTCCCCCAGAACCGGTTCGAATGTCCCAGGAACTTGAATCCCTCCCCCTGGCACCATTCCTCTAGCCACGTATTCATCTGAAGTATCCTGCTATTTCTACTCTGACTAGCATGTGGCACTGGTAGCAATCCTGAGATTACTACCTTTGAGGTTCTGTTTTTAATTTATCTCCTAACTCCCTATATTCCTCTTTTAGGACCTCATCCCGCTTTTTACCTACATTGTTGGTGCCTATATGCACCACGACAACTGGCTGTTCACCCTCCCCTTCCAAGATGCTCTGCAGCCGCTCGGAGACATCCTTGACCCTTGCACCAGGGAGGCAACACACCATCCTGGAGTCTTGTTTGCGGCCGCAGAAACATCTGTCTATTCCCCTTACAATTGAATCCCCTATTACTATAGCTCTACCCCTCTTTTTCCTCCCATTCTGTGCAGCAGAGCCACCCCTGGTGCCAGGAAGTTGGCTGCTGCTGCCTTCCTCTGATAAGCCATCCCCCTGTAGAAGTGCATCAGCATAGACGGAGCCTTTAATTTAGACAGAATAACATGTCTAGAGAATTGCCTCGTAACTAGAGACCCGCAGAGAAAAGGAAAAAAAGAAGTAAATTGGTCAGCCTTCTCAGATTGGAAAAAGGAAGCAGAGAGGTGACGCGAACGAAGTATAGAAGTTAGTAAACATAATAAAAAGAGGGATGAGATTAATCAGGAACAGAATAAACAACAAAAAGTTAAACAAATCAGGGTTGGCAGGGTCCACAAAATATGCTCAGTGTTCCCACGCAGGTCCGCTCTGGTCGGGCCGCTCCTCACTCACTGCCGCCGATGCTCAGTGTTCCCACGCAGGTCCGCTCTGGTCGGGCCGCTCCTCACTCACTGCCGCCGATGCTCAGTGTTCCCACGCAGGTCCGCTCTGGTCGGGCCGCTCCTCACTCACTGCCGCCGATGCTCAGTGTTCCCACGCAGGTCCGCTCTGGTTGGGCCGCTCCTCACTCACTGCCGCCGGTTTTAAACTGCCGCCGATGCTCAGTGTTCCCACGCAGGTCCGCTCTGGTCGGGCCGCTCCTCACTCACTGCCGCCGATTTTAATCTGCCGCCGATGCTCAGTGTTCCCACGCAGGTCCGCTCTGGTCGGGCCAAAAATGGATCATTTGGGATGACGTCCTCGATGCCGTAGTCAGCAGGATTCGAACCTGCGCGGGGAAACCCCAATGGATTTCTAGTCTATCGCCTTAACCACTCGGCCATGACTACCTCATTTACTGCTCCTTTATGAATCGTGCTTTTAGAATAAAATGAATGCAGTGTTTGTTTTCTAAGTAGGAAGTTAAAGAAATGGCTTGTGGTACTGGCCCACTAATAAAGGCTATTATCTATAACCTTTAATGTGATGTGCTATATTGGACCAACTTAGCAGCACCTTTATTACAAAGAAGAAGATAGCCCAATTTATCACACATAACAATAACTTGGATCATTAAAAAGATATCTTAATATTTATACATCAACTGCCATTTCAAAATAGAAATTATAAAAAGATGTTACCATAGTACTCAGAAATTCAAGCACAGGTACTATTATCAGCTTATGAAGGAAATGTTAGCACCATGGCAACCAAAAGTAATATCAAAATGTTTTCCTTCAGTAAAAGTTATTGATTACTTCTCTTCGGCTGACTGCAGGCTTCATGGTTCTACCTGGTATCAAATGGGAAACAAAAACTTGTTTTGTCTTTTAAGTATGAGGCACAATTAATCGATGAATCAAATGTTGCAGTTAGAAATCACAATTCAGACTCCTGAGATCCGGCATGTTAAATCAATCACTGCGAAAGAATAAAACATTTTAACGTTAAAGTAACAAAACTCAAATCACCAAAGGCTGTACAAGGATTGTCCAAGGAGAGCAGGCAAGGTCGAAATCAAATCAAAAGCCCAAAGTTTGCGAATTGGGAAATCTTCGTTTCTTCCACTCAGGAGGTGGTGCGGAGACATGAGAGACAAATGTCGAATGGTTATGTCGAATGCCTTGTGCCATTTTGTTCTGGGCAAGTTGAACTCGCAGCACACTCATACAGGCTGGCAATGCTGTTTCTGCATTACCCACCTTTATGGACCTGTCCCCTGAGATAAACAGAAAGTCACAATCATGATATATTAATTACTATAGGTTAGGTTTAAACAGAAAGCTTTGAAATGGGGCAACACAAATTAAAAGACTTAAATGTGTTCTGAGTGAATAAGGCTTTCATTCTCGAGATGCAAGGATTCATTTGATGCTGAAACACATATTTACTTCCATATGTTTCAAACTGAGAAGAATACTTTCATATGTTACTACTGGAAAGAAAAGCTTGTCAGTAAAGCTTGAAGAGTCTTAATTAAGATGAAAAAAAGTCAAGACCCCAATCTCAAGAATATATTATCGCAGAACTGACTTCCATCTTATTCTGCATTCCAAAAACCTCAGATAATTAACACACAGTAGTTGAACTAATTTGTATTTTCCCTGTTCAGTCCATCAAAACAGGACATTAATCGATGTGGGCCCATCACTTCCCCTACCCAACTGACCCCACTGTGTGGTAATTGGAACATCTCGCTGCCAGCAGTGTAGGGGTGAAGTCATTCTGCTAAGCAGGCAGAACCCACGAGTCAGCTCATCGTTCACTGTCAGGCTCAGCCTGAATGCACTGCTGATGGTTTTCAGCCTGAGCTTCCATTACAAAGTGGTTGGCTGATAAAAGTCACTAGCGTGATGTGCACAGTCACAAAGCAATTAAAGATTTGAAATGTTTCATTAGTTTTAAGACAGAAAGAGGTATGTCTGCCTGAAAACAGTAGATTGTCTGTGCAAAGCAACTCATTTTTCAAAGCAGAACCAAATAGGAGGACAGGAAATTGATGATTTTCAGCTTATTGCAACCTAATTACTTGCAAAATGGAGATGCATTAATAAATTTGATAAGATGTAGTGATAAATGCTGTCATTAAATCAATGATGTAAGAAATACTAAACTCTGAATTAAATCAATCTTATTCAAATGACAGTTTCATAGTCTAAAAGTATGTGTCTGTGTTTGAGCTGCATATTAATTTAAGTGTTAGTAGATTCACACTAATACTGGTGTTAGAGCTCAATCAGTTGTATTGATTAGGTGCTGTTAACGAACACCATTATCAAACCTAATTTGGAAAAAGAAGGATAGAAGGGCAAAACAGGTTCAAAGAAAAGGAAAAACATTAGTGTAAGAGGAAACAAAGAAGAGCATTCAGTCATTAATCATTTATATGACAAACCAAAGTCAATCTATGAGTCCAAACTTAATTCACAAGTGTTTACACCACCTCAGCTCCAAAATAGGATATTATCATCTACATTAATAACTATGGAATGTGGTCTGTATTGTTCACGGGAACAGAAAATTTAAGTCAATTTGAAACTGTTTACAAGTGCTTAACCTGAGTCACGGATTTCGGAGCGATTATTTGCAAGGTCGATTGGGCGGACACCGTCACACCCCCACCGGAATCATGCAGAGGACTGCGGCCTCAACCACGCTTCACCTGTGGAGAAGGTCAGTGGATCCGTGGGGGGAAGAGAAGAGAAGAGAGGAAAGGAGAGGAGATCGGAGTGGGGACAGAAGGTTGGGAACTGGGGGAGTGGAGAGAATGTCAGGAACTGGGGGTGGGGGGGTTGGAGAGAAGGTCAGGAACTGGGGGGCGGGAAGAAGGTCAGGAACTGGGGGGCGGGAAGAAGGTCAGGAACTCGGGGGGGGGAGAAGGTCAGGACCTGGGGGGCGGGAAGAAAGTCAGGAACTCGGGGGGGGGGGAGAAGGTCAAGAACTCTGGGGGGGGAAGAAGGTCAGGAATTCGGGGGGGGGAGGTCAGGAACTCTGGGGGGGCGGGAAGAAGGTCAGGAACTCTGGGGGGGAGAAGGTCAGGAACTCGGGGGGGGGGAAAGATGGTCAGGAACTCGGGGGGGGAAGAAGGTAAGGAACTCGGGGGGGTAGAAGGTCAGGAACTCAGGGGGGAGAATGTCAGGAACTCTGGGGGGGAAAGAAGGTCAGGAACTCTAGGGGGGGAGGAAGGTCAGGAACTCGGGGGGGAAGATGGTCAGGAACTCTGGGGGGGAAGAAGGTCAGGAACTCTGTGGGGGAGAAGGTCAGGAACTGTGGGGGTGGAGAGAAGGTCAGGAATTGGGGGAGCGGGAAGAAGGTCAGGAACTCGGGGGGGTGGAGAGAAGGTTAGGAACTGGGAGGGGTGGAGAGAAGGTCAGGAACTGGGGAGAAAGAAGGTCAGGAACGGGGGGAAAGGAGGTCAGGAACTCTGGGGGGGAAAGAAGGTCAGGAACGGGGGGAAAGAAGGTCAGGAACTCTGTGGGGGGAGAAGGTCAGGAACTCTTGGGGGACAAGAAGGTCAGGAACTGGGGGGAAAGAAGGTCAGGAACTCTGGGGGGGAAGAAGGTCAGGAACTCAGCGGGGGAAAGAAGGTCAGGAACTCTTGGGGGGAAAGAAGGCCAGGAAATCTGAGAGAGGGGAAAATGTCAGAAACCCTTGGGGGGGCAAGAACTTCAGGAACTCGGCGCGGGGGAGAAGGTCAGGAACTGATGCGGGGGGGAAAAGATGGCCAGGACTTCTGGGGGGGAAAGAAGGTGAGAAACTCTGGGAGGGGAAGCTCAGGAACTCTGTCGGGGGGAGAAGGTCAGAAACTCTGGGGGAAAGAAGGTCAGGAACTCTGGAGGGGGAGAAGGACAGGAACTCCTGGGGGGGGGAAAGAAGGTCAGGAACTCAGCAGGGGGAGAAGGTCAGGAACTCTGGAGGGGGAGAAGGACAGGAAATCCTGGGGGGGAAAGAAGGTCAGGAACTCTGGAAGTGGAGAAGGACAGGAACTCCTGGGGGGGAAAGAAGGTCAGGAACTCAGCGGGGTGGGTGTTGTGTATGTATCTTTAAGGGAATAACTGGTCTTAGACTGCAGTACCAGCAGTGACCACCCCTGTATAAAAGGCCCTAGCAGGCTTCTGTAGTTTCAGTTTCCAGCTGCCTCTTGTTCAGTAAAGTACCTGTTAAACTGTGCTCCCGAATTCCGTGTATGATTGAGGCGCGGACTTTACAGTGGTGACGAGTAAGTTCGAACTCACCTGCAGTGTGGCATCATCTCACAGGGATCTCGCCTGAAAGGAAGGTCCTGGAAGGTCATAGTCTGAGCAACGGGTGTCGACCGGGGGCAACCGCCCAAAGAATCCATCGGTGTTTGGAGAATTGCGGGAGAAACTGTGGTTGCAGCGAATCGTGCTGGTAGCAGGTAGCAAGCTGACCCTTCCGGACTGCGGCGGGCTCAAGCTCAATCGAGTGGCTCTACAAATTGGGCCGCGCAGCGTCGCCGGGAAAAGAAAACAAGAGAGAGAGGGTGGAGCGCAAAGGGCATGGTCGGTGCTCGAGAACAGGACAGCGGAGAGAAACTAAACGGGTGGGAAGGAAAGCGAGACGCGCCGAAGCTGCGGGTCGCCACCATTACCCCGTAGAACGCTAGGAGCAGCGTGGCAGTAAGGGGAAGAAGCAAAAGCGTGGGAGGCGCCATTTTATCCCGTTGGGGAAGAAGCAAAAGCGCGGGAGGCGCCATTTTATTCCATTGAGGAAGAAGCAAAAGCGCGGGAGGAGCCATTTTAAATCGCCCAAGATGCCGAAAAGTGGCAGTATCACTGCTTTCGACAACAAGGTAGAAGACTGGATCACGTATGTGGAAAGAATTGAAGTGTACTGCAAGGCAAATGAGGTGGCTGATGGAAAGAGGGCATAGGTATTATTAAATCTGATGGGTGCGAGTACGTACGGCCTATTGCGGAATTTAATTACCCCAGCTAAACCAATGGAGAAAAGTTTTGAGGAGATTGTTCATATCTTACAGGAACATCTAAGCCCTACACCACTGCTGATAGCCGAAAGATTCAAGTTCCATAAAAGAAACCAGCACAAAGATGAGAGCAATGCTGACTATCTTACGGAACTACGCAAGTTATCGAAGCACTGCCAGTTTGGAGCAGGACTGGCAGACACCTTACGGGATAAGTTTGTCTGCGGGCTCCAGAGTGAAGGAACCCAGAAACGACTACTTTCAAAAAAGGACCTGACGCTAGAACAGGCTTTCAGCGTGGCAGTATCCTACGAAGCAGCAGCATGGGGAGCTGCGGAAATACAACAGAAACCACAAGAATACAGCACTAACGAAATGGCGTATGGAGCCGAAAAGTGCTATCGCTGCGGCAGAACAACCCATGAGCAGAAGGACTGCTGGATTAAAGGCAAAATATGCAGGCAATGCGGGAAAATGGGACATATAGCAAGAGTCTGCAGGTCGGGAAAGAAGACCAACATGACAAGAACTACTAAGGAACAGTACAGGAAAGTAAAGAAACTGACAGATAGTAGTTCAGGTGATCAGGAGAGTGATAAGGACTCCGGGAGCAGGCGACTAAGTTGTTTAAAGTTACACAACATGATCGCAAAAGAAGATCACCGAACCATTTGGGTCACCCTCATGATAGCAGGGTCCCCAGTGAAGATGGAATTGGACACAGGATCAGCCCTAACTGTCATGAATCGACGAGACTATGAGCGGCTATTCTCACACATACCCTTAAAGGACACGTCCATAGTATTGAAGACATACACGGGGCAAAAGGTCTAGCCCAGAGGAAAAATAAGGGTGCCAGTTGAATATAACGGAAAGGAAACACAGAAACTATACATGTATATACTACGAGATGGAGGACCACCATTATTGGGACGTGAATGGATCCGAAGACTACAATTGGATTGGCATTCCATTCTGGCACTAACTGTGACTGACAAAAAAGATGATGACGTCGCACCTGGATGTCTGTCACAAATTCTATCTGATGCGGAAGCGGTGTTCCAACAAGGACTTGGGACACTAAAAGGAGTAAAGGCAACAATAAAGATTGAGGATAATGCAACCCCAAAATGTTTCAAGGCCAGACCGGTGCCATAAGCGATACGCCCAGCTGTGGAAGCTGAACTGGAGAGTCTGGAGCGTTCGGGGGTGCTGTCTAAGGTGGACTGGAGTGAGTGGGCCACACCCATCGTTCCTGTAATCAAGAAAGCATTGAGCAGCACGCCTGGGGAGCCAAGGAAGGTTCGCATCTGTGGGGACTTCAAGGTGACTGTGAACCCAGTCCTGCACACAGTACAGTATCCGCTTCCGCGGATAGAAGATATTTTCGCCTCACTATCTGGAGGGAAATGTTTTACAAAGATTGACCTGGCTCAAGCATATCTACAAATAGAGGTGGAAGAAGCATCTAGGAAATACCTCATGATAAACACTCACAAATGCCTTTACCAGTACAATTGACTGGTATTTGGGGTAGCATCGGCCCCGGCTATGTGGCAGAGGGCAATGGAACAAGTCCTGCAAGGGATCCCGGGGACCCAGTGTTATTTGGACGACATCCTGGTTATGGGCAAAAATGACAGTGAACACCTTGCCAACCTGGAACAGGTGCTCACGAGCTTGCAGGAATATGGGCTATGAGCCAACCATCCCAAATGCGAGTTCTTCAGGAGGCAAATCTCGTATTGTGGCCACATGATTGATGAGGAAAGGTTGCATAAGTCGCCGGACAAGATTGAGGCTGTAGTCAAGGCTCCAGCACCAGAAAATGTGTCGCAACTGAGGTCGTTCCTCGGGTTGGTGAACTACTACCATAAGTTCTTGCCGAATTTATCTACAATTCTGCACCCACTGAACGCCCTCCTTCAAACTGGTGTAACATGGAAATGGAGTGATGAGTGTAAGCCTGCCTTTCAGGAGTGTAAATGCCAAATCACTTCAAAAGAAGTAATGTCCCACAGTTTGTGTCTGAGGATTTCCGGAGGTTCCTGAAGAATAATGGGGTGAAACATTACACATCTGCCCCATATCATCCAGCCACAAATGGATTGGCTGAGAGGCTTGTTCAGACCTTTAAAAAGGCCATAAAGGCAATGTATAATGATGACATACCACTGCAACACAAGGTGGATAAATTCCTGTTTGCTTACCGGAATGCGACACATGCAGTAACCAACCAAACTCCAGCCGTACTATTTTTCAACCGGAGACTAAGATGTCGCTTGGATTTGCTCAAACCAAACATAAGACGAGATGTTGAGGATAAGCAGTTCCAGCACATAAATGAGAAGCCAACCAGGAGCTTCAAGATAGGGCAACCAGTCTTGGCTCGCGACTACCGAACAGAAAAATGGCAGCCAGGCACGATATGCACACAGCAGGGACCACTAATGTACACAGTGGACGTTGGAGAGAGCATCGTGAGACGCCATGCTGACCAGATTCTAGAGTCACAGGAACAAGCCAAACCTGTACCACAAGCATGTGCACCTGGTAATGAGCCCGAAGTACAGATTGCGTCTACCTCAGAAGCAGGGGTATTGGAAGCTGACGAACCAACCAATGACAATGAGCCAGAATTGACTCCACCGCCAGAACAGGATACTCGAGAAAGGCGCTATCCAGTCTGGATCAGGAAGCCTCCTCAAAGACTGAACTTATAAATGACTATTTCAGTTGATGTATATATTACTGAGAAAATTGTAATTGTAATTAGTTATTATTTAGTTGTTAAATGAATGTTATGTACTGTTTATCTAAAAGGGGAGGAATTGTTCTGTATGTACCTTTAAGGGAATAACTGGTCTTAGACTGCAGTACCGGCAGTGACCACCCCTGTATAAAAGGCCCTAGCAGGCTTCTGTAGTTTCAGTTTCCAGCTGCCTCTTGTTCAGTAAAGTACCTGTTAAACTGTTCTCCTGAAGTCCGTGTATGATTGAGGCACGGACTTTACAGAGGGGAGAAGGTCAGGAACTGGGGGCGGGAAGAGGGTCAGGAACTCGGGGGGGGAGAAGGTCAGGAACTCTGGGGGGAGAAGAAGGTCAGGAACTCGGCGGGGGAGGTCAGGAACTCTGGGAGGGGGAAGAAGGTCAGGAATTCTGGGGGGGAAGAAGGTAAGGAACTTGGGGGGAAGAAGGTCAGGAACTCAGGGGGGAGAAGGCCAGGAACTCTGGGGGGGAAGAAGGTAAGGAAATTGGGGGGGAAGAAGGTCAGGAACTCAGGGGGGAGAAGGCCAGGAACTCTGGGGGGGGAAAGAAGGTCAGGAACTCAAGGGGAGTGGAAGGTCAGGAACTCAGCGGGGGGAGAAGGTCAGGAACTCTGTGGGGGGAAAGAAGGTCAGGAACTCAAGGGGAGTGGAAGGTCAGGAACTCAGCGGGGGAGAAGGTCAGGAACACTGGGGGGGGAAAGAAGGTCAGGAACTCAAGGGGAGTGGAAGGTCAGGAACTCAGCGGGGGGAGAAGGTCAGGAACTCTGTGGGGGGGAAGAAGGTCAGGAACTCTGCGGGGGGGAAGAAGGTCAGGAACTCTGTGGGGGGGAAGAAGGTCAGGAACTCTGCGGGGCAGAAGGTCAGGAATTCGGGGTGGAGAGAAGGTCAGGATCTGGGGGGGCGGGAAGAAGGCCCGGAACTCGGGGGGGGTGGAGAGAAGGTTAGGAACTGGGAGGGGTGGAGAGAGGGTCAGGAACTGGGGAGAAAGAAGGTCAGGAATGGGGGGAAAGTAGGTCAGGAGCTCTGGGGGGGAAGAAGGTCAGGAACTGGGGGGAAAGAAGGTCAGGAACTCTGGGGGGGAAAGAAGGTCAGGAACTGGGGGGAAAGAAGGTCAGGAACTCTGGGGGGGAAGAAGCTCAGGAACTCAGGGGGGGAGAAGGTCAGGGACTCTTGGGGGGGAAAGAAGGCCAGAAACTCTGGGAGGGGTAAAATGTCAGAAACTCTTGGGGGGGCAAGAACGTCAGGAATTCAGGGGGGGGGGAGAAGGTCAGGAACTGTTGCGGGGGGGGGAAAGAATGTCAGGACCTCTGGGGGGGAAAGAAGGTGAGAAACTCTTGGGGGGGAAGAAGCTCAAGAACTCTGTTGGGGGGGAGAAGATCAGAAACTCTGTGGGGGAGAAGGTCAGGAACACTGGGGGGAGAAGGTCAGGAACACTGGGGGGAGAAGGTCAGGAACACTGGGGGGAGAAGGTCAGGAACACTGGGGGGAGAAGGTCAGGAACACTGGGGGGAGAAGGTCAGGAACACTGGGGGGAGAAGGTCAGGAACACTGGGGGGAGAAGGTCAGGAACACTGGGGGGAGAAGGTCAGGAACACTGGGGGGAGAAGGTCAGGAACTCTGGGGGGAGAAGGTCAGGAACACTGGGGGGAGAAGGTCAGGAACACTGGGGGGAGAAGGTCAGGAACACTGGGGGGAGAAGGTCAGGAACACTGGGGGGAGAAGGTCAGGAACACTGGGGGGAGAAGGTCAGGAACACTGGGGGGAGAAGGTCAGGAACACTGGGGGGAGAAGGTCAGGAACTCTGGGGGGAGAAGGTCAGGAACTCTGGGGGGAGAAGGTCAGGAACTCTGGGGGGAGAAGGTCAGGAACTCTGGGGGGAGAAGGTCAGGAACTCTGGGGGGAGAAGGTCAGGAACTCTGGGGGGAGAAGGTCAGGAACTCTGGGGGGAGAAGGTCAGGAACTCTGGGGGGAGAAGGTCAGGAACTCTGGGGGGAGAAGGTCAGGAACTCTGGGGGGAGAAGGTCAGGAACTCTGGGGGGAGAAGGTCAGGAACTCTGGGGGGAGAAGGTCAGGAACTCTGGGGGGAGAAGGTCAGGAACACTGGGGGTGGAGAGAATGTCAGGAACTGGGTGGGCGGAAAGAAGTTCAGGAACTCGGGGGGGGATGGAGAGAAGGTTTAGAACTGGGAGGGGTGGAGGGAAGGTCAGGAACTGGGGAGAAAGCAGGTCAGGCAGGAACTCTGGAGGGGGATAGAAGGTAAGGAACTCTGGGGGGGAAAGAAGGTCAGGAACTCTGGAGGGGGAAGAAGCTCAGGAATTCTGGGGGGAGAAGGTCAGGAACTCTGTGTGTGACGAGTAGGTCAGGAACTGGGGGGGCAGGAAGAAGGTCAGGAACTCGGGGGGGCATGGAGAGAAGGTTAGGAACAGGGAGGGGTGGAGAGAATGTCTGGAACTGGGGAGAAAGAAGCTCAGGAACAGAGTGAAAGAAGGTCAGGAACTCGTGGGGGCGTGGAGAGAAGGTTAGGAACAGGGAGGGGTGGAGAGAATGTCTGGAACTGGGGAGAAAGAAGCTCAGGAACAGAGTGAAAGAAGGTCAGGAACTCTGGGGGGGAAAGAAGTTCAGTAAGCGGGGGAAAGAAGGTCAGGAACTCGGGGGAAAGAAGGTCAGGAACTCTGGGGAATGAAGGTCAGGAACTCTGGGGGGGAAGAAGGTCAGTAAGCGGGGGAAAGAAGGTCAGGAACTCGGGGGAATGAAGGTCAGGAACTCTGTGGGGGAGAAGTTCAGGAACTCTTGGGGGGGGGAAGAAGGTCAGGAACTCGGGGGAAAGAAAGTCAGGAACTCGAGGGGGAAAGAAGTTCAGGCACTCTGTGTGGGGAAGAAGTTCAGGAACTCTTGGGGGGAAAGAAGGTCAGGAACTCTGGGGGGGAAGAAGCTCAGGAACTCAGTGGGGGAGAAGGTCAGTAACTCTTGGGGGGGAAAGAAGGCCAGGAACTCTGGGAGGGGGAAAATGTCAGAAACGCTTGCGGGGGGGCGGGCAAGAACGTCAGGAACTCAGGGTTGGGGGAAGGTCAGGAACTGTTGCGGGGGGGAAAAGAAGGACAGGCTCTCTGGGGGGAAAGAAGGTGAGAAATTCTCGGGGGGAGGAAGCTCAGGAACTCTGTGGGGGAGAAGGTCAGGAACTCTGTGGGGGGGGGAGAAAGTCAGAAACTCTGTGGGGGAGAAGGTCAGGAACTCTGGAGGGGGAGAAGGACTGGAACTCCTGCGGGGGGCAAAGAAGGTCAGGAACTCAGGGGGGGTGTCGGTCAGGAACTCTGGAGGGGGAGAGGGACAGGAACTCCAGGGGGGGGGAAGAAGGCCAGGAACTCGGGGAGGGGCGGGGGAGAAGGTCAGGAAATCTGGGGGGGGTGGGAAGAATGTCAGGAACTTGGGGGGGCAGAAGTTCAGGAACTCGGGGGGATGGTCAGAAACTTGGGGGGGAAAGAAGGTCAGGAACTCTGGCGGGGGAAAGAAGGTCAAGAACTCTGGGCGGGAAGAAGGTCAGGAACTCTGGCGGGGGAAAGAAGGTCAAGAACTCTGGGCGGGAAGAAGGTCAGGAACTCTGGCGGGGGAAAGAAGGTCAGGAACTCTGGGGGGGAAAGAAGGTCAGGAACTCTGGCGGGGGAAAGAAGGTCAGGAACTCTGGGGAAAGAAGGTCAGGAACTCTGGCGGGGGAAAGAAGGTCAGGAACTCTGGGGGGGAAAGAAGGTCAAGAACTCTGGGCGGGAAGAAGGTCAGGAACTCTGGGGAAAGAAGGTCAGGAACTCTGGGGAAAGAAGGTCAGGAACTCTGGCGGGGGAAAGAAGGTCAGGAACTCTGGGGGGACAGGTGAGGACCTCTGGGGGTGGAGAGTAGGTCAGGAACTCTGGGGAGGAAAGAAGGTCAGGAACTCGGGGGAGGAAAGAAGGTCAAGAACTCTGGAGGGGAAGAAGCTCAGGAACTCTGCAGGGGAGAAGGTCAGGAACTCTGTGGGTGGACAGTAGGTCAGGAACTGGGGGGCGGGAAGAAGGTAAGGAACTCGGGGGGTTGGAGAGAAGTTTAGGAATTGGGGGAGAAAGAAAGTCAGGAACTGTGGGGGATAGAAGATCAGTAACTCTGGGGGGAGAAGGTCAGGAACACTGGGGGGAGAAGGTCAGGAACTCTGGTGGGGGAAGAAGGTCAGGAATACTGGGGGGAGAAGATCAGGAACACAGGGGGGAGAAAGTCAGGATATCTGGGGCGGGGAGAAGGTCAGGAACTCTGGGGGGGAAGTCAGGAACTCAGGGGGGGAGAAGGTCAGGAACTCAGCGGGGAGAAGGTCAGGAACTCTGTGGGGGTGAAGAAGGTCAAGAACTCTGTGGGGGTGAAGAAGGTCAAGAACTCTGTGGGGGTGAAGAAGGTCAGGAACTCTAGGGGGCGAGGAAGGTCAGGAACTCGGCGGGGGGAAGATGGTCAGGAACTCTGGGGGGGAAGAAGGTCCGTAAGCGGGGGAAAGAAGGTCAGGAACTCGGGGGAAAGAAGGTCAAGAACTCAGGGGGGGAAGAAGCTCAGGAACTCTGTGGGGGGAAGAAGCTCAGGAAAACTGGGGGGAGAAGGTCAGGAACACTGGGGGGAGAAGGTCAGCATATCTGGGGGGGAAGAAGGACAGGAACTCTGGGGAAAGAACGTCAGGAACTCGGGGGAAAGAAGGTCAGGATCTCTCGGGGGGAAGAAGCTCAGGAACTCTGTGGGGGAGAAGTTCAGGAATTCAGGGGGCGAAAGACGGTCAGGAACTCTTGGGGGGAAGAAGGTCAGGAACTCGGGGGAAAGAAGGTCAGGAACTCGGGGGAAAGAAGGTCAGGAACTCTGGGGGGGAAGAAGCTCAGGAATTCAGGGGGAGAAAGACGGTCAGGAACTCTTCGGGGGAAAGAAGGCCAGGAACTCTGGTAGGGGGAAAATGTCAGAAACTCTTGGGGGGCCAAGAACTTCAGGAACTCGGGGCAGGGGGGAGAAGGTCAGGAACTGTTGCGGGGGGGGCAAAAAGAAGGTCAGGACCTCTGGGGGGAAAGAAGGTGAGAAACTCTGGGGGGGTAGCTCAGGAACTCTGTGGGGGGGAAAAGGTCAGAAACTCTGGGGGCGAGAAGGTCAGGAACTCTGGAGGGGGAGAAGGACAGGAACTCCTGTGGGGGGGGAAAGAAGGTCAGTAACTCGGGGTGGGGAGAAGGTCAGGAACTGGGGGCGGGAAGGAGGTCATGAACTCGGGGGAAGGGAGAAGTTGAGGAACTCTGGGGGGGGAAGAAGGTCAGTAACTCGGCGGGGGAGGTCAGGAGTTCTGGGGGGGCGGGAAGAAGGTCAGGAACTATGGTGGGTGAGAAGGTCAGGAATTCGGGGGGGAGATGATCAGGAACTCAGGGGGGGAAGAAGGTAAGGAACTTGGAGGGGAAGAAGGTCAGGAACTCTGGGGGGGAAGAAGGTAAGGAACTTGTGGGGGGAGAAGGTCAGGAACTCTTGGGGGGAAAGAAGGTCAGGAACTCTGCGGGGGAAGAAGGACAGAAGCTCAGGGGAAAGGTGAGAAACTCTGCGGGGGGGAAGCTCAGGAACTCTGTGGGGGGGAGAAGGTCAAAAACTCTGGGGGGGAGAAGATCAGGAACTCTGGAAGGGGAGAAGGACAGGAACTCCTGGGAGGGGAAAGAAGGTCAGGAAATCAGGGGGGGAGAAGGTCAGGAACTCTGGGGGGGAAAGAAGGTCAGAAACATTGGGTGGAGAAGGTCAGTAACTCTGGGGGGAGAATGTCATGAACTCTGGGTGGGGAAGAAGGTCAGGAACACTGCGGGGGAGGAAGCTCAGGAACTCTGTGGGGGGAAGAAGCTCAGGAACTCAGGGGGGGAAGAAGGACAGGAACTCGGGGGAAAGAAGGTCAGGAACTCGGGGGAAAGAAGGTCAGGATCTCTCGGGAGGAAGAAGCTCAGGAACTCTGTGGGGGAGAAGTTCAGGAACTCTTGGGGGGGAAAGAAGGTCAGGAACTCGGGGGAAAGAAGGTCAGGAACTCGGGGGAAAGAAGGTCAGGAACTCTGGGGGGGAAGAAGCTCAGGAACTCAGGGGGGGAAAGACGGTCAGGAACTCTTGGGGGGAAAGAAGGCCAGGAACTCTGTGAGGGGGAAAATGTCAGAAACGCTTGGGGGGCCAAGAACCTCAGGAACTCGGGGCAGGGGGGAGAAGGTCAGGAACTTTTGCCGGGGGGCAAAAAGAAGGTCAGGACCTCTGGGGGGAAAGAAGGTGAGAAACTCTGGGGGGGGTAGCTCAGGAACTCTGTGGGGGGGAATAGGTCAGAAACTCTGGGGGAAAGAAGGTCAGGAACTCAGGGGGGGAGAAGGTCAGGAACTGGGGGCGGGAAGAAGGTCATGAACTCGGGGGAGGGGAGAAGGTGAGGAACTCTGGGGGGGGAAGAAGGTCAGTAACTCGGCGGGGGAGGTCAGGAGTTCTGGGGGGGCGGAAAGAAGGTCAGGAACTATGGGGGTGAGAAGTTCAGGAAATCGAGTGGGGGAGAAGATCAGGAACTCCGGGGGGGAAGAAGGTAAGGTACTTGGGGGGGAAGAAGGTCAGGAACTCAGCGGGGAGAAGGTCAGGAACTCTGGGGGGGAAAGATGGACAGGAACTCTAGGGGGAGGAAGGTCAGGAACTCGGGTGGGGGGGAAGAAGGTTAGGAACTCTGTGAGGGGGAACAAGGTCAGGAATCCTGCGGGTCAGAAGGTCAGGGACTCGGAGTGGAGTGAAGGTCAGGAACTGGGGGGGGGGCGGTAAGAAGGTGATGAACTCTGGGGGGGTAAGAAGGTCAGGAACTCTGTGGGGGGAAGAAGCTCAGGAACTCTTGGGGGGAAAGAAGGTCAGGAACTCAGGGGGGAGAAGGTCAGTAACTCTTGGGGGGGAAAGAAGGCCAGGAACTCTGGGAGGGGGAAAATGTCAGAAACTCTTGGGAGAGGCAAGAACGTCAGGAACTCGGGGGTGTGGGGGAAGGTCAAGAACTGATGCGGGGGGGAAAGGAAGGTCAGGATCTCTGGGGGGGAAAGAAGGTGAGAAACTCTGCGGGGGGAAGCTCAGGAACTCTGTGGGGGGGGAGAAGGTCAGGAACTCTGGAAGGGGAGAAGGACAGGAACTCCTGGGAGGGGAAAGAAGGTCAGGAAATCAGGGGGGGAGCAGGTCAGGAACTCTGGGGGGGGAAAGAAGGTCAGAAACATTGGGTGGAGAAGGTCAGTAACTCTGGGGGGAGAATGTCATGAACTCTGGGTGGGGAAGAAGGTCAGGAACACTGTGGGGAGAATGTCAGGAACTCTGGGGGGGAGAAGAAGGTCAGGAACTCTGGGGGGGAAGAAGCTCAGGAACTCTGTGGGGGGAAGAAGCTCAGGAACTCAGGGGGGGAAAGAAGGTCAGGAAAACTTGGGGGAAAGAAGGACAGGAACTCGGGGGAAAGAAGGTCAGGAACTCGGGGGAAAGAAGGTCAGGAACTCTGGGGGGGGAAGAAGGTAAGGAACTTGTGGGGGGAGAAGGTCAGGAACTCTTGGGGGGGAAAGAAGGTCAGGAACTCGGGGGAAAGAAGGTCAGGAACTCTGCGGGGGAAGAAGGACAGGAACTCGGGGGAAAGAAGGTCAGGAACTCGGGGGAAATAAGATCAGGATCTCTCGGGGGGAAGAAGCTCAGGAACTCTGTGGGGGAGAAGTTCAGGAACACTTGGGGGGGAAAGAAGGTCAGGAACTCGGGGGAAAGAAGGTCAGGAACTCGGGGGAAAGAAGGTCAGGAACTCTCGGGGGGAAGAAGCTCAGGAACACAGGGGGGGAAAGATGGTAAGGACTCTTGGGGGGAAAGAAGGCCAGGAACTCTGGGAGGGGGAAAATGTCAGAAACGCTTGGGGGGCCAAGAACCTCAGGAACTCGGGGCAGGGGGGAGAAAGTGAGGAACTTTTGCGGGGGGGCAAAAAGAAGGTCAGGACCTCTGGGGGGAAAGAAGGTGAGAAACTCTGGGGGTGTAGCTCAGGAACTCTGTGGGGGGGAATAGGTCAGAAACTCTGGGGGAAAGAAGGTCAGGAACTGGGGGCGGGAAGAAGTTCATGAACTCGGGGGAGGGGAGAAGGTCAGGAACTCTGGGGGGAAGAAGGTCAGTAACTCGGCGGGGGAGGTCAGGAGTTCTGTGGGGGCGGGAAGAATGTCAGGAACTATGGGGGGTGAGAAGTTCAGGAATTCAGGGGGGGAGAAGATCAGGAACTCCGGGGGGGAAGAAGGTAAGGAACTTGGGGGGGAAGAAGGTCAGGAACTCAGGGGGGAGAAGGTCAGGAACTTTGGGGGAGAAATAAGGACAGGAACTCTAGGGGGTAGGAAGGTCAGGAACTCGGGGGGGGGGAGAAGGTCAGGAACTCGGGGGGGGAAGAAGGTCAGGAACTCTGTGAGGGGGAAGAAGGTCAGGAATCCTGCGGGGCAGAAGGTCAGGAACTCGGGGTGGAGAGAAGGTCAGGAACTGGTGGGGGGTGCGGTAAGAAGGTGAGGAACTCTGGGGGGTAAGAAGGTCAGGAACTCTGTGGGGGGAAGAAGCTCATGAACTCTTGGGGGGAAAGAAGGTCAGGAACTCAGGGGGAAAGAAGGTCAGGAACTCAGGGGGGAGAAGGTCAGTATCTCTTGGGGGGGAAAGAAGGCCAGGAAATCTGGGAGGGGGAAAATGTCAGAAACTCTTGTGGGGGGCAAGAACATCAGGAACTATGGGGTGGGGGGGGAAGGTCAAGAACTGATGCGGGGGGAAAAGAAGGTCAGGATCTCTGGGGGGGAAAGAAGGTGAGAAACTCTGCGGGGGGAAGCTCAGGAACTCTGTCGGGGGGGAGAAGGTCAGAAACTCTGGGGGGGAGAAGGTCAGGAACTCTGGAGGGGGAGAAGGACAGGAACTCCTGGGAGGGGAAAGAAGGTCAGGAACTCAGGGCGGGGAGAAGGTCAGGAACTCTGGGGGGGAAAGAAGGTCAGAAACACTGGGTGGAGAAGGTCTGTAACTCTGCGGGGAGAATGTCATGAACTCTGGGTGGGGAAGAAGGTCAGGAACACTGCGGGGAGAACGTCAGGAACTCTGGGGGGGGAAGAAGGTCAGGAACTCTGGGGGGGAAGAAGCACAGGAACTCTGTGGGGGGAAGAAGCTCAGGAACTCAGGGGGGGAAAGAAGGTCAGGAACACTTGGGGGAAAGAAGGACAGGAACTCAGGGGAAAGAAGGTCAGGAACTCGGGGGAAAGAAGGTCAGGAACTCTGGGGGGGGAAGAAGGTAAGGAACTTGTGGGGGGAGAAGGTCAGGAACTCTTGGGGGGGAAAGAAGGTCAGGAACTCGGGGGAAAGAAGGTCAGGAACTCTGCGGGGGAAGAAGGACAGGAACTCGGGGGAAAGAAGGTCAGGAACTCTGTGGCTGGAGAAGCTCAGGAACTCTGCGGGGGGAGAAGGTCAGGAACTCTTGGGGGGGAAAGAAGGTCAGGAACTCGGGGGAAAGAAGGTCAGGAACTCGGCGGGGAGAAGGTCAGGAACTCTTGGGGGAAAGAAGGTCAGGATCTGGGGGGAATGAAGGTCAGGAACTCTGGGGAAGAAGTAGCTCAGGAACTCAGTGGGGGGAAAGAAGGTCAGGAGCGCTTGGGGGGAAAGAAGGCCAGGAAATCTGGGTTTGGGAAAATGTCAGAAACTCTTGAGGGGCAAGACCTTCAGGAACTCGGGGCCGGGGGGAGAAGGTCAGGAACTGATGCGGGGGGGGAAAGAAGGTCAGGACCTCTGGGGGAAAACAAGGTGGGAAACTCTGGGGGGGAGAAGGTCAGGAATGGCGGAGGGGGAGAAGGACAGGAACTCCTGGGGGGGAAAAGAAGGTCAGGAGCTCTGGAAGGGGAGAAGGACAGGAACTCCTGGGGGGAGCAAGAAGGTCAGGAACTCGGGGGGGGGGGGTAGAAGGTCAGGAACTGGTTGGCGGGAAGAAGGTCTGGAAAACGGGGGGGCGGGGGAGAAGGTCAGGAACTGGGGGCGGGAAGAAGGTCAGGTACTCGGGGGAGGGGAGAAGGTGAGGAACTCTGGGGGGGACGAAGATCAGTAACTCGGCGGCGGAGGTCAGGAGTTCGGGGGCAGGAAGAAGGTCAGGAACTCTGTGGGGTGAGAAGATCAGGAATTTGGGGGGGAGGTCAGGAACTCTGGGGGGGAAGAAGGAAAGGAACTTGGGGGGGAAGAAGGTCAGGAAATCTGGGGGGGAAAGAAGGTCAGGAACTCTAGTGGGGGGGAAGGTCAGGAACTCGGTGGGGGAAGAAGGTCAGGAACTCTGTGGTGGGGAAGAAGGTCAGGAAATCTGCGGGGCAGAATGTCAGGAACTTGGGTTGGAGAGAAGGTCAGGAACTCAGGGGGGGAGAAGGTCAGTAACTCTTGGGGGGGAAAGAAGGCCAGGAATTCTAGGAGGGGAAAAATGTCAGAAACTCTTCGGGGGGGCAAGAACGTCAGGAAATCTCAGGGGGGAGGTCAGGAACTGTTGCGGGGGGGGGAAAGAAGGTCAGGAGCTTTGGAGGGGAAAGAAGGTGAGAAAGTCTGCGGGGGGGGGAAGCTCAGGAACTCTGTGGGGGCGGGGAAAAGGTCAGAAACTCTGGGGGGGAGAAGGTCAGGAACTCTGGAAGGGGAGAAGAACAGGAACTCCTGGGGGTGGAAAGAAGGTCAGTAACTCAGGCGGAGAGATGGTCAGGAACTCTGGAGGGGGAGAAGGACAGGAACTCCTGGCGGGGAAAGAAGGTCAGGAACATGGGGGGCGGGCAGAAGGTCAGGAATACTGGGGGGGTGGGAAGAAGGTCAGGAACTCGGGGGCGGCAGAAGTTCAGGAAATCGGGGGGACGGTCAGGAACTTGTGGGGGGAAAGAAGGTCAGGAACTCTGGGGGAAAGAAGGTCAGGAACTCTGGCGGCAGAAAGAAGGTCAGGAATTCTGGGGGGACAGGTGAGGAACTCTGGGGGTGGAGAGTAGGTCAGGAACTGGGGGGTCGGGAAGAAGGTCAGGAACTCGGGGGGGGAAGAAGGTCAGGGACTCTGGGGGGGAAAGAAGGTCAGGGAATCTGGAGGGGTAATGAAGGTCAGGAACTCTGGGGGTGAAGAAGCTCAGGAACTCTGTGGGGGAGAAGGTCAGGATCTCTGAGGGTGGAGAGTAGGTCAGGAACTGGGGGGGCGGGAAGAGGGTCAGGAACTCGGGGGGTTGGAGAGAAGGTTAGGATTTGGGGGGTGGAGAGAAGGTTAGGAACTGGGAGGGAAAGAAGGTCAGTAACCCTGCGGGGAGAAGGTCAGGAAATCTGGGGGGAGAAGAAGGTCAGGAACACTGGGGGAGAAGGTCAGTAACCCTGCGGGGAGAAGGTCAGGAAATCTGGGGGGAGAAGAAGGTCAGGAAGACTGGGGGAGAAGGTCAGGAACACTGGGGGGAGAAGGTCAGGAACTGTTGGGGGGCAAAAGATGGTCAGGAAACATGGAGGGGGAAAGAATGTGAGGAACTCTGGGGGGGATGAAGCTCAGGAACATCTGGGGGGAGAAGGTCAGGAAATCTGTGGGTGGAGAGTAGGTCAGGAACTGGGGGGGCGGGAAGAAGGTCAGGAACTCAGGAGGTTGGAGGGAAGGTTAGGAACTGGGGGGTGGAGAGAAGGTTAGGAACAGGGAGGGGTGGAAAGAAGGTCAGGAACTGTGGGGGAAAGAAGGTCAGTAACTCTGGGGGGAGAAGGTCATGAACTCTAGGGGGGAGAAGGTCAGGAACTCTGGGGGGAGAAGAAGGTCAGGAAGACTTGGGGGAGAAGGTCAGTAACTCTGGAAGGAGAAAGTCAGGAACTCTGGGGGGAGAAGAAGGTCAGAAACACTGGGTGGAGAAGGTCAGTAACTCTGGGGGGAGAATGTCATGAACTCTGGGGGGGGAAGAAGGTCAGGAACACTGGGGGGAGAACGTCAGGAACTCTGGGGTTTGAAGAAGGTCAGGAACTCTGGGGGGGAAGACGCTCAGGAACTCTGTGGGGGGAAGAAGCTCAGGAACTCAGGGGGGGAAGAAGGTCAGGAACACTTGGGGGAAAGAAGGTCAGGAACTCTGGGGGGGAAAGAAGGTCAGGAACTCGGGGGAAAGAAGGTCAGGAACTCTGGGGGGGGAAGAAGGTAAGGAACTTGTGGGGGGAGAAGGTCAGGAACTCTTGGGGGGGAAAGAAGGTCAGGAATTGGGGGAAAGAAGGTCAGGAACTCTGGGGGGGGAAGAAGGTAAGGAACTTGTGGGGGAGTAGGTCAGGAACTCTTGGGGGGGAAAGAAGGACAGGAACTCGGGGGAAAGAAGGTCAGGAACTCGGGGGAAAGAAGGTCAGGATCTCTCGGGAGGAAGAAGCTCAGGAACTCTGTGGGGGAGAAGTTCAGGAACTCTTGGGGGGGAAAGACGGTCAGGAACTCGGGGGAAAGAAGGTCAGGAACTCGGGGGAAAGAAGGTCAGGAACTCTGGGGGGGAAGAAGCTCAGGAACTCAGGGGGGGAAAGACGGTCAGGAACTCTTGGGGGGAAAGAAGGCCAGGACCACTGGGGGGAAAGAAGGTGAGAAACTCTGGGGGGGGTAGCTCAGGAACTCTGTGGGGGGGAATAGGTCAGAAACTCTGGGGGAAAGAAGGTCAGGAACTCGGCGGGGGGAGAAGGTCAGGAACTGGGGGCGGAAAGAAGGTCATGAACTCGGGGGAGGGGAGAAGGTGAGGAACTCTGGGGGGGGAAGAAGGTCAGTAACTCGGCGGGGGAGGTCAGGAGTTCTGTGGGGGCGGGAAGTAGGTCAGGAACTATGGGGGGTGAGAAGTTCAGGAATTCGAGTGGGGGAGAAGATCAGGAACTCCGGGGCGGAAGAAGGTAAGGTACTTGGGGGGGAAGAAGGTCAGGAACTCAGGGGGGAGAAGGTCAGGAACTCTGGGGGGGAAAGAAGGACAGGAACTCTAGGGGGGAGGAAGGTCAGGAACTCGGCGGGGGGAAGAAGGTCAGGAACTCGGGAGGGGGAAGAAGGTCAGGAACTCTGTGAGGGGGAACAAGGTCAGGATTCCTGCGGGGCAGAAGGTCAGGAACTCGGGTGGGGGGGAGGAAGGTTAGGAACTCTGTGAGGGGGAACAAGGTCAGGAATCCTGCGGGTCAGAAGGTCAGGGACTCGGGGTGGAGAGAAGGTCAGGAACTGGGGGGGGGGCGGTAAGAAGGTGATGAACTCTGGGGGGGTAAGAAGGTCAGGAACTCTGTGGGGGGAAGAAGCTCAGGAACTCTTGGGGGGAAAGAAGGTCAGGAACTCAGGGGGGAGAAGGTCAGTAACTCTTGGGGGGGAAAGAAGACCAGGAACTCTGGGAGGGGGAAAATGTCAGAAACTCTTGGGAGGGGCAAGAACGTCAGGAACTCGGGGGTGGGGGGGAAGGTCAAGAACTGATGCGGGGGGGAAAAGAAGGTCAGGATCTCTGGGGGGAAAGAAGGTGAGAAACTCTGGAGAGGGAAAGAAGGTCAGGGAATCTGGAGGGGTAATGAAGGTCAGGAACTCTGGGGGTGAAGAAGCTCAGGAACTCTGTGGGGGAGAAGGTCAGGATCTCTGAGGGTGGAGAGTAGGTCAGGAACTGGGGGGGCGGGAAGAAGGTCAGGAACTCGGGTGGTTGGAGAGAAGGTTAGGATTTGGGGGGTGGAGAGAAGGTTAGGAACTGGGGGAGAAAGAAAGTCAGGAACTGGGGGGGAAAGAAGGTCAGTAACTCTGCGGGGAGAAGGTCAGGAAATCTGGGGGGAGAAGAAGGTCAGGAACACTGGGGGAGAAGGTTAGGAACTCTGGGGGGGGAAGAAAGTCAGGAAGACTGGGGGAGAAGGTCAGGAACATTGGGGGGAGAAGGTCAGGAACTCTGGGGGGGGAAGAAAGTCAGGAAGACTGGGGGAGAAGGTCAGGAACACTGGGGGGAGAAGGTCAGGATATCTGTGGGGGGAGAAGGTCAGGAACTCGGGGGGAGAAGGTCAGGAACTGTTGGGGGGCAAAAGAAGGTCAGGAAACATGGAGGGGGAAAGAATGTGAGGAACTCTGGGGGGGATGAAGCTCAGGAACATCTGGGGGGAGAAGGTCAGGAAATCTGTGGGTGGAGAGTAGGTCAGGAACTGGGGGGGGCGGGAAGAAGGTCAGGAACTCAGGAGGTTGGAGGGAAGGTTAGGAACTGGGGGGTGGAGAGAAGGTTAGGAACAGGGAGGGGTGGAGAGAAGGTCAGGAACTGTGGGGGAAAGAAGGTCAGTAACACTGGGGGGAGAACGTCAGGAACTCTGGGGTTTGAAGAAGGTCAGGAACTCTGGGGGCGAAGACGCTCAGGAACTCTGTGGGGGGAAGAAGCTCAGGAACTCTGGGGGGGAAAGAAGGTCAGGAACTCGGGGGAAAGAAGGTCAGGAACTCGGGGGAAAGAAGGTCAGGAACTCTGGGGGGGGAAGAAGGACAGGAACTCGGGGGAAAGAAGGTCAGGAACTTGGGGGAAAGAAGGTCAGGATCTCTCGGGAGGAAGAAGCTCAGGAACTCTGTGGGGGAGAAGTTCAGGAACTCTTGGGGGGGAAAGAAGGTCAGGAACTCGGGGGAAAGAAGGGCAGGAACTCGGGGGAAAGAAGGTCAGGAACTCTGGGGGGGAAGAAGCTCAGGAACTCAGGGGGGGAAAGACGGTCAGGAACTCTTGGGGGGAAAGAAGGCCAGGAACTCTGTGAGGGGGAAAATGTCAGAAACGCTTGGGGGGCCAAGAACCTCAGGAACTCGGGGCAGGGGGGAGAAGGTCAGGAACTTTTGCGGGGGGGCAAAAAGAAGGTCAGGACCTCTGGGGGGAAAGAAGGTGAGAAACTCTGGGGGGGGTAGCTCAGGATCTCTGTGGGGGGGAATAGGTCAGAAACTCTGGGGGAAAGAAGGTCATGAACTCGGCGGGGGGAGAAGGTCAGGAACTGGGGGCGGGAAGAAGGTCATGAACTCGGGGGAGGGGAGAAGGTGAGGAACTCTGGGGGGGGAAGAAGGTCAGTAACTCGGCGGGGGAGGTCAGGAGTTCTGTGGGGGCGGGAAGAAGGTCAGGAACTATGGGGGGTGAGAAGTTCAGGAATTCGAGTGGGGGAGAAGATCAGGAACTCCGGGGGGGAAGAAGGTAAGGTACTTGGGGGGGAAGAAGGTCAGGAACTCGGGGGGGAGAAGGTCAGGATCTCTGGGGGGGAAAGAAGGACAGGAACTCTAGTGGGGAGGAAGGTCAGGAACTCGGGGGGGGGAAGAAGCTCAGGAACTCGGGGGGGGGAAGAAGGTCAGGAACTCTGTGAGGGGGAACAAGGTCAGGATTCCTGCGGGGCAGAAGGTCAGGAACTCGGGGTGGAGAGAAGGTCAGGAACTGGGGGGGGGGGCGGTAAGAAGGTGATGAACTCTGGGGGGGTAAGAAGGTCAGGAACTCTGTGGGGGGAAGAAGCTCAGGAACTCTTGGGGGGAAAGAAGGTCAGGAACTCAGCGGGGAGAAGGTCAGTAACTCTTGGGGGGGAATGAAGGCCAGGAACTCTGGGAGGGGGAAAATGTCAGAAACTCTTGTGGGGGGCAAGAACGTCAGGAACTCGGGGGTGGGGGGGAAGGTCAAGAACTGATGGGAGGGGAAAAGAAGGTCAGGATCTCTGGGGGGGAAAGAAGGTGAGAAACTCTGTGGGGGGAAGCTCAGGAACTCTGTGGGGGGGAGAAGGTCAGGAACTCTGGAAGGGGAGAAGGACAGGAAATCCTGGGAGGGGAAAGAAGGTCAGGAAATCAGGGGGGGAGAAGGTCAGGAACTCTGGGGGGGAAAGAAGGTCAGAAACATTGGGTGGAGAAGGTCAGTAACTCTGGGGGGAGAATGTCATGAACTCTGGGAGGGGAAGAAGGTCAGGAAAACTGGGGGGAGCACGTCAGGAACTCTGGGGGGAGAAGAAGGTCAGGAACTATGTGGGGGAAGAAGCTCAGGAACTCTGTGGGGGGAAGAAGCTCAGGAACTCAGGGGGGGAAAGAAGGTCAGGAACACTTGGGGAAAGAAGGACAGGAACTCGGGGGAAAGAAGGTCAGGATCTCGGGGGAAAGAAGGTCAGGAACTCGGGGGAAAGAAGATCAGGAATTCTGGGGGGGAAGAAGATAAGGAACTTGTGGGGGGCGAAGGTCAGGAACTCTTGGGGGGGAAAGAAGGTCAGGAACTCGGGGGAAAGAAGGTCAGGAACTCTGCGGGGGAAGAAGGACAGGAACTCGGGGGAAAGAAGGTCAGGAACCCGGGGGAAATAAGGTCAGGATCTCTCGGGGGGAAGAAGCTCAGGAACTCTGTGGGGGAGAAGTTCAGGAACGCTTGGGGGGGAAAGAAGGTCAGGAACTCGGGGGAAAGAAGGTCAGGAACTCGGGGGAAAGAAGGTCAGGAACTCTGGGGGGGAAGAAGCTCAGGAACTCAGGGGGGGAAAGATGGTCAGGAACTCTTGGGGGGAAAGAAGGCCAGGAACTCTGGGAGGGGGAAAATATCAGAAACTCTTGGGGGGCCAAGAACCTCAGGAACTCGGGGCAGGGGGGAGAAGGTCAGGAACTTTTGCGGGGTGGCAAAAAGAAGGTCAGGACCTCTGGGGGGAAAGAAGGTGAGAAACTCTCGGGGGGGTAGCTCAGGAACTCTGTGGGGGGGAATAGGTCAGAAACTCTGGGGGAAAGAAGGTCAGGAACTCGGCGGGGGGAGAAGGTCAGGAACTGGGGGCGGGAAGAAGGTCATGAACTCGGGGGAGGGGAGAAGGTGAGGAACTCTGGGGGGGTAAGAAGGTCAGTAACTCGGCGGGGGAGGTCAGGAGTTCTGTGGGGGCGGGAAGAAGGTCAGGAACTATGGGGGGTGAGAAGTTCAGGAAATCGGGGGGGGAGAAGATCAGGAACTCCGGGGGGTAAGAAGGTAAGGAACTTGGGGGGGAAGAAGGTCAGGAACTCACGGGGGAGAAGGTCAGGAACTCTGGGGGAGAAAGAAGGACAGGAACTCTAGGGGGGAGGAAGGTCAGGAACTCGGGGGGGGGAGAAGGTCAGGAACTCGGGGGGGGAAGAAGGTCAGGAACTCTGTGAGGGGGAAGAAGGTCAGGAATCCTGCGGGGCAGAAGGTCAGGAACTCGGGGTGGAGAGAAGGTCAGGAACTGGTGGGTGGGGCGGTAAGAAGGTGAGGAACTCTGCGGGGTAAGAAGGTCAGGAACTCTGTGTGGGGAAGAAGCTCATGAACTCTTGGGGGGAAAGAAGGTCAGGAACTCAGGGGGGAAAGAAGGTCAGGAACTCAGGGGGGAGAAGGTCAGTAGCTCTTGGGGGGGAAAGGAGGCCAGGGACTCTGGGAGGGGGAAAAGGTCAGAAACTCTTGTGGGGGGCAAGAACGTCAGGAACTCGGGGGTGGGGGGGGAGGTCAAGAACTGATGCAGGGGGGAAAAGAAGGTCAGGATCTCTGGGGGGGAAAGAAGGTGAGAAACTCTGCGGGGGGAAGCTCAGGAACTCTGTCGGCGGGGAGAAGGTCAGAAACTCTGGGGGGGAGAAGGTCAGGAACTCTGGAGGGGGACAAGGACAGGAACTCCTGGGAGGGGAAAGAAGGTCAGGAACTCAGGGCGGGAAAGAAGGTCAGAAACAGTGGGTGGAGAAGGTCAGCAACTCTGCGGGGAGAATGTCATGAACTCTGGGTGGGGAAGAAGGTCAGGAACACTGCGGGGAGAACGTCAGGAACTCTGGGGGGAGAAGAAGGTCAGGAACTCTGGGGGGAAGAAGCTCAGGAACTCTGTGGGGGGAAGAAGCTCAGGAACTCAGGGGAGAAAGAAGGTCAGGAACACTTGGGGGGAAAGTAGGACAGGAACTCAGGGGAAAGAAGGTCAGGAACTTGGGGGAAAGAAGGTCAGGATCTCTCGGGAGGAAGAAGCTCAGGAACTCTGTGGGGGAGAAGTTCAGGAACTCTTGGGGGGGAAAGAAGGTCAGGAACTCGGGGGAAAGAAGGGCAGGAACTCGGGGGAAAGAAGGTCAGGAACTCTGGGGGGGAAGAAGCTCAGGAACTCAGGGGGGGAAAGACGGTCAGGAACTCTTGGGGGGAAAGAAGGCCAGGAACTCTGTGAGGGGGAAAATGTCAGAAACGCTTGGGGGGCCAAGAACCTCAGGAACTCGGGGCAGGGGGGAGAAGGTCAGGAACTTTTGCGGGGGGGCAAAAAGAAGGTCAGGACCTCTGGGGGGAAAGAAGGTGAGAAACTCTGGGGGGGGTAGCTCAGGATCTCTGTGGGGGGGAATAGGTCAGAAACTCTGGGGAAAGAAGGTTCTGAACTCGGCGGGGGGAGAAGGTCAGGAACTGGTAGCGCGGACTGAAGTTCACAAACTCGGGAGGGGAGAAGGTGAGGAACTCTGGGGGGGGAAGAAGGTCAGTAACTCGGCGGGGAGGTCAGAGTTCTGTGGGGGCTGGGAAGAAGGTCAGGAACTATGGGGGGTGAGAAGTTCAGGAATTCGAGTGGGGGAGAAGATCAGGAACTCCGGGGGGAAGAAGGTAAGGTACTTTGGGGGGAGAAGAGGTCAGGAACTCGGGGGGGAGAAGGTCAGGATCTCTGGGGGGGAAAGAAGGACAGGAACTCTAGTGGGAGGAAGGTCAGGAACTCGGGGGGGGAAGAAGAAGCTCAGGAACTCGGGGGGGAAGAAGGTCAGGAACTCTGTGAGGGGGAACAAGGTCAGGATTCCTGCGGGGCAGAAGGTCAGGAACTCGGGGTGGAGAGAAGGTCAGGAACTGGGGGGGGGGCGGTAAGAAGGTGATGAACTCTGGGGGGGTAAGAAGGTCAGGAACTCTGTGGGGGGAGAAGCTCAGGAACTCTTGGGGGAAAGAAGGTCAGGAACTCAGCGGGAGAAGGTCAGTAACTCTTGGGGGGAATGAAGGCCAGGAACTCTGGGAGGGGGAAAATGTCAGAAAACTCTTGTGGGGGGCAAGAACGTCAGGAACTCGGGGTGTGGGGGGAAGGTCAAGAACTGATGGGAGGGGAAAAGAAGGTCAGGATCTCTGGGGGGGAAAGAAGGTGAGAAACTCTGTGGGGGGAAGCTCAGGAACTCTGTGGGGGGGAGAAGGTCAGGAACTCTGGAAGGGGAGAAGGACAGGAAATCCTGGGAGGGGAAAAGAAGGTCAGGAAATCAGGGGGGGAGAAGGTCAGGAAACTCTGGGGGGGAAAGAAGGTCAGAAACATTGGGTGGAGAAGGTCAGTAACTCTGGGGGGAGAATGTCATGAACTCTGGGAGGGGAAGAAGGTCAGGAAAACTGGGGGGAGCACGTCAGGAACTCTGGGGGGAGAAGAAGGTCAGGAACTATGTGGGGGAAGAAGCTCAGGAACTCTGTGGGGAAGAAGCTCAGGAACTCAGGGGGGGAAAGAAGGTCAGGAACACTTGGGGAAAGAAGGACAGGAACTCGGGGGAAAGAAGGTCAGGATCTCGGGGGAAAGAAGGTCAGGAACTCGGGGGAAAGAAGATCAGGAATTCTGGGGGGAAGAAGATAAGGAACTTGTGGGGGGCGAAGGTCAGGAACTCTTGGGGGGAAAGAAGGTCAGGAACTCGGGGGAAAGAAGGTCAGGAACTCTGCGGGGGAAGAAGGACAGGAACTCGGGGAAAGAAGGTCAGGAACCCGGGGGAAATAAGGTCAGGATCTCTCGGGGGAAGAAGCTCAGGAACTCTGTGGGGGAGAAGTTCAGGAACGCTTGGGGGGAAAGAAGGTCAGGAACTCGGGGGAAAGAAGGTCAGGAACTCGGGGGAAAGAAGGTCAGGAACTCTGGGGGGAAGAAGCTCAGGAACTCAGGGGGGGAAAGATGGTCAGGAACTCTTGGGGGGAAAGAAGGCCAGGAACTCTGGGAGGGGGAAAATATCAGAAACTCTGGGGGGCCAAGAACCTCAGGAACTCGGGGCAGGGGGAGAAGGTCAGGAACTTTTGCGGGGTGGCAAAAAGAAGGTCAGGAAAGAAGGTCAGGACCTCTGGGGGGAAAGAAGGTGAGAAACTCTCGGGGGGGTAGCTCAGGAACTCTGTGGGGGGGAATAGGTCAGAAACTCTGGGGGAAAGAAGGTCAGGAACTCGGCGGGGGGAGAAGGTCAGGAACTGGGGGCGGGAAGAAGGTCATGAACTCGGGGGAGGGGAGAAGGTGAGGAACTCTGGGGGGGTAAGAAGGTCAGTAACTCGGCGGGGGAGGTCAGGAGTTCTGTGGGGGCGGGAAGAAGGTCAGGAACTATGGGGGGTGAGAAGTTCAGGAAATCGGGGGGGGAGAAGATCAGGAACTCCGGGGGGTAAGAAGGTAAGGAACTTGGGGGGGAAGAAGGTCAGGAACTCACGGGGGAGAAGGTCAGGAACTCTGGGGGAGAAAGAAGGACAGGAACTCTAGGGGGGAGGAAGGTCAGGAACTCGGGGGGGGGAGAAGGTCAGGAACTCGGGGGGGGAAGAAGGTCAGGAACTCTGTGAGGGGGAAGAAGGTCAGGAATCCTGCGGGGCAGAAGGTCAGGAACTCGGGGTGGAGAGAAGGTCAGGAACTGGTGGGTGGGGCGGTAAGAAGGTGAGGAACTCTGCGGGGTAAGAAGGTCAGGAACTCTGTGTGGGGAAGAAGCTCATGAACTCTTGGGGGGAAAGAAGGTCAGGAACTCAGGGGGGAAAGAAGGTCAGGAACTCAGGGGGGAGAAGGTCAGTAGCTCTTGGGGGGGAAAGGAGGCCAGGGACTCTGGGAGGGGGAAAAGGTCAGAAACTCTTGTGGGGGGCAAGAACGTCAGGAACTCGGGGGTGGGGGGGGAGGTCAAGAACTGATGCAGGGGGGAAAAGAAGGTCAGGATCTCTGGGGGGGAAAGAAGGTGAGAAACTCTGCGGGGGGAAGCTCAGGAACTCTGTCGGCGGGGAGAAGGTCAGAAACTCTGGGGGGGAGAAGGTCAGGAACTCTGGAGGGGGACAAGGACAGGAACTCCTGGGAGGGGAAAGAAGGTCAGGAACTCAGGGCGGGAAAGAAGGTCAGAAACAGTGGGTGGAGAAGGTCAGCAACTCTGCGGGGAGAATGTCATGAACTCTGGGTGAGGAAGAAGGTCAGGAACACTGCGGGGAGAACGTCAGGAACTCTGGGGGGAGAAGAAGGTCAGGAACTCTGGGGGGGAAGAAGCTCAGGAACTCTGTGGGGGGAAGAAGCTCAGGAACTCAGGGGAGAAAGAAGGTCAGGAACACTTGGGGGAAAGTAGGACAGGAACTCAGGGGAAAGAAGGTCAGGAACTCGGGGGAAAGAAGGTCAGGAACTCTGGGGGGGAAGAAGCTCAGGAACTCTGTGGGGGGAAGAAGCTCAGTAACTCAGGGGGGAAAGAAGGTCAGGAACACTTGGGTGAAAGAAGGACAGGAACTCGGGGGAAAGAAGGTCAGGAACTCAGGGGAAAGAAGGTCAGGAGCTCTGTGGCTGGAGAAGCTCAGGAACTCTGCGGGGGGAGAAGGTCAGGAACTCTTGGGGGGGAAAGAAGGTCAGGAACTCAGGGGAAAGAATGTCAGGAACTCGGCGGGGAGAAGGTCAGGAACTCTTGGGGGAAAGAAGGTCACAATCTGGGGGGAATGAAGGTCAGGAACTCTGGGGGAGAAGTAGCTCAGGAACTCAGTGGGGTGAAAGAAGGCCAGGAACTCTGGGTTTGGGAAAATGTCAGAAACTCTTGAGGGGCAAGAACTTCAGGAACTCGTGGCGGGGGGGAGAAGGTCAGGAACTGATGCGGGGGGGGGAAAGAAGGTCAGGACCTCTGGGGGAAAAGAAGGTGGGAAACTCTGGGGGGGAGAAGGTCAGGAATGACGGAGGGGGAGAAGGACAGGAACTCCAAGGGGGGAAAAGAAGGTCAGGAGCTCTGGAAGGGGAGAAGGACAGGAACTCCTGGGGGGAGCAAGAAGTTCAGGAACTCGGGGGGGGCGGTAGAATGTCAGGAACTGGTTGGCGGGAAGAAGATCTGCAACACGGGGGGGGGAGAAGGTCAGGAACTGGGGGCGGGAAGAAGGTCAGGTTCTCGGGGGAGGGGAGAAGGTGAGGAACTCTGGGTGGGGAGAAGATCAGGAACTCGGCGGCGGAGGTCAGGAGTTCGGGGGGCAGGAAGAAGGTCAGGAACTCTGTGGGGTGAGAAGATCAGGAATTTGGGGGGGAGGTCAGGAACTCTGGGGGGTAAGAATGAAAGGAACTTGGGGGGGAAGAAGGCCATGAACTCTGTGATGGAGAGAAGGTCAGGAACTCAGCGGGGGAGAAGGTCAGTAACTCTTGGGGGGGAAAGAAGGCCAGGAATTCTAGGAGGGGGAAAATGTCAGAAACTCTTCGGGGGGGAAGAACGTCAAGAAATCTCAGTGGGGAGGTCAGGAACTGTTGCGTGGGGGAAAAGAAGGTCAGGAGCTTTGGAGGGGAAAGAAGGTGAGAAACTCTGCGGGGGGGAAGCTCAGGAACTCCGTGGGGGCGGGGAAAAGGTCAGAAACTCTGGGGGGGCGAAGGTCAGGAACTCTGGAAGGGGAGAAGAACAGGAACTCCTGGGGGTGGAAAGAAGGTCAGGAACTCAGGCGGGGAGATGGTCAGGAACTCTGGAGGGGGAGAAGGACAGGAACTCCTGGCGGGGAAAGAAGGTCAGGAACATGGGGAGCGGGCAGAAGGTCAGGAATACTGGGGGGGTGGGAAGAAGGTCAGGAACTCGGGGGCGGCAGAAGTTCAGGAAATCGGGGGGACGGTCAGGAACTTGTGGGGGGAAAGAAGGTCAGGAACTCTGGGGGAAAGAAGGTCAGGAACTCTGGCGGCGGAAAGAAGGTCAGGAATTCTGGGGGGACAGGTGAGGAACTCTGGGGGTGGAGAGTAGGTCAGGAACTGGGGGGACAGGAAGAAGGTCAGGAACTCGGGGGGGGAAGAAGGTCAGGGACTCTGGGGGGGAAAGAAGGTCAGGGAATCTGGAGGGGTAATGAAGGTCAGGAACTCTGGGGGGGAAGAAGATCAGGCACTCTGTGGGGGAGAAGGTCAGGAACAGTGTGGGGAGAAGGTCAGGAACTCTGGGGGGGGAAGAAAGTCAGGAAGACTGGGGGAGAAGGTCAGGAACACTGGGGGGAGAAGGTCAGGATATCTGTGGGGGGAGAAGGTCAGGAACTCGGGGGAGAAGGTCAGGAACCGTTGGGGGGCAAAAGAAGGTCAGGAAACATGGAGGGGGAAAGAATGTGAGGAACTCTGGGGGGGATGAAGCTCAGGAACATCTGGGGGGAGAAGGTCAGGAAATCTGTGGGTGGAGAGTAGGTCAGGAAATGGGGGGGCGGGAAGAAGGTCAGGAACTCGGGGGGTTGGAGAGAAGGTTAGGATTTGGGAGGTGGAGAGAAGGTTAGGAACTGGGGGAGAAAGAAAGTCAGGAACTGCGGGGGAAAGAAGGTCAGTAACTCTGCGGGGAGAAGGTCAGGAAATCTGGGGGGAGAAGGTCAGGAACACTGGGGGGAGAAGGTCAGGAACACTGGGGGAGAAGGTTAGGACCTCTGGGGGTGAAGGTCAGGAACAGTGGGGGGAGAAGGTCAGGAACTCGGGGGGAGAAGGTCAGGAACTGTTGGGGGGCAAAAGAAGGTCAGGAAACATGGAGGGGAAAAGAATGTGAGGAACTCTGGGGGCGATGAAGCTCAGGAACATCTGAGGGGAGAAGGTCAGGAAATCTGTGGGTGGAGAGTAGGTCAGGAACTGGGGGGGCGGGAAGTAGGTCAGGAGCTCAGGAGGTTGTAGGGAAGGTTAGGAACTGGGGGTGGAGAGAATGTTAGGAACAGGGAGGGGTGGAGAGAAGGTCAGGAACTGTGGGGGAAAGAAGGTCAGTAACTCTGGGGGGAGAAGGTCATGAACTCTAGGGGGGAGAAGGTCAGGAACTCTGGGGGGAGAAGAAGGTCAGGAAGACTTGGGGGAGAAGGTCAGTAACTCTGGAAGGAGAAGGTCAGGAACTCTGGGGGGAGAAGAAGGTCAGAAACACTGGGTGGAGGAGGTCAGTAACTCTGGGGGGAGAATATCATGAACTCTGGGGGGGGAAGAAGGTAAGGAACTTGTGGGGGGAGAAGGTCAGGAACTCTTGGGGTGGAAAGAAGGACAGGATCTCGGGGGAAAGAAGGTCAGGAACTCGGGGGAAAGAAGGTCAGGATCTCTCGGGAGGAAGAAGCTCAGGAACTCTGTTGGGGAGAAGTTCAGGAACTCTTGGGGGGGAAAGAAGGTCAGGAACTCGGGGGAAAGAAGGTCAGGAGCTCGGGGGAAAGAAGGTCAGGAACTCTGGGGGGGAAGAAGCTCAGGAACTCAGGGGGGGAAAGACGGTCAGGAACTCTTGGGGGGAAAGAAGGCCAGGAACTCTGTGAGGGGGAAAATGTCAGAAACGCTTGGGGGGCCAAGAACCTCAGGAACTCGGGGCAGGGGGGAGAAGGTCAGGAACTTTTGCGGGGGGGCAAAAAGAAGGTCAGGACCTCTGGGGGGAAAGAAGGTGAGAAACTCTGGGGGGGGTAGCTCAGGAACTCTGTGGGGGGGAATAGGTCAGAAACTCTGGGGGAAAGAAGGTCAGGAACTCGGGGGGGGGAGAAGGTCAAGAACTGGGGGCGGGAAGAAGGTCATGAACTCGGGGGAGGGGAGAAGGTGAGGAACTCTGGGGGGGGAAGAAGGTCAGTAACTCGGCGGGGGAGGTCAGGATTTCTGGGGGGGGCGGAAAGAAGGTCAGGAACTATGGGGGGTGAGAAGTTCAGGAATTCGAGTGGGGGAAAAGATCAGGAACTCCGGGGGGGAAGAAGGTAAGGTACTTGGGGGGGAAGAAGGTCAGGAACTCAGGGGGGAGAAGGTCAGGAACTCTGGGGGGGAAAGAAGGACAGGAATTCTAGGGGGGAGGAAGGTCAGGAACTCGGGGGGGGAAGAAGGTCAGGAACTCGGGTGGGGGAAGAAGGTCAGGAACTCTGTGAGGGGGAACAAGGTCAGGAATCCTGCGGGACAGAAGGTCAGGAACTCGGGGTGGAGAGAAGGTCAGGAACTGGGGGGGGGGGCGGTAAGAAGGTGATGAACTCTGGGGGGGTAAGAAGGTCAGGAACTCTGTGGGGGGAAGAAGTTCAGGAACTCTTTGGGGGAAAGAAGGTCAGGAACTCAGTGGGGAGAAGGTCAGTAACTCTTGGGGGGGAATGAAGGCCAGGAACTCTGGGAGGGGGAAAATGTCAGAAACTCTTGTGGGGGGCAAGAACGTTAGGAACTGGGGGTGGAGGGGAAGGTCAAGAACTGATGCGGGGGGGAACAGAAGGTCAGGATCTCTGGGGGGGAAAGAAGGTGAGAAACTCTGCGGGGGGAAGCTCAGGAACTCTGTGGGGGGGAGAAGGTCAGGAACTCTGGAAGGGGAGAAGGACAGGAACTCCTGGGAGGGGAAAGAAGGTCAGGAAATCAGGGGGGGAGAAGGTCAGGAACTCTGGGGGGGAAAGAAGGTCAGAAACATTGGGTGGAGAAGGTCAGTAACTCTGGGGGGAGAATGTCATGAACTCTGGGTGGGGAAGAAGGTCAGGAACACTGGGGGGAGAACGTCAGGAACTCTGGGGGGAGAAGAAGGTCAGGAACTCTGGGGGGGAAGAAGCTCAGGAAGTCTGTCGGGGGAAGAAGCTCAGGAACTCAGGGGGGGAAAGAAGGTCAGGAACACTTGGGGGAAAGAAGGACAGGAACTCAGGGGAAAGAAGGTCAGGAACTCGGGGGAAAGAAGGTCAGGAACTCGGTGGAAAGAACGTCAGAAACTCTGGGGGGGGAAGAAGGTAAGGAACTTGTGGGGGGAGAAGGTCAGGAACTCTTGGGGGGGAAAGAAGGTCAGGAACTCGGGGGAAAGAAGGTCAGGAACTCTGCGGGGCAAGAAGGACAGGAACTCAGGGCAAAGAAGGTCAGGAACTCGGGGGAAATAAGGTCAGGATCTCTCGGGGGGATAAAGCTCAGGAACTCTGTGGGGGAGAAGTTCAGGAACTCTTGGGGGGGAAAGAAGGTCAGGAACTCGGGGGGGGAGAAGGTCAGGAACTGGGGGCGGGAAGAAGGTCATGAACTCGGGGGAGGGGAGAAGGTGAGGAACTCTGGGGGGGAAGAAGGTCAGTTACTCGGCGGGGGAGGTCAGGAGTTCTGGGGGGGCGGGAAGAAGGTCAGGAACTATGGGGGGTGAGAAGTTCAGGAATTCGGCGGGGGGGAGAAGATCAGGAACTCCAGGGGGGAAGAAGGTAAGGAACTTGGGGGGGAAGAAGGTCAGGAACTCAGCGGGGAGAAGGTCAGGAACTCTGGGGGAGAAAGAAGGACAGGAACTCTAGGGGGGAGGAAGGTCAGGAACTCGGGGGGGGGAAGAAGGTCAGGAACTCGGGGGGGGGAAGAAGGTCAGGAACTCTGTGAGGGGGAAGAAGGTCAGGAATCCTGCGGGGCAGAAGGTCAGGAACTCGGGGTGGAGAGAAGGTCAGGAACTGGTGGGGGGGGGGCGGTAAGAAGGTGAGGAACTCTGGGGGGTAAGAAGGTCCGGAACTCTGTGGGGGGAAGAAGCTCAGGAACTCTTGGGGGGAAAGAAGGTCAGGAACTCAGGGGGGAGAAGGTCAGTAACTCTTGGGGGGGAAAGAAGGCCAGGAACTCTGGGAGGGGGAAAATGTCAGAAACTCTTGTGGGGGGCAAGAACGTCAGGAACTATGGGGTGGGGGGGGAAGGTCAAGAACTGATGCGGGGGGGAAAAGAAGGTCAGGATCTCTGGGGGGGAAAGAAGGTGAGAAACTCTGCGGGGGGAAGCTCAGGAACTCTGTCGGGGGGAGAAGGTCAGAAACTCTGGGGGGGAGAAGGTCAGGAACTCTGGAGGGGGAGAAGGACAGGAACTCCTGGGAGGGGAAAGAAGGTCAGGAACTCAGGGCGGGGAGAAGGTCAGGAACTCTGGGGTGGAAAGAAGGTCAGAAACACTGGGTGGAGAAGGTCAGTAACTCTGCGGGGAGAATGTCATGAACTCTGGGTGGGGAAGAAGGTCAGGAACACTGCGGGGAGAACGTCAGGAACTCTGGGGGGAGAAGAAGGTCAGGAACTCTGGGGGGGAAGAAGCTCAGGAACTCTGTGGGGGGAAGAAGCTCAGGAACTCAGGGGGGAAAGAAGGTCAGGAACACTTGGGGGAAAGAAGGACAGGAACTCGGGGGAAAGAAGGTCAGGAACTCGGGGGAAAGAAGGTCAGGAACTCTGGGGGGGAAGAAGGTCAGGAACTCTGTGGGGGGAAGAAGCTGAGGAACTCAGGGGGGAAAGAATGTCAGGAACACTTGGGGGAAAGGACAGGAACTCGGGGGAAAGAAGGTCAGGAACTCGGGGGAAAGAAGGTCAGGAACTCTGGGGGGGGTAGAAGCTCAGGAACTCAGGGGGGAAAGAAGGTCAGGATCACTTGGGGGAAAGAAGGACAGGAACTCGGGGGAAAGAAGGTCAGCAACTCAGGGGAAAGAAGGTCAGGAACCCTGTGGCTGGAGAAGCTCAGGAACTCTGCGGGGGGAGAAGGTCAGGAACTCTTGGGGGGGAAAGAAGGTCAGGAACTCGGGGGAAAGAAGGTCAGGAACTCGGCGGGGAGAAGGTCAGGAACTCTTGGGGGAAAGAAGGTCAGGATCTGGGGGGAATGAAGGTCAGGAACTCTGGGGGAGAAGTAGCTCAGGAACTCAGTGGGGGGAAAGAAGGTCATAAGCGCTTGGGGGGAAAGAAGGCCAGGAACTCTGGGTTTGGGAAAATGTCAGAAACTCTTGAGGGGGAAGAACTTCAGGAACTCGGGGCGGGGGGGAGAAGGTCAGGAACTGATGCGGGGGGGGAAAGAAGGTCAGGACCTCTGGGGGGGAAACAAGGTGGGAAACTCTGGGGGGGAGAAGGTCAGGAATGGCGGAGGGGGAGAAGGACAGGAACTCCTTGGGGGGAAAAGAAGGTCAGGAGCTCTGGAAGGGGAGAAGGACAGGAGCTCTTGGGGGGAGCAAGAAGGTCAGGAACTCGGCGGGGGTGGTAGAAGGTCAGGAACTGGTTGGCGGGAAGAAGGTCTGGAACACGGGGCGGGGAGAAGGTCAGGAACTGGGGGCGGGAAGAAGGTGAGGTACTCGGGGGAGGGGAGAAGGTGAGGAACTCTGGGGGGGGAGAAGATCAGGAACTCGGCGGCGGAGGTCAGGAGTTCGGGGGGCAGGAAGAAGGTCAGGAACTCTGTGGGGTGAGAAGATCAGGAATTTGGCGGGGAGGTCAGGAACTCTGGGGGGGAAGAAGGAAAGGAACTTGGGGGGAAGAAGTTCAGGAAATCTGGGGGGGAAAGAAGGTCAGGAACTCTAGCGGGGGGGAAGGTCAGGAACTTGGTGGGGGAAGAAGGTCAGGAACTCTGTGGTGGGGAAGAAGGTCAGGAAATCTGCGGGGCAGAATGTCAGGAACTTGGGTTGGAGAGAAGGTCAGGAACTCAGGGGGGGAGAAGGTCAGTAACTCTTGGGGGGGAAAGAAGGCCAGGAATTCTAGGAGGGGGAAAATGTCAGAAACTCTTCGGGGGGGCAAGAACGTCAGGAAATCTCAGGGGGGAGGTCAGTAACTGTTGCGGGGGGGAAAAGAAGGTCAGGAGCTTTGGAGGGGAAAGAAGGTGAGAAACTCTGCGGGGGGGAAGCTCAGGAACTCTGTGGGGGCGGGGAAAAGTTCAGAAACTCTGGGGGGGAGAAGGTCAGGAACTCTGGAAGGGGAGAAGAACAGGAACTCCTGGGGGTGGAAAGAAGGTCAGGAACTCAGGGGGGGAGATGGTCAGGAACTCTGGAGAGGGAGAAGAACAGGAACTCCTGGCGGGGAAAGAAGGTCAGGGACATGGGGGGGCGGGCAGAAGGTCAGGAATACTGGGGGGGTGGGAAGAAGGTCAGGAACTCGGGGGCGGCAGAAGTTCAGGAAATCGGGGGGACGGTCAGGAACTTGTGGGGGGAAAGAAGGTCAGGAACTCTGTGGGAAAGAAGGTCAGGAACTCTGGCGGCGGAAAGAAGGTCAGGAATTCTGGGGGGACAGGTGAGGAACTCTGGGGGTGGAGAGTAGGTCAGGAACTGGGGGGTCGGGAAGAAGGTCAGGAACTCGGGGGGGGAAGAAGGTAAGTAACTCGGGGGTGGGGGGAAGAAGGTCAGGATATCAGTGGTGTGATGGTCAGGAACTCTGGGGGTGGGAAAGAAGGTCAGGAACTCTAGCGGGGGAGGAAGGTCAGGAACTCGGGGGGCGAAGATGGTCAGGAACTCTGGGGGAGATGGTCAGGAACTCTGTGGGGCGGGAAGAAGGTCAGGAACTCGGGGGGGTTGAGAGAAGGTTAGGAACTGGGAGGGGTGGAGAGAAGGTCAGGAACTGGGGAGAAAGAAGGTCAGGAACGGAGGGAAAGAAGGTCAGGAACTCTGGGGGCAAAGAGGGTCAGTAACAGGGGGAAAGAAGGTCAGGAACTCGGGGGAAAGAAGGTCAGGAACTCTGGGGGGAAGAAGCTCAGGAAATCTCTGGGGGGAAGAAGCTCAGGAACTCCATGGGGGAAAGAAGGTCAGGAACTCTTGGGGGAAAGAAGGACAGGAACTCGGGGGAAAGAAGGTCAGGAACTCTGGCGGCGGAAAGAAGGTGAGGAACTCTGGGGGGACAGGTGAGGAACTCTGGGGGTGGAGAGTAGGTCAGGAACTGGGGGGGCGGGAAGAAGGTCAGGAACTCTGGGGGGAAGAAGGTCAGGGGCACTGGGGGGGAAAGAAGGTCAGGAACTCTGGAGGGGGAATGAAGGTCAGGCACTCTGGGGGGAAAGAAGCTCAGGAACTCTGCGGGGGAGAAGGTCAGGATCTCTGAGGGTGGAGACTAGTTCAGGAACTGGGGGGGCGGGAAGAAGGTCAGGAACTCGGGTGGTTGGAGAGAAGGTTAGGATTTGGGGGGTGGAGAGAAGGTTAGGAACTGGGGGAGAAAGAAAGTCAGGAACTGGGGGGGAAAGAAGGTCAGTAACTCTGCGGGGAGAAGGTTAGGAACTCTGGGGGGAGAAGGTCAGGAACACTGGGGGAGAAGGTTAGGAACACTGGGGGAGAAGGTTAGGAACTCTGGGGGAGAAGGTTAGGAACTCTGGGGGGAGAAGGTCAGGAACACTGGGGGAGAAGGTCAGGAACAGTGGGGGAGAAGGTTAGGAACACTGGGGGGAGAAGAAGGTCAGGAACTCTGGGGGGAGAAGGTCAGGAGCTCTGGGGGGGGAGAAGGTCAGGAAATCTTACGGGGGAGACAAGGTTATGAACTCGGGGGCGAAAGAATGTCAGGAACTCGGGGGGAGAAGGTCAGGAACTGTTGGGGGGCAAAAGAAGGTCAGGAAACATGGAGGGGGAAAGAATGTGAGGTACTCTGGGGGGTGATGAAGCTCAGGAACATCTGGGGGGGAGAAGGTCAGGAAATCTGTGGGTGGAGAGTAGGTCAGGAACTGGGGGGGCAGGAAGAAGGTCAGGAACTCAGGAGGTTGGAGGGAAGGTTAGGAACTGTGGGGTGGAGAGAAGGTTAGGAACTGGGGGAGAAAGAAAGTCAGGAACTGGGGGGGAAAGAAGGTCAGTAACTCTGCGGGGAGAAGGTCAGGAAATCTGGGGGGAGAAGAAGGTCAGGAACACTGGGGGGAGAAGGTCAGGAACACTGGGGGAGAAGGTCAGGAACTCTGGGGGGAGAAGAAGGTCAGGAACTCTGGGGGGAGAAGGTCACGAACTCTAGCGGGGAAAAGTCAGGAACTCTGGGGGGAGAAGAAGGTCAGGAAGACTGGGGGGAGAAGGTCAGTAACTCTGGAGGGAGAAGGTCAGGAACTCTGGGTGGGGAAGAAGGTGAGGAACACTGGGGGGAGAACATCAGGAACTCTGGGGGGAGAAGAAGGTCAGGAACAGTGGGGCGAGAAGGTCAGTAACACAGCGGGGAGAAGGTCAGGAACTCTGCTGGGGGAAGAAGGTCAGGGACACTGGGGGGAAAAGGTCAGGAACACTGGGGGGAGTAGGTCAGGATATCTGGGGGGGCAGAAGGTCAGGAACTCGGTGGGGGAGAAGGTCAGGACCTCTGGGGGGGAAGAAGGCCAGGAACTCGGGGGGGAGGTCAGGAACTCTGCAGGGGAGAAGGTCAGGAACTCTGGGGTGGAAGAAAGTAAGGAACTCAGGGGTGGGGGGAAGAAGGTCAGGAAATCAGTGAGGTGATGGTCAGGAACTCTGGGGGTGGGAAAGAAGGTCAGCAACTCTAGCGGGGGAGGAAGGTCAGGAACTCGGGGGGCGAAGATGGTCAGGAACTCTGGGGGAGATGGTCAGGAACTCTGTGGGGCGGGAAGAAGGTCAGGAACTCGGGGGGGCTGAGAGAAGGTTAGGAACTGGGAGGGCTGGAGAGAAGGTCAGGAACTGGGGAGAAAGAAGGTCAGGAATGGGGGAAAGAAAGTCAGGAACTCTGGGTGCAAAGAGGGTCAGTAAGGGGGAAAGAAGGTCAGGAAGTCGGGGGAAAGAAGATCAGGAACTCTGTGGGGGAAGAAGCTCAGGAACTCTGTGGGGGGAAGAAGCTTAGGAACTCCACGGGGGAAAGAAGGTCATGAACTCTTGGGGGAAAGAAGGACAGGAACTCGGGGGAAAGAAGGTCAGGAACTCTGGGGCGAAAGAAGCTCAGGAACTCTGCCGGGGAAGAAGGTCAGGAAATCTTGGGGGGGGGGGAAAGAAGGTCAGGAACGTGGGGGAAAGAAGGTCAGGAACTCTGGGGCGAAAGAAGGTCAGGAACTCGGGGGAAAGAAGGTGAGGAACTCGGGGGGAGAAGGTCAGGAACTCTTGGGGGGAAAGAAGGTCAGGAACTCGGCGGGGAGAAGGTCAGGAACTCTTGGGGGAAAGAAGGTCAGGATCTGGGGGAAAGAAGGTCAGGAACTCTGGGGCGGGGAAGTAGCTCAGGAACTCTTGGGGGGGAGAAGGTCAGGAACTCTTGGGGGGCAGAGAAGGTCATGAACTCGGGGGGACGAAAGAATGTCAGGAACTCGGGGGGAGAAGTTCAGGAACTGTTGGGGGGCAAAAGAATGTCAGGACCTCTGGGGGGGAAAGAAGATCAGGAACTCCGGGGGAAGAAGGTCAGGAACTCTGGGGGGGAAAGAAGGTCAGGAACTCTAGGGGGGAGGAAGGTCAGGAACTCGGGGGGGGGAGAAGGTCAGGAACTCGGGGTGGAAAGAAGGTAAGAACTGGGGGGCGGGAAGAAGGTCAGGAACTTGGGGAGGTGGATACAAGTTTAGGAACTGGGAGGGGTGGAGAGAGGCTAAGGAACTGGGGAGAAAGAAGGACAGGAATGGGGGGAAAGTAGGTCAGGAACTCTGGGGGGACTGAAGATCACGAACTCCGTGGGGGTAGAAGCTCAGGAATACTTGGTGGGAAAGAAGGTCAGGAACTTGGGGAAAAGAAGTTCAGGAACTCTGGGGGGGAAGAAGCTCAGGAACTCAGTGGGGAGAAGGCCAGGGACTCTTGGGGGGAAAGAAGGCCAGGAGCTCTGGGAGGGGGAAAATGTCAGAAACTCTTGGGGGGGGGCAAGAACGTCAGGAACTCGGGAGGGGGGGAGAAGGTCAGGAACTGTTGGGAGGGGGGGAAAGAAGGTCAGGGCCTCTTGGGGGGAAAGAAGGTGAGAATCTCTGGGGGGAAGAAGCTCAGGAACTCTGTGGGGGGGAGAAGGTCAGAAACTCTGGTGGGGAGAAGGTCAGGAACTCTGGAGGGGGAGAAGGACAGGAACTCCTGGGGGGGGGAAAGAAGGTCAGGAACTCGTGGCGGGGGAGAAGGTCAGGGACTCTGGGCGGGTGGGAAGAAGGTCAAGAACTCGGGGGGGGCAGAATGTCAGGAACTCAGGGGGACGGTCAGCAAATCGGTGGGGGGAAAGAAGGTCAGGAACTCTGGGGGAAAGAAGATCAGGAACACTGGTGGGGGAAAGACGGCCAGGAACTCTTGGGGGGGACACGTGAGGAACTCTGGGGGTGGAGAGTAGGTCAGGAATCGGGGGGGAAGAAGGTCAGGAACTCTGGGGGGGAAAGAAGGTCAGGAACTCTGGAGGGGGAAAGAAGGTCAGGAACTCTGGGGGGGAAAGAAGGTCAGGAACTCTGGAGGGGGAAAGAAGGTCAGGAACTCTGGGGGGAGAAGGTCAGGAACTCTGGGGGTTGGAGGGAAGGTTAGGAACTGGGGGGTGGAGAGAAGGTCAGGAACTGGGGGAGAAAAAAAGTCAGGAACAGTGGGGGAAAGAAGGTCAGTAACTCTGGGGGGAGAAGGTCAGGAACTCTGGGGGGAGAAGGTCAGGAACTCTGGGGGGAGAAGGTCAGGAACACTGGGGGGAGAAGGTCAGGGACTCTGGGGGGAGAAGGTCAGGAACTCTGGGGGGAGAAGGTCAGGGACTCTGGGGGGAGGAGAAGGTCAGGAACATTCGGGGGAGAAGGTCAGGTACTCTGGGAGGGGGAAGAATGTCAGGAACCCTGGGGGGAGAAGGTCAGGAACTATGGTGGGGGAAGATGGTCAGGAACAATGGGGGGGAAATGTCAGGAACACTGGGGGGAGTAGGTCAAGATATCTGGGGGGACAGAAGGACAGGAACTCGGTGGGGGAGAAGGTCAGGAACTCTGGGGGGGAAGGAGTTCAGGAACTCGGGGGGGGCGGTCAGGAACTCTGGGGGGGCGAAGGTCTGGAATCCTTGGGGGGAAAGAAGGTAAGGAACTCGGGGAGGAAGAAGGTCAGGAAATCAGTGGGGTGATGGTCAGGAACTCTGGTGGGGGGAAGAAGGTCAGGAACTCTAGCGGGGGAGGAAGGTCAGGAACTCGGGGGGCGAAAATGGTCAGGAACTCTGGAGGAGATGATCAGGAACTCTGTGGGGCGGGAAGAAGGTCAGGAACTGGGAGGGGTGGAGAGAAGGTCAGGAACTGGGGAGAAAGAAGGTAGGAACTCTGGGGGCAAAGAGGGTCAGTAACAGAGGGAAAGAAGGTCATGAACTCGGGGGAAAGAAGGTCAGGAACTCTGGGAGGGAAGAAGCTCAGTAACTCTGTGGGGGGAAAAAACTCAGGAACTCAGTGGGGGAAAGAGGGTCAGGAACTCTTGGGGGAAAGAAGGACAGGAACTCGGGGGAAAGAAGGTCAGGAACTCGGGGGAAAGAGGGTCAGGAACTCTGGGGCGGAAGAAGCACAGGAGCTCTGCGGGGGGAGAAGGCCAGGAACTCTTGCGGGGGTAAAGAAGGTCAGGAACTCAGGGGAAAGAAGGTCAGGAACTCGGCGGGGAGAAGGTCAGGAACTCTTGGGGGGAAAGAAGGTCAGGATCTGGGGGGAAAGAAGGTCAGGAACTCTGGGGGGGAAGTAGCTCAGGAACTCAGTGGTGGGGAAAGAAGGTCAGGAGCGCTTGGGGAGGAAAGAAGGCCAGGAACTCTGGGAGGGGGAACATCTCAGAAACTCTTGGGGGGCAAGAACTTCAGGAACTCGGGGCGTGGGGGAGAAGGTCAGGAACTGTTGCGGGGGGGGAAGATGGTCAGGACCTCTGGGGGGGAAAGAAGGTGAGAAACTCTGGTGGGGTAGCTCAGGAACTCTGTGGGGGGTGAAGGTCAGAAAATCTGGGGGGGAGAAGGTCAGGAACTCTGGAGGGGGAGAAGGACAGGAACTCCTGGGGGGGGAAAGAAGGTCAGGAACTCTGGAAGGGGAGAAGGACAGGAACTCCTGGTGTGAGAAAGGAGGTCAGGAACTCGGGGGGGGGGGGAGAAGGTCAGGAACTGGTGGGCGGGAAGAAGGTCAGGAACTCAGTGGGGGGAGAAGGTCTGGAACTGGGGGCGGGAAGAAGGTCAGGAACTCAGGGGAGGGGAGAAGGTGAGGAACTCTGGCGGGGGGGAGAAGATCAGGAACTCGGCGGAGGAGGTCAGTAGTTCGGGGGGGCGGGAAGAAGGTCAGGAACTCTGGGGGGTGAGAAGATCAGGAATTTCAGGGGGGAGAATGTCAGGAACTATGGGGGGAGGAAGGTAAGGAACTTGGGGGGAAGAAAGTCAGGAACTCAGCGGGGAGAAGGTCAGGAAATCTGGGGGGGAAAGAAGGTCAGGAACTCTAGGGGGGAGAAAGGTCAGGAACTCGGGGCGGAAGAAGGTCAGGAACTCTGTGGGGGGGAAGAAGGTCAGGAACTCTGCGGGGCAGAATGTCAGGACTCAGGGTGGAGAGAAGGTCAGGAACTTGGGGGCGGGAAGAAGGTCAGGAACTCTCGGGGGGAAAGAAGGTCAGGAACTGGGGGGAAGAAGGTCAGGAACTCAGGGGGGGGAGAAGGTCAGTAGCTCTTGGGGGGGAAAGAAGGCCAGGAACTCTGGGAGGGGGAAAATGTCAGAAACTCTTCGGGGGGGCAAGAACGTCAGGAACTCGGGGCGGGGGGAGGTCAGGAACTGTTGCGGGGTGGGGGAAAGAAGGTGAGAAACTCTGGGGGGGAAGCTCAGGAACTCTGTGGTGGGGGAGAAGGTCAGAAACTCTGGGGGGGAGAAAGTCAGGAACTCTGGAGGGGGAGAAGAACAGGAACTCCTGTGGGGGGAAAGAAGGTCAGGAACTCAGGGGGGGAGATGGTCTGGAACTGGGGGCGGGAAGAAGGTCAGGAACTCGGGGGGTTGGAGAGAAGGTTAGGAATTGGGGGGTGGAAAGAAGGTTAGGAACTGGGAGGGGTGGAGAGAAGGTCAGGAACTGGAGGAGAAAGAAAGTCAGGAACTGGGGGGGAAAGAAGGTCAGGAACACTGGGGGGAGAAAGGTCAGGAACACTGGGGGGAGAAAGGTCAGGAACTCTGGGGGGAGAAAGGTCAGGAACTCTGGGGGGAGAAGGTCAGGAACTCTGGGGGGAGAAGGTCAGGAACAGTGGGGGAGTAGGTCAGGAACACTGGGGGGAGAAGGTCAGGAACAGTGGGGGAGTAGGTCAGGAACACTGGGGGAGTAGGTCAGGAACAGTGGGGGAGTAGGTCAGGAACACTGGGGGAGTAGGTCAGGAACAGTGGGGGAGTAGGTCAGGAACACTGGGGGGAGAAGGTCAGGAACACTGGGGGGAGAAGGTCAGGAACTGTTGGGGGGGGAAAGAAGGTCAGGAACTCTGGAGGGGAAGAAGGACAGGAACTATGGGGGGGGAAAGAAGGTCAGGAACTCTGGGGGCGACAGATGAGGAACTCTGGGGGCGGAGAGTAGGTCAGGAACTGGGGGGGCGGGAAGGTGGTCAGGAACTCGGGGGGGGGGGAAGAAGGTCAGGAACTCTGGAGAGGGAAAGAAGATCAGGAACTCTGGGGGGGAAAGAAGGTCAGGAACACTGCGGGGGAAGAAGCTCAGGAACTCTGGGGGGGAGAAAGTCAGGAACTCTGGAGGTGGAGAGTAGGTCAGAAACTGGGGGAGAAAGGAAGTCAGGAACTGGGGGTGAAAGAAGGTCATGTACTCTGGGGGGAGAAGGCCAGGTACTCTGCGGGGGGAGTAGGTCTGGAACTCTTGCGGGGCAGAGAAGGTCATGAACTCAGGGGGACGAAAGAAGGTCAGGAACTCGGGGGGAGAAGGTCAGGAACTGTTGGGGGGCAAAAGAATGTCAGGACCACTGGGGGGGAAAGAAGGTCAAGAACTCTGGGGGGTGAGAAGATCAGGAATTTGGTGGGGGAGAAGGTCAGGAACTCTGGGGGGGAAGAAGGTAAGGAACTTGGGGGGGACTAAGGTCAGGAACTCAGGGGGAAGAAGGTCAGGAAATCTGGGGGGGAAAGAAGGTCAGGAACTTTAGCGGGGAGGAAGGTCAGGAACTCGGGGGGGAAGAAGGTCAGGAACTCTGTGGGGGGGGAAGAAGGTCAGGAACTCTGCGGGGCAGAAGGTCAGGAACTCGGGGTGGAGAGAATGTCAGGAACTGGGGGGCGGGAAGAAGGTCAGGAAATACAGCCCGTTATTTCCCAAACTTCTTCCAGTTCTGACGAAAGGGTCATCGACCTGAAACGTTAACTCTGTTTCTCTCCCCGCAGATGCTGCCTGACCCGCAATGGTGTTTTCCAGCATTTTCTGTCTCTATTACAGATTTCCAGCACCCACAAGTATTTTGCTTTTTATAGCTGATGGTGCCTTGTTGCCTAGGCCCTCTGCTCTGAAATTCCCTGCCTAAACCTCTCCGCCTCGCTATCTCATTGAAACTTATAAAATTCTAACAGGACTAGACAGACTAGATGCAGGAAAGATGTTCCCGATGGTCGGGGAGTCCAGAACCAGGGGTCACAGTCTAAGGATAAGGGGTAAGCCATTTAGGACTGAGATGAGGAGGAATTTCTTCACCCAGAGAGTGGTGAACCTGTGGAATTCTCTACCACAGAAGGCAGTAGAGGCCAATTCATTAAATATATTCAAGAAGGAGTTGGATATATTTCTTAAGGCTAAAGGGATCAAGGGATATTGAGAGAAGGCAGGAACGGGGAACTGAATTTGGATGATCAGCCATGATCTCATTGAATGGTGGAGCAGGCTCGAGGGGCCGAATGGCCTACTCCTGCTCCTATCTTCTATGTTTCTATGTTTCTATGAACTCTGGGGGGGAAAGAAGGTCAGGAACTGGGGGGAAAGAAGGTCAGGAACTCAGGGGGGAGAAGGTCAGTAACTCTTGGGGAGGAAAGAAGGCCAGGATCTCTGGGAGGGGGAAAATGTCAGAAACTCTTGGGGGGGGCAAGAACGTCAGGAACTCGGGAGGGGGGAAGGTCAGGAACTTTTGCGGGGGGGGAAAAGAAGGTCAGGATCTCTGGGGGGGAAAGAAGGTGAGAAACTCTGTGGGGGGAAGCTCAGGAACTCCGTGGGGGGGGGGAGAAGGTCAGGAACTCAGGGGGGGAGACGGTCAGGAACTCTGGAGGGGGAGAAGGACAGGAGCTCCTGGGGGGGAAAGAAGGTCAGGAACTCGGGCGGGGGGAGGGGAGAAGGTCAGGTACTCTGGGGGGTGGGAAGAAGGTCAGGAACTCGGGGGGGGCAGAAGTTCAGGAACTCGGGGGGACGGTCAGGAACTTGGGAGGGGGAAAGAAGGTCAGGAATTCTGGGGGAAAAAAGGTCAGGAACTCTGGGGGGACAGGTGAGGAACTCTGGGTGTGGAGAGTAGGTCAGGAACTGGGGGGGCGGGAAGAAGGTCAGGAACTCGGGGGGGAAGAAGGTCAGGGACTCTGGGGAGGAAAGAAGGTCAGGAACTCTGGAGGGGGAAAGAAGGTCAGGAACTCTGGGGGGGAAGAAGGTCAGGAACTCTGGAGGGGGAAAGAAGGTCAGGAACTCTGGGGGGGAAGAAGCTCAGGAACTCTGGGGGGGAAAGAAGGTCAGGAACTCTGGAGGGGGAAAGAAGGTCAGGAACTCTGGGGGGGAAGAAGCTCAGGAACTCTGGCAGGGAGAAGGTCAGGATCTCTGAGGGTGGAAAGTAGGTCAGGAACTTGGGGGGGCGGGAAGAAGGTCAGGAACTCAGGGGGTTGGAGAGAAGGTTAGGAATTGGGGGGTGGAGAGAAGGTCAGGAACTCTGGGGGGGGAAGAAGGTCGGGAACACTGGGGGGAGAAGGTCAGGAACTCTTAGGGTGGAGACAAGGTCATGAACTTGGGGGGATGAAAGAATGTCAGGAACTCAGGGGGAGAAGGTCAGGAACTGTTGGGGGGCAAAAGAAGGTCAGGACCACTGGGGGGGGGGAAAGAAGTTTAGGAACTCCGAGGGGGAAGAAGGTCAGGATCTCCGGGGGGAGATGGTCAGGAACTCTGGAAGGGGAGAAGGACAGGAACTCCTGGGGGGGGAAAGAAGGTCAGGAACTCTGGGGGGGGGGGGAAATGTCAGGAACTCTGTGGGGGGTGGGAAGAAGGTCAGGAACCCTGGGGGACAGAAGGTCAGGAAATCTGGGGGAAAGAAGGTCAGGAACTCTGGGGGGGACAGATGAGGATCGCTGGGGGTGGAGAGTAGGTCAGGAACTGGGGGGGCGGGAAGAAGTTCAGGAATTCGGGGGGAAGAAGGTCAGGAACTCTGGAGAGGGAAAGAAGGTCAGGAACTCTTGGGGGGAAAGAAGGTCAGGAACTCTGCGCGGAAGACGCTCAGGAACTCTGCAGGGGAGAAGGTCAGGAACTCTGGGGGTGGAGAGTAGGTCAGGAACTGGGGGGGCATGAAGAAGGTCAGGAACTGGGGGAGAAAGAAAGTCAGGAACTGGGGGGAAAGAAGGTCAGGAACTGGGGGGGAAAGAAGGTCATGTACTCTGGGGGGAGAAGGTCAGGTACTCTGGGGTGGGAGAAGGTCAGGAACTCTTGGGGGCAGAGAAGGTCAGGAACTTGGGGGGACAAAAGAAGGTCAGGAACTCGGGGGGTGAAGGTCAGGAACTGTTGGGGGGCAAAAGAATGTCAGGACCTCTGGTGGGGAAAGAAGGTCAGGAACTCTGGAGGGGAAGAAGGTCAGGATCTCTGGGGTGGATAAGGTCAGTAACTCTGGAGGGGGAGAATGACAGGAAATCCTCGGGGGGGGAAGAATGTCAGGATCTCTGGGGGGGAAAGAAGGTCAGGAACTCTGGGGTGGAAGAAGGTCAGGATCTCTGGGGGGAAAGAAGGTCAGGAACTCTGGGGTGGAAGAAGGTCAGGATCTCTGTGGGGGAGAAGGTCAGGAACTCTGGAGGGGTAGAAGGTCAGGAACTCCTGGGGGGGGAAAGAGGTCAGGAACTCGGGGTGGGGGGAGAAGATCAGTAACTCTGGGGGGAGAAGGTCAGGAACTTGGGGGGCGATGAAGGTCAGGAACTCGGGAGGAGAAGGTCAGGTACTTGGGGTGGGGGGAGAGAAGGTCAGGAACTCGGGAAGAGAAGCTCAGGAACTCGGGAGGAGAATGTCAGGAACTCGGTGGGGGAAAGAATGTCAGGAACTCGGGGGACGATGAAAGTCAGGAACTCAGGGGGAGAAGGTCAGGAACTCAGGGGTTGGGGGAGAGAAGGTCAGGAACTCAGGGGTGGGGGGAGAGAATGTCAGGAACTCAGGTGGAGAAGGTCAGGAACTTGGGAGGAGAAGGTCAGGAACTCGGGGGTGGGGGGAGAGAATGTCAGGAACTCAGGTGGAGAAGGTCAGGAACTTGGGAGGAGAAGGTCAGGAACTCAGGGGGTGGGGTGGAAAGAATGTCAGGAACTCCGGGGGTGAGAAGGTCTGGAACCTAGGACGGGGGAGAAGGTCAGGAACTCGGGGAGGGGAAAGAATGTCAGGAACTCGGCGGGGGAAAGAAGGTCAGGAACTCTGAGGGTGAAAGAAGGTCAGGAAATCTGGGGGGGAAAGAAGGTCAGGAACTCTGCGGGGGAAAGAAGGTCAGGAACTTGGGGAGGCGGAAAAGAAGGTCAGGAACTCGGGGGGGTGGGAAATAAGTCCAGGAACTCGGGGGAGGTGGGGGGAGAGAATGTTAGAAACTCAGGGGCAGGGGGGAAAGAGCATGGACAGAACAGTGGGTATGGAAGAAGAACGTAATCCAGGTCTAAAGACAGGGGAATGAGAGCGAAATTGTGATCCAGATGGGAAGATGGATCACATTCTCCCCCTTTTGTTAGACGTGATCACGTTCTTCCAACCGGATGAATTAGTGAGTCCCTTCTCACACACTGAGCAGGTGAACAGCCTCATCCCAGTGTGAACTCACTAGTGTGCCAGCAGGTTGTTGGATTGAGTGAGTCCCTTCCCACACATGGAGCAGGAAAACGGACTCTCTCCAGTATGAGCAGGCTGGTGCATCATTAGATTCCCAGAGCTTTTAAAGCTTTCCCCACAGTCAGAACATTTAAACGGTCTCTAATCAGTGTGGAACTCGCTGGTGTGTCAGCAGTTTGGATGTCTGAGTGAAACCCTTTCCACACACAGAGCAGGTGAACGGACTGTCCCTGGTGTGACTGCGCCAATGAACTTTCAACGCAAACTTGGAACTGAATCTCTTCCAACCCCACATACACGCACCTTGATGTAAGGCAACTACTAGGCACTTGGCCTGAGTATTAAACAAGGCTTTAATCAACTGTTTCACAACATGGAGGTCTAGTTGTCCTTCATTAGTTCCTGTTTACAAAATGCCCTGAGCAAGCTGGGCCCGTGCCCGAGTATTTATACTCTCCCTGGACAGTGCCACCAGCTGGCCGCCCAGTATTATTTCATGTCATTTCTACATGAATGGCAAGATTCATGTTATTCTTCCCGCCTGAAAGATTGGAAGTCCGGCGGCTTCCTTCTACCGAATTAATCAGACTAAGAATAGACACAGTCATTTGGATCTCCATACGGTGGCTGGAAGGCACGTCTCCTCGGACCGTGTTTTGGTCCCTGGGTCGCTTAGTTCATACCAGCGGGCTGGCAGAGTCCGTTTTGCCTTGATCGACCTGAGGGGGACTGGGGAGATTGTGGCTCCGGGTGCGTTAGGATCTCCGTAGAAAATGGGAGATTTTTAGATCGCACAAAGTGCAACACACGGGTAACGCCAGGATAGCATAAGTCAGTATGAAGATCCGCAAGAGTCGAAGTTGACATGGAAGAGCAGAATGCACGCATGAGGGTATCCGGGGCCACATTCTCTTTGCCGGGTCGATAATGTATGGTTAGCCAAAGGCGGCCAATTCCATTCTCCAGAGCTGTATTTAGTTATTCTTGATCTTAGTGCATTTCCGGTTATCCAGCATAAAGGCCATGGAGCGCTGAATAGTTATAAGCGTGAAATGGCGATGAACGAGAAAATGACTCCACTTACGTACTGCTTCATTGATAGCCGTAGCCTCCTTCTCGACAGAAGGATAATGGAGCTCGCTACCCTGCAAAGTTCTGGACAGAAATGCAACGGATCGACCGCCTTGATTCAAGGTATCCGAGATCGCCACATCCGATGCATCGCACTCGACCACGAAAGGGAGAGTTTCATCGATGGAATGAAGTGTGGCTGACATAAGAAAACTACTAAGCACTTGGTCTGAGTATAAAACAAGGCTTTAATCAACTGTTTCACAAACATGAGTTCTGGTTACATCACTAGTTCCTGGTTACAAAAACGTCCTGAGCAAGCTGGGCCCACGCCCGAGTATTTATACTTTCCTTGGACGGCGCCACCAGCTGACCACCCAGTGTCATCTCAGGAGTCATTTCTACATGAATGGTAAGATTCATGACATTCTTCCCGACTGAAAGATTTGGAAGTCCGACGACTTCCTTCTAGCGGATTAGACGGACCATGAATAGCCGCAGTCATTTCGATTTCTGTTTGTGGCTGGAAGGCACATCTCCTCGGACCGTGTCTTGGTCCCTGGGTCACTTGGTTCATACTGGTAGATTGACAGGGCCCATGTCGCCTTGATTGACCTGAGGGGGACAGAGGGGATCGTGACTCCGGGTGCGGGTCCCCACAGGCGCAGTGCTGGCTTCATCTTGCTTGGTAGCCGGGTATTGACTGGTGTCCTGGCTTCGGGTGGCCATCCTGTGGGGAGCGCTCTGCTCCCTGAGTTGATCCGGCGGAGTAGCCGGCAGATTCCTTAATGCCCCATGTAGGACATCATTACTATGGATCCCTCTATCGGTGGGGTCCGTGGGACCGGTTGGACAGGGAGCCAGATCTCGGAGTGAAACGGTGGACCCCTGGCCATCAGGGCACCGCACGTGCGCGTATGTGGGATTAACATCTGTTCGTTCCACTTCGTTGATGAGGGGATCATTTTTAGAAGATCGGACGAATCTTCGGAATAGAACGGGGCCAAGAGCTGCCAACCATGATGGTAGGGACGTCCCATGAGTGGAGCAACGCTGGAACCCGAAGAATCGTTCGTGAGCAGTAATGTTGGTGGATGTAGAAAGAAGAGACCCGATGGAATGAAACACGTCAGGGTGCACAGTTTCCCACTGCTGGTCTGGTAGGTTGTGTGACCTCAGTGCAAGACGAACAGCGTTCCAAATGATAGCGTTGTAACTCTCAACCTGTCCGTTACTGATGGGATGATACGGTGTCATTATACTTGTGGCGATTCCCCGTTGGGAAAGATAACTTTTGAGTTTGCTTGACATGAAGGAGGGACCCCGATCAGAGTGGATGAAATTGGCCGTACCGCAAAGGGAAAGGACCTGATCAAGGCATTTGATCACTGTGGAAGTAAGCATATTGGACAGGGGAAAGCAAAGGGAAAGCATGAATATTCATCCACCATAGTAAGCAAGTAGGTGTTTCACGTAGAGGAAGGCAATGGCCCTTTAAATTCAATGCTGAGTCGCTGCATAGGCTGTATAGCGTGTATGAGCGAGCAATCTGACGGACGGAAGAATTGCGGTTTTAATTCCACGCAAATTCTACAAGTGGAACATGTTGTTTCACATCTTCCGTAGAAAATGGGAGATTTTTAGAGCGCACAAAGTGCAACATACGGGTACCACCAGGATGACATAAGTCAGTGTGAAGATCCGCAAGAGTCGAAGTAGATATGGAAGAGCAGAATGCACGTGTGAGGGTATCCGGGGCCACATTCTCTTTGCCAGGTCGATAATATATGGTGTAGCCAAAGGCGGACAGTTCCATCCTCCAGAGCTGTATTTTGTTATTCTTGATCTTAGTGCGTTTTCGGTTATCCAGCATAAAGGCCACGGAGCGCTGATTGGTTATAAGCGTGAAATGGCGACGAGCGAGAAAAAACTCCATTTACGTACTGCTTCGATGATAGCCATAGCCTCCTTCTCGACAGGAGGATAATGGAACTCGCTACACTGCAAAATTCTGGACAGAAATGCAATGGATCGACCACCTTGATTCAAGGCAGCCAAGATCGCCACCCCCGATGCATCGCACTGGACCACGAAAGGGAGATTTTCATCGATGGAACGAAGCGTGGCTTTTGCCAGTTGTCGCTTGAGGAGGTTGAAAGCTGAAATAGCCGTTGCCTCCAATGGAAATGACTTCGCGTGAAGCAAGGGCTGGATCTTGTCGGAGAAGTGGGGTATCCACTTCGCATAATAGGCGAACATGCCAAGGGCCCGATGAAGAGAGCCGAGATTCGTAGGGGGAGGGAGCTCCTGAAGCGGACGAAGTCGCTCCGGATCCGGTTTGATGACACCATTGTCCACCCAGTAGCCAAGGATGTTGAATGATGATACTGATTTCACAGATGTGGATTCATTTAAGGTTAAGTTGCGACGACGGAGAACGTCAAAACATTTCTGGAGGTTGGCATCATGCTCCTTCTGGTTATGACCAGCAATGGTGATATTATCCAGATATGGAAAAGTGTCCGTTAAGTTCTCCTGTTTGACTAGGCGATCCATTGCCCATTGAAAGACTGCCACCCCATTGGTGACCCCAAATGGAAGGTGACAAAATTGGTAAAGCCGACCATTGGCTGCAAAGGCCGAATATTTATTGTCAGAGTCTTTTAACGGTACTTGATGGTACGCGCTCTTTCATTCAAAAGTTGAAAATGCCTTGTAGTTGGCAAGGTTATTGACCATGTCGTCGATGCGTGGTAGTGGGTAGGCATCCAGGTCGGTATACTGGTTAATAGTTTGCGAGTAATCGATGCTAAGACATTTCTTGTGTTGCTTCAGAGGATTTTTAACGACGACTTGAGCCTGCCAGGGAGATAAACATGGCTCATTGATACCGTCAACTAGAAGGCGAGAGATCTCTGTCTCAATAAAAGGTAGATCATCTTGGCTGAAACGTCGTGATTTAGTGACTATGGGCTTACATCGGGGGGAAAGATTGGCAAACAAGGATGGCTCGTCGAGCAAAGCCACCAAAAGCGCACAAAACGGTACTTTGGAAATAGTAAGCTCCGGCTTTGACCCTCCAACTCGAAAGTGAGTCTTTTGTGTTGTTTCTGGAAATCCTGTCCCAGGAGCACAACACTGCACAGGTTTTTGAGCACCCCGAGCCGGGTGGAGAAATAAGTTCAGCCATTGAGAATAAGGTCGACAAGACAAAAGCCGGAAGAGTTAGTGGTCAGTGTCGTCAGAGCTATTGCAATTTCCCTATCCGAGGGGTAAATACACAGTTTTAACTTACTGACAGCCCGCTCACTAATGAAGCTGTCAGAGTTGCATGAGTCGATTAGTGCACTCAAAATGTGTCCATTTACCGAAACCTTCGTGGCTGCATGGGACAGACTTTGGGGAAAAACAGCTGTGATGGGAGGAGGAACAGTTTTACCCTTGACAGCTGTAACCTTAGTAGCGGTTCTTGGGGGAGGAGCAGTTTTATAGATAGTAGCTGCAAAACTAACAGGGGCTCTTGACCGGTATACCTTAGAAAAGTGGCCTTTCTTACGAATCGAGACTCTTGACTGGCATACCTTAGAAAAGTGACCTTTCTTACTGCAATGATTGCAGGTTGCATTACAAGCAGGACAAAATTTCCTATAGTGGAATGCACCTCCACAGAAGAAACACTTCCTTCCAGATTGCCAAGATGCCGCTAGGGCAGGGTCGTCATCAGTGAAGGCTTCTAGGGTAAGGTTGTCATCAGTTAGGTTAGAGTCATCATCAGTGAGGGCTTCCACTCGAGGCCTATTGAAGGAGTCACTAAAAGTGATAGCAGCAGCCCGTAAAAGATAGATATCTGCATTCCTCTTTGCTAAGTCCAGAGAACATGCCTGGTCATAGGTAGCCTGTAACTGAAGGGTTTTATTCTCCAACAGATGCTGGCGTATGAAGGGAGATGCAATTCTGTTAATAAAAGAATCATGAATTAACTCCTTCTGGTACTGCTCAGCTGTGACAGCTTTAAAATTACAATCCTTGCTGAGCCTGCAAAGCTTTTGAAGGAATTCGTCAAGTGATCCCCCAGGCTGTTGTCGAGTTGTGGCCAGTAGATGCCGAGCAAAAGTTTTGTTTGGGGCTTTAACATATAGTCACAGTAATATTAGGATAGCGGAGTCATAGTCTACACAGTCTTCGATATAGTCAAACACATGAGGAGATACATAATTGGCAAGTATCTCTAATTTATCAGGAACATTCTCACCACACACCCTGAGGAAGTTGCTGATGGTACGATACCAGTGTTTCCATACCTTAGCAGTTGTAGTTGAATTTGGGTCCAGGTCAAGACGGACGGGTCTGAGTAGTTTGTCCATAATGGATTGATTACTACGTCGGAGTTCCCTTCTACAGTTGAAGTCGTAGCTGGCTGTTCCCGAAATCACTCAGAGCGTGGAGCCGATACACAGTTGATTAAATTGACATAAGAAAACTGCTAAGCACTTGGTCTGAGTATAAAACAAAGCTTTAATCAACTGTTTCACAACCATGAGTTCTAGTTACATCACTAGTTCCTGGTTACAAAAACGTCCTGAGCAAGCTGGGCCCACGCCCGAGTATTTACACTTTCCTTGGACGGTGCCACCAGCTGGCCGCCCAGTGTTATCTCATGAGTCATTTCTACATGAATGGTAAGATTCATGACAGTGGCTTTTTCCAGTTGTTGTTTGAGGAGGTTGAAATCTAAAATAGCCATTGCCTCCAATGGAAATGACTTCTTGTGAAGCAGGGGCTGGGTCTTGTCGGAAAAGTGAGGTATCCACTTCGCATAATAGGCGAACATGCCGAGGGCCCAACGAAGAGAGCCAAGGTTCGTAGGAGGAGGGAGCTCCTGAATCGGATGAAGTCGCTCCGGATCTGGTTTGATGACACCATTGCCCACCCAGTAGCCAAGGATGTTGACTGATGGTACTGATTTCACAGGTGTGGACTCACTTAAGGTTAAGTTGCAATGACGGAGAGCGTCAAGAAATTTCTGGAGGTTGGCATCATGCTCCTTCTGGTCATGACCAGCAATGGTGATATTATCCATATATGGAAAAGTGTCCGTTAAGTTCTCCTGTTTGACTAGGCGATCCATTGCCCATTGGAAGACGGCCACCCCATTAGTGACCCCAAATGGAAGGTGACAAAACTGGTAAAGCCGACCATTGGCCTCAAAGGCCATATACTTTTTGTCAGAGTCCTTTAACGGTACTTGATGGTATGCGCTCTTTAATTCAAAAGCTGAAGATACCTTGTAGTTGGCAAGGTTATTGACCATGTCATCAATGCATGGTAATGGGTAGGCATCCAGGTCGGTATACTGGTTAATAGTTTGTGAGTAATCGATGCAAAGACGTTCCTTGTGTTGCTTCAGAGGATTTTTAACAACGACAACTTGAGCCCGCCAGGAAGATGAACGTGGCTCAATGATACCATCAGCTAGAAGGCGAGAGTTCTCTGCCTCGATAAAGGATAGATCATCTTGGCTGAAACGTTGTGATTTAGTGACTATGGGCTTACATCGGGGGGAAAGATTGGCAAACAAGGAGGGCTTGTCGAGCGAAGCCACTGAAAGCGCACAAAACGGTACTTTGGAAATAGCAAGCTCCGGCTTTGACACTCCAAACTCAAAAGTGAGTCTTTTGTGTTGTTTCTGGAAATCCTGTCCAAGGACCACATCACTGCATGGTTTTTGAGCACCCCGAGCCGGGTGGAGAAATAAGTGTGACCATTGAGAATAAGGTCGACAAGACAAAAGCCAGAAGAGTTAGTGGTCAGTGTCGTCAGAGCCATTGCAATTTCCCTGTCCGAGGGGTAAATATGCAGTTTTAACTTACTGACAGCCTGCTCACTGATGAAGCTTTCAGAGCTGCATGAATCGATTAGTGCACTCAAAATGTGTCCATTTACCAAAACCTTTGTGGCTGCATGGGACAGGCTTTGGGGAAAAACAGCTGTGATAGGACGAGGAGCAGTATTACCCTTGACAGCTGTAACCTTATGTAGGGGTTTTGCAAAATCCCCTATTTCCCTGAAGATTTAAAATATTGGTCCACATCATGGACGAAGAATTGGGTGATGTGACTTGTTTACAGTGTTTTAAAATGTGCCGAGAACCACAAAAGATGGACAGAATGTGGACAACACCGGAGTCGTAGAGCTCTGTGGAAAATATTCACACACCTTAAGACAGTGGTTTTATTAATAAAATTGTTCCCTGGAGTTTGGGCAATCACAAAAGGTTTTAAAATGGCCACAGAAAGCATTGGCCACGAAGAATGAGGCTTGAAAAAAAGCAGCTCGAGTTGCCTGTGTGAAAAAGTGGGAGGATACAGTGGCAGTCATAGACCTGCCAATCAAATGGAGGTTCCCTTCAGAAGCACTTGAAGTTGCTTATTTACTTAAGAGATTAGCCCACTTGAGAATAACCACAGGACAATCGATTCGAAACTGCTTCTGTTTACACAGCCATTCAGTCATTCAATAACTACTCAGACACACAATGAGACATTGAAACCATGGACCAGATTTTGAATGGGAACAGTTTAAGCATTGAATGGGTTTCAATCACCCATCATTCTGGACAATAGGGCTGTTGCATTCCCTTTTGTTTTAGCCCAGGTGAGCTCCGGATGTGGGCGGGAACATTTCGGCCCCACAGTGCAGACACTTTAACCCATTCCAACCACTTTGAATCATCCAATCAACAGCTTTTCTCTTGTGTGTTGGAACTTTTTTGGCCGTGAATTTTCCAGACAGGCAAACAGCAGGGGGGCTCACCAGGTATATAAGATAGCTCCTGAGACGCTATTGCTCTGGTTTTACTTCCTGGGACCACGGGTGCTCTTCTCTCTCTCTCTCTCTCTCTCTCTCTCACTTCGCTGGACCATATGTGAGCAGAGTTTCTGACTCCTCAGCAAAGCAACCTAGTAAGGAGGTGGGGGATGGTGAATTAAGGGGATATTGCTAAGATTGTTTAATTAACATTGTAGCCATTTAATCCCTCATTTTTACCATCTGCATTCCCCCATTTAAGCAATTTTACTGTAATTACTGTGTTCACAATCACAGAATCACAGAAACCCCATAGTGCAGATAGAGGCCATTTCGGCCCATCGAGCCTGCACTGACACATTTCCCACCCGATCCCCGTAACCCCTACACCAACACATATCTCACCCTATCCCTGTAACCCCACGTATTTAATCCCCCTAACACTAAGGGTCAATTTTATCATAGCCAATCAACCTAACCCGCACATCTTTGGACTGTGGTATAGTTTATAATTTGATTGTAGTTCATTTAGTTAATTAAACTTGATTTTTTTCTCTCATCCAAACCACGTGTCCGTTTTAATATCATTAATTATAAGTCCTTCAGTCAGAACTGGAAGGTGGGGTAGCGATTCAAAACCGCTGTTTGAAAATTGGTTTATTGGAAATTGGTTTACAGTGTAGCAGCAGGCTGCCTGACCAGGTGAATTACCGTAAACCAGGTAAAAGATTGGAATTGGTCAGAGTGCAGGCAAAGGCTGCAAGACTAGGTAAATTACCTTAAACCAGTTAAAAGATGCCCCCCTACACTTATTAGTGGTTCTTGGGAGAGGAGCAGTTTTATAGAAAGCAGCTGCAAAACTAACAGGGGCTCTTGACCGGTATACCTTAGGAAAGTGACCTTTCTTGCTAACAGAGGCTCTTGACTGGCATACCTTAGAAAAGTGACCTTTCTTACTGCAATTATTGCAGATTGCTTTACGAGCAGGACAACATTTCCTACAGTGGAATGCACCACCACATAAGAAACACTTCCTTCCAGACTGCCAAGATGCCACTAGGGCAGGGTCATCATCAGTGAGGGCTTCTAGGGTAGGGTCATCATCAGCTAGGATAGAGTCATCATCAGTGAGGGCTTCCGCCCGAGGCCCATTTGAGGAGTCACCAAAAGTGATAGCAGCAGTCCGGGCACACGGTAAAAGATAGACAACTGCATTTTTTTTTGCTAAGTCCAGAGAACATGCCTGGTCATAGGCAGCTTGTAACTTGAGGGTTTTATTCTCCAACAGACGCTGGCATATGAAGGGAGATGCAATTCCATTAATAAATGAATCACAAATTAACTCCTCCTGGTACTTCTCAGCTGAGACAGCTTTGAGATTACAATCCTTGCTGAGCCTGCGAAGCTTTTGAAGGAATTTGTCAATTGATACCCTGGGTTGTTGTCGAGTTGTGGCCAATAGATGCCGAGCAATAATTTCATTTGGGGCCTTAACATATAGTTGCTGTAATATTTGGATAGCAGAGTCATAGTCTACACAGTCTTCGATATAGTCAAACACATGAGGGGATACATAATTGGCAATTATCTCTACCTTATCAGGAACATTCTCACCACACACCCTGAGGAAGTTGCTGAAGGTACGATACCAGTGTTTCCATACCTTAGCAGTTGTAGGTGAATTAGGGTACAGGGCAAGACGGGTGGGTCAGAGTAGTTTCTCCATGATGGATTGATTACTACCTCTGGTTCCCTTCTGCCGTTTGCATCATTGCCGTCTGTTCCCAAAACCACTCAGAGCGTGGAGCAGGTCCAGTTGATTAAATTGACGTAAGAAAACTACTAGGCACTTGGTCTGAGTATTAAACAGGGCTTTAATCAACTGTTTCACAACATGGAGGTCTAGTTGTCCTTCACTCGTTCCTGTTTACAAAATCTCCTGAGCAAGCTGGGCCTGTGCCCGAGTATTTATACTCTCCCTAGACAGCGCCACCAGCAGGCCACCCAGTATTATTTCATAAGTTTTTTCTACATGAATGGCATGTAGTCATTTCTAGATGTCACACCTCACACGCAAACGATCTCCACAAATGTACCCACAGACACAACCTCCACAACCATACCCCACACATACCCACAGACACATCCACACCCAAACACACCCCACACAAGCACCCCATACACACGCACCCACATACCCACATACTACACACACAGACCCCACACACATGGACCCTTCATTCTGAATTAAAGAACTTTTATCACTTCCAGAAGGGTAAAAAAACGTAATACTCCAAAGAAGTAACTAACCCACTAATTAGAGTATAAAGTCTTTTATTTTCCCAGCCAATGAAAACTATAATTACAATTGCAGAACACCAGATAACAGAGGATCTTCACAAAGCTAACTACACTTCCACTTTCTGTAGGCTGCCTGACAAGATTGGATCAAATTACACATTGCAGGTACTCTACAGCAGGAAGGATCAAATTACACATTTCAGCCAAACTGTTGGGTGTGCCTTGTCCTCCAAGTGGACCAATTAGAAATTTGGTCCAACCCACTGGTGTTGCAAATAAACCCTGCTCCAGAATTTGTAGTTGCTTTTGTAATTTCAGCCACTTTGCTCAGACTGTCTTTAGTGCATTATTGGCTTTTTGGGGATAAAGAGAATTTCAGATGTTTTGTTCTTGAAGAGACTGGACCACATTCAGAATGTCTATAAAATGAACAAGGAAATGATGGTGCTTTAACAATGAAGTGAAGAATTGGTAATGTGCCGATGCTTTCACAATGTTGGGTTCTGCGAGTATAAGCAAAACTCAAAGACGACTTTCTAGGAGTGATAATGCCCTTTCAAAGTGGCAACATGAAGAGGTAATTTCAGTATTGCAACAACAGTGGATATAATATTTTTTCACCATGTGATTGGTATAATTTAATATGGAATGGCTGGGAATTTAGTTCAAAGTGAATTGAAAAATCTTGGCAGCGGTTACCTATCTGACCTACCATTATATGCTGGCAGCACAGTATGCTGACCATCTGACTCCAAGTGGGATTACCAGCAAGGTCCCCCAAAAAACATAGGTCCACTTGATTCACAGAAAAGGTTATGGACAATAGCCCAATTTTAAAAGTAATTCTGTCATCCTTGTGTCTTCATCAGAACAAATTCGTCCAGATTTGATCCCATTTGTTGGAATACTCAGAATTTTATTAATGTTAGAGAGTTATATCTTTACCCGTTCCTCAAAGTCCACCATGATTGATCTTCCTGCAGTTTGGGAAGCTTTGCTACCAGGAGACGTGAACAATGTTCATCTCATCATTAGAGCACGTTGGGTCAGACTAGACTAAACACTTAGGACTAGAAAGTCATTATAGCCCAGGAATGGGTGGTGTCATTATTGGAGAATTGGAGAATTAGTGCCAAGTGCTAATGCTTTAGACTGCATGCAAAATTTGTGCTCACTGCTCAAAAAAATGATTGGAGTCCTAAATCAAGTCTTAAAGCCTAAGCTCATTGACATTACACTCAAAGGGTAGACCAATATCAGGTGCAGTCTAATCGCAAGTCATGATTGCCACAGGCTTTTTTCAGTACTTAAAGGGGAGGTTTATTGATGCTACAGTATCTCATTCTAGTATTGCTGGCTGTGCAGCTGTCTCAGTAAGCAGCAGGAGGACAAGGCAAAGGAGCCAGAGGACTGAAGCAGCTGTACTCATGGCAGAACCACGCCCCACGGAGAGAGCCCGCAGATTCTGCAATCAAGCATTGGCGGTGTTGGTGTTCGCTATGGAGAGCCGAAGGGTGGTGCTCCACCCAGCGAGTGGCAGGAGCCCCTCACCACAAGTCTTCCACACCATATGGAGGGAGGTAGCACAGCATGTCTCGGGCAGCATTATGGTCCCCAGGACCCACACACAGTGCAGGAAGAACTTTAATGACCTCACTTGGGTGTAAGCTAGGCCTGATAAGAGGTCAAGTAAGGGGCCTTATGATAAACAAACTGTCTAGGAGATTGTGCAAGATGTCCAAACAGGAGATAAGCAGAGGAATGACCTCATGAGTCTGGGAGGGGTCTGCTGTAGGTACCTATTCCCCTGTAATTGGGCAATTGAGTGGGTAACAAATGATTGACGCGAGGTATCCACTGGCCCCCCGAAATAAAGTATATAAACGGGCAGCCGAAAGGGAAAAACAGGCCAAGTGGGAAAGGGCTTCCCCGGGGTGGATTCATGCTAGCTTCGGCTCACCGCCTTGGTCTAGCTCAACCTCTGAGGTGGATTCATGCTAGCTTCGTCTTAACACCTCCACCAGGTGACCAAAGAGGAAGAGACTGCTGCTGCAGACTACAGGGATCCGAGACCACAATTCTGAGTCAACCTCCATCCGTCTGTCCATCCATCCATTCTGGGGCCGGTAAATCGTTCTCATCTATAAGGGTTGTATGTTGACAATGACGATCTTGATTGCATGTTGTACTTAATTTAAACTGCCGCTCCTTAACAAAGTGACCTATGACTCCTAAGACCCTTTGGGTAATCTGTGTGTGACCTGTGATCCAAATCTTACACGGGTGGTCAGGGTGAGTGAATGCTTCAACAAATGTTACATACCACCATCTGAACCACAGTCTTCACACACTGCACCACACCTCCAGCACTAACCCACCAACAATCTCTACCTACCAACACTCACACCCACATCTCACACACAATGACAGCTATTCAACAATGGCAGGCACATCGCCCAAACACATTGCTCCACATTCACTCATACACTTTCCTTTCTCTTGAAGGCTAAGGTGGCTCACAACAGGAGAGCGTAGAAGTGCACAGGTGGTGGACAAATCGACACCCATCTACGACCTGCGCTAGAGAATAGAGTGCTGCAGATTATTGGGTGCCAGATGGTGGGTGCTGTGGCCACCAGCGACATTGACCCCCTTGGGGGCAACAACGGTATGTTCATGCCCACTCCTTCTTCTCACATCCCACTTCCCCCTCACCCCACAAGCATTTTGCACTTTCCAGCTAATCATGCTGCATGCATTCATTTCTTCCTTCCTGCTCCCCCTCCCCTCACCTTAACCCGACGCTTGTACCTTTATGCTTTCAGATAATGAGCAAGCACCTGAGTAGCCTGTCCCAGAGAGCGAGGCGGGAGAAGAGGAGGAGGAAGAACACACCGCGTTACTGCATCTCTCACCCGCAGGCACCAGTTCAGATACTGGCACTACACGTTCTTTAGAGGCTGGTATAGTAGCGGGATCTGCACAGGGTGAGGCACCGGGGACGAGTGCGCTGCAGCAAGGCCAGGAGGAAAGGGTAACTCGGGGGCCAGCTCCCTGGAGGGCGAGTTTGCGTGCGAGTTCTGCTGCACAGGACTCAGATCAGGACCTCGATGGGAGGCCTTTAGAAGAAGGGTGATGCACATGGAGATCATACGTGCAATGGCAAGGGTGCCTGAGAGCCTTTTGGCAATGGTAAGGAGCGTGGAGGAGTCCACCTCCAACATTGCACAAAGCTCTCTGCATAACATGGAGCCCATCATTTCCAGTCTGGAAAGGATGGTAGACTCCCAGAGAGACCGTGGTGACCCAACCCTGATGCCGCATGTGATGGGCGATCTGGCAGCTTCCAGTGCAGCACAGGCGGAAGCGAAGCAACGTCTTAGTGCTGTAATGCAGACTATGGTTGGTGCCATTCAATCTCAGACTGCTCTCATGCAGTCTCAGTTTGATGCCATGCAAGCTCTGACTGCTGCCATTGTGCCTGAGTCTTCCACCATCGACCAGGGCTTTCATGGTGTCGCAGCAGGCCAGCAATCTGTGCTGCAACAGATTGCTAGGGATGCTGACGTGCTGCCCCGGGGGAGTGGCAGTGGGTCAGTGGAGCAGAAACCGGCTGTCATCTCTCAGGATGACAGCATTCCTGCTCCCACCACTACCACTCCACCATTGCCCTTGTCGCTGTCTGTCATGCAGCCAGCCCAGACTGCTGATGCCCATGCTGAGATGGTGCAATCTACAACCGGGCCTTCCAGGCCCAGAGCTGGTCGAGGGCATCCTGCAAGGTCATCTGAAGTCTCCCTCATGGACACTCAGCAGCCTTCCACCAGCCCTGCTGCAACCATTGGGTCAACACTTCATAGGAGCACTAGAGTAGGCAAAGGCACAGTAACGTGAGGTAGTAAGGGATTGCACAAGGGTGAATAGTAAATATTGTTGTTGTAAAAATGTGTTCACTGATTATTGATAAATGTATTAATTCACTTCGGATAATGTTGTACTGTCTCTCATTTTGTTACTTGAGCAGTATGTAACTGAACCGACCAGGGGGCAAGCAACCTTAGATCTGGTCCTGTGTAACGAGACGGGATTAATTAACAATGTCCTAGTAAAGGGTCCCCTTGGAATGAGTGACCATAACATGGTTGAATTCCATATTCAATTAGAGGGTGAGGAGGTTGGATCTCAAACAAGCGTGCTAAGCTTGAATAAAGGAAACGATGAAGGTATGAGAGCGGAATTGAGTAGAGTGGATTGGGAAAATAGATTAAAGGGTAAGACGATACATGATCAGTGGTGTACATTTAAGGAGTTATTTTACAACTTCCAAAAAATATATATTCCACTGAGAAGAAAAGGGTGTAAAAGAAAAGACAGCCATCCGTGGCTAAGTAAAGAAATTAAGGATAGTATTCAACTAAAAACAAGAGCATATAAAGTAGGCAAATCTAGTGGGAGGATAGAGGATTGGGAAAACTTTAAAAGACAGCAAAAAATAACAAAAAGATTGATTAAGAAAGGGAAGATAGATTATGAAAGTAAATTAGCAAAAAATATAAAAACAGATAGTAAGAGTTTTTATAGTTTTTTAAATAGAAAAAGGGTGGCTAAAGTTAACGTTGGTCCCTTAGAGGATGGGACCAGGAAATTAATGGTGGGAAATATGGAGATGGCAAAATCACTGAATGAATATTTTGTATCAGTCTTTACAGCAGAGGACACTAAGAATATCCCAACACTGGACAAACAGGAGGCTATGGGGGGGAGGAGCTAAATACGATCAAAATCACTAAGGAAGTGGTACTTGGTAAAATAATGGGACTCAAGGCGAATAAATCACCTGGACCTGATGGCTTACATCCTAGGGTCTTGAGGGAAGTGGCGGTAGGGATTCTGGATGCATTGGTAATAATTTTCCAAAACTCCCTGGACTCAGCAAAGGTCCCGGCAGACTGGAAAACTGCTAATGTAACACCCTTATTTTAAAAGGGCAGTAGACAGAAGGCTGGAAACTATAGACCGGTTAGCCTAACATCTGTGGTAGGTAAAATTTTGGAGTCCATTATTAAGGAGACAGTAACAGGACATTTGGATAATCATAATTTAATAGGACAAAGTCAGCATGGTTTTATGAAGGGGAAGTCATGTTTGACAAATTTGCTGGAGTTCTTTGAGGAAGTAACATATAGCGTGGATAAAGGGGAACCAGTGGACGTAGTGTATTTAGACTTCCAAAAGGCAGTTGACAAGGTGCCACACAAAAGATTATTGCTTAAGATAAAAAATCATGGGATTGGGGGTAATATTCTGGCATGGATAGAGGATTGGCTATCTAACAGAAGGCAGAGAGTTGGGATAAATGGTTCATTCTCAGACTGGCAAACAGTAACTAGTGGTGTTCCGCAGGGGTCAGTGCTGGGTCCCCAACTCTTTACAATCTATATTAACGATTTGGAGGAGGGGACCGAGTGTAACATATCAAAGTTTGCAGATGATACTAAGATGGGAGGGAAAGTAGTGAGCGAGGAGGACATAAAAAACCTGCAAGGGGACATAGACAGGCTAAGTAAGTGGGCAGAGATTTGGCAGATGGAATACAATACTTGAAAGTGTGAGGTTATGCACTTTGGCAGGAAAAATCGTAGAGCAAGTTATTATCATAATGGCAAGAAACTGGAAAGTACTGAAGTACAAAGGGATCTGGGGGTCCTGGTGCATGAAACTCAAAAGGTTAGTATGCAGGTGCAGCAAGTGATTAAGAAGGCCAATGGAATGTTGGCTTTCATTGCTAGGGGGATAGAATATTAAAATAGGGAGGTATTGCTTCAGTTGTACAAGGTATTGGTGAGACCGCACCTGGAATACTGCATACAGTTTTGGTGTCCATACTTAAGAAAAGACATACTTGCTCTCGAGTCAGTACAAAGAAGGTTCACTCGGTTAATCCCGGGGATGAGGGGATGGACATATGAGGAGAGGTTGAGTAGATTGGGACTCTACTCATTGGAGTTCAGAAGAATGAGAGGCGATCTTATTGAAACATATAAGATTGTGAAGGGGTTGGATCGGGTGGATGCGGGGAGGATGTTCCCGATGATGGGTAAAACTAGAACCAGGGGGCATAGTCTTAGAATAAGGGACTGCTCTTTCAAAACTGAGATGAGGAAGAAGTACTTCACTCAGAGGGTGGTAGGTCCATGGAATATGCTGCCCCAAAAAGCTGTAGAAGCTACATCATTACATAAATTTAAAACAGAAATAGACAGTTTCCTAGAAGTAAAGGGAATTAAGGGTTATGGGGAGCGGGCAGGAATTTGGACATGAGTCCAGGTTCAGATCGGACATGGCCCTGTGGGTAGCGGAGTGGGCCCAGGGGCCGTGTAGCCTGATCCTGCTGCTATTTCATGTGTCTAATTCTGTTAGATTCAGGAGATGGTTCTGTGATAGTAGATTGGCGGTTAGGATCAGATCAGCCATGATCTTATTGAATGGTGGAGCAGGCTCGAGGGGCCGATTGGCCTACTCCTGCTCCTATTTCTTATGTTCTTATGTTCTTATGTTATTTCAGCTGTGTGCTGTGATATGGCCTGCGATAACGATGGAATGATGGGGATGTGGTGAGCAATGGGGATCTGGAGTTGAATTTACTGGAACTGCAGTCTGATGAGGCGGTCATGGACCGCCCTTCCGGAAGGCCGATCGAGTGGCTGCCTCCTCCCTCACCCCTGTTCCTCCTCCTCCTCCCCTCCTCCTTGTCTTCCTCATCCTCCTCGTCGTCTTCCTCCTCCTCCTCTCCCTCTTCCTCCTCCTGAGGTGGTCCCGCCATCCCTGCTAGCAAGGGCTGGGCCCACATGATGGCCAGATTATGGAGCATGCAGCACACCACGATGAAATGGGACACCCGCTCAGCTGAGTACTGGAGGGCTCTTCACGAGTGGTCAAGGCAGCGGAACCTTTGCTTGAGTGCTCCGATGGTCTGCTCAATTATGTTCCTGGTGGCAGCATGGCTCTCATTATATGAGTGCTGGGCAGGAGTGTTTGGGGTTGCGGAGGGGAGAATTGAGCCAGGTGGAGAATGGATAGCCCTTGTCTCCGACCAGCCAGCCGTGAGCTTGACGTGGTGGCTGGAAGAGTGCTGGAACACCGGTCTAGCGCAGGATGAAGGCATCGTGGCTGCCGCCAGGATAGCGGGCATTGACATTGAGGATTCGCTGTCTGTGGTGGCACACCAACTGAACATTAAGTGAGTGGTAGCCTTTGTGGTTACAGAAGATCTCAGGATTGTTATGTGGTGCCCGCAAAGCCACGTGGGCGCAGTCAATGGCGCCCTGCACCATGGGGAATCCCGCTATCCTGGCAAAGCTACATGCGCATTCATCCTGCCTCTCTCTGGTGATGGAGAATGAAATGTAATCCCTTCTCCTACTGTAGAGAGCCTCTGTGAACTCTCGGATGCAGCGATGGACAGCGAACTGCAAGATCTTAGCTATATCTCCTGTGGCAGACTGGAAGGATCTGCTGGTGAAGAAATTGAGGGCGGTGGTGACCTTGACTGTCACTGAGAGAGCCATAGTCACCCTGATCTGAGGCTAGAGGTCTGGTTGCAGGAGGTGACAGAGTTCTGTGACTACATCCTTGCTGAAGCAGAGCCTTCTAATGCACTGCTCCTCATTTAATTGGAGGTGGGAGAAGTGCTGTCGGAATACCCTCAGACGGTAAGGCCTCCTGTTGAGAGCCCTGATGGCCCTCCTCCTCCCTCTGGCCACATGTTCCAGTCTTTCTCGCTGCCTCCGCTTTCTCCGCAATAGATCCTGGAGGGCGAGGTCAACTGCCAGTACAGTTCCCATTAATGTAACCAAGTGTAGCACTTGATATCTTGTCAGAATAAATGTCATTAATTTTGAGTAGCCACAACACTCCTGAAAGTAAAAAACCTTTAAATAACTCAGTTAAATTGTTGCACAATCTCAAATTAAGAAGGAAGCAGTGAAACAGCACTAACCTGAAAGATGCGACTGATCCCTTTAAATACCTCCCCTGGAGCCGCCATCCACCTGCTTGATGCCTCCTCTCCCTGTTGTTGTCGGGGCGAGACGCTAAGGCAGAGGGCGATAATCAATTTGGCCGATCGGGCACTCAGTGAGCATTGCAGGTTCACTGAATTCACGATCTGCTTGGCGCTAAAGCCCCAGGTGCTAACTGTTAGTGATGGCACTAAGGGGCAACTGGATTTGGCGTGCGGCGCTGCATTCGCCTCGCCCCGGCGCTACTGAATTAGCGCCCCATTAGCACCCCCACCAGGCGCTAACGGGAGGTGCTAACCAACTGAATTTCTCCCCCATAGTTCATTTTGTTGCAGCTCCATTGTCATGCTACCCAATTATCATTATGACTACAGAAATAGTACTGGGAAACACAGATACTGTCTGAACAATTAACACCCACCGAAATACCTTGCAGCTCACATAATATATTGATGCTGTACAACAGTTCTGTTCCTGCACAGCTACAAATGCAGCGCATAATCACAAATATTTAAAGAGGAACCATTTTCTTATGTTCATCAATAAATAGACATTCTTATTATGAACACAGCTAGCTTTTGCTAGACACTTTTATTGAGCACATGTGGACTAGGTACAGTATCTGTAGAGGCTTCCATCTTGACTGCTGCCTTGTGGGTAGCCTAGTGCCTCATGGGTAATGTAGTGTTAATATACATACAGCTGGGTAGTGTAGTCTTATACATACAGCTATATACAGCTCTACGGCTCCACCTAGTGTCCACTATAGAATGACATGTTATTGATCATTACATCCACCTTTCTTTGAGGTTTAACAAAATCAATATCAATCAACTTTCAAGAAAACAATAAAGATAATATCAGTAACACTTTTGTTAGTGCTCTATAAACATAAACATTTTCAAAAGAGTCAGCACATTTTCAAAGCTTTACATTGTACTCAAAGATTAAGTCTATCAGGCTTTTTTACTTCACGTGTGGATCTTCGCAACACGGGTAAGTCTGATGTGCCTTCATGAGATTGTTCTGGCGGTGAATGACAAGATGCAGTTGCGGCATTGTCATCAATCTGCTCTTGAATAGTCTCTTGTGTTTTTAGGAGGGAACGGCGGTTCCTCCTGAGAATCTGTCCTTCCTCAGTTCGAACAGTGTATGACCTTGGTCCTACTTCCTCAAGAACTGTAGCTTTCCTGTTCCATGCATCTGGATCCTCAATCCTGACAACATCATCCCTTGTCAATGGTTTTAGTGTTTTGGATGACTTGTCATAGTATGATTTCTGTTTCAGCTTTAACAGTTGAAGTCTCTGTCTCAGTTCCTCACTTTGCTGTTCTTTTGCACAGCAGGGTAGCGTGGTGCGCAACTTGCGACACATTCGTATTTCAGCAGGTGAAGAACTACAGTCTAAAGGTGAGGCTCGGTAGCTCAGCAGGGCGAGATAAGGATCAGACTTGCTTTCTGTCGCTTTCTTCAGTAGCTGCTTGAGAACTTGAACACCTTTCTCTGCCTTACCATTTGACTGAGCATACAAAGGACTGGATGTGATGTGCTGAAAGTCATAATGTGCTGCAAACTGTTGCCACTCCTTACAGTTGAAGCACGGACCATTGTCGCTAACGGCAATCCTGGGAATTCCATGTCTGGTGAAGATGGATTTCACATGCATTATGACACTGCTTGCTGTGGTGCTTGAGAGCAGCGCCATCTCAGGATAGTTAGAATAGTAGTCAATCACTATTAGATACTCTTTACCATTTAAATGAAAAAGGTCCATACCAACCTTTTGCCATGGTGCTGTTGGTATGTCAGCTACTATCATTGGTTCCATTGCTTGTTTGTTTTGGTGTTTCTGACATGTCTCACATTTGCCTATCATGTTCTCAATGTCCTTATTTATGCCAGGCCAATAAACAGTGTCTCTTGCTCTCCTTTTGCATTTTTCAATTCCGAGGTGTCCCTCATGAATCCTTTTGAGCATGTCTTGACGTAGAGCCTGTGGAATGACTATTCTGTTCTGTTTTAGTAATAGTCCACTTGCGACACTCAATTCTGACCTTATGTGAAAATATTTTGGACAGGAACCTTTTGGCCAACCATGATGAATGTTCTCTATTACTGTTTGTAATACTGTATCTTTTACTGTTTCTTCTGCTATTTGCTTTGATTTTGTGTCTGACACTGGCAGCGCAGCAGTGACCATACTCACATGAACATCCACGCCTTCTTCAGTAGAGCTCACATGACTCATTGTGGGTGCTCGGGATAGTGCATCTGCTAACACTATGTATTTGCCTGGTGTGTAGATCAGTTCAAAGTCATATTTTTGCAGCTTCATCATGAGTCGTTGAATCCTTGGAGACATCTCATTCAGGTTTTTTTTTATGATGGCAACCAGAGGGCTGTGGTCTGTCTCAACTGTGAAGGTGGGAAGTCCATATATGTAGCTATGAAACTTTTCTAGTCCAACTACCAAGCCTAGACATTCCTTTTCAATCTGGGCGTATCGACACTCAGTATCAGTCATAGACCTGGAGGCATAGGCAACAGGCTTCCAATCTTCACCCTCTGCTTGTAGCAAGACCGCACCTAGGCCATCTTTTGATGCATCCGTTGACACTTTGATTCTTTTTGTTGGGTCAAAGAAGGTGAGTACAGGTGTGGTTGTCAGCACTGTTTTGAGGTTTATCCACTCTTTTTCATGTCTTTCTGTCCATGCAAACTCATTTGTTTTATGTAGCAGGTCTCGCAGACAGGCTGTCTTGGCTGACAAGTTAGGAATGAACTTTCCAATGAAGTTTATCATCCCCATGATGCGTAGCACTCCTTTTTTGTCAGTGGGTCGGGGCATTTTGAGTATGGCGTTTACTTTTTCCATATCTGGCTCTATTCCTTTACCAGATAGATTATCTCCTAGGAAAGTGACTTCCTGGACACCAAACTGACACTTGGCTTTGTTGAGCTTCAGTCCATTCCGGCGTATGCTCTGTAGCACTTTAGTCAGTGCCTCATTGTGTTCTTTCAGTGTGGAGCCCCAGATGATGATGTCATCAACATAGACCCGAACTCCTTCCAGACCTTCAATTATGTGTTCCATCGCTCTATGAAAGATTTCAGATGCAGATATTATCCCGAAAGGCATTCTGAGGAAACAATACCTGCCAAATGGTGTGTTGAAGGTACAGTATTTGGTGCTCTCTTCATCCAGTTTTAGTTGCCAAAATCCTTGTGAGGCATCGAGCTTTGTAAAGTATCTGGCACCTGACATTTCACTGGTGATTTCTTCTCGCTTGGGAATCTGGTAGTGTTCACGTTTTATGTTTGCATTTAAGTCCTTTGGATCCATGCATATTCTTAGATCATTGTTCTTTTTCTTTACACATACCATGGAGTTAACCCAGTCTGTTGGCTCTTCGACTTTCCTGATGACTCCTAGTGTGGTCATTCTGTCCAGTTCATTCTTGAGCCGGTCACGCAGGGGTGCTGGAACTCTTCGTGGAGCATGTACCACTGGCTGAGCATCCTCCTTTAGCTGGATCTTGTAAGTGAATGGTAGAACTCCAAATCCTTTGAACACATCCTGGAAATTATTCACTACAGAATCCACCGAGTCATCTGGTCTGCTTATGGCACAGTTTATACGGTAGACTCTCTTGACCAGTTCTAAGTCCTCACAAGCTTTGTCACCCAGTAGTGAATCAAGTCTTTCAGCCACAACAGAAAACATGAGATGATGCACTTTGTCTTTGACTGTCACTTTGAGTCTGCATACACCTAAGCTATCTATTTTCTGTCCATTATAGTTCTTCAGTAGTACTGACTTTTTCTGTATTTTGGGCTTTTCTTTTATATTGTTAATGTCACTCATACTGATTAAGTTTGCTTTTGTCCCAGTGTCTAGTTTCAAGGTAACTAATGCTCCATTTACCTGCAGTGGGATCATCCATTTGTCCTCTTTTACTGCATTAACTTTATGTTCAGCATTGTCCATTTATGAGGTCTGCACATTTTCTGTATCCTTTTTGATATTGTCACATGACACCATTCGTACAAAAAATGTCTCACTTAAATCAGTGTCCTCAATTACATTAACTCGTTGCCCTTTCTTAGTTTTTACTTTTGAAAAGCATTGTTTGGCAATGTGATTCTTTCCATTACACTTTGTGCACATTTTTCCAAACGCTGGGCATTGTCTTAACTGGTGTTTGTAAGCACAGCATTTACAATTAAAAATTTCATCCTCCGATTGCTTTTCATTTCTGTTCTGCCCACGTTTCTTCCCCTTGTAGGACACAGCACCGACAGCAGCATTATCACTCATTACAATCGCATCATTATTGATTTCACTGAAAGTCTTCGCGTGCTTTTGAGCTAGCTCACTGGCTTGGCATATTTTCACCGCATTTTCCAAATTTAGTTCGGTTTCTCTCAACAGACGTTCCCTGACATTTTTATCATGAATGCAAACACAATCTGGTCACAAATCATGGATGCTTTGAGCTCAGAGAAATTACATGTCTGTGCTTTCAGTTTCAGATCAGTTATAAAGGTATCAAAAGTCTCATTTTGCTGCTGTGTCCGAGAACAGAAGATGTATCTTTCATAGGTCTCATTCTTTTTGGGAGAGCAATGTGAATCAAATTTTTTTAGCACATCTTCTAATTTTTCTCTGTTCTCCTCTGGATTAAATACAAATGTATTAAATACCTCTATCACCTGTGGGCCTGCAACTGTAAGCAGCAACATTATCTTCCTTGCGTCTGGCTTCGTACCGAATCCGATGGCTGCAATGTAGAGTTCGAATTGTTGTTTAAAAGTCTGCCAATTGTAGTCGATTTTTTCTGTGAGTTTCAAACGCTCTGGTGGCTTCAAATTCTCCATGTCGCTTTTCACAATTTTCAGCAGATCTTCGCCATCCTGGTACCATCTTATGTTCATTAATAAATAGATATTCTTATTATGAACACAGCTAGCTTTTGCTAGGCACTTTAATTGAGCACATGTGGACTAGGTACAGTATCTGTAGAAGCTTCCATCTTGACTGCTGCCTTGTGGGTAGCCTAGTGCCTCATGGGTAATGTAGTCTTAATATACATACAGCTGGGTAGTGTAGTCTTATACATACAGCTATATACAGCTCTACGGCTCCTCCTAGTGTCCACTATAAAATGACATGTTATTGATCATTACACACTTCACATAAACAATTTTAGTAAACCTAGTTTGGGTGAGAGAAGAGCCTACAGTGCCATGCATCATCCTCACCACAATAATCACACAGTTTTTGCAGGAGGAATAATTGTGAGGCTATCAGCACTCATCGTTATTAAGGAGTAAGTCGGAAAGCAACTGCCAGCGTCCGCACATGCACAGTTAGATGTGGAAATCAAGAAGTTGCTGTCCAAGTTGCCCTGCTCCTCTAAAAGCTTCATTCTAACAGTATTTGCTGATAAACTTGGCATTTAAACAACAACAAGTTGTATTTTTATAGCATCTTTAATGTAATAAAACATCCCAAGGTGCTTCACAGGAGTGTTATAAGACAAAAAAATTGACACCTAAGGATAAATTAGGGTAGGTGACCAAAAGCTTGGTCAAGGAGCATCTTAAAGGAGGAGAGAGAGGTAGAGAGATGGATCAGTTTAGGGAAGGAATTCCAGAGCTTAGGGCCTTGGCAGCTGAAGGCATGGCCACCAAAGGTTGCGCGATTATAATCAGGAATGCTCAAGAGAGCAAAATTCGTGGAGTACAGATATCTCGGGGGGGGGTTATGGGGCTGAAGGAGATGCAGGTGGTGTGTTTGGACTGCAATATGTGGAAGTTTATGGACAGCGAGACTGGGAAGAGAGTAGAGTAACAGTCAGAAATTGTGCTTTAGGCATTGTGTGTAGAGGGAAAACTAAAAGATGTAAAGTGTTTAAACCAGATGAGAGAAATAAGAAAGTGAGAAAAACATTAGAGCCGAAGGACAGGCTAGGGTGTGTGGCCCAAATAAACATTCTTTATACAAACGCACAGAATATTAAGGAATAAATTGAATGAACTGCAGGTGCAAATTCAAATTGGAGGGCATGACATAGTAGCCATTGCTGAGACATGGCTGCAAGATGGTCACAACTGGGAAATAAATACACCAGGTTATAAGGTCTACAGGAAAGATAGGGAAAATGGCAGAGGGTGAGGAGTAGCCTTAGTGATTAAGGATGAAATCACTTCAATGATAAGAGAGGCTATAACGAGAGGTAAGCAAGCAGTGGAGAATTAAGAAATATGAAAGGATTTAAGACTGTAGTGGGAGTTGTGTATCGGGCCCCTGGTAGCAGCTGTGAAGTACTAGATTGTATAAATGCAAAGATTAGACAAGTGTGTAGTAAAGGCAGAGTGGTTCGAATGGGGGATTTTAACTTTCATATAGATTGGGATAAGCAGACTAGCACCTGTCAGAAAGGTAGTGAATTTCTTGAGTGTGTCCGGGTTAGTTTTCTACAACAATATGTCCTAGAGGCTACAAGGGGGAAAGCCATATTAGATTTAGTAATAAGTAATGAGCCAGATTTAGTTAACAGCCTAACTGTGCATGAACATATATCCAATAGCGATCATAACATGATCGAGCTCAATGTAACAATTGAAAGGGAGAAATGTGAAACAGCAGATTCTAGATTTGGGTAAGGCCGACTTCAAAGGGATGAAGCAGAAACTGGGCAAATCTGTTAATGGGTAAAATGACAGAGATCAGTGGGGATGTTCAAAAAATAATTTAATGTGATACAGAACCAATTTATACCACTGAGGGGCAAGAGGTCTACTTGCCAAAAGAAACAGCCATGGATGACTAAAGAGGTAAGGAACAGCATAAAACTAAAAAAAAGTGTACAAATAATGCAAAAAGTAGCACAGATCCTGGCAAATGGGAAAGATACAAAGAACAGCAAAGGGTCACAGAACAGATAGTAAGAGCTACAAAATGAGAGTATGAAAAGAAACTTGCAAGGGATATCAAAATCAACACAAAATCCTTTTACAGTTATATTAGGAAGAAGAGGTTCGTCAGGAGCAATGTTGGCCCCTTAAAAACTGAAAGCAATGATATTGGCCCATATTTTCTAATCAGAGGCTTCCTGCGTGTGGAGGCCTCCGATCTGCAAAAAAATCTACAAACTTACCTGAGGGCTCCCAAGGTGCATACACTTCCACTCCTGGGCCTCTCCAAACTCGAAATGCGCAGGGCCCACATATCCCAGAGGCACATGCAGTTCGCAAGCGTCCCTGGGATCACGTGGGCCATGGGGAGCCAATAGGAGAAGGGAATCTCCCTTCATGCACTTGACAGATAGACCTGTCAAATATATGAATGGAGATTGTAAAGTCCGCGCCTCAATAATACACGGACTTCGGGAGAACAGTTTAACAGGTACTTTACTGAACAGGAGGGCAACATCAGACTGAAATACAGAAGCCTACTAGGGCCTTTTATACAGGGGTGGTCACTGCCGGTACCGCAGTCTAAAACCAGTTCTTCCCTTAAAGGTACATACACAACAATTCCTCCCCTTTTAGATAAACAGCACATAACATTCATTTAACAACTAAATAATAACTAATTACAACTTTCTGGATATTATATACATCAACTGAAATAATCATTTATAAGTTCGGTCTTTGAGAAGGCTTCCTGATCCGGACTGAATAGCGCCTTTCTCGAGTATCCTGTTCTTGTGGCGAAGCTGATTCTGGTTCATGGTCACTGGTTGGTTCATCAGCTTCCAATACCACTGCTTCTGAGTTAGACGCAATCTGTACTTCAGGTTGATTACCAGGTGCACCTTCTCATGGCATGGGTTTGGCTTGTTCCTGTGACTCTAGAATCTGGTCAGCATGGCGCCTCACAATGCTCTCTCCAACATCCACTGTGTACATTAGTGGTCCCTGCTGTGTGCATATCGTTCCTGGCTGCCATTTTTCTGTTCGGTAGTCGCGGGCCAAGACTGGTTGCCCTACCTTGAAGCTCCGGGTTGGCTTCTCATTTATGTGCTGGAATTGCTTATCCTCAACATCTTGTCTTATGTTTGGTTTGAGCAAATCCAGGCTACATCTTAGCCTTCGGTTGAAGAACAGTACGGCTGGAGCTTGGTTGGTTACTGCATGTGTCGCATTCCGGTAAGCAAACAAGAAACTATCCACCTTGTGTTGTAGTGGTATGTCGTCATTATACATTGCCTTTATGGACTTTTTAAAGGTCTGAAAAAACCTCTCAGCCAATCCATTTGTGGCTGGATGATATGGGGCAGATGTGTAATGTTTCACCCCATTATTCTTCAGGAACCTCCGGAAATCCTCAGACACAAACTGTGGGCCATTGTCGGAGCAAATCTGTTCTAGCAACCCATTCCTGGCGAAGATGGTCCTTAGGACTGCAATAGTTTTCTCCGTGGTGGTGGAGGACATTTTAATGACCTCTGGCCATTTCAAATGGGCGTCCACAGCGATTAGAAACATTGAGTCCATAAATGGACCAGCGAAATCCATGGAGATGAGGGCCACTCCCATGGATATAGCGGGGCCTGTGGTGGAGCGTTTTGGACCTTCTGGCATCCTGTGCATCTCTTGGTCATATCCTCAATTTCTTTATCGATTCCTGGTCACCACACAAATGCCCTGGCTAGGGTCTTCATTTTTACCCCTCCCAGATGACCCTCATGAAGCTCATTGAGCACTCTATCTCTCAACTTGGGTGGAATTACCACTCGGGATCCACACATCAATGTTCCCCGGCACACTGACAGCTGTTCTCTCCTTGGCGAGAATGCTGGCAACAGTGAGTCGCCATATGCTGGCCATCCCTTCACCGTCAAATCGTAGACCCGAGAGAGTGTCGGGTCATTTCGGGTTTCCTTCTCTATACTCGAGTTTCTAACAGGCAAACATTCGACTATGGTCGCATGGTATATCTCCACAGGGTCCACTGCAGGTGCTTCTTCTACCGTAGGCAACGGTAGGTGCGACAGCCCATCAGCGTTTCCATGCTGTTTCATACCCTTGTACTCTATGTCGCACTGATGTGCCCCTAGAAAAAGTGACCATCTTTGCAGCCGTTGCGCCGTCCTCACCGGAACGCCCTTCTTTGGGTTAAAAATTGAGACCGGGGCTGATGATTAGTCAGTAGGATGAATTTCTGCCCGTGCAGATAGTGATTGAACTTCTTCACCCCCCACACCAGGCTGAGGGCCTCCCTGTCAACCTGGGCGTAGTTACGCTCTGCTGAGGTTAGCAAGCGCGATGCAAAGGCTATTGGCCTCTCTGAACCGTCACGGAATTTGTGTGACAGTACCGCTCCAATGCCGTAGGGTGACGCATCACATGCCAACCGAATCGGTAGTGTTGGGTTGTAGTGGACCAATACTTCTTTTGAAGTAATTAGGCATTTACATTCCTGAAAGGCACGCTTACACTCATCACTCCATTTCCATGTCACTCCAGTTTGCAGCAGGGCGTTCAGTGGGTGCAGAATTGTAGATAAGTTCGGCAAGAACTTATGTTAGTAGTTCACCAACCCAAGGAACGACCTCAGTTGCGACACATTTTCCGGTGCTGGAGCCTTGACTACAGCCTCAATCTTGTCCGGCGACTTATGCAACCCTTCCTCATCAATCATTTGGCCACAATACGAGATTTGTCTCCTGAAGAACTCGCATTTGGGGTGGTTGGCTCGTAGCCCATATTCCTGTAATCACGTGAGCACCTGCTCCAGGTTGGCAAGGTGTTCATTGTCATTTTCGCCCGTAACCAGGATGTCGTCCAAATAACACTGGGTCCCCGGGATCCCTTGCAGGACTTGTTCCATTGCCCTCTGCCAAATAGCCGGGGCCGATGCTACCCCGAATACCAGTCGATTGTACTGGTAAAGGCCTTTGTGAGTGTTTATCGTAAGGTATTTTCTAGATGCTTCTTCCACCTCCATTTGTAGATACGCTTGGGCCAGATCAATCTTTGTAAAACATTTCCCTCCAGATAGTGAGGCGAAAATATCTTCTATCCGCGGAAGTGGATACTGTACTGTGTGCAGGACTGGGTTCACAGTCACCTTGAAGTCCCCACAAATGCGAACCTTCTTTGGCTCCCCAGGCGTGCTGCTCAATGCTTTCTTCATTACAGGAACGATGGGTGTGGCCCACTCGCTCCTGTCTACCTTGGACAGCACACCCGAACGCTCCAGACTCTCCAGTTCAGCTTCAACGGCTGGGCGGATCGCGTATGCCACCGGTCTGGCCTTGAAAAATTTTGGGTTTGCGTTATCCTCAATCTTTATTGTTGCCTTTACTCCTTTTAGAGTCCCAAGTCCTTGTTGGAACACCTCTTCCGCGTCAGATAGAATTTGTGACAGACGTCCAGGTGCGACGTCATCATCCTTTTTGTCAGTCACAGTTAGCGCCAGAATGGAATGCCAATCCAATTGTATTTTTCGGATCCATTCACGTCCCAATAATGGTGGTCCTTCATCTCGTAGTATATACATATATAGTTTCTGTGTTTCCTTGCCGTTATATTTAACTGGCACCCTTATTTTTCCTCTGGGGTAGACCTTTTGCCCCGTGTATGTCTTCAATACAATGGATGTGTCCTTTAAGGGTATGTGTGAGAATAGCCGCTCATAGTCTCGTCGATTCATGACAGTTAGGGCTGATCGTGTGTCCAATTCCATCTTTACTGGGGACCCTGCTATCATGAGGGTGATCCAAATGGTTCGGTGATCTTCCTTTGCGATCACATTGTGTAACTTTAGGCAACTTAGTCTCCTGCTCCCGGAGTCCTTATCACTCTCCTGATCTTCCGAACTACTGTCTGTCAGTTTCTTTACTTTCCTGTGGCAGCACGGTGGCATAGTGGTTAGCACTGTTGCCTCACAGCGTCAGGGACCCGCGTTCGAATCCAGCCTCGGGTGACTGTCTGTGTGGAGTTTGCACATTCTCCCCATGTTTGCATGGGTTTTCTCTGGGTGCTCCGGTTTCCTCCCACAATCCAAAGGTGTGCGGGTTAGGTTGATTGGCTATGATAAATTGACCTTTAGTTTTAGGGGGATTAAATACGTGGGGTTACGGGGATAGGGTGGGATATGTGTTGGTGTAGGGATTACAGGGATCGGGTGGGATATGTGTCGGTGCAGGCTCGATGGGCCGAAATGGCCTCTATCTGCACTGTGGGGTTCCTGTGATTCTGTGATACTGTTCCTTAGTAGTCCTTGTCGTGTTGGTTTTCTTTCCCGACCTGCAGACTCTTGCTATATGTCCCATTTTTCCGCATTGCCTGCATAATTTGTCCTTAAACCAGCAGTCCTTCTGCTCATGGGTTGTTCTGCCGCAGTGATAGCACTTTTCTGCTCCATACGCCATTTCGTTAGCGCTGTATTCTTGTGGTTTCTGTTGTATTTCCGCAGCTCCCCGTGCCACTGCTTCATAGGATACTGCCACGCTGAAAGCCTGTTCTAGCGTCAGGTCGTTTTTTGAAAGTAGTCGTTTCTGGGTTCCTTCACTCTGGAGCCCGCAGACAAACTTATCCCACAAGGTGTCTGCCAGTCCTGCTGCGAACTGGCAGTGCTTCGATAACTTGCGTAGTTCCGTAAGATAGTCAGCATTGCTCTCATCTTTGTGCTGGTTTCTTTTATGGAACTTGAATCTTTCTGCTATCAGCAGCGGTGTAGGGATTAGGTGTTCCTGTAAGGTATTAACAATCTCCTCAAAACTTATCTCCATTGATTTAGCTGGGGTAATTAAATTCCGCAATAGGCCGTACGTACTCGGGCCCATCAAATTCAATAATACCGACGCCCTCTTTCCATCGGCCACCTCATTTGCCTCGCAGTACACTTCAATTCTTTCCACATACGTGTTCCAGTCTTCTACCTCGTTGTCGAAAACAGTGATACTGCCACTTTTTGGCATCTTGGGTGATTTAAAATGGCGCCTCCCGCGCTTTTCCTTCTTCCCCTTGCTGCCGCGCTGCTCCTAGCATTCTACGGGGTAATGGCAGCGACCAACGGCTTCGGCGCGTCTCGCTTTCCTTCCCCCCGTTTATTTTCTCTCTGCTGCCCTGTGCGCTCCACCCTCTCTCTCTCCTGTTTTCTTTTCCCGGCGACGCTGAGCGGCCCGTTTTGTAGAGCTGCTCGATCGAGCTTGAGCCCGCCACAGTCCGGAAGGGTCAACGCACTACCTGCTACCAGCACGATTTTCTGGAACACCTTAACTGGGGAGCCAAGCACAGCTCTCCACTGTCTCTCCCGCAATTCTCCGAACACCGATGAATTCTGTGGGTGGTTGCCCGCGGTTGACGCCCGTTGCTCAGACTACGACCTCCAAGAAACCTCCTCTCAGGGCGAGATCCCCGTGAGATGATGCCACACTGCAGGTGAGTTCGAACTTACTCGTCGCCACTGTAAAGTCCGCGCCTCAAGAATACACGGACTTCGGGAGAACAGTTTAACAGGTACTTTACTGAACAGGAGGGCAACGTCAGACTGAAATACAGAAGCCTGCTAGGGCCTTTTATAGAGGGGTGGTCACTGCCGGTACTGCAGTCTAAAACCAGTTCTTCCCTTAAAGGTACATACACAACAGAGATCACCCCAAAAACATAGTTTTTAAAAATGTATTAAATGTTTACTATAACATTTTTAAAATGAGTTAAAATTACAACAAATTAAATATTTTAAACAAAAAATAATTAAAGTTTTTTACGGGGCTAAAAATAAACTTACCTTTTTTAAAAGTATTTTTAAATTATAAATGAGTGAAATATCTTTTTTTTTTACTTTTTTCAACTGCTTTTACCAGGCATAAGATTTCTAAGGGTTTTCTGTGGGCAGAGTTTCTCCAGAAAGCAGAACTATCCACCCGCAGAGGCCCTTCTCTAGGACAGGCGTCCGAGCTGTCAAGATCATTCTTGACAGCACGGAAATGCCAGTTTTCAGTGCATGCGCTTCGCATGCGTGAAACCGGCATTTCCGATGTCACTACGGGTGTGTACACAGCTTGTACACACCAGTAGGCATCAGAATATACGGCCCATTATCAATGATAATAAGGAAATGACGGACATGTTGAATAATTACTTTGCGTCAGTATTTACAGTAGAAGAAGAGGATAGCATGCCAGAAATCCCAAGGGAACTAATACTGAATTGGTGACAGGGACTCAATAAAATTAATGTAAGTAAAATAACAGTAATGAAGAAAATAATGGCACTAAAGAGTGACAAATCCCCAGGACCAGATGATTTCCATCCCAGGCTTTTAAAGGAAGTAGGTGAGCACATTGCAGATGCCCTAACTATATTCTTCCAAAGTTCTCTCGATTCAAGAACCGTTCCTTTAGATTGGAAAATTGTGCATGTAACTCTGCTTTTTAAGAATAGTGAGAGATGGAAACCAGGGAATTAAAGACCAGTTAGCTTATCATCTGTTGTTGGGAATTGCTAGAGTCTATAATTAAGGACAGGGTGACTGAACACCCCAATTTTTTTTCAGTTGATCAGAGAGAGCCAGCATGGATTTGCCTGATAAACCTGATTCAATCTTTTGAGCAGGTGACTAAAGTAGTGGAAAGGGAATGTCTATGGATATTATTTATATGGACTTCCAGAAGGCATTTAATAATGTTCCACATAAGAGACTGTTCACTAAGGTAGAAGCCCACGGAATTGAGGGTAAATTATTGACCTGGTTAGGGGATTGTCTGAGCGGCAGGAAACAGGCAGTAGGGATAATGGTTAGGTACTCAAATTGGCAGGATATAACTAGTGGTGTCCCGCAGGGATCTGTGTTGGGGCCTCAACTATTCACAGTATTTATTAACGACTTAGATAATGGCATACAAAGTCATATTTGCCGATGATGCAAAGATAGGTGGCACTGTAGGCAGTGTAGATGAAAGCATAAAATTACAAAGAGATAGCGACAGATTAAGTGAATGGGCAAAATAGTGGCAAACGGATTTCAATGTAGACAAATGTGGAGTCATCCACTTTGGACCTATAAAGGATACAACAGGGTACTTTCGAAATGGTGAAAAGCTAAAAACAGTGGAGGTCCAAAGAGTCTTGGGGGTCCAGGTACATAGATCATTTAAATGTCATGAACAGGTACAGAAAATAATCAAAGATGCTGGTCTTTATATCTAGAGGACTAGAATACAAGGGGATAGAAGTTATGCTACAGCTATACAAAACCCTGGAGTACTGTGAGCAGTTCTGGATGCCACATCTTAGGAAAGATATATTGGCCTTGGAGGGAATGCAGAGTAGGTTTACCAGAATGATACCCGGACTTTAAGGGTTAAATTACAAGGAGCGATTACACAAATTAGGGCTGTATTCCCTGGAATTTAGAAGGTTAAGGGGTGATCTGATCAAAGTTTTCAAGATATTAAGGGGAACTGAAAGGGTAGATAGAGAGAAACTATTTCCGCTGGTTGGGGATTCTAGGACTGGGGGCATAGTCTAAAAATTAGAACCAAACTTTTCAGGAGTGAAATTAGGAAACACTTCTACACACAAAGGGTGGTAGAAGTTTGGAACTCTCTTCCGCAAACAGCAATTGATGCTAGATCAATTGTTAATTTTTAATTCTGAAATTGATAGCTTTCTGTTAACCAAAGGTATTAAGGGATATGGGCCAAAGGCGAGTATATGAAGTTAGGTCGCATATCAGCCATGATCTCATTGAATGGCGGAGCAGGCTCGAGGGGCTGAATGGCCTACTTCTGTTCCTATATTCTTACATTCCCATGTCTATCTTGGGACAGTTAAAATCACTCAATATTATTATTCTGTTGTTCTCACAAGTCTCTCTGGACTGTTAGCAGATCTCTTTCTCCATTTTAGCTGCACTGTTTGGTGGCTTATAATGCACACTGAGAATTGTATCATTTCATTTCCTATTCCTTAATTCTATCCATGTGGGTTCAGCCTACCCACTAGAACATCCTTATGTTCCATCACTTTGATAGAATCTTTCATTAATATTGCCGCCCCACCCCTTAACTTCTCTATTTATCCTGTAAATGCTATAACCAAAAATATTAAATCCCCAGCTCTGTCCAACCCTAAACCACATCTCCATTATATCTACTATATCATACCCTGCTATGGATATGCACCCATACTAGATTAAACTGTTTTTTTAAATCAAATTAAACCGCTCAAATATCATTTTAAGCCAACTTCACCTCAATGTTGAACTTTCTCTGAGACTAAACTTCCACTAACATTAAATTCCCACTGACACTAAATTCCAATTCTCCTCGATTTTTATACATCCTTAGCAAAAGGTTCGATAACCGGGGCATAGATTTAAAGTAATTGGTGGAAGGTTTAGAGGGTATTTGAGGAGAAATTTTTCACCAAGAGGGTGGTGGGGGTCTGGAACTCACAGCCTGAAAGGGTGGTAGAAGCAGAGACCCTCATCACATCTAAAAAGTACTTGGGTATGCACTTGAAGTGCCATAACCGACAAGAATATTGACCAAGTGCTGGAAAGTGGGATTAGGGTAGATAGTTCTTTGTCGGCCGGCTTGGACAAGATGGGTCGAATGGCCTCCTTCTGTGCTGTAAATATCTATGATACTATGATTCTATGATACACTAGTCTTTCACTGCTCAAGACTTTGTACACATTTACCAAAGTTAGCCAAGTTTTCAAACACTGGAAAGTATGTCAGACATTGTCCTTTGGAGAGATATTCAATTGCAAATTTAATTAAAAATCAGAAAGATATCTGACCTGTCTCGCTGGCAAAATTCTGTTGTAATAGACAAAGGGTAACTGCTGGTAACCTGCAGGGCTGAGAGTGTACACACAGCTTTCAGCAGTAGATGGGCAAGCTTAACAAACAGAGCATCATTACATCATGATATTCCACATTCCACTGTACACATATAAACTCAAATCACATTTTCACTACAGCCTGGGATTTGCAGTTGAAGAGTTTCATTTCAGTGGCTCCTGTATGTTTGGCTCGGAGGTCACTTGCATCAGTCTCTGTTTAATGTTGTAAGGGGTTTTTGCTCGGTCTCTCTCTCTGGTGAGACCTCTCTCTCTTTTGCACAGTAATTTACCGAGTGGTTCGACCCACTCACCCCTTAGGTTCTGTACACTGGTCTTTGAGGCAGGAACTACAATGCAGAGAATACTCTGTAGATCAAGTTTAATGAAACAAAGTGAAATTTTATTGCATAAAGGAAAAATTTAATGTAAGACAATAAGGTACATGGGAGGGAAAAACAAATCATAATACAGTACTATCCAATTTATCCACAGGCATATATTGGGCCAGAAATTGCTGAACGGGGCTTGCAGCCCCGTTTTTGCACTTACCCCGCGCTCCTGCCGATCAGCTCCAGGGACGCCTGCACTTGCTGAAACAGAAAGAAGAATCCCGGGCAGCGTATGACGTCACGCCGCCCAGGAGTGCAGCCAGCGCGAAGCCAGGAGCGTGCAGTGCAAGTGAGACACGCCCCTTGAGGTCTCAGTTTCACTGGACACGCCCCCAATGTTTCTGTCAAGCTGCTAAGCATTTTTACATGCAAAGCAGCAGTTTAAATAGGTTTTTGGAAGTTTTTTGAAGATTTTGGTAACTTTTATAAACTTTTTAAAATGTTTACATTATTTTGAGTAATCTGAAGTAGTTTTAAAGAGAATTAAAGCAATTTAAAGACTTTTAAAAGCCCTAAAAGAATTTTTTTAATTCCATTTATTTATTTAGCAATGTCGTCGTCATACGTGTCTTCACACTGTTCCCTTTGGGGAACTGTATGAAGTGGTGGAAGGATTTATGGCCATGATTAACGCTCATTCTGTGACCGTAACCATCTTTGAACCAGCCATTAGGGCGGTTAGTCCTATGGCGGGAGGGTATTACGGGCTCCCACAAGCTATACAAGGAGGGGGGGCCACGGACGCAAATATCCCACTGGATGACAACCCAGAATTTAGAGCCGGAGCTCCGACTCCACTTGCCGGGACTGTCTGGAGCGGGGTTCGAAACCCTACCCTAATCTGGCCCAGCGGCGGGGATCCTACCGCTATGCCAAAGGCCCAATCCGATTAGCAACGTGAAATGGCAGCATAGGGCTCCAGTCACAGGGAGGGAAAAGGCGCAGGAAACGTATGGGTGTCACCTTTTGTGCGGAGTGGGCCTTTTGCGTAGCAGTAAGCATCCCCGCCGCTGGGCCAGAAGGAGTAGGGTTTTGAACCCCACTCCAGACAGTCCCGGCAAGTGGAGTCGGAGCTCCAACTTTAAATTCTGGGTGGACATCCAGCGGGATACTTGCGTCCGTGGGTGTTGGTGGCCCCCCCCCCTCAGATGGGTTGTGGGAGCCCGTAAAACCCTCCCGCCATAGGACTAACCACCCTAATGGCTGGTTCAAAGATGGCTACGGTCATGGAATGAGCGTTAATCACGGCCATAAATCCTTCCACCACTTCATACAGTTCCCCAAAGGGAACAGTGTGAGGATACGTACGATGATGACCTCTTGCGCAATGCACCTCCTTGGACCCTCAGTCGCAGATGCGAGGGGGCAAGTCGTGCAATTGTTAAATTTTTCATTTTATTGACATGTAAAATGTTGGCCCAGTACTTCCCTTCCAAATGCGCGAGTACGGTCGGGGTACTTACGCATCTGGCTGGATGAAATGCCGGTTTTCAGCATGCACAGTGCATGTGGGGAAAACCGGCATTTCCTGTCCTCTGAACGAAGGGGTTCAGAGGCAGAATGCGTGCGACTGCACAGGCAGCGCGTGCGCAGTATAATTCGCCGCTTTCATTAATGCTTTCAGTGAGGTCAAGTCATTACAACTTACACATGAAAAAAGCATGGGTACAGTTGCTCCAGAGGCTGCGGAGGAAGATATTTATTAACGTGGAGCTTCTGAAAGTATGTATGTCTGTATATATTCCTTTGCGTGTTATGTATATATTCCTTTACTTATGTGTATGAATGTATTATTTAATTATGACTTTCAGAGAAAGTAACTTATTGGAAAATCATAATTAAAAACATACATTCATACACATTAGTAAAGGAATATAAAACATACATACATATACGTAAAGGAATATATGTGGACATACATACATAACTCATTCTCACATTCCATTCACACAGCCACAATTGCTCCTTCTACCTACCGTTCCGAAAACCTTTAAAAAAAAAAAAAAATTTTAACTTTAAAACTACTTAAAATTTCTTAAAATAACTTCCCTCCCTTTCCCAAACAAAAATATTGCATTTCAGAAGCTCCACGATAAAATATATCTTCCTCCGCAGCCAATGAACAACTTTACACTTGCTTTTTTCAAGTGTAACTTCTAAGGACTTACCCTCACTGAATCCATCATTGAAATCCACAAAGTTCACTGCGCAAGCGCTGCCTGTGCAGTCGCACGCGCTGTGAATAGACCTCGGGTCTGGAAATGCCGGCGTTCCCCGCATGCGCTGTTCCTGCTGAACGCCGGCATTTCCAATGGACAGATGCGTGAGTACCCCGACCGTACTCACGCTTCTGGCCGCGAATTTCTGGCCCAATACTTTACAAGGTTCACCATGAAATAGGGAAACACACGGAACATCGAGGGACAACAACTCATTGTTAATTATCCCCTAAAATGCCCACCTCCTAAACCTAGCTAGATTAGATTATGAGGGGCCAGAAACATGCTCACCAGTCCCAGTTGGAAAATAGAGGTTTTTGAAGTCTGCGTTTTGGTCCTCTCAGGCGTCCTGTCTCCACATGGTCAGTGGAACACAGCGGGCTGCGACACACTCTTTTCTCCCTCGAGGAAATGGACACAAACAGGCTGGATGTTAGCAGGCCTGGACGTCGGCGTGGAGAGAGCCCAACTGTTTGACCATTTTCATGAGGTCTCTTCTTGGAGGGTCGCCGTCTTTTCGTCTCGCCAATGGCCTGGGGTTTGTCGATGATCTCCCGATAGCTACCCCGGGTCTGGACGCTGACTCAACCTGAACCACCAATGGCTAATGTGAGTCTTCAACACGTCTCCGATCCCAATCGTCTACCAAATCGTCTTCTTCTTCCGAGTCTGAACAGCCTCTCTACCGAACCCAAACTCCTAACCGAACTGCACCTTCTTCGGACCCCCGAACGGTCTCTCGAAAATGATCTCTACAATGCTCTTTCTCGATCAACTCTCTCGATTATCTCTCTCCGAACTTCTAATGGCTACCCCAGGTCTCCAGTTATACTTCTCATGGAGGCCCTTATCTCCCGCCATATCAAGGTTAGTCTTTGTTTAAATTTTGGCGGGCTTGTAGCACAGAGGGGTAGTCATTGTGTCTAAAGTACTTTCAGGATGGCCGGTAACTGCCATCTCTGGTCTGGAATGACCTTGTATTGTCTTTAATGGGTCTTGATGTCCCCCTTTGAACTTGAGGCTGTTTCCCTTTGTTTGGGTAAACATTTTGATGGCCTTTATCTACAGGCCGATCTGATTGGATCTGCATCCAATCCATATGTATGGGGTTCTGTCTGAATTCGCATTCTCCAAAATTGCATTCCAGAACTTACTGTGGGCTGAATCCACAAAAGCTGTCTGTGGACTGCAGGAACCATTTTAAAATGCCCCAAAAAGCTGGTCAAGGGTGTAATGATATTAGCAAATAGTGATGGTATTTGCCTGTTTGATTATTATGCCTTACCAGCATATTTGCCTGTTTGATTATTTATGCCTTACCAGCAGAGGGCATGAGAGAGAGACGAGTTTAGTTTTAGTTTCGTTTTAGATGGATCTCTAAGATGGTGTCTCCTGTAAATGCTGTTAACCTAGTTGAACAAACTTTAGATTAAAAGACATTCTCTTTCATGAATGTGTCATCATTGAACCCACATAGAAATCAATACATGGTGTCAGATGTGATTGAAAGAGATGAAGAGGAAAAATCTGAAGTTAAATCAGCTCTCCACATATTAGCAAGCCAAAAGAGAACATCGTTACTTACCATTGGAGAATAGCTAACGAAGTGAAAAATGGAAGGTTTACACCCACCGGCGAAGCTTCAGTTGACAGGTAATGTGGCTGTAAATTGGAGGAGGTTCAAACAACATTTGGAGTTGTATTTAGCGGCAATCGGAGCTGACGAGAAAAGTGATAAAATGAAAGCGTCAGTGTTCTTACATGTCGTGGGTGATGAAGCGCTGGAGGTGTATAATAACTTCACATTCGCTGCTGATGGAGACAAAATGAAGCTGGATAAAATAATGGAACAATTTGAGGCCTACTGCATACCTAAACGTAACGTGACGTTTGAGAGGCACAGATTTTTCTCATGTGTACAGAAAACGGGAGAGACTATTGATCAGTATGTGACTGAACTGAGAAACAGAAGCAACACGTGTGAATTTGGGGGACTGACAGACTCGCTGATAAAAGACAGACTGGTGTGTGGTATTTCAGATAATGGTCTAAGGGAAAGACTGCTAAGAGAGCAAAATCTAGACCTGGGAAAAGCCATAGCACTGTGTAGGGCTACAGAGACTGTGAAGTCGCAGGCAAAGGAGCTGTTCAGTGACAGTAGCTGCAATGTGGATGCAGTGAGAATGAACGGACACAAACCTTTTAACAAAAAGAGCGCCAATGCGAAAAAAGAGGCATGGCCAGCGAACAAAAATGAAAGGGACAATCGAAAGTCATGTAGTCGATGCGGTACACAGCATCCACCAAAAAAGTGTCCAGCATATGGTAAAACATGCAAAAGTTGCAACAAAAACAACCATTATGCCCATTGCTGTAAGAACCAAGCGCAACAAAGCAAGGTCCATGCAGTAGATGAAAGCGAGATAGAGGAGTTCTATGTGGATGTCGTGTCTGAAAACAAAAAAGAAAAAAGAGACTGAATGTTGACACTAAAAGTGAATGACATACACATTCCATTTAAATTGGATACTGGAGCACAAGTTAATGTGATATCAGAGACTGATTTTAAGAAAATTAGACCCAGACCAAAGATACATGGAACAAAAGTGAAAGTGACAGGATACTCAGGTACTAATATACCAGTGAAAGGAAGATGCATTGTCAAAGTGACACACAAGGACAGAGAGCACACGCTAGCATTAATCGTGGTGCCAAAGGATGTGCAAGCCATACGAGGTTTAAAAGCCTGTGAGAGACTGAACCTGGTAAAGAGAGTCCTCGTTGTGGAAAGCGAAGGAGAGACAGTCTATGATGAACTCATGAAAGAGTACAACGACCTATTTTAGGGTCTAGGCTGCCTTCCAGGAGAACACACGATCAGAGTAGATAAAAATATGCCAACGGTCATACATCCATGCAGAAAAGTTCCGTTTGCTCTTCAAAAGCAACTGAAGGCAGAGTTGGACAGGATGGAAAGCCTGAACATGATTCAGAAGATAGATGAGCCAACTGAGTGGGTGAGTTCCCTCGTCGTTGTGGACAAAAAGAATGGAAAGCTCAGAATTTGTCTGGATCCAAGAGATCTAAACAGAGCAATAAAGAGAGAGCACTTCAAGCTTCCTACACGTGAGGAAATCATGTCACACTTTGCAAATGCAAAGTATTTCAGCAAGTTAGATGCATCATCAGGATTTAGGCAGATGAAACTGGACGAGGCAAGTTCAAGACTGTGCACGTTCAACAGTCCATTTGGCAGATACAGATTCCTAAGGTTACCATTTGGCATTGCCTCAGCTCCTGAAGTGTATCACAAAACTATCCATATGATCTATGAGCACCTGGAGGGAGTTGATACATCAATGGATGACATCATAGTATGGGGAACCATGAGAACTGAGCATGACGAGAGACTGAAAAAAGTGCTGGAAGCAACAAGGAAAACAAACCTGAAGCTGAATAGAGAGAAATGCCAGCTCGGGGTGACAGAACTGACATTCGTGGGAGATATCCTTAACAGTGAGGGCATCAGACCAGATCCCAGAAAGGTGTCCGCCATTGAGAATATGCCAAAGCCACAATGCAAAAAGGACGTGCAGAGGTTTAATGGAATGATCAACTACATGGGTAAATTCATATCCAACCTCTCAGAAAAGATGGCGCCACTGAGACGACTAACTGAAAAGAACATAGAATGGGAATGGAATCATGAGCATGAGAATTCATGGAGCGATCTAAAGAAACTGCTCACAGAGGAACCAGTTCTGAGGTTTTATGACCCAGCGAGACCCATCAAGATATCATCAGATGCATCACAGAGTGGGCTCGGAGCCGTTCTTCTGCAAAAATATGACTACTGGCAACCTATTGCATATGCAGCGCGCTCAATGACAGACGCGGAGATGCGGAATGCTCAAATAGAAAAGGAGCTGCTCAGCATCACATACGCCTGTGAAAGATTTCACCAGTTTGTGTCAGGACAAGCAATCAGTGTAGAGACTGACCATAAGCCCTTGATTGCATTGTTCCAAAAGCCACTAAATGGGTGTCCGCTTAGAATACAAAGAATGATGATCAGGCTGCAACGCTATACACTGAATGTTGCGTACACACCGGGTAAGCTGATGTATACAGCAGACACGTTGTCCAGAGCTGTTGACCCAAGCGAGCCCGCAAACACCAAAATGGATGAAAAAATGAACGCCTACGTGGACATGATCACAAGTGCACTGCCCATAGCAGATGCAAAAATGGAGCTCATAAAGACTGAGACAAACAAACATGAAACACTGAGACGACTGAGGAAAAGCATCTTGGATGGATGGCCCAACATGAAGCAAGACTGCTCACCTGACATGGCAGAGTACTGGAACTGCAGGGCGGTACTATCAGTGGTCGAAGACATCATCTACAAAGGAAGTAAAATAGTTATCCCAAAGAGTCTGAGAAAAGAGATGCTAAAAAGGATCCATGGAGGACATCTGGGAATCAAAAAGTGTAAGAAAAGAGCACGAGAGGTGATGTACTGGCCACGAATCAACCAAGATGTGACAAATGAGGTGTCAAACTGCACAATATGCCTGAAATATCGAGCAAGCAATCCGGTAGAACCACTAAAGCCACACCCAGCGCCAGGCAGACCTTACCAGAAGGTATGCGCTGACCTATTCGTATGTCAAGGGAAGGACTATCTTGTAGTCACAGACTATTACTCCCTGTATCCAGAGGCTTGTAGACTGTACACCACCACTGCAGATGCTGTGATAACATGTATGAAAGCCATATTCTCCAGACATGGTGTGGCAAGCGAGGTCTTCACAGACAATGGACCCCAGTTTTACAATGCAAGTTTCCGACACTTTGCCAAAGAGTGGGACTTTGTCCACACAACGTCAAGTCCTCACTTTCCACAGTCCAATGGATTAGTGGAAAAATCCGTCCAGACAGTGAAAAGACTGATGTACAAGGCAAAAGACAGTGGAACTGACTTCTACCAGAGCATGCTTGGATACCGCACAACGCCGCTCGAGTGTGGTATGTCACCAGCCCAACTCCTTATGGGACATCTGCTAAGGTCAAACCTACCCATCCCGGAAAACCTCCTGAAAACAAAAGAGGGGGAGAAAGTGAGGAAGTTCAAAGAACAACAGAAAGAAAAGCAAAAGTACTACTATGACAGAGGAACACAAAACCTACCTGAACTCCACACTGGTGACCAAGTAAGGTTCAAAGACAAAACAAACATATGGACTCAGAAGGGAACTGTCCTGAGTGAAGTTCAACCAAGATCATACACCATTCAGACAGATGAGGGTGCTGTTCTGTGAAGAAATCGTCGGGATCTTCTCATGGGACCAGACACAGCAGGTCAAAAGATTGATACTGTTGAACAACCTGATCACACAGCTGAGAAATCATCATCTGAGGCAACAACTCAGATTCAAGGACAATCAATCAGAAAATCCTCAAGACACGTGAAGCCTCCTGAGAGACTCATTGAGCAAGTTTAAGGACTCTTGTTATAGAAGGAAGTAATGTTATCTTATTCTCTCTTCAAGTTCTAGTGTATTTACATATTTCATGTGAACACACAAAACAAGGTTAAAAAACCTTGATAATGATAATGATAATGTAAGTTCATTAAGTGTTACAGTTAAAATGCAGAGTAAAACAAAGAAAACATGTTGTTAGATAAAAGTGAAATACTTTTGTTTTAAGAAAGGGAGATGTAATGATATCAGCAAATAGTGATGGTATTTGCCTGTTTGATTATTATGCCTTACCAGCATATTTGCCTGTTTGATTATTTATGCCTTACCAGCAGAGGGCATGAGAGAGAGACGAGTTTAGTTTTAGTTTCGTTTTAGATGGATCTCTATGATGGTGTCTCCTGTAAATGCTGTTAACCTAGTTGAACAAACTTTAGATTAAAAGACATTCTCTTTCATGAATGTGTCATCATTGAACCCACATAGAAATCAATACAAAGAGGTCTGGCGGCCATTTTGTGTGCCCCTTTTCCTGGGCTTCTTTTAAAACAGTCTTTAAAATTAAGGCCTTTTCTGCCAATAGACCCTTATAGGACAATGTTCAACTTTGCAAATCCTACAGTCCCCCCCTGATGATACTATAACTTGCTTGAAGTATCATAATTCTGGGTGAGCAAAATTTTCTGACTTTCCATAATCAAACCATCCCCTGTTTTTACCTATCCATGACCACACGACACATGCATTTCCCATTTCAGAAAACCCACAGTGTACGTTAAGCATCTATAGATGGCAATACCTATTTCCAGGCGTGGAGGGGGGCCTAATATACCTACACCACCTGGTTCATACATATTACCTTTTATTAATAATAACACACATAATAAACTTCAATAAAAATAATTAAGAAAGAATATACACACAAAATCACACGTGAATACTATCAAAAATAGAGGAGGGAGGGAAACTCTAACTCTATACATAGCAGCAAAATTTAAACGGCTGTCTCCTCATCTACCCGCACATAATGCTCCCTCCATTCTCCTCTGTTCTCATACTTCTGGAAACGTTTGTCCCTCTTACAATGTACAAAGAGTAAATAAATCACAATAAAAATCTGACATACTACGAGGATGTGGGAGGCTATCCTAATCCAAGAAGGGATTCTATATTAATGAACAGGTCCCACCACTGTGGGGTCACTACATCTAATATGTCTGCCCCTATTATCTAATGTCTTCTGCTCCAGCATGTATAAATGTTTCTGTGAAACGGCAATGGCTTTTAGTATCTTGGTGAGGTGTTCAGGGAGAGGGGGAATGAAGTAGCTAAAATGTGCAATGAATCGTTGCAGATTGGTGAAACTTGCTTTGACAGTGAGGTAAACAGTGGAAGGTTCAGGAACAGGGACAATTCGCTCTTGGGCCACTTGAACTTCTGCCTTGGGTTTGAAGCAGAAACTGCTGTCACTGACTGGACACCAGCCGTGCTTTCCATGTTGGTAGTGGGGCGCTGCAGTGGTGACACAGTATGTCCCATCTCCTATATATGCCACCTGTGGGGCCACATGGCTTTGTGCCATTGCCTCCATGGTGCAATTTATAGGCTTCGCTGCCAACAGTTCTGAACCTGCACTGTGGTTTCGAATAGGCATTCAAGTGCTGGGGACACGGGATGATGTGTGCTCCCCGGCTCCGGCACCCCGAGAGGTCAGTACCCATCATTGCATGCTCCCATCGAATGACGGAAGGTGGGACCGCTGTGTAGTGAATGTGTGCACCCCCTTGAATGACACCAATGTTCTCTAACCTGTATACCAGGGCGGGTTTAGCTGTCTTTCCCATAACCGGCATTCTTACCACTATACCCATAATGGTGTGATTAGACCACCCACAGTCCACTGGGACTGGGTAGGCCTCTGAAGCTAGTCTGAGCTGGCACGGACTTAATGCATTCTCAAAAGGGTGGAGGGCTGCGAGGTGCTTATTGCTGATCCAGGAGGGGACCAAACCTTGTTTTAAATCCTCCAGATTACTGCGGCCCTCGCCCAGTAACCACGCCCCATATAGCACGCACGCCTCATTCTGCGGAGCCTGATCTGACGCATTCCGATCCTCTCTGATGAGAGCATTTACCGTTTTAGCGTGTTTCTCCAGCTCAGCTATGATTTCTTTTAAGTGTAGTGTCATGGCCTGGTCCTCATGTAACTCAGATCCCACTACCTTATTCCCGTCCGTTAGTATCTTTCTTAACCGCGCTTTTAAACCATTGATCTGTGTCTGCAGCTCCACGTCATCCAGAGTGTTGATGATGGAAGTTCCTGTGTTAAAGGCGGTAAAATTATCATTGACTGTACCCCTTCTTTGTCTTCCTACCCTGTCCAGGACCTCATGTGGTGTGGTGTACAATCCGGCTCTTTCGACATCGGCTAAGTCGAACTCATAAAATTGTCTGAACATATTTGTTAACAGGACCTGGTACAATTGCTCCGTTTCCTTGGGGCACAACTCTGGCAATCGCACCTCAGTGAGGTTTAAAATCACCGAGGCTACCGCGTAGTGCACCCCTTGGTACAGCACCTGACCTGTGGGTACCAATACCAGTCCGTTCCCGGGTCCCTTGGTAGTGCTGGGGCACCCTTCCTTGCTGGCTTTGGCTCCTGGAATCATGGGCAGGGGCTTGCGGGGGCTGGTGATGAGCTCAGTGGCATTCACCGTGATCAGAGAGTATGGGACTCCGCACGCCCACGTGCTGACATCCCACCTCATCCCTTTCCCAGCATCCTGCCACTGTCTCTGGAAAAAGATGGAGACGCCTGTGGGGCAGACGCGTTCTGAAACCCACATGCAGATGTAAATCCCCTCATCTGGTTCCCACCATTTGTCCCAACAGACACTCAATCCCCCATGAGTCCCCGTAATAGTCCGATGGGTATTGTTACCCAGTCGCTCCCACTCGACCGTGGAGTTTTTCATGGTCTTACTCAGCTTCTGAAGCCACCAACATTTGTCCAAACGAACATATCCGTTGCATACTAAACAAATCTTCCTCCCGATGGTTACGCTGACTCTGGGCGCGATGATCCTCACTCTGGGACACATTAGAGAAGTCTCTCCGTATGCAAACCCGGACTGGCTGGAATATTCCGTGGAGTTCCACCCCAGCCATCCTGGCCACCTCCCTTCGAGGAAGTAGGTGGCTGTTTCCTCAACGTCCCGTTCACCTGTCCCATCAGTTGCGATGGGGGCTGTATCCCCGGAGCACCCATACACGATGGAGTCCTTGGTGTAGCCCCGATAGGCCAAGCTACAACTGATCACCGCGAACACGATGAGAATCCTCTCCATAGTGCCTTTGGTTCCTGCAACAGATTAAATGATACAGCCAGGCTCCCGAGAGATTCTGGCCTAGGTGAAGGCATGATCGGGTCTTTCGACCTCGATCCAAAACAAACACACCTGCTGGGCAGATTCTAAAACTATTTCTTATAACACCCATCACCTTAAAAATTTACACACCTCATACTTAACCAAACTTAAACTTAACTAAACTTATGTACAGCGCCGCCCGTCCCCGGGCGGCCTGCCTAATCCCTGTTCGGACTGCAGCTCACCGCTCCCTGTGGCGGGGCCGCACTGACCTGTAGCTTGAGTCCCCCGCAGCCTTTTGCTGCCAATTGGGGACTGCGTCTTTCTAGGGATTTCCCAAGTCGGTGTCTGCTGAAGTAGGGGGAATCGGGCCAGAGCTTTATTGGCTGAGGCGTCCGAGACGACCTGCGAGGGGGTACTTCGGGTGAGGCTACCTTTGCGCGTGGACCTTTGGTTGGGACTTTAGCCCTCACAGCCCGTGGCTTCTCCATGACTGTCGGCTTTGGCTCCCTTCCCTCAGACTCCGCCCCTTTGGGATTTGGGTCTGTGGCAGACGACTCCTCCCTACCTGTCCCTAAAGGTGGAGAATCTCCGCCCCCAAGTTTTACCTCCCGTAAGCTTGAGCCGAGGGTGGGACCTCCGTCCTCCGACTCCACCTCCTCCAGAATCATGTCGGGGCGGGGCCTAGCTGTTCGGGCTGCCCCCTAACTGTGCTCGGGTCACGGGGGGGGCCTTGGTCTTCGGGCTCTTCCCCGTCCGAGTCCCAGGCCAATGGGGAAACCTCCCAGGTGGGCGGGATAGCTCCTCCCCTCAAGCAGGCTGCGGTGCCAGCCTGTGTGGTCTGTGACTTATTGCACACCTCAGGCTGAGGATTTTTACCCTCAGACCTGGCCTCGGTTGTTGGCTATTTTGCACCCGGCTTAAATAGTTTGCACTGGTTTACGTGAAACCATTCAGTGCGCCGGTGCAACTTCACTGCATATACCATGGGGCTGGCTTTATCTACAATACTGTAGGGCCCCATGCACAGTGGTTCTAAACTCCGCACTCGGGCAGAGTTTCCTACCATGACCTTGTCTCCTACTTCCCACTTCTGGGCTACGGTGGTGAGGACCGGTGGGTCTTGCACCGATTCCCGTCCAGCCTTGTCTATGGCTCTCTCTCCAGCGCGGATGGTCAGACCCAAGAATTTTACTTCCTGCTGGCTGATCCGTGCCATCTTTGGGTTTACCTTGAAACCCTTTCTGCCTAACAGCTCCAATAGCTCGGCCAATAGTGTGCCATGCTCCTCTCTGGAATCTGTGAACAGGAGCAGGTTGTCCACATACTGCACTAGCTGATTGGGCTGGCTGAACTCTTTTAAGCTCCCTGCCATACATTGGTGGAAAATGCTGGGGCTGTTATGGAAACCCTGTGGCAAGAAGTTCCAGGTGTACTGTTGCCCTTTAAAAGTAAAGGCAAACTTGTTCTGATCCTCCCTTCTTAAAGGGGTGGACCAAAACCCATTGGAAATATCCAGCACCGTGAACGTGGTCGCGGATGCTAGAATACTCCCTATCAGGTCGGCAACTGCTGCTACCGTCAGCGCGCAGGCTGGGATGTTACTATTGAGGACTCTGTAGTCCACCGTGTCTCTCCAGGAATTGTCCGGCTTCTTCACCGGCCACAAAGGAGAGTTTACGTGGGTGGCTATCGGCCTCAACACGCCCTGCTGCACCAGTGAAGACATTGCTGTCTCCATGTTGGGCTCTGCTTCCCTGGGAAAGTTGCACTGTTTTTGGGGTCGGGCCATGGGGTCCCCATCTACTCTGACCTCAAACCCGGTGACCCTCCCGCAATCGTGTTTGTGAGTGGCAAACGTAGTCAGGTGGTCTGACACGAATGCCTGCAGATCTTGTGGGACGCTGGTGACCATGAGCTCGAGGTCGTAGCCCTCTTTTGGCTTCACAGTACATAGGGTCCCTTTCCCTTCCTTCCCTGGGATGATGACTACCTCGCCTTTCTTACCCGTACTCACTCCCCAGAGACAGTGATTTCTAAGATCCATGAGGATCCCGTGTTCTACTAAGTATTCAGACCCAAGGATCCCTTTTCCACCCTCCACCTCCCACTTCATCAGTATACACTTCCACGTGGTGCAGAGTGGTCCTAAATGAATGGAGAGGGGGATGGAGAATGCACCAGCCTGTTCTTTGCCCGTGAAGCCTGACAGAATATATGGAACCCCGGTGGACAGAGGTGAGGTGGTAGGGTTAGCTGTGTGGATCATGGCGCATGATGCCCCCGTATCCAACAGAGGTCCCTTTTACCTTCTCTACCTCCAACACCACGAGGGGTCACCTCCATAAATCATATCGCAACGAACATAGGTAAACGGGCTGCGCTGGCTCTAGTCATTGGGGTGAAGTGGTCGGGGCCACGGGAACGACGGGACCGGTGGTGACTGCTACCTTCCCCTGTGAGATCATAAGAGACCGCATTGTCTCTAAAATTGATTCTATCGCAGCGGGATCTATAGCTGCACCGGCTCCTTTTCCTGGGACAGGGGCTGTGGCTTGGACCTGGACTCGTGCTGGGGCGGCGGTCTGAGCTTGGGCTGCGGGAGATTTTCCCTTATTATCATTCCACGGATTTTTACAGTCCCTGCGCCAATATCCATCCTTCCCGTACCCGTAGCAATTGAGCTTGGCCTGGGGAGGGCGATTCCCCTCCTGATGCCACTCCTTTTTACTTGGGGCTGCGGGTTTTGCCTCATGCACTTTTCCCTTAGAGGGAGGTGCCTCCTAACCCCTGTAATTCTTATACGCAATGGTGAGCTGTCGGAGCACCGTCTCCTCTGTGGTACCGGGACCTTGGGGGTCAAACCAAGATTTGGCTTGGGCCTGTATCTGCGGTAAGCTGTTGGCAACCAGGCAGCGGAGCCAATGAACCCGCTGGACATCATTCATTGTGGCCCATTCAGGCATGCCCGGACAGCTGCGCCGATACACTGGCCACAGCCTTTCTGCGAAAACCCGTGGGGGCTCTCCAGTTAGCTGCATAGTCCCTTCCACACGGAGGAATGGGTTGCCGTCGTCCACTCCCATAACCTCCAGGACCTCGTCTCGGAGTTCCTCATATCCTCTCTGCCTCCTCTTACTCCCGTCTGAGAGGTACTGAAGGATTGAGCTATCCAGGAAGATTAGCAACATCTTAGCCTGTTCTGGACCATCGTAGTCATTGATGGTGGCTGTCTGCTCTATCTCCCTGAAATGGACTGAGGAGTCTCCCTTCTCGGAGAGTTTTGGGAGGTGGCTCACCATCGCTCTGATTTGTTGGGCACTGTGGGGCAGCACGAGATGGTTCTGGAGGGGTCCGTCATCGCCATTTGCGGCGGCGGGACCGTACCTCTGGTGCCGAGCAGGACACATTGGTGCCGGCTCTGGCTTCACTACCGGGGGTTGTTCTTCCACCTGTTCTACCTCGGCTTCCTCCTCTTCTACCACCCCCGCTTTGGGCCAAACCTCACTATAGCTCGGCGGTGCTGAGGGTTCAGTGGCTGGTGCCACAACTACTTCACGTGGAATCGTTTTTTTGAATTCTTTCAGGAAGTCTATGTGACTTGCCTTTGGGCTTATAAAGCATACCATGCCTTTTGCCTTAGCCAGGGCCATTCTTAGGCCTTCTACAGCCTTCTGGCAGGGGCCGTGGTCTGGGCCTTCAAACCCCTGCTCGGTGGCCAGCTTGTAAGCTGCCTTAACCTCCACTCCTTTCTCCTCCTGCACTCTTAGCTGTTGTGCGAGGCGGGCGCTTTTCTCCCGTACTCTCGCTTCATGAATCTATGCCTCAGTAACCTGGCATTCCAGGTACTCTACTTTAGCCTGATGTTGGCTGGCTACAGTTTGGCGTTCCTGATTCAGCATGTGAAGCGCTGCGATCAGCTTTTCCCCACCCATGGCCTTTTCCTCTATTTCTGATGCCTGGGTTTTGATCTTGGCTGCCTGCGCTGCAACGACTCTGTCCAAAATCTGGACTTGTCTTTTGTCGCACATCAGTCACACTGCCTTCTCTACTGACTTTTTATGTTCTTTACTCTCTATCCACCTGACGGCTGCGTCTACCGGACGCCCATCCAGTAAGAGATCGGAAATCTACTGCTTAGTGAGATTTACCTTACCAAAAACATAATCCGCTATCCTCTCATCCATAACATTTCATCCATTTAAACCTGGGTCTAATACATTGCAATCCTGCTGCCAATGTCCTGCCGCGGTCACCATTTTCTGTAAGGGGTTTTTGCTAGGTCTGTCTCTTTGGTGAGACCTCTCTCTCTTTTGCACATTAATTTACCGAGTGGTTCGACCCACTCACCCCTTAGGTTCTGTACACTTGTCTTTGAGGCAGGAACTACAATGCAGAGAATACCCTGTAGACCAAGTTGAATGAAACGAAGTGAAATTTTATTGCATAAAGGAAAAATTTAATGTAAGCCAATAAGGTACATGGGAGGGAAAAACAAATCATAATACAGTACTAACCAATATATCCACAGTCATATTATACTTTACAAGGTTCACCATGAAATAGGGAAACACACGGAACATTGAGGGACAACAACTCATTGTTAATTATACCCTAAAATCCCCACCCCCTAAACCTAGCTAGATTAGATTATGAGGGGCCAGAAACATGCTCACCAGTCCCAGTTGGAAAATAGAGGTTTTTGAAGTCTGCGTTTTGGTCCTCTCAGGCGTCCTGTCTCCACGTGGTCAGCGGAACGCAGCGGGCTGCGACACACTCTTTTCTCCCTCGAGGTAATGGACACGGACAGGCTGGATGTTAGCAGGCCTGGATGTCGGCGTGGAGAGAGCCCAACTGTTTGACCATTTTCATAAGGTCTCTTCTTGGAGGGTCGCCGTCTTTTCGTCTCGTCAATGGCCCGGGGTTTGTCGATGATCTCCCGATAGCTACCTGGGTCTGGACGCTGCCTCAACCTGAACCACCAATGGCTACTCTGAGTCTTCAACACGTCTCCGATCCCAATCATCTACCGAATCATCTTCTTCTTCCGAGTCTGAACGGCCTCTCTACCGAACCCGAACTCCTAACCGACCTGCACCTTCTTCGGACCCCCGAACGGTCTCTCGAAAATGATCTCTACAATGCTCTTTCTTGATCAACTCTCTCGATCATCTCTCTCCGAAATTCTAATGGCTACCCCAGGTCTCCTGTTATACTTCTCATGGAGGCCCTTATCTCCCGCCATATCAAGGTTAGTCTTTGTTTAAATTTTGGTGGGCTTGTAGCACAGAGGGGTAGTCATTGTGTCTAAAGTACTTTCGGGATGGCCGGTAACTGCCATCTCTGGTCTGGAATGACCTTGTATTGTCTTTAATGGGTCTTGATGTCCCCCTTTGAACTTGAGGCTGTTTCCCTTTGTCTGGGTAAACATTTTGATGGCCTTTATCTACAGGCCGATCTGATTGGATCTGCATCCAATCCATATGTATGGGGTTCTGTCTGAATTTGCATTCTCCGAAATTGCATTCCAGAACTTACTGTGGGCTGAATCCACAAAAGCTGTCTGTGGACTGCAGGAACCATTTTAAAATGTCCCAAAAAGCTGTTCACGGGGTCTGGTGGCCATTTTGTGTGCCCCTTTTCCTGGGCTTCTTTTAAAGCAGTCTTTAAAATTAAGGCCTTTTCTGCCAATAGACCCTTATAGGACAATGTTCAACTTTGCGAATCCTACAATGTCAGCAAAACATCAACTATTTCACTGCAATGCTAAAGACGATGTGCAAATGCAAACTTAAACTGCTTTTGCATTGGTATCAGTGAGATACTTAGCAAAGTACCGATCTCACACTGCCAGCAGCAATCCAAAAGAAAACTTGCCAGATTCACATCCAGGTAGTCCTGGCTGTGCAGACATTACGTATATAAAAGCATCTTTAGGGTATTCTTTGGATTAGCTTTAATGGGCCGAGTGGCCTTTTGTCACCCCTGACTGTTCTTGTAATTTTCTGTCATGCTTTACTACATAATATCATGTTGTGCATTTGTATACAATGGAGAAAAGTTTGCCAAAGTACTTTTTTCACAATATGAGACCCCTTTAACCAAATACTCCCTTGTACTGTGTAATGCCCTGTAGTCGGGTTTGGTCTGGTTGTTAAATTCAGAGGAGTCTAACCTGTTGCTTTCCTTGTTCTTGTCAAATGGTGAGGGTGGACAGGTGAACTATAATCTGTGACTTCTATGTTCTTCAGGTTGGTTAATATATACACAGCACCATGGCTGTCTGGGAGCTACCACTTCCTTGTAGAGATTCACGTATCTCTGGTAAACAGGATCGAGTGCAAACCAATATGCTGGTTATATTGTGTTTAATCAGAGTTTAGGATGGAATAAAGCACACTAGTAATACAGCAAAAACATACGACCGTGACAAGCAGCTGGTATCAGACCCGATCGGACAGAGAGCTGGCGTGCGTGAACAGTTCTCTGGCTTGCAGCCTCTCTTCCTATCATCTAGAACCTCTGAGTTGGTGAGCATGGGAGCACTCTCGAAAGAGCGCTCAACCAGCCCAACTTCTGTTTAGCTATTCCCTCCACCTCTTCCCAGCCCTCAGGGTGTTATTTTTATTCTCTTTTTAGTGGTGGGCCTGAGGCCAAATTATTGTTCTTTCCTATAGAGATTCCCCCAAAGCCTCAGTACCCAATGGAGCATCAGATTCTTTGTCTCAATTCTTGAATGAAAGCCCTCCCTCAAAGGGGTCTCATGTCCTTTGCCAATTTATCATTATTTTGTTTACATTTTGACAGTTCCTCCATTGGAATTCATCCTATCTCTCTTTGTCACCATCCTCCCTGGCACAATTGGTACTAGGCCTAGCCTTGTACCCTTTCAATCATGAGGCCCAAGCCAGAGTTGTCCCACTTCAGCCAGTCGTTATCTCACTTTCATCTAGCAAACTGCTCCATCCTGAGATGGATACCTTAACTCCCCTAAATTCCTTTTATTCTAAGTCTTTCTATATTGGCCCAGAAATTCGGCCCGCCCCGGGTGAGTACGTATGGGGTACTCACCCGTAGGCCGATTGGAAGTGACGGTTTCCTGCATGCACTACGCATGCGCGGGAAACCAGCACTTCCGTTCCTCTGAACGAAGAGGTTCAGAGGTCAAAGGCGTGCGCAGGGAAGTCTGCGCGTGCGCTTTGAACTTAGGTTTTTTTTACAGGTTTTCACGCGAGGGTAAGTCTCCAGAAGTTACACATTTAAAAAGCAAGCGTAAGGCCTGCTTTTTGCAAGGTAAGTGGTCAATTAATTAAAATTAAAACATTTTTTCCACAGGTTTACTAGTTTTAAATACTTTAAAGCAAGGTAAGTTTATTTTTAGGCCCGTTATAATATAAAACTATTTTTTTCAAAAATCTAAATTATTGTTTAAAATTGTTATTTAATGTAATTTATAGTTTATTTAACAAGTGTGATGTTTTTTAAGAATTTATTTGAAGGTTTAATGCTATTCTGGGGCTGGTAATATTCATAAGTGTGACAGGTCATCCTGTCAGACTTATGAATGGAGCATTCCCTGCTCCGATTGGCTGCCCATGGCTCACGTGATCCCAGGGGACGCATCGCACTAACTACGCCCCTGGGACATGCAAGCATAGCGCGCCGGCACCTGGGCCAGGCCCCGGAGAGGAATTCCATGGGAGCCCAGAGCTCAACTGCCGGCGCGCAAGGTAAGTGTAGGTCGGGGGCTTGCACCCGCGGGAAGCCCCCGACCCGAATTTCTGGGCCATTAATTAACTTTTAATTATCTTCACAAGTACTTCTGCTAAAGTAACTCCAAATTCTACCTGAACATTATAATATGGTTATTAGTAATAATGGAAGAAACAGGTTGAGCCTTCTTTGGCCAAATTAAAGATACATTAACAAAGTCAAAACCCTAATTTACAAACAACAGATATGGCAAGCAAGGCCATCCTGTGGGCCCCTGTGTGGAATGTTTATGCCTCATCTAATCTAACTAACTGAAGACATTTTGGGGGAGAAATTCGGTATTGCCCCGTTTGGGGCGCAATTATCGGCTGGACGCAACGTTTAGCGCCTGGCGCTAATTATCGCCTCCGACTGTAAACTTGGCTTCTATCACCCCTGGAGGTGATTGGAGCACTAAATCAGGCACTACACACCTCTCTTAAGGCGCTAATGCCGAGGAGCGAGGTGCTACCTCAGAGTGCTGGCGAAGCTCATGTGATGTCAGTCAGCAATGGAACACAGAAACACTGGCACCAGCCAGTTCTTAAAGGGGAGGGTTGATCTTGCGCTCTATCTACACCCTGCTCGTTGCAGCCTTGAATCTTGACCTGGAGAGACCTGTACATCAAATCTGCTGGAAAGAACAATGGAGAGGCCCAGGAAAAGAGCTCAGAGTGCAGCCCCCTTAGTCTCTTCTAAATCGATGCAAGGAAGATCAAATCAAAATGAACCTGCAAAGTGCTGCTCAGTACCCAAAACTCCTCAACACAGCATTGAATATCTCCAGAAGTCTCTCTCTCTCTAACTCAGAATGTGTGTTGCAAAATATTGCCGACAAAAAAAGGCAGGAAGCAGTCGCCTTTAAATAGCGCTCCCCCGGTCCCTTCCTGACTGCAAAACGCTCCCCTCTACCAGTCGTTGCTAGCGGCAGGCGGTAAGGCAGGGGAGCGGCACTCAATATCCGGTCTGGTGCGCTACCGGGGCGTTGCACACTCGACTGACGTCACGATCTGCGGGCGCAAGAGATCATGGCCGTAGTGTTTAGTGCCACCGCAAAATGTCTGGTCAATTTCGCGACCGGCGCAGACATCGTCGCGCCCAGGCGCTAGTTGCTTTGTGCCCCATTAACGCCCTCTTAAGGCACTAATGGGAGGCGCAAACCAACCGACTTTTCCCTCCTTTGTCTCAACGTCTAATACAAGTCTCCAGAAAAACTAAACTTAAACAGTTCCCAGTAAAACATAACTTTTACATTAACCCCTTACTTGTCTCGAGCAGAAACATACAATCATTTAAATACAGTATTATTTGCTTAGCCATATACATTTTTAGGCACCCCTAGTTTCTAACATACATAGGTTAGAAGACATTTCTCTTTCAAACAGGCTCAGTTTTGCTTTAAAGGAGTAAAGCCAATTGCTAAGATTGTTTTGAAGGGGATACTGACCACACTTGTGCCTATCTCCCTGCTTTCATTTCCAGTTTTGATTGACAACACATAGAAAACACATGGTCCTGTGCCAGAATCACATTCTGGAGACCTTTTAACATTAATGCTTTGGATGCTTGCCTAATTTACATGCCTCCTCATCCAGTTTCTAAACTGTTGACCTCTTTTGTTAATGTTCTGAGAGACAGTCTTGCAGTGTTTCTAGTTAACCTGTATGATCATGTGCAGATTGTGCCTTAACGTGACATTATTAAACGGTGGATTATAGAAGAATTCCCCATTCTTGATGTCACAGGAGGCGAACATTGACACAAATGTCTGTTCCCAATCTGCCTGTAACCAGCAGTTCTGAAATATAAAGTAGGGCAACAAGAAATGACTGAGAGATACCGGTAAGTGGACAGGTATTATGTACCAATTTTGTGCAGTCTATACTTTCCCTTTTAAAACATGCATGCAGACACAGACAGCACACTATAATTAAGATCTTGGGTGGCTGTCTCTTTTTTCTTTGTCTGAGTACCAATTGGTAGTTCAGAGGTCTAAGTGGCTTATATACACCATGTTGCACCCACTGATCACTGTAATTATATATAATTATTCCCTATGATCCCCAAATACATAACCAGGGACGTGACTAGCTGAAAGCACTTATTACTTCTGGTGCACACTATTTGTGTTCTGCTTCTGTGATGGATCTTTTTAAACAGAACTGCACGGTATAATATAAAACATAAATCTTCATTAAGCTTGTTCAGGAAATCAGCAATAATTTATTCTCACAGAGCTGTCAGCAGTGGGGAAATGTATGAGTGGCATAGCCTGCAATCCCATTTAAACATATGAGGCTGTATACATCAAATTGGGCACATTTTTACACCAAGATGAGTTACTTCACTGTTAATGTCTGAAATCTGTCAGATCAGCCAGCATTCAATTCTGGTGTTTTAATTGATAACTACAGTACTTTCAAACTGGGCTGAAGCAGTCAGGAACCCTAACACAACTCTCTGACAAGTGACTGTCCTCCTTCAGTGGGTGAAGGTAAGTGGAGTTTCTTTGAGGTCCAAGGGATATAGGGATCGTGCGGGAAAGTGGAGTTGAGGTAGAAGATCAGCCATGATCTTATTGAATGGCAGAGCAGGTTCGAATGGCCTACTCCTACTCCTATTTCTTATGTTATGTAATTGGCCCCAACATGTCATGCCCGCTGATAGAAGTTCGAAGCCAGCCCCCTGTAGAAGACTTGTCAGTTCCATACCTGAAATCAGCAGTTCTGCAATGTTTGTTGATGAGTAACCAGCTAGCCTGGCTCACTGAAACCTCAGTGTCAACTAATCACCATCTTTAGTGCATTATCAATGGCAATCTCACGTTCATCACTACTGATCAGCATAGACACTGGAGCAGGTCAGTAATTTATTAAAGCTGCGGAGACCAAGAAAACAGGGGCTAAAAGTGTGAAGAAATTGCATTCCTACAATGTGCTAGAAAATTAAGGTTAGCAAGCAAAATGAAGTGTTCTGCTGATCTCCAACCTTCCACCACAGTGTAAGTGCTTTGATTAATTTGAAATACAGTGGCAATCAGTTCAAAACTGATTCAAGATACCGCAACACAACCAAGGACCCTTTCACATGACATATATAAACATATTCTCACATCCGCCCTCAAAAGCTTTGCAAGTGTTGGTTTGCATGGTTATTCTTCTCATAACCATTCATGTAATCAAAAACAAGTTCAGGAGGAGGAATACTTATTTTGGAAATCAAATGGCTACAAATTAATTCCAATTAACTTGAAGAAGTATTGAAGTTAGCAGAACTGACTGGTGGGATTACCATAGCTAGCACTGTGACGGGGCTAAATTCAAACACAGTTTAAAGGATATGAAAGCTGAGTCAGCTATTGGTAAATGGCCATGAGCCCACTTCTATTAAAATCACTTCACTTTTGCAAAGTAACTCCTCCAAGCCAAATTCTCCCAATTCAAATTATCAGTTGCTTAAACAGAAACATTAAAAAATCAACTGAATTTAACATTAAAAGAAGAGAATGTTAATTAGGAAAAGAGCCTGGTGGCTCAGTGCTTGGGCCTCAGCTATTCACAATCTACATCAATGATTTGGATGAGGGGACCAAATGCAATCTCTTCTTCTTCTTAGGCAATCCCTCGGAACCAAGGATGACTTGCTTCCACACTAAAAATGAGTTCTCAGGTGACTGATGAGCCCAATGCAGGACCTACAGTCTCTGTCACAGGTGGGGCAGACGGTGGTTGAAGGGGCGGGTGGGTGGGGTGCTTGGGTTGACGTGCGCTCCTTGCGCTGCTTGCGCTTGGCTTCTGCTTGCTCCCAGTGAAGAGACTCGAGGTGTTTGGCACCTTCCCGGATGCTTCTCCTCCACTTTGAGCGGTCTTGGGCCAGTGATTCCCAGGTGTCGGTGGGGATGTTGCACTTTTTCAAGGAGGCTTTGAAGCTGTCTTTGAAGCATTTCCTCTGCCCACCTGGGGCTCTCTTGCCGTGTCGGAGCTCTGAATAGAGCGCTTGTTTTGGGAGTCTTGTATCAGGCATGAGGACGATGTGACCCGTCCATCGGAGCTGATCGAGCATGGTCAAAGCTTCGATGCTGTGGATGTTGGCCTGAGCGAGAACACCGACGTTGGTGCGCCTATCCTGCCAATGGATATATCCAAGTTCGCTGATGATACAAAGCTAGGTGGGAATGTAAGTTGTGAGGAGGATGCAAAGAGGCTTCAAGGGGATATAGACAGGCTAAGTGAGTGGGCAAGAACATGGCAAATGGAATATAATGTGGAGAAATGTGAACTTATCCACTTTGGTAGAAAAAATAGAAAAGCAGTGTATTTTTTAAATGGTGAGAGATTGGGAAATGTTGTTGTTCAGAGGGACCTGGGTGTCCTTGTACATGAATCACTGAAAGTTAACATGCAGGTACAGCAAGTAATTAGGAAAGCAAATGACATGTTGGCCATTATTACAAGAGGATTTGAGTATAAGAGTAAAGATGTCTTACTGCAATTGTATAGGGCCCTGGTGAAATCACACCTGGAGTACTGTGTACAGTTTTGGTCTCCTTACCTAAGGAAGGATATACTTGCCATAGAGAGAGTGCAACAAAGGTTCACCAGACTGATTCCTGGGATGGGGGGATTGTCCTATGAGGAAACATTGAGTAGACCAGGCCTATATTCTCTGGAGTTTAGAAGAATGAGGTGTGATCTCATTGAAACAGACACAAATCTTACACGGATTGACAGGGTAGAGGCTGAGAGGTTGTTTCCCCTGGCTGGAGTGTCTAGAACCAGGGGTCATAGCCTCAGAATAAGGGGTCGGCCATTTAGGACTGAGATGAGGAGAAATTTCTTCACTCAGAGGGTGGTGAATCTTTGGAATTCTCTACCCCAGAGGGCTGTGGAGGCTCAGTCGTTGCGTATATTCAAGACAGAGATCGATAGATTTTTGGATATTAAGGGAATCGAGGGATATGGGGATAGTGTAGGAAAGTGGAGATGAGGTCGAAGATCAGCCTTGATCTTATTGAATGGCAGAGCAGGCTCAAGGGGCCGAATGGCCTACTCCTGCTCCTATTTCTTATGTTCAGTTGATAGGTGTTGTTTCTTTTCACTTTAAAGATCTAGCTTGAATCTATCTCGAATTAAGGGTAAGACTGACTCTCCTTGCTGATCACTACAAGGACTCAATATAAAATGGATCATGTATCAGCAAATATTATTGGTCATTTCCTAAACCAAAATGCAAAAGAGATTCTATTTGCTAGACATCTTTTACTTTGAGAAGCACAAGTGAATCAAATGTCTTATGATTGATTTTTAAAAGTAGCCCTGGTGATTGAGACTTCCTGTTTATGAGGAGTAGCTATAAAGTTGGAAAAAAAATCTCTTTTGGTTTCTAAAATAGCAGGGTTATTTAAAAAGCTTAGAGTAAACTACTTAAAATGACTGAAATCTAATAGAGAGCATAAGCAACCAACTGACAATATCTCATCCACAGTGATGAAAAGAAATGCTGATTTTAGACCTGCACGTTTTATCAAAAAAGTGTCTCATAATTTGATGTTTAATAGAACAGGTTGTCACATAAATGAATAGGGGAAATTTTGCCAGAAAATAATATATACTAAACAGGAATACACCGTAAGAAAGTACGGGGTAAATTTTGTGAGCGGTGCAATTTTCTGATGTGCTCTGGCCGTTGGTGGCACAGGGCCTCATGGAATTTACCTTTAAATGTTATGTTATAACCACAGACTAACAAGTGGAATTTTTAAGTTAAGCACTGTAACGCTAACCTGCAGCACTTTTCAAGAGCAGAATCAACATTTTTAAAGATTTATATATGATTTTAAAATAAAATTTAGGAAACTGCAGTGCTATATGAGCAACTTGATGGGACAGCCCAACTACTTGGAGCCCGGGTTCCAAAATGGCAGATCCGGCAATATGAGAACATAAGAACATAAGAAATAGGAGCAGGAGTAGGCCATATGGCCCCTCAAGCCTGCTCCGCCATTCAATAAGATCATGGCTGATCATTGACCTCAACTCCACTTTCCCGCCTGATATCCATATCCTTTGATTCCCCTAGAATCCCAAAATCTATCTATCTCAGCCTTGAATATACTCAAAGACTCAGCATCCACAGCCCTCTGGGGCAGAGAATTCCAAAGATTCACAGCCCTCGGAGCGAAGAAATTCCTCCTCATCTCGGTCTTAAATGGCTGACCCCTTACCCTGAGGCTATGCCCCCAAGTTCTAGACACTCCAGCCAGGGGAAACAACCTCTCAGCATCTACCCTGTCAATCCTCTTCAGAATCTTGTATGTTTCAATGAGATCACCTCTCATTCTTCTAAATTCCAGAGAGTACAGGCCCATTCTACACAATCTCTCACCATAAGATAGCCCTCTCATCCCAGGAATCAATCTAGTGAACCTTCATTGCACCGCCTCCAAGGCAAGTATATCCTTCCTTAGATAAGGAGACCAAAACTGTGCACAGTACTCCAGGTGTGGTCTCACTAAGGCCCTCTAGAATTGTAGCAAGATTCTTAGGGGGAGAAATTCAGTGTCGCCCCGTTTGGGGCGCGATTATCGGCCGGGCGCAAAGTTTAGCGCCTGGCACTAATTATCGCCTCCGACTGCAAACTTGGCTTTTATCGCCCCTGGATGTGATTGGAGCGTTAAATCAGGCACTGCACACCTGTTTTAAGGTGCAAAGGCCGAGGAGCGAGGCACTAACTCAGAGAGCGGGCACAGCGCAGGTGATGTCAGTTAGCGATGGAACACAGACACACTGGCGCCGGACAGTTCTTAAAGGGGAGGGTCAATCTTGCTCTCCAGCCACACCCTGCTCATTGGAGTCTTGAATCTCAGCCTGGAGAGACCTGTGACTACATTTTCCAGCCATGGACTATGGAGAGGGTGAGAGAACGAGCTCAGCACTTCAGCGAGCGGGCCTTGGAGGCTCTGTTTGGTGCGGTGGAGCGCAGAAGATCTATACTCTACCTTGAGAGTGGCAGGAGGCTTTGCCGCGCGATTACAGAAGAGTGTGGAGGGAGGTGGCTCAGCACATCTCTCCAATAGCATGGTGACCAGGACCCATACTCAATGTCGCAAAAAGTTCAACGACCTCACTCGGGTCATCAGGGTGAGTCGCTTTTTTTCAATACCTCTCCATCCCTCCATTTCAACCTAACTCTATGGCCAGAGGGTCTTAAAACCCCAATACCCAACACTCATGCAACACCTATGGCCCTCTCATGAAACACACACGCACATTCCACACTTTGCATACAGTAAGGGCTATTCAACTATGGGAGGCACATCAGGCAAGACCATGGCTGCATACATTAAGGGCTATTCAATTATGGGAGGCAAATCAGGCAAGACCATGGCTGCATACATTAAGGGCTATTCAATTATGGGAGGCACATCAGGCAAGACCATGGCTGTATATTTATTCAGACGCCATCCTTTTTCTTGCAGGCCAAGCTATCTCATAATAGGAGACAGCAGTAATGGACGGGTGGAGGGCGGCCTCAGCTGCAACACCTCAGTGATCTTGAGGAGCGTGTCCACAGGATTGTGGCAATCCAGGTGATCGGCCCCGTCGCCCCTGGAGAGGCCGGCCCCGTTCGGGACTGCAATGTTAAGGTCAATAGCTTTCTCTCCTCTCTCATTCCACTTGTCCCTCACAACACCAGCCTTTGACACTTTCAATCCAACTTACTAAATCGCTGCACTCCTTCCTCCCTTACTGATCCTCTGTCCTCACGCTAAAGCCACTCTTATACCTTCCTGCTTTCAGATGGTGATTCACCAGCTGAGGAAATGGGCCCTGAAGCTGCCAGTGGGAGTGAAGCTGCAGGCAAGGAGGATGAGGAAGCCGGAGCATCAGCACCACCCTCTCCCGAGGAAGCCCATGCCCACACTGGGAACACGTCTTCCATGGAGGGGAGCAGGGAGGAAGGGTCTTATGAGGGTGAAGCTCCATGACCCAGCAGGCTGCAGCAACGTGATATGGCTAGGGAAGCTCGGGGGCCTTCTCCTCGGAGGGAGAGTAGGCCAGCGAGTCCTGCTGCACTGGACACAGAGGAGGAGCGGCTCATCGCTGAAATGAACACCCAGGTGGTGGACATGCACACTCAGCTCATGGGTGCAGTGGGAAGGGTGCCCGAATGCATTGATGCACTGGCAAGGAGTGTGGAGCACTTAGCTGTAGCACAGGCGAATGCCACGCTAAAGCTTTGTGCTGCAATTCAGTCACTGGCTGCCGTGATCCCATCTCAGACTGCTTTCATGCAGACTCATATTGAGGCCACGCAAGTACTGACTGCTGCCATCCTTGCTGGTTCAGACACATTTCCCCGGGGCTCTCACCGCGCCGCAGCAGGCCAGCAATCTGTGCTCCAGCAGATTGCTCTGGATGCTGATGTGCTGCCCCGTGGGAGTGCCAGTGTGTCGGTCAAGCAGGGAGTTGTTGTCCTCTCTCAAGATGACAGCATTCCTGCTGCCGCCACTGTCACTTCCCCATTGCACTTGCCACCGCCTGTAGCCCAGACTGCTGCCGTCCATGCAGAGTTGGTGCAGTCTGCAGCCGGGCCCTCCAGGCCCAGAGCTGGTCAAGGTCGTCCTTCAAGGGCATCTGCAGTCTCAGGTTCTGACAATCAGCAGCCTTCCACCAGCCTTGCTGCAGCCACTGGGGCCCCATTACGGAGGAGCAGTAGGGTGGGAAGGGGGGAAGTGCGCAAGGGAAGGAGATCACCCTTGAAGGGCAAAAAGTAGGAGGTGTGACGAAATGTTGAGGTTCGTGTTCAAACTTTTGTTTAGTGTTTTGGACATTATCTCCAGGTTGTGAGAACCAGTTATGTTAATGAATGATTTTTTGGGTTTGTTTCTATTAGTTTGTCATGAAGAAATGACACACACAGAGTTTGTAAAATAAAAAAGTTTTTGTATTCAAAATGTACAGGTTTGGCCTTTGGAATCATTGCTGCCTTGGCCGGCTTAGGGCTTGCGGGTTGGTTTCATTCATGTTGCTCTCCATGGCAGAAGCCATTTCCTCAGTAGCGGCCTAGAACCGGCTTCTTATCAGCCGTTGACGGATGGCCCTTGCAGTTTCAACATTGTGGGCCTCCCTCCCGCCTTGGTGTTGCTGATGATCATCCTCCTCCTCTTCCTCCTCCTCTTCCTCCTCCTCCGGTGGTGCACCAAGGCCTGGTAGCATTGGCTGGGTCCTGAGGATTGCCAGGTTATGCAGCATGCAGCACACAACTATGAAGAGGGAGACTCGCTCAGGCAAGTACTGCAGGGCTCCTCCTGAGTGATCCAGATGGTGGAACCGTTGCTTGAGCACGCCGATCGTCTGCTCAACGATGTTCCTGGTGGTGAGATGGCTCTCAATGTACCGCAGCTCAGCAGGGGTGTTGGGATTACAGGGCGGTGTCATTAGCCAGGTGCACAGTGGATAACCCTTGTCCCCGAGGAACCAACCACTTGGCTGATGCGATGCCTGGAAATGTTCTGGCACAGCAGTCTGGTGCAGGATGAAAGCATTGTGGCTGCTGCCAGGATAGCGGGCATTGACAGCGAGTATCAGCTGTCTGTGGTCACAGACCAACTGGACGTTTAAGGAGTGGAAACCCTTGCCATTGCGGAAATCCTCTGCATTCTCAAGCACTGCACGCAATGCCACGTGCGTGCAGTCAATGGCGCCCTGCACCATGGGGAAGCCCGCTATCCTCGCAAAGCCCAATGTGCTTTAATGCTGTTTGGCCCGGGTCATTGGGAAAGAGATGTACTGGCGTCTCCTTTTATAGAGGGCATTTGTGACCTGATGGATACAGCAATGGACCGCGAACTGGGAGATATTGGCGATGACCCAGCAGCTGCTTGAAAGGAGCCAGTGGCATAAAGATTCAGAGCCACTGTGACCTTCACTGCCACCGACAGAGATGTCCTGATCCTCAGTAGAGGCTGCAGATCTGGCTGCAGCAGGTGGCAGAGCTCAGTGACCACCTCCTTGCTGAAGCACAGCCTGTGCAACCACTGCTCCTCAGACAAATTAGTGTCAGAGAATTGTTGCCGAAATACCCTGGGAGGGTAAGGTCTCCTGTATAGAGGTCTGTTGGCCCTCCTCCATCTGGCCATGATTGACACTCTCTCTCTGCGTCTCTGTTGCCTCCGATTCTGCAGGCGCAGGACGATGCCCCGAATCAGTGCAGCCCCCATGGTCTCTTGCTAATCGAAGTAATGAAGGTCAAATTCAAAAGTACCTGCAAAGTGATGCTCAGTAGCCAAAACTACTTCACACAGCGTTGACTCCATGCAGAAGTCTCTCCTTCTCTCTCTCAGAATCTCTCTCTCTGTCAGAATGAGTGGTGCAAAAATGTCTACCACAGAAAAATCCAGGAAGAGGCCACCTTTAAATAGCGCCACCCCAGCCCCATACGGACTGGGAAACGTTCCAGTCTCCCTGTCATTGCTTGCACCAGGCGGAAAGGAGGGGGGCGCGACTCAATATCTGGTCTGGGGCCCCACAAGGGCGTTGCACGCTCGACTGATGTCACGATCTGTGGGCGCAGGAGATCGAGGCGGTAGTGTTTAGCGCTGCCGCAAAATGTCTGGCCAATTTCGCGAGCGGCGCAGACATCACCGCGCCCGGGCGCTAGTTGCTTTGCGCCCCATTAGCGCCCTCTTAAGGCGCTAACGGGAGGCGCAAACCAACCGAATTTTTCCCCCTTATACCCCAGCCGCCTTGCAATAATAAGCAACATGCCATTTGCTTTCCTTATTGCTTGTTGTACCTGCATGCAAGCTTTCTGCGTTTCTTTCACGAGGACACCCAAATCTCTCCGAACACCAACAATTAAAAGGTTTCTCACCATTTAAAAACTATTCTGTTTTTCTATTCTTCTTATCAAAGTGAATAACCTCACATTTCCCTACATTATACTCTATCTGCCACCTTAATGCCCACTCACTTAGTCTATCGATATCTCTTTGCAGTCTCTTGGGGCTAAAAATTGAGTCGCGCCCCCGTTGGGGCGCTTACTTCGCTGGGGCACTTCTTTTAGTGCCCCGGAAAAATTAGCACCCCCGCGAAAGAACTTGAGTGGTAGCACTCCAAGAGGGAAGCGGGGCGCTACTGGAAGCACCCTAACTCCCTCTTGGGGCGCTGTGAGGGAATATCGCGGCACGTCGCACCACGGTATTGCAGGCCTTCCTCCCCTTCTTAAAGTGGAGGGGCCTTGCGCAGCACAACCCGGGGCCCAGCTGGGCTCCTGGGGATCGGGAGTGCCGGCAAAAGAGCCCGGTTCTCAAGAGAACTGCCCGTTCATGGAGCACAGCTGGCACTCTATGGGGGGGGCAGGATGGGAGGCCGGGGACGGGAGCGGAGGCAGGTGCTGGCAGGCGGCCAGCAACAAAAATGGCCACCGGCACATCGCCCTTTAAATAACACTTCCCCGGCTGCAGGTAGACCCCCCTGACCCCGTCGGACATACCGTCCGGTGGTAAGTCAGGGGTCGCTACCGAAGATCGTGGCCGGGGTGTGAGCGGGGTGCTGCGCACTGCGATTACATCATTGCCAGTGGCGCAGCGCCACAGAGGACTACCGGTTACACCGCTGCTAACCTCCCACTGAATTTCGCGGGAGGAATTGGTGGCGCCATGCCCGGGCACTAGTTGCTTTGCGCACTGTTAATGCCCTCTTAGGGCGCTAACGGGAGGCGCAAAGCAACCAAATTTTTCCCCCTTTATGTTCTCCTCACAGTTTACTGTCCCTCCTAGCTTTGTATCATCAGCAAACTTGGATACATTACACTCAGTTCCTCGATCTAGGCCATTGATATAGATTGTAAATAGCTGAGGCCCCAGCACTGATCCTTGTAGCACCCCACTAGTTACAGCTTGCCAACCTGAAAAAGACCTGTTTATGCCTACTCTCTGTTTTCTGTCCATTAACCAATCCTCTATCCATGCTATTATATTACCCCCAACCCCATGAGCCCTTATCTTGTGTATTAGCCTTTTATATGGCACCTTATCGAATGCCGTTTGGAAATCCAAATATACTATATCCACTGGTTCCCCTTTATCTACCCTGTTAGTTACATCCACAAAAAACTCTAATAAATTTGTCAAACACAATTTCCTTTCATAAAACCATGTTGGCTTTGTCTAATCATTTTATGATTTTCTTAAGTGCCCTGATACCACTTCCTTAATAATGGATTCTAACATTTTCCCGATGACTGATGTCAGGCTAACTGGCCTGTAGTTCCCCGTTTTCTCTCTCCCTCCTTTCTTGAATAGCGGGGTTACATTTGCTGCCTTCCAATCCACTGGGACCATTCTAGAATCTAGGGAATTTTGGAAAATCAAAACCAATGCATCCACTATCTCTGCAGCTACCTCTTTTAGAACCCTAGGATGTAGGTCATCAGGTCCAGGGGATTTGTCAGCTTTTAGTCCCATTAGGTAGCAGAATTAATTTTGTTTCTTTAAATACATAGATGTTGCAACACATATGCCATCAGCTGAACCAGTCAATCCATGCTGGTGTTTACCCTCCATGCAAGTAATTGGTCCTAATCACTCTTTATCTCATTCTTCCTCATCCACCTGTTCAATCTAATCTTGACTGTTGACATTGTGTCAGAATCAACATTCACAGAATCACAGAATCACAGAAACCCCACAGTGCAGATAGAGGCCATTTCGGCCCATCGAGCCTGCACCGACACATATCCCACCCGATCCCCGTAACCCCTACACCAACACATGTCCCACCCTATCCCTGTAACCCCACGTATTTAATCCCCCTAACACTAAGGGTCAATTTATCATAGCCAATCAACCTAACCCGCACATCTTTGGACTGTGGGAGGAAACCGGAGCACCCGGAGAAAACCCACGCAAACACGGGGAGAATGTGCAAACTCCACACAGACAGTCGCCCGAGGCCGGATTCGAACCCGGGTCTCTGGCGCTGTGAGGCAACAGTGCTAACCACTATGCCACCGTGCCACACAAGCGCCAGGCAATGACTATCTCCAACAAGCGAGAGTCTAACCACTGCCCCTTGACATTCAACAGCATTACCATCGCTGAATCCCCCACCATCAACATCATGGGGGTCACCATTGACCAGAAACTTAACTGGACCAGCCACATAAATACTGTGGCAAAAAGAGCAGGTCAGAGGCTAAGTATTCTGCAGTGAGTGTCTCACCTCCTGACTCCCCAAAGCCTTTCCACCATCTACAAGGCACAAGTACGGAGTGTGATGGAATACTCTCCACTTGCCTGGATGAGTGCAGCTCCAACAACACTCAAGAAGCTTGACAACATCCAGGACAAAGCAGTCCGTTTGATTGGCACTCTATCGACTGCCTTACACATTCACCCCCTCCATACCGGCGTACTGTGGCTGCAGTGTGTACCATCTACAAGATGCACTGCAGCAACTCACCAAGGCTTCTTCGGCAGCACCTCCCAAACCTGCGACCTCTACCACCTAGAAGGACAAGGGCCGCAGGCGCATGGGAACACCACCACCTCCAAGTTCCCCTCCATGCCACACACCAGCCTGACTTGGAAATATATCGCCATTCCTTCATCATAGAATCATATAAGTTACAGCATGGAAGGAGGCCATTTCAGCCCATCGTGTCCACACTGGCCAACAAATAGCTATCCAGCCTAATCCCACCTCCCAGCTCTTGGTCTGTAGCCCTGCAGGTTAGAGTATCCCAAGTGCACATCCAAGTGCTTTATAAATGTGGTTAGGGTTCCTGCCTCTACCACCCTTTCAGGCAGTGAGTTCCAGACCCCCACAACCCTCTGGGTGAAGAAATTTCCCCTCAAATCCCCTCTAAACCTTCCACCAATTACTTTAAATCTGTGCCCCCTGGTTTTTGACCCCTCTGCTAAGGGAAATAGGTCCTTTCTATTCACTTTATCTATGCACCTCATAATTTTGTGCACCTCAATAAGGTCTCCCCTCAGCCTCCTCTGTTCCAAGGAAAACAGACCCAGCCTATCCAGTCTTTCCTCTACTCCCGGCAACATCCTTGTAAATCTCCTCTGCACCCTTTCCAATGTAATCACATCTTTCCTGTAATTTGGTGACCAGAACTGCACACAGTACTCCAGCTGAGGCCTAACTAGTGTTTTATACAGTTGAAGCATTACCCCTCTGCTCTTGTATTCTATGCCACGGCTAATAATGGCAAGCATTCCGTATGCCTTCTTAACCACCTTATCTACCTGGCCTGCTACCTTCAGGGATCTGTGGACATGCACTCCAAGGTCTCTTTATTCCTCTACACTACTCAGTGTCCTACCATTTAATGTGTATTCCCTTTCCTTGTTAGCCCTCCCCAAATGCATTACTTCACAATTCTCCGGATTGATTTCCATTTGCCACTGTTCTGCCCACCTGACCAATTTATTGATATCTTCCGGCAGTCTACATTGTCGCTGGGTAAAAATCCTGTAACTCCCTCCCTAACAGCACTGTGGGAGTACCCTCACTGCATGGACTGCAGCGATTCAAGAAGGTGGCTCACCACCACCTTCTCAAGGGCAGTTGGGGATGGGCAATAAATGCTGGCCTTGCCAACGACGCCCACATCCTATGAATGAATTTTTTAAAAACTACTAACCCTGGAAGTAATTCCACAGCCTCATAATTCAGAGTGAAAACGTTTCTCCAGTCCTCGGTTCTAAATCTCTATCTCCTTAACGTGCAAATGCAACAATTTCTTGACACTCACGGGGCTGTTGAGGGCGAGCTGCCGTTTTCACAAGGCTAAGGGCAGAGCAGCACATTCATGCTGTATTTGTACCTTGCCACAAGTTCCTGGATGATTTATACTTTAATAAACTCACTGTTATTTTGGCTGCAAGTTCTGGGCCAATATTGTTTCTATTTCTTAGATTTCCAGCATCCATGTGGACATTGGGAAATGTTTTCCAGTTACTATGCAATTAAAAACAAATCAAAGAAATTGGATTTATATTGCACTTTTCACATCCTCAGAGCACTTCACAGCAAATTAATTACTTTTGCAGTATAGTCATTGTTCTAATGTAGGAAACACAGTAGCCAATTTGTGCAAGGTCCCACAAACAGCAATAAGATAAATGACCAGTTAATCTGTTTTGGTGGTATTGGTTGAGGGATACATTTTGGCCAGAACATCAGGAAAACTCCTGACCCGTCTTCAAAAAAGCAGCATGAAATCTTTAAGTCCACCTAAATAAGCAGTCCGTGCCTTAATTTAATGTCTCATCCAAAATACAGCACCTCCATCAATGCAGCACTCCCGGAATAGTGCACTGAAGTTTTCGGGAAATTTTCTATGTACAATATTATAACTTTTCCCTCATTAAAGTAAGTGGGGTGTGTGGTGGAGTGGAGGGGCAGAGGGCGGGAACAGCGAGAGACAGATAGACTCAGGGTCAGAGGTTGTGGGTTCCATCGTCAGTGCAGTTCTGAGGGAGTGCAGTACTGTATTATTGGAGGTGCTGTTTTACATCCATGGCCTTGTCCATCTGTTCAAATGGGCATAAAAGATCTAATCAGACATTTTGATTACAAGTATGGAGTTCTCCCTCTAACAACAGCAGTAAAAAATTGAACAGTTCATTCATCTCATTTGCTGGCTGTGGGACTTGGCTGTTTGTAAATTGTCTGCTGGATTTGTCCAATTATTAATAATGACTGCACTTTCAAAAACAAATTCATTGGCTGTGATGTCCTCAAAATGCAAAAGACGCTGCATAAATGCAACTTCGTTCTTGGAGCTGAGAGTGGGATTGTCAGAGTGCAAGAGAGTCGTTAGAAAGGTTTTCCTAGTTATGAAAGCAATATTCAAGTATTGAATGGACTTGGGCTTTACAAGGGATCGGACCCCCCCCCCCTTGGGATTGGAACCCCCTCCCCCCACCCCGGGGTCAGGGATTGGTCCCTCATTTGGGATTGGACCCCCTCCCGGGGTCGGGGATCGGACCCTCCTTGGGATTAGACCCCACCAGGAGTGAGGAGTTGCAGATTCTGGGGGAGTATTCTGGACCCTTATAATATCCGCAAGGTGACAGTTTAGTTAAACTTATTAAAAGTGCTATCTGGAGGACGGTAACATTTTTACGTTGTTCCTTTCCTTTAGGGAGAGACCCATTTAAGCGTCTTATAAATTTCGGCTATCTCTAGCTTTAGTTGAAGGTGAACGTCTGGGGAATACGCCTGATCTGGGGTAGCCCGAAAAGGGCTAGGACTAGTAATTATCCCTTCATTAACGTGTGTGTTAATGAGTTGATACAGAACCTATAATTATATTTATATCTATATCCATTTTGTAGATTGTTAAGTGTAGAAAAAGTGTTTTACTGACAGTGGTACTAAGACCCAGATTTAAGTCTCTAGAGACAACAAGACCCTGATCAGGCCTTGTAGAACTTAAATCAGAACTCCCTCAATATACAATTGAGGTCTAGAAATGTCCTATAAAGTTCATATTAAACCCTAACCGAGGTTAGAACCTGACAAAATATTAAACCCTAACCGAGGTTAGGTCCTGAAGAAATGGCAAACCCTGTCGGAATTGGCCAAGTTTTTTTATTAGAAAATTCAAACGATTGCTTTATTAGGGGAAATAATCCTATCCCTGAACCTCCACAAAACCAAGTGATAATTTTTGAAATAGAAGGCTTTGATGCCGAAGGAGCCGTTAGAACTCATGGCACGATTAATATTGATAACCAGAACCAGGGGATACAGATTATCCTGTGGGATAATCAAACAAATACTCCAAATCCACTAAATTCCTTAATGATAAGGTGCACATCTGCACAATTGGGTGGCCTAATAGTGCCCAACAAGGTGGTGGCAACCGTGGTCGAATAGCAGGACCCGGAGTAGCCTATGCTCCTGGGGGCCATGGATTCCAGTTAAGGTGGCAAACTCATGATGAAATAAATGACAACAATCTTCGAGAAAACTATAGACAGCTTAGAATCCATTAAAATCAATGCTGACAGGCACTAGCTCAATCTTATTTAAATGCTGAAGGCGCAATGATTAATGGTCCAGTAAACCAACCCCAGCAACCACAAATTGCGCCCCTAGTTCAAGTAAACCTGAGCTCTATCTACACAACGTGTGGTAAACTGGGAAACACCAGCCAGGAAAAAACCTGCTGGATTCTAACTAACCTTGATAAATTGGAAACCTGTTACCAAGATTGGAATGCCCATCACCTGAGGCAACTGCTGCAAATGATACTAATTCCCCTATTAAACCAGTGCAACAACTGGGTTCAAATATACACTTATGTTCGCATGGCAACTCAGGGAGGGCATATAATGTGTTCCATCAAGGAAATACTCACTAATACAGCTACAACTAAAGGGCTGGTAGCTGCCTACAGATTAGGCAAAGTACTTACACAGGATAATTGGGACATTGTCAATGGTTGCCTGGCCAATCAATTTCAAAATACAGCCCTCAAACTTGCCTGTGAGGGTGCTCTAAACAATTATCGAGATAACCAACAAAGATGGGATAATGTCAATCGCATTATCCAATTAAATCATGGGTCTACCCCAAACTAAACCTGTAATGAGATCAGAAACTAGAGATAAAAAAACCGGAGAAGGTACCTTTGGTACTCAGAAAGAAGGGCTGTATAGACCCAAGTCTCAAGTCCACCCGCCCAGACACAAACTCGTGGCTCGGGACCCCCAAGAGGGTATTGCAGAAGATTTACACCCCCAGCTCACCCACAATATGAGACAGATTTCTCCCCAGAAAAATGGGATAGATGTGGGGCTAGACCTCGAAAGGAAAGCGAAGGACAGTGGACTCCCTATGGGGACAGCTTTTACACTGGCCAAAACTATCAAAGAGCCATGGGAGGATACCGAGAAAGCCGAAATTGGGATCAAAAAGATTCCCAGCAGAACCAACGTCCACCTCAACAGGAGGATCGTCAAGAAAATAAACGGTCCGACAAACCCCCTCAGGGATCTGGAAAACATGAAATCCCAAGAGGGAGGAACAAAAATCAGTTAAAATGATTAAAGATAAAGCAGCAAATGAAGTTCAGGATCCTGAGGATGAACAGTCCCAGGACTGAAGGCCTGGCACCCAGCCAGGGCCTCTTGAATTCCCTTATGCCTTGGCAACCTTGCTCACAAACACACAAGTGAAGGCCCTCTTTGATACGGGAGCTGATTATACTGTAATAGATCCTGCAGTTATAAAAACTAAGTGGACAGGTTTGGGAAGCCCAATTTGTAAAAAATCATTAGGGCGATTCAAACAAGATAAAAGCATCCACAGACCAGGATGACAGGGAAAAACATGTTCGAACACAGCTTGATCGAACTTGCCTAGAGGGGGGAGGCAAAGACCTCCTTGAGAAACTCATTAATGAATACTATCCTTATCTACAACGCCATCCAAATCAAACTGGAAAGATAGAGCATCTCCCCATCATGGAGGATGATGATATGGAGGAGGGAATCAGACAAATACCTATGAGACCGCTTACAGAATACCATCAAGTTATTTACTGTGATGGATCGTCAATGACGATTAAAAAAGAGACATCCCAACAATCCTCAGCTGGGATGGGGATAGTAGTAGGGACTTTGAGATTCCTATTCTTTTTATCCAGAAGAATTACTGTCTATACCCCTTGGCCATAAGACAGCGCAATATGCTGAAGCCGTCGCATTACAGTATGCTTTAGAGAAAGCAGACATTATTAAACCCACACTGTGGGAAGATATTCTCCGTTCGAGAATGGAGAAAAATAATTGTCAGGTGAGTCATGTAAACAGGCATACCACTGGAACAGTACACTCAAAAGGAAACAGCCTTACAGGCGAACAAGCAAAACATTTGGTCTACATGACACCCCCTCGAGAGGGGCCTGCCAATGTTAGTGTAATCACTAGGGCAGAACGGACAGCTAATCAGGATGAGGAACTGATTCAGCTATTAGACCCAACAAAAGAGAATCCACCAGGATATCCACCAAAGTTCTTTTACTCGGAAACCCCTACGGGTATTGTACTAGTTAAGTTGCCCAAAGGACACCAAGAGGTACCCCCGAGACACAAACGAGAGCAGCTTGTAAAAGAAGCTCACGAGGATATATGCTAAGAACACTGTGGTGCCAGAACAACATTCTGCCAATTGGCTCCCTTATATTGGTGGCCAGGCATGCTTAAAGCCTGTAACGCATACATGGCAAATTGTGAGCCATGCTATTTAACCAATAAGTCATCGCTAATTAAGCCACCACCATTGGCTCCTGTGAAAGCTGATGAGCCAATGGGAAAATTAATTTATTGACTTTATTGGACCACTTCCCCCGTCTTTGGGATATAGACATGTTTTCGTTTGTGTAGATGGATGCACTTCCTTCTGCTGGCTGGTCCCCACAAAAACTGTTTCGGAAAACGCACTTGACAGGGCTATTTCTGATATAATTATTGTAGCTGGTGCACCCAAAATCTTACACTCCGATAAAGGCAGAGCCTTTGTACCTAAGATCTTCAAAGACTTCTGTGAACAAAGGGGGATTGAGTTAGAGCACAGCACGCCACGTCATCCGCAATCAGCGGGGCTGGTGGAATGTAAAAACCAGGAAGTAAAAAAGCTATTGGTCAAACTGTTGAGAATCAGGGGGAATAAGTGGACCGCCATCATTCCGGGTGTTCAGCTATCACTCAATAATGTGCCCACATCTGCATCTGCGACATTGTCCCCTAAAACTCCATATTATCTGATGTATGGGGTTGAGATGCATACACTTCTTACCCATAGTTCTTTTATTGCCTCTACACACTCTGAGTCCTTGACCGGCAGCGACAGTTAGATTTTAAAAAAAGAATTAACAGAGGAGATTCATCGAATTGATCAGAGGATAAGGGAAGCAAATAGGCAGAAAAAATTGACAAATAAAGCATGACAACCCATAGTAGGAGAATGGGTACAGGAAAAGAAGTTTGAGCAGAAACCTGGTTTAAGACCAAAGTGGAAAAAATCTGTTCAAATACATTCTGTTATTAACGAAAGAACAGTTCAAATACATATTAACTAGCCAAATGGCAAGCATATTCTTAAAACTGTCTCCATAGACAATAAATTGGCCCAGAAATTCGGCTCTCCACGGGTGAGTACGCACGGGGTGCTCACCCGTAGGCCGAACGGAAATGCCGGTTTCCTGTATGCACTGCGCATGCGCGGGAAACCGGCACTTCCGATCCTCTGAACGAAGGGGTTCAGAGGTCGAACGCGTGTGCAGGGGAGGCTGCGCGTGCGCTTTGAACTTAGTTTTTTTTTCCAGGTTTTCGCGCGAGGTTAAGCCTGCAGGATTTACACATTTAAAAAGCAGGCGTAAGGCCTGTTTTTTACAAGGTAAGTGGTCAATTAATTAAAATTAAAACATTTTTTCCACAGGTTTATTATTTTTAAATACTTTAAAGCAAGGTAAGTTTATTTTTAGCCCTGTTTTTTTATAAAATAATTTTTTGCAAAAATTTAAATTATTGTTTAAAATAGTTATTTAATGTGATTTATATTTTATTTAAAAAGTGATTTAAAAAAAAAGTTATTTGAAGGTTTACTGCTATTTTGGGGCCCGTAGTATTCATAAGTTTTCACAGGTCTTCCTGTCAATCTTATGAATGGGCTTTTCCCTCCTCCGATTGGCTGCCCATGGCTCACGTGATCCCAGGGGACGCATCGCACTAACTATGCCCCTGGGACATGCAAGCACAGCGCGCCGGCAGCTGGGCCAGGTCCTGGAGCGGAATTCCACGGGGCCCTAGAGCTCAACTGCCGGCGCGCAAGGTAGGTGCACATCGGGGGCTTACACCCGCGGGAAGCCCCCGACCCGAATTTCTGGGCCATTATCAAAAAATGTCCTGTGGGATACTGAAAAGGAGGAACAATACAAGGTGCAGTCGTACACTGTCTTTCAAGACCCAGCTTGGAGCGCGACACAGGAAATGGATGCGATCGAATTACTGACGATGGTCAGTCAGACGGTGTCGCCGGCTCTTCCACACATTGCTTGGCAGCGCATCAGCAATTGGATTTGCGAAAAGCAGCAACCGAAACAAGGAAAGATCAACAAGTTACTTCAGCGAAGGAGGGAGACACCACGGATAAAGAAGGAATCAACTGAGTGCCTGGCAAGGCCTTTATGACAACATGCATCTGTACACATGCCGGATCAAAGGAACAGCGTGTCAAGCTTCAACTAGTTTCAACTGACGTCTCCTTGACTCGTATGAATAATTCACCTCTACAGAACATACATCTGCCGATTGGACATTCTAAGTACATGTTGTTTTGCTAATTGCATGACTATGTACTTGTCATCCTTTTAAATTGAGTTCAATTTAAAATAAGACAAAGCTTTGTCCTAGGGTGACTTAAAATGAATTTTCCTGTAACACTTGATTGTGCATCTCGTGAAATTAATATGCTATTGTAACCTTATTAGTATCATTGACCAAACTCTGCCCTGATGTTATGAGCTCATCTTTTGGTCAAGAGGGGGGTATAAAGGAAATAGCCATATTCCAAGAGATACACCATCCTATGGACAGATTTCTGATATTATTAATACATGACATACTGGGTTGAAATGTCTGGAAAGCCTCGGCGACACAGGCTGTCAATATAGGCTTTTGAGATAAGATGAAGTATTAACACAAGCTGTAAACACCATACAAGCTTTTGAAATGGGAATTGATTGTTAATACAAAAACAATGACCCTATTAAAACAGCAAGTTGCAGCTTCCATAATGTCTGCAGTTTGGAACCAACACAGTTAGCTATGCCCAGGTAAAGTGTTAAAAACTGACACTTCAAACAGGAACACAGAATATTAAAAAACCATGTGCCTTCATAAAAGTAACATCAAATGAGAAACAGGAAACACGATTATATAATTCAACCAAATGAAGTGGCTAAGAAATGCAAAGAACACCCTAGATGAAGTGTTTTTGATTTATATGTTGTAAAAGATACCTACAGAACACTTTGAAAATATGATATCAATAGATGACACCAAGCAATCACATTGTGTTTGTATTGAAAATGGAATAGTTAGTAGGCACTGTCTGCTTTCAAACAGCAGAAGTGATTTAGAAATTGAATGGAAGACCTTCGATAAGAATAGCATCAAAGAGATAAAACTGTCATATTGTTTTTTATGATAAGTTTCGGAACACCTAAAGGTAGAGACATAATTATGTATGGTGCAGTTAAATTGAAAGTAAGAATAGAAAAGAATTCAACAGAGGATGACTAGAGATAATTAGCTTACATCAGCAGAAAACTTCAAAGAATATACCACTAAAAAAAGGTATAAAAATAGAGCTTTTCAGATGGAAAGTCAGAAGTCGCTGGGAAGGGCAAGCGATTCTCAACTTCAGAGGCATGCTCTGTAAGTTTTAATTCTTTGAGTCTCGGGGATCAAAAAGGTACTCTTATTTGATTTTGGTGGGTATTCTGGATTAGAAATAATAAGAAATGTAAAAATGTACAAAGTTAAGATTTGAGAATAAGGATCTCTTAGAATAGAAATGTAAGCTATTTGTATTTTGAACTGTTAAAGTTGTGATTTACTCAATAGCTGTTAACTATATGTCGGCGCTTAAATAAATCTATATATTTTTAGAATTGTCTCAAATAGTATTTCTGTATCAAACTCGCAAACTCAATCTCTGTACACTCTTTGGTGAGGAGTTGCAGATTCTGGGGGAGTATTCTGGACCCTTATAATATCCGAAAGGTTACAGTCTAATTAAACTTATTAAAAGTGCTATCTGGAGGACGGTAACATTTTTACGTTGTTCCTTTTCTTTAGGGAGGAATAGTCTGGACCTTTAGACCCATTTAAGCATCTTATAAAATTTGGCTATCTCTAATTTAGTTGAAGGTGAAAGTCTGGGGAATACGCCTGATCTGGCGTAACACGAAAAGTGCTAGGACTAGTAATTATCCCTTCACTGTGAGCCACTGATGATGATTTGACCAAGAACAATGATTCAGTTTGTCGTAGTAAATATTGCATTTGATAAAAAGTTTCATTCTGTTTATGAAAATGCTATTTTACACAAAAGTGGTATTCAACAGATATTGTTGGGAACCAAACATTAAGACCCCATATGTGTTGGCACAGCTGTCAACAAACAACCATCTTCAGATTCCGTCTCCAAAACTATCCATAGATTGGTGCTTCACATTAAACACAAGATTAAAATCTTGGCATCCCAGCTGCCTGATGTTGGACGGCACTTTACATTTAAGGTGACATCAAGGGCACACTTTTAACAGGTCATTACATCTTACTTTAAGATTACATTTTTAGCCATTACTTCACCAGTTGAGTGCACAATGCTGCTTCAGCAAAAGACCTTCCACAAATGCAGCTAAATGTTTTTTCAATATTCTTTTAACCAACCATTAACTAACCAAGTATTAGAATATTTAACAGTTACCCACCAACACAGGACTATTGCACATTGAACTTTCAAGCCAATAAACACTGGTAATTAGATTGATGCAATTGACTCACGGAGAAATAAACACTTAGGATAAAGTATTGTCATTGCATTCTTTCACAACAAGACAATAAATTGAATAACACCAGATACAATTTTACCAAAATCAAACTCAAAATCATTAAATTGAAAAGTAGATGAATAGTAGAATAAATTCTTGCTCCAGAACTGAAATTTAACTACATAGGCCTATCTTACATCAAACTAGAGCTGAACCATTGACATTGGTCAGTATATAGTCCAGTTTTGAAAAAAAAACAATCGCTAAAGAGTGTAGTGATCTCCAAATTGAATTAGTTGATGCTAAATTACTTAAAGACAACTGCCCAGAGGAACCATTGAATGATCTGCTTCACAGTGATGTTCTCAGTAAGCTCATCAGTCTGCATGAGCTGGTAGTCATATCTAATGTTTTCTAGTCTTCCAGAGGATTTGCATTGAAGTTAATGCAACAATATTAAATTCTTTGATTCATACTCATTACATTAGTACAATGCTTTGTAAATGCCACACCGAACTCCATTTGCCCTTTGAAGTGTTATTTTATTTTGAAGATTGGAATCACATTCTAAATCTTGCTTTGTGTTCGGGGGAAGGTGGAAGGAAACCAAATATTATCTCAGCAGATTCCCAGGCATGATTCTGAGACAATATTGTTCGCTTGAAAACTAAATTTATGAGTACTCCTATTAGTAATTAGACAATCCGCTATGGGAGCAATAAAGACTAAACTCTTATTTTCAACACAAATTGAGCACGGAACCTTCAACCAAACACCATGACTAGAAATTTCCTTGGAGCTGATCCCACTTCAACACCGTAACCTTGCCGGAAGTGCAATGGAAACCCCATTCACACACGTAAACGGGGTTGCCGCCACACTTCCAGTAAAATTATGGCAATAGAGCAGCAGCAGCTCCGAAGAACTTCCTGGCCCATAACAGCAGAAGCTATACCTACCAGCAGCTGTTAATCATATTTTAGCTCAGCTTTTAAGTGGGCGAGGTTGTGGCAGAGCCACCAAAGTACTCAGAGCGGTTGCACATAATTCGTTTAACAGCAATGCAGTTACTGTCTGTGCCTATACGTTTAATTACACTGTTTGACTGTACAATGCCTAGTTACCTTTACAGCACGTGATGACATCATGCCGTTAGTCACGTGATGCCCCAATGGCAGGAGGAACGTGATGACGTCATGACGTCACTCTCCTGATCAGGGGATCAGTCCTCATGGAGCCCTCAAGGAGAGTAGACCTGTTATTGATGTGTTCTAGCAGTTTCCAGTTTAAACTCATTTGTTTTCATTAAAATTCATTAATTTAATTACCTGAGTCGAACTCAGTCTTTTTGATAGGAACCTCCGTTCCTACATTGGTGACCCCGACTTCTACGAACGATTTTCGTGGAAGATTCGACATGGACACGAACGCCATCACGTTGAAACTGCCACAGTTCTGGGAGCAACAACCAGATGCCTGGTTCATCCAGGCTGAAGCCCAGTTTGCCATTCGGAACATCAACGCGGATCAGACCCGTTATTATTACGTGGTCTCCGCCCTCGACAGTGCAACTGCATCACGGATCATCAGCCTCATCGGTAGTCCTCCTACTGACAGCAAGTATGATGCAATTAGGGCGCGGTTGCTTCAGGTTTTCGGGCTCTCAAAGTCGGAGCGTGCTCGCCGGCTCATCACGCTGCCCGGCCTCGGGGACTCCAAACCATCCGAGCTCACGCTCTTGGGTGCTGAACCGGAATGTTTCATCTTCCGCGAGCTTTTCCTCTATCAACTGCCTGAACAGGTTCAGGCTGCCCTGGCCAGTGTCGAAATCTCGACTCCGAGTAAGACTCTAAAACACAAGCAGTACCATCAGATTGTTAGTTTAATTTTTACTTGCACAAGGAGAGAGCTGCCTGGACAAAGGCTAGGCCAACATCTCTAAAGGACATCAGCGAATGCAGCATATTTATACACTCAAACAAGCAAGCGTTCCATAAATCATGTGTAATGGTATTGTATCATTTTAGCAAATTTAGAGTTTGCACAAGGACAAACAAAAGGTCAGCAGGACAGAAATAGCTCCAGACAATGTTAGTTAATCATATATTCTGTCAGGAGGTTCTGTCTGAATCTTGTTACCAAGATGATTTACTTACTCATGTCTGATCATCTTGTTATGATTAGCTTACTCAATAGTTTTGCTTCTTTGTCTAGCGACAATCATTAATAGTTTATCTATTCTATAGCCTTATGCCTCCCTTGTGTTAGTGAGTCAATTATAGCTGTTATCACATCCTCAATGTGGGTGGGTATTATGAAAGCTCTCTTGGTCCCAGACACATTGTGACACATTTACTTTTTCTTGCTTTAGCTACAACCTAAGCAAATTTGTTCTTTTACTTGGCCATTTTATTCTACCCAGCATGCTAAGTATAATGTCAATTTCCACATTCCCCCCTTTTGTCCTAACTAGGACAATAATCTAATCAGATCTGGATTCTTCGGAGCCTTTCTAACTCCATGGCTTCTGCCTTTTCTGAATTTTGTTGAAACAGCCAATATGCCATTTTATTGGAATTAAAGGGGATAGGTCTTAATGGAATTCCTCCCTTCGTACGGATGGTCACCTGTGTGCATACCCAACAACTGGAGGCATTAGTTCCCCTAGCATAAGTGTAAGACATATACAAAATGATGTTTACATGCAATTCGGGCATTACAGGTATTATAAGTGTCACAAGGGAACATGGTCCTAATGTCTATTTCCATTTACTGATGGGGTTGGCGATTCCTCTTCCTCGGGTTCTGGGGCTCTTTTGCAGTGCGAGGCATGGATCCATGTTGGTCTCTCTTTCACCTTTACAGCAGTGTTGGTGGTTAACAGGATCTGGGATGGACCCTCAAATCTTGGGTGAAGGCTACTCTTTCTCTTGAACACCTTTACGTAGACGAACTCGCCGGGCTCCAAGCTATGGCATCTTCCTTTGGCAGGGTCAACTTGGGCTTCTTTTACCTGTGAATGGAAACTAGAAATACATTTTGTTAGAGCAATGCAATAGTTTAGCATATTTTCTTCCATTTTGTGAATGTCCATTTGTTTAGCAGTAAATTGTGTGGAAAAAGGCAATCGTTGGGGACGTCCCATGATGATTTCATATGGTGATAATCCTGTTGTTCTGTTTGTTGCTGACCGCATTACCATCAATGCTAGGGGTAACAGTTCGACCCATTTGAGTCCAGTCTCATCACATAGCTTAGCTAACTTATTTTTCAACATTCCAATGGCCCAGAACTTGGTGTCGGGGGTTTGCCGCGCGTGCAAGCCCCCGATGTGCACTTACCCGGCGTGCCGACATCTGAAACCTGGCCCGCAGTGGCCCGGTTCTGATGTTGGCGCGCTGTGCTAACCTGACCCAGCAGCATAGTTAGTGCGATGTGCCGGCTGGGATCAGGTGAGCACTGTTCAGCCAATCAGGGGAGGGGAACCTTCATTCATAAGTTTGAGTGTAAGAACTGTCAAACTCATGAAAAGTACTGCACCCCAAAACACTACTTAAACTTTAAATAAAATTTTAAAAAACATCCCAATCATTAAATTATGTATAAATAAGTAAAAAAAAATAATTTAAACAATAATTTTTTTTTGAAAAAAATAAATTTTTAATAAAAAGGGTCTAAAACTAAACTTACCTTTTTGTAGATTCTTTAAAATAATAAACCTGTGGAAAAACAGTTTCTACATTGCACTAAAACACCACTTACCTGTAAAAATAAATATTTACGTGTGCTTTTTACAAGCGTAAAGACCGGAGGCCTTTACACATGCGCAAATCCCCCAAAACAGAGGAAATCCAAGATGCACGCGCTGCCCCCTACAGCGCATGCGCTAGCCTCTTCACCTCTTGGGTTAGAGGAGAGGAAATGCTGGTTTTCAGCGCATGCGCTGTGCATGCTGAAAACCGGCATTTCCTCCGGCCAGACGCGTGAGTACCCCTTCCGTACACACGCGTTTGGGGAGGAATTACTGCCCCATTATATTGCTCCACCAGCCCAGCTGACTGTGGATGATAGCTGCAGTGAAAATGCTGATTGATTTGCAAAGCCTTACACATCTCTCGCATAATTGTCCCAGTAAAATGTGACCCATTGTAACTCGAGAGTTGTACAGGTATACCGAATCGTGGTACAATTTCCTTTAACAAATGTTTAGCGATGGTAACAGCATCATTCTTTTTACATGGAAAAGCTTCAACCCGTTTAGAAAACACATCTATAATAACTAATGCATACTTGAAACCCATACATGCGGGTAATTCAATAAAATCCATTTGCAAATTCACAAAAGGTCCTGTTGGATTTGGGTGGGAGGCAGACTGTACCTTCTCCGTTTTTCCCGGATTCATCATCTGACAGGTAGTACACTTTTCACTAATTTGTTTTGCAATTGCCGAAATACCCGGTGCGTACCATGTCTGTGCGATATAGTCTGCCATCCCCCCTTTGCCCGCATGTGTGAAAGTATGAACACAGCGGGCAATCCATGGGAGCAAAGATCTGGGTGCCACCACGTGGCCGTCATGGTGAACCCACACTCCCTTAGATGTTTTATCACATTGATCTTGTGCCCAGGCTAACACCTCCTCAGTACTGGCCTGTGACTAAAAGGCCAATACATCATCCAATGTGGGCGGCAAATCAACGGGTTTTGTGTTTTTAAGAACATAAGCTGACACCTGGGAACCTGTATTTGACAAAGCAGCACCCTTTGCAGCCCTGTCAGCCCTGTCATTGCCCAATGCAATTTGGTCGTGATTGCCTGTGTCTGCTTGACATTTAATAATAGCAATTTTACGTGGGCACTGGACAGCACGTAAAAGATTGTTCTGCATTCTTGATCGTTGAGCCTGCAGAGGTCAAGTAAACCCTAAATTTCCAGATCTGTCCATAATCATGGGCAACTACAAAGGCATACCTTGAATCTGTATAAATATTAACAGTTTTGTCTGTGGCCAAGATACATGCTCTTGTGAGTGCGAATAGTTCTGCTTGTTGTGCTGAAAAGGAGTTTGGTAATGACATTGCCTCTACAGTTGAATTGTCCGTCGTGATGGCGTAGCCAGTGCGGGAAGTACCTTTGTCATCTCGGAGGGCTGAGCCGTCGACAAAATATATTAAATCTGGATTTTCTAGCTGTGTTTCACTTAAGTCCACTCGGGGTTTGGTGACCAGCTGGGTTAGCGTCTCACAGCAGTGGGGTGTGCCATCCTCAATGGTCGGGAGGAGCATAGCTGGATTTAGGGTTGCGCATCGCTTTATGGTCAAGTTTGAATTGGACTGTAATTCTACCTCATACTTAATGGTACGTGCTGATGTTAGGAGTTGAGTGGCATATTTGGTTACCAGCACCTCGACAGAGTGTGAGACATATAGTACTGTATGATGATTTAGAGTCACAGTTTGTGCTTGTTGTACAGCATAGTAAGCGGCGGCGAGTGCGGGCAGACATCCCGGCAGACCGACTTCTTGTTGGTATTATAATGCCCTGGTCAAGTAAGGACTTGATTACTGGTTCAATGCCTTGTTCTGCTGCTTGGGAGAGAGGATATTGTGCCTTTCTTGGGAGTGGGACTGCAGGATTGAGGGTAACCTTGTAGGGTTGTGCAGTTAACATCTTTCCGACCTCATTGGGGTGGCTAGACCATACTTGCTTGGGGATTTGACTCAGAAGTTTCTCTACTTCTGGTAGGAGCAGGAAGTTATGGATGTCCAACACCCTTGCCTCAAATTTGCCTTTGAACAGCAGGCTTGTCTGCAATTCCACCCCGTATCCCTGCTTTTCTTCATACTGGACCAAGGTACCCTGAGGCACTTGCCACTCTTTTTCTATTCCTAGTCCTCCCATTCTTTTAACCATTGGTTCCAAGTCCCTTGGTGCATGTCCTTGTGCCACCGTTAGGGTGCAATGTGGTTTACTGTCTTTTTCTTTAAACAGGTCCCATGCTTGCATGGGTAAAAGAACAGCGGCGGTTATGCCTTCGGGGCCAATTAAAATTTTCCGAATTTTCAGCAAATATCTGTGTTGCAGAATGGGCTTATAATATCTTTTGTGGTATTTGTCCATTCCTGTCTCATCATAAAAGGCTGTGCAGTGGGGCTCTGTATGTCAATGGCCCAAATGCAATTCTTTCTGGTATTCGGACACCGATCTAAGGACAAATTGGAGGGAGCCTATAATAGTTGACAATGTTTTGTTAAGACCATCTTCACAAATCTGCCATGCGTATAGGACCAGGGACAATTTGATCTGTAGTGGGTGCATACCACATCTGTCTATGGGAACATGGACTTCAAGTCCTTTTTCAGAGCAAACAATCGTTGCCTTCATTTTGCATAATAAGTCTCTTCCTAATAAATTCACTGGTACTTCTTGAGACAGTAAAAAGGTATGTTGATTCCTGTAATTATCTACTTGCACATTGAGGGGTTCTGACCAAGTCATGGTCTGAGTAACTCCTGACAATCCTACGCAACTGGCACTACTGGCTGTACACAGAATTCCTTCTGCATATTGTTTTGTCAACACTGAATTGGTGGCTCCCGTATCTACCAGAAAAGGAATTTCTTTTCCCTCCATATTTATTATTAAGGTGGGCTCTTTTGTCATATTGGTTGAAACTGCAGGCAATCGTACTAGGGGTAATTGCTTTTGGGCAATCTGCGGGTCAGGTCCCAGGTGTCATGTTGAATAGGGTAAATTTAAACTTTGTTCACTTTGATTCTGGGTAGCATTTTGTGCTCCCCACTGGTTGTGGACTGAAAAATTCGCTTGAGGGCAGGTGTGAGCCTGCGCTTGGGTAGAACCATTTCCCTGGGTAAATTCATTACCTTGTCCCCCATTTTGTTGTAATTGCCAGTTTTGACTTTCTTTCTACCACTTCTCCCTGGGTCCCTTTCTAAGAGACACCCCTCGAGACACGTTAGGTCTAGATTAAATGTACCATCCGGTGGGAATGGCCTTTTCCCCTTTTTGGTCCATTTTACCCATTTGGGTAAGTCATCTATTGATGTCTGACCCCAATTCTGGAGCATGTAACAGGCAGGTGTGCCTTTTTCTGGTGTTGTACTTGCTCTGGCTCCCATTTTTATTGGTTGCGATCCCCTGATCACTTTTTACTCTTTACCAATTTAAGTGTATCTAAGACCCAACCTCCCCTGTTGAATCCCCTGTTATGTTTTTCCAAGAGCTCACAGACAATATTAGCACAATTATACAAAGCTAAAAAAATATTACAGAGATGACAAAAATTGCAAAAACCCAGAGGGGTATACAGATCAAAATTCTTATACTCTAACTAAACAAATAGCCAATTCTCGGTCTGCATTGTACGCCCCTACAGACTGAGTCCTTAACAGTAAAACTTATTACTTTAAAATCCTGTCTTTCAAGGATAAGTCCTATCTTTCAAGGACGAGCGTCCCTTTTTTTTTACTTTTCCTCTATTTCAAGGATATCTCTCCCTTTCTTTCAAGGGTAATCGTTTCCTTCCTTCAAGAAACAGGGACTTCTACAGACGTCTCTTCTTACCTTCCTTTCAACAATCTGCCCGGCCTGTTTTCAGGGTTCAGGTTTTCGAAATCTGTCTCCCTTTTCTGTCAAGCTGAAAGAGGAAGTGATAACAAAAGTTTCCAACTCAACCCTGAAATGAGTCTTAACAGATCGTAGTACTCCCGCCGAGACAAACAGACTACACCACTGTATTTGTTCAAGGAGGAACCCCATTGATGACTAAGCGCCACTGATGACTGGCCAGTTAGGGTCCGTTCTTAGAGAGTCATCGTGTTTTTTTCCGTTTACTCACCGGTAGGTAGTAAGCGATCTCGGTGGAACCTCCAAGTTTTACTGTCGAAATCTCGACTCCTAGTAAGACTCTAAAACACAAGCAGTACCATCAGATTGTTAGTTTAATTTTTACTTGCACAAGGAGAGAGCTGCCTGGACAAAGGCTAGGCCAACATCTCTAAAGGACATCAGCGAATGCAGCATATTTATACACTCAAACAAGCAAGCATTCCATAAATCACGTGTAATGGTATTGTATCATTTTAGCAAATTAAGAGTTTGCACAAGGACAAACAAAAGGTCAGCAGGACAGAAATATCTCCAGACAAGGTTAGTTAATCATATATTCTGTCAGGAGGATCTGTCTGAATCTTGTTACCAAGATGATTTACTTACTCATTTCTGATCATCTTGTTACCAAGATGATTAGCTTACTCAATAGTTTTGCTTCTTTGTCTAGTGACAATCATTAATAGTTTATCTATTCTATATAGCCTTATGCCTCCCTTGTGCTAGTGAGTCAATTATAGCTGTTATCACATCCTCAATGTGGGTGGGTATTATGAAAGATCTCTTGGTCCTAGACACGTTGTGACACATTTACTTTTTCTTGCTTTAGCTACAACCTAAGCAAGTTTGTTCTTTTACTTGGCCATTTTATTCTACCCAGCATGCAAAGTATAATGTCAATTTCCACATTAGCTCCGACATTACTGACTGCGCCAAGCTTGCGGCCGAAGCCGATAAGATTTTCACGGTTACCCAGCAGTGCTGCGCGGCCATGAGGCACCCACCCCCCACTGACGTGGTCCCGGTTTCTCCTACAGCGGGCTGGTGCTCCTACCACACCCGTTTCGGCGCGAAAGCACGATGCTGCCATTGCCCCTGCAGTTTTTCGCCAAAAAAAAACCAAGAAGGCATAGGCGGCGTCCCTGGCGATGGATGACCAAGTCTAACGGGTGTTCCGCGGTGGCGATGGCCATCGGTTCTACAGGGAAACTCCTCTATATCACCGATTCCCTCTCGGGCCGCCATTTCCTTTATGATACTGGGGCGCCGTGTAGCATTCTAGCTGCGTCGAAGCTCGACACGCAGACTGGGAACCTCAGTTTTTCCCTCGTAGCGGCTAATGGCGCAGCTATTCGAACGTTCCGAAAGCGGCGAGCCGAAGTCTGTTTCAGCGGTCAGCTCTTCTTTTGGGATTTTGTCATGGCTACAGTCTCACAGCCTGCCCCATGGGCAGATTTTCTGTGTGCCAACAGCCTGCTAGGCGATGTCCAACACCGCTGGCTGAACAACGCGGCCACCTTCCACTCGATCCCGTGCTTCCACGGTACCTCCGTGGCGCGTTCCATTGCCTGTGCTTTCCCTCCTCCAGATGACTTCACGTGGCTCCTCGGGGAGCTTCCGGAGCTGACAAGGCCCACCTTCTCCTCTTCAGCGATGAAACATGGTGTTGAACATCACATCACCACTACTGGCTCCCCGGTTTATGCGTGGGCTAGAAGGCTCGAACCCGGCAAGCTTGCAGCTGCGAAGGCGGAGTTTGCCACAATGGAGCGGCTCGGCATCATTAGGCGATCGAAGAGTCCCTGGTCTTCGCCTCTCCACATCGTGCCGAAACCAGGCGGCGGCTGGCGGCCATGCGGTGACTACCGACACCTCAACGACGCCACCACTCCGGATCGGTACCCGATCCTACATATCCAGGACTTCTCAGCCCACTTGGCGGGAAATACTATCTTCTCTAAAGTCGACCTCGTCCGTGGATATCACCAGGTTCCAGTGCACCCACAAGATGTCCCGAAAACCGCAGTCATCACCCCTTTTGGCCTCTTTGAGTTCCTGCGGATGCCGTTTGGCTTAAAGAATGCAGCACAGGCGTTCCAGCATTTAATGGACTCCGTTCTTCGAGACCTGTGTTTCCTTTTCGTTTACCTTGACGACATACTCATCGCCAGTGCCAGCAAGGAGGAGCACATCTCCCATTTGCGTTCCCTCTTTACGCGCCTCGGCCAACACGGTTTAATCATCAACCCGGCCAAATGCCAGTTCGGCCTGCAACAAATCAACTTCCTGGGACATTGCATAACATCGGACGGCGCCGTCCCTTTGGCGATGAAGGCTGAGGCGGTTACTTCTTTCCCGCGGCCGTCGACAGTCAAGGTCTTGCAGGTGTTCCTGGGGATGGTTATCTTCTACTACCGTTTCGTCCCCAAGGCAGCTCAACTCATCCAACCCTTGTTCGGGGCCCTCAAGGGCAAGTCCGGTAAAGACCCAATCAGCTGGACAGCTGAAATGATCCAGGCATTCGACGACACCAAGAACGCTTTGGCCAACGCAACCATGCTGGCACACCCACTTCCAGGTGCTACCATCACCCTTACCACCGACGCGTCAGACTACGCTATCGGTGCGGTGCAAGAACAGTGGGTCAACAGCACGTGGCAACTGCTGCTGTTTTTCAGCTGTCAATTGCGAACAAATGAAAAAAAGTACAGCACCTTCGATAGGGAACTACTGGCCCTTTTCCTCGCCATTCGCCATTTCCGGTTTTTATTGGCGGGGCGCCCTTTCACGGATTTTGTCGACCACAAACCCGTTACGTTCGCCATGGCCAAGACCACCGAACCGTGGTCCGTTTGTCAACAACATCACTTGATGTTCATTTACGAATTTAGCATGAACATCCAACATGTGTCTGGTAAGGACAACCTGGTGGCAGATTGCCTCTCCCGTGCGACGGTCCACGCAGTGCACCTGGGAATCAACTACGCCCTCATGGCGGCAGATCAGGTTTCGAATTCGGAGGTCCAATCATATCGAACCGTGCCCTCTAGCTTCCAAGCGACCGACGTCGTTTTCCAGGCCGCAGGTGCCACGCCCCTTTGCGACGTTTCCATGGGAGTTCTTCGTCCCATAGTGCCAGTCGCATGGCGCCGGAGTGTTTTTTATGCCATACACGGGTTGTCGCACCCAGGGATGAAGGTTTCGCAATGGCTTATGTCAGCCAAGTTCGTCTGGAAAGGTAGGCACATCGATGTCCGTGACTGGGCTAATACCTGCGTCGTATGCCAGAAGACCAAAGTCCAGCGTCATGTCAAGGCTCCAGTGGCTGCGTTCACTGTTCCGGAGCGTCGTTTTGACCACGTGCATGTGGACCTCATGGGGCTGCTTCCGCCTTTTCAGGGTTATACTCATCTCCTTACCATAGTGGACCGCACCACTAGGTGGCCAGAGGCAATTCCTTTGTTTTCCACCACGTCGGCAGACGTCGCTAGAGCTTTCATCTCCTGTTGGGTCGCCCATTTCGGGGTACCGGCGGACATCTCCTCTGACCATGGGCCACAATTTTCCTCGGATCTTTGGAACGCTGTGGCTCAGGGGCTCGCTACCAAACTTCATTGCACCACCGCCTATCATCTGCAGGCAAAAGGTCTTTGCGAGCAATTCCACAGGCCGCTTAAAGCCTCTCTTCGGGCCAGTCTTCAAGGCGCAGGATGGGTGGACAGACTCCCATGGGTCCTGTTGGGTCTCCGTACGGCACCCAAATATGATCTACAATCGTCTTCGGCTGAACTCGCCTATGGCCAGCTGCTCCGTGTACCAGGAGATTTCCTCCCTTCTCCCACCGAGCCATGGTCCGCCTCCAGGCAACTCGTTCGCCACCAAGAAGCGGCCAGATGCTTTGCCCCGATACCTACGTCCAATCATGGTTTGCAGACCTCCTACGTGCCACCGGGACTGAAGAATGCGGAGTATGTCTTCATCCGACACGACACTCACCGGGATCCGCTCAAGCCCCCTTACACTGGTCCTTTCCGTGTCATCGAACCGGGAGACAAATCCTTTTTGGTCGACGTCGGAGGGAAACCGGATCACATCTTGGTGGACCGCTTGAAGCCGGCTCACCTGGACCTGGACCACCATGTCGTAGTCGCTCAACCACCCAAACGTGGCCGACCACCTGTTGCCGCCACACCTGATCAACCAAAGCCGCCTGACAACCCGACTGCGCTTGCCGCGCCTGCTCAGCCACCACCGACTGCCAACTCGTCCACCGGTCATCAACTCCCTCTACCAGGGTATCGAAGTCGATTGGACAGGCTCATCAGGCCTCCTCCTTGCCTCACCTTTTCTGTTAAAGACAATTCTGGGGGGGCGCATGTGGCCGAGCCACCAAAGGACTCAGAGTGGTTGTACATAATTCCTTTAACAGCAATGTAGTTACTGTCTGTGCCTGTATGTTTAATTACACTGTTTGACTGTACAATGCCTAGTTACCTTTACAGCACGTGATGACATCATGCCGTTAGTCACGTGATGCCCCAATGGCGGGAGGAACGTGATGATGTCATGACGTCAGTCTCCTGATCAGGGGATCAGTCCTCCTGGAGCCTTCAAGGAGAGTAGACCTGTTATTGATGTGTTCTAGCAGTTTCCAGTTTAAACACGTTTGTTTTCATTAAAGTTCATTAATTTATTTACCTGAGTCGAACTCAGTCTTTTTGATAGGAACCTCCATTCCTACAAGGTCATGAATGAATGATCTACAAATTTATTTTGTAGTCCATTCCTAAAATGCACCATGGAAGCAGTTCCAAAATATTCTTTAACAAATAATTTGTCATCATTATTATAAGAAATTGATGCACTACCAGAAATATTCAATGCAGTGTAGATCAGAAAAAACTGGTGAAGGTTCCTGTTCTTCTTGTCTATCCCTGCAAGAAGTGTATGTGAGCGGATGTCAGATGAGAACAGCATCAACCTGACTGTGATGCCCCTGTGTGAAAGAGCCCATTGACAATCACGGGAACAACTCACACATGAATAATTACCACTTTAGCAAAGTAACAGAGGGCATCTGTAGAACCCCAGCAGGAAGTCAGTACCTGCAGAGTGAAGCAAAAAACAAAATGAGTAAAAAAAAAAATATTTTGTAAGATCTTATTAAATGCCTTCTGGAAGTCAGTATAGTCAATGTCCATAGACACTGCCCTGTCCACCATGCCAGTGACATCCTCAAAAAGTACAGACATGACGCATACTTCACAAGCCATGCTGACTCCTTTTGATCAGCTGACATTTGTTCAAGTGCTCAGCCACGCTGTCTCTGATGATAGGTGCCAGTAACTTCCCGACATTTGACAAATCATCATTATTGTGATTAAGCACCTTCAAAAGTTTTGACTTTTGGTATATTCTACTTGCGTTTTGATAATCGACCAAAATGTCACCAGATACTAACATTATTAAATGGTAACGTTTTAATAAAGCAATTCTGCATTTGGTGAAACATTTGTAGCAGTGAATGATTTAGTAGAGAGGCAGAATGAAGGATAGAGGATTTAGAAGAAAGAGACAGACTGAGTGATGAAGGATGTAGGGGTTTGCAAAAATCCCCTAAATCCCTGAAGATCGGAAAATATTGGTCCACATCGTGGATGAAGAATTGTGTGATTTGAATTGTCTCTGAGTTGGACAATGTTTTAAAAGCAAACCCAGAACTCTTGGACAACATCAGGACTTTAAGATTAAAATGGTACCTCTGAGTTTCGAATTGGGTAAATTGCAGAGGGGTTTGAAAATGGCCGTCAGAAAAGCATGGCCAAAAGGACAAAATTAGCAGCTCGAAGTGCCTGTGTAAGTGGGAGGATCAAACAGTGGCAGTCAGATTCTGTCAATCAAAGGGGATTTCCCTTCCCTGCTGACAATCGATGTTTATTTATTCAAACTGCTGTCTTGTTGCCATAGCACTCAGGCTGCGGTTTCAAGGAACCGCAGAACAAAGGGGCTTCTGTTTAAACAGAAATCCAACCCCATTCAACACCACTTACACATAATGGGACACATCGAAACTACAGAAAGGACTTTGATAAGGAATGAATGGGTTTTTGAATCACCCATTAAACTCCGGATGTGGGCGGGAACATTTCGGCCCCAGAACGTAGACACATTCAAACCACTCTGAATCAGCCAATCATAGCCTTTATCTTGTGTATTCAAACTTTTGGGCACCAATTTGCACAAAGACCCTTTCAGCGCCAAACAGCAGGAGCTGGCAGGATATAAAGATAGCTCCTGAGAAGCTATCTCTCTCTTATTTTCCTTGGACCACAGGTGAGCAGGTTTCTGACTCCTCAGCAAGGCAATCTAGTAAGGAGTTAAAGGGGGGTGGTAATTTAAGGGAAATTGCTAAGATTGTTTAATTAACATTGTAGCCATTTATACCTCGTTTTGCCATCTGCCTTCCCCCATTTAAGCAATTGTACAGTGATTATTAAAATCATGTGGTGTAGTTTTCTTTAGTTTAATAAAGTTTGACTTTCTCACATCCAGACCAGTTGTCCGTTTTAATATATATCATTAATTATAAGTCCTCCAGTTAGAACTGGAAGGGTGGCTTTAGCGATTTGAAACCGCTGTTTGGGATTGGTCAGAGTGCAGTAGCAAAAGGCTGCCTGACCAGGTGAATTACCATAAACCAGGTAAAGGAAGGTAAATGACTGTAAACCACGGAAAAGATGCCCCCCTACAAATTGACGACCGCGGCAGGACTGGAGGCAGTTCTTGATATGATAAGTGGTCTGAATCTGGAGAAAGCATCAGCTATTGCTTTTCTTGCTTTCAGTCTGTGGGTAGTCCTGCAGATGTTAGCGGCAGCGTGTAAGCTGATCTATTATATCATAGGTGGCTGGGTTAAGAAGGGTGAGATGAGAAAGCAGGAGCAGGTGACAGAGGCCAAGAATTGGGAGTCAGAGTTGGAAAAATGCCAGTCAGAGATACAGCGCCTTGTGCAGGAAGCCACTGAGGCCAGAGATAGTGAGATGAGACTGCGGGAAGAGAATGTCCGCCTCATCTCAGAAGTTACAGCAGCTTATAAGCTGGCCTGCGACCAAAGGTTTAGTGAAGCAGATCATGGCCCCTGTAGGGCAGAGATAGAAAACCTTAACATGGCTTTAAAAGTAGCAAGGGGGATGATTTGCCTGATCGGCCTGAAGGCAGGTCAGCCGGATTTTACCAGCAGCCCAAATCAAACCGCCCCACAGACAACACCCAGGGAAAGGCTGGCTAGGGAATTAGAGATCCCAAGACAGCAGCCCACAGCTTTGGGTTTTGAGGAGCTCTAGCAGCAAGAAGGGGTGGACAATGGGGTGGTAGGAGAACGCCAGCAGGTCCCACTAGGCAGGCGGGGACCAGCACCAGTGTACCCCCTCCGACAATGGAGGTGCGGTCTGCCCGTGAGCGATAATAACCCAGGGGCTGTTCAGCATACCTATCTGGTACCCTATGATACCCAACAGCTCAGAGGTCTGGTGAAACATATTCCCATGCTCTCTGAAAAAGGAGACCCCTCAATGCACTTCCAGCAAGTAGAACAGGCAGCCAGTGTTAACGGCTGTGATGATGAAGAGAAAGCCAAAATGTTGCTTTTCTCTGTGGATAGCAAGCTCTATCAGACCCTTTCAGATGAGGCGAAGAGAGGGCAGAGGGTTTTGAGGACCTGAAGGAGGAAATACTGGAAGCCATGGGTGCGAACGACGGGAATCTGTTCGATCACATAAGGAAAACCCTGCAGAAGGAAGGGGAGACCCCACAGGCATTTGCAGACAGGCTGTGGCCAGTCTACAACAGCGTGTGTACAGGGGTACAAAATAGGGCACACCTGAACGAGAGGCAGCGGACCCAATGGTTTCGTTGCCTGGTGTCCAATTGCCTACCCCAGATAAAAGTAAAAGCTGATACTTGGTTTGACCACCGAGACCCCCTAGTAACTGAAGAGACTGTAATCCGGCAGCTCACGGTAGCATATAGGAATGGGAGGAATAGTGAGACCCCCCAGCAAAAGGGTAAGGTCCACGAGGTTAAACCTGAGGCTCAATATAAGAAAGAGTGGCGCCAGGAGGGGAGCCGTCCCTCCCAGAACAAGGTCACTTCTTATTGTAAAAAGCCTCAGAGAGACATACATAGATACATAGAGATAGGAACAGGAGTAGGCCATTCGGCCCTTCGAGCCTGCTCCGCCATTCAATGAGATCATGGCTGATCTTCGTCTGAGATCATAGCTGATCTTACCAGTTCAGTACCCCGTCCCCGCCTTTTCTCCGTAACCCTTAATCCCCTTAGCCTTCAGAAATATATCCAATTCTCTCTTGAAAATATTTATTGAATTAGCCTTCACAGCCCTCTGTGGCAGGGAATTCCACAGGCTCACCACTCTTTGAGTGAAGAAATTCTTCCTCATCTCTGTTTTAAATGATTTGCCCGCTATTTTTAGACTGTGGCCCCTGGTTCTGTGCTCCCCGGCCATTGGAAACATTCTCTCTGAATTCAGCCTGTCCAGGCCTGCCATAATTTTATATGTTTCGATGAGATCCCCTCTCAATCTTCTAAACTCCAGTGAGTACAAGCCCAAACTATTTAATCTCTCTTCGTAGGTCATTCCCGCCATTCCAGGTATCAGCCTGGTGAATCGCCGTTGCACTCTTTCCATGGCAAGAACATCCTTCCGCAGATGGGGCGACCAAAACTGTACACAATACTCCAGATGCGGTCTCACCAGCACCTTGTACAGCTGTAGTAAGGTATCCCTATTCCTATACTCGAACCCCCTTGATATGAAGGCCAACATACCATTTGCCTTCTTAATCGCCTGTTGCACCTGCATGCTCTCTTTCAGTGACTGGTGCACAAGAACACCCAGGTCCCTCTGCACTTCCCCATCTCCCAATCTATTGCCATTTAGATAATAATCTACCCTCCTGTTTTTACCCCCAAAGTGGATAACCTCGCATTTATCCACATTATAGTGCATCTGCCACGTATCCGCCCATTCCCCCAACCTGTCCAAATCGCACTGTAGCCTCCTGACATCCTCATCAGAGCCCACCCCTCCTCCTAGTTTAGTGTCGTCAGCGAATTTGGAAATATTGCATCCAATTCCCTGATCCAGATCATTTATATATATTGTGAACAGCTGGGGTCCCAGGACAGATCCTTGCGGCACCCCGCTGGTCACTGCCTGCCACTCCGAAAACGAGCCGTTTATTCCAACTCTCTGTTTTCTATCCGCCAGCCAGTTCTCTATCCACGTTAATACTTTGCCCCCAATCCCATGAGCCTTAATTTTGCATGATAATCTTTTGTGTGGGACCTTATCGAAGGCTTTCTGGAAGTCAAGGTACACCACATCCACTGGCTCTCCCCCATCTATTTTACCAGTTACTTCCTCAAAAAATTCCAGCAGATTAGTCAAACACGATTTACCCTTTGTAAATCCATGTTGACTCTGTCCGATCCTTTCCCCATTTGTCAAGTGCTCCGCTATTTTATCCTTAATAATGGACTCTAGCATTTTGCCCACAACCGATGTAAGGCTTACTGGTCTATAATTCCCTGCTTTCTCTCTACCCCCCTTTTTAAATATTGGGGTAACATTAGCTACCCTCCAATCCACGGGTACTGTTCCCGAGTCAATGGAGTTCCGGAAGATGATCCTTAGAGCATCTGCTATCTCCAGGGCCACCTCCTTAAGTACCCTAGGATGTAGTTTATCAGGCCCCGGGGATTTGTCGGCCTTCAGTCCCCTCAACTTACCCAACACCATATCCCTAGAGATACTAATTTCTGTCAGCTCCTCCCTCTCATTAGTCCCTATGTTTGCCGATATTCCTGGGAGGTTATTTGTGTCCTCCTTTGTGAATACAGAACCAAAGTATGAGTTTAATTGGTCTGCCATTTCCTTATTCTCCATTATATATTCTCCCGAATCGGACTGCAAGGGACCGACTTGGGATTTTACCAGTCTTTTCCTCCTGATATACCGATAAAAGCTTTTGCAGTCTGTCTTTATGTTTGCTGCAAGTTTACTTTCGTATTCTATTTTCCCCTTCCTGATTAATCCCTTTGTCCTCTTTTGCTGTATCCTGTACTGCCCCCAATCTTCCGGTCTGGTGCTTTTTTTTGCCAGTTGATATGCCCTTTTTTTTTATTTTATGCTGTCCCTAATTTCCCTCGTTATCCACGGTTGAGTCACCTTTTTAGGTTTATTTTTATGCCAAACCGGTATAAACATGTTCTGGAATTCTTCCATTCTATCTTTGAATGCTTGCCATTGTCTGTCCACTGTCAATCCCCCCAGAAACACCACCCAATCAATCTTACCCAATTCCCGTCTCATACCCTCGTAATTCCCTTTATTTAAGTTCTGGACCTTAGTCTCTGATTCAATTTCCTCACTCTCCATCTCGACTGAGAGCTCGATCATATTATGATCGCTCTGACCCAAGGGGCCTCGTACAAGAAGATTGCTGATAAGTCCCTTCTCATTGCACAATACCCAGTCTAAAATGGCCTGATCTCGAGTCGGCTCCTCGACATATTGGTCCAGATAACCGTCCCGAAAACATTCCAGGAATTCCTCCTCCTCAGAATTTTTACTAATTTGGGTAGTCCAATCAATATGTAAATTAAAGTCACCCATGATGACAGCTGTGCTCTTATCGCACGCTTCTCTAATTTCCCTTTTTATGCCTTCCCTCACCTCCATTTTACTATTTGGAGACGATAAAGCCGGGACCCCCGCAACCCCAACTCAAAGGGTAGAGACAGGAGCTTCCCCCGCCTCAGTCGAGTCGCTACTGGAGGCAATGCGGTCTCTCCTGACCAACCAGGGAAAGGTGGCAGCCATCAGTGGTGCTGCAGTCCCCTCGCCCACCTCTGCCTCCCCACAATGACTGGAGCCCGCGAAGCCTGTCCACCTGTGCAATCTCCGGTACGATGAATGGTAGAGACCGCTCGTACAGATGGAGGTAGAGAAGGTTACAGGGACTTATCTATTGGATACGGGGGCATCATGCACTGTGATCCATACGGATAACCCCACCACCTCACCTCTGTCTAACGGGGTTCCATACATACTATCGGGATTCACCGGTCAGGAGCAGGCGGGGGTATACTCCAGACCCCTCTCAATCCGCCTGGGCTCGCTCCAGACTGAGTGGACGTGCATCCTGACAATGTGGTATCAGGAGGAAGGAGAGGGGATCCTAGGGGCCGACTTCATGGTGAGCCATGAGATCCTCGTGGATCTCCGCAACCATTGCCTTTGGGGGGGCTAGCACAGACAGGGAAGAGGGTGTAGTGGTCATCCCGGGCAAGGAGGGAAAGGGGACCTTGTGTACTGTGAAGCCCAAAGAAGGTTACGACCTCGGGCTCATGTTGAATGGGGTCCCGGAGGCACTGCAGGCAGTCGTGCAGGCAAACCTCACAGTGTTTGCCACCCATAAACACGACTGCGGGAGGATCACAGGGTTTGAGGTTAAAATAGACGGGGACCCCATGGCCCGACCACAGAAGCAGTACAATTTCCCCAAGGAGGCAGAACCCGACATGGAGACAGCCATCACCTCCTTAGTTAAACAGGGAGTGTTGAGGCCCATAGCCACTCATGTTAATTCTCCACTTTGGCCGGTTAGGAAACCGGACAATTCATGGAGAGCCACGGTGGACTATCGGGTGCTTAACAGCAATATCCCCACGTGTGCCCCCACAGTAGAAGCAGTGGCTAATCTTATTAGCAGCATTCCAGCATCCGCGAACACATTCACGGTGCTGGACATTTCGAATGGGTTCTGGTCCATCCCTTTAAAATGGGAGGACCAATATAAGTTTGCCTTCACCTTTAAGGGACAGCAGTATACCTGGACCTGTCTGCCACAGGGTTTCCACAACATCCCCAGCATCTTCCACCAATGCATGAAGGATAGTTTAAAGGAGTTCAGTCAGCCCACTCCGTTACTGAAGTATGTGGATGACCTGCTCTTATTTACCGACTCGGTCAGAGAGCATGGCCCGCTGCTGGCTGAGCTGCTGGAGCTGCTGCAGAGAAAGGGGTTTAAAGTCAACCCCAAGAAGGCGCAGATCGGTCAGCAAGAAGTTAAATTCCTGGGTCTGACTGTCCGTACAGGAGAGAGGGCCATAGATAAGGCAAGGAGGGAAGCGGTCCAGGAGTTATCGATTCCCAATTCAGTAAGAGGGGTGAGGTCGTTCCTGGGGTTGACGGGGTACTGCAGGGATTTTATAGAGGACTATGCAGCCACAGCGGCCCCTCTGCTCCGTATCCTACACAAGGTGGTGGAGTGGTCCTGGGGTGAGGGATGCCAGGCGGCATTTGTTAAGTTAAAGGGAGACCTGCAGACTGCACAAGCCCTAGGAGCAATAGAGGGGAAAAAGGAGTTCTTCTTGGAGGTAGCAGCCAGCGGGGATAGTCTGAGTGCAGTGCTGCTCCAAGAGCGGCACAGTAGGCTGAGACCCGTGGTCTACTCCTCCAGAATCCTCACGGATGTGGAGAGGATCTACTCCAACTGTGAACGGCAACTTTTGGCCACACATTGGGCTGTGAAAAGATCTTTAATTTTCACAGGCACCTCTCCCATCACCCTCCTCACACACCAACTCAGATGCTTTTGGATGGGAGGATTAAAGATGGGACAGTCAGCAGCATCTGCATTGCACGCTGGACCCTTCTACTCTCACAGATGGATCTGAAGGTAAAGGGCCTTTGCAAGCCAAAGCTTGCGGCCAATATGGTATATCCTGGAACAGCCCATCGGTGTTCCATAGAAGGGGTATGGGTAGTGAACATAGGTTTACGGACCGGGATACATCCCACGGGCCGCGAGATCTATGTAGATGGTTCCAGCATGGTATCCGCTGGGGTACGACTCACGGGTTGCGAGATCTTTGATCCAACGGCAGACATTGCCTTGGCAATCAGACTCACTAACACCATGAGTGCCTAGCAGGCTGAACTGTCCGCGGTGATGTATGTGGTTACACACCCCGACACCTTCCCTACACCGTATACGATTTGCTCTGACAATATGTTCACTTGCAACTCGTGTACAGAGTGCCTGGCCATCTGGTCCCATCGTGGGTATACCTCCGCCGACGGAAAGCCCTTAAAAGTAAAGCCCTTGCTGGAGAAAATCCTGGCAGCTGTGGGGGAGGAAGGTGCAGTTTTCATCCATAAGGTGAAAGCCCATTCCTCCACAGAACCCCGCAGCCAGGGCAACCAGCAAGCCGACATGCTGGCCAAGGAGGGCGCGCACACTGGCACTTTCTGGGACCCGTATGAGTCTGGACCCGTGGCGGCAGTTACAGGCAGGGATGGCACACAGGGAAAATCAGGAGTAGTGTTAGCCCCAGACCTCAGGACTGTAATGTATGTACCTTTAAGGGAGAGAACTACTTTCTACAGCTCCTGAATACTGTAGCACCGGCAGTGACCACACCTGTATATAAACCCTGAGTAGTGATCTGTACAGTTAGTTCTAGAGTAACTCTCATTCAGTAAACACCTGTTGTACCGTTTCTCCTGTAGTCTGTGTCTTATTATACACAGACACAACATTGGCGACGAGCAGATTCGAACCTACTTGCAACTCTGCATCACCTCCCAGGGATTCGCTCCTGGAGAACAGTGGAAGGAGGTCGAGTCCAGAAGCACGGGCGTCGACTACGGGCAACCGCCCAGTCATCCAGCGGAGATTTGAGCATCGCAGGGGACGCTGTCGAGAGCCAGGCTTGGCTTTCCAGTCACGGTGGTCAAGCGAAACGGGCTGGCAACAGGTACTGCGCAGACCCTTCCCGGACAACGGCGGCTAGAGCCGACCGAGCGGCACAGAAAAAGGCCGAGCAGCGTCGATGGGGGAGAGAGAGAGAGCAGAGCGCAGCCGGTGTTCAAGGGCCGAGCAGCGTCAACGGGGGAGAGAGGCGCACAGAGCGCAGCCGGTGTTCAAGGGCCGAGCAGCGTCAACGGGGGAGAGAGGCACGCAGGAAAACGCGAGGCGCTGCTATTGCCACGAGGACCGCAGAGAGCGGCATTGGCAGCAGCGCAGGAGCAGCACACGAAACCCACAGGGCGTCGCCATTTGCCACGAAGACCGCCGAGAGCGGCGTTGGCAGCAGCGCGGGAGACGCCATTTTAAGCCGCAGTGGGGAAGAAAGGAAAGCGTGGAGACGCCATTTTAAGCCAGTCTAACCACACCCAAAAATGCCGAAGAGTGGCAGTATCACAGCGTTCGACAATGAAGTCGAAGATTGGATGACATATGTCGAACGCATAGAAGTATACTGCAAGGCGAATGAAGTGCCAGATGACAAGAAAGCGCTGGTATTGTTGAATTCAATGGGTGCAAAAACATATGGCTTACTACAAAACCTAGTAACCCCAGAGAAGCCAGTAGAAAAGGTTTTTGAAAAAATAGTGTCAATCCTACAGGACCACTTAAACCCCACACCGCTGCTGATAGCAGAAAGATTTAAGTTTCACCAAAGGAACCAGCATAAAGATGAAAGTAATGCTGAGTACTTAACGGAACTGCGCAAGCTATCGAAACACTGCCAGTTTGGAACGGGACTAGCAGATACTTTAAGGGACAAGTTTGTGTGTGGGCTTCAAAGTGAAGGAACCCATAAACGGCTTCTATCAGAAAAGGATCTTATGCTGGACAAGGCTTTCAGCATTGCAGTATCACACGAAGTAGCAGCACGGGGCGCTGCAGGGATACAATGGAGACCGCAAGAATATGGCACAAATGAAATGTCATATGGAACAATGAAGTGCTATCCCTGCGGCAGAACAACACACGACCATAATGATTGCTGGTTCAAGGACAAAGTGTGCAGACAGTGTGGAAAAGTAGGACACATAGCAAGAGTCTGCAGGTCGGGAAAGAAAACCAGCAGCAAGAAATCTCCACAGGAGAAGTACAAGAAGGTATATCAGGTGACGGAGAGTAGTTCAGACGAACAGAAAAGTGATACAGACTCCGGAAGCAAGGAGCTGGGTTGTCTGAAACTACATAATGTGATCAAAACGGAGGATCACCAAACTATCTGGGTCACGCTCAAGATAGCAGGAGTCCAAGTGAAAATGGAATTGGACACAGGATCAGCCCTAACAGTCATAAACCGAAGGGACTACAAGCGGCTATTCTCACATATACCCTTGAGAGATACAAAGATTTTCTTGAAGACGTACACGGGGCAAAAAGTCTACCCCAAAGGAAAAATAAGGGTGAACGTTATATATAACGGCAAGGAAACACCAAAAATGGACCTATATGTATTGCCAGATGGAGGACCACCACTACTAGGACATGAATGGATCCGAAAGATACAGCTAGGTTGGCATTCCATACAAGCACTGACTGTAGATGCCGAAAAGGATGACGACGTCACACCTGGACGACTGTCAAAAATGCTAACTGACGCACAAGAAGTGTTCCAGCAGGGACTCAGAACATTAAAAGGCATAACAGCAATGATCAAAATAGAGGAAAATGCAAGCCCAAAGTTTTTTAAGGCCAGACCGGTACCTTATGCGATCCACCCAGCCGTCGAAGCAGAGCTGGAAGGTTTGGAATGTTCAGGAGTACTGTCCAAAGTGGACTGGAGCGAGAGGGCTACACCCATCGTTCCTGTAATGAAGAGGTCATTGAGTAATACGCCTGGGGAACCAAAGAAGGTTCGCATCTGTGGCGACTTTAAGGTGACAGTGAACCCAATACTTCACACGGTACAATATCCGCTTCCGCGGATTGAAGATATTTTTGCCTCGCTATCTGGAGGGAAACGCTTCACTAAGATTGATCTGGCCCAGGCGTACCTGCAAATGGAGGTAGAAGAAGCTTCGAAACAGTACCTCACGATCAACACTCATAAAGGTCTCTACCAATACAACCGGCTGGTGTTCGGGGTAGCATCAGCTCCGGCTATTTGGCAAAGGGCAATGGAACAAGTCCTGCAAGGGATTCCAGGGACCCAGTGTTATTTGGATGACATCCTGGTCACGGGCGAAAATGACAGTGATCACCCCGCCAACCTGGAGCAGGTGCTCACAAGATTGAAGGAATATGGGCTCCGAGCTAATCACCACAAATGCGAATTTTTCCAGAAGCAGATCTCATATTGTGGCCACGTTATTGATAAAGAGGGGTTACATAAGTCCCCTGAAAAGATTGAGGCAGTAGTCAAGGCTCCAGAACCGGAGAATGTGTCACAACTGAGGTCGTTCCTCGGGCTGGTGAACTACTACCATTAGTTCTTGCCGAATTTGTCTACCGTACTACACCCAATGAACACCCTACTGCAAACGGGGGTACCATGGAAGTGGAGTGACGAATGTAAACGAGCTTTCCAGAAGAGCAAAGCATTGATCACATCAAAAGAGGTGTTGGCTAATTTCAACCCACCATTACCAATTCGGTTGGCGTGTGATGCATCACCCTATGGCATTGGAGCGGTGGGGCCGCACAAATTCCCGGACGGCTCGGGGAGGCCAGTAGCCTTTGCGTCTCCGTCATTAACCTCAGCCGAGCGTAACTACGCCCAGATTGACAGGGAGGCCCTCAGCGTAGTGTGGGGAGTGAAAAAGTTCAATCACTATCTGCACGGGCAGAAGTTCACCTTGCTGACTGACCACCAACCACTTGTCTCCATCTTTAATCCAAAGAAGGGCGTTCCGGTGATGACTGCGCAACGGCTACAAAGATGGTCCCTTTTTCGAGGGGCGCACCAATATGAAATCGAGTATAAGGCACGAAACAGCATGGAAACGCTGATGGGCTATCACGCCTGCCACTGCCTACTGTGGAGGAAGTGCCAGCAGTGGATCCTGTCAAAATATTTCATTCGACTATAATTGAATGCTTGCCAGTAACTAACGCTGGTATAGAGAAGGAGTCCCGAAATGACCCAACACTGTCTCGGGTATATGATTTGACGGTGAAGGGATGGCCAGCACATGGTGACTCACTGTTGCCAGCATTCTCATCCAGAAGAGAACAGCTGTCAGTATGCCAGGGGACCTTGATGTGTGGATCCCGAGTGGCAATTCCACCGAAGTTAAGGGAGAGAATGCTCAATGAGCTTCACGAAGGTCATCTGGGAGGGGTGAAAATGAAAAGCCTTGCTAGGGCTTATGTGTGGTGGCCGGGGATCGATCAGCAAATCAAGGACCTGACAAAGAGCTGCTCAGGATGCCAGAAGGTCTAAAATGCAACACCACATGCCCCTCTACACCCATGGGAGTGGCCCTCATCTCCATGGCAATGGGTGCATATTGATTTTGCTGGTCCATTCATGGACTCAATGTTTTTAATAGCTGTGGATGCGCACTCGAAATGGCCTGAGGTGATCAAAATGTCCTCCCCACCACAGAGAAAACTATTGCAGTCCTATGGACCATTTTTGCCAGGAACGGCTTGCCAGAGCAGATTTGCTCTGATAACGGACCACAGTTTGTGTCCGAAGAGTTTCGAAGATTTATGCAAAGGAATGGGATAAGGCATTATACATCCGCCCCGTATCATCCAGCCACAAATGGATTGGCTGAGAGGTTCGTACAAACCTTTAAAAAAGCAGTAAAGGCCATGTGCGATGACGACATTCCACTGCAGCAGAGTCAGCAGAGAGTGCTGTGAGTTTGGGTAAGTGTGAGAGTTCTTTAATTAAAAAGACCAGTGCTGGTGTGAGCAAGCACTGAGTGCGAGTCAGCAGAGAGTGCTGTGAGTTTGGGTAAGTGTGAGTTAGGGTAAGTGGGGTGTTAGGTGCTCTTTTCAAACTTTAACTCTGTGGGTTGTAGTTAATAAGGCCTTTCTGGTGCAGAGTGACTGTTGGTAAACCATTTAACTGGTGTAATTAGAGGGATTGATTTAATTTAAATCCAATTAATTAAAGGGGATACTAGCATCTATAATCGGGCAGAGGGGGTCCATAACTAACAATAAAAAAATTTAATTAATTACATAGAATGGAGCAGGTGATGTGTTACTGTTGCGAGATGTGGGAGCTGGTGGACCCCATTGAGGCTCACAGCGATTACATCTGTGACAAGTGTCTGCTGCTACAGGAACTCCAGCTCCATGTTGATGAGCTGGAGTCTGAGCTTCAGACACTGTGACACATCAGGGAGGGGGAGAAGTACCTGGAATCTGTGTTTCAGGAGGTGGTCACACCTATGAAGTTAATTAATTCAGATGTAGCCCATGGTCAGGGACAGGATGGTGTGACTCTGAGTGAGGCAGGTACGGGGATCCAGGAGGTAGTGTTGGAGGAGCCGCAGCCCTTGCTCTTGTCCAACAGGTTCAAGGTTCTTACTCCCTGTGGGGACGGGAGCAGGGACTGCAGGGAGGATGAGCAACCTGGCCACAGCACCGTGGAACAGGGGGCCATTCAAGAGGGGGGTGTAAATAGAAATGTTGTAGTGGTAGGGGATAGTATTATTAGGAAGATAGATAGAGTTCTCTGCAGCCGAGAGCGAGAGTCCCGAAGGCTGTGTTGCCAACCCGGTGCCAGGGTTAAGGCCATCTCCTCTGGGCTGGAAAGAAACTTGCAGTGGGAGGGGGTGGATCCAGTTGTCGTGGTCCATGTTGGTACAAACGACGTAGATAGGACTAGGAAGCCGGTTCTGTTAAAGGAGTATGTGCAGCTAGGGGTCAAATTAAAAAGCAGAACCTCAAGGGTAATAATCTCTGGATTATTACCTGAGCCACGAGCGAATTTGGCTAGGACAAATAAAATTAGAGAGTTAAATGCATGGCTCAAAGTCTGGTGTGGGAGAAATGGGTTTTGCTTCCTGGGACACTGGCACCAGTACTGGGGCAGGAGGGAGCTGTTCCGTTGGGACGGTCTTCACTTGGCCAGTGCTGGGCCTAGAGTCCTGGTGGATCATATAACTAGGGCTGTAGAGAGGGCTTTAAACTAACTAGCGGGGGGGAGGTTCCTAGAGAGAAAATAATAAAAATGACAACAGAGGAAGTCATAGACTTAGGTAGCAGTGGGGAAATTAAAAACCAGAGTGTGTCAGGAAGGGGCAGAAGGTATGGAGTAAAAGGTAAAGTAATAAAAAGGGCAAAAGCAGGAACTAAGTGTCACAAAACATATCTGAAAGTTCTCTATCTGAATGCACATAGCATTCGTAACAAAATAGACGAGCTAATGGCACAAATAACGACATATGGGTGTGATCTTGTGGCCATTACAGAAACATGGCTGCAGGGTGACAATGCCTGGGAATTAAACATACCAGGTTATTTAACGATCAGGGGCTGGCTATGTTAATAAAGGAAGGAATCACTGTAATACAGAGAAATGATATTGGGTCAAAAGATCAGGATAATGAAACAGTTTGGGTGGAGATAAGGAATAATAAGGGGAAAAAAACACTAGTGGGCGTAGTCTATAGGCTTCCGAACAGTTGCAACTCTGTTGGACGGAGTATCAATCAGGAAATAGTTGAGGCTTGTAATGAGGGAACATCTATAATTATGGGGGATTTTAACTATCATATTAATTGGACAAATCAAATTGGGCAGGGCTGCCTTGAGGATGAGTTCATTGAGTGTATTAGGAATGGGTTTCTTGAGCAGTATGTAATGGAACCGACCAGGGGGCAAGCAACTTTAAATCTGGTCCTGTGTAATGAGACAGGATTAATTAAAAATGTCCTGGTAAAGGATCCCCTTGGAATGAGTGACCATAACATAGTTGAATTCCATATTCAATTAGAGGGTGAGAAGGTTGGATCTCAAACAAGTGTGCTAAGCTTGAATAAAGGAGACTATGAAGGTATGAGAGCGGAATTGAGTAGAGTGGATTGGGAAAATAGATTAAAGGGTAAGACGATACATGATCAGTGGTGTACATTTAAGGAGTTATTTTACAACTTCCAAAAAATATATATTCCACTGAGAAGAAAAGGGTGTAAAAGAAAAGACAGCCATCCGTGGCTAAGTAAAGAAATTAAGGATAGTATTCGACTAAAAGCATGGGCATATAAGGTAGCCAAATCTAGTGGGAGGATAGAGGATTGGGAAAACTTTAAAAGACAGCAAAAAATAACAAAAAGATTGATTAAGAAACTGAAGATAGATTATGAAAGTAAATTAGCAAAAAATATAAAAACAGAGAGTAAGAGTTTTTATAGTTATATAAAAAGAAAACGGGTGGCTAAAGTAAATGTTGGTCCCTTAGAGGATGAGACCGGGAAATTAATGGTGGGAAATATGGAGATGGCAAAAACACTGAATGAATATTTTGTATCAGTCTTTACAGTAGAGGACACAAAGAATATCCCAACACTGGACAAACAGGGGGCTATAGGGGGGGAGGAGCTAAACACGATCAAAATCACTAAGGAAGTGGTACTTGGTAAAATAATAGGACTCAAGGCGAATAAATCACCTGGACCTGATGGCTTACATCCTGGGGTCTTAAGGGAAGTGGCGGTAGGGATTGTGGATGCATTGGTAATAATTTTCCAAAACTCCCTGGACTCAGCAAAGGTCCCGGCAGACTGGAAAACTGCTAATGTAACACCCTTATTTAAAAAGGGCAGTAGACAGAAGGCTGGAAACTATAGACCGGTTAGCCTAACATCTGTGGTAGTTAAAATTTTGGAGTCCATTATTAAGGAGACAGTAACAGGACATTTGGATAAACATAATTTAATAGGACAAAGTCAGCATGGTTTTATGAAGGGGAAGTCATGTTTGACAAATTTGCTGGAGTTCTTTGAGGAAGTAACATATAGGGTGGATAAAGGGGAACCAGTGGACATAGTGTATTTAGACTTCCAAAAGGCATTTGACAAGGTGCCACACAAAAGACTATTGCTTAAGATAAAAAATCACGGGATTGCGGGTAATTTTCTGGCATGGATAGAGGATTGGCTATCTAACAGAAGGCAGAGAGTTGGGATAAATGGTTCATTCTCAGACTGGCAATCAGTAACTAGTGGTGTTCCGCAGGGGTCAGTGCTGGGTCCCCAACTCTTTACAATCTATATTAACGATTTGGAGGAGGGGAACGAGTGTAACATATCAAAGTTTGCAGATGATACTAAGATGGGAGGGAAAGTAGTGAGTGAGGAGGACGTAAAAATCCTGCAAGGGGACATAGACAGGCTAAGTAAGTGGGCAGAGATTTGGCAGATGGAATACAATACTGGAAAGTGTGAGGTTATGCACTTTGGCAGGAAAGATCGTAGAGCAAGTTATTATCTTAATGGCAAGAAACTGGAAAGTACTGAAGTACAAAGGGATCTGGGGGTCCTGGTGCACGAAACTCAAAAGGTTAGTATGCAGGTGCAGCAAGTGATTAAGAAGGCCAATGGAATGTTGGCTTTCATTGCTAGGGGGATAGAATATAAAAATAGGGAGGTATTGCTTCAGTTGTACAAGGTATTGGTGAGACCGCACCTGGAATACTGCATACAGTTTTGGTGTCCATACTTAAGAAAAGACATACTTGCTCTCGAGTCAGTACAAAGAAGGTTCACTCGGTTAATCCCGGGGATGAGGGGATGGACATATGAGGAGAGGTTGAGTCGATTGGGACTCTACTCATTGGAGTTCAGAAGAATGAGAGGCGATCTTATTGAAACATATAAGACTGTGAAGGGGTTGGATCGGGTGGATGCGGGGAGGATGTTCCCGATGATGGGTGAAACTAGAACGAGGGGGCATAGTCTTAGAATAAGGGGCTGCTCTTTCAAAACTGAGATGAGGAGGAACTACTTCACTCAGAGGGTGGTAGGTCCATGGAATATGCTGCCCCAAAAAGCTGTAGAAGCTACATCATTACATAAATTTAAAACAGAAATAGACAATTTCCGAGAAGTAAAGGGAATTAAGGGTTACGGGGAGCAGGCAGGAATTTGGACATGAGTCTAGGTTCGGATCGGTGATGGCCCTGTGGGTAGCGGAGCGGGCCCAGGGGCCGTGTTGCCTGATCCTGCTCCTATTTCGTGTTTCTAATTCTGTTAGATTCAGGAGATGGTTCTGTGATAGTAGATTGGCGGTTAGGATTATATCAGCCATGATCTTATTGAATGGCGGAGCAGGCTCAAGGGTCCGATTGGCCTACTCCTGCTCCTATTTCTTATGTTCTTATAAGGTGGACAATTTCCTGTTAGCCTACAGAAATGCGACACATGCAGTCACCAACCAGGCCCCGGCCATGATGTTCTTTAACCGAAGGTTGAGATCTCGTCTGGATTTGCTCAGACCAAATGTACGAAGAGATGTTGAGAGTAAGCAATTCCAGCACATCAATGAGAAGCCGACAAGGAGCTTCAATGTAGGGCAACCAGTCTTGGCCCGCGACTACCGAACAGAGAAATGGCAACCAGGAACGATATGCACACGGCAGGGGCCACTAATGTACACAGTGGATGTTGGGGAGAACATTGTGAGAGGCCATGCTGACCAGATCCTAGAGTCACAGGAACGAGTCAACCCCATGTCTCGGCCATACGTACCTGGTGAGTAACCCCACGTACAGGTCGCATGTACCTCAGAAACAATAGCATTGGAAGCTGATGAATCAACTGACAACAAGGTGCTAGAATCGCCTCCGCACCAAGAGCGAGACACTCGGGAAAGGCATTATCCAGAAAGAATCAGGAAGCCTCCCCAAAGAATGAATTTATAAATAGACTATTTTCAGCTAATGTTACATGTTAAAAGTGTTAATTGTAATTAGCTTGATATTTAATTGTTAAATGAGTGTTATGGTACTGTTAATCTAAAAGGGGAGGAATTGTAATGTATGTACCTTTAAGGGAGAGAACTACTTTTTACAGCTCCTGTATACTGTAGTACCGGCAGTGACCACACCTGTATATAAACCCTGAGTAGTGATCTGTACAGTTAGTTCTAGAGTAACTCTCATTCAGTAAACACCTGTTGTACCGTTTCTCCTGTAGTCTGTGTCTTATTATACACAGACACAACAAGGACGGTCCAGGCACAGGACCCAGTCCTGAAAGTTGTCATGAGCGCAGTGATGGAGGGCAAAAAGATAGAGGGCCCCTACAGCGTAGCCCCCCTCTCCATAAGGGAAGGCATGCTATCCAGGGGGAACAACTGGGGTACTACCCACTGGGAGTTCCTTCAGCTGGTCCATGAGAACCCGGGAGCGGGACACCCCAGGCCTGAGACCACCTGGGAACGGGTGGAACAGGCAGGATGGTGGCCAGGACTCCGGGATGATGTCCGTGAGTTCTGTGCTAGCTGTCTTATGTGTGCAGCAAATAATCCCGATCCCCACAAAAGGAAGGTGCCCATGGGACACATTAGGAGGGTGGAGGGACCATGGCAGTCGATCCAGATCAGCTATATAGGGCCCTTGCCCACCACCCAGGGAGGCTATAAGTACTGCCTCGTCCTGGTGGATGTGTTTTCCAAGTGAGTGGAAGCCTTCCGCTGCAGGACAGCCACAGCAATGGGGACTGCAAAGATCTTGGTGAAGGAGGTGTTGTCATGGTGGGGACTGCCCCAGTTCGTGGAGTCTGACCAGGGAAGCCACTTTACTGGCCAAGTCATGCAGAACACCCTCAGGCTGCTTGGTATTCAACGGAAGTGGCACGAAGCCTACAACCCGCGGTACTCAGGGATTGTGGAGCATATGAGCCGTACCTTTAAAGAAAGGCTGAGGAAAGAGTTCGTGGGGCCGCCCCAAAAATGGGCAGAGACCCTACCTCTGATCCTGATAGGGATCCGAGCCAGCCAGCCCAAAAGTACAGGGCATTCATCACGTGAGCTCATGACCGGCAGAGTTATGAGGACCCTGAAATAAAGAATAGATTTGCCTTTCTAATCTAGGCTTTATTAACTTTAAAAATCCAGTAGCACATCTTTCAACACCAGTCTCCAACCATGACTGGAGAGAACTGAATTTAAGATGGCCACCACAAATCACCTGACATCCACTACCAATGAGTTTACAGCATATATCTCAAGGTAGAAACAAACAACCAATTACAATACTTCTTACTAACACAGAGAACAACCACCCCATTCACCAGCCACAATACTTCTTATTAAACATAGGAAATCATCACCACATTCACCCCTCCTTTTAAAACATGCTCCAACCTAAAACAACCTTTACAATTTATGATTAATTTATTTACAACTAAAATACAAATATAATATTTCAACAATTTTAAAACATTTTCTGTGATTTCTGTGATTCTGTGATTCTGTGATTACTATCAATTTAAAAGTCCATTTTTAATCGGTCGACCGGATATCTTGTTCGTGTCGACCTTCTTAACCTTGGTGAAATTCCTTGCCCTCCCACACCCGGAGACACCGAAGTATCTTCTGCAGGAAGGCTATCCATATCCCGATTATCAATGGTTTCCGGATTGCAAATCCCATCAGGAAGTAAACTAGGAGAGTAAGGGGAACAGATAGGCGGTTCTGTGGCCGCAAACGTGACTCCAGGATGGTTTGTTGCCTCCCTGGTGCCAGGGTCAAGGATGTCACTGAGCGGCTGCAGGGCATTCTGGAGGGGGAGGGTGAACAGCCAGTGGTCGTGGTCCACATTGGTACCAACGACATAGGTAAAAAGAGGGATGAGGTCCTGCATCAAGAATTTAGGGAGCTAGGTAACAGATTAAAGGGCAGGACCTCAAAGGGTGTAATCTCTAGATTACTCCCAGTGCCACGTGCTAGTGAGTATAGGAATGGGAGGATAGAGCAGATGAATGCGTGGCTAAAGAGTTGGTGTAGGGGGGAGGGTTTTACTTTCCTGGATCACTGGGCCTGCTTCTGGGAAAGGTGGGACTTGTACAAGTCGGACGGGTTGCACCTGAACCAGAGCGGGACAAATATCCTTGCGGGGAGGTTTGCTAGCACTGTCGGGGGGGGTTTAAACTAACTTGGCAGGGGGATGGGATACAGGGGGGAGCTGAAGTAGGGGGGGATGTGCTGCCAATTATGGAGGAAAAAACAAGTCAGCTTGGTAGGCAGGGCAAATATATAAGGGCAAGGCTGGATGGCATCTATTTTAATGCAAGGAGCCTTGCAAATAAGGTGGATGAACTGAAGGTGTTGATAAACACATGGGAGTATGATATTGTTGCTATCACTGAGACATGGTTGAGGGAGGGGCAAGACTGGCAGCTCAATATTCCGGGGTACAGAATCTTCAGGCGAGACAGAGGGGGAGGTATAAGAGGAGGGGGTGTCGCAATATTAATTAAGGAGTCAATTACTGCAGTAAGGAGGGATGATATATTAGCTGGGTCCTCTAATGAGGCCATATGGGTGGAGCTTAAAAACAAAAAGGGGGCAAGCACTTTGCTGGGAGTGTACTATAGGCCTCCAAACAGTCAGGGGGAGATAGAGGAACAGATATGTAGGCAAATCTCAGAGAAATGTGCAAATAATAGGGTAATAATAATGGGGGATTTCAACTTCCCCAATATTAACTGGGATAGTCAAAGTGTGAAAGGCTCAGAGGGTGTAGAATTCTTAAAGTGCATCCAGGAGAGCTTTTTGAGCCAGCATGTAGAAAGTCCTACAAGAGAGGGGGCGGTACTGGACCTAATTCTAGGGAATGTGGCCAGCCAAGTGGAAAAAGTGCTAGTAGGTGAGCACTTTGGTGATAGTGACCATAATATGGTAAGATTTAAGGTGGTCATGGAAAAGGACAGGGATGGGCCGGAAATAAAGGTTCTAAATTGGGGGAAGGCCGATTTTAATAGGATAAGGCAGGATCTGGCCAAAATGGACTGGGATCAGCTACTTGTAGGAAAATCCGCATCGGAGCAATGGGAGGCTTTCAGAAGGGAGATTGAGATCATACAAGGGCAACATGTTCCCATAAAGGTCAAGAGTGGTTCCAAAAACCACAGGGAACCGTGGATGTCAGGGGATATACGGGAATGGATTAGGAAAAAAAGGAGGGCTTTTGGTAGATACAAAAGGCTAAAGACGGAGGAAGCCCTAGAGGAGTACAAAAAGTGCAGGGGGATACTTAAAAAAGAAATTAGGAGATCAAGGAGGGGCCATGAAATAACACTGGCGAGCAAAATAAAGGAAAATCCGAAGATGTTTTATAAGTATATTAAGGGTAAAAGGATAACTAGGGAAAAAATAGGGCCCATTAGGGACAAAAGTGGCAATCTGTGTGTGGAGCCGGAAGATGTAGGAGGGGTTCTAAATGAATTTTTTGCATCTGTTTTCACTATGGAGAAGGACGACGTAGACATAGAAATAGGGCGGGGGGACTGTGATATGCTCGAACATATTAACATCGAGAGGGAGGAGGTATTGGCGGTTTTAGCTGGCCTAAAAATGGATAAATCCCCAGGCCCCGATGAAATGTACCCCAGGCTGCTGTGTGAGGCAAAGGAGGAGATTGCGGGGGCTCTAACCCATATATTCAGGACCTCTCTGGCCACAGGGGATGTGCCAGAGGACTGGAGAACCGCTAATGTAGTACCATTATTCAAGAAGGGTAGTAGGGAAAAACCGGGGAACTACAGGCCAGTGAGCCTAACATCAGTGGTAGGAAAATTACTGGAAAAAATCCTGAGGGACAAAATTTGTCTCCACTTGGAGAGGCAAGGATTAATCAGGGATAGTCAACATGGCTTTGTCAAGGGAAGATCATGTCTGACTAATTTGATTGAATTTTTTGAGGGGGTGACTAGGTGTGTGGATGAGGGTAACGCAGTGGATGTGGTATACATGGATTTCAGTAAGGCCTTCGATAAAGTCCCGCACAGGAGACTGGTCAAGAAGGTAAGAGCCCATGGAATCCAGGGTGCCTTGGCACATTGGATACAAAACTGGCTTAGTGGCAGAAGGCAGAGGGTGATGGTCGAAGGTTGTTTTTGTGACTGGAAACCTGTGGCCAGTGGGGTACCACAGGGATCGGTGCTGGGTCCCTTGCTGTTTGTGGTCTACATTAATGACTTGGATATGAATGTAAAGGGTATGATCAGTAAATTCGCGGATGATACTAAAATTGGTAGGGTGGTAAATAGCGAGGAGGGTAGCCTCAGTCTGCAGAACGATATAGATGGGTTGGTCAGATGGGCGGAACAGTGGCAAATGGAATTTAACCCGGAAAAGTGCGAGGTGATGCACTTTGGGGGGTCTAACAAGGCAAGGGAATACACAATGAATGGTAAGACCCTAGGCAAGACGGAGGGTCAGAGGGATCTGGGTGTGCAGGTACACAGATCCCTGAAGGCGGCGGAACAGGTGGATAAGGTGGTAAAAAAGGCATATGGGATACTTGCCTTCATTAGCCGAGGCATAGAATATAAGAGCAAGGAGGTTATGATGGAGCTGTATAAAACACTGGTTAGGCCACAGCTGGAATACTGTGTGCAGTTCTGGTCGCCACACTACAGGAAAGATGTGATCGCGTTAGAGAGGGTGCAGAGGAGGTTCACCAGGATGTTACCAGGGCTGGAGCGCTTCAGCTATGAAGAGAGACTGGGCAGATTGGGTTTGTTTTCCTTGGAGCAGAGGAGGCTGAGGGGGGACATGATTGAGGTGTACAAAATTGTGAGGGGCATAGATAGGATGGATGCTGAGGAGCTTTTCCCCTTAGTAGAGGGGTCAATAACTAGGGGGCATAGATTCAAGGTAAAGGGAGGGAGGTTTAGAGGGGATTTGAGAAAGAACTTTTTCACCCAGAGGGTGGTTGGAGTCTGGAACTCACTGCCTGAAAGGGTTGTGGAGGCAGAAACCCTCACAACATTTAAGAAGCATTTGGATGAGCATTTGAAATGCCATAGCATACAAGGCTACGGGCCAAATGCTGGAATATGGGATTAGATTAGACAGGGCTTGATGGCCGGCATGGACACGATGGGCCGAAGGGCCTCTATCTGTGCTGTATTACTCTATGACTCTATGAGGACGGTCATGAACATCCATCAAAAGCTGACTAATAGAAGTATAATTATCTGCAGTAGGATTGGAAATATTCATAGTATCTATAACAACATCCACATTATCTGAATCGTGACTATTATTATTATCCTCAGAAGAGGGCTGTCCACCACAAGGAGCCAAATCTTTAATTGAAACAGTACTTTCTTTCCCATCTTGGAATCGAATATGAGCATATTGGGAATTTGCCTCCAACAGCTCCACCTCCTCCACTAAAGGATCATATTTTGACAATCTAACATGGCGTCGAAGCAGCACAGGTCCCTGCATAGTAAGCCATGAAGGTACCGAATATCCCGTAGTAGATCTCCGCGGGTAATTAAAGAGCCTTTCATGGGGGGTCACATTAGTAGCCGTTGAAAGCAATGATCTAATGGAATGCAGGGCATCAGGCAGTACCATTTCCCACTGTGTATTCTTAAGGTTCTGGGATGTCAAAGCCAACATAACTGCCTTCCAGATCACCCCATTGTATTGTTCGCACTGTCCATTACCCTGGGGGTTATATGGGGTAGTTCTACTAGTAGAAATTCCCCGACTCTGAAGGTATTCCTTCAACTGGGAAGACATAAAAGAACTTCCCTGATCCGAATGGATATACGCAGGCATCCCAAAGATGACAAAAAGTTGAGTCAGACATTTGATAACTGTAGCAGCTGATACATCTGCGCAAGGAAAAGCAAAAGGAAACCTTGAAAACACATCCACAACAGTAAATATGTATCGATTTTGAGTCGTTGAAGGAAGAGGCCCCTTAAAGTCAACACTCAGACGTTCAAAAGGAGAAGTAGCCTTTATAAGATGAGCTCGTTGAGGCTTAAAGAAATTCGGTTTACACTGAGCACAGATAGAACATGATGAAGTCATCCGCTTGACGTCTTCAACTGAAAAGGGCAAATTCTTACTGCGTACGAAGTGTATCATCCTCGTAACCCCAGGATGACATAAGGCATTGTGAAGATTAATAAGCGTATCTCCGTGAATCACAGAACAATAAGCCCTCGACAGTGCATCAGCAGCAACATTATCCTTCCCCGGACGATAAACTATATCAAAATGGTAACATGCCAACTCAATCCTCCATCTCATTATTTTATCATTTTTGATCTTTCCAAAATGTTTAACATCAAACATAAAGGACACAGATTTTTGATCGGTTACCAACGTAAAATGTCGCCCCGATAAATAATGTCTCCATTTACGTAGTGCTTCTACTATTGCATATGCCTCTTTTTCTATTGAAGAATGTCTTTTTTCACTCTTGTTCAAGGTACGTGAGAAAAAGGCCACAGGTCTTCCATTCTGGTTCAGAGTAGCCCCAATTGCAAAATCAGAAGCATCCGTCTCAATCACAAAGGGAACCTGCTCATCAATAGAATGCACAACTGCTCCTAAGATATCCTTTTTAAAATTATCAAAACATGTCCTGGCCTCCTATGATAGAGGATATGTCGTAACCCGAATAAGGGGCCGGATCTTCTGTGAAAAGTTTGCAATCCAATTAGAATAGTAAGAAAACAGTCCAACAACTCGTTGCAAAGCCTTAGAATTAGTAGGATAAGGTAAATCGATCAATGGTCGCAAACGTTCTGGATCTGGTTGAATCTTATTTCCCGAGATAATGTACCCCAGTAGATTTACCTCAGTAGTCGAAAAGATACACTTCTCTTTATTAAAAGTTAAACCAACTTTTTCCGCAGCTTGAAGGAATCTTTCTAAATTAGAATCATGCTCCACCCTTGATTTACCACACACCGTGATATCATCTAAATATGAAAAGGTGTCAGAGAGAGAGTTATCACTTATAAAAGCATCCATTGCCCGTTGAAAACAAGCAACACCATTAGTAACACCAAATGGTATTCGGCAAAACAGATACAGCTTTCCACCAGCCTCAAAGGCTGTATATGGTTGATCCCTCTTAACAATAGGAATCTGATGATAAGCACTCTTTAGGTCAATGGTGCTAAAAAACTTATACTGAGATACTTTGTTGATAAGCTCATCAATCTTAGGCAAAGGGTACGCATCTAATTGAGTATACCTATTAATAGTTTGAGAGTAGTCTATCACCATTCGTTTCTTATGTCTCTCATTAGTGGTGACAACTACCTGAGCCCGCCAAGGCGAACAACTAGGTTCAATGATTCCTTCCAATAAAAGACGTTGGACTTCAGAATTAATAAATTCTCTATCCTGACTGCTATACCTTCTTGACTTGGTAGCAATTGGCTTACAATCCAGCATCAAATTGGAAAAAAGTGATAATGGAGAAATGGATAAAGAAGTTAATCCACAAATGGATTAGGGTGGCTTAGTCCCTCCAAACAAAAGACTGAGAGACTCGTGTAATTTAAGCACATCATGACCAATCAAAATATCCGCACAAAGTTTAGGCAAAACAGATAGGCATATATCAGTATACGTATTACCTAGAAGAATCATTTTCACAAGGCAACAACCAGCTACTTGTGAAGTAAGGGTCGTCTGAGCCATATACACCTGATAAGTAACAGACAAGATTTTCAAACACTTTTCCTTAGCAAACTGAAGACTTATAAAACTCTCGGTACTGCCCGTATCTATGAGAGCCTTCACTTCTAAACCATTAACTTGGGCCATAACTATAGCTTTGTTTAGGCCATGAGCAAATGCAGCAGAAATTGATGCAAAAAACGCCCTCTCTACAGGTTGAATAGTCGCAGAAGAGGAGGTAATTGAACCTAATGATTTACAAACACGTGCATAATGACCTCTCTTTCCACATTTACTACACACAGCCTCCCGGGCAGGACACTTCAAACGAGGATGCCGGACGTTCCCACAAAAATAACGCTTCTGAATCCTAGAGGCAACAGCCGCCGAAGTAGAAACTGTTTCAGAATCTAGTAAACCACTCCCATTAAGTCTACCTAATTCTTTTTCGTCCGGAACTGCCGAAACCACAGTCGCAGGTCGATTAGAAAGAGCATAAGAATCCGTACTTCTCTGAGCCATATCCAATGTAGAAGCTTGCTCAAAAGCACTCTTGAGATCCAAAGTCTTATTTTCTAACAACCGCTGACGAATTGATCTAGACAGTAGTCCATTAATAAAAGCATCCCGTACCGATTCTTCCTTATATTCTTTGGCCGTCATGGCTTTATAATTACAGTTAGCACTAAGGTGCCGAAATGCTTGTAAATAAGTATCCAAAGATTCTCCCACCTGCTGCCTACGGGCAGATAGAAGATAACGTGCAAATACCTCATTCTTTGGTTTAACAAAAATCTTCTCCAATGTAGAAATAGCCAATTCGTAAGTTTTACAGTCCAAAATATACTTATACACATCCGGAGCAATGTAGTTGATCAGCATATTCAGCTTATTCAGAGACTCTTGTTCCAACACACCCAAAAAGTTTGTAAATGTACAATACCAATGTTTCCATTTATCATCCACTCCTGCAGAATTAGGGTCAGCATTGAATCGTTCTGGTTGAAGATATCGCTCCATTCTGATAAAAAGTTAATAAATTGAAATAAAGAATAGATTTGCCTTTCTAATCTAGGCTTTATTAACTTTAAAAATCCAGTAGCACATCTTTCAACACCAGTCTCCAACCATGACTGGAGAGAACTGAATTTAAGATGGCCACCACAAATCACCTGACATCCACTACCAATGAGTTTACAGCATATATCTCAAGGTAGAAACAAACAACCAATTACAATACTTCTTACTAACACAGAGAACAACCACCCCATTCACCAATCGCAATACTTCTTATTAAACATAGGAAATAATCACCACAGACCCCCACTCATGTCCTCGCCCCAGTCCTCACCGAAGGATAACTGCAGGAAATAAACTGGGATAAATTCACCCGAACCCTCCTAGAACACCTCAAATGGATTTATGGGCAGGCAGCAGACAGCATGGGGAAACAGCATCGGAATAATCGGCTGCTGCTCGAGCCTAGCAGGAGCCACCAGTGGGAGATAGGGGACCTAGTGATGGTAAGAAACTATGCCCGGGTGGGAAGTTTAGAGCCACTCTACATGGGACCCTATAGTATAGTGGATAGGGCCAGCCCCATGGTCTATGCAGTAAAACTACCCCGGTGCACAAAGTGGTTCCACGCCAACCAATGTAAATTGTATAAATCTGACAACACAAGTTCAAGTTCACAGGCTGTAAAGACAGGCACTGTGGCATGTTTCCAGGGAAAAGTTGTCCAGCCCACAAATTGGGACACTTCCCTGCCCCAGTGGAACCCATGTTTTGGCCAAATTTTAAATTTGAACAAGTTATGTGGGTCCCAGCCGGAAAGAGACAGACTGAGCACTGAATGATTTACAAGAGAGCTGGACTGAATGACAGAGTATTTAGAAGGGAGATGACTGGGAATTAAGAGAGCTGGCTGAAGGTTCAAGCAAAAAGGTAGGTTTTGAACAGGATTTTTAAAAGTTATTCTCAGGATAACTAGGGATGGGCAATAAATGCTGGCCTTGCCAGCCACACCTACATCCTGAGATTGAATATTTAAAAAAATGTCATCAAGAGGCAATGGCCTAGAAATTCATTATAGCCACTTTTGGGGCGGTAAAGTCGGGCAGCCGCTAAAGTTTGCGCCCGGCGCAAAGTCGAGGCCACTTCGCCGATATTCAGTAGCTTCGCCCTAAGTTTGCTCGAGCGCTAAAACTGGCGATGCACGACTCTCTTTAGGCGCTAAACCGGCGGTGCTGAGCGATACCGCCGAGGCCGGGTGCAGCGCAGGTGCGGTCATTTCTTGATTGACAGCAGACACCCTGGCGCCGGCCAGCTCTTAAGGGGGAAGGGTCGAGTTGGTCTGCTGCCATGCCCTGGACACTGCAGCCCTCCAGCTAGGCCTGAACACTGCTGCTGGACCCAAATAGCGCCTGAAAGGATGGAGAAGGCCCGTGAACGAGCGCAGCGCTTCTCAGAGCATGATCTGAGGGTGCTGGTTGGCGCTGTGGAGAAGAGACGCCATATCTTACAATGGTAAGAAGCCGGCGGCCCGCGTCTACCGGAAAGCCTGGAGGCATGTCGCCACCAGGGTGACATCCAACAGTGAGGTCCCCAGGAGCTCTGTACAATGCCGCAAAAAGCTAAATGACCTCACCAGGATTGTCAGGGTGAGTAACCTTTCCAGTGTCCTCCTCATCCTTGCATGTGCACCTCACATTATGGGCAAAGGGACCTGAAAGCCCTAATGGCCAGCCCTCATGCAGCAGCTATGGGACAGTCATGAACATCAATTGCACATTCTGCACTTAACACACTGGGCAAGCTATTCGACCATGGGAGGCAGTGCACACAAGATCAGGGCTACACACTGGCCAGGCTATTCCACCATGGGAGGCAGTGCAAACAAGATCAGGGCTACACACTGGCCAGGCTATTCCACCATGGGAGGCAGTGCACACAAGATCAGGGCTACACGCTACTTAGAGGCCGCCCTTTCTCTTGCAGGCCAAGCTGGCCAATAATAAGAGGAGCCGGACTGAGACCGGGGGAGGCAGACCCCAGATCCAGCAGCTTACAGAGCTGGAGCAGCGCGTGGAGCGCATCATGGGTGCCCGGGTGATTGGCCCGTTGCATCTGGAGATGCCGACCCTGTTCTGGGCACCAATGGTAAGGACATCACCTTTTGGACCTCTCTCGTCCCACTTGCGCATCAGATCTACATCCTTTGCCACTGTCCGACCAATGCGCTGAATGCCACCACTCATGCATCCCTCGCTGACGCCCTCTCCTCACTCTAAAGCTACTCTTGTGCCTTCCTGCTTTCAGATGGTGAGGAGGAGGTCCCTGAAGTTGCCAGTGACAGCCCCTCAGAAGAGGAGGAGGAGGAGGAGCAAGAGGAAGGCGGCCCATCAGGGGAACCCTCAGCCGCGGCAAGCCATGCCAATGTAGGGGACACATCTTCCCTGGAGGGGAGCCTGGGGAAAGTGTCGGAGGGGAGTGTAGCTCCTGGGACCAGCGGCCTGCAGAAACGTGGGAGGGGGGTGGAAGCTCAGCGGCCTTCTCCCCAGAGGGGGGAAGGTTCGGAGGGGAGTCCAATTGCTGGGCCCAGCAGCGTCCAGCAACGCAGGAAGGGTCGGGCAGCTTGGCGGCCTTCTCACCAGAGGGAGAGTCCGGCCTCCAGTCCGGAGACGGTCACCACCGAGGAGCTGCGCCTCCTCGAGGACATGTCCGCGGACTCGGAGCGCCGGCACACGGAGCTCATGGGGGTAGTGGCACGGATGCCTGAGGCCATCGAGTCCCTGTCTCGGAGTGTGACCGAATTCGGGGCCTCACAGGCCACCAGTTTGGCGGAATTCGGGGCAGATCAGGCAGCGAGTCGGGCGGAATTCGGGGCAGCTCAGGCAGTGACTGGCCAGGTGATCAGTGGTGCCGCGCAGTCGCTGGCTGCTCTGATGCGGTCACAGAACAGGGCAACACGGGCACTCACTGCTGCCACACTCGCTGTGTCAGCCAGGCATCGCCAGGGCACCCGCCGCGCTGCAGCAGCACAGCGGTCTGTCCCTCGGCAGATTGCTGCGCATGCTGCAGTGCTGGCCCGGGTGAGTGCCAGTGTCTCAGGCGACCAGCGAGCACCTGCCATCCGCCAGCTTGTCCCCATTCCTCCAGCTGCCACTGCCACTCCCCCAGTGGAGCTGCCACGAGCTGCTGCAGCGACTGATGCTGCCCAGCCACAGCTGCAGCATTCATCAGCCGGCCCCTCGAGGGCCAGACCTCGTCTAGGCCGACCCCCAAGGGTATCTGCCGTCACGACATGTGCCCCTCAGGAGCCTTCCCCCAGCCTTGCAGCAGCCACTGGCCTCACTTTGAGGAGGAGCAGCAGGGCGTGCAGGGGCCGCCAAAGTTGGCAGAAGGCATCGCCCTCGCGGGCCACAAAGTAGAGGGTGTGGCCAAATGTTTTGTTTTTTGGAATGGGTGTTTTGTGAAGGCCGAGGATGAAGGCCATTTTTGTTTACATCTTTTGTTAATCCTCCCCAGGTTGTGGGAGTGAGTCATGTGTGTGAGTGTTTTTTGGGGGTTTCGTCTGTTTTTGGTTTTCATGTGGGAAGGGCCCTGAGTTTGTACAATAAACCATTTTCTTTATTCAGATTGTCCATGTTTGATCTTTGAAGTGTTTGTTGCCTTAACCGGCTGAGGGCTTGCGGAGCGGCTGCAATCATGTTCTTTCATTGGCACAAGCCATTCCCTGACAGGGGGCCTAGAAGTGACGTTCAATAAGCCGCCGACGGGCGTCCCTTGGACCTTCTGCCTCCCTCCTGGGCTGGTACTCCTCCTCCTCCTCCTCCTCCTCATGCTCCTCCTGCTCCTCCTCCTGAGGTGGTGGTCCAATGTGAGGTGGCAGTGCCTGAGTCCTGCGGATAGCCAGGTTGTGCAGCATGCAGCAAACGACGACGAATTGGGAGACTCGCTCCTGCGAATACTGGAGGGCTCCACCGGAGCGCTCCAAACAGCGGAACCGTTGCTTCAGGATGCCGATTGTTTGTTTGAAGATGTTCCTGGTCGCTTGATGGCTCTCTTTGTATGCCTCTTCAGCAGGGGTCCTGGGCGCGCGGAGCGGGGTCATGAGCCAGGTACACAAAGGATAGCCTTTGTCCCCGATAAGCCATCCTCTTCGGTAAGGCTGTGCCTGGAACATGTCAGCCACAGTTGTCTGTCGCAGGATAAAGGCATCGTGACTGCTGCCTGGAAAGCGGGCATTGACAGCTAGGATGCGCTGCCTGTGGTCACACACCAGCTGTACGTTGAGGGAATGGTAGCCCTTCCGGTTGCGGTAATCCGCGGCATGCTCCAGAGGTGCCCGCAAAGCCACATGCGTGCAGTCAATGGCGCCCTGCACCATGGGGAAGCCCGCTATTCTTGCAAATCCCACTGCACGCTGCTGCTGCTTCTCCAGGGTCATGGGGAAGGAGATGAATTGACGTCTCCTTCTGAAAAGGGCTTTGGTCACCTGGCGGATGCAGCAATGCACGGCGAACTGGGAGATATTAGCGATGTCCCCAGCAGCGGATTGGAAGGAGCCGGTGGCATAGAAGTTGAGAGCCACCGTCACCTTCACTGCCACCGACAGAGACGTCCTGCACCTCAGCTGTGGACGCAGATCTCTGTGAAGCAGCTGGCAGATCTCTGCAACCACCTCCCTTCTGAATCGCAGCCTCCTAACACACTGCGCGGCAGACATGTTGAGATAGGAGAACTGCTGGCGGTATACCCTGGGTGGGTAAGGCCTCCCTTGGTGACGCCTGTTGCCCCCTCTGCATCTAGCCAGGGCTGCCACTCTCTCACGGCGTCTGTAAGCCCTTCTGACATAATGCTGAAACTCAGCGTTGGCACCCAATGCAGCCCCCATAATATGCTGGCAAACACTGAGATCTCAATGAAGGCAAAGAGAATTGCAAAGCTCTGGCCTGAAGCCAAAAATACCTGTCCTAGTGTTGGGCCAAAGCAGTAAGCTCTCTTCCTTGGTCTCTCTCCAAAAATCCATTGCACAAGAGTGAGTGCTGCAAAATGGCTGCCCTTTATAGTGCAGGGTAAGTGCCCTTTAATTTGCGCTCCCCGCGGCCCGCCTCGGCTGTGTACCTTTCCATTCAACAGTCGTTATGGCCGCCTGGCGCACAATGGGGCGGCGCGAGTGAAGTCCCGGTTCCGGGCGCACAAAGGGCGTTGCACGACGAAATGACGTCATGATCTGCGCGCGCGCAAGCAGATCATGACATCATTTCAGTGTGCAACGCCTTTGGGGCGCCCCGGACCGGAAATTCAGTGGCGCCCCCCTCTGTTCCGCCTGGCGCTAATAAGGACAGCTTACCTGGAACGTTCCCCAGTCGCTGTCGGGCTGGGGGGGCGTTCTTTAAAGGGGACTGCTGTGGTATAAAAGCGGCAGCCATTTTTGGACCGCAACTTCTTCGAGAGTTACAGAGAGTTGCTGAGCTGCACACTGAGAGCCATTTCACCACTGAACCAGCGCTGGCAGAAGAACTTCAGCCTTCTGACCATCACCTTGCTTTGGTGACCATTTCAAACGGGGAAAGTTTCTTTGCGCACTTAATATGGGGGCTGCATTGGAGGGGAACGTGCTGCTGCTGAATCATCTTGAGAGGGCACAGAGATGCAGGGAGAGAGGGGCAGACATGGCCAGACGGAGAAGGGCCAACAGACATCGCCACACGAGACCTTACGCTGCCAGGGTTTTCCGACAGCAGTTTTCCTACATGAACATGTCGGAGGAGCAGTGTATCAGAAAGGATGTTTAGAAAGGACGTTGACTGAGCTGTGCCACCTGCTTCAACCAGATCTGCAGCCTCGGATAAGGTGCAGGACATCTCTGTCGGTGGCTGTGAAGATGACTGTTGCTCTAAACTTCTATGCAAGCGGCTCCTTTCAGGCCGCAACTGGGGACATAGCCAACATCTCGCAGTTCACGGTGCATTGCTGCATCCGTCAACTGACTGATGCCCTGTTTAAAAGGAGGCAGCAGTACATCTCCTTCCCAATGACACCAGACAAGCAGCGGGAGCGCGCAGAGGGCTTCGCAGCAATAGCGGACTTCCCCATGGTGCAGGGTGCCATTGACTGCACGCACGTGTCTTTGCGGGCACCTGTATTGAATGCGGAGGAGTTCCGCAACTGCAAGGGGTTCCATTCCTTGAATGTCCAGCTGGTCTGTGACCACCGACAGCTGATCCTCACAGTGAATGCCCAGTTCACTGGCAGCAGCCACGACGCCTTCATCCTGCGCTAGACTTCTGTTGCAGACCTTTTCGAGGCCCCGGCTCACCCAGGAGGCTGGCTTCTCGGGGACAAGGGCTATCCTCTGTGCCCATGGCTGATGACCCCACTCCGTTCACCCAGCACCCCTGCTGAAGAACGCTACAATGCATGCCATCAGGCGACGAGAAACATTGTGGAGCACACAATCGGCATGCTGAAGCAGCGGTTCCGCTGTCTGGACCATTCCGGAGGAGCCCTGCAGTACTCACCTGAGCGAGTCTCCCACTTCGTGGTTGTATGTTGCATGCTGCATAACCTCGCTATCGTACGTACCGAGCCAATGCCACCAGACATTGAAGCACCAGCAGAGGAGGAGGAGGAGGAGGAGCAGGAGGAGGAGGAGGAGGAGGAGGACCAAGATGGGAGGGAGGCACAAACTGGAAGGGCCGTCTGTCAGAGGCTGATCAGAAGTCGCTTCTAGGCCCCTCTCAGGGAATGCTTGCTGCCATTCCAAGAGCAGGAATGGAACCGTTCTGATACCCCAAAGCCTGTGAAGGGCAAAATGAATGTAAATAGCAGACATGGCCATTGTAAATAAAGAAAGTTGTTTATTTTACAAAATGTGCTTCCTTCCAGCATGACAAAGCAATGGCAACAGAAAGCAAAAGTAACAGACTGCCACATAAGTAACTCGCACACCCGGGAGACTGTCCAAAACATCACTAACATTCAGACTAGCATCCTCAGCCTTGATTTCTACAAATTACAGGTATCAGCAGCACCTTCTACTGTTTCCCCCTCGATGGTGATCTGCTTTGCTTGCGAGACTGGCCCCTTCCCTCCCTGCAACTCCTCTGTAATGGGACCCCAGTGGCTGCAGCAAGGCTGGGGGACGCCTGCTGACTGTCCGAAAGTGCAGATGCCCCTGAGTGACGGCCTGGACGAGCTCTGGGCCTGGAGGGCCCGGCTGCTGACTGTTCCAACTCTGCATGGGTGGAAGCAGTCTGTCCTACAGGTGGTGGCAGCTGCAGTGGAGATGTGCCAGTGGTGGCATCAGGAATGCTGTGATCCTGAGAGTGGACAGCTACTCCCTGGTCGGCCGGCACACTGGCATATTGACGGGGCAGCACCGCAGCATGCGCAGCAATCGGCTGGTCCACAGATTGCTGGCTTGCTGTGGTGCTGCAGGGGCCCCGGGTAACTCTGCCCGATCCAGCAAGGGTGGCAGCAGTCAGTGGTTGCGTGGCCTCAATCTGCGTCTGCATGAGACCAGCGAGTGACTGCGTGGCAGCACTCAGCACTTGCGTGGCAGGTGCCAGTGCTTCGGTGAAGCCCTGGACAATCCTTTCCAGTGCTGCCCCAAAGTCCTGCGCACTCCTTGCCAGTGCTGTCCTGAAGTCCTACACACTCCTTGCCTATGCTGCACCGAAGTCTTGGACACTCCTTGCCAGTGTCTCGATGGATTCAGGCATCCTTGCCACTGCAGCCATGAGCTCAGTGTGCCTCAGCCCAGCCTGGGCACTCATTTCTGTGAGGGAACGCACCTCTTCTGCGCTCTGTGCAGCAGCACTCGCGGCCTGACTCGCCCTCCGGGGAGACGGCCCCCGAGCTTCCCTACCCGCCTTGCATTGCTGCAGGCCGCTGGTTCCTGGAGCTGGTTCCTCCTGAGAGCATTCCCCCCTGCACCCCTCCAGGGAAGTAGTCTCCCCAGTCTGCAGATGGGCTGGCTCGCCTGAGGGTGGTAGGGATGGTCCGGCTTCCTCCTGCTCGTCGCCTCCGGAGTCAGTGGCAGTGGCAGCTTGAGGGCCCGGCTCCCGAGCTGGTGATGCAGCATCTGAAAGCAGGGAGGTTGAAGAGTGGCTTCAGCAAAAGGACAGGGTGGCAGCAAGGGATGCATGAGTGCTGCAATGCTCCGACTTGGGTCCAGAGTGAAAAAGCATGCTGGTGGGGGGAACAAGTGGAAGGAGAGAGTTCAAAAAGCTGATGACCTTACCATCGCTGTGCACAATGGGGTCGGCAGCTCCAGTGGTGACGGGACCACTCATCCGGCTTGCAACAATCTGGTGGACTCACTCCTCGAGGTCTGTGAGGGTCTGCAGGTGAGGCCTGCCTCCTCCGGTACGAAGCTGTTGCCTGCGGTTCCTGGCCAGCTTGGCCTGCAAGAGAAAGGACGGGAAGTGAAGAAACATGCTGCACTGAGCTGACATCACATGCCCCCCATGGTAGAATAGCCCTTACATTATGCACTGAGCTGAATGTGCGTGTGTGTTTCCAGAAAGGGCCATGGGTGCTGGATGACAGCTGGCCATTGGGGCTTCGCTAACCCTCTGGCCATAAAGTGAGGTGCAGATGGAGGGATGAAGATGAATGTGAAAAAGGCACTCACCCTAACGACCCGAGTGAGGTAGTTGAACTTCTTCCTGCATTGCACAGGAGTCCTGGGCACCATGCTGCTGGAGGTGACTCTTTGGGAAACCTCCCTCCAAGCTCTGCGGTATTCGGTTGGATTAGGCCTTCTGCCATTCTCCGGGTACAGCACACCTCGCCAGCGCTCCACTGCATCAACCAGAGCATTCAATGCCCCCTCACTGAAGCGCTGCACTCTCCCCCTGACCATCTCCATGTCTTGGAAGTTTTGGCCACCACAGGAAGGTCACCGCCGAGTTTGAGGCCTACAAGGCGCAGAGTGTGGCTGCAGATGAGAATCGATCCGTCCCTTTAAGAGTTGGCCGGCGCCAGCGTGTCTGGGTCAATTCGATTATTGACAGCACCTGCGCTGCGTCCGCCCACGGAGAAATTGAGTTGCGCCGCCGGGTTAGCGCTTTAAGACTACCGTGCAGCGCCCGATTTAGCGCTGCGATCACCTTCAGGGGCGCTACAACCCAATATTGCGCGAGGTGGCGTGAATTTGCGCCTGGCACAAAATTTTGCGCACCGCCAGTACTAGCGCCCCAAACGGGGCGATACCCAATTTTTCCCCCAGTATGTCTTGTGGTAAACCACTGTTATACCTGTCTGTATGTGTATGTGTCTCCACTAGGTACAGGTCTGGACATGCCTCAGCTGACTCCTCCCACTATTCCAGGTATATAAGTGACTACCTCCCAGTCCCTTAGTATTCTGGACGGGTCGACCACTCGAGACAAGACCTTCATTCTTTAGTTAATAAAAGCCTGATTGTTACTCGCTTAACCTCAGTCTTTTGAGTAATTGATGGCGCATCAATTTTATTAACTAAATTTTTTATAATGGAGAAGATCCTCACACCAGCATGCCTGGACCTGGACAGTTGGGAAGCGGACGCTTCCACCAAGTTTGCTCACTGGCTCACTGCTTCGAGACATTCCTGACTGCCTCCACTGCGGTCGTAACGGATGCGGACAAACTGTCTGTCCTGATCTCCAAGGTGAACCACCGAGTGTACTCAGTCATCCGGGACGCGACCTCGTACACAGCCGCCCTCCAGCTCCTCAAGACCCAGTACACGCGCCCTGTGAACGACGTATACGCCAGGCACCTTCTGGGGAGTCGCAAGCAACAACCTGGGGAATCGACTGAGGAATACCTCCAAGCACTGTCCGTGCTTGGCCGGGCCTGTGGGTGTAAGGCGGTAACGCCCGCTAAGTACACGGAGGAACTGATCCGGGATGCCTTCGTAGCGGGCCACAGGTCCAACTACACCCGACAGCGACTGCTGGAGCAGAGTGACCTCACCCTCGACAAAGCCTCCAAAATCGCACTAATGCTGGACGCAGCCTACCGGGGCATGGAAGCCTACTCCTCTGCACCGTGGATGCCGCGGGGAACGACAACCTGGGACACGGTAGGACAGCCCCATAGCACCGTGCCACCCCAGCCACAGCCCAACAACGGCCCAACTACCGCAGCAGTGTCCCAAAGCCAGACAGCAGTATCCCAAGGCCAGAAATGCGACTTCTGTGGCCAGGCAAAACACCCCAGAGCGCGCTGCCCGGCGAAGAATGCGACCTGCTCAAGCTGTGGGAAAAAGGGACACTACGCCAGCGTCTGCAAGGCCAAAGCCACCCCGAACGCCAGCAGCGCCGCGTGTGGGCCGTGCGAGCCGCCATCTTGGGCCCCCAACAGCACCGCGTGTGGGCCGTGCGGGCCGCCATCTTGGGCCTCCCCAGCCATGTGCGAACCACCGCAGCAGCAGCCATCTTGGACGACTCCAGCCACATGGGAATCATGGACGCCACCATCTTGGACACCAGCCGGGACGCAGCAGACCGCCAACCCCCCCATCTGATACCCGCAGCGACACACCGACCCCTACGCTGGCCTCTGTTACGCTGGACCAAACGAGACCGCACCAACTAGCTCAGTCCAAAATGGACATTAAGGTAAACGGCCATGCAATAAACTGCCTTTTTGACTCCGGGAGCACAGAGAGCTTCATCCACCCCGACACGGTGCGGCGTTGCTCTCTCCCAGTCCTGCCTGCGCACCAGCGGATTTCTATGGCCTCCGAGTCCCAGTCAGCGGACATTGGCGGCTACTGCGTGGTGACACGAGTAGTAGACGGGACTGTGTTCAATAATTTTAAACTCCTGGTCCTGCCCGACCTCTGCGTTGCCATCCTACTGGGGTTGGATTTCCAGTGCCACCTCAAAAGCGTTACGCTGGCGTACGGTGGCCCCCTCCCCCCACTCACAGTCCGCAGCCAGCAGCCTCCAAATTGCCCGCCGCGCACCAGATGCAACCTCTCCACACTCAGAGTCCCACCCCCCCCACTGTTTGCTAACGTCACCCCCGACTGTAAGCCCATCGCCACAAAGAGCAGGCGATACAGTGCCGAGGACAGGGTTTTCATCAAAACCGAAGTGGAGCGGCTCCTGAAGGAGGGGATTATTGAGGGCAGCTCCAGTCCCTGGCAAGCCCAGGTTGTGGTTGTTAAGACCGGCAAGAAACAACGCCTGGTCATCGACTACAGCCAAACAATAAACCGCTACACCCTGCTGGACGCCTACCCACTCCCCCGCATAGCTGACATGGTCAACCAGATCGCGCAGTACCGCGTCTTTTCGACCATTGACCTGAAATCAGCGTACCACCAGCTCCCCATCCGCCCTGAAGACCGCCAGTATACTGCTTTTGAGGCAAACGGCCGCCTCTATCACTTCCTTAGGGTTCCCTTCGGCGTTACCAACGGGGTCTCCGTCTTCCAAAGGGAGATGGACCGGATGGTCGATCAAAACGCGCTGCAGGCCACTTTCCCTTACCTAGACAATGTGACCATCTGCGGCCATGACTTGTAGGACCATGACACAAACCTCGAGAAATTCCTCCGCACCACCCAACTCCTGAACCTGACATATAACAAGGAGAAGTGCATATTCCGCACAGACCGCCTCGCCATCCTTGGCTGTGTTGTGGAACACGGGGTCATCGGTCCCGACCCGGACCGGATGCGTCCCCTTATGGAACTCCCATTGCCCCACTGCCTAATAGCTCTGAAGAGGTGCCTAGGGTTTTTTTCCTACTACGCTCAGTGGGTCCCCTACTATGCAGACAAAGCCCGTCCGCTGATCAAAACCACCTCTTTTCCCCTGATGGCAGAGGCCCGCTTGGCCTTCCACCGTATCAAGGAGGACATTGCCAAAGCCACCATGCACGCAGTGGACAAATCCATCCCCTTCCAGGTGGAAAGCGATGCGTCCGACTTCGCTCTGGCCACCAACCTTAATCAGGCGGGGAGACCTGTGGCATTCTTCTCACGAACCCTCCAGGGCTCGGAGACCAGACACTCCGCGGTCGAGAAGGAGGCCCAGGCTATTGTGGAGGCTGTGCGTCATTGGAGGCACTACCTGGCCGGAAAACGATTTACCCTGCTCACTGACCAGCGTTCAGTTGCTTTTATGTTCAACAACAAGCAGAGGAGCAAAATCAAAAATGACAAGATCTTGAGGTGGAGAATCGAACTTTCCACCTACAATTACGAGATCTTGTACCGGCCTGGGAAGCTCAATGAACCCCCAGATGCCCTATCGCGTGGCACCTGCGCCAGCGCGCAGATCAATAGGCTGAGGGCCCTCCACAATGACCTCTGCCACCCGGGGGTCACCAGGTTCTTCCACTTCATCAAGGCCACAACCTGCCTTACTCCATCGAGGAGGTCAGGACCATGACCAAGAACTGCCAAGTCTGCGCTGAGTGCAAACCGTACTTTTATAGACCAGACAGAGCCCACCTGATAAAAGCCACGCGCCCTTTCGAACGCCTGAGCGTCGATTTTAAAGGGCCTCTCCCCTCCTCCGACCGCAATGTGTACTTCCTCAACATCATTGACGAGTACTCCCGTTTCCCGTTCGCTATCCCCTGCCCGGACATGACCAGTGCCACGGTCATTAAATCTCTGAACAGCCTCTTCACCCTGTTCGGTTTCCCCAGCTATATCCATAGCGACCGGGGCTTATCGTTTATGAGCGACGAACTCCACCAGTACCTGCTCGCTAGGGGTATAGCCTCAAGCAGGACCACCAGTTACAACCCCCGGGGGAACGGACAGGTGGAAAGAGAGAATGCAACAGTTTGGAAGGCCGCCCTACTAGCCTTAAAGTCTAGGGGCCTTCCGACCTCCCGCTGGCAGGAGGTGCTCCCCGATGCGCTCCACTCGATTTGGTCACTGCTCTGCACTGCCACCAATGCCACCCCTCACGAGAAAATGTTTGTCTTCCCAAGGAAGTCCACATTGGGGACATCGTTACCGCCATGGCTGACGTCCCCAGGGCCGGTACTACTGAGAAGACACGTGAGGGCCAATAAAATGGACCCCCTGGTCGAGGGGGTCGACCTCCTCCACTCCAACCCCCAGTACGCTTACATTGCATACCCGGACGGGCGGGAGGACACAGTCTCCATACGAGACCTCGCACCCTCGGGGACCGCTGTAACCCACTACGACACAGTCTCCATACGAGACCTCGCACCCTCGGGGACCGCTGTAACCCACTACCCATTACCACCCCCCCACGACCTGATATGCAACCCCAGCAGCCGGCTCGCCTTGGACCGTCACCCACGAGGACTACACTCCAGGGCCCCAGCCTACACGGGACGCGACACGGGATGCGACGCCGGAAGCTCCACCACCCCTGCCGTCGCCACGTCGATCACAGCGGCAGACAAGACCTCCGGAGAGACTCCAATACACGAACTTTTAAATACACTTCACCCCGCCGGACTCATTTTTAAATAAGGGGTGAATGTGGTAAACCACTGTTATACCTGTCTGTATGTGTATGTGTATTCCACTAGGTACAGGTCTGGACATGCCTCGGCTGACTCCTCCCACTATTCCAGGTATATAAGTGACTACCTCCCAGTCCCTTAGTATTCTGGACGGGTCGACCACTCGAGACAAGACCCTCATTCTTTAGTTAATAAAAGCCTGGTTGTTACTCGCTTAACCTCAGTCTTTTGAGTAATTGATGGCGCATCATGTCTATCATAGGATGAATGGGACATTCACATAATATCCAGGTAGTGAAGTGGAAATTTTACAGGCCAATGTCATGAGCTGGCAGGACTTAAGTTCACCAAGTAGAAACGAAAATAAAATTCAGCATTCCGACGCTGCCATTTCTCAGTTCAAATAGCACAAAACACAATCTATTGATAAATGTATCATTTCAAACATTGTAGGTGTGATGAAATATTTCCATTCATCACTGCCTGTGACTGAGATCGGTTTCAGTGTCATTTCCCTTCCCCCAGGCCTCATTGTATTCTGTACTGGAATGTGCTGTATTGTATACTGGAATGTGCTGGAATGTGCTGTGTGTAGGGCTCCGCCCATACCTGGCCCCGTTTGTAAGCTAGCTTCAGTCTAGCCCCAATCTCCAGAAGGACGACATCTCTCTCGCTTACGTGTTTCGTTCTAAGTTAATAAAAGCCTTGTTTTGTTCTGCTACCTTCGAGTCTCGGAATTATTGAGGCACATCAATTTTATTAACTTATTTTTTCAACACTATGGATCAACTCCTGAAACCCGAACGTTTGGATTTGGATCAACATGCTCCGGATGCATCAGCATGCTTCGGACACTGGTTTGAGTGTATGGAATTCTTCCTGGACAATTCCGCAGCCGTCAAAGACGCTACGGACGCTGCAAGGATGAGACTCGGAATTCTGCGGAATTGGGTAAGCCACCGGGTTTACCCCCTCATCCAAGACGCCGAGACGTACCTGACCGCCTGCGACATCTTAAAGGCGCATTACCAGCAGCCTACGAATGAGGTGTATGCTAGGTACCTGCTCGCCACCCGCGCACAGCGACCTGGGGAATCGGTGGAGGAGTTCCTAAGCACCCTGAAAATGCTTGGCAAAGACTGCAAGTGCCGAGATGTAAAAGCCGCGGTGTACACTGACGAGCTTGTTCGCGATGCCTTCATCACAGGCCTCAGCTCCACTTACATCTGGCAAAGACTGCTGGAAAAAACGGGGTTGGACCTGAAACAGGCTGCGGACACCTGGATGTGGCCCAGAGAAACTCGGATGCCTACTCTTCAGCCCGCGCCGTCCACGCCACCACGTGTGCACCGAGGGCGCCGCCATCTTGGAAGGCATCTTCCCCGCCCGACAGCCCGACACCGGCTGGGCCCCGCTCTCCCCCCAGAAGCCCTACGACAGCCGCGACGCGTCAGGGACCCAACTGCTACTTCTGCGGGCAGCCAAAGCACACCAGAAACCTGTGCCCGGCGAAAGGCACCACCTGCTTTAAGTGCGGTAAGAAGGGGCACTTCGGGAAGGTGTGCAGAGGGAACCCCGCCGGAAAACCCGCCACCGCCGCGTGTGCGCCGTGGGAGCGGCCATCTTGGACGCCATCTTGCCCGACCTCGTGGGGTCCGCCATCTTATGAGCAGACAGCGTGGACGCCATCTTGTATCGATCAGGGCCCTACAGTGGCATCGGTCACAGTGGACCAGACCAGGCCGCACCCGCTATCCAGATCAATGGCGGACATCGAGGTAAACGGGTGCCGGGTTAAATGCTTAATTGACAGTGGAAGCACGGAGAGCTTTATCCACCCAGAACTGGCACAACAACTCTCCCTAAAGGTGGTCCCTACTCAGGGCACCATCTCTATGGCTGACAAAACCCAGACATCGACCATTCTGGGTTACTGCACGGTACAATTGTGCGTTAACGGAACTGTATATGATAATTTTAAAGTATTAATCATGAAGAACCTATGTGCGAGCGTGATCTTGGGCCTGGATTTCCAGTGCAACCACCAAAGCATCACGCTCAAGTACGGTGGGTCCCAGCCGCCCCTCACAGTGTGTGGTCTGGCTATCCTGAAGGTAAAGCCGCCTTCGCTATTCGCGAACCTTACCCCTAACTGCCGGCCAATAGCGACCAAAAGCAGGAGGTACAGCTGGGAGGACAGGCGCTTTATCGCGACCGAGGTAGACAGGCTCCTGAAAGAGCGCATTATTGAATGCAGCAACAGCCCGTGGCGCGCCCAAGTGGTAGTGGTAAGGGGTAGCGAGAAGAAACGGATGGTGATCGACTATAGTCAAACGATCAACAGGTACACCCTACTAGACGCCTACCCGCTACCCCGCATATCAGAAATGGTGAACCAAATCGCCCAATACCGGGTGTTCTCCACCATCGACCTCAAGTCAGCGTACCACCAGCTCCCTATCAGACCAGAGGACCGCCCGTACACCGCCTTCGAGGCGAACGGACGCCTCTACCAATTCCTCAGAGCCCCCTTTGGGGTGACGAATGGGGTCTCGGTCTTCCAGAGGGAGATGGACCGCATGGTCGATGACCACCACTTGCAGGCAACCATCCCCTACCTCGACAACGTCACCATCTGCGGTCACAACCAGCAGGATCACGACTCGAACCTCGAGAGGTTCCTGAAAATCGCACAAAAACTCAACCTCTCCTACAACGAGGACAAGTGCGTTTACAACACCACGCGCCTCTGCATACTAGGCAGCGTGGTGGAGAATGGGGAAATCGGACCAGACCCCGACCGATTGCGCCCCCTACGGGAGCTGCCCCTGCCCAACACTCCCAAAGCCCTGAAAAGATGCCTGGGGTTATTTTCTTATTATTCCCAATGGGTCCCCAACTACTCCGACAAAGCCCGCCCCCTCTTGAAAGCATCCTCTTTCCCGCTCTCTGCTGAGGCCCATGCCACCTTCAAAAGCATTAAGCAGGATATTGAGCGGGCCACGCTACAGGCAGTGGACGAGAACACTCCATTTCAAGTGGAAAGTGATGCGTCTGACTTCGCCTTGGCGGCCACCCTCAACCAGGCGGGGCGGCCCGTAGCTTTCTTCTCGAGGACCCTCCAAGGGCCCGAGATCAGACACTCCTCCGTGGAAAAGGAGGCCCAAGCCATCGTGGAGGCAGTGCGCCACTGGCGCCACTACCTAGCCGGCAAACGCTTCACCCTACTTACCGACCAGCGGTCGGTAGCGTTTATGTTCAATAATAAACAGAGGGGGAAGATTAAAAATGATAAGATTCTTAGGTGGCGGATCGAGCTCTCCACCTTCGAGTACGACATCATTTACCGGCCAGGGGCCCTTAACGAACCCCCTGACGCCCTCTCACGAGGGATGTGTGCCAGCGCCACCGGGGATCGGCTACAGACCCTCCACAACGACCTCTGCCACCCAGGGGTCACGCGGCTGTTCCACTTCATAAAGTCCCGTAACTTACCCTACTCGATTGAGGAAGTTCGGTCCCTGACCAGGAACTGCCGCATTTGCGCTGAGTGCAAGCCTCGGTTCTACCGCCCAGATAGAGCCCACTTAATCAAAGCTACACGGCCCTTTGAGCGGCTCAGCTTAGATTTCAAGGGCCCCCTCCCGTCCGTCGACCGCAATGTTTACTTCCTGAACATTGTGGACGAATACTCCCGGTTCCCATTCGCCTTCCCCTGCCCAGACATGACCAGCGCCACGGTCATTAAATGCCTCAACAGCCTGTTCTGCCTGTTCGGTATGCCGAGCTACATCCATACGGATAGGGGGGCGTCCTTCATGAGTGAAGAGCTACGCCAGTACATGCTGTCCAGGGGGATCGCCACGAGCCGTACCACCAGCTACAACCCCCGGGGTAACGGCCAAGTGGAGCGAGAGAACGGGACAGTATGGAAAGCAGTCACTCTAGCTCTAAGGACCAAGGGCCTCCCTATCTCCCGCTGGCAGGAAGTCCTCTCGGATGTGCTCCATTCGATACGGTCGCTATTGTGTACGGCCACTAATACCACGCCTCATGAACGAATGTTTGTCTTTCCCCGGAAATCCACCTCAGGCGTATCCATGCCGTCATGGCTCTCCACCCCAGGTCCGGTACTCGTGCGAAGGCATGTGAGGGGCCACAAGACGGACCCTCTCATGGAGCCAGTACACCTACTCCACGCCAACCCCCAATACGCATATGTCCGGCACGCCGACGGAAGGGAGGACACCGTGTCCATAAAAGACGTCGCCCCAGCCGGCATCGACAACAACCACGGCAATAGCGGCAACGACGATCACAGCAACTCTTACCCACCCACTACTCTTTCACCACCCCCGGAAGAACACCGACCAACGGCACCCCCACCAACTACCCCTTCAACAACCCTGGCGGCACCCCCGGCAGAGACCCAGGAGGCTCCCGGGGACACCCAGCTGACACCCGCGGCACCGCAACAGCCACGTCGGTCGCAGAGGACTATCAAACCCCCGAACAGACTAAATCTATAGAAGGGGTGAATGTGATGAAATATTTCCATTCATCACTGCCTGTGACTGAGATCGGTTTCAGTGTCATTTCCCTTCCCCCAGACCTCATTGTATTGTGTACTGGAATGTGCTGTATTGTATACTGGAATGTGCTGGAATGTGCTGTGTGTAGGGCTCCGCCCATACCTGGCCCCGTTTGTAAGCTAGCTTCAGTCTAGCCCCAATCTCCAGAAGGACGACATCTCTCTCGCTTACGTGTTTCGTTCTAAGTTAATAAAAGCCTTGTTTTGTTCTGCTACCTTCGAGTCTCGGAATTATTGAGGCACATCAGTAGGCATGAACCTGAAGATTCATTTGGATTGAAAATTTACATCTGGCTTCAGAGGATCCGCAGCACCTGTCCTTCACGGTCAGAATTTTGCTCAACACTGCAATGTGTGTGGATAATTGAGATGGCTCAGGCTCCAAACTTCTCCATGTTACAATCAGTGTTGCCCTATCTGTTGTAAGAAATATTTCATGTAAAGTGAAATCTAATGAGTCATGAAAGTAAAGGAGAGTGCTTCAGAGAAATGGGGCTGACTTTCAAAAATCTCCCAGAAAGTTATACTATAAGTGTTATAGCAGCACGCACGGTGATATTGTAGTGAAGGTCACAGTATGCTACTTGTAACATTGATATGAAAATGAGATCTTATTAAAAAAAAGACTCACACATGGCAATAATGAAAATGTCATGAAAATGTGTGACATTTGCATCATAATCACTCTCTTTTCCAAGTGAAAGAGTAGGAGAAGGCAGAGAAGATGGGAAAATGGAAAAGGTCAGTGCTATGTGAAGCAATTACGTAACTTACCACTTGCTAATAATTAAAACATTCTTTCAAAAAGGATAGATTGGATTTGCAAATAAACTATCGCAGGATGAAGCTGTTAAAGCGCAGCTCCTTTGATGGCTCAGAGGTAGATCACTATCTCTAAGGTGTACAGATCAGGAAAGTCACTGTTTCAACATCCTCATCTGTATTGAGTTAACTGTAAGGCTCGCAAAATTCTACAGACTCCCCCAAAACAAGAAAGAAGAGATTTTGGACTGTTTGAAATAATATTGGGCCAAAAGGGACCTTAAAGTCAAAACCCCAGGATTTTTGGTTATTTTAAAAGGCATGTCCAGGCCTGTGGAAAAGCTGCAACAAAGGAACTAGGTTGGGCACTGTGGGACAGACAGTTGGAGTATTGGAAAAGGCCAGATTGTCTGGGAATATTCTGGACCATCCCAGTCATTCTACATAAAGACAATAGGCCCACGGAAGGACAGTTCCCGCCAAAAACCTACAGGGCCATCAAGAACATGAATAATACAATACATGCCACTAATCAACAAAAGAGACTGTGGCCCCAGCAGGAGAATACAATCGAACAACAGTTTAAACCCACTCAGAGAGACATCCAAAACCACTTCGCGCACTTAAACTGATTTCGGAGCAATCCCGAAACTAGTTAAAAGTCAATTAAAAATAGATGGGACCAGCCCCAAAACTCGATAAGAATTTAAACCTATTAAAACTAACGAGCCCGCCAAAATTAACAATGGGCCAGAGGTGATTTGGCGGTCAGATAAGCCAGGCCTCAATACAGTATAATTAAGGCCTGCTTTGACACAGAAGGCAGTTCAGTTCGGAAAGGTTCAGTTCAGAGCGCAGTTCACAGAAGGTAAGTTCAGTTGCAAACCAGTAGTTGAAAGGAGAGCAGTTCGAAAGTACGGTTCAGAAGGAGGACTACTCATCATCATCATCACCACACACAGTCGGAGGATCGGAGACTTGAGGAAAGAAGAAGGAAAAGAAAGGAAAAAGGAATCGCGGCAACCAAAGGCCCCAAGAAACCAACAACTAACAATATTACCACCAACTAGGTAATATTGGGCCACTGCGACTAACAAGAAACCAACCAACAAGAAACCGAAGATTCACAAACTTGTTTCCACTCTACAAGCTAGCCTGACTTACCCCTGGGTAAGATTTAACACATAAGACTCTAGAAACTATACGTAACCAAAGGAAATTGGGTACTTACCCGATAAATCCAACTACGCACCCGACCGCATCAGCGGACTCGTGAAGACTGAAAACCCAACGCAGGTGCAGTCTTCCACCACGTCCGGGGTAAGGCAGGCCCCAACCTCCACAACTAAAGAGAACCCCGAAACCGCGAACCTCTACAACTGTCAAGAAAGTCATTTGGTGAGCATTTCGTGGCCCTCTGGAATCCAACCTAGTTAGTACAGTGAGATTGGGAGGGTAAGGTATTTTGTCTATTGTCATTCTTCCTCGCATATTCCGAAGTGTTCCCCCTTTTGGAGTATAAGATTACTGTATTGTATATTTTCCTGTCTCAAAATAAAATCTAAATTCTTTTTCACCAACTCAGTTGTCTGTTGCAATTTCATTACAACCCCCAAATAAGTCCAAAGTCTAGAACCAAGGGAATGGCAGCGATTCGAACCGCTCAGGGAGTCAGAGGCAAAGCTGACCACACACACCACCCCTTACATAAGTGATCTCAACTGGGGCAGCGGTAAGGATGCTCTAATTGCCTACTGCACCCCTATCTTAGGGAACAGAGAAGTCAGTCAGTGTAGGGGGTGGCGGGGGTGGCGCGTACGCCCAGTCAGTTATGCCCCTGACTGTTTGAGAGCGGTTCGAATCGCTCCCACGCCCCTGGGATCTAGACACGGGACTTAGGTACAGGCAGCGATACAGAAAACTCGAGTAGACAGTGTTGTGTATGTACCTTTAAGGGAATAACTGGTCTTAGACTGCAGTACCGGCAGTGACCACCCCTGTATAAAAGGCCCTAGCAGGCTTCTGTAGTTTCAGTTTCAAGCTGCCTCTTGTTCAGTAAAGTACCTGTTAAACTGTTCTCCCGAAGTCCGTGTATTATTGAGGCGCGGACTTTACAGTGGCGACGAGTAAGTTCGAACTCACCTGGAGTGTGGCATCATCTCACGGGGATCTTGCCTGAAAGGAAGGTCCTGGAAGGTCGTAGTCTGAGCAACGGGCGTCGACCGAGGGCAACCACCCAAAGAATCCATCGGTGTTTGGAGAATTGCGGGAGAGACTGTGGTTCCAGCGAATCGTGCTGGTAGCAGGTAGCGCGCTGACCCTTCCGGACTGCGGCGGGCTCAAGCTCGATCGAGCGGCTCTACAAATCGGGCCGCACAGCGTCGCTGGGAAAAGAAAACAAGAGAGAGAGGGTGGAGCGCACAGGGCGCGGTCAGTGCTCGAGAACAGGACAGCGGAGAGAAACTAAATGGGGGGGAAGGAAAGCGAGACGTGCCAAAGCTGCGGGTCGCCGCCATTACCCTGTAGAACGCTAGGAGCAGCGTGGCAGTAAGGGGAAGAAGCAAAAGTGCGGGAGGCGCCATTTTATCCCGTTGGGGAAGAAGCAAAAGCGCGGGAGGCGCCATTTTATTCCATTGGGGAACAAGCAAAAGCGCGGGAGGCGCCATTTTAAATCGCCCAAGATGCCGAAAAGTGGCAGTATCACTGCTTTCGACAATGAGGTAGAAGACTGGACCACGTATGTGGAAAGAATTGAAGTGTACTGCAAGGCAAATGAGGTGGCTGATGGAAAGAGGGCGTCGGTATTATTAAATCTGATGGGTGCGAGTACGTACGGCCTATTGCGGAATTTAATTACCCCAGCTAAACCAATGGAGAAAAGTTTTGAGGAGATTGTTCATATCTTACAGGAACATCTAAGCCCTACACCACTGCTGATAGCAGAAAGATTCAAGTTCCATTAAAGAAACCAGCACAAAGACGAGAGCAATGCTGACTATCTTACGGAACTACGCAAGTTATCGAAGCACTGCCAGTTCGGAGCAGGACTGGCAGACACCTTACGGGATAAGTTTGTCTGCGGGATCCAGAGTGAAGGAACCCAGAAACGACTACTTTCAAAAAAGGACCTGATGCTAGAACAGGCTTTCAGCGTGGCAGTATCCTACGAAGCAGCAGCACAGGGAGCTGCGGAAATACAACAGAAACCACAAGAATACAGCGCTAACGAAATGGCGTATGGAGCCGAAAAGTGCTATCACTGCGGCAGAACAACCCATGAGCAGAAGGACTGCTGGTTTAAAGACAAAATATGCAGGCAATGTGGGCAAATGGGACATATAGCAAGAGTCTGCAGGTTGGGAAAGAAGACAAACACGACAAGAACTATTAAGGAACAGTACAGGAACGTAAAGAAGCTGACAGATAGTAGTTCAGAAGATCAGGAGAGTGATAAGGACTCCGGGAGCAGGCGACTAAGTTGTTTAAAGTTACACAACGTGATCGCAAAAGAAGATCACCGAACCATTTGGGTCACCCTCATGATAGCAGGGTTCCCAGTGAAGATGGAATTGGACACAGGATCAGCCCTAACTGTCATGAATCGACGAGACTATGAGCGGCTATTCTCACACATACCCTTAAAGGACACGTCCATTGTATTGAAGACATACACGGGGCAAAAGGTCTAGCCCAGAGGAAAAATAAGGGTGCCAGTTGAATATAACGGAAAGGAAACACAGAAACTATACATGTATATACTACGAGATGGAGGACCACCATTATTGGGACGTGAATGGATCCGAAGACTACAACTGGATTGTCATTCCATTCTGGCACTACCTGTGACTGACAAAAAAGGATGATGACGTCGCACCTGGACGTCTGTCACAAATTCTATCTGACGCGGAAGAGGTGTTCCAACAAGGACTTGGGACTCTAAAAGGAGTAAAGGCAACCATAAAGATTGAGGATAAGGCAACCCCAAAATTTTTCAAGGCCAGACCGGTGCCATACGCGATACGCCCAGCTGTGGAAGCTGAACTGGAGAGTCTGGAGCATTCGGGGGTGCTGTCTAAGGTGGACTGGAGCGAGTGGGCCACACCCATCGTTCCTGTAATGAAGAAAGCATTGAGCAGCACGCCTGGGGAGCCAAGGAAGGTTCGCATCTGTGGGGACTTCAAGGTGACTGTGAACCCAGTCCTGCACACAGTACAGTATCCGCTTCCGCGGATAGAAGATATTTTCGCCTCACTATCTGGAGAGAAACGTTTTACAAAGATTGATCTGGCTCAAGCGTATCTACAAATGGAGGTGGAAGAAGTATCTAGGAAATACCTCACGATAAACACTCACAAAGGCCTTTACCAGTACAATCGACTGGTATTTGGGGTAGCATCGGCCCCGGCTATGTGGCAGAGGGCAATGGAACAAGTCCTGCAAGGGATCCCACGGACCCAGTGTTATTTGGACGACATCCTGGTCACGGGCGAAAATGACAATGAACACCTTGCCAACCTGGAACAGGTGCTCACGAGATTGCAGGAATATGGGCTACGAGCCAACCGTCCCAAATGCGAGTTCTTCAGGAGACAAATCTCATATTGTGGCCACATGATTGATGAGGAAGGGTTGCATAAGTCGCCAGACAAGATTGAGGCTGTAGTCAAGGCTCCAGCACCAGAAAATGTGTCGCAACTGAGGTCGTTCCTCGGGTTGGTGAACTACTACCATAAGTTCTTGCCGAATTTATCTACAATTCTGCACCCACTGAACACCCTCCTTCAAACTGGTGTAACATGGAAATGGAGTGATGAGTGTAAGCGTGCCTTTCAGGAAGGTAAATGCCAAATCACTTCAAAAGAATTATTGGCCCACTACAACCCAACACGACCGATTCGGTTGGCATGTGATGCGTCACCTTACGGCATTGGAGCGGTGCTGTCACACAAATTCCGTGACGGTTCAGAGAGGCCAATAGCCTTTGCATCGCGCTCGCTAACCTCAGCCGAGCGTAACTATGCCCAGATTGACAGGGAGGCCCTCAGCCTGGTGTGGGGGGTGAAGAAGTTCAATCACTATCTGCACGGGCAGAAATTCACCCTACTGACTGATCATCAACCCCTGGTCTCAATTTTTAGCCCAAAGAAGGGTGTTCCAGTGATGACGGCGCAACGGCTGCAAAGATGGTCACTTTTTCTAGGGGTACATCAGTATGACAGAGTCCAAAGGTACGAAACAACATGGAAACGTGGATAGGCTGTCGCGCCTACCGTTGCCTACGGCGGAAGAAGCACCTGCAGTGGACCCGGTGGAGATATTCCATGCGACCATAGTTGAATGTTTGCCTGTTACAAACGCAAGTATTGAGAAGGAAACCCGATATGACCCAGCACTCTCTCGGGTCTATGATTTGACGGTGAAGGGATGGCCAGCATATGGCGACTCATTGTTGCCAGCTTTCTCGCCAAGGAGGGAACAGCTGTCAGTGTGCTGGGGAACCCTGATGTGTGGATCCCGAGTGGTAATTCCACCCAAGTTGAGAGATAGAGTACTCAATGAGCTTCATGAGGGTCATCTGGGAGGGGTAAAAATGAAGAGCCTAGCCAGGGCGTTTGTGTGGTGGCCGGGAATCGATAAAGAAATCGAGGATATGACCAAGAGGTGCATAGGATGCCAGAAGGTCCAAAACGCTCCACCACAGGCCCCGCTACATCCATGGGAGTGGCCCTCATCTCCATGGCAATGGGTACACATTGATTTCGCTGGTCCATTTATGGACTCAATGTTTCTAATCGCTGTGGACGCCCATTCGAAGTGGCCAGAGGTCATTAAAATGTCCTCCACCACCACAGAGAAAACTATTGCAGTCCTAAGGACCATCTTCGCCAGGAATGGGTTGCCAGAACAGATCTGTTTCGACAATGGCCCACAGTTTGTGTCTGAGGATTTCCGGAGGTTCCTGAAGAGTAATGGGGTGAAACATTACACATCTGCCCCATATCATCCAGCCACAAATGGATTGGCTGAGAGGTTTGTTCAGACCTTTAAAAAGGCCATAAAGGCAATGTATAATGACGACATAACACTGCAACACAAGGTGGATAATTTCCTGTTTGCTTACCGGAATGCGACACATGCAGTAACCAACCAAACTCCAGCCGTACTGTTCTTCAACCGGAGACTAAGGTGTCGCTTGGATTTGCTCAAACCAAACATAAGACGAGATGTTGAGGATAAGCAGTTCCAGCACATAAATGGGAAGCCAACCAGGAGCTTCAAGATAGGGCAACCAGTCTTGGCCCGCGACTACCGAACAGAAAAATGGCAGCCAGGCACGATATGCACACAGCAGGGACCACTAATGTACACAGTGGACGTTGGAGAGAGCATCGTGAGACGCCATGCTGACCAGATTCTAGAGTCACAGGAACAAGCCAAACCTGTACCACAAGCATGTGCACCTGGTAATGAGCCCGAAGTACAGATTGCGTCTACCTCAGAAGCAGGGGTATTGGAAGCTGACGAACCAACCAATGACAATGAGCCAGAATTGACTCCACCGCCAGAACAGGATACTCGAGAAAGGCGCTATCCAGTCCGGATCAGGAAGCCTCCTCAAAGACTGAACTTATAAATGACTATTTCAGTTGATGTATATATTACTGAGAAAATTGTAATTGTAATTAGTTATTATTTAGTTGTTAAATGAATGTTATGTACTGTTTATCTAAAAGGGGAGGAATTGTTGTGTATGTACCTTTAAGGGAATAACTGGTCTTAGACTGCAGTACCGGCAGTGACCACCCCTGTATAAAAGGCCCTAGCAGGCTTCTGTAGTTTCAGTTTCCAGCTGCCTCTTGTTCAGTAAAGTACCTGTTAAACTGTTCTCCCGAAGTCCGTGTATTATTGAGGTGCGGACTTTACAGACAGGTGGTTTGGATGCAAGCAAAAAACAAGATTTTATTGAACAGGAAAATTAATACAGTCTTAAAAGAAGTTACCACTATAACATTACAGGCAAATACACTTATACAGGGAATGGGGAACACACGGCACATCGAGGGAAAACAACTATCTTAATCCCCTTATCCTTATCCCACCCCCTATACCTAACTAGATTAAGTTATGAGGGGCCAGAATTCATGCTCACCAATCCAAAGATAAAAAGCCAACTGTTAACGAGTGCGAGTTTTGAAGTCTGGTTTCTGGTCCTTCTAGGTACCTCGTCACCACGTGGTCTTCAGGGGTGCGGTGCTGGGTCGGCTACTGCAACACACCTTCTCCCCTCCGCTACCGTCGTCATCTCGCCTCGATGGGATTTCCTCTTCTTCTCCCTCGGGCGGTCGTCGGCGGTAACGTTACGTCGATGGGACGATTAGCAGATTTTACTGTTTAGATTTTATTACCCATCCTTCAAACGCTAGCATATTTGTCATGGCGTGGACACCTGCGTTTATTTGCAGTGTTCAAGGTGTTTGACCCCACCGTCCTCAAGGACTTTCTTCCCCAAGCGTCAGCTTATAACTAGGCGCTTGGTATAATTATCGATACGTTTTTCGCTGCCCTGCTCTGCCCTTATCGAGTTATTATTGTCTTCTTCGTCTCCACTCGTCTCGTCTCATCGGACTACTATACGAGTCCTGGGCTACCAGCTCAACTTCGTCTTGCCCCTTTCTGCGACCTGGGTGTCCTGGATGGCTGTGGACTTGGGCCTCACTCCCCTTCCTAGCAGTTGGTATGGTGTTTCTGGCTACTGAAAATCTGCTCCGGGGAGAGAACCCGCCACGAGGCCAGGGCATGAGTGCGAGCGGCAGCCCAAGAGGCCAGAGCCACGAGAGCAGAGTCAAGGGCAAGAGCAAGAGAGAGATTGCTACCCGGGGCCTTTAATTATACTCCTTTCGAAAATCCTTATCTTCGCGCCAAATCAGGTTAGTTCTTTGTCTTAAACTTGGCGGGCTAGTTTAAACAATGGTAGCAATCTATTCTGATGGTTTTTAGATGGCTGGTAATCGCACCTACCGGCCCGATAATTGACGTGTATTGTCCTGAAAGTTCTTTGATGGGCTTGGCCAGCCTCGATGGCTGAGTTTAATCTGTTTCCGATTATTTATGCAGACTGTTTGATGGCATTAACTATAGGCCTCACTGAATTTAGATCTGCCTCCAATTCGGTCTAATACATAATTCAGAGTCCTGTCTCGTTCCAAAATACAAAGTTTCTCTTCACAGAAAGCCTGCAGCCTAAGTTTCAATTTCTCCCAAGCTGTCTGTGCTGCAGAATCCATTTTGGAATCTCACAGGCTTTCTGCGACGAGGCACAGACGCCATCTTGGATACCTTTTTTAAAATTTTATAATGTCCATGCAGGGTCCCTTTTATTGATAATAACCTTCGGGGAGATGCAGAAATTTTGCAAATCTTACAGTACCCCCTGTGATACTAAAACTTGCTTGAAGTATCATACTTTAAAGTGAGCAAAATTTTTCTGACCCTCCATAGTCAACCTTCCCCTGTAATTATCTATCTAATATACCCACTACACATGCACTTCCCATTCCGCGAAAATGTAGTGTACATCAGCATACAGAGAGTAAAATTACAGACTTTACACACACATCCAAGCATGGAGGGCGTTTAATACCCCTGCACCACTTGGTACACATATCTTTATTAAACCGCGTCGCAAAAGAAAACAACAAAAGTAAAACCTTTAATTAAAATAACAAACACAAAGAAACAACAATTCTTTGATCGAAATACAGGGAAAAAGACTTAAACCGGCGTATCTTCCTCCACCTTTACATAATGTTCTTTCCTAAAGCTCTGGTTTCGGAAGTCTGACCACCGACCTTTTCCCTTACACTGAATGCAAACTAAATACAGCACTATCCCTAACTAGCAAACCATGAGAATGTGGGAAGCCAATCTAATCCACGAAGGGACCTCTATATTTTTGAAAAGTTTCCACCAGTGTGGAGTTACAATATCCAATATCTTAGTCCCTATCTCTACTGTTTTCTGCTCGAGAGTGTAAAAATGTTTCTGTGAAACTATAACGGCTTTTAGAATTTTGGTCAAATGTTCAGGGAGATGGGGAATTTCATAGCCAAAGTGCGCTACGTACTTCTGCAAATTCATAAAATTCTCCTTCGCAGTGAGGTGAACAGTGGAGGGTTCAGGAATGGGGACAATTCATTCCTGGGCCACTTGAACTTCTACCTTGGGTTTAAAACAGAAACTGCTGTCACTAACTGGACACCAGCTATGCTGTCCGTGCTGGTAGTGGGACGCGCCGGTGGTGACACAATATGTCCCACCCCCTATATATGCTACCTGCGGGGGAACATGGCCTTGTGCCATTACCTCCATGGTGCAATTTATAGGCTTCGCGTCAGCAGCTCTGAACCCACACTGCGGTTTTGAAAAGGCATTCAAGTGCTGGGGACACAGGATTATGTGTGCTCCCCGGCTCCGGCACCCTGAGAGTTCAGTACCTGTCATAGCGTGCTCCCACTTGATGACGTAAGGCGGGACTGCTGTGAAACTAATGTGTGCACCCCCTTGAATGACTCCAATGTTCTCAACCCTGTATACCGGCGCTGGTCGGGCTGTCATACCCATGACCGGCGTCCTAATTACTACTCCCATGATTGTGTGGTTGGACTGCCCACAATCCACGGGGACTGGATAGGCTTCGGAGGCTAGCCGGAGTTGGCATGGGCTCAATGTGTTCTCAAAAGGGTGGAGGGCTGCGAGGTGCTTGTTGCTAATCCAGGAGGGGACCAAACCTTGTTTTAAATCCTCCAGGTTACTGTGGCCCTCACCCAGTAACCACGCCCCGTATAACACGCACACCTCATTCTGCGCAGCCTGGTCAGAAGCATTTCTGTCCTCCCTTATGAGAGCATTTACCGTCTTTGCGTGCTTTTCCAACTCGGCTATGATCTCCTTTAAATGGACTGTCATGGCCTGGTCCTCATGCAACTCCGAGCCCACTACCTTGTTCTCATCCAGTAATATCCCTTTTAACTGTGTTGTTAAACCATTTATCTGGTTCTGCAGCTCTATGTTATCCAAGCTGTTGATGACAGAGGACCCAGTATTAAACGCAGTAAAAACATCATTCCATACACCCCTTCTTGGTCTCCCTGGGTTACCCAAAAATTCTCGGTGTGTGGTGTAGAGTTCGGTCTTGTCCACGTGGGCAAAATCGAACCCGTAAAACTTCTTGAACATGTCCTTTAATAGGGCCTGGTATAACTGCTCTGTTTCTTTGGGGCACCACTCCGGTAAAAGTAACTCCGTGAGATTTAAAATCACGGAGGCTACTGCGTAGTTTACCCCTGGTACAGCAGCTGGTCGGTGGGTACTAATACCAACCCATTCCCTAGTCCCTTGGTGGTGGTGGGGCAACCTTCCCTGGTTAACCTCGCCATCTGCGCCATGGGCGGGGCACAAGCTCAGTGGCATTGACTGGGATCTGGGTGTATGGGACCGCACACACCTTCAGGCTGGTATCCCACCTTATCCCCTCCCCGGCGTCTTGCCACTGCCAGTGGAAAACAATGGATATGCCCGCGGGGCAGACCGTCTCTGACCCCCACATACTGATATAAATCCCTTGGTCTGGTTCCCACCATTTGTCCCAACACACGCTTAGTCCTCCATGAGTCCCGGTAATTGTCCGATGGGTGTTGTTTCCTAATCGTTCCCACTCGACTTCGGGGTTCCTCATGTCCTTGCTCAACTTCCTGAGCCACCACCATCTATCCAGTGGAATGTGTCCTTTAAACGTCAAACATATTCGCTGTCCAAAGGTGACGCTGACCCTCGTAGTAACGACTCGTACCCGGGGGCACAGGAAGGAGGCTTCCCCATACGTGAATCCGGCTTGGCTGGAGTACTGAGACGAATTGGACACCAACCATCCTGGCCACCTTCCCTCCTGGAAGTAGATGGCGGTCTCCTCCGCATCCCGTTCGCTGCTCCCATTGATCACCAGGGGCACCGTGTCTCCCGAACACCCATAGATTTGGGAGTCCTGGACGTCGCCCCTCCTCTCTGCACTCATCCCAATCAGGGCTAGTAGGATCACGATCCATTCCATCCTGAAAATCTTTCTGCAAAAAGATGTAAAAACATGCAGCCAGGTCCCGAAGAGATTCTCTGGCTTGGTGAGGCATGGTTGGGTCCCGTGACCTTGGCCCCAATATACACACTCTCGGCAGATTTCTTACTCAAACTACCCATCACCTTATTTAACCTAAGCTAAACACTCAGACTTAAGCTAAATAATTACACCTACTTAAAACTTAAAATTAAAACTATAACTATATACATCCGCCGCCCATCTCCGAGCGGCCAGGCTAATTCCTGGTCGGACTGCGGCTCGCCGCTACCACCGGCGTGACCGCACCGTCCTTCACTGTTGGTCCCTCGCAGCCCGAGGCTGCTGGCTGAGGACCTCTTTCCTTGGACCTCTCCCTGGCTCGAGGGGCGGCCCTTGGGAACTGGAGGGCTGGTGACCATGGCTTTCTCAGCTGGGGCGTCCGCGGGGACCTTCTGGGGGCTTTGGCGGGTGGGGCTGTCTTGGCCGCGAGGCCTTTTACCTGAGCCGCTGCTCCCCCAGGCTTGACCCCTCCTGAACCTGGGCTGGGGGCAGGTAACTTTTCGCAGCCTGCTGCCACGAACTGAGAGTCTCCGCCCCCGGGTCCCGTGGCCGGGTCCGGGGCGGGGTTTGCGACCTCAGGTCCCTCCCTCTCTATACCTGGGTTAGGGGCGGTGTTTTGGCCCTCAAGTCCCTCCCCCTCGTCTGGATCCCAGAAGAGTGAGGGAGTGTCCCAATCGATGGGCTGGATGGCCCCTCCCTTCAAGCAAGCCACAGCACCTGCTTGTGTAGCCTTTGAACTCGCTCGTGCTGCAGGCTGAGGATCTTTATCCTCAGAGCTTACCTCAACTGGCTGTTTTCCCCTTTCAGGCTGAAACAGCTTGCACTGGTTGATATAACCAGCAGCCTGTTTTAAAACCTGTGCTGAAGGCTCGCCCGCTGCCCCGGACGGACCTTCTAGGGGCTGTCTTTTCTCCTTTCTCACCGGGACGGTCTTAACTCCGGCCCTTTCTCCGGCGCGCACGGTCAGACTGAGGGACTACACCTCCTGCTGGCCGATCTGCGCCTTCTTGGGATTCACTTTGAAACCCTCTGGCCTAACAGCTCCAGTAGTTCGGCCAATAGTGGGACATGCTCCTCTTTCGAATCACGAAACAGGAGCAGGTCATTCACATATTATACCAACTGTCCGGGCTGACTAAAGTCCTTCAAACTGTCTGCCATGCACTGATGGAAGATGCTGGGCTATTATGGAAGCCCTGAGGCAAGCAGTTCCACGTGTACTGTTGCCCTTTAAACATAAAGGCAAATTTGTACTGATCCTCCCTCCTTGCAGGGATGAACCAAAACCCATTGGAAATATCCAGCACCGTGAAAGTGGTCGCGGATGCTGGAATACTCCCTATCAGGTCGGCAACTGCTGCAACTGTAGGTGCACAGGCTGGGATGTTACTATTGAGCACCCGATAGTCCACCGTGGCCCTCCAGTAATTGTCCGGTTTCCTAACCGGCCACAACGGAGAGTTTACATGGGTGGCTATCGGCCTCAGAACTCCCTGCTGTGCTAATGAGGACATGGCTGCTTCCATGTCCGGCTCTGTTTCCCTGGGGAAGTTATACTGTTTCTGTGGTCGGGCCATGGGGTCCCCGTCTACTCTGACCTCAAACCCTGTGACCCTCCCGCAGTCGTGTTTGTGCGTGGCAAATGTGGCCAGGTGGGCCTGCACAAATGCCTGGAACTCTGGTGGGGTGTTGCTGACCATGAACCCGAGGTTATAATCCTCTTTGGGCTTCATGGTGCAGAGGGTCCCCTTCCCTTCCTTACCCGGGATAACTACGATCTCACCGTTCTTTACTTTTCCTGCCCCCCAGAGGCAGTGATTCCTCAGATCCACCAGGATCCCGTGACCTACGATAAAGTTGGCCCCCAGGACCCCTTGTCCACCCTCCACTTCCCAATTCATCAGGACACACATCCACTTGGAGCGGAGCGGTCCTATCCGAATGGCGAGCGGGATGGAGACCGAGCCAGCCTGTTCCTTACCCGTGAACCCCGATAGACTGTATGGGACCCCGCTGGAGAGAGGTGAGGTGGTGGGATTAGCTGAGTAGATCACAGTGCACGATGCTTCCGTATCCAACAGATAGGTCCCCGCTACCTTTTCCACCTCAATCTCCAACATGGGCCTCCTCAACTCATCATATCGGAGCGAATACAGATACACAGGCTGCGCCGGCTCCAGTTATGGTTGCGGGTTGGATGGGGCTGATGGGGTGAGCGCACCGGTGGTGGCTGCTACTCTCCCCTGGCCAGTCAGTAAGGACCTCATGGCGTCCAAAAGTGACTCAACCTCCGCGGAAGGGTCCCTACCCCCGCCTTTTGGACTGGGGCTGTGGGATGCTTTCTCTTGTTATCCTTCCAAGGGTTCTTGCACTCCTTCTGCCAGTGACCATCCGTCCCACACCTGTAACAATTGGTCTTTGTTCTGGGGGGGTTACTCCCTTCCTGGTGCCACTCTTTCCTACCCGGTCTGGGTTTTACCTCATGCAGCTTACCCTTGGGTGGGTGTGCATCGGCTCCCCTACCATTTTTATAGGCCAGAGTGAGCTGCCTAATTACTGTGATCTCTGTGGTCTGGGGATCTTTGGGGTTGAACCAGGCTTCTGCCTTGGCCCGGATCTGTGGCAAGCTGTTCGCCACTAGACAACGGAGCCAATGCGTCAGAGAATTCCCGTTCAGGAATCCCCGGTCCCGCGTCCCCGGGCAGGCTTTCCGGTACACCGGCCACAACCAGTCCGCAAAAGCCTGCAGGGTCTCCCCTGAGAGCTGTACCGTCTTCTCCACACGGGAGAAAGGACTTCCCTCATGGCTGTGTTTAATCTGTTTCCGATTATGTATGCAGACTGTTTGATGGCTTTAACTATAGGCCTCACTGAATTTAGATCTGCCTCCAATTCAGTCTAATACCTAATTCAGAGTCCTGTCTCATTCCAAAATACAATGTTTCTCTTCACAGAAAGCCTGTAGCCTTAGTTTTGAATTCTCCCAAGCTGTCTGCGCTGCAGAATCCATTTTGGAATCTCACAGGCTTTCTGCCACGAGGCACGGATGCCATCTTGGGTAACCTTTTTTTTAATTTTAAAATGTCCATGCAGGGTCCCTTTTATTGATAATAACGTTCGGGGAGATGCAGAAATGTTGCAAATCTTACATCAGGGGTCCTGCTCTTAATTGTTAATACAATGACCCATACTGGAAAATGTGCACGTATAGACACTGAGGGAGAGCAGGCTGAGCTGTCATTTCCTCTATAGCTGGATAGCCTTACAGCACTCACTGTCAAGGCCCATACATCAATATGGTTACACATCATTAATTGAAACCAAATCCCAATAGTGCATGTAACACCTTCAAAAGAAGAAAGGAAGAGAGAAACACCCCTGAGTAAGGGCACAGAATGTAGAGGACTTCAATGTGGCTCGGTAGCACCACTACTGACTGAGCTGCCAGAATGTGCACGCGGCAGGTGGTGAGAGAAGCAACACGAGGGGAAAACCTACTTGAGCTCATCCTCACCAATCTACGTGTCACAGTTTCAGCTGTCAATGACAGTATTGGTAGGATCTAGCAGCCCTAGCAGCAGTTATATCTGTAACCTCATGGCCCCACATATCCTTTACCATCAAGCCAGACAACCAACCCTGGTTCAATAAGGAGTGTAGAAGAGCATGCCAGCAGTAGCACCTGGAGTACCTGAAAATGAGGTGCCAACCTGGTGAAGCTACAACACAGGACTACATGCATGCTAAACAGTGGAAGCAGCATGCTATAGACAGAGCTAAGCGATCCCATAACCAGCGGATCAGGACAAAGCTCTGTCCTGTCACATCCAGTTGAGAATGGTGGTGGACAATTAAACAACTAACAGGAGGAGGATGCTCCACGAACATCCCCATCTGCAATGATGGTGGAGCCCAGCACGTGAGTGCAAAAGACAAGGTTGAAGCGTCCGCAACCACCTTCAGCCAGCAGTGCCAAGTGGATGATCCATATCGGCCTCCTCCCACTATCACAGATGCCAGTCTTCAACCAATTCGATTCACTCCATGTGATAACAAGAAATATCTGAGCGCACTCTGGATACAGCAAAGGCTATGGGCCCCAACAACATCCCGGCTGAAGTGCTGGAGACTTGTGCTACAGAACTAGCTGCTCCTCTAGCGAAGCTGTTCCAGTACAGCTACAACACTGGCATCTAACAAACAAAGTGGAAAATTTCCCAGGTATGTCCTGCCCACAAAAAGCAGGACAAATCCAATACAGCCAATTACCGCCTGATCAGCCGACTCACAACCATCAGCAAAGGTATGGAAGGTGTCATCGGCAGTGCTATCCAGCGGCACTTACAACCAATAACCTGCTCACTGATGCTCAGATTGGGTTCTGCCAGGAGCACTTGGCTCCAAACCTCATTACAGCCTTGGTCCAAACATGGACAAAGGAGCTGAATTCCAGAGGTGCGGTTAGAGTGACTGCCCTTGACATCAAGGCAGCATTTGATTGAGTGTGGCACCAAGGAGCCCTAGTAAAACTGAAGTCAATGGGGATCAGGGAGATATCTCTCCAGTGGCTGGAGTCATACCTAGCACAAAGACAGGTGGTTGTGGTTGCTATAGGCCAATCATCTCAGCCCCAGGACATTGCTGCAGGAGTTCCTCAGGGCAGTGTCCTAGGCCCAACCATCTTCAGCTGCTTCATTAATGATCTTCCCTCTATCATAGGATCAGAAGTGTGGATGTTTGCTGATGACTGGGCAATGTTCAGTGCCATTCGCAACTCCTCAGATAATGAAGCAGTCCATGCCCACATGCAGCAAGACCTGGACAACATCCAGGCTTGGGCTAATAAGCGGCAAGTAACATTCATGCCACAGGCAATGACCATCACCAACAAGAGAGTGTCTAACCACCGGCACAATGTGGCTGCAGTGAGTACCATCTACAAGATGCACTGCAGCAACTTGCCAAGGCTTCTTCGACATCACCTCCCAAACCCATGACCTCTACCAACTAGTAGGATAAAGGCAGCAGGCACATGGGAACACCACCGCCTCCAATTTGCCTGCCAAGTCACACACCATCCTGACATGGAAATATATCTTTGTTCCTTCATCGTTTTTGTGTCAAATCCTGGAACTCCCTAGCGAACAGCACTGTGAGAGTATCTTCACCACACAAACTGCAGCGGTTCAAGAAGGCAGTTCACCACCACCTTCTCAAGGGCAATTAGAGATGGGCAATAAATGCTGGCCTTGCCAGTGGTGCCCACATCCCATGAATGAATAAATTAAGAAAAAACAAGCATGAGTCAATGCCAGCAGAAGTGGAGGAGAAAAAAAAATCAATTTCAATTTTAATTCAGAAATCACTGTACATTAACATAGATACATGCCACAGTTTGGCCCTTAAAGTTGATAGGATGTACAAATAATTAAACCACTTATCTCAAAAATTAAATTTAACCTCCAGAGCACTACAGACAAGTTATCTCAACTTGATAGGATTGAGCTGCTGGCACCACAGTGAGATCATAATTGGTAACACTTCCTAGTCTGATAGATTAAAATGCTTCATATTTAGCCTGGCCATTTTATGACACAATTAAATTAATTTTTAGGCTTTTTGCAGTCACTTACTAAGGCCAATTTGTTTGTTGAGATCCAAAATGGAGAGTGGAGTTAGATCAGAGGAAAAAAAGTAATAGAAATGTTATGTAGGTCGCTTAATGCAAAAAAGTTGAATTAAACTGATAAAAGTAGGAGACAGAATGAGGAAGAGAAAGCTTCGTAAAGGGAGGTTAATGTGAGAAGAAGTTAAGGGGGAAAAATTCAGTATCGCCCCATTTGGGGCGCCATTATCGGCCGTGCGCAAAGTTTAGTGCCTGGTGCTAATTATCGCCTCCGATGGCAAACTTGGCTTTTATCACCCCTGGAGGTGACTGGAGCGCTAAATCAGGTGCTTCACACCTGTCTTAAGGTGCAAAGGCAGAGGAGCGAGGCACTACCTCAGAGCGCTGGCGAAGCAAGGAAGGGCAAATTAAAATGAACCTGCAAAGTGCTGCTCAGTACTCAAAACTCCTTCACACAGCGTTGAATCTCTCCAGAAGTCTCTCTCTCTCTCTCTCAGAATGCGTGGTGCAAAAATGTCACCGACAAAAAAAGGCAGGAAGCGGTCGCCTTTAAATAGCGCTCCCCCAGCCCCTTTCTGACAGCAAAACGCTCCCCTCAACATGTCGTTGCTAGCAGCAGGTGGTAAGGCAGGGGGCACCACTCAATATCCGGTCCGGGGCGCTAGCGGGGCGTTGCGCACTTGACTGACGTCACGATCTGCCGGTGCAGGAGATCGTGGCGGTAGTGTTTAGCGCCGCCGCAAAATGTCTAGTTAATTTTGCGAGCGACGCAAACATCACCACGCCCGGGCGCTAGTTGCTTTGCGCCCCAATTAACACCCTCTTAAGGCGCTAACAGGAGGCGCAAACAACTGAATTTTTCCCCCCAAGTATTTATTTTAGCAGTATAGCATTAGCATCACAATATTAAACCTTATTCCTGACATTCAAATAGCTCGCAAATAGCCATAATTGTGTTTGTCTAAGTGTTGGTGAGGGAATTGAAAACTATTTTTTTAAAGAGAATTCGCGAGAGCTATGCTGCGGAAGAACTGGGTGAATTTCAACAAATGGTAAAACGAAGCGTAACTTTTACTGCCTACTGGCTTATTTGGAAAGGGACGTGCAGGCGTACAGTTAGAATGTTATGGAAACACTCATACTGTGCTTTGTGGCACTAATGAGCTGGAATGCAGCCCATCTTTACACTGCTGAACATTCGAATAGATCATGCTTCCATTTTTAAAAAATCATATTTTTTATTTGTTTTAAAGGTATGTTTAAAAAAAAGGTGCCTGGACTTCTCTGAACCTGTTAGCAATTGAAGGAGTAAGTGGTAGATGTCTCAACACATGTAAACTAATCTTCATGCATCCAGGTTCCCTGCTGCCAACTTATACTTGGTAATTACCCACAATATTACATAAAATTACATCGAATTTACAGCACAGAAACAGGCCATTCGGCTCAACTGGTCTATGCTGTTTTATGCTCCACACCAGCCTCCTCCCACCTTGCTTCACCTCACCCTATCAACATATCCTTCTATTCCTTTTTCCCTCATGTACTTTTCTATCTTCCCCTTAAATGCATCTGTGCTATTCGCCACAACTACTCCTTGTGATGTATATAGTATTTAATATTTAATGTGCAAGGTATAGGAGTCAGATCGTGTATGGAGTCCATTCTTTAGCAGCAAACATGTTAATGCAAATAATTGCATGTTTCTTCTTTGACAAATACTTTCAGAAATGTTCCAACAGAACTGGATGACCCGGTAAAAAAGAACACGACCCTCTTAAGTTCAGGTCAAATCGATGAAAACAAAAGACATACATGACTGGGCCTCAAGAAGGTTTAGTCAGTCTCACTCTCTCAGTTTCCAGTGAAAGTGCACAGAGTAAGACTGCCCTGAGGCTCCCGGTAAAGCAGCACCTCGATTTCAAAATTCTCATCCTTGTTTTCAAATCCCTCCAGGGCCTCGTCCCTTCCTATCTCTGTAAATTTCTTCAGCCCCACAACCCCCCCGAGATATCTGCATTCCTCAAATTCTACCCTCTTGAGCATACCTGATTATAATCACTCAACCATTGGTGGCCGTGCCTTCTGTTGCCTAAGCTCTGGAATTCCCTGCCTAAACCCTCTCCGCCTTGTTACCGCTCTTTCCTCCTTTAACACGCTCCTTTAAACCTACCTCTGTGACCAAACTTTTGGTCATCTACCCTCATTATCCTTATGTGGATCGGTGTCAAATGTTTTGACTTAAAATACTCCTGTGCCTCGGGACGTTTTACTACGTTAAAGGTGCTATATAAATACAAGTTGTTGTTGTCGTTAGATTTGGCACAATCACCACAAGTTCAGCAATCGCATGTGAAAAGGTCATAACTATATATTTGCAGCCAATAGAAAATCGTACTGGTGAACCAGAGTGGGTAGGTTTGAAACATTGTGCAGTTAATGAAAAGGGAGCTTTACAGACCAATGCTATACCTTTTCCTGTCATGGGGTGGCAGATATTTCTTGTTACTAGGTGCAAATGAACATGCAGTTTTTCAGGACTGTGACCACCCCCACCCGCCCCCTCCTGGGTTCAATTACCACAGGAACAGACACAAATCTATTGAAAAGTTGTACTGTTCCAAATCTTTATAGGGATGAAATTTAATTTGAATTTCTGGGCTTAGGTCTGATTTTAGAGGACCAGAAATACCTGTCATTCAAAGATTGAGCTTTAGTGCAACAGTGCACAAAACTAAATGGTTTGGTGGAGGGGAGGGGAGTCCTTAGTGTATGCAAAACTGTTCTATAAGATTACAAAGGTGCTTCATTAGTAGTTAACAGAAATTACTATTGGAAATATTCATAGGGCATCCCTTGGCCTGCTATTTTAGTCAACTAGTTAGCATATTTAAAATAAACAGATTAATTTCTATGTTAATATAACAGAGAAATAAATGTTCTATGTGTTAAAAGTTTGTCCACTCATTTCATCAATAGTATTTCTTAGGTTAATAGTTCCTTTATCCCTCCCCATTAAACGACAATGGATTGAATATACACCACACAGCAAGAATTTGATTCCTTTGAGTTCCAGATTTTTGTATTTATGAAACCAGATTAAATGATGGGAACGCAGGCCGCAAATTTTATTCCTCTCAGGGGGTGGGTTTGGAGGCAGGTCTGTCGTGGAAATCGGAGAAATTGGGGGCGGGCTGCGAACTCGCCTCCACGCAACTTTCGGAAGTGTCGGGTCAGCTGCTCCCGAACTGACCCGACACCAAAGGGCAGGACAGGTTGTTAAGGCAGTTAACAGGTCGTTAACTGCCTGGTTAATCCTATTTTAAAGGGTTGATCATATTTTTGTGGTTTTTCAAGATGCTGCCCGCCTTCATCAAAAGATGCCTGGTGAATGGAGGCATGTTCACCTCGGACCTCAATAGTTGACAGCTGCTCAAGCAGCTTTAGTGCAGTCCTGCAATCTCTCATTCTTTCACATGCCACAACTTAGTGGCTTGAGGTTTGGGAGACATTTTGGTGCTCAACTAATCTTGTGAGGTTAGAGTCTGACATCCATCTGCTGTGTCAGCTCCTTGGAACACCCTCTGGCCACTTTGTCTGAGCGCACACAACCTCTATTCTTTAACTGAGATATCTACCAGCGGTATGGGCTCCATTTATTTCCTTTCATCCTGGTCGTCATAATCGGAGGAGCAGCAGCTGCATGGCTCAGTGCAGAGCTTGCTCGAAATAAGAGGAGGAGGAGGAGGAAGAAGAGGAGGAGGAGGATGAAGAAGAGGAGGAGGACGCGGAAGAAGAGCAGGAGGAGGCGTGCCTTGCGGGCCCTGTTGTGACCAATGCAGCATCCCTCCAGTTCACTGCAGCCCATCAACGGGGCAAGGGGTGCACTCTGCCATGCCACATTCGCATAGGCTTACTCTTCAACCATAGGTGGTTACCATATGGCTCTCTAATTGTAGGCGACCTTCCTCCAACATCATACATCATCTCTGCTATATCCGGTTCTTTCTTATCACTTTCAACATCATCATTACAAATGCAAGTCGCCCTGAGCCCTCAATGTGCATTTGCCATTTCCCAGAACACATAGGCCACACATTCAACTGTCTGCCATCACTTTTGTTTACTACATTGACAAAAGGATCACAATGCAAACTCTTAAGTAGCAGCAGAAAAATCATGACAAAACACCCAAGTGAGTCCCCTTGTGGCTATTTGTGCTTTATCTTTCTCTTACGCGTGCTTTTACATGGTGGTTCCCTTGTGGCTTGAGCAGATGTAGAGGCACCTTGCTCACTTGGATGCTGTGCCTGCTTAGACACCTTTGGCGGGTGTCCTCTGGATTTGGAAGCTTGGGAGGGCTCCTCCACAGTCTGCTCCTCCTGCAGCTGTGCAGGGGCTGAAACGACCATCTCAGTTGGGTCTGCAAATAGGGTCTCTGCATGAGAGCTCTGCAGTGGCATTATTGTGTGAGTGCTTGGAGACGAGCCCACACTTCCTTGTTGTCTGCCATCAACATCCCTCTCATGGGTCAGCCGCATTTCAGTGCTAGCAAGTGGCTGGAGAGCACCTTGCTGCACATCAGGGGGGCCACGAGGACCCGTATCTGCACTGGCAGCCCTCATAACAAGGACGTCCATGAAGCTCTGGTGTCACAGTTCAATAGCTTCCCATCTCTCCTCCAGAGATGACAATCTATTTTGAACAGTCACCATGTTTGCGTTACTCTGGTGACTTATGTCCTCCATGGAGGTTGTCATCCTCTCCATGTTGGTGCGTTCATGCACCATTGCTTCCACCATGTCAGTGCTGATATTAGAGATGGACTCCTCCATTCTCTGCACACTCGCACTTACCCTGGAGGCAAACCCTTCCAGAGACACCTGCACTTGTTCCTGTAGCTTCCGAACCACTCTCTTTCTGGATGGCCCCAGAGGCACAGCGCCTGCATGCAGCTGAGCAGAGCTAGGAGAGTCCTGCAACCTCTATGAGGGCTCTCCGCTGCTGTCGCTGTCTCCATCATCTGCTGATTCTCACTTGTGAGCTGTGATACACCAGGTGGCAACACTACTCCAAGTCTCGAGGGCCCCGCCGAGGTGGGCGTTTCTGTGCTGGTGCTGGGTGCACTAAGTCCTGGTGACGCTGCTCCCTCAGAGGCTGCAGGTTCATCTGAGGAATCATCTGGCTTTTCCTCCTGGACAGTGTGTGAGGGAATACACCATAATTCAGAAAGAAACACCATAATATGAGCAGAATACTCATATTATTAATACATGATATACTGGGTTTAAAAATATAAAGCCTCTGAGACACAGGCTGTAAACAGAATACAGGCTTCTGAGATAAAGATCAGTTGATAACAAAGTTGTAAACAAGCTTTGAAATGGGAATTAGTTAAATATACTAAAACAATGAAAGATTGAAGCAAACCATTGGTGCTTCCGAAAGGTCTACAGTTTGCAATCACAATGAAAATGCCCAGTTTAAAGTGTTAAGAACTAACACATAAAACAGAAACACAAACATTAAAAGAGGCAAGTGCCTTTGAAAACATGACATCAAGTAAAAGAAACACCTGCTGGTCAAATAGCTTTTATGTTAAACTTGGAAGACAGGAAACACGATTAATAGGCAACCAATTGAGATAGCTAGAAATGCATGAACTACTCTGGCCAAAGTGTCTTTAATATAGACATAGTAAATATGATACCAACAAGGACACTTTGAAGATATGACTTCAATAGATACACCAAGCAATTACATTGTGTTTGTATTGAATTTGGAGCAGCACGGAGTCACAATGTCTGCTAAAAACCAATAAAGCCAATATTAAGAATTGAATGAAAGCATTTTGTAAGAATGACATCAAACAGAAACCATAGCTGTCATTGTTTTTATGATGGTTTTTGGAACACCTAAAGGTAGAGAAATAATTATGCATGCAATAGTTGAATTGACAGTAAGATAGAAAGCATTCGAAAGTGGTATCAATAAAGATAATTAGCTGACATCTGCAGAGACCATCAAAGAAGAAACCACTGCCAAAAGAGTATAAAACATGGACCTTTTCAACAGAAAGGCAGAACTTGCTGAACGGGCAAAGCGTGTCTCAACTCTTCAGAGGCATCTCTTTAAGTCTTTAACTATGAGTCTCGGGAAGTCAAAGTAATTGATTTTGGTGGATATTCTGGATTTAGGAATAAGTAAGGAATAAGAAATGTAACAAAGTAAAGATTTGAGAATAAGGATCTCTGAGAAATAAGAAATGTAAGCTAATTGTATTTTGAATTGTTAAAGTTGCAACTGATTCAACAGCTGTTAACTGAATGTTGGCTCTTAAATAAAACTATATATTTTTAGAATTGTCTCAAAGAGTAATTCTGTATAAACTCATGAACCCAAATTCTGTACACTCTTTTGTAAGGAGTTGCAGAATTCTGGGGAGTATTCCAGACCCCCATAATATCCGGAAGGTTACAGTCTAGTTAAACTTATTAAAAGTACTATCTGGAGGACAGTAACATCTTCAGTCATTCCTTTCCTTTTGGTAGACATAGCCTGAACCTTTAGACCCATTTAAGCATCTTATGGAATTCGGCTATCTCTAACTTAAGTTGAGGGTGAACGTCTGGGGAAAACGCCTGATCTGGGATAGCTGAAAAGGGCTAGGACGGTAATTATCCCTTCAAGTGGGGAGGGGAGCTCTCGGTGGTCCTGTGGGAGAGTAAAGGCATGAGTTAGACATCAGATTTTTATGTAGCAGACACATCCTTTTGTGCAGATGATACAAAGAGAATCTCTATGAACATCATATGCCATTGCAGTCAATCATTAAATGTAAATGAGTGGGATGAAGCTCTATTCTGTCACCAGCTTTGTCTAGTGCGCACGTCTCTCCATCGCCCACTCCCAGATCCTCACCACCTCCAATGATTTTGTGTGCAGTCTCCTCAGCACTTGTCAATGTTGCAAGGGTATGTGTGCCTCCTCCTGTCTGTGCTCGCTCCCTCTTATTGTGGGCTATCTTTTCCTGCAAGGAGGGACACAAGCGGAGTTTCAACCACAGTGATGGAGTGAGTGTGAAGAATCCCTAACATAGAAGCTAAGAAGGAAACCAAGATGGAATGAGGTGCCAAGAGAAAGCTAGCTCCCTGTGCATTGTTAGTTGTTGTCAATGCGTAACAGTGAGACAAGTGTGAGGGGTGCCAGGGCCGAAGAAGTCATACTTCCACACTGAAGTATCCGGGTTCTGATCCCACTCTTGTGTCACTGCAGAAAACAAAAACTGTTAAAAACGCACATCTCACACTCACACTAAACCATGAGAAATATCCTTCCCTTACCCGTCACAGTCCCACATTAAACAAAACCTTTCTCACTATGGTTTATGGCAAGGATGAGACTCAAGTACCCATCTTAACAATAAGGTAATTCATAGCAGGATAAGGTGATAGAACACATTGTAGCTTTTGAAAGGCCATGCTGGAATCAGAAATGACGTGAAATGGGCAAAGTTCAGGTGTTTATGAGTTGAGCTTGAATTGGCACACACCTAATAGACGGTAACAGCTTGCAAACCACTCCGCAGGGAAATTTGAAGCAAGACATGAAAAGTGGTGATGTTGGACTCGGAAGTGGTAATGTTTTGTCTCTATGTGTGCCATTAACACCTGTTTTTGTACAGAGAATTTTGAATCGAAAGTATCAGAAGTTGGTCAAATTGTTATATTTTATGAATAAGGGTAGGGTTAAAGATCATGAGGGTAATCTGTGTGTGGAGGCGGGAGACGTCGGTAGGGTTCTGAATGAATACTTTGCATCTGTTTTCACAAAGGAGAGGGTGTGAAGGAATAAGCCATATTTCAGAAAGATACACCATAATATGAACAGAATTCTGATATTTATTAATACACGATATACTGGGTTTAAAAATCTAAAGCCTTGGAGACACAAGCTGTAAACAGAAATACAGGCTTCTGAGATAAAGATCAGTTGTTTAACAAAGTTGTAAACATACAAGCTTTGAAATGGGAATTAGTTAAATATACTAACACAATGACCCTATTGAAATGGCAGTTTGGCGATTCCAGAGGGTCTGGAGTTTGGGGAAAACACAATGAAAAGATCCAAGTGAAGTGTTGGAAACCAACACATTGAACAGAAACACAAACATTAAAAGAGGCATGTGCCTTTGAAAAGATGACATCATGTAAAAGAAACACTTGCTGATCAAATAGTTTTTATGTTAAACTTGGAAGACAGGAAACATAAGATTAAATAGGCAACCAATTGAGATAGCTAGAAAACAAGTAAACACTCAGTCAAAGTGTCTTTAATTTATACATAGTAAATATGATACCAACAAGAACACTTTGAAGATATGATTTCAATAGATGCACCGAGCAATTACATTGTTTTTGTATTGAACTTGGAACACCACGGAGTCACAATTTCTGCTAAAAACCAGCTAAAAGTGATATTAAGAATTGAATGGAAAATCTTTGATAAGAATGGCGTCAAACAGAAACCATTGCTGTCATATTGTTTTTATGATGGTTATTGAAACACCTAAAGGTAGAAACATAATTATGCATGCAGCAGTTGAATTGACAGTAAGAATAGAAAGCATTCAACAGCGAGAATGAATAAGATAATTAGCTTACATCAGCAGAGAACTTCAAAGAATAAACCACTGCAAAAAGGGTATAAAAGATAGACCTTTTCAAACAGAAAGTCAGAAGTCGCTGAACGGGCCAAGCGTTTCTCAACTTTACAGGAGCCATCTGTAAGTTTTTAACTTTGAGTCTCGGGGATCAAACGGTACTATAATTTGATTTTGGTGGATGTTCTGGATTTAGAGATAAATAAGAAATGTAGAAATGTAACAAAGTAAAGATTTGAGAATAAGGATCTCTGTGAAATAAGAAATGTAAGCTATTTGTATTTTGAATTGTTAATGTTGCGACTGACTCAACAGCTGTTAAATGAATGTTGGCTCTTAAATAAAACTATATATTTTTAGAATGTCTCAAAGAGTATTTCTGTATAAACTCCTGAACCCAATTTCTGTACACTCTTTTCTAAGGAGTTGCAGACTTCTGGGGGGTATTCCAGACCCTCATAATATCTGGAAGGTTACAGTCTAGTTAAACTTATTAAAAGTGCTATCTGGAGGACAGTAACATCTTCAGTCATTCCTTTCCTTTAGGAAGAGATAGCCTGAACCTTTAGACCCATTTAAGCATCTTACAGAATTTGGCTATCTCTAACTTTAGTTGAAGATGAATGGCTGGGAAATACGCCTGATCTGGGGTAGCCCGAAAAGGGCTAGGACGGTAATTATCCCTTCAAGGGGTGAAGCAGACATTGCTATCAGGGAGGAGGAGTGTGAAATATTAGATGAAATAAACATAGTGAGAGAGGAAGTATTAAGGGGTTTAGCAGCTTTAAAAGTGGATAAATCCCCAGACCCAGATGAAATGTATCTCAGGCTGTTAAGCGAAGCTAAAGAGGAAATAGCAGAGGCCTTGACCATCATTTTCCAATCCTCTCTGGCTTCAGGTGTGGTGCAGGAGGACTGGTGGACTGCTAATGTGGTACCCTTGTTTAAAAAGGGAGAAATGGATAGACCGAGTAATTACAGGCCAGTCAGCCTAAGCTCGGTAGTGGGAAAATTATTGGAAAGACTTCTGACAGACAGGATAAATCTTCATTTAGAAAGACATGGATTAATCAAGGATAGTCAGCATGGATTTGTTACGGGAAGGTCGTGTCTGACAAACTTGATTGAATATTTGAGGAGGTAACAAGGAGGGTAAATGAGGGTTGTGCATTTGAGGTAGTGTATATGGACTTTAGCAAGGCTTTTGATAAGGTTCCACATGGCAGACTGGTCACAAAGTTAAAAGCCCATGGGATCCAGGGCAAAGTGTCAAGTTGGATTCAAAACTGGCTCGGAGGCAGGAAGCAGAGGGTAATGGTTGATGGGTGTTTTGTGACTGGAAGACTGTTTCCAGTGGGGTTCCGCAGGGCTCAGTACTAGGTCCCTTGCTTTTTGTGGTATATATCAATAATCTAGACTTGAATATAGGGGGTCTGATTAAGAAGTTTGCAGATGATACTAAAATAGGCTGCGTGGTTGATACTGAAGAAGGAAGCTGTAGACTGCAGGAAGATATCAATAAATTGGTCAGCTGGGCAGAATAGTGGCAAATGGAATTTAATCCAGAGAAGTGTGAGGTAATGCATTTGGGGAGGGCTGACAAGGAAAGGGAATACACATTAAATGGTAGGACACTGAGTGGTGTAGAGGAACAAAGGGACAACAGATCCCTGAAGGTAGCAGGCCAGGTAGATAAGGTGGTTAAGAAGGCATACGGAATGCTTGCCTTTATTAGCCATGGCATAGAATACAAGAGCAGGGGAGTTATGCTTCAACTGTACTAAACACTAGTTAGGCCTCAGCTGGAGTACTGTGTGCAATTCTGGTCACCACATTACAGGAAGAATCTAATTGCACTGGAGAGAGTGCAGAGGAGATTTACAAGGATATTGCCGGGAATATAGAATCTTAGCTATGAGGAAAGACTAGATAGGCTAGCTCTGTTTTTCTTGCAACTGAAGAGGCTGAGGGGAGACCTTTTTGAGGTGTATAAAATTATGAAGTGCCTAGATAAAGTGGATAGAAAGGACCTATTTGTTAGATCCGTGGTTCAGTGGATAAATAATTACACGGATGCTGTACATAAACAAATGACAGGTCTTTACTGCAGGAGGGTATCTCTAGACTGGGGTACAGAGGCATGCGCACAGCTTATATACCGATGTGGTCACTGCCGGTACTACAGTATACAGGAGCTGTAAAAAGTAGTTCTGACTTAAAGCACATACACTACAATTCCTCCCTTTTTAGATTAATAATACCCCCTTAATATTCAAATAACAATTACATTTTTACATGTACATTCAATAACAAAAGTCCATTTATAGATTCAGTCTTTGGGGCGGCTTCCTGACCCTTTCGGGATAGCGTCTTTCCGGAGGTTCTTGTTCTTGGTGCAGAGGCGATTCTGACCCCTTTTCATCGGGTAGTTCATCGGGTTCCACTGCTACTGGGTCTGAAGTAGATGCCACCAGTATGTCGGGTTCATCCTGTAAGATTCGAAATATTCATTAATTTAATCACGCAAGAAAATAGGGTTAATAAGGCAGTTTTATTGACCAAAAGAAGCTTGTACAGAAAAACCTTTGATAAAAAAGGGCATACAAAATGGCCACCGGACCTCGTGATCAGTTTCTGGGACCATTTGATTTCTGTTACTGCAAGCCAGACAGGCTTGTGGATTGAGGACAGTAAGCCCGCGAAAGCCAGTATCGGGAAAACGAAACTCAGGGAACTGAGCATACATATTAATTGGATTCTAAGTACAGGACAGTTTCAGGTAACAGGATGGGGCCCATCAAGAAATGGGCAGACATTTGAATGAACATGTAAACCCATTTACTGTACAAAGGAAAAACCGTTTAACAGCCATCAAGGGCAATCTCCAGACCGATCAATATACGAACTGAGTTACGGTGACAAAGTAAAAGACATTATTGGCCAGGAAGGCCAGTTAAGCTATCACCGGCTCCCGTTGTAAGACAAAGCGCCCCTGCAGAGATTTCTGCCCACCAAAAATATTACAAAGACAGGACTATGATTTGGCGGGAGATAAGACGGTCCCAAAAAGGTATAACTGTGGATTGAAAAGTCCATCAGGGCGCTTCGCTTCAGATTCACGCTTCGGGAACACGCTTCTTCTACCTCGGTAGCTTTGGAATTCGATCAGGACATTTCGGGACGGACTCTTCGGTTAAGGCAGCGTGGTCGGTGTTCGGCCAGGCAAGGCTCGGCCACGACGGGAAGACGACGAGGGTGGCCCACGTACTGTTGTCGGGAGATCATCGACGACCCAGGCCGAAGGAGAAGACACCCTCAGGAAAACCGACGATCCAGGCCGGAGATAAAAGGACACTCCAGGCCTAGCCCTCCAGGGCCTCAACATACCATTCAACCAGGAACTTTCCATGTGCAGTTCTACAACATCACATCGGTGACTGAGTCTTCCATGGGCATCCAGTTCTTAAAGTCACGTCGGTAACGGATTCAGCCACGACGAGCGCTCATCGAGACTGTATCTGCTGCTCCATCGCCTGAGAGAAAAACAAACTGCGCTGGAAGTTTCCAAATCCACGTGACGACGGAAAGCTGTGCCAAAAGGCTGCGAACCCCCTTTTTGCGAATCTGAAAGTGGTGAGCATGATTCTGAGTTCCTCAAGTCGAAACTTAGTTTAGGTCTAGGGGAGGGAGTTAAGGGAAATCGTAATGTGTTTCCCCTTTTACGACGTGCCGTGTGTTCCCCATTTCCATAGAGTTAAGTTTATAGATATGTGCATGATTGTAGTTATTTTAATCTGTGCTTATGACATGTATTTTACAGTGCTGCAAACTGTTTTATAATAAAAGCCTCCATTTCGTGCTATTCAACCTGGTCTATTGAGTTTTTCTCTGCACTACAGTTCCCTGCACCTAAGTCCAAGGTCTAGAAACATAGGGAAGAGTGGGTTGAACCACTCAAGGGTAATTATTGCACGAAGCCTGGTAGGAGACCAGAAGGAGCAAGAGAAACCCCCTACAGAGATGGCGACCGCGGCAGGACCTTGGCAGCAGGAATGTAGTGTTTTAGATCAAGGTCTGAATAAACGAAATGTGATGGATGAGAGAATAGCGGATTATGTTTTTGGGAAGGTAAACCTTACAAAACAGTGGATATCTGACCTATTAAGAGATAGGCACCCGCTAGACGCAGCCATCAAGTGGACAGAAAGTAAAGAGCATAAGAAATTGGTAGAAAAGGCGGTCTGGCTGATGTGTTACAAGAAGCAAGTCCAGCTTTTGGACCAGGTCGTTGTAGCACAGACAGCCCAGATCAAAGGGCTGCTTACAGAAGTAGAGGAAAAGGTTGCGGGAGGCCAGAAACTGATTCAATCGCTTAACGCGCTGAATCAGGAACGCCAATCCGCAACTCACCGCCATGAGACCCGGATAGAGTATTTGGAATGTCAGGTCATTGAGACCAAGGCCAGTGAAGGTAGAATGAAAGAGAGGTGTTTCCGCATAGCTAAGCAGATAGCGACACAGGAGGAAAGAATTTTGGGGGCTAGGGCAGCATATAAGATGGCCATGGAGGATAGGTCTGAGAACACCGATCATAGCGCTTGCCACAGGGAGTAAGAGGACCTGAGAACGGCCCTAGCGAAGGCAAACGGCTTGGTGTGTCTCATAAACCCGCCAGCGAGCCAGCTACTGTTAGCCAAGGAATCCAAAAGACCAATTCCACAGGAGGCAGTTAGGGTACCAACCCCCGAGCCCTCAGCACCTCCCGCCTATGATGAGTCTTGGACTCAGGGGAAGGAAACGGAGAAGTCAGACACAGAGGTTCTTGAGGTAGAGCAACACCAGGTAATAGGGTCGGGACCGGCGCCGATGTGTCCCACGCGACACCAGAGGCTCGGTCCAGGCGCCAATGATGGTGAGGACGGACCCCTTGTGAATCAGATCATAATGCCCCATAGCGCACAACAGCTAAGGGAAATGATCAGTCACATCCCAAAACTCTCCGAGTCAGGAGATCCCTCCGTGCATTTTAGGGACGTGGAGCAAACCGCAGCAGTTAATGACTGCGACGGGGCCGAACTGTCCAAAATGCTCCTGTTCTCCCTGGACAGCTCGCTCCTCCAGTGTCTCCCTGACGAGAGCAAGAGAGGGCGCAAGACGTATGAGGAGGTACGGGACGAGATCCTGGAGATTATAGGGGAGGGTGACGGAACTCCGTTCCTCCGATTGGAAAGGACGGTACAGCTAGAGGGAGAGCCCCCACGGGTTTTCGCCGGAAGGTTGTGGCCAGTGTATCGGCGCAGCTGCCCGGGAGGACCGGACCGGAACGTGCTAAATAATGACCAAAGGGCTCATTGGCTCCGGTGTCTGGTCGCCAATTGCTTGCCACCGGTGAGGGAGCAGGCCAAAGCATGGTTTGACCCCACTAACCCCCGCTCCACGGAGGACGTAGTACTTGATCAGCTCACGATAAGTTACAGGAACAACAAGAGTAGGGATGTGCCTTCCTCAAAGGGAAAGGTGCATGAGGCGAGGCCTGCAGCTCCTGCTAAAAAGGAATGGCATCAGGAGGGGAATCGCACCCCCCAAGCCAAGAGCAGTTGTTACGGGTGTGGGAAGGAAGGTCATTGGCGCCGAGACTGTAAAAATCCGTGGAAGGATAATAAAGGGAGGTTTCCCGCAGCCCAAGCCCAAGCACAGACCGCTGCCCCAGCATCAGGAGATGGTGCGGTTGTGGATCCCGCTGCGATTGAGTCAATCATACAGACAATGCGGTCTCTGATGACCTCGCAGGGGAAAATAGCTGTCACCACCGGCCTTGTCGCTCCCGAAACTCCGATCACTGTACCCAAGTGACTAGAGTCGGCGCAGCCTGTCTACCTGTGTCCGCTCCGCTATGATGCATGGAGACGACCCCTCGTAGAGATGGAGGTAGAGGAGGTGAAGGAAACTTATCTGTTGGACACGGGAGCATCGTGCACCATAATCCACGCAGATAACCCCACCACCTCGCCCCTGTCCACCGGGGTCCCATATTGTCTGTTGGGCTTCATGGGCAAAGAACAGGCTGGTGCACATTCCCTTCCCCTCTCCCTTCGTTTAGGGCCACTCCGCACCACGTGGAAGTGTATCCTGATGAAGTGGGAAGAGGGAGGTGGAACGGGAGTCCTGGGGTCTGATTTCTTGGTGGCCCACGGGATCCACGTGGACCTAAGAAATCATTGTCTCTGGGGAGAGGGTACGAGTGTGAGGGAGATGGAGAGTGTTAAGGAAACCCCTACGAAGGCACGGGTTGGCCGGCGAAAAGTAAAATTCTTGGGTCTAACCCTATGTGCTGGCGAGAGAACAGTAGACCAGGAGGATGAGCCGGAATCGGTGGAAAATCCGCCGGTCTGCGACACTCATACAGTAGAGGTGTCCCGACAAAAAAGGTGGTTTAGCATGAAGCGGTGTAAGCTGTTTAAGTCGGGTGCACAAGGGCCAACAACAGGGGCCAAGCCTGAGGACAAAAATCCTCGGCCTGCGACAGAGTCACAGACCACACGGGCTGGAACTGTAGCTTGCGTGAAGGGAGGAGTCATCCCAATAGAGTGGGAGGTCTCCCCTCTAATTTGGGATTCGGACGAGGAAGAGCCCGAACAGCTCGACCACGCACTTGACCTGATCACGGAGGAGGAAGAGTCAGAGGACGAAGATCCCGCCCTCGACTCAAGCTTAGGGGAGGTAGGGATTGGGGGCGGAGACTCACCACCGGTAGGGACAGGTGAGGTGGAGTCGGATGCCACAAATCCCGGCCCCGGGGGGGCGGAGCCAGAGGGAAGGGAGCCGGAGCTGGCAGCTGTGGTGGAACCACAGGCTGTGACGGTGAAAGCCCCAACCCCCGGTCCGTCAGCCCTGGGAGCCTCACCCAAGGCAGCCCCTCGTAGGTCGACTCGAACGCCCCAGCCCAGAAAGCATTGGCCAAATTCTCCCTATCTTCCCCAACCTCGGTCCAGAGCAGCCCAAGAAGGGCACGATTCCCGTTCAGCAGCGACAGGCTGCGGGGGATCAAAGCCAAAGGTCAGTGCAGCCCCGCCACAGGGAGCGGCATGCTGCAGCCCTCACAGGAATTAAGTAGGCCGCCCGGAGGAGGGCGGCGCTGTACATAGGTGTTAGGAAATGATAAGTTAAGTTAGGTAATTGTAATGATAGTTTAAGGTGTGTAAAGTTTAAGGTGATGGGGATGTTTAAAAGGTAGTTTTCGGAGTCTGCCCAGAATGTGTGGTTGTTTGGAAGCGGGGTCAGAGGACCCCGGCGTCCGTTTAATTAAGCCAGCACCTATTGGGAGCCTGGCTACATCATCTTATCAGTTACAGAGACCAGGGATACAATGGAGAGGATTCTCGTGATACTCGTGGCGGTCGGGTGCGGGCTGGCCTACCGGGGCCACACCAAGGACGTCATCGTGTTCGGATGTTCCGGGGACACAGCCCCCATCGCGACGGATGGGACGGGGAAGCGAGAGGTTGAGGAAACCGTCACCTACTTCCACCAAGGGAGATGGCCAGGATGGCTGGGGACGAATTCTACGGAATACTCCAGCAATTTCGGTTTCGCCTACCAAGAGACTTCGTTAATGTGCCCTCGGGTGAGGATCCTTGCACCCAGAGTCAGCATTACCGTGGGAAAGAGGATCTGTTTGGTGTGTAATGGGAACGTACCGCTAAGTAGATGGTGGTGGTTACGAAAGCTGGGAAAGGACATGAAGAAGTCTACTATCGAGTGGGAACGACTGGGTAACAATACCCATCGGACAATTACGGGGACTCACGGACAATTACGTGTGTGTTGGGACAAATGGTGGGAACCAGATGAAGGCATATATGTCTGTATGTGGGGTTCAAAACGCATTTGCCCCAAGGGCGTAACCATCTTTTTCCAGAGGCAGTGGCAGGATGAAGGAAAGGGGATGAGATGGGATGTCAGCACTCGGGCGTGCGGAGCCCCATACTCCCCGATTCCGGTAAACGCCACTGAACTCATCACCCGCCCACGCAAGCCCCTGCCCACGATTCCGGTAGTGCTAGCCCAGAAGGAAGGGTGCCCCACCACCACAAAGGGACCCGGGAACGGTTTAGTATTGGTACCCACCGGTCAGGTGCTGTACCAAGGGGTACACTACGCGATGGCCTCAGTGATTTTAAACCTCACTGAGGTACGATTGCCGGAGTGGTGTCCCAGGGAAACGGAACAATTGTATCAGGTCCTGTTAACTCGAATGTTCAGACAATTTTACGAGTTTGACTTTGCCGACATCGACAAAGCCAAACTATTCACCACACCACAGGAAGTTTTGGATCGGGTAGGGAGGCAAAGGAGGGGTACTGTAAATGACATTTTCACTGCTTTTAACACCGGAACGTCTGTTGTCAACGCTCTAGACAACGTGGAGCTGCAGACACAGATCAATGGTTTAAAAGCCCAGTTAAGGAACATACTGACAGACGAAAATAAGGTAGTGGGTTCAGAGCTACATGAGGACCAAGCCATGACACTACACTTAAAAGAAATAATTGCTGAGCTGGAGAAACACGCTAGAACGGTAAATGCGCTCATCAAGGAGGATCGGAATGCGTCCGACCAGGCTGCGCAGAACAAGGCCTGTGTGCTATACGGGGCATGGTTACTGGGTGAGGGCCGCAGTAATCTGGAGGATTTAAAACAAGGTTTGGTCCCGTCCTGGATCAGCAACAAGCACTTGCAAGCGCTCCACCCTTTTGAGAACGCATTAAGCCCGTGCCAGCTCAGACTAGCTGCAGAGGCGTACCCAGCCCCAGTGGACTGCGGACGCTCAAACCACACTATTATGGGAATAGTGGTAAGGATGCCGGTGTTGGGTCCCACAGCAAAGCCCGCCCCGGTATACAGGGTGGAGAACATTGGAGTCATCCAGGGGGGGTGCGCACATTCGTTATGCAGTGGTCCCGCCTTATGTCATCAGATGGGAGTGTACGATGACAGGCACCGACCTCTCGGGGTGTCGTAGCCGGGGAGCACACATCATCCTGTGTCCCCAGCACTTGAATGCCTTTTTGAAACCACAGTGCGGGTTCAGAGCCACTAGCGCGAAGCCGATAAATTGCACCATGGAGGCAATGGCAAAGGACCATGTGCCCCCGCAGGTGGCATATATCGGAGGTGGGACATACTGCGTCACCACTGCAGCGCCTCACTACCGCCACGGACAGCACGAGTGGTGTCCGGTCAGCGACAGCAGTTTCTGTTTTAAACACAGGGCTGAAGTTCAAGTGGCACAACAATGGATTGTCCCCGTTCCTGCACCCTCCACCATTCACCTCACTGTAAAAGAGAATTTCACGGACTTGCAGCGATTCATCGCGCATTTTGGTTATGTCATTCCCCCTCTTCCCGAACACCTCACCAAGATTCTAAAAGCCGTTATAGTTTCACAGAAACATTTTTACACACTGGAGCAGAAGACTTTAGAGATAGGATAAGACATATTGGACATAGTCATCCCACCATGGTGGGACCTGTTCACCAATATAGAGATCCCGGCCTGGATTAGAATAGCATCCCACATCCTAGTAGTGTGTCAGGTTTTAATTGTAATATTTTTATTGTTCGTGCATTGCAAGAGAGGCAAACGCCTCCAGAGGCATGAGAACACAGGAGAATGGAGAGAACGCTATGTGCGAGTGGGGGAAGAGGGCACCCCAGTGTAAGCGGCTAGTATTAAAAGTTAAAGCGTCCCTCCATTTTTGGATTTCAGCCACTGCATAATTTAAGTGTGTGAATACTGTTGTGTTATAGCCGTTGGTAAGTTTTTTGTTTTGTTTGATTAATAAAAGGTGTATGCAGGTGGTGCAAGGGGCATTGGTCCACTTCACATCTGAAAGATGAATGTGTTATAGTGTAAGATAATACTGCCTATGATTGTCCAACAGTACACAAGGTAATTTTTCTGAAATGGGAACTGCATGTGTCGTGAGGGCCATAGATAGTTAATTACCAGGAATGTTTGGATGTGAGGAATCAGGGAAAATTTGCTCACCAAGGATTATTGATACTTTAAGCAAGCTATCAGTATCACAGGGGGGAATGTAAGATTCGAAATTTTCAGTAATTTAATCACGCAAGTAAACAGGGTTAATAAGACAGTTTTATTGACCAAAAGAAGCTTGTACAGAAAAACCTTTGATAAAAAAGGGCATACAAAATGGCCGCCGGACCTCGTGATCAGTTTCTGGGACCATTTGATTTCTGTTACTGCAAGCCAGACAGGCTTGTGGATTGAGGACAGTAAGCCCGCGAAAGCCAGTATCGGGAAAACGAAACTCAGGGAACTGAGCATACATATTAATTGGATTCTAAGTACAGGACAGTTTCAGGTAACAGGATGGGGCCCATCAAGAAATGGGCGGACATTTGAATGAACACTTAAACCCATTTACTGTACAAAGGAAAAACCGTTTAACAGCCATCAAGGGCAATCTCCAGACCGATCAATATACGAACCGAGTTACGGTGACAAAGTAAAAGACATTATCGGCCAGGAAGGTCAGTTAAGCTATCACCGGCTCCCGTTGTAAGACAAAGCACCCCTGCAGAGATTTCTGCCCGCCAAAAATATTACAAAGACAGGACTATGATTTGGCGGGAGATAAGACTGTCCCAAAAAGGTATAACTGTGGATTGAAAAGTCCATCAGGGCGCTTCGCTTCAGATTCACGCTTCGGGAACACGCTTCTTCTACCTCGGTAGCTTCGGAATTCGATCAGGGCGTTTCGGGACGGACTCTTCGGTTAAGGCAGCGTGGTCGGTGTTTGGCCAGGCAAGGCTCGGCCACGACGGCGAAGACGACGAGGGTGGCCCGGGTACTGTTGTCGGGAGATCATCGACGACCCAGGCCGAAGGAGAAGACACCCTCAGGAAAACCGACGATCCAGGCCGGAGATAAAAGGACACTCCGGGCCTAGCCCTCCAGGGCCTCAATATACCATTCGACCAGGAACTTTCCATGTGCAGTTCTACAACATCACATCGGTGACTGAGTCTTCCATGGGCATCCAGTTCTTAAAGTCACGTCGGTAACGGATTCAGGCATGACGAGCGCTCATCGAGACTGTATCTGCTGCTCCATCACCTGAGAGAAAAACAAACTGCGTGTGGTGATTATTCTTTATGTTTAGTAAGAAGTATTGTGATTGGTTGTTTGTTTCCTGCCTTGGGATATATGCTGTAATCTCATTGGTAGTTGATGTCATGTGATTTGTGGTGGCCATCTTAAATTCAGTTCTTTCCAGCCTTTAGTTGGGACTGGGTGTTGAAGATGTGCTACAGGATTTTTAAGTTAATAAAGCCTAGATTAGAAAGGCAAATCTATTCTTTATCTCAATTTATTAACTTTATGTCAGAATGGAGCGATATCTTCAACCAGAACGATTCAATGCTGACCCTAATTCTGCAGGAGTGGATGATAAATGGAAACACTGGTATTGTACATTTAAAAACCTTTTGGGCGTGTTGGATCAAGAGTCTCTAAATAGGCTGAATATGCTGATCAACTACATTGCTCCGGATGTGTATAAGTATATTTTGAACTGTAAAACTTACGAAGTGGCTATTTCTACATTGGAAAAGATTTTTGTTAAACCAAAGTGTGAGGGATTTGCACGTCACCTTCTATCTGCCCGTAGGCAGCAGGTGGGAGAATCTTTGGATACTTATTTACAAGCACTTCAGTGCCTTAGTGTTAACTGTAATTATAAGGCCGTGACGGCTGAAGAATATAAGGAAGAATCGGTACGGGATGCTTTTATTAATGGATTACTGTCTAGATCAATTCGTCAGCGGTTGTTAGAAAATAAGACTTTGGATCTTAAGAGTGCTTTTGAGCAAGCTTCTACATTGGATGTGGCTCAGAGAAGTTTGGATTCTTATGCTCTTTTTAACCGGCCTGTGACTGTGGTTTAGGCAGTTCCGGATGAAAAGGAATTATGTGGACTTAATAGGAGTGGTTTACTAGATTCTGAAACAGTTTCTACTTCAGCGGCTGTTGCCTCTAGGATTCAGAAGTGTTATTTTTGTGGGAACGTCCGGCACCCTCGTCTGAAGTGTCCTGCTCGGGAGGCTGTATGTAGTAAATGCGGCAAGAGAGGTCATTACGCACGTGTGTGTAAATCATCAGGTTCAATTACCTCCTCTGTGACTATTCAGCCTTTAGATAGGGCGTTTATTGCATCAATTTCTGCTGCATTTGCTCATGGCCTAAACAAAGCTATAGATATGGCCCAAGTTAATGGGTTGGAAGTGAAGACCCTTATAGATACGGGCAGTACCGAGAGTTTTATAAGTCTTCAGTTTGCAAAGGAGAAGCATTTGAAAATTTCGCCTGTTTCCTATCAGGTGTGTATGGCTCAGACGACTCTCACTTCACAAGTAGCTGGTTGTTGCCTTGTGAAATTGATTCTTCTAGGTAATACGTATATATACTGATATACGCCTATCTGCTTTGCCTAATCTCTGTGCGGATATTTTGATTGGTCATGATGTGCTTCAGTTACACGAGTCTCTCAGTCTTTCATTTGGAGGGACTAAGCCACCTTTATCTATTTGTGGATTAACCTCTTTATCCATTTCTCCATTATCACTTTTTTCCAATTTGATGCCGGATTGTAAGCCAATTGCTACCAAGTCAAGAAGGTATAGCAGTCAGGATAGAGAATTTATTAATTCTGAAGTTCAACGTCTCTTATTGGAAGGAATCATTGAACCTAGTTGTTCGCCTTGGCGAGCACAGGTAGTTGTCACGACTAACGAGAGACATAAGAAACGAATGGTGATAGACTATTCCCAAACTATTAATAGGTATACTCAATTAGATGCGTACCCTTTGCCTAAGATTGATGAGCTTATCAATAAAGTATCTCAGTATAAGGTTTTTAGCACTATTGACCTAAAGAGTGCTTATCATCAGATTCCTACTGTTAAGAAGGATCAACCATATACGGCCTTTGAGGCTGGTGGAAAGCTGTATCTGTTTTGCCGAATACCATTTGGTGTTACGAATGGTGTTGCTTGTTTTCAACGGGCAATGGATGCTTTTATAAGTGATAACTCTCTCTCTGACACCTTTTCATACTTAGATGACATCACGGTGTGTGGCAAATCAAGGGTGGAGCATGATTCTAATTTAGAAAGATTCCTTCAAGCTGCGGAAAAAGTTGGTTTAACTTTCAATAAAGAGAAGTTTACCTTTTCGGCCACTGAGGTAAATCTACTGGGGTACATTATCTCGGGAAACAAGATTAAACCAGACCCAGAATGTCTGCGACCATTGATTGATTTACCTTGTCCTACTAATTCTAAGGCTTTGCAACGAGTTGTTGGACTGTTTTCTTACTATTCTAATTGGATTGCAAATTTTTCACAGAAGATCCGACCTCTTATTTGGGTTACGACATATCCTCTATCATGGGAGGCCAGGACGTGTTTTGATAATTTTAAAAAGGATATCCTTGGAGCAGTTGTGCATTCTATTGATGAGCAGGTTCCTTTTGTGATTGAGACGGACGCTTCTGATTTTGCAATTGGGGCTACTCTGAACCAAAATGGAAGACCTGTGAGCTTTTTCTCACGTACCTTGAACAATAGTGAAAAAAGGCATTCTTCATTAGAGAAAGAGGCGTATGCAATAGTAGAAGCACTGCGTAAATGGAGACATTATTTATCGGGGCGACATTTTACGTTGGTAACTGATCAAAAGTCTGTGTCCTTTATGTTTGATGTCAAACATTTTGGAAAGATTACGAATGATAAAATAATGAGGTGGAGGATTGAGTTGGCATGTTACCATTTGATATAGTTTATCGTCCGGGGAAGGATAATGTTGCTGCTGATGCGCTGTCGAGGGCTTATTGTTCTGTGATTCACGGAGATACGCTTATTAATCTTCACAATGCCTTATGCCATCCTGGGGTTACGAGGATGATACACTTCGTACGCAGTAAAAATTTGCCCTTTTCAGTTGAAGACGTCAAGCGGATGACTTCATCATGTTCTATCTGTGCTCGGTGTAAACCGAATTTCTTTAAGCCTCAACGAGCTCATCTTATAAAGGCTACTTCTCCTTTTGAACGTTTGAGCGTCGATTTTAAGGGGCCTCTTCCTTCAACTACTCAAAACCGATATATATTTACTGTTGTGGATGAGTTTTCAAGGTTCCCTTTTGCTTTTCCTTGCGCAGATGTATCAGCTGCTACAGTTATCAAATGTCTGACTCAACTTTTTGTCATCTTTGGGATGCCTGCGTATATCCATTCGGATCAGGGAAGTTCTTTTATGTCTTCCCATTTGAAGGAATACCTTCAGAGTCGGGGAATTTCTACTAGCAGAACTACCCCGTATAATCCCCAGGGTAATGGACAGTGCGAACGATACAATGGGGTGATCTGGAAGGCAGTTATGTTGGCTTTGACATCCCGGAACCTTAAGAATACACAGTGGGAAATGGTACTGCCTGATGCCCTGCATTCCATTAGATCATTGCTTTCAACGGCTACTAATGTGACCCCCCATGAAAGGCTCTTTAACTATCCGCGGAGATCTACTATGGGATATTCGGTACCTTCATGGCTTACTATGCAGGGACCTGTGCTGCTTCGACGCCATGTTAGATTGTCAAAATATGATCCTTTAGTGGAGGAGGTGGAGCTGTTGGAGGCAAATTCTCAATATGCTCATATTCGATTCCAAGATGGGAAAGAAAGTACCGTTTCAATTAAAGACTTGGCTCCTTGTGGTGGCCAGCCCTCTTCTGAGGATATTAACAATAGACATGATTCAGATAATGTGGATGCTGTTACAGATACTACGAATATTTCCAATCCGACTGCAGATAATTATACTTCTATTAGTCAGCCCTCGATGGATGTTCATGACCGTCCCAGTTTACCTCCTGATGGGATTTCTAATCCGGAAACCTTTGAAAATCGGGATATGGATAGCCTCCCTGCAGAAGATACTTCTGTGTCTCCTGGTGTGGGATGGCAAGGAATTTCACCAAGGTTAAGAAGGTCGACACGAACAAGATATCCGGTCGACCGATTGAAAATGGACTTTTAAATTGATAGTAATGTTTTAAAATTGTTGAAATATTATATTATATTGTTTTAGTTGAGAGATACTTAATACTTATGTGCAATGTTACTATTTGTTGTTGCTCACTTAGTATTGTGTCATGTTGAATAGTTTTATTTTGTCTGTGCATAGTTTTAGTTGTAAATAATTAATTATAAATTGTAAAGGTTATTTCGGTTGGAGTATATTTTAAAAGGAGGGGTGAATGTGGTGATTATTCTTTATGTTTAGTAAGAAGTATTGTGATTGGTTGGTTGTTTCCTGCCTTGGGATATATGCTGTAATCTCACTGGTAGTTGATGTCATGTGATTTGTGGTGACCATCTTAAATTCAGTTCTTTCCAGCCTTTAGTTGGGACTGGGTGTTGAAGATGTGCTACAGGATTTTTAAGTTAATAAAGCCTAGATTAGAAAGGCAAATCTATTCTTTATCTTACTGCGCCAGAAGTTTCCAAGTCCACGTGACGACGGAAAGCTGTGCCAAAAGGCTGCGAACCCCCTTTTTGCGAATCTGAAAGTGTTGAGCATGATTCCGAGTTCCTCAAGTCGAAACTTAGTTTAGGTCTAGGGGAGGGGGTTAAGGGAAATCGTAATGTGTTTCCCCTTTTACGACGTGCCGTGTGTTCCCCATTTCTATAGAGTTAAGTTTATAGATATGTGCATGATTGTAGTTATCTGTGCATATGACATGTATTTTACAATGCTGCAAACTGTTTTATAATAAAAGCCTCCATTTTGTGCTATTCAACCTGGTCTATTGAGTTTTTCTCTGCACTACAGTTCCCTGCACCTAAGTCCAAGGTCTAGAACCATAGGGAAGAGTGGGTTGAACAACTCAAGGGTAATTATTGCACGAAGCCTGGTAGGAGACCAGAACGAGTAAGAGAAACCCCCTAGAATCCCCAGGTACTCGAGACATGGGGTTGACGCCTTCCTGTGATGCTAAGATCTGATCGACGTGGCGTCTCACAATGTTCTCCCCGACATCCACTGTGTACATTAATGGCCCCTGCCTTGTACATATCGTTCCGGGTTGCCACTTCTCTGTTCAATAGTCACGGGCCAAGACTGGTTGCCCTACATTGAAGCTCCTTGTCGGCTTCTCGTTGATGTGCTGGAATTGTTTGTCCTCAACATTTCTTCGCACATTTGGTCTGAGCAAGTCCAGAGGAGATCTCAACCTTCGGTTAAAGAACATCATGGCCGGGGTCTGGTTGGTAACTGCATGTGTCGCGTTTCGGTAGACTAATAAAAAATTGTCCATCTTATGCTGTAGTGGAATTTCCTCGTCGCACATGGCCTTTATCGCCTTCTTAAAGGTTTGTACGAACCTCTCAGCCAATCCATTGGTGGCTGGATGATACGGGGCAGATGTGTAATGCCTTACCCCATTTCCTTTTCATGAATTTTTGGAACTCGTCGGACACAAACTGTGGTCCATTATCAGAGCAGATCTGCTCTGGCAAACCGTTTCTGGCAAATATGGTCCATAGGACTGCAATTGTTTTCTCTGTAGTGGTTGAAGACATCTTTATCACCTCAGGCCACTTTGAATGAGCATCCACTGCTATTAAGAACATTAACTCCATGAATGGACCAGCGAAATCAATGTGCACCCATTGCCATGGAGAGGAGGGCCACTCCCATGGGTGTAGAGGGGCACGTGGTGGTGCATTTTGGACCTTCTGGCACCCTAAGCAGCTCTTAGTTAGGTCTTCGATTTGTTGATCGATTCCCGGCCACCACACATAAGCCCTAGCAAGGCTTTTCATTTTCACTCCCCCCAGATAACCTTCATGTAGCTCCTTTAGCACTCTCTCCCTTAACTTGGGTGGGATCACCACTCTGGATCCACACATCACTGTCCCCTGGCATACTGACAGCTGTTCTCTTCTGGATGAGAATGCTGGCAACAGTGAGTTGCCATGTGTTGGCCATCCCCTCACTGTCAACTCATATACCCGTGACAGCGTCGGATCATTGCAGGTCTCCTTCTCTATATCCGCGTTTGTTACAGGCAATCGTTCAATTATCGATGAATAAAATATCTCGATAGGGTCCACTGCTGGTGCTTCCTCCACTGTAGGCAGTGGCAGGCGCGATAGCCCATCAGCATTCCCATGCTGTTTCATGCCTTTATATTCTATTTCATATTGATTCGCCCCTAGAAACAGGGACCATCTTTGTAACCGCTGTGCAGTCATTACTGGCACGCCCTTCTTAGGATTAAAGATGGGGACAAGTGGTTGGTGGTCAGTCAGCAAGGTGAACTTCTGCCCATGCAGATAATGGTTGAATTTTTTTACTCCCCATACTAGGCTGAGGGCCTCCCTGTCAATCTGGGCATAGTTGTGCTCAGCTGAGGTTAGTGACTGAGACGCAAAGGCTACTGGCCTCTCCAACCCGTCTGGGAATTTGTGCGACAGCACCACTCCAATGCCGTAGGGTGATGCATCACATGCCAAACGAATTGGTAGTGCTGGGTTGAAATGGGCCAACACCTCTTTTGATGTGATCAATTCTTTACACTTCTGGAAAGCTCGTCTACGTTCGTCACCCCACTTCCATGGTACCCCTGTTTGCAGTAGGGTGTTCAGCGGGTGTAATACCGTAGACAAATTTGGTAAGAACTTGTGGTAATAGTTTACAAGCCCGAGGAACGACCTCAGTTGTGACACATTTTCCGGTGCTGGAGCCTTGACTACTGCCTCTATCTTGTCAGGGGACTTATGTAACCCCTCTTCATCGATGACATGGCCGCAATACGAGATCTGTTTCTGGAAAAACTCGCACTTGTGGTGATTAGCTCGTAGCTCATATTCCTTTAATCTGGCGAGCACCTTCTCCAAGTTAGCGAGGTGATCACCGTCATTTTTGTCCGTGACCAAGATGTCGTCCAAACAACACTGGGTCCCTGGAATCCCTTGCAGGACCTGATCCATCGCCCTTTGCCAGATAGCCGGAGCCGAGGCTACTCCAAACACCAGCCGGTTGTATTGATAGAGACCTTTATGGGTGTTGATCGTAAGGTAATGTTTCGAAGCTTCTTCTACCTCCATTTGCAAGTACGCCTGGGCTAGATCAATTTTGGTGAAGCGTTTACCACCAGATAGCGAGGCGAAAATATCCTCAATTCGTGGAAGCGGATATTGCACCGTGTGAAGGACTGGGTTCACTGTCACCTTAAAATCCCCACAGATGCGGACCTTCTTTGGTTCTCCAGGCGTATTACTCAACGACCTCTTCATTACAGGAACGATGGGTGTAGCCCACTCGCTCCAGTCCACTTTGGACAGTACTCCTGAACGTTCCAATCCTTCCAGCTCTGCTTCAACCGCTGGTCTGATCGCATAAGGCACTGGTCTGGCCTTCAGAAACTTTGGGCTTGCATTATCCTCTATTTTAATTGTTGCTGTTATTCCTTTTAGTGTTCCTAGTCCCTCCTGGAACACTTCTTTTGCGTCAGTTAGCATTTTTGACAGTCGTCCAGGTGTGACTTCGTCATCCTTTTTGGCCTCCACCTTCAGTGCCTGTATGGAATGCCAATCTAAATGTATCTTCCGGATCCATTCACGTCCTAGCAGTGGTGGACCTCCATTTGGCAATACATATATATCCATTTTAGGTATTTCCTGACCTTTATATGTCACTTTCACCCTTATTTTTCCTTTGGGGTAGACTTTTTGCCCCGTATACGTCTTCAAGACAATCTCTGTAGCTTTCAAGGGTATGTGTGAAAATAGCCACTTGTAGTCTCTTTGATTTATGACTGTTAGAGCTGACCCTGTGTCCAATTCCATTTCCACTTGGACTCCATCTATCTTGAGTGTAACCCAGATAGTCTGGTGATCCTCCATTTTGGTTACATTATGTAGTTTCAGACAACCCAGCTCCTTGCTTCCGGAGTCTGTGTCACTTTTCTGTTCGTCTGAACCACTGTCCATCACTTGGTGTACCTTTTTGTACTTCTCCTGTGGAGATTTCTTACTGTTGGTCTTCTTCCCAGACCTGCAGACTCTTGCTATGTTTCCTGCTTTCCCACACTGTCTGCACACTTGGTCCTTGAACCAACAATCTTTCTGGCCATGTGTTGTTCTGCCGCAGCGATAGCACTTCCCTGTTCCATAGGTCATTTTGTTGGTGCCATATTCTTGCGGTCTCCGTTGTATCTCTGCAGCACCCCTTGCGGCTGCTTCGTGTGATACTGCCATATTGAAAGCTTTGTCCAGCATAAGGTCCTTTTCTGATAGAAGCCGTTTCTGGGTTCCTTCACTTTGTAGCCCACACACCAATTTGTCCCTTAACGTGTCTGCAAGTCCCGCTCCAAACTGGCAGTATTTCAATAGCTTGCGCAGTTCCGTTAGATACTCAGCATTGCTTTCGTCTTTGTGTTGGTTCCTTTTATGGAACTTAAATCGTTCTGCTATCGGCAGCGGTGTGGGGTTTAAGTGCTCCTGTTGGATTTCTACTATGCTTTCAAAATTCTTGTTTACCGGCTTCTCTGGGGTTATTAGATTTCGCAGTAACCCATAAGTTTTTGCACCCATGGAATTTAACAGAACCAGTGCTTTATTAGCATCTGGCACTTCATTCGCCCTTAGTACACCTCAATACATTCCACATATGTCGCCCAATCTTCGACTTCATTGTCGAACGTAGAGATACTGCCACTCTTCGGCATCCTTGGTTGTGCGTTAACTATCCCCAATGGCACCTCCCGCGCTTCCCCTTCTTCTCCGCTGGCACAAAATGGCATCTCCCGCGCTTTCCTTCCTTCCCGCGCTCGCCCGTCTTCTCCGCTGCGGCTTCGCAAAATGGCATCTCCCGCGCTCTTCCTTCTTCTCCGTGGCTCAATGGTGCCTCCCGCACTCTCCCTGCTCCTCCGCGGCTCAATGGCATCTCGCCTTGCTTCGCCCCACAGACCCTGATCAGCCCGTGATCCCTGGCTGTGCTCTGCACGTTCGTCTCTTGATATTTGTTGACGCCGCTCAGTCCAGAACCCGACTGTTTCTTACCCTCTCCCTCTCCGGTTTACAGTATTTTTCCTTGACGCCACTCGGTGATCAACCACCGGCTGTGCCCTGCTCTCTTCACCCTCTTTCTTACCCCGTCGACGCTGCCCAGCTCTCTCTCTCTGCCGTCGGTTGGCTCCAGCCGCCGCTGCTTGGGAAGGGTCTGCTCTGGACCTGTCGTCGGTCTCTTACTGCTCGTTGTGGCTGGGGAACCAAGCCCGGCTCTCCACAGCCTCCCCAGCAAAGTTGAATCTCTGCCTGACTGCTGGGCGGTTGCTCGCGGTCGACGCCCGTGTTCCTGGACTCGACTATTTTTTTTTTTTTTTTTTATGTTGCAGGTAGATTTGCATCAACACTCGTCGCCACTGTTTGATCCATGGTTCAGTGGATAAATAATTACACGGATGCTGTACATAAACAAATGACAGGTCTTTACTGGAGGAGGGTATCTCTAGACTGGGGTACAGAGGCATGCGCACAGCTTATATACCGGTGTGGTCACTGCCGGTACTACAGTATACAGGAGCTGTAAAAAGTAGTTCTGGCTTAAAGCGCATACACTACACTATTTCCCTTAGCAGAGGGGTCAAAAACCAAGGGGCACAGATTTAAAGTGATTGGTGGAAGGTTTAGAGGGGATTTGAGGGAAAATTTCTTCACCCAGAGGGTTGTGTGGGTCTGGAACCCACTGCCTGAAAGGGTGGTAGAGGCAGAAACCCTAGCCACATTTAAAAAGTACTTGGATGTGCACTTGGGGTGCTGTAACCTGAAGGGCTACGGACCAAGTGCTGGGAAGTGGGATTAGACTGGATGTCTCTTTGTTGGCCGGTGTGGACACAAAGGGCCGAAATGGCCTCCTTCCGGGCTGTAACTTTCTATGATTCTATGATTCTATGAACCCAACTGACTCAGTCGGTTGCTGCGAGTCCCTCTTCACTGCATACCATACATGGCACACCTAAGTTGAGAATGAGTTGATGGGCCAGAAATTCGTGACCAAATGCGTGAGTACGGTCTGGGTACTCACGCATCTGGCCGTTGGAAATGCCGGCGTTCAACATGCACAGCGCATGCGGGGAACGCCGGCATTTCCAGACCGCGGAACGAAGGAGTTCATAGGCACAGCGCGTGAGACTGCACAGGCAGCGCTTGCGCAGTGAACTTCGTAGATTTCATTCATGGATTCAGTGAGGGTAAGTCCTTACAAGTTACACTTGAAAAAAGCATGTGTAAATTTGTTCCAAGGCTGCGGAGGAAGATATATTTTATCGTGGAGCTTCTGAAAGGCAATATTTTTGTTTGGGAAAGGGAGGGAAGTTATTTTAAGAAATTTTAAGTAAGTTTTAAAGTTTAAATTTTTTTTTTTAAACGGGTTTTCAGAATGGTAGGTAGAAGGAGCAATTGTGGCTGTGTGAATTGAATGTGAAAATGAGTGTTCTAAAATGAGTAATGTAACATTTCCAGCACTTTTAAGAAAGAAACTTTTCATCAGTAATAAGTAATTATGTATGTATGTCCGCATATATTCCTTTACGTATATGTATGTATGTTTTATATTCCTTTACTTATGTGTATGAATGTATGTTTTTAATTATGATTTTCCAATAAGTTACTTTCTCTGAAAGTCATAATTAAATAATACATTCATACACATAAGTAAAGGAATATATACATAACACGCAAAGGAATATATACAGACATACATACTTTCAGAAGCTCCACGATAAGAAATATCTTCCTCCGCAGCCTCTGGAGCAACTGTACCCATGCTTTTTTCATGTGTAAGTTGTAAGGACTTGACCTCACTGAAAGCATGAATGAAAGCGGCGAATTTTACTGCGCACGCGCTGCCTGTGCAGTCGCACGCGTTCTGCCTCTGAACCCCTTCGTTCAGAGGACAGGAAATGCCGGTTTTCCCCACATGCACTGTGCATGCTGAAAACCGGCATTTCCTCCAGCCAGACGCGTAAGTACCCCGATCGTACTCGCGCATTTAGAAGGGAATTACTGGGCCAACATTTTACATGTCAATAAAATGAAAAATGTAACAATTGCACGATTTGCCCCCTCGCATCTGCGACTGAGGGTCCAAGGAGGTGCATTGCGCAAGAGGTCATCGTCGTACGTATCCTCACACTGTTCCCTTTCGGGAACTGTATGAAGTGGTGGAAGGATTTATGGCCGTGATTAACGCTCATTCCGTGACCGTAACCATCTTTGAACCAGCCATTAGGGTGGTTAGTCCTATGGCGTGAGGGTTTTACGGGCTCCCACAACCCATCTGAGGGGGGGGGGCCACCCACACCCACGGACGCAAGTATCCCGCTGGATGTCCACCCAGAATTTATAGTTGGAGCTCCGACTCCACTTGCCGGGACTGTCTGGAGTGGGGTTCGAAACCCTACTCCTTCTGGCCCAGCGGCGGGGATGCTTACTGCTACGCAAAAGGCCCACTCCGCACAAAAGGTGACACCCATACATTTCCTGCGCCTTTTCCCTCCCCGTGACTGGAGCCCTATGCTGCCACTTGAAAGACCAAGCTATCATCTGACCTTTTTGCGGCGCCTTTGACTTCTCATTACCAATGATGAGCAGGCGCTGCGTCTCCACCTCCTTGAGGAGATTGCTGAGGTCATCATCAGTTCAATTGTGAGTTCTTTTAATGCCGTGAATTGTGCTCATTCCAGCCATTTCACGTTGCTAATCGGATTGGGCCTTTGGCATAGCGGTAGGATCCCCGCCACTGGGCCAGATCAGGGTAGGGTTTCAAACCCCGCTCCAGACAGTCCCGGCAAGTGGAGTCAGAGCTCCGGCTCTAAATTCTGGGTTGACATCCAGTGGGATATTTGCGTCCGTGGGTGTGGGTGGCCCCCCCTCCTTGTATAGCTTGTGGGAGCCCGTAAAACCCTCCCGCCATAGGACTAACCGCCCTAATGGCTGGTTCAAAGATGGTTACGGTCACGGAATGAGCGTTAATCATGGCCATAAATCCTTCCACCACTTCATACAGTTCCCCAAAGGGAACAGTGTGAAGACACGTATGACGACGACATTGCTAAATAAATAAATGGAATTAAAAAAATTCTTTTAGGGCTTTTAAAAGTCTTTAAATTGCTTTAATTCTGTTTAAAACTACTTCAGATTCTTCAAAATAATGTAAATGTTTTTAAAAGTTTATAAAAGTTACCAAAAGCTTCAAAAAACTTCCAAAAACCTATTTAAACTGCTGCTTTGCATGTAAAAATGCTTAGCAGCTTGGCAGAAACATTGGAGGCGTGTCCTGTTAAACTGAGACCTCAAGGGGCGTATCTCAGTTGCACAGCGCGCTCCAGGCTTCGCGCTGGCTGCACTCCTGGGCGGCGTGACGTCAAACGCTGCCCGGGATTCTTCAGATTCAAAATGGAATTCCAGGCGTCCCTGGAGGTGATCGGCAGGCGCGTCGGGTAAGTGCAAATCGGGACCTTGCACGCGCGGCAAGCCCCGTTCACGAATTTCTGGCCCATTATGGTGAGGCCACGATGTAAATATTTATGTTATTGAAAAAGTGATCAAAGGCTTTTCTAAAACACCTAAGTTTTGTTTTGCATGTATTTATCTTTTATTTTAAGCTTTTATTATGCTCAGACATCATAAAATTCCACTTGGCAGTGATTGGCAGATTTTCCTTCGATGTAAGTTACTTGACAATGTTATCTGTGTCACAGTGGTAGCACTCTCACCTCCAAGTTAAATGGTTCTGGATTGAAGTCCCAGTCCAGAGTCAAAATATAGGCGGAAACCCCAGTACAGTACTGAGGGAGTGCTGCACTGCTGGAGGTGCCATTTTTTGGATGAAATACAAACCGAGGCCCACCTGTCCTCTCAGGTGGACATAAAAGATCCCATGGCACTATTTCGAAGAAGAGCAGGGGAGTTCTCCTGGTATCCTGGCCAGTATTTATCCCTCAACCAACAGCACTAAAATAGACGATCTTGCCATTATCGCATTGCTATTTGTGGGACTTTGCTGTGCGCAAAATGGCTGTCACATTTCAAAAGTACCTAATTGGCTGTAAAGCACTTTGGGACATCCTGAGGTTGTGAAAGGTGTTATATAAATGCAAGTATTTCTTTTTTTGTATTCACAATCGTGGTTTTTTTTAAATTGGCCCGTAATTCCCGATAGGAGGCTTCCTGCGTGCGGATGTCTCCTATTGGAAAAAAATCTATGAATTACCTGAGGGCTCCCGAGGTCCGGACACTTCCGATGCTGGGCCTCTCCAAAATCGAAATGCGCAGGGCCCAGGTATCCCAGGGGCGCATGCGGTTCACAAGTGTCCCTGGGATCACGTGGGCCAGGCCAGCCAATAGAAGAAGCGAATCCCCCTTCATACTTTTGACAGATAGACCTGTCAAATATATGAATGGAGATCACCCCAAAAAGACACTAAAACATGAAATATTTCTTTTAAAAACCATCATGTTTTTAAAATGAGTTAAAATTACATTAAATAAAATATTTTAAACAAAAATTAAAATTTTTGAAAAAAATAATTGAACTTTTTTACGGGGTTAAAAATAAACTTCCTTTTTTAAAAGTATTTTAAAATTATAAATGAGTGAAAAAATGTTTTTATTTTACTTTTTTCAACTCTTATGCTGGTAAAAGCAGGACTTACACTTTTACCAGGCGTAAGATTTCTAAGGGTTTTCAGCGGGCAGAGGTTCTGCAGAAAGCGGAACTCTCCACCCGCAGAGGCCCTTCTCCAGGGCAGGCGTCCGATCTGTCAAGAGCATTCTTGACAGATCGGAAATGCCAGTTTTCAGCGCATGAGCTTCGCATGCCTGAAACCGGCATTTCCGATGTCCCTACGGGTGAGTACACAGCTCGTACACACCCATAGGGATCGGAAAATACGGGCCATTAATTATAAAATCAGCATTAAGTTCATGAAAAAGTGTTTGCTGATACTTTTTTCTGTTTTGGGAGTGCATCATTTTTGTTATGTGCAAGTACACAATGATGTGCTTCGGTGCAATTTACATCAATTCACCATTCATTTGTAAACAAACAAAACAATTTGCCAAACAATATTCTCAAAAATGCTGCTCCCCTAAATGTTAGATCAGCCAATGAAAATGTACGGTCCAATTAAAACTTAAAATTATCTTCAAATATAGTAGCTTAGCAATTACTAAAGCAGAGAGAAAGAACTTGCATTTATATAGCACCTTATATGTTCTCAGGTTATCCCAAAGCACTTCACAGCCACCAAATTACTTTTCAAGTGTTGTCAAAGTTGTCACATTGGCAAACATGACAACTAGTTTGCACAGAGCAAGGTGCCACAAACAATTAGATAAATTACCACTTAATCTGTTTTTTGTGGTATTGGTTGAGGGATAAGCATTGTCCAGGATACTGGGAGGACTCCCTGCTCTTCTTCAAATAGTACTGTGGGATCATCTACATCCCCCTCAACAGGCACATGGGATCTCAGTTTAACATCTCATCCAAAAGTCGGGACCCCTGACAATGCAGCACTCCCTCAGTACTGCATTGAAGTATCAGCCAAGATTATGTGCTCAAGTCCTGGACTGAGTCTTGAACTCACAACCTTCTGACTCTGTTATGTTGAAGGGTGATAGACAAACCAGGTGATATATCACGTAAAAGATAGTTTGTGAGAGTTCTGGTAATTACTGGTAATTACCCACAGAGTTACGGTGGCATAGTGGTTAGCACTGTTGCCTCACAGTGCCAGGGACCAGGGTTCAAATCCAGCCTCGGGTGACTGTCTGTGCGGAGTTTGCACATTCTCCCCGTGTTTGCGTGGGTTTTCTCTGGGTGCTCCGGTTTCCTCCCACAGTCCAAAGATGTGCGGGTTAGGTTGATTGGCCATGATAAAAATTGGCCCTTAGTGTTAGGGGGGATTAAATACGTGGGGTTACGGGGTTACGGGGATAGGGCTTGGGTGGGATGGCTGTCGGTGTAGGGACCGGGTGCTAGGGTTTGGATGATCAGCCATGATCTCGTTGAATGGCAGAGCAGGCTCGAAGGGCCGAATGGCCTACTCCTGCTCCTATCTTCTATGTTTCTATGTTTCTTCTATTGACAACTGTGTCAGAAGCCTTCCAGAATATTTCAATACTGAGTTACCTGCACAGAGATGGCATCAAATTGTCTGACAACCTTTAGGGAGGTCGTTATCAGACAACACAGGTCCCAACATGGATTCCTGCTATACCCACACCCCTACCTCAATTAGCTCTAACACCAATTCTTACATACTGTTCCTTCTGCTCAAACAGCTCTGAAACTATTTAATTATGCTTTGGCTCAGCAGGAATTGACTTGGCCTGGAACCAGTGGTTCAAAGTATTGAAGGATTTTTTAAAAATCCAATAGGACATTACATTCAGTAATTGTTTTTTTTTTCAGGACCAATAGCATTTCATCAATTATTTTTGTCATGACTGTTTGGTTGTGTGATTTGGTTTCTGGAAAATTAATGTAGTACAGGTACTGGTTGGTCAAATTTTCTGATATTTTGTTTTATAATATTTGATTTATACGTAGTATGTTTAAGTCAAAGAATGGAGAGTTTGGGTGAGGATCTGTGGATGCTCTATGGACAGATTGAGTTCTCTCAAACAATTGCTACAGTTCAGGCCAACCACATTAATAACCTTATGTAGCACTTATAGCCTGTATAACTTGTTCCCTAGGAAATATATTAATTTCTATTCACAGTTCTGTCCATTTCTGTTTCTAACTCTTTCTCTTCTCGAAAGCCAACAGCACATATTATTGGCTGTTCACAGCAGGGCACCTGGATTTTCCCTGGGCAAACAGATAGAGGCCATCAACAAGATTATAAATCTGTAATGACAACAGAAAAAGCTGGAAAAACTCAGCAGGCCAGGCAACATCCGTGGAGAGAGAAACAGAGTTAACGTTTCAGGTCGAAACCCTTCTTCAGAATTATAAATCTGTAACCTGTTAAGCAATGTGTTGTGTCATGAAAACAGTGTATTAAAATGCTATCTTCTAATAATCTATTTCAAGTGTGCCTTACACTCTACCTGGATATGAGGAACAGCATTATGTTAAACAAGGGCAGTGTTACAAATCTGTTTTGTATATCCTCTCAGGTACAGTGGGGTTGCTCAGTCTCATAAGCAGTCTGAGAGTCTTACGTTTAGGAATGTGTCCATACTGCCCAGCATCTATATATATAAATCGGTCCTTCTGTCTGTCTGTCCTTCTGTCTGTCTGGCATTCTGTCATTCTGTCTGTCATTGCATGTGCGTCTGGCGGGCTATGCGCTCGAAAGTTACAGGGCATACCTACGCGCGCGTTACCTCCAAAGAAAGCTTACGCTTCCGAGACGGTTTTAAGCGTATTTACGTTTCGGCCGGGCTAAAATCGCGCCCGCGGTATCCCAAAAACCTTCAACATTCCACTCATTAGCATCTCATTATCCGCTCATTAGCGACAGAGTGACCTCGAGGTCGACCAATCGTATGGCGGCTTGCTGCCACGTGCGGCCGGGCCAATCGGTGCGTGTGTGGGCGGGCCTTATCGTTCTGAACCGAGGTGAGTCACCGCCATCTTGATTCCAAACTTTTCCTTTCTTTTTCCCGCTTTCTGCATCTTTAAAAAAAACGTTGCTTTTAAAACACATATTGTTTTTAAAAAAAATGATTTAGAAACGAATTAACTTATCTAATCTCATTAATTTTCCTACCTTTCCCCGTTTTTCCAGGTAGGCCTCGAAGCCTCGGCTTCTCCTCCGCACCCACGCCCAAGCTAGGCACCTCCCGGCCCCACTCGAAGGCTGGAGGGGCGGGCCTCAGCCCAGCGCCGCTACCTTACTAAAAGGTGCGTGCACAGCAGGAGCTGAGACGCGGCGTCTCTCTCTGGCTCGGCCGGGGGGCGGGGCTTGCTGAGCATCAAGGGTTACCCTGGCAACTGGGCCCGCCGGCCGTCTCGCACAGCCGCAATCGGCAGTCTTCACCTCGGGGGGGGCTCGACCCTCGGGGGGGGCCGCGACCCTCGGGGGGGGCGCGACCCTCGGGGGGGCGCGACCCTCGGGGGGGGCCGCGACCCTTGGGGGGGCTGTGACCCTCGGGGGGGGCGCGACCCTCGGGGTGGCCCCCCGCCCTCCCTCCCCTCCCTCCCCCCTTCCCTCCCTCCCCTCCCTCCCCCCTCCCCTCCCTCCCCCCCGCCCTCCCTTCCCCCCCTCCCCCCTTCCCCCCCTTCCCCCCCTCCCTTCCCCCCTCCCTTCTCCCCCCCTTCCCCCCTCCCTTCTCCCCCCCTTCTCCCCCCCTCCCCCCCTCCTTCCCCCAGCCCTCCCCCCCTCCCCCTCCCCCCTCTCCCCCCTCCCTTCCCTTCCCCCCTCCCTCCCCCCTCCCTTCCCCCTCCCTTCCCCCCGCCCTCCCTTTGCCCCCCCGCCCCACCCTCCCTTCCCCCCCGCCCTCCCTCTCCACCGCCCTCCCTTCCCCCCCCGCCCTCCCTTCCCCCCCCGCCCTCTCTTCCCCCCACCCGCGCTCTCTCTCTTCCCCCCAGTCTCTCTCTCTCTTCCCCCAGGTCGCTCTCTCTCTACCCCCCAGTCGCTCTCTCTCTCTCTTCCAACAACAACATGCCCTCGAAAAAGCCTCGGCACCGCCGGGCACTTCAGCTAGTCTAATTATACAATTATTACCATTTGTCTAAGTGGCTGTAGCCTATGTATTCATAAACCTGTGCAAAAATCACTTTGTTTTAAAGCACCTAAGTCTAACTCATTCCCAAGTCCTTTCTGTGATGATCGAAATAAAGATTAAAAACCTCGAAATGTGCCAGGCAGTTAACATGAAATATAACTTGTACAACAGAACTCCAATTATGAGTGCCAACAGTTTCAACTTCAATTCTGGTTTATGATTTAAGGGATAGATATTTTCCAGTAAGCAAACAGTGATTTTACATGACAACTCCACCTTAAAAATTATGTTGATATGTGCATACTAAATTTAAAAAGGCACATTCCCATTTTACAAAGGTTTGACCATTTTTCATTTTTACAAGCAAAGCAAGAGGCTCCCACAGACCTAGCAAAACAGCTCAAGTGATTTTAATAAGAAAGAACGTGCATTTAAATGGCGCCTTTCATGACCTCAGGATGAACCAAAGTGCTTCAGAGCCACTGAATTACTTTTGAAGTGTAGTCACTGTTGTAATGTAGGAAACGTGGCAGCCAATATGCACATGCAAGGTCCCATAAAAAACACTGAGATAAATGAACGAATCATCTGTTTTTAGTAACGTTGGTTGAGGGATAATTATTGGCCAGGTCACAGGGAGAACTCCCCTGCTTTTCTTCAAACAGTGCCATTGGATTATTTACGTCCACTTCAGAGGGCAGAGAGGGTGTCAGTTTAACATCTCATATAAAAGACAGCACCTTTAACCGTACAGCACTCCTTTGGTACTGCACTGAAGAGGAATAAGGTCTAAGATATAGAATAGCTGAGAAATTAGCCCTAGCTTATTTTGAAGGTTGATGTCCAGCAATAAAAGAATTTCAACTTTTAACAAAAAGTTATCATTTTTTATTGTTTGATGCTGATTTCAAGATAAAATTCAGACATTTAAAATGACTGTTTTAATATTTAATAACTAAGATTATAGGGCTGATTTTCCTGCCCTTTGCCCCGGGGAACTCTCATTCCCTGGGCACAAAGATTAAAAAAAAGGGTAGAGAACAAAGTCACTGGGTTCCTTCCCTCTTTACATTGCTGGAACCTCCTTCAGTTGGGGGGTAAGGGGTGTTTGCATCTGGAGCTTGGTTAGTACCTACAATGTCCTTTTGGTTGAGTGCCCATTTCTAGTCTCGCCTGTTGGGGCTAACACCAAGACCTGCACAGACTGAATGGTCTGCAGTGATCTCTTGTGAAGCCCAAAGAACGAGGTTGATGATCATGTATTTATTTTCTCTCTCCCTCACCACTGACCCAGACAATCTTGGGACCCCAGGGCCTCTACTTGCTGCCTCTCTGGCCTACATCTATGCTCCTGTTTCCTGCCCAGGTTTCTGGTGCAAGGCCCAACCAGGGGACAGGCTTACACAAGGGGTGCTCCTGGCCAGGCCAATGGCCCAGGACAGGTGCAGTACACTTCAATAAGCTATTCCTGTCCAATGTCTGGGCTGAGAGTAGCCAGGGAAATTGACCCTTATAACTAAAATGTTTTACTGAATATCTGTCATATGTTAAAAGTTTTGTAGCTGACCCTTCTTCTCATGGAATTCTCAATTCTGTAATGTATGTACCTTTAAGGGGGAAACTACTTTCTACAGCTCATGTATACTGTAGTACTGGCAGTGACCACACCTGTATATAACGCTGAGTAGTAATCTGTTGTTTCAGTTGCAGTTTGAACCACGTTGAGTAAACACCGTTCTCTGCAGTCCTTTTCTTATTATTACACGGACGTAACAGTGGCGATGAGCAAGTTCGAACCTACCTGCAACTCTGCATCGCTCCTGGAGAACAGTGGAAGAAGGTCGAGTCCAGAAACACGGGCGTCGACCACGAGCAACCGCCCATTCATCCAGCGGAGATTTGAGCATCGCAGGGGAGGCTGTCGAGAGCCAGGCTTGGCTTTCCAGTCACGGTGGTCCAGCGAAACGGTCTGGCAACAGGTACTGTGCAGACACTTCCCGGACAGCGACGGGCTAGAGCCCGACCGAGCGGCACCGAAAAAGGCCGAGCAGCTTCGACGGGGGAGAGAGAGAGGGCAGAGCACACAGGGAGCAGCCGGTGTTCAGGACCGAGCGGCGTCAACGGGGGAGAGAGGCGAGAGAGAGCAGAGCGCAACTGGTGTTCAAGGGCCGAGCAGCGTCAATGGGGGAGAGAGGCATGCAGGAAAATGCGAGGCGCTGCCATTGCCACGAGGACCGCAGAGAGCGGCATTGGCAGCAGCGCAGGAGCAGCGCACGAAACCCACAGGGCGTCGTCATTTGCCACGAGGACCGCCGAGAGCGGCTTTGGCAGCAGCGTGGGAGACGCCATTTTAAGCCGCAGCGGGGAAGAAAGGAAAGCATGGGAGATGCCATTTTAAGCCAGTCTAACCACGCCCAAAAATGCCGAAGGGTGGCAGTATCACAGCGTTCGACAATGAAGTCGAAGATTGGATGACATATATCGAACGCATAGAAGTATACTGCAAGGCGAATGAAGTGCCAGATGACAAGAAAGCGCTGGTATTGTTGAATTCAATGGGTGCAAAAACGTATGGCTCACTACGAAACCTAGTAACCCCAGAAAAGCCAGTAGAAAAGGATTTTGAAAACATAGTGTCAATCCTACAGGAACACTTAAACCCCACACCGCTGCTGATAGCAGAAAGGCTTAAGTTTCACAAAAGGAACCAGCATAAAGATGAAAGTAATGCTGAGTATTTAACGGAACTGCGCAAGCTATCGAAACACTGCCAGTTTGGAACAGGACTAGCAGGTACTTTAAGGGACAAGTTTGTGTGTGGGCTTCAAAGTGAAGGAACACAGAAACGGCTTTTATCTGAAAAGGACCTTATGCTGGAAAAGGCTTTCAGCATTGCGGTATCATATGAAGCAGCAGCACGGGGCGCTGCAGAGATACAACAGAGACCGCAAGAATATGGCACAAATGAAATGTCATATGGAACAGAGAAGTGCTATCGCTGCGGCAGAACAACACATGACCATAATGATTGCTGGTTCAAGGACAAAGTGTGCAGACAGTGTGGAAAAGTAGGACATATAGCAAGAGTCTGCAGGTCGGGAAAGAAAACCAGCAGCAAGAAATCTCCACAGGAGAAGTACAAGAAGGTACATAAGGTGACGGAGAGTAGTTCAGACGAACAGAAGAGTGATACAGACTCCGGAAGCAAGGAGCTGGGTTGTCTGAAACTACATAATGTGATCAAAACGGAGGATCACCAAATGATCTGGGTCAAACTCAATATAGCAGGAGTCCAAGTGAAAATGGAATTGGACACAGGATCAGCCCTAACAGTCATAAACCGAAGGGACTACAAGCGGCTATTCTCACATATATACTTGAGAGATACAAAGATTGTCTTGAAGACGTACACGGGGCAAAAAGTCTACCCCAAAGGAAAAATAAGGGTGAACGCTCTATATAACGGCAAGGAAACACCAAAAATGGACCTATATGTATTGCCAGATGGAGGACCACCACTACTAGGATGTGAATGGATCCGAAAGATACAGCTAGATTGGCATTCCATACAGGCACTGACTGTGGCTGACAAAAAGGATGACGATGTCACACCTGGGCAACTGTCAAAGATCCTAACTGACGCGAAAGAAGTGTTCCAGCAAGGACTCGGAACACTAAAAGGCATGACAGCGATGATTAAAATTGAAGAAAACGCAAGCCCAAAATTTTTTAAGGCCAGACCGGTACCTTATGCGATCCGCCCAGCCGTCGAAGCAGAGCTGGAGAGCCTGGAACATTCAGGTGTACTGTCCAAGGTAGACTGGAGCGAGTGGGCTACACCCATCGTCCCTGTGATGAAAAAGTCGTTGAGCAGCACGCCTGGGGAACCAAGGAAGGTTCGCATCTGTGGGGACTTCAAGGTAACAGTGAACCCGGTCCTTCACACCATACAATATCCACTTCTGCAGATTGAAGATATTTTCGCCTCGCTATCTGGAGGGAAACGCTACACTAAGATTGATCTGGCCCAGGCGTATCTGCAAATGGAGGTAGAAGAAGCATCAAAAAAATACCTCACAATCAACACCCATAAAGGTCTCTACCAATACAACCAGCTGGTATTCGGGGTAGCATCAGCTCCGGCTAATTGGCAGAGGACAATGGAACAAGTCCTGTAAGGGATCCCAGGGACCCAGTTTTATTTGGACGACATCCTGGTCACGGGCGAAAATGACAGTGATCACCTTGCCAACCTGGAGCAGGTGCTCACTAGATTGCAGGAATATGGGCTCCGAGCTAACCACCCCAAATGCGAGTTTTTTAGAAAACAGATCTCATATTGTGGCCACGTTATCGATAAAGAGGGGTTACATAAGTCCCCAGAGAAGATTGAGACAGTAGTCAAGGCTCCAGCACTGGAAAATGTGTCACAGCTGAGGTTGTTCCTCGGGCTGGTAAACAACTACCATAAGTTCTTGCCAAACTTGTCTACAATACTACACCCACTGAACACCCTACTGCAAACTGGGGTGTCATGGAAGTGGAGTGACGAATGTAGACGAGCTTTCCAGAAGAGCAAAACACTAATCACATCGAAAGAGGTACTGGCCCATTACAACCCAGCATTACCAATTCGGTTGACTTGTGATGCGTCACCCTATGGCATTGGAGCGGTGCTGTCGCACAAATTCTCGGACGGCTCAGAGAGGCCAATAGCCTTTGCGTCACGATCACTAACCTCAGCCGAGCGTAACTACGCCCAGATTGACAGGGAGGCCCTCAGCCTAGTGTGGGGAGTGAAAAAGTTCAATCATTATCTGCACGGGCAGAAATTCACCTTGCTGACTGATCAGCAGCCTCTTGTCTCCATTTTTAATCCGAAGAAGGGCGTTCCGGTGATGACTGCGCAACGACTACAAAGATGGTCACTTTTTCTAGGGGCGCACCACTATGAGATTGAATATAAGGGCATGAAACAGCATGGAAATGCTGATGGGCTATCACGCCTGCCACTGCCTACTGCGGAGGAAGCACCAGCAGTGGATCCTGTCAAAATATTCCATTCGACTATAGTTGAATACCTACCGGTAACTAACACTTGTATCGAAAAGGAAACCCGAAATGACCCGACACTGTCTCGGGTATATGATTTGACGGTGAAGGGATGGCCAGCATATGGTGACTCACTGTTGCCAGCATTCTCGACAAGGAGAGAACAGCTGTCAGTGTGCCGGGGGACATTGATGTGTGGATCCCGAGTGGTAATTCCACCCAAGTTAAGGGAGAGAGTGCTCAATGAGCTTCATGAGGGACACCTGGGAGGGATAAATATGAAAAGCATAGCCAGGGCTTATGTGTGGTGGCTGGGAATCGATAAACAAATCGAGGACCTGACCAAGAGCTGCTCAGGATGCCAGAAAGTCCAAAATGCACCACCACAGGCCCCTCTACACCCATGGGAGTGGCCCTCATCTCCATGGCAACGGGTGCATATAGATTTTGCTGGTCCATTCATGGACTCAATGTTTTTAATAGCCGTGGATGCGCACTCGAAATGGCCTGAGGTCATCAAAATGTCCTCCACCACCACGGAGAAAACTATTGCTGTCCTACGGACCATTTTTGCCAGGAATGGCTTGCCAGAACAGATTTGCTCCGACAACGGACCACAGTTTGTGTGCAAAGAGTTCCGGAGGTTCTTGAAAAAGATTGGGGTAAGGCATTACACATCCGCCCCGTATCATCCAGCCACAAATGGATTGGCTGAGAGGTTCGTACAAACCTTTAAGAAGGCAATAAAGGCTATGTACAATGACAACATTCCGCTGCAGCACAAGGTGGACAATTTCCTGTTCGCCTACCAGAATGCGACACTTGCAGTCACCAACCAGGCCCCAGCCATGATGTTCTTTAACCGAAGGTTAAGATCTCGCCTGGATTTGCTCTGACCAAACGTACGAAGAAATGTTGAGAGTAAGCAATTCCAGCACATCCATGAGAAACCAACAAGGAGCTTCAATGTAGGGCAACCAGTCTTGGCCCGCGACTACCGAACAGAAAAATGGCAGCCAGGAACGATATGCACATGGCAGGGCCCACTAATGTACACAGTGGACGTTGGGGAGAGCATCGTGAGACGCCATGCTGACCAGATCCTAGAGTCACAGGAACAAGTCAACCCTATGCCTCACCCATACGTGCCTGGTGATGAACCCAACGTACAGGTAGCATCTACCCCAGAAACATTAGCATCGGAAGCTGATGAACCAACCAACGACAGGGGGCCAGAATCGCCTCCGCACCAAGAGCAAGACACTCGGGAAAGGCGCTATCCAGAAATGATCAGGAAGCCTCCCCAAAGACTGAATTTATAAATAGACTATTTTCAGCTGATGTTGCATGTTAATAGTGTTAATTGTAATTAGTTTGATATTTAATTGTTAAATGAGTGTTACGGTACTGTTAATCTAAAAGGGGAGGAATTGTAATGTATGTACCTTTAAGGGGGGAACTACTTTCTACAGCTCATGTATACTGTAGTACCGGCAGTGACCACACCTGTATATAACGCTGAGTAGTAATCTGCTGTTTCAGTTGCAGTTTGAACCACATTGAGTAAACACCTGTTGTACCATTCTCTGCAGTCCTTTTCTTATTATTACACAGACGTAACAAATTCCTGTTACACTTATCCTTCCACTCCTATCACTGGCATGTTTTCCTTTCATGATTGAACTTGCTTATTCATTTTACTTACTTCTGATTGACTCTTCCAAGATTGCCCTTCAAAATAGTTAGCATTCTCCCACACTTACTTACATAACCTCTCAGCAGCCAGGAACCAGATTCCAAATTCAATGCTGATGTTAGAAGTGCTGAAAGCAGTCTAGAACTTGGAAGCTGCTTCCCAAACAAGCTGAGGTTGTGCTGTGGCTTTGCTCTTCATGGCGCTACCCAGTTGGAGCACCTACAATTGGCTCACAGGCCCAATACCACCTCCCTCCTCCCCAGTACCTTCCATCACAAACAGTCGGCACCCTCTGTGACACCAATCCCCAGACTGGAGTCCTAAGGCCCAAGGATCCTCAAACTCCAGAGCTGAAAAATCCACATTCCTGCTCATTGATGGGAATTGACGTCCAAGTTCTTAGGTATTTTTAAGCGCTTTTAAAGTTAATGCTGATTTTAAAAGAGCTGAATGTGGTTTTCATCTTGGATGTCACAACGGTCAGCAACATGACTTTTGCCTCTCTGGCGGGGCGTGGTGGGCATTTGGGACTTGAGACTGCAGGCCATGGAGGAGTGACTCGCGGTAGGTAGCTGGTGCAGTACGGAGTGGTATTTTGCAAAAGGTTTCCCTAGCAGGAGGCGAAACCTCAGCTGAGCATTAATCTTAAATAATACCAGTTTTCACCTTTTGAAGCTAGGGGTGGGCCTTTGGCGTAGCGGTAGCATCCCTGCCGCTGGGCCAGAAGGCGCAGGGTTTCGAACCCTGCTCCAGACAGTCCCGGCAAGTGGAATCGGAGCTCCGGCTCTAAATTCTGGGTTGACATCCAGCGGGATACTTGCGTCCGTGGGTGTGGGTGGCCCCCCCCTCGTATGGGTTGTGGGAGCCTGTAAAACCCTCCCGCCAGAGGACTAACCACCCTAATGGCTGGTACGAAGATGGTTACAGTCACGGAAGGAGCGTTAATCGCAGCCAGAAATCCTTCCACCACTTCATACAGTTCCCCAAAGGGAACAGTGTGAAGACACGTACGGCGACGACCTTTTGAAGAAAGCCAGCCCTCCTACCACAACCTAAGCGTGCCTCCACTGCCACCCACTCTCCCAGCTGTAACCCGATCTTCAGTTCCAAAACCCAACCTTGAGGGTTTTGCAAACCAATTAGTGATAAATCATATCTGTAAGGCCAAGAAATTAGATTAAAAATTGAGCATTTTAACCCACCTCTTTCTACTTGAAATCTGAAGGATATATGTTTGAAAAACAGGTGTTTAGTTCCCCAGTTCTGTCAATTCATAGCTCAGCATCAAAGCAGAATGTGTTTTGCATGTTAGGATCTGAAAGGAATCTATAATAACGTGCATCAGGAATCTATAATAATGTGGCTAGCTGCACTAGCAGACTGCTGGTACAGATGGCCAGAGCCGGAGTGAAGACATAGTGAGACATTGCTTTGTGCACAGGAGTATTTATTTTCCAATCTCAGCCGGGTTACAATGGTAAAGTGCCGAACAGACTCTAAGCACTTCTGTGGGAGATTTCTGGGTGAGTTACTGTTGTGCACCTCATAGTGGTTGGTTCAAGGTGGTAATGACAGAGGTGTGGCAGCAAGTCACCCATGCACCAGGGAATGGGAATGAAAAATAATCTTGAACAAAAATTTGTGCTTATTGCCGTGCTGAGAAAAAGGCATATAAAGCAGAAAGAAAATGAAAGAGAAAAAAAGAAAGTACTCCCTCAATGCTGCACTAAAGTCTTCTCAGAAATGATGATGCTTACTTTATTATGTAAAATAATCCCATTCACATCGATGTGTCTTGAGAGGCTAAGTCAGTTATTCCATGCTTCTAATACAGAAATATAAGACAAATTTTGTAATACCTCATTTGGCTGGCATTAGATCAAAGAATGTTCTGAACTAAATGGAACCAAACCATTTCCCATGAAGTTACAACAGTTATAGTAGGTCTGCCAAACATGGAAGAATGACTCTTTTGTTACCTTATCTGTGTATCTGTGCCACCACAAGATATGATTGTGCAATTCTTTTATGCACAAATCCATGATTGCACTATACATCTTTATAAACCTTATGATTCAGAAAAATTATTGTTGGGAGTAGAACTTGATGAATATTATACAACCCAATACATTGAAAGAAACATTACAGCAGTCTAGTGTAGGATGAGGGCACGCCATTGTTTGTCTGATTTGCTTATTCAGTTTCTTGCAAAAACTGTTGTTGCATAGCAACAAGTTAGCCCTAGGTTCGCCAACTACAACAACAACAACTGGTGTTTATATAGCACCTTTAACGCAGTAAAACGTCCCAAGGCACTACACAGGAATTATAAGACAAACAATTTGACACCGAGCCATTATAAGGAGAAATTAGGGCAGATGACCAAAAGTTTGGTCAAAAAAGGTAGGTTTTCAGGAGCGTCTTAAAGGAGGAAAGAGAGGTAGTGAGGCGGAGAGGTTTAGGGAGGGAATTCCAGAGCCAAGGGCCGAGGCAACAGAAGGCACGGCCACCAATGGTTGCGTGATTATAATCAGGGATGCTCAAGAGGGCAGAATTAGAGGAGCGCAGATATCTCGGGCTATTTAATAAGCAAGATTATTAGGTCATTGTCATAACCAAATCATGATTAAATTACCATGTGTGAATTGAAGGAAGATATAATCAGATTTATATATAGTTAACTGAGTCCTGTGTCTTTAGCCACCATAATGGCAATTCCAGCACATGTTGCTACTCATCTAAAATAATGGAGGAAAATAAAGCACTCGGCTTTTGAGCCGAAGATCATAGTGAGCTAGATTAAACCATCATCAACCAATGTAAACCTGCCATCAGAGACTTGCTTGTTTCATTTCACACGAGCTGGCACACTAGCAGAAAGACAGCTGAAAATTCAACAAAGAAAGATGTCTCTCAACAGTGACCCTAGTAATTGCTAAAAGTACAGGGATGTGCTGAAACTATTTAGCAACCTCAGTACACCAACTGAGGCTTTTTTCTGAGCCCAAAATACTGCTTGAACAAGTAAGTGACATCTCCTTTAAGAAGCTTCAACTCTAATTACATTGCTATTTTCAATTAGTGAGAGCCTACGTTCCTGATGGAATTTAATCTTTAACTGGTATTCACAATTTGACACAGTTCTCAATATGAACAAACAAAAGCACATAACTATGTACATAATGCAGAGTTAATTCTTAATGTGGTTGACGTTGAAGCTTGCTGTTGCTATTCATACAAAAAAAGCTACCGCCATAGTTGTGCTATAACTAATAATTCAGCTTAAAACTTAATAACATTCAAAATAGTGCAGATCAGCGTGTTCCCTTTTAACTTAAGGGAATTCAATACGCAGCCAGTCACTTGTTGCATGCAGATTACATGGCATCGGTAATACTTTCTCCAGTAAAATCTTTCTTCTTCCTTTCTCATGAAGAATAAAAAATAAATAGAATATAGCACTTGCTGTCATAGGAATATAGAAACAGGAGTAGGACATTCAGCCCCTCGAGCCTGCTCCTCCATTCAATTAGATCATGGCAAATATGTATCTCAACTCCATTTACCTGCCTTAACTCTATATCCCTTACCCAACAAAAATCTATTGCTCTCAGTCTGAAATTTTCAATTGGCCCAGGATCCACAACCTTTTGAAGGATAGAGTTCCAGATTTTCACTATCCTTGGTATAGTGCTTCCTGATTTCACTACTGAATGTCCCAGCTCAAATTTCAAGCTTATGCCCCTTTGTTCTGGATTCCCCCATCAGAGGAAATAGCTCTCCTGTATCTACCCTATCAAATCCCTTCAACTCCGAACATTCCTCAACTTTCTAAACTCAAGAGAATATAAAACCATGTTTATGCAACCTGTCCACATAATTTAATTCTTTAAGCCTTGCTATTGTCCTTGTGAATCTGCACTGCCCCCTCCAACGCCAATATAGCCTTCCTAAGGCTCGGCGTCAAAACTGAATGCCATACACCAGATGGGGTCTGACCGAGGTTCCGTAGTACTGAAGCATCACTTCCTCAGTTTTGTATTCCAACCCCTTTGAGATAAAGGCCAACATTCCATTAGCTTTTTTGATTGAGAAATAACTAAGTTAAAAAAGGGTAAATAAGTCAAGAAATAATTAAGTAATATTCAGAGTAATTAATTACTAACTGATTTGAAATCAGCCTAAATCCATTTACTAATTATAATCTAGACCTCTCGTGATTTGATTAGTTCTAGAAATAAAGTATTGCAAACTAGTAAACAAATAAATATTTAGGATAAGCATTTAGAATAAGTATCTAAGAGGATAAAATAAACTAAGTAGGGGATATTAACACTAAAGGGATCTGAAATTGTATTAATTAAGATTCAGGCAGACATAAATATTAAATAAAGTAATAATAAATAGGTGTTAAAGGGGTACTAAGATAAAGGATATAAATAACATAAGAGGCATATACATAATATAAGTAGAGTCTAAATAGAATGGAGGGACAGCTGAAACTCATTGCCTGCAATTCCTGTGCCGTGTGGGAACTCCAGGACGGGTGACCATGTATGCAGGAAGTGCCTCCAGTTGCTCGAGCTCAAACTCAGAGTTTCTGAGCTTGAGGAGTGACTGGAACCACCGCAGGGCATACGGGAGGCTGAGAATTTCCTGGACCATAAGTCCAGGAGGCGGTCACCCAACAGCCACAGAGAGCTCAAGACAGTAAGTGGGTGGCCATCTGGCAGGATAGGAAGTGGCAGGCAGTGCGGGAATCCTCTGGGAGTGTGCCACTCACTAACTGGTTCTCAGTATTGAATACAAGAGAGGGTGATGAAACTTCAAAGGAGTGCATGGCACTGAGGAGCAAAGGACTGCACAGGGGAGCACAGTAAAGTGTAGAAATGCACTGGTTATAGTCAGGGGGACAGGCAGGTGTTTCTGCAACTGCCGATGTGAGTCCTGCATAGTGTGTTGCCTTCCTGGTGCCAGGGTAAAGGACGTCACTGAGAGGGTGCAGAACATTTTGAGCAATGATGGGGAACAGTCAGAAATCATGGTTCATGTTGGAACCTATGACATAGGGAGGAAAAGGGTTGAGGTCCTACAGGTAGAGTTTCAGGAGCTAGGGAGGAAGTTAAAAAGCAGACCTCAAAGGTAGTAATCTCTGGATTATTCCAAGTGCCACATGCTAGTGAGTATAGGAATAGTAGGTTAAGACAGGCTAATGCATAGCTGGAGAAATGGTGCAGGAGGGAAGATTTCAGATTCCTGGGGCATTGGGACCAGTTTTGGGAGAGGAGGGATCTGTTCAAGATGGGCAGGTTGCATCTCAACATGGCTGGGAAAAATGTGCTTGCTGGGAGGTTAACTAGTGTTGTGGGGGTGGGTTTAAACTAATTTGGCAGTGGGATGGGAACCAGGATGAGGCACTAAAGAGGAGAAACAAGGTGCACAGAGGACTTGGATAAACAAATAGCACTAGAGTTAAAAATAGTTCAGAAATAGGGGGGATCAGACAGGGGGCAAATGTGAGGCAAAGATGAGTTTGAAGTGCATGTGTGTAAATGCAAGTAGCATGGTGAATAAGGCTGGTGAGTTGCAGGCATATCGCCACATGGGACTATGATATAGTGGCAATGACAGAGACCTGGCTCAAAGAAGGGGAGGATTGGGAACTTAATATTCCTGGCTACAAGGTATTCAGAAAATATAGGAAAGGATAGAAAGGAGGGGGGTGGCAGTATTGATCAAAGAAACTATTATAGCACTAGAAAGGGATGATGTCATTGAGGGGGTCAAAGACAGAATGGGGGAAAAATTCAGTTGGTTTGCGCCTCCTGTTAGCACATTAAGAGGGCGGTAATGGGGCGCAAAGCAACTAGCACTCAGGCGCAGCAATGTTTGCGGCAATCGCAAAATTGATGACATTTTGTGGCGGCGATAACACTTCCGCCGTGATCTCCTGCGCCCGCAGATCGTGACGTTAGTCGAGCATGCAACACCCCGGTAGCGCCCCGAACCGGATTTTGAGTAGTGCCCCCTGCTTTACCGCCTGCCGCTAGCAAAAACAGGTTGAGGGGAGCATTTTGCAGTCGGGAAGGGACCAGGGGAGCACTATTTAAAGGCGACCGCTTCCTGCCTTTTTTTGTCGGCGACATTTTTGCACCACACATTCTGAGTGAGAGAGAGAGACCTCTGAAGATATTCAACGCTGTGTTGAGGAGTTTTGGGTACTGAGCAGCATTTTGCAGGTTCATTTTGCTTTTATCTTCCTTGCATCGATTTAGAAGAGACTTGGGGGCTGCACTCTGAGCTCTTTCCCTGGACTTCTCCATTGTTCTTTCCAGCAGATTTGATGTACAGGTCTCTCCAGGCCAAGATTCAAGGCTGCAATGAGCAGGGTTTGGATGGAGAGCAAGATCGACCCTCCCCTTTAAGAATTGGCTGGTGCCAGTGTGTCTGTGTTCCATTGCTGACTGACATCACATGAGCTTCACCAGCGCTCTGAGATAGCGCCTCATTCCTTGGCGTTAGTGCCTTAAGAGAGGTGTGTAGCGCCTGATTTAGTGCTCCAATCACCTCCAGGGGCGATAGAAGCCAAGTTTGCAGTTGGAGGCGATAATTAGCGCCAGGCACTAAACTTTGAGCCCGGCCGATAATTGTGCCCCAAACGGGGCGATACCGAATTTCAACCCCAATATATTTGGCTAGAATTAAGGAACAATAGAGGAGTTATTACACTACTGGGTGCGTACTATAGACCACCAAATAGTGGGAAAGAGATACAGGAACAAATTTGGAGGCAAATTACAGAGAAATGCAAGAACTATAGAGTAGTGATAATGGGGGACTTTAAGTATCTCAATATAGACTGGGATTGTAACAGTGCAATGGGCAAAGAGGGGGAGGAATTCCTGAAATGCGTACAAGAGAATTTTCCTGATCAGTGTGTTTCCAGCCCAATGAGGAAAGAAGCAGTGTTGGTTCTAGCTCTGGGGAATGAAGTGGGCCAAGTGCAACATATTTAAGCGGGGGAGAATTTGGGGAACAGTGATCATAATATAAGGTTTAGAATAGTTATTGGAAAGTACAAGGAACAATCAAGCGTAAAAATACTTAACTGGAGTAGGGCTAATTTCAGTGAGTTAAAAAGGGAGCTTGCCCAGGATGATTGGAATCAAAAATTGGTAGGCAAAACAGTCATTGAACATTGACAGGCCTTCAAGGAGGAGATGGTTCTGGTACAGAGTAGACACATTCCCACGAGGGGGTAAGGAAGTGCATCCAAAGCTGGAGCTCCTTCAATGATGAAATATATAGAGATTAAAATGAATCAGAAAAAGGAGGCTTATGATAAAAGTAAGATTCACAATACAGTAGAGAAACAAGCTGAATACAGAAAGTACAGCGGATATCTAAAATAGGGAATAAGAGAGGCAAAAAGAGAGTATGAGAATAGATCTGACAAAGGGTCATCGACCTGAAACGTTAACTCTGTTTCTCTCTCCACAGATGCTGAGTATTTCCAGCATTTTCTGTTTTTATATGAGAATAGATTAGTGGCTAACATAAAAGGGAAACCAAAAGTCTTTAAAAAAACATATATAAATAGTAAATGAGTAGTCAAAGTAAGGGTGGGGCCGATTAAAGACAAAAAGGAAATCTTCTTGTGGAGGCAGAGGGTATGGCTTGGGTACTAAATGAGTACTTTGCATTAGTCTTCACTAGAGAAGAGGATGCTGCCAATGTAGCAATAAAGGAGAAGGCAGTAGTGATATTGGATAGGATAAAAATAGGTGAAGAGGAGGTACTTAAAAAGTTGACAGTACTCACAGTAGTAAAGTTATCTGGTCCAGATAGGATGCATCCTAAATTGCTGAGAGAAGTAAGGGTGGAAATTGCAGGGGCTTTAGACACAATCTTCCAATGCTCCTTAGATATGGGGGCACAGCCAGAGAACTGAAGGGCTGCAAATGTTACACCCATGTTAGAGGAGAGGTATAAGCCCAGCAATTATAGGCCGGTCAGCCTAACGTCAGTGTTGGGGAAAATTTTAGAAACAATAATCCAGGAGAAAATGAATTGGCATTTTGAAAAGTATGGGCTAATAAATGAAAGTCAGCACAAATTTGTTAGAGGAAAATCGTGATGGACTAACTTGATTGAGTTCTCTGATGAATTAATGGAGATGGTTGAGGAGGGTAGTGCAATTGATGTTATATATATGGACTTTCAAAAAGCATTTGATTAAGTACAAGGTAATAGAAAAGCAGAAAACCTTTTGCTGGAAATCTGAAATAAAAATAGAAAATTCTGGAAATGCTCAGCAGGTCAGGCAGCATCTGTGGAGAGAAAAACAGAGTTAACATTTCAGGTCGATGACCTTTCATCAGAACTGGAAAAAGTTAGAGATGTAACAGATTTTAAGCAAGTGCAGAGGCAGGGAAAGGGGGGAGGGGAGGAAAGAACCAAAGAGAAGGTCTGTAGTAGGGTGGAAGGCAGGAGAGATTAAATGACAACAGGTATGATTGTACAAAGCAAAAAGAGATGGTAATGGGACAAGTAAAGAAACAAAAGATGGGTCTAGAAGAGGTGTAAATGGGTATAGCAGAGTCATCAACAGCTGCCATCTGAAAAAATAGGGGCAGAGGTTATGGTCTGAAATTGTTGGAATTGATGTTGAGTCAAGAAGGCTGTAAATTGCATAATAGAAAGATGAGGTGCTGTTCCTCCAGCTTACATTGAGCTTCATTGGAACAGTGCTAGAGACCGAGGACAGAGAGGTCAGAGTGGGAGTGGAGCAGAGAATTAAAGTGGCAGGCGACCGGAAGCTCAGGGTCATGCTTGCAGACTGAATGGGGGTGTTCCACAAAGCGGTCATTCAATCTCTGTTTGGTCTCCCCAATGTAGAGGAGACCGCATCATACGTAAATCACTGTTTCGCCTGGAAGGAGTGTTTGGGGCACTGGACGGTGGGAAGAGAGGAGATAAAAGGGCAGATGTTGCATCTCCTGCGCTTGCACGAGAAAGTGCAGTGAGAAGGGGAGGAGGTGTTGGGGGTGATTGAGGAGTGGACCAGGGTGTCGGGGAGGAAGTGGTCCCTTCAGAATGCTGATAAGGGAGGGGAGGGGAAGATGAATTTGGTGGTGGGATCATGCTGGAGGCGGCGGAAATGGTGGAGGATGATCCGTTGAATGTGGAGGCTGGTGGGGTGAAAGGTGAGGACAAGGGGAACCCTCTCAGGATTCTGGGAGGGAGTGGAAGGGGTGAGAGCAGAAGTGCGGGAAATAGAACGTGTTAGATCCGTGTATCTTAATGTTGTGTCCTTCAATAATTAGACAAGAGACTGCAGGGAACGATCAACAGGTGTTTACTGAATGAGGGTTACTCTAGAACTAACTATACAGATCCCTACTCAGGGTTTATATACAGGTGTGGTCACTGCCGGTACTACAGTATACAGGAGCTGTAAAAAGTAGTTCTCCCCTTAAAGGTACATACATTACAATTCCTCCCCTTTCAGATTAACAGTACCATAACACTTATTTAACAATTAAATATAAAACTAATTACAATTAACACTTTTAACATGCAACATTAACTGAAAATAGTCTATTTATAAATTCAGTCTTTGGGGAGGCTTCCTGATCCTTTCTGGATAGCACCTTTCCCGAGTGTCTTGCTTTTGGTGCGGAGGCGATTCTGGCCCCCTGTCGTCGGTTGGTTCATCCGCTTCCGATGCAACTGTTTCTGGGGTAGATGATACCTGTACGTCGGGTTCATCACCAGGTACGTATGGCGAGACATGGGGTTGACTCGTTCCTGTGACTCTAGGATCTGGTCAACATGGCGTCTCACAATGTTCTCCCCAACATCCACTGTGTACATTAGTGGCCCCTGCCGTGTGCATATCGTTCCTGGTTGCCATTTCTCTGTTCGGTAGTCGCGGGCCAAGACTGGTTGCCCTACATTGAAGCTCCTTGTCGGCTTCTCATTGATGTGCTGGAATTGCTTATTCTCAACATCTCTTCGTACATTTGGTCTGAGCAAATCCAGACGAGATCTCAACATTCGGTTAAAGAATATCATGGCCGGGGCCTGGTTGGTGACTGCATGTGTCGCATTTCTGTAGGCTAACAGGAAATTGTCCACCTTATGCTGCAGTGGAATGTCGTCATCGCACATGGCCTTTACTGCTTTTTTAAAGGTTGTACGTACCTCTCAGCCAATCCATTTGTGGCTGGATGATACGGGGCGGATGTGTAATGCCTTACCCCATTCCGTTTCATAAATCTTCGAAACTCTTCGGACACAAACTGTGGTCCGTTATCAGAGCAAATCTGCTCTGGCAAGCCATTCCTGGCAAAAATGGTCCGTAGGACTGCAATAGTTCTCTCCGTGGTGGTGGAGGACATTTTGATCACCTCAGGCCATTTCGAGTGCGCATCCACGGCTATTAAAAACATTGAGTCCATGAATGGACCAGCATAATCAATATGCACCCGTTGCCATGGAGATGAGGGCCACTCCCATGGGTGTAGAGGGGCATGTGGTGGTGCATTTTGGACCTTCTGGCATCCTGAGCAGCTCTTTGTCAGGTCCTCGATTTGCTGACCGATCCCCGGCCACCACACATAAGCCCTAGCAAGGCTTTTCATTTTCACCCACCCCAGATGGTCTTCGTGAAGCTCATTGAGCAATCTCTCCCTGAACTTGGGTGGAACTACCACTCGGGATTCACACATCAAGGTCCCCTGGCATACTGACAGCTGTTCTCTTCTGGATGAGAATGCTGGCAACAGTGAGTCGCCATGTGCTGGCCATCCCTTCACCGTCAAATCATATACCCGAGACAGTGTCGGGTCATTTCGGGTCTCCTTCTCTATACCAGCGTTAGTTACTGGCAAGCATTCAATTATAGTCGAATGAAATATTTCGACAGGATCCACTGCTGGTGCTTCCTCTGCAGTAGGCAGTGGCAGGCGTGCTAGCTCATCAGCGTTTCCATGCTGTTTCGTGCCCTTATACTCGATTTCATATTGGTGCGCCCCTAGAAAAAGGGACCATCTTTGTAGCCGTTGCGCAGTCATCACCGGAACGCCCTTCTTTGGATTAAAGTTGTAAGAAGTCACACAACACCAGGTTATAGTCCAACAGCTTTATTTGAAATCACAAGCTTTTGGAGCGCTGCTCCTTCGTCAGGTGAAGTGGAGAAATGCATAAAGACACAGCTTATATAGTCAAAGAATAATGTCAGATCTTTACAGTTAACCTTTCCAACTGCCATTTATCACACCTCGGCAGAGAGATAATCACAGCAATCAAAGGTGTGAATGGTGTCCAAACAGGTCAGTCAGGAAAACATTACATCAAAGAACAATGAGGTGGGGCCACAAGGGGTCAAATATTGCAGATGCTGGGGTCTGTATGAAAAACAAAAAAACAGAAAAAAAACATTTTTTTTGCTGGAAATCACAGCAGGTCAGGCTGCATCTGTGTAGCGAGAACAAGCCAATGTCGACTCGAGTCTGGATGACCCTGCATCAGGTGGGGTTACATGTAGCGTGACATGAACCCAAGATCTCGGTTGACTCGGCCAACGTTGTCTACCTCATACGTTGCAGGAAAGGATGCCCCGGAGCATGGTACATCGGCGAGACCATGCAGACACTGCGACAACGGATGAACGGACACCGTGCAACAATCACCAGGCAGGAGTGTTTCCTCCCAGTCAGGGAACACTTCAGCAGTCAAGGACATTCAGCCTCCGATCTTCGGGTAAGCATTCTCCAAGGCGGCCTTCGAGACACACGACAACGCAAAATCGTCGAGCAGAAACTGATAGCCAAGTTCCGCACCCATGAGGACGGCCTCAACCGAGATCTTGGGTTCATGTCACGCTACATGTAACCCCACCTGACGCAGGGTCATCCAGACTCGAGTCGACATTGGCTTGTTCTCTCTACACAGAAGCGGCCGGACCTGCTGTGATTTCCAGCAAAAAAAATGTTTTTGTCTGTTTTTTTGTCTTTCATACAGACCCCAGCATCTGCAATATTTGACCCCTTGTGACCCCACCTCATTGTTCTTTGATGTAATGTTTTCCTGACTGACCTGTTTGGACACCATTCACACCTTTGATTGCTGTGATTATCTCTCTGCCGAGGTGTGATAAATGGCAGTTGGAAAGGTTACCTGTAAACATCTGACATTATTCTCTGACTATATAAGCTGTGTCTTTATGCATTTCTCCACTTCAACTGATGAAGGAGCAGCACTCCGAAAACTTGTGATTTCAAATAAAGCTGTTGGACTACAACCTGGTGTTGTGTGACTTCTTACATTTGTCCACCCCAGTCCAACTCCGGCATCTCCACACCTTGGATTAAAGATGGAGACAAGTGGTTGGTGGTCAGTCAACAAGGTGAACTTCTGCCCGCGCAGATAGTAATTGAACTTTTTCACTCCCCACACCAGGCTGAGGGCCTCCCTGTCAATCTGGGCGTAGCTACGCTCGGCTGAGGTTAGTGACCAAGACGCAAAGGCTACTGGCCTCTCCGAGCCGTCCGGGAATTTGTGCGACAGCACCACTCCAATGCCATAGGGTGATGCATCACACGCCAACCGAATTGGTAGTGCTGGGTTGAAATGAGCCAACACCTCTTTTGATGTGATCAATGCTTTGCTCTTCTGGAAAGCTCGTTTAAATTCGTCACTCCACTTCCATGGTACCCCCGTTTGCAGTAGGGTGTTCAGTGGGTGTAGTACGGTAGACAAATTCTGCAAGAACTTATGGTAGTAGTTCACCAGCCCGAGGAACGACCTCAGTTGTGACACGTTTTCCGGTGCTGGAGCCTTGACTACGGCCTCAATCTTTCAGGGGGCTTATGTAACCCCTCTTTATCAATAACGTGGCCACAATATGAGATCTGCTTCTGGAAAAACATGCATTTGTGGCGATTAGCTCGGAGCCCATATTCCTTCAATCTAGTGAGCACCTTCTCCAGGTTGGCGAGGTGATCACTGTCATTTTCGCCCGTGACTAGGATGTCGTCCAAATAACACTGGGTCCCTGGAATCGCTTGCAGGACTTGTTCCATTGCCCTTTGCTAAATAGCAGGAGCTGATGCTACCCCGAACACCAGCCGGTTGTATTGGTAGAGACCTTTATGAGTGTTGATCGTGAGGTACTGTTTCGAGGCTTCTTCTACCTCCATTTGCAGGTACGGCTGGGCCAGATCAATCTTAGTGAAGCGTTTCCCTCCCAATAGCGAGGCGAAAATATCTTCAATCCACGGAAGCGGATATTGTACAGTGTGAAGGACTGGGTTCACTGTCACCTTAAAGTCCCCACAGATGCGAACCTTCTTTGGTTCCCCAGGCGTATTACTCAATGACCTCTTCATTACAGGAACGATGGGTGTAGCCCACTCGCTCCAGTCCACTTTGGACAGTACTCCTGAACGTTCCAAACCTTCCAGCTCTGCTTTGACGGCTGGGCGGATCGCATAAGGTACCGGTCTGGCCTTAAAAAACTTTGGGCTTGCATTTTCTTCTATTTTGATCATCGCTGTTATGCCTTTTAGTGTTCCGAGTCCCTGCTGGAACACTTCTTGTGTGTCAGTTAGCATTTTTGACAGTCGTCCAGGTGTGACGTCGTCATCCTTTTTGGCATCTACAGTCAGTGCTTGTATGGAATGCCAATCTAGCTGTATCTTCCGGATCCATTCACGTCCTAGTGGTGGTGGTCCTCCATCTGGCAATACATATAGGTCCATTTTTGGTGTTTCCTTGCCGTTATATATAACGTTCACCCTTATTTTTCCTTTGGGGTAGACTTTTTGCCCCGTGTACATCTTCAAGGCAATCTTTGTATCTCTCAAGGGTATATGTGAGAATAGCCGCTTGTAATCCCTTCGATTTATGACTGCTAGGGCTGATCCTGTGTCCAATACCATTTTCACTTGGACTCCTGCTATCTTGAGCATGACCCAGATAGTTTGGTGATCCTCCGTTTTGATCACATTATGTAGTTTCAGACAACCCAGCTCCTTGCTTCCGGAGTCAGTATCACTCTTCTGTTCGTCTGAACTACTCTCCGTCACCTTATGTACGTTCTTGTACTTCTCCTGTGGAGATTTCTTGCTGCTGGTTTTCTTTCCTGACCTGCAGACTCTTGCTATGTGTCCTACTTTTCCACACTATCTGCACACTTTGTCCTTGAACCAGCAATCCTTATGGTCGTGTGTTGTTCTGCTGCAGCGATAGCACTTCACTGTTCCGTATGACATTTCATTTGTGCCATATTCTTGCGGTCTCCGTTGTATCTCTGCCACACCCCGTGCTGCTGCTTCGTGTGATACTACAATGCTGAAAGCCTTGTCCAGCGTAAGATCCTTTTCTGATAGAAGCCGTTTCTGTGTTCCTTCACTTTGAAGCCCACACACAAACTTGTCCCTTAAAGTATCTGCTAGTCCCGTTCCAAACTGGCAGTGTTTCGATAGCTTGCGCAGTTCCGTTAAATACTCAGCATTACTTTCATCTTTATGCTGGTTCCTTTTGTGAAACTTAAATCTTTCTGCTATCAGCAGCGGTGTGGGGTTTAAGTGGTCCTGTAGGATTGACACTATGTTTTCAAAATCCTTTTCTACTGGCTTCTCTGGGGTTACTAGGTTTCGTAGTAAGCCATACATTTTTGCACCCATTGAATTCAACAATACCAGCGCTTTCTTGTCATCTGGCACTTCATTCGCCTTGCAGTATACTTGTATGTGTTGGACATATGTCGTCCAATCTTCGACTTCATTGTCGAATGCTGTGATACTGCCACTTTCGGCATTTTTGGGTGTGGTTAGACTGGCTTAAAATGGCGTCTCCCACGCTTTCCTTTCTTCCCCGCTGCGGCTTAAAATGGCATCTCCCGCGCTTTCCTTTCTTCCAAGCTGACGCTGCTCAGCCCTTGAACACCGGCTGCGCTCTGTGCATTTTCCTGTGCGCCTCTCTCCCCCGTTGACGCTGCTCGGCCCTTGAACACCGGCTGCGCTCTGCTCTCTCTCGTTGACGCCACTCGGTCCTGAACACCGGCTGCACCCTGTGCGCTTTACCCTCTCTCTCTCCCCCGTCGATGCTGCTCGGCCTTTTTCTGTGCCTTCGGTCGGCTCTAGCCGCCGCTGTCCGGGAAGGGTCTGCACATTGCCTGTTGCCAGCCCGTTTCGCTGGACCGCCGTGACTGGAAAGCCAAGCCTGGCTCTTGACAGCCTCCCCTGCGATGCTCAAATCTCTGCTGGATGACTGGGGCGTTTCCCGTGGTCGACGCCCGTGCTTCTGGACTCGGCCTTCTTCCACTGTTCTCCAGGAGAGAATCCCTGGGAGGTGATGCAGAGTTGCAAGTAGGTTGGAATCTGCTCATCGCCAATGTTAGATCCTTGTATCTTGATGTTGTGTCCTTCAATAATTAGACAAGAGACTGCAGGGAACGATCAACAGGTGTTTACTGAATGAGGGTTACTCTAGAACTAACTTTACAGATCCCTACTCAGCGTTTATATACAGGTGTGGTCACTGCCGGTACTACAGTATACAGGAGCTGTAAAAAGTAGTTCTCCCCTTAAAGGTACATACATTGCAGAGCGGACATGGTCGAGGGCCATGTCAACCATAGTAGAGGGAAATCCTTAGTTGTGGAAAAAGGAAGACATATCAGAAGCACTGGTATGGAAGGTGGCATCGTCAGAACAGATGTGGCGGAGATGGAGAAACTGGGAGAATGGAATCGAGTCCTTACAGGAAGCAGGGTGGAAGGAAGTGTAGCCCAGGTAGCTGTGGGAGTCAGTGGACTTATAGTGGATGTTTGTCGATAGCCTATCCCCAGAAATGGAGACAGAGAAGTCGAGGAAGGGAAGAGTCAGAGATGGACCCTGAGAAGGTGAGGGAAGGGTGGAAATTTGAAACAAAGTGAATTAAATTTTCCAGTTCAGGGCGAGAGCAGGAAATGGTACCAATACAGTCATCAATGTACCGGCACACAGATCTGTCCAAGAACACAAAGTGTTGAAAATAAAGATTTCAATTTTCGGCAACACATCAACAGAAACTTCACATGAACATTGGCTAAAACACACAAGTGCCTACCCTTGTGTGTTGTTAGTTGATATGATTGGACAAGGATGAGTGTGAGTGTGAGGGTGGCTAGTGAGATGGGAAGTGATAATGTAGATAGAGAGGGATGGGTGGAGGTGCAAAGTAAGTTGGTGTGAGTAAGGATGTGCAGGAGTAGGGTGGGGAAGGCAGAGTGATGGGGAAGTGATGAGAGGCATAGCAGGATGAGGTTGAGTGTGGCTTTGCAGTAACATTTTGTGATCTACTGAGATCATTGAAAGGTTTACGCGACTGCAGCCTGGTCCTCCTGACCACATCCCTGCTTCTGTGTTCCTGTGTAATGTGCAACCAGGCAGTGTTGGTGTCCTGGGAAGGTCTCTTCCACCCATTGGGAGTGTAGAGATTAGGCCAATTACTACCTTTTCTCTAGTCTTTCAAATAATCAGGATCAACTGTAAACCAATATGGCGGGTATATTGTGTTTAATTAGAGTTTAAGATGGAATATAACATGCTAGTTATACAGCAAAAACATACAACTGTGACAAGCAGCTGGTACCGATCCCGATCGGACAGACAGCTGGTCTGCGTGAACAGTTCTCTGGCTTCGATTTCTTTGTCTTGATTCTTGGATGAAAGCCATTCCCAAAAGTGGTCCCCTGACCTTATCCCCAATTTGTCTTATTGTTTAATAATTCTGAAGGTTCTTCCTTTGGAATTTGTGTCTTATCTCTCTTGTCTCTATTCTCCCTGGCACAGCAAGTACAAGGCCTGATCTCATCCCCTTTTAATGAGGAGGCCCAAGCCAGAGTTGTCGTACTTCAGCCAGTCGTTATCTCACTTCCATCTAGCAAACAGCCCATCCTAAGATGGATACCTTAACCTCCTCAAATTCCTTTCATTCTATGTCTTTTCCTAATTAACTTTTAATTACTCTTACAAGCTGTTTTGTTAATCTAACACCAATCCTACCTTAGTATTATATCATGGTTATTAGTAATAATAGAACAAACATAGGCATTGAGCCTTAGTTAGTCCAATTAGAGGAACATAAACAAGTTTGAAATCCTAACCTGAAAACAAGATTCTTTATGACCGTCACACTGCAGAATGCTATAACATCCACAGGGAACCAAAACACAGGCAGATTCTACACATCTATCTAATTATTCTAAGATGAGCCTGAAGAGACTTTCTGTCTCTAGTTCTCATACAATCATCATGTAAATACAGCAATACTCGCATCACAGTTTTATCTGTATAGCCATATACATTTTGGGCGCCCCTGACTTCTAACAGAAGGGAAGAGAACCTCCCTGCGTACTGTGACTCCCTCCATCAGCATCTTTCTTCTGTCTCTTAGGCAGTCCCTCGGAACCGAGGATGACTTGCTTCCACACTAAAAATCAGTTCTCAGGTGACTGATGAGTTCAATGCGGGACCGACAGTCTCTGTCGCAGGTGAGACTGACGGTGGTTGATGGGGCAGGTGGGTGGGATGCTTGGGTTGACGTGCGCTCCTTCTGATGTTTGCGCTTGGCTTCCGTTTGCTCCCGGTGAAGAGATTCAAGTTTCCTCTGCCCACCTGGGGCTCTCTTGCCATGTCAGAGCTCCGAGTAGAGTGCTTGTTTTGGGAGTCTCGTATTGGGCATGCGGACGATGTGGCCCGTCTATCGAAGCTAATCGAGTGCGGTCAAAGCTTCAATGCTGGGGATATTGGCCTGAGTGAGAACAATGACGTTGGTGCGCCTATCCTGACGATGGATTTGTAGGATCTTGCAGAAGCAGCGTTGGTGGTACCTCTCCAGTGCTTTGAGGCGTCTGCTGTGCATGGTCCATGTCTCTGAAGCATACAGGAGGGCGGGTATCGCTACTGCTCTGTAGACCATGGTGCTGGGTTTGACAGCCTGGTCTTCAAACGGCCTCTTCCTCAGGTGACCGAAGGCTGCACTGGCACACTGAAGGCAGTGTTGGACTTCGTCATCGACGTCTGCTCTTGTTGTCAGTAGGCTCCCGAGGTATGGAAAGTGGTCCACGTTGTCCAAGGCCTCGTCATGAGTTTTGATAATCTGGGCGCAGTACTGTGTGGCGGGGGCAAGTTGGTAGACGGCCTTTGTCTTACGGATGTTTAGTGTAAGGCCCAAGCTCTCATACACTTTGGTGAAGGTGTTGACGATGGTTTGGAGTTCGACCTCAGAGTGTGCATAGACACAAGCGTCGTCTGCATACCGTAATTCGATGACAGAGGATGGGACAACCTTGGATATGGACTGGAGGCGACGGATGTTGAACAGTTTCCCGTTTGTTCGTGACTCCCTCCATAAGCATAAGGAGGGAGTCATGGGAGAGCCTGGGCGCAGCCGTGCACCTCTGTGCAGTGCTTGTCAGTGTTTGCAGTACCTCAATGCTGTAGAACACTGACAGCACAAATGTCAAAATCAATTTGCACACGGTCCCTTTAAGGAAAGCGGCTGATGACGCGTCATCAATGATATCATCAGACCCGCTTCCTTCAATTAGCTGGCAAATGCACTGGGCAGGCTTAACAAACCCAATCAGGGGAAGGCCTGATCAGCAGCAAGGCCGGGAACTGCCTCCGACGTCACCCACCATGCACCTGCCGAGGTTGGTAAAATTCAGCTCAGAGATTGGGGTGGGAGTGTAGTAGTAGGCCTCATCACCTGATTTTCTCACAATTTCCACCACTATACCACCTAATTTGGCAACTAATCCTGTTTTTGTGTTTTAAACAATTGTAAAAAAAAACGAAGGTCAGGACCTCGGCAGGGGGAGGAGGTCGGGAACTCGTGCAGGGGGTGGGAGCGCAGAGAGAACAATGGGGATGGGGAAGAACGTGATCCAGGTCTAAAGGGGGAGAAATGAGATTGAGAATGTGATCCAGTTGGGAAGACGGATCACGTTCTTCCCCCTCTGTTAGACGTGGAGCATGTTCTTCTAACCTCACCACCACCCCCTTTACACATCTGCACATTTTCCCTCTCCTCCCCTCTAGACCTGGATAATGCACTTGACCATGAATGGCAGTGATTTGATTTAGGTCGACCCGTGATGCCATCCTGCACATGAGCCGGGCCACTCGATGATGTCATTCTTCGCGCATGCTAAAAATCTACAGTTCTGCTAGTGATGTCACTTGCAATAACATCACGCTCACCTGTTCTCATTGAATGAAATGCGCCTCACTGAAACAACCTTGCAGCTCAAATTATGTAAAATAGTCACTGCTGTGGATTTGTCAAATTCGGCCTCAGAGAAATGACTGCAGCACTCAGCATGAGCTTGCATCGCCCAATCATGGGGTCAAATTTTTGAAGGAGCCCACAAATCAACGCAGGGAACAGCTGAGCGGTGTGCAGGTGGTTGCCTGACGGCACCATTACTGGTTCCTACTATCACTCTTCTGATTCAAAAACAAAATACTGCCGATGCTGGAAATCTGATATAAATTGTTGGAAACACTCAGCAAATCAGGCAGTATCTATGGAAAGAGAAACAGAGTTAACGTTTAACATTCTGATGAAAGGTCATCGATCTGAAACGTAAACTGTGCTTTCCTCTCCACAGATGCTGCCTGATTTGCTGAGTATTTCCAGCATTTTATGTGATATCACTCAAATGATGATTGGGTGGGGGGTCGACAGGGCAGGCTATGTGAGAGTTATTTTGCTTTTCTAGGTGACCCTCCACATTAACAAGTAGATGCCACTGTCATGGCTGCACTGGAGCAACTTGGCTCGGGGAGGATGCCTGTGACAATGGCTGGATCAAATTACACATTGCAGAGACCATCAATTACTCTCCAGCAGGCAAGATCAAATTACACATTGCAGGCAAATTGTTGAGTGTGTCTTGTCTTCCAAGGGGACCCCTTGGGTCAGAGCAATCATAATATGATAGAATTCTTCATTAAGATGGAGAGTGAAATAGTTGACTCAGACACTAGGGTCCTGAATTTAAATAAAGGAGACTACGATGGTATGAGGTGCGAGTTGGGTAGGATTGATTGGGGAATGTCACTCAAAGGGTTGACGGTGGATGGGCAATGGCAAACATTCAAAGATCGCATGGATGAACTACAGAATTTGTTCATCTCAGTTTGGCATAAAAATAAAACAAAAAAGGTGACTCAACCATGGCTAACAAGGGAAATTAGGGATAGCATAAGATCCAAGGAGAGGACATATAAATTGGCCAAAAAAAGCAGTAAACCTGAGGATTGGGAGCAGCTAAGGATTCAACAAAGGAGGACAAAGGGATTAATTAAGAGGGGGGAAATAGTGTATGAGTGTAAGCTTTCAGGGAACAAAAACTGACTGTAAAAGCTTTTATAGATATGTGAAGAGAAAAATATTGGTGAAGTCAAGCATAGGTCCCTTGCAGTCAGAATCAGGGGGATTTATAATGGGGAACAAAGAAATGGCAGTCCAATTAAATACATACTTTGGTTCTGTCTTCACAAAGGAGGACACAAATAACCTCCCAGAGATGTTGGAGAACATAGGGTCTAATGAAATGGAGGAATTGATAGAAATCAGTATTTGTAGGGAAATGGTGTTAGGGAAATTGATGAGATTGAGGGCCGATAAATCCCCAAGGCCTGATAATCTGCATCCTAGGGTACTTAAGGAAGTGGCCCTAGAAATAGTAGATGCATTGTTGGTCATCTTCCAAAATTCGATAGACTCTGGAACAGTACCCATGGATTGGCGGGTAGCTAATGTTACCCCACTGTTCAAAGAGGGTGGTAGAGAGAAAACGGGGAATTGCAGACCGGTAAGCCTGACATCGGCAGTGGGGAAAATGCTAGAGTCCATTATAAAGGATGTAATAGCAGAGCAATTGGAAAAAAGTGACCGGATCGGACAAAGCCAACATGGATTTACAAAAGGTAAATCGTGCTTGACTAATCTACTGGAATTTTTTGAGGATGTAACTGGTAAAATAGATAAGGGAGAACCAGTGGATGTGGTGTATTTGGATTTTTCAAAGGCTTTCGATAAGGTCCCGCATAAGAGATTATCGTGTAAAATTAAGGCACATGGGATTGGGGGCAAGGTATTGACTTGGATAGAGAACTGGTTGGCAGACAGAAAGCAAAGAGTTGGAATAAACGGCTCTTTTTCCGAGTGGCAGGCAGTGACTGGTGGGGTACCGCAGGGATCGGTCCTTGGACCCCAGCTATTCACAATATATATTAATGATCTGGACGAGGGAAATAGATGTAATATCTCCAAGTTTGCAGACGACGCATAGCTGGGTGGGCATGTGTGCTGTGAGGAGGATGCCGAGAAACTCCAGTATGATTTGGACAGGTTGGGTGATTGGGCAGAAGCATGGCAGATGCAATATAATGTGGATAAATGCGAGGTTATCCACTTTGGTGTCAAAAACAGGAAGGCAGATTATTATCTGAATGGAATAGATTGGGAGAAGGGGAAGTGCAACGAGACCTGGGCGTCCTTGTGCACCAGTCGCTGAAGGTAAGCACGCAGGTGCAGCAGGCGGTTAAGAAGGCAAATGGTATGTTGGCCTTCGTCGCAAGAGGGTTTGAGTACAGGAACAAGGATGTCTTGCTGCAGTTGAACAGGACCTTGGTGAGACCACATCTTGAGTATTGTGTGCAGTTTTGGTCGCCTTATCTGAGGAAGGATGTTCTTGCCATGGAGGGAGTGCAGCGAAGATTCACCAAGCTGGGATGGCAGGAATGACGTATGAGGAGAGATTGGGTCGATTGGGCTTGTACTTGCTGGAGTTTAGAAGAATGAGAGGGGATCTCATCGAAACTTATAAAATTCTAACAGGACTAGACAGACTAGATGCTGGAAGGATGTTCTCGATGGTCGGGGAGTCCAGAACCAGGGGTCACAGTCTAATGTTAAGGGGTAAGCCATTTAGGACAGAGATGAGGAGGAATTTCTTCACCCAGAGAGTGGTGAACCTGTGGAATTCTCTACCAAAGAAGGCAGTTGAGGCCAATTCATTAAATATATTCAAGAAGGAGTTGGATATATTTCTTAAGGCTAAAGGAATCAAGGGATATGGAGAGAAGGCAGGAACAGGGTACTGAATTTGGATGATCAGCCATGATCTCATTGAATGGCGGAGCAGGCTCGAGGGGCCGAATGGCCTACTCCTGCTCCTATCTTCTATGTTTCTATCATAAACCTTGTCTAACCCACTTGTGGTGCAAATAAACACAGCCAACTCCTTCTCTTGGATCCAAGAAAGATAAATCAGAATGATTTCTTAATGGTGCTAGACTAGGAGCTGTGGAGGACAAAGGGATTCAGGTGTCCATGTACACAAATCACTAAAAGCTAGTGTACAGATATGAAAAGTATCATGGAATGATACAGCACAACAGGAGGCCTTCGGCCCATCGTGCCTGGGCTGGCTCTTTGGCAGAGCTATCCAATTAGTCCCACTCCCCTGATCTTTTCCCATAGCCCTGTAATTCTTTTTCTCTTCAAGTATTTATCCAATTCCCTTTTGAAAGATTCCATTGAATCTGCTTCCACCACCCTTTCAGGCAGTGCATTCCAGATCATAACAACTTGCTCTGTAAAAAATTGTTTCCTCATGTCGCCTTTGGTTATTGATAATTACCTTAAATCTGTGCCACCTGGTTATTGACTCTTCTGCCACTGGAAACAGTTTCTCCTTATTTACTCTATTAAAACCATTCATGATTTTGAACATCTCTATCAAATGTCCTTTTAACCTTCTCTGCTCTAACGAGAACAACCCCAGCTTCTCCAGTCTCTCCACATAACTCAAGTCTCTCATCCCTGGAATCATTCTCATGAATTTTTTCTGCACCCCCTCTAAGGCCTTCACATCGTTCCTAAAGTGTGGTGCCCAGAATTGGACACAATACTCCAGTTGAGGCCAAACCAGTGTTTTATACAGGTTCATCATAATTTCCACGCTCTTGTATTCTCTACCTCTATTCATGAAGCCCTGGAACTTGGAAACTTTTTTAACTGGTTTCTCAACCTGCCCTTCCCCCTTCAACGATTTATGCACATATACCCCTAGGTCTCTCTGTTCATGCACCCACTTTATGATTGTACCCTTTAGCTCATATTTCCTCTCTTCATTTTTTCAGCCAAAATGTATCACTTCACACTTTTCTGCCTTAAATTTCATCTGTGTAGAATTCGCAAAATTAATATTGTATTATAAGGGTCCTCTAGCAGAAGAGGCCATGATTTTTAAAAGACTGTTTTAAAAGAAGCCCAGAAAAGGGACACATAAAATGGCCACTAGACCCCGTGAGCGACTTATTGGGACACTTTAAAATGGTTCCTGCAGTCCCCAGACAGCCTTTGTGGATTCAACCCACAGTAAGTTCTGGAAGCTGTTTCTGAGAAAACGAAACCAAACCTTAACACATACATAAAGATTGGATGCAGATCCAGTCAGATTGGCCTGTAGATAAAGGCCATCTAAATGTTTACCCAGACAAAGGGGAACAGTTCCATATTCATAAAGAACGCATCAAGGACCCGTTAAAGACATCAAGAAAACATTAAAATATTACCAGGTCATTCCAGACCAGAGATGGCCATCACCGGCCATCCCGAAAGCAGTTTAAATATAATAACTACCCAGGTGTGCTATAAGCCCGCCAAAAGTTAAACAAAGACCAACCTTGATTAGGCGGGAGATAAGGCCTCGATTGAGAAGTATAATTGGGGATCCCGGGGAAAGACAGGGGCTGGTTGAAGAATTGAGTGCCCAGATAGCCGATGACATTGGGGATCCATCGAAAATCTGGGAGGAAGCTTGTAGATGCTTCTGGAAGACGAGCACGCTAAAACCTCGTAGCCAGAGAGAGAAGTCGGTAGCGGGAATGCCTCGGCCATACCCGAGTTGAGAAGGTGGTTCAAGTTTGCGTTCGGCCTCCGCGGTATTCGTCGGGAGATCATCGACCAAAAACCCCGGGGCCGCTGCAAAACGAGGAGAAAGTCGAGGAGAAGAAGAGAGGACAAAATGCCCCACCACATCGTGGGCTGGAGCACAGAAAAAAACAAGCTGTGAACAAGATGAGGGTCCGCTCGTCTTGCTGAAGTAAAGGAGCCATCAGCCTGAGCAGCCTGCTGCTCCCACAGCCCAACGACCACATGGAGACAGGACACCTGAAAGGATCAAAACACAGACCTGCTTCAAAACTCTATATTTTTCCAACTGGATTGGTGAGCATGTTTCTGGCCCTTCATAATCGGATCTAGATAGGTTAAAGGGGGTGGTCATTTTGGTTATAATTAACATGAGTTGTTGTCCCTCGATGTTCCGTGTGTTTCCCCATTTCATGATGACTTTTGTAAAGTATAATATGCCTGTATCTATTTTAGCTAGTACTGTATTGTTATGATTTGTTTTTCCCTCCCATGTACCCTCTCATTTGCTTGCATTTGATTTGTTTTTCCATATGCAATAAAATTCCATTTCGATTCATTAAACTTGGTCTATAAGAGTCTTCTCTGCATTGTAGTTCCTGCACCTAAGTCCAGTGTCTAGAACCTAAGGGGCGAGTGGGTCGAACCACTCAAGGTTTTACTGTGCAAAAGAGAGAGAGAGGCCTCTGGCGAGAGAAACCTCTGCGATCTCGGAGAGAAAACCCCTTACAGAAAATGGCGACCATGGCAGGACACTGGCAGCAGGATTGCAATGTATTAGACCCAGGTTTGAATGGTCGAAATGCAATGGATGAGAGGATAGCAGATTCTGTCTTTGGTAAGGTAAATCTCACTAAGCAGTGGATTTCCGATCTCTTACTGGATAGGCATCCAGTAGACGCAGCCATCAGGTGGACAGAGAGCAAAGAGCATAAGAAGTCAGTGGAAAAAGCAGTGTGGCTGATGTGCTACAAGAAACAGGTCCAGATTTTGGACAGAGTCGTTGCAGCACAGGCAGCCAAGATCACAACCCAGGCAGCAGAGATAGAGGAAAAGGCCATGGGTGGGGAAAAACTCATCACAGCGCTTCACGCGCTGAATCAGGAATGCCAAGTTGTAGCCAGCCAACATCAGGCTAGAATAGAATACCTGGAATGCCAGGTTAATGAGGCAAAGATCAATGAAGCGAGAATACGGGAAAAAAACGCCCGCCTCGCACAACAGCTAAGAGCGCAGGAGGAGAGAGTAGTGGAAGTCAAGGCAGCTTACAAGCTGTCTCTTGAACACGGGTTCGAGAGCGCAGACCATGGCCCCTGCCAAAAGACCATAGAGGACCTAAGAAAGGCCCCGGTTAAGGCAAAAGGCATGGTATGCCTCGTAAGCCCAAAAGCAAGTCAAATTGACTTTTTGCAGGAATCCGAACATTCGATTCCTTGCGGAGTAGTTGCAGCACCAGCCACTAAACCCTCAGCCCTGCCGAGCTATAGTGAGGCTTGGCCCGAAAAGGAGGTGGTGGAAGAAAGGGTAGCCGATGTTGTGTTGGTACCTTTCTACCTAGACACAATTTAGGACTCAGAACTCAGAGATTCAAACATGAAGTGCTTTATTGGAAGGAAAGGAAGTCCTGGAAAGTTCCGAACAAAGAGAGCTAAAACTTAACAGAGAACACCCAACCATTTATCTCCTGTGACAGCGCCACCACAGGTGGGAGGAGAACACACAATAGAACACACAATACATAACATTTCCTCCCCTCTTAAATGGAAGGTCCACATTATTCCTCAACAGGTAAGTTACTTTCAATGCACTCAATGAACCTAGGGTAGAGGTAGACTGCCTCAAACCCTGACTTTACCCTGGGGTTTATTCTGCCCAAGTCTTGTGGGTATGTCACTAAGCCTACAGATCCAAGCGTCTTGGAGGCCGCCGCTCTCTGACAGGATACCGGCAGTCATCGCTGGCTTCCACAGCAGTAGGCATTGACACAGGCCTGGATGGAGAAGGTGCCTGTGTCAGTTGAAAGTCAGGAGTTTGCACAGGTGGAACAGTCTCTTTGACTTCCTGTGTTGGAGAAGAGCACTGTGGCAAAGGATGCTGGTTTGCGGTATCATCCGGAAACAGTTCAAGCCAACCAACCGTTGGAGCCTCTGTGGCTGTCTCTGCTCCTAGCAACAGTTGATCTGTGTGTCTTCTCCAGACGACGTCCTCAGCAGTCTCAACCGTGTAAGACACAGGGCCCGTCTGCGCGATCACCGTAGCAGGAGCCCATTTCGGTCCAGTGTTGTAGTTTCGAGCTAGGACGTGCTCTCCCGGATGAAACCGTCTCTCCTTGGCTCTTTTCTCTCTCTTTTCAACTTGAGCTTGTTGTTGACAATGGACAACCTGTTCTGCCCTTGGAGGTTTGAGTAAGTCAAAACTTGTCCGCAACTGCCTCTTCATCATGAGCGAAGCGGGGGAAGTTTTGGTTGTGGCATGCGGCTCGTTCCTGTAGGACAACAGGAAGCTGTTCAGACATTGGTGGATTGAGCCCTGACCTTGCGATGCCTTCAAGGCGTGCTTCAAAGTTTGCACAAACCTTTCTGCCTGGCCGTTAGTAGAGGGATGATAGGGCGCAGACCTGATGTGTTGGACAACATTCACATGCAGGAAGGTTGCAAACTCCTGTGATACAAATTGTGGACCGTTGTCACTTACGAGTTGTTCTGGTGAGCCATAATGGCTGAACATCTCACCAAGTTTCTCAATTGTTTTCTCTGCCGTGGTAGACCTCATCACAGCGACCTCCGGCCACTTGCTACGAGCGTCCACAACCACCATAAACACCTTCCCTTCGAAAGGACCAGCGAAGTCCACATGTACTCGCTGCCACACTTCTGCAGGCCAATCCCAGGGGTGCAGGGTTGCCAGCTGTGGAACATTCCAGACCCTTTGACATGGGGAACATGTTTTGGCTTTCTCCTCAATATTCCCATCGAGACCTGGCCACCAGAAGTAGCTTCTTGCCATTTCCTTCATCCGAACCATCCCACTGTGGCCTGTATGAAGTTGTTGCAGTATAGGTTCCCTCAGAGGTGGCGGAATGATGACACGGCATCCCCAAAGAAGACAACCTGCCTGGACGGAGAGCTCATTTCTTTTTGAAACGTAAGGTTTCAAACTAGGAGAATCTCCTATCGCTCTCCCTCGAATGACATCGCCCATTACCTCAGACAGGGCTGGATCGTTGCGGGTGTACCTTCGCACCTGAACTGCAGTGACAGGTGCTCCCTCCACTTGTCTAAAGTAGAAGATGTCTATCTGATGAGGCCCTGGGTGAGTAACAGGCAAGGGTAGCCTCGAGAGACCGTCTGCGTTGCCGTGCAAGTCTGATTTGCGATATTTGATGTCGTATGTGTGTCCTGACAACAGTAAAGCCCACCTTTGCATCCTGCTTGCAGCGAGAGATGGAATTCCGGTGTGGGGCCCGAAGATTGAAGTCAATGGACGGTGGTCCGTCAGGAGTGTGAACCTTCTCCCAAACAGGTACTGATGAAATTTTCGGATGTCCAAAACGATTCCCAAGGCCTCGCGCTCGATCTGCGCATAGTTACTCTCGGCCTTGTTCAAGGTGCGTGATGCGAAGGCGATAGGTTTCTCTTCACCCGAAGGCATGATGTGGGATATGACTGCTCCCACACCATATTGTGATGCATCACATGCTAGCTGCATGGGTAGCTTTGGGTCGAAGTGTGTCAGGACCTCCGAATTCAGCAATGCTTTCTTTGGTTGGGCGAAAGCTTCGTTGCACATTTCAGTCCATTTTCATGTTTTGCCTTGACATAGGAACTGATGTAACGGCTTCAGCAATGTTGCTAAGTCTGGAATAAACTTCCCATAGTAGTTAAGTAGCCCCAGAAATGAACGTAACTGGCTCACATTCTGGGGTGCTGGGGCCTCCACGATCGCCTTGAACTTTGACGGCGCCTTATGCAGGCCAGTAGCGTCAATCACATGCCCCAGGTACTCAACTGAAGACTGAAAGAATTCACATTTGTCTTTACGAACTCTGAGTCCGTACTCTTTCAGTCGTTGTAGTGTCGCATCCAAGTTCAGAAGATGATCCTCCTCATTTGTCCCAGTGACAAGGATGTCATCCAGTTAGCACTGGACTCCTGGCAGTCCACTCAAAATCTGATCCATTGCCCTTTGGAATAGAGCAGGGGCCGACGTAATTCCAAACGGAAGGCGGCAGTACCTGTATAGCCTCTTGTGTGTCACAATTGTCAGCAGCTCCTTTGATTTGTCATCGACATGCATTTGTAGATAAGCCCGGCATAAGTCTATTTTGCTGAACTTTTGCCCTCCGGCCAGGCCCGTAAAAAGATCATCAATGAGGGGAAGAGGGTACTGTTCCACAGACAGCACCGGGTTAATAGTCACTTTAAAATCCCCGCAGATTCGAACAGATCCATCCTTTTTCAGGACAGGAACAATGGGTGTGGCCCATTTGCTCACGCTCACAGGCTCCAGGACTCCATTCTCAACTAAAGCCTCCAAGTTAGCCTCAACTTTTGGCCTAATTGCATAGGGTACAGGTCGGGCTTTGTGAAACTTCGGCTTGCTGTCAGGTTTAATGTCCAGTCTCACGCTGATCTTTTTCATGCTCCCAAGTTCCCCATTGAAGAGTTCTGCATGTTTGTTTAACACTGCAGTCAGACCTGACTCCCCTTTTGACATCATGCGGACTGCAGGCCAGTCCAGCGTGATTTTCTCTCGCCACGCATGTCCCAGTAGCGATGGGTAATTCCCTTTACCACATACAGTGGCAGTTTTGCAGTCTGTCCGTTCAATTTAACTGTCACCTCAATGACGCCTCTCATGGCCACAGGTTCGCTGGTATACGTCTTTAGCACAATGTTTGTTGGCTGAAGGGTAAGATGCTTTAGCATTTTGTTGTAGACAGTGTCTGAAACAAGGGACACAGCCGCGCCTGTGTCCACCTCCATCTGCACTGATTGTCCCTCCACCAGTGGTGACACCCAGTAGCCATTTGAACCACCTGCAACTATCAGTATGTGCACCTCTTCCTCCTCAGATGTGTCGCTCCCCTCTGTTTTGCTTGTTCCATCATACTGCACTGAATGAACACTCTTTTTCCTCTCTTGTCCAAATACAGACATTTTGCTTCCATGCTTCCCAGCTCTGACTGTTCTTTTTTTACCTCTACAGGCGCGTTCAATGTGACCCTTTTTGCCACAATTTCGGCATTCCAGCTCCGTACACCAGCAGTCATTAGCGTGATGGCCCGTTTTCCCACAACGGTAACATGTGCCGTTCCGCGCACCTTTAGGCTCAGACGACACCTTGTGAACTCTCCCTGTTGAACTCAACTGGTGAGCCTCCTTTTCCGCCATCTCCATGGAGACACTAACTTCAATGGCCTTTTCAAGAGTAAGGTTGTCCTCAGTAAGAAGGCGCTTCTGTGTGGCTGCATTTTGCAGACCACACACAAGTCTGTCTCTAATGGTGTCATTCAGCACCTCCTTGAACTGGCAGTGTTCCGACAACCTTTTTAAAGCAGCAATAAATATCGTCACTGATTCCCCCTCCTCTTGATTCCGTTTGTGAAATCTAAATCTCTCAGTAATAAACAGAGGTTTTGGTGAAAAATGTGCTCCAAGAGTTTCCACTAGTTGCTTATATGTTTTAGTTCCTGGCTTATCTGGCTGCACGAGGCTGCGAAGTAAGTTGAAAGTCTTTGGCCCGATTACACTCAAAAAGGTAGGCACGACCTTTTCATTTGCCACCGCATTCGCCAATACAAAATAGTCAAAACGTTCCGTATATGCGCTCCATTGCTCCACATTTTCATCAAAATCACCGATGTTTCCTAATATATTAGCCATCTCACGTTTCAAATTAAATTTTCTATTTACTCACTGCACCCGTAACGTACGCAGATTCATCCGCTCCTCGTTGCCACTTGTTGTGTCGGTACCTTTCTACCTAGACACAATTTAGGACTCAGAAATCAGAGATTCAAACATGAAGTGCTTTATTGGAAGGAAAGGAAGTTCTGGAAAGTTCCAAACAAAGAGAGCTAAAACTTAACAGAGAACACCCAACCATTTATCTCCTGTGACAGCGCCACCACAGGTGGGAGGAGAACACACAATAGAACACACAATACATAACAGCCGAGATGGTACAGGAGGAGGAACAGCCCCTGGTAGCGCAGCCGGAGCTGGCACCAATGTGTCCGACTCGGCACCAGAGGTTCGGTCCCAACGTCGCAAATGGCGATGCCGGACCCCACGTGAACCAGATCGTGGTGCCCTACGCTGCCCCACAAGTGAGATCCATGGTGAGCCACCTCCCAAGACTCACAGGAAAGGGAGATCCGTCAGTTCATTTCAGGGAGTTGGAGGAGATAGCCGCCATCAATGATTGTGACGATCTTGAACAGGCAAAGATGCTGCTCTTCTCCCTGGATAGCACAATCCTTCAGTGCCTCTCAGATGAGAGTAAGAGGGGGCGGAAAGGATATACGGATCTCAGGGATGAGGACTTGTAAGTTATGGGAGTAGACGACGGTAATCCGTTCCAACGGGTGGAAGGGACTGTGCAGCTAACTGGAGAACCCCCACGGGTTTTCGCAGAAAGGCTGTGGCCAGTGTATCGACGCAGTTGTCCAGGCATGCCTGAACGGGTTGCAATGAACGCCGAACAGCGGGTTCATTGGCTCCGTTGCTTGGTTGCCAACAGCTTGCCACAGATACAGGCCCTAGCCAAATCCTGGTTTGACCCCCAAGGTCCCGGTGTCACGGAGGAAATGGTGCTCCGCCAGCTCACCGTGACATACAAGAATTGTAGAGGTCAGGAGACACCTCCCTCTAAGGGAAAAGTGCATGAGGCAAAACCCGCAGCCCCAAGCAAGAAGGAGTGGCGTCAGGAGGGGAACCGCCCTGCCCAAGCCAAGCTCAATTGCTACGGGTGTGGGAAGGATGGACATGGGCGCAAGGACTGTAAAAATCCGTGGAAGGATAATAAAGGGAAATCTCCCGCAGCCCAAACCCAAGCCCAGACTGCCGTCCCAGCACCAGCCCAAACACAAGCCGCAGCAACTGTCCCAGCAAAGGGAGCCGGTGTGGCTATGGATCCCGCTGCGATAGAATCAATTTTAGAGACAATGCGGTCTCTTATGATCACGCAGGGGAAGATAGCCGTCACCACTGGTCTTGTCGTTCCCGAAACCCCGACTCCTGCACCCAAATGACTAGAGCTGGCGCAGCCCGTCTACCTGTGTGCGCTGTGATATGATGTATGGAGGCGACCCCTCGTGGAGATGGAGGTGGAGGAGGTAACAGGGACCTATTTGTTGGATACGGGGCATCGTGCACCGTGATCCACGCAGATGACCCTGCCACCTCACCTCTGTCCACCGGGGTTCCATATATTCTGTCGGGCTTCACAGACAAGGAATAGGCTGGCGCATTTTCCATTCCCCTCTCCGTTCATTTAGGACCACTCCGCACCAAGTGAAAGTGTATACTGATGAAGTGGGAGGTGGAGGGTGGAAAGGGGATCCTCGGGTCCGATTACTTGGCAGAACACGGGATTCTCGTGGACCTAAGAAATCATTGTCTTTGGGGAGCGGGTAAGGGTAAACAGGGCGAAGCAATCGTCATCCCAGGGAAAGGAGAAAGAGGGACCCTGTGCACCGTGAAGCCAAAAGAGGGCTACGACCTCGAGCTCATGGTCGCAGGCGTCCCACAAGATCTGCAGGCATTCGTGTCAGACCACCTGACTACGTTTGCCACTCACAAACACGATTGCGGGAGGGTCACCGGGTTTGAGGTCAGAGTAGACGGAGACCCCATGGCCCGACCCCAAAAACAGTATAACTTCCCCCGGGAAACGGAGCCCGACATGGAGGCAGCAATGTCTTCGTTGGTGCAGCAGGGCGTGTTGAGAACGATAGTCACCCATGTAAACTCTCCTTTATGGCCGGTGAGGAAGCCGGACGATTCCTGGAGAGCCACGGTGGACTGCAGAGTCCTCAATAGCAACATCCCAGCCTGCGCGCCGACGGTAGCAGCAGTTGCCGACCTGATAGGGAGTATTCCAGCCTCCACGACCACGTTCACGGTGCTGGATATTTCCAACGGGTTTTCGTCCATCCCTTTAAGGGGGGAGGATCAGTACAAGTTTGCCTTTACCTTTAGAGGGCAACAGTACACCTGGAACTGCTTGCCACAGGGTTTCCACAACAGCCCCTGCAGTTTCCATCAATGCATGGCAGGGAGTTTAAAGGAGTTCAGCCAGCCCAATCAGCTAGTGCAGTATGTGGATGATTTGCTCCTGTTCACAGATTCCAGAGAGGAGCATGGCCCACTATTGGCCGAGTTATTGGAGCTGTTAGGCAGAAAGGGTTTCAAAGTGAACCCAAAGAAGGCACGGATTGGCCAGCAGGAAATAAAATTCCTGGGTCTGACCATCCGCGCCGGTAAAAGAGCCATAGATAAGGCCAGACGGGAATCGGTACAAGATCTACCGATCCCCACCACCGTAACGGGTGTGAGGTCCTTTCTGGGACTGACCGGGTACTGCAGGGACTTTATTGAGGACTATGCAGCCACAGCAGCCCCGCTGCTCCGACTCCTACGAAGGGAGTGGAGTGGTCCTGGGATGAGGGTTGTCAGGCAGCATTCGAAAAACTCAAGAGGGACTTGCAGATCACGCCAGCTCTGGGGGCCATAGATGGGGGGGAGGAGTTCTTCCTGGAGGTAGCGGCTAGCGGGGATAGCTTGAGCGCTGTACTGCTTCAAGAGCGACATGGCAAGCTGAGGCCGGTGGTTTATTCCTCCAGGGTGCTCACCGAAGTGGAAAGGAGCTTTTCCAATTGCGAGCGGCATCTCTTGGCCACGCATTGGGCTGTGAAAAGGTCTCTGATCTTCACAGGCACCTCTCCCATCACTCTCCTCACCCATCACACACCCACTCGGATGCTTCTGGATGGAAGGATTAAGGATGGGACAGTAAGCAGTGCTCGCATTGCGTGCTGGACCCTCCTCCTTTCACAGATGGAGCTGAAGGTAAAGGGTCTCTGCGAGCCCAAGCTCGCGGCCAACATGGTATATCCCGGAACAGCCCAACAGTGTTCTGTAGAAGGGGTATGGGAAGTGAACGTAGGATTATGGGACGGGATACATCCCACAGGCCGCGGGATCTACGTAGACGGTTCCAGCATGGTATCCACTGGCGAACGACTCACGGGGTGTGGAGTTTATGACCCCACGGCAGATATTGCCCTGGCAATTAAGCTCCCCAGCACTATGAGCACCCAGCAGGCTGAACTGTCCACGGTAGTGTACGCCGTTACACACCCCGAAATCTTCCCCACCCCATACACGATTTGCTCGGACAGCATGTTCACATGCAACTCGTGTACGGAGTATCTAGCCATCTGGTCCCGCCGCGGATATACCTCTGCAGACGGGTGACCCTTAACCGTAAAGCCCTTGTTAGAAAAGATCCTGGCCACAGTGGGAGAGGAAGGGGAAGTCTTTATCCACAAGGTGAAGGCCCATTCCTCCACGGAACCCCGCAACCAGGGTAACCAGCAAACGGATATACTAGCCAGAGAAGGTGCCCGCACCGGCACTTTCTGGGATCCCTATGGGTCCAAACCTGTGGCAGTAATCCAGGGCAGGAATGCGACTCAGGGAGGCCACAGGGGTAACACTGCCCCCAGACCTCAAGACAGCCCAAACCCTAGATCCCGCCCTAAAAACAGTCCTCAGTGCCATTACTGAGGGCAAAGAAGTAGAGGGTCCGTACGGTACAGCAGCCCTCTCCATCAAGGAAGGCATGCTGTTCCGAGAGGAACAGTGGGTTGTGCCGCAGCAGCACCGGAGGGAAATCCTTCAACTGGCCCATGAGGGTCCAGGAGCAGGACACCCCGGGCCTGAGGTCACCTGGCAACAGGTAGAACAGGCGGGATGGTGGCCGAGACTTCGGGACGATGTCTGCGAGTTCTGCGTTAATTGTCTTGTGTGCGCTGCAAACAACCCAGACCCCCAGAAAAGGAAGGTGCCCATGGGGCACATCAGGAGAGTAAAGGGACCATGGCAGTCGACATAGGTCGACTACATCGGGCCACTGCCCACCGCCCAGGGAGGCTATAAGTATTGCCTTGTCCTGGTGGATCTGTTCACCAAGTGGGTAGAAGCCTTCCCATGTAGAACAGCCATGGCACTTAGTACTGCCAGGATCCTGGTCCGGGAGGTGTTCGCACGGTGGGGACTAGCACGATTCGTTGAGTCCAACCGAGGGAGTCATTTCACCGGCCAAGTGATGCAGAACACCCTCATGCTCCTAGGCATCGAAGGGAAGTGGCACGTGACCCACAATCCTCAGTCATCCGGGATTGTGGAACGCATGAACCGCACCCTCAAAGAAAAACTGAGGAAAGAGACAATGGGCTCGCCCCAGAAATGGGTGGAAGCCTTGCCTCTAGTCCTTATGGGGATCCGGGCTAGCCAGTCTAAAAGTACGGGGTACTCCCCGCATGAATTAATGACTGGGAGAGTCATGCGAACCCCCACACATGTACTAGCCCTGGTGCTCACTGAGGGTCAGCTCCGAGAGGTGAATCAGGACAAGTTTGCCCGGACCCTTTTGGAGGGCCTAAAACAGGTTTATGGGCAAGCGGCTGGGAACATGGGAAAGCAGCATCAGGGCAACCGACTGCTGCTCGAACCCCGTAAGGCACAGGAATGGGAAATTGGAGATCAGGTCATGGTGAGAAACTATGCCCGAGTAGGGAGTTTAGAACAACTGTACATGGGGCCCTACAGCCTTGTAGACAAAGCCAGCCCCATGGTTTAGGCAGTGAAGTTGCCCCGGCACACTAAATGGTTTCACATCAATCAGTGCAAACTTTTTAAACCGGGTGCAAAAGAGCCAACAACTGAGGCCAGGTCTGAGGGTGAAAATCCTCAGCCTGAGGCGTGCATTTGATAAGTCACAGACCACACAGGCTGGAACCGCAGCCTGCCTGGAGGGAGAAGCTGTCCCGCCCACCTGGGAGGTTTCCCCACTGGCCTGGGACTCGGACGAGGGGGAGCCCAAACAGCAAGGCCCCACCCTCGACACGATTCTGGAGGAGGTGGAGTCGGAGGACGGAGATCCCGCCCTCGACTCAAGCTTAGGGGAGGTAGAAATTGGGGGCGGAGATCCTCCACCTATAGGGACAGGTGAGGAGGAGTCATCTGCCACAGACCCAAACCCCAAAGGGGCGGAGCCTGAGGGAAGGGAGCCGAAGCCGGCAACCGTGGAGGTGCCATGGGCTGTGAGGGCTAAAGTCCCAACCGAAGGTCCGCTCGCTAAGGGAGCCACGCCCAAAGTACCTCTTCACAGGTCAGCTCAAATGCCTCAGCCGGTAAAACCTTGGCCCGATTCCCCCGATTTCAGTAAACGCCGACGTGGGAAATCCCTGGCAAAACGCAGTCCCCAATTGACAGCAAAAGGCCGCGGGGAACCCAAGCCACAGGTCAGTGCAGCCCCGCCACAAGGAGCGGTGACCAGCAGTACAATCAGGGATTAGGTAAGCCGCCCGGGGACGGGCGGCGCTGTACATATGTTAGTTAAATTTAATTAAGTTTAAGGTGTGTAAATATTAAAGTGATTAGTGTTATAAGTAGTTTTGGAATCTGCCCAGTATGTGTGTTGTTTTGGATCGAGGTCGAAAGACCCGATCATGCCTTCACCTAAGCCAGAATCTCTCGGGAGCCTGGCTATATCGTTTAATTTTGTTACAGGAACCAAAAAGATGACGAGAGGAATTTTCATCATGTTTGCGGTGATCGGGTGTAGCTGGGCCTATCGGGGCCGCACCAAGGACTCCACGATCTACGGGTGCTTGGGGAACACAGCCCCCATCGCGACCGATGGGTCGGGCGCGCGGGGCGTTGAGGAGACAGCCACCTATTTCCACGAAGGGAGGTGGCCAGGTTGGCTGGGGTCGAACTCTACGGAATACTCCAGCCAGTCCGGGTTTGCATACCGAGAGACTTCTTTGGTGTGCCCCCGAGTGAGGGTCATCGCACCCAGAGTCAGCGTCACCGTCGGGAAGAAGATTTGCTTGGTTTGTAACGGACATGTTCCTTTGGACTGATGGTGGTGGCTGCGCAAGTTGAGCAAAACCATGGAGAACTCCACGGTCGAGTGGGAGAGACTAGGTAACAATACCCATCGGACTATTTCGGGGACTCAGGGGGGGTTGAGTGTCTGTTGGGACAAATGGTGGGAACCAGATGAGGGGATCTACATCTGTATGTGGGGTTCAGAACGCGCCTGCCCCACAGGCGTCTCCATCTTTTTTCCAAAGGCAGTGGCAGGATGCTGGGAAAGGAATGAGGTGGGACGTCAGCACACGGGCGTGCGGAGTCCCATACTCTCAGATCCCAGTAAACGCCACTGAGCTCATCACCCGCCCCCGCAAGCCCCTGCCCATGATTCCGGTAGCCAAAGCCCGCAAGGAAGTGTGCCCCACCACTACCAAGGGACCCGGGAACAGATTGGTATTAGTACCCACAGGTCAGGTGCTGTACCAAGGGGTGTACTACGCGGTGGCCTCGGTGATTTTAAACCTCTCCAAGGTGCGATTGCCAGAGTGGTGCCCCAAGGAAACGGAGCAATTGCACCAGGTCCTGTTAACAAACATGTTCAGACAGTTTTATGAATTCGACTTTGCTGATGTCGACAGAGCCGAATTGTACACCACACCACATGAAGTCTTGGACAGGGTAGGGAGACAAAGAAGGGGTACAGTAAATGATATTTTTACAGCTTTCAACACAGGAACTTCCGTCATCAACACTCTGGATGACGTGGAGCTGCATGCCCAGATTAATGGTTTGAAAACACAGTTACGAAAGATACTAGTACGATAGCAAAATACTGCAGATGTTGGAAATCCGAAATAACAACAGAAAATGCTGGAAAAACTCAGCAAGTCAGGCAACATCCGTGGAGAGAAATTTGAGTTGACGTTTCGGATTTGACCCTTCTTCAAAACTGGAGAGAAAAGGAACTAGATCGAAGGCAGGGCTGCGAAAGATACTGACTGACGAGAACAAGGTAGTGGGTTGTGAGTTACATGAGGACCAGGCCATGACACTACACTTAAAAGAAATTATTGCTGAGCTGGAGAAACATGCCAAAACGGTAATTGCTTTCATCAGGGAGGATCGGAATGCGTCCGATCAGGCTGCGCAGAACGAAGCTTGCATGCTGTACGGGGCGTGGTTACTGGGCGAGGGCCACAGTAATCTGGAGGATTTAAAACAAGGTTTAGTCCCCTCCTGGATCAGCAACAAGCACCTCGCAGCCCTCCACCCTTTTGAGAATGCATTAAGTCCGTGTCAGCTCAGACTAGCTTCAGAAGCCTACCCAGTCCCAATGGACTGTGGACAGTCTAATCACACCATTATGGGTATAGTGGTAAGAATGCCGGTGATGGGAAAGACAGCTAAACCCGCCCCGGTATACAGGGTGGAGAACATTGGAGTCATTCAGGGGGGTGCACACATTCGCTATACAGCGGTCCCACCCTACGTCATTCGATGGGAGCATGCAATGACAGGTACCGACCTCTCGGGGTGCTGGAGCCGGGGAGCACACATCATCCTGTGTCCCCAGCACTTGAATGCCTATTCGAAACCACAGTGCGGGTTCAGAACTGCTGGCGCGAAGCCTATAAATTGCACCATGGAGGCAATGGCACAAGGCCATGTGCCCCCGCAGGTGGCATATCTAGGAGGTGGGAGTGAATTCTCCCCATTCCTGATCCTTCCACTGTTCACATCACTGTTAAAGAGAATTTCACCGATCTGCAATGATTCATTGCACATTTTGGATATATAATTCCCCCTCTCCCTGAACACCTCACCAAGATATTAAAAGCCGTTGTCGTTTCACAGAAACATTTCTACACACTGGAGCAGAAGACTTTAGAGATAGGGGCAAACATATTGGATAAAATAACCCCACCGTGGTGGGACCTGTTCCCTAATATAGAAGTCCCTTCTTGGATTAGGATAGCCTCTCACATCCTTGTAATGTGTTAGGTTTTTATTGTGGTTTATTTACTGTTTGTACACTGTAAAAATGTCAGATTTTCGCAGAAGTACGAGAACAGAGGAGAATGGAGAGAGCATTATGTGAGGGTAGAAGAAGAGACACCCATTTAGATTTTTTTGCTGCTGTGCAAAAAGATAAAGTTTCTCCCACTCCTTTTTGTTTAATGTTTGGCCATGTGTAATTTTTGTGTGTGTACGTTATTTTTATTATTGAAACTCGTTTAGCGTCTTTTTGTTAATAAATGATAATGTGTATGGACCAGGTGGTGTAGGGGTATTAGGCCCCCCTCCACGCCTGGAAATGAGTGTGTCAGATTTTAAATCCAATGTATTGCCATCTATAGATGCTCAATGTACACTGTAGGTTTTCTGAAATGGGAAATATATGTGGCGTGGGGCCATGAATAGGTAATTACAGGGAATGGTTGAATTATGGAAAGTCAGAAAATTTAGCTCACCCAGAATTATGATACTTCAAGCAAGTTATAGTATCATCAGGGGGAACTGTAGAATTCGCAAAATTAATATTGTATTATAAGGGTCCTCTGGCAGAAGAGGCCGTGATTTTTAAAGGCTGTTTTAAAGGAAGCCCAGAAAAGGGACACATAAAATGGCCGCCAGACCCCGTGACCGACTTATTGGGACACTTTAGAATGGTTCATGCAGTCCCCAGACAGCATTTGTGGATTCAACCCACAGTAAGTTCTGGAAGCCGTTTCTAAGTAAACAAAACCAGACTTTAACACATACATAAAGATTGGATGCAGATCCAGTCAGATCGGCCTGTATATAAAGGCCATCTAAATGTTTACCCAGACAAAGGGGAACAGTTCCATATTCATAAAGAATGCATCAAGGACCCGTTAAAGACATCAAGAAAACATTAAAACATTACCAGGTCATTCCAGATCAGAGATGGCCATCACCGGCCATCCCGTAAGCAGTTTAAATATAATAACTACCCCGCTGTGCTATAAGCCCGCCAAAAGTTAAACAAAGACCAACCTTGATTAGGCGGGAGATAAGGCCTCGATTGAGAAGTATAATTGGGGATCCCGGGGAAAGACAGGGGCTGGTTGAAGAATTGAGCGCCCAGATAGCCGATGACATTGGGGATCCATCGAAAATCTAGGAGGAAGCTTGTAGATGCTTCTGGAAGATGAGCACGCTAAAACCTCGTAGCCAGAGAGAGAAGTCAGTAGCGGGAATGCCTCAGCCATTCCCGAGTCGAGAAGGTGGTTCAAGTTTGCGTTCGGCCTCCGGGGTATTCGTCAGGAGATCATCGACCAAAAACCCCAGGGCCGCTGCAAAACGAGGAGAAAGTCGAGGAGAAGAAGAGAGGATGAAACGCCCCACCACATCGTGGGCTGGAGCACAGAAAAAAACGAGCTGTGAACAAGATGAGGGTCCGCTCATCTTGCAGAAGTAAAGGAGCCATCAGCCTGAGCAGCCCACTGCTCCCACAGCCCAACGACCACGTGGAGACAGGACGCCGGAGAGGATCGAAACGCAGACCTGTTTCAAAACTCTATGGCCTAGAAATTGAGTTGACGCCACGCCAGGGCTTTAGCGCCGGAAATTTAGCGCCAGCGCTAATTCCCTTGCGCGCGCCAAAAATTCAGTAGCGCCGCGCCCAGACGGCTGCCGGCGCTACTGGCGGGCGTGAGCGCCTCCCAATGGGCGCTGAGTGCCGAATTGCGGCGCTAATCCGGCGCTGCGGCACCCGATGCGGTGCGGCAGGCTGGGGAAGTGCAGGCCTCCTCCTTCAGTTAAGGAGGAGCTGCCTGCACCCGCCCGCTGTCCGTTGAAATATTGAAAAAATGAGCCCGGCACCTCGGACAAGTGCCGGGCTTGCAGGCCAGACGCATCTGTTCCGCGGGGGGGGGGTGGAGGAGTCCGGGGAGGGAGGTGCGGGCAGGCAGCCGACGGGAAAGCGGCCGGCCGCCGCGCGACATTAATGCGCCGGCGCTAACTCGGGGAAGACTCGGTTGCCAGAGTCTTAGTTGCGGCTGCCACGGGCGAGGCGGCCGCAACTGAATTTCGGCGCTGGGGCCCGTCGGCATGGCAACCGGGACGCTGCGCACACCGATGACGTCATCGGTGCCGGCGCAGCGCTACCGGCTTAACGCCGACGGAAGGGCCCCACTCAATTTCCCAACTGGCCATAACTCCGGCGCTAGGCCCTCTAGCGCCTCAAATGCGGCGCTAAGGCTACTCAATTTCTAGGCCTATATTTTTCCAACTGGATTGGTGAGCATGTTTCTGGCACTTCATAATCGGATCTAGATAGGTTAAAGGGGGTTGTCATTTTGGGTATAATTAACATGAGTTGTTGTCCCTCGATGTTCCGTGTGTTTCCCCATTTCATGATGACTTTTGTAAAGTATAATATGCCTGTATCTATTTTAGCTATTACTGTATTGTTATGATTTGTTTTTCCCTCCCATGTACCCTCTCATTTGCTTCCATTTGATTTGTTTTTCCATATGCAATAAAATTCCATTTCGATTCATTAAACTTGGTCTATAAGAGTCTTCCCTGCATTGTAGTTCCTGCACCTAAATCCAGTGTCTAGAACCTAAGGGGCGAGTGGGTCGAACCGCTCAAGGTTTTACTGTGCAAAAGAGAGAGAGAGGCCTCTGGCGAGAGAAACCTCTGCGATCTCGGAGAGAAAACCCCTTACAACTGCCACGTGTCTGCCCATTCCACCAGCCTGTCTATGTTCTCTTGAAGTCTATCACTATCCTCCTCACTGATCACTATACTTCTAAGTATTGTGTCATATGCTAATTTTGATATTGTGCCCTGTCAATCCACATCCAAGTCATTAATATATATCAAGATGAAAAGCAGAGGTCCTAGAACCGACCCCTGGGGAACACCACGGTATTACCGAGCCACTTCCAGTTGAATTTGTGCTAGTTCCGTTGCCATGAATTTGCCCCATTTGTATGGCAAACCAGATTTGACAACAACTGGAAGCTATAAATGCACAAAATTGTGAATTTCTCTAAAGTTGTGAATTTTAATAACATATGTAAATCTTGTACATGCGTTATTAAAACAAAGTCATGTTTACATTACATTCCACTAGCAGTCACTGTAGAAAGTCTTTTACCAATAATCTGTATTATATTCCACCTCTTCCCCTTACAAGGGGAACCCAAGATGTTTGTCTATGTGAGCAGTGCTTTATAAAACGTGTTATTACTACACTATTCCTGCATTTCTCTGCCAACATCTTTTCTTGAGATTTATTAACATGTCTCAGTATTTCTTTCATAAATAGAGTAGATTCTTTCTATTTATTGGGAAACAAGTCTGCTAAATATAAAATGGGCCGTAATTTGCGGACGAGGTGCGTATGCGCCCGGAGGGGGCCTCGCAAGTTTAAAAAAAAAAAAAATTATTCATTGATAGGATGTGGGCGTCGCTGGCTGGCTAGGCCTGCATTTAGTGCCCATCCCTAATTGCCGTTGAGAAGATGGTGGTGAGCCGCCTCCTTGAACCGCTGCAGTCCATGTGGTGTAGGTACACCCACAATGCTGTTAGGAAGGGAGTTCCAGGTTTAGGCATGCGAAGCGTATGTGCGAAAACCCGGAACTTGTGATCTGTTAAGAATTTTCTTGACCTATCCACTGCATCCCGGGAAAAGGGCATCCGTGGGCGGAGAGTTGGGCTAGTTGCCCAACTTCTACCCAGTGAATGCCCTTGAGAGTCTTACGCTTGGTAAAAGGAGGCGTAAGGCCTGCTTTTACCAGCGTAAGAGTTTAAAAAAACATAAAAATAAGTTTTTATCAATCAATTATACATTAAAAAAACTGTACAATAAGATAAGTTTATTATTAGCCCCTTTAAAACATTTAAATTTATTTTACAAAAAAATACATTTTTCTTTTAAATATTTAATTAAATGGCATTTTAATTCATTTTAAATATGTAATCTTTTTATTTAATTATTTGATGTGTACATGTATTTTTTGGGGTATTCCCATCCATGCTTATGGGGTTTCCGTACATATGGAATCCCCATAAGCATGAATGGGGATTCCCTTCTTACACTGGTTGGGCCGGCCCACGTGATCCCAGGGGCACTTGCCAACCACCTGCGCCCCTGAGGTACGTGGGCCTCTTCCCACGGGTACCCAGCGAGGCCCAGGACTGCAAGTCTCCATACATCCCGGACCACCAGGTACATGGGCATTATATTAGCGGATCGGAAGCATTTCTCCGTGGGAAACCTCCGACCGCAAATTCAGGGCCAATGTTAATGTAAGTAACTCAGTAAAAGCTAAGATTAAAGACTGAAACTGTAATCAAAAAACAACACAGATTTGAAGCAGAAACACAGCTGTTGATTAATTGCACATTTTATGCCAGGCAGTGAAATAGATTAATCATCATGAGTAACTTTATCAATTTTAAGCAAGAGCTTGACAGGATGTGTCAGTAATGTGATGGAAAATTATGAGGAACTATGGTATTTCTGGGAATTGTTTGATGTAGCTAAGTATGCAGAAAGTCTATATGAGCGATATAAACTAAACGAAAGTTGACAGATTGGTTTCAGTTTAGTTGATGTGGGTGTCCAATAAGGACAAATAGTAACTCCTTACTTATAAATATCCCTGAGCCACAAATTGATAACAGAAGTGAACATGAAGACTGCTGAAGAGCTAATGGTATCCACTTGACTGACTTAATCAGCAGCAAAAGTTAAGCTCCTGACAGAAGCCTGCACCCAGGCATCAGGCGACGGAGACTATCCATCAAAATCATTGTGTCAGCCGTGGCTCAGTGGGTAGCACTCTTGCTCTCTGAGTCAGAAGGCTGTGGATTCAGGTCCCACTCCAGAGACTTGTACACATAATCTAGTTTGGCATTCCAGTGCAGTACTGAGGGAGTGCTTCACTGTCAGAAGTGTTTTCAGGTGAGATGTTAAACTGAGGCCCCATCTACACTCTCAAGTGGACGTAAAAGATCCTGTGGCACTATTTGAAGCAGAGCAGGGGAGTTCTTCCTGGTGTCCTAGCCAATATTTATCCCTCAACCAGCATCACTAAAACAGATTTTCTGGTCATTATCACATTGCAATTTGTGGGAGTTTGCTGTGTGCAAAGTGGCTACCATGTTTCCTGCATTATACTTCAAAAGTAGATTGGCTGTAAAGTGCTTTGGAACATCCTGAGGTTGTGAAAAATGCTATATAAATGCAAGTCTTTCTTTATAATAAAGGTGAGCACATGGCAAAGGCCAAGTGCCAGTAAATAGATGTTATTGTTAATGAAGAATAATTAGGACAATTATAACAGTTGGTATCGCTTTTATTGTTCACTTACAGTAGGACAGAGTTGTAGTGTGGAAGTAAAATGATAAATAGGCATATTTTACCACTTGGGACATCGGAAAAAGATCTGAGATCACAACAAAGCTCACATCCAACCAGTGCATTGTTTTGTTAATTGTATTTGGAATTTGAGGAGCAAGGTTGAGAGTTGATTTTTGATCATGAAGGACACTTGTTTGAGAGTAACGGGATGGGGGCTGATTCTTCTACTTTGGTAGGTAGTATTTTTTTTGTCAATGCAGCTAATATAGCAAACAATTATCAGCTGCCTTAACAACTCTGATGTGGGGCTTGCCCTTTGCTGGGCACTAGTTTAACCCCAATGTTGCTCATACTAGCAGCAGAAAAGAAACCTTTCAGCACGTAGGCTGTTCAGCACTTATTCGGTGCTTTTATAGACCTGTTATTGACATGAAAGCCACTGAGGCCACTGAAACAAATGTGCAGAAAGAAGGAATTGAATATGTTATGGCAGCTTCACCCCGGAAGGAAGCACAATGTAGTGATTGTGCTGTGCCTGTTGTTGTTAATGATGCGCTGGCCGACCACAGCTGATCTTAGGTTTGGCGGGTCACACAACAACCAAGGCTCCTCACTTTGTTTGTGGGAGGAAGTGACACATTGACACAAGGCTGATTTTATGAATACGGATGACGCCACCAGCTATGCACATAGGGAGGCTGCTGGCAGCACACATACTATTTTCCGGTATGTGCTGTCGCTGGTTGCGTTCATTCGTAAAATTAACCATGCGTCAATCCTGAGTCTGAACAGAACAACGAAAGAGTTGCAGAAGCATTTCTGTGACATTGAGAGATAAGTAATTCCAATGGAAACTTTGCACTGTACAAACTCATGCAAAGACTGCTTTCTATTTTTGTACATCCATTAGAGATAGGAGAGTCCTGTTGTTATATTCACAGCTGATGAGTACAGCGTGCCTTAAGGGAAATAAATTAATGAAACCAACACCTTAAAGACATATCCTATAAAGGATAGGTTCAGCATTTATGAATGAAAGAGCACATAAGCAATGGAATCCTGCAACATGAAGGACCTGGGCACTTGCAGGCCCATTAGACTCAAGCATGCAACTTGGAGAAGGCCAGTCTATTCAATCTTGCATGTTTTGTGCAGAATTATAACTGGCAAAGTGGATCCATGAGAGAATTTGCAGGGCAGTTAGGCAAAGCAGCAGACATGTTATTAGATATTTACAAGGTATAATCTGTGTGCTTTAACATACATTGAGCTAGAAATTGCGGTCGGAGCCATACCTCCGGAGTACGCATCCGACCTGCGAAACATTTCCGAAGGGAATCTCCAAATGACATGCAATGGAATCCCAAATAATTAAACCATTTACACAATTCTAATAAATATAAATGTTCTGATTTTCAATTTTATTTATAAGTCCCTTCATTGCATCACAAACAGGTAGCAACCTTATTTGGTGAAATAGTAGTTCTACTCAGCTTTCAAAAGTATGCAGGCTCCTCTTCTACACATCCAAACAACTACAGTTACCTTAACCATAGCCCTAGGAGAACAAATACCTCAGTTTCTCAGAAAGAAAACATTTCAGCCATTAACATAAGAACATAAGAACATAAGAAATAGGAGCAGCAGTAGACCAATCGGCCCCTCGAGCCTGCTCCGCCATTCAATAAGATCATGGCTGATCTGATCCTAACCACCAATCCACTACCACAGAACCATCTCCTGAATCTAACAGAATTAGACACACGAAATAGGAGCAGGATCAGGCTACACGGCCCCTGGGCCCGCTCCGCTACCCACAGGGCCATGACCGATCCGCACCTAGACTCATGTCCAAATTCCTGCCCGCTCCCCGTAAACCTTAATTCCCTTTACTTCTAGGAAACTGTCTATTTCTGTTTTAAATTTATGTAATGATGTAGCTTCTACTGCTTTTTGGGGCAGCATATTCCATGGACCTACCACCCTCTGAGTGAAGTAGTTCCTCCTCATCTCAGTTTTGAAAGAGCAGCCCCTTATTCTAAGACTATGCCCCCTAGTTCTAGTTTCACCCATCATCGAGAACATCCTCCCCGCATCCACCCAATCCAACCCCTTCACAATCTTATATGTTTCAATAAGATCGCCTCTCATTCTTCTGAACTCCAATGAGTAGAGTCCCAATCTACTCAACCTCTCCTCATATGTCCATCCCCTCATCCCCGGAATTAACCGAGTGAACCTTCTTTGTACTGACTCAAGAGCAAGTATGTCCTTTCTTAAGTATGGACACCAAAACTGTACGCAGTATTCCAGGTGTGGTCTCACCAATACCTTGTACAACTGAAGCAATACCTCCCTATTTTTATATTCTATCCCCCTAGCAATGAAAGCCAACATTCCATTGGCCTTCTTAATCACTTGCTGCACCTGCATACTAACCTTTTGAGTTTCGTGCACCAGGACCCCCAGATCCCTTTGTACTTCAGTACTTTCCAGTTTCTTGCCATTAAGATAATAACTTGCTCTACAATTTTTCCTGCCAAAGTGCATAACCTCACACTTTCCAGTATTGTATTCCATCTGCCAAATCTCTGCCCATTTACTTAGCCTGTCTATGTCCCCTTGCAGGTTTTTTATGTCCTCACTCATTACTTTCCCTCCCATCTTAGTATCATCTGCAAACTTTGATATGTTACACTCGGTCCCCTCCTCCAAATCGTTAATATAGATTGTAAAGAGTTGGGGACCCAGCACTGACCCTTGCAGAACACCACTAGTTACTGATTGCCAGTCTGAGAATGAACCATTTATCCTAACTCTCTGCCTTCTGTTAGATAGCCAATCCTCTATCCATGCCAGAATATTACCCCCAATCCCGTGATTTTTTATCTTAAGCAATAATCTTTTGTGTGGCACCTTGTCAAATGCCTTTTGGAAGTCTAAATACACTGGCCTAGAAATTCAGTATAGCCACTTTTGGGGTGGTAAAGTCGGGCGGCCGCTAAAGTTTGCGCCCGGCGCAAAGTGGAGGCCACTTCGCCGATATTCAGTAGCTTTGGCCAAGGAGTTTGGTCGAGCGATGCACGGCTATCTTTAGGTGCTAAGCCGGTGGTGCAGACTGATACCACCGAGGCCGGGCGCAGCGCAGGTGCGGTCATGTCTTGATTGACAGCAGACACCCTGGCGCCGGCCAGCTCTTAAAGGGGGAAGGGTCGACTTGGTCTGCTGCCACGCCCTGGATACTGCAGCCCTCCAGCTAGGCCTAAACACTGCTGCTGGAGAGAAATAGCGCCAGGAAGGATGCAGAGGGCCCGTGAGCGAGCGCAGCGCTTCTCTGCCCATGATTTAAACGTGCTGGTTAGGGCTTTGGAGAGGAGACGCCATATCTTGTTCCCGGACAGTGGCAAGAAGCCTGCCACCAGGGTGTACAGGAGAGCTTGGAGGGATATCGCCCAGAGGGTCACAGCCACCTGCGATGTCCCCAGGACTGGTGTCCAATGCCGGAAAAAGTTTAACGACCTCACTCGGATTGTCAGGGTGAGTACCCTTTCCAGTGTCCTCCTCATCCTTGCATGTGCACCTCACATTATGGGCAAAGGGACCTCAAAGCCCTAATGGCCAGCCCTCATCCAGCAGCTATGGCACTGGCATGAACATCAATTGCACTTTCTGCACTTTACACACTGGCCAAGCTATTCGACCATGGGAGGCAGTGCATACAGCAACAGGGCACCACAGTGGCCAAACTATTCGACCATGGGAGGCAGTGCATACAGCAACAGGGCACCACACTGGCCAAGCTATTCGACCATGGGAGGCAGTGCATACAGCAACAGTGCACCACACTGGCCAAGCTATTCGACCATGGGAGGCAGTGCATACAGCAACAGGGCACCACACTGGCCAAGCTATTCGACCATGGGAGGCAGTGCATACAGCAACAGGGCACCACACTGGCCAAGCTATTCGACCATAGGAGGCAGTGCATACAGCAACAGGGCACCACACTGGCCAAGCTATTCGACCATGGGAGGCAGTGCACACAACAACAGGGCACCACACTGTACTTAGAGGCCGTCCTTTCTCTTGCAGGCCAAGCTGGCCCAGAATCTGAGGAGCCGGACTGTCACCGGGGGAGGCCATCCCCAGTTCCAGCAGCTCAGTGACCTGGAGGAGCGCGTGGGTCGACTCATGGGTGGCCGGCTGATTGGCCCCGTTGCATGTGGGGATGCCGACCCTGTGCTGGGCCCCAATGGTAAGGACATGACCTTTTGGACCTCTCTCGTTCCCCTTGCGCTTCAGATCTACATCCTTTGCCACTGTCCGACCAATGCACTGAATGCCACCACTCATGCCTCCCTCGCTGATGCCCTGTCCTCACTCTAAAGCTACTCTTGTGCCTTCCTGCTTTCAGCTGGTGAGGAGGAGGTCCCTGAAGCTGCCAGTGACACTCCCTCGGAAGAGGAGGACGAGGAGGAGCAAGAGGAAGGCGGCCCATTGGCGGAACCCTCATCCACGCCAGGGGATGGCAATGGAGGGGACACATCTTCCCTGGAGGAGAGGCAGGGGGAAGTGTTGCAGGGGGGTGTAGCTCCTGTGCCCAGTGGCGTCCAGCCACGCGGGAAGGGTCGGGCAGCTCAGCGGCCTTCTCCCCAGAGGGGGGAAGCGTTGCAGGGGAGTGTAGTTGCTAGGCCCAGTGGCGTCCAGCCATGCGGGAAGGGTCGGGCTGCTCGGCGGCCTTCTCCCCAGAGGGGGGAAGTGTTGCAGGGGAGTGTAGTTGCTGGGCCCAGTGGCGTCCAGCCACGCGGGAAGGGTCGGGCAGCTCGGCGGCCTTCTCCCCAGAGGGAGAGTCCGGCCTCCAGTCCGGAGATGGTCCTCGCCCAGGAGGTGCGCCTCCTCGATCAAATGTCCGCGGACTCGGATCGCCGGCACACTGAGTTCATGGGGGTTGTGGCACGGTTGCCTGAGGCCATCGAGTCCCTGGCTCATAGTGTGTCCGATTTCGGGGCCTCACAGGCCAGGGGTTTCGAACAACTCGGGGCAGCACAGGCCGGGGGTCTCGAACAATTCGGGGCAGCACAGGACGCGATTCGGGCCAAATTGAGGGCAGCACAGGACGCGAGTCGGGCCGAATTCAGGGCAGCACAGGACGCGAGTCGGGACGACTTCAGGGCAGCACAGGCAGTGAGTGGCCAGTTGATCAGTGGTGCCGTGCAGTCACTGGCTGGTCTGATGCGGGCACAGACCAGGGCAGTACGGGCACTCACTGCTGCCACACTCGCTGTGTCAGGCAGGCATCGCCAGGGCACCCGCCACGCTGCAGCAGCACAGCGGTCTGGCCTTCAGCAGATTGCTGCGCTTGCTGCAGTGCCAGCCCGGCCGAGTGCCAGTGTGTCAGGCGAGCAGCGAGCGCCTGGCATCAGCCAGCTTGCCCCCATTGCTGCAGCCGCCACTGCCACTCCCCCTGCGAAGCTGCCACGAGCTGCTGGAGAGACTGATGCTGCCCAGCCACAGCTGCAGCAGTCAGCAGCCGGCCCCTCGAGGGCCAGAGCTCGTCTAGGCCGACCCCCAAGGGCATCTGCCGTCACGCAATGTGCCCCTCAGGAGCCTTCCCCCAGCCTTGCAGCACCCACAGGGCCCAGGTTGAGGCAGAGCAGCAGGTCGGCCAGGGGCCGGAAAAGGCTGGACAAGGACTCGCCCTCTCGGCACACAAAGTAGAGTGTGTTGCCAAAAGTTTTTTTATATGGGGGTGGTTGTGTTGTCTATGGGGGGGGTTGTTTTGGTAAGGCCGAGGATGAAGGCCATTTGGATGGAAAAGTTTTGTTATTCCTCCCCAGGTTGTGGGAGTGAGTCATGCATTTGACTGTTTTTGGGTTTCATGTGGGAAGGGCCCTGAGTTTGTTCAATAAAGCTTTTTCTTTATTCAGCTTGTCCATGTGTGATGTTTGAAGTGGTTGTTGCGTTAACCGGCTGAGGGCTTGCGGAGCGGCTGCATTCATGTCCCTTCATTGCCACAAGCCATTCCCTGACAGGGGGCCTAGATGTGTCGTTCAACAAGCCGCCGACGGACGGCCCTTGGACCTTGTGGCTCCCTCCTGGGCTGGTACTCCTCCTCCTCCTCCTCCTCCTCATGGTCCTCCTGCTCCTCCTCCTGAGGTGGTGGTCCAACGTGAGGTGGCAGTGCCTGAGTCCTGCGGATAGCCAGGTTGTGCAGCATACAGCAAACAATGACGAACTGGGAGACTCTATCCGGCGAATACTGCAGAGATCCGCCGGAGCGATCCAGGCAGCGGAACCGTTGCTTGAGGACGCCAATCGTTTGCTCTATGATGTTCCTTGTGGCTTGATGGCTTTCGTTGTATGCCTCCTCAGCAGGGGTCCTGGGCGCGCGGAGCGGGGTCATGAGCCATGTACACAAAGGATAGCCTTTGTCCCCGATAAGCCATCCTCTTGGGGGAGGCTGTGCCTGGAACATGTCAGCCACAGTAGTCTGGCACAGGATAAATGCATCGTGGCTGCTGCCTGGAAAGCGGGCATTGACAGCTAGGATGCGCTGCCTGTTGTCACACACCAGCTGTACATTGAGGGAATGGTAGCCCTTCTGGTTGCGGTAATCCTCGGCATTGTCGATAGGCGCCCGCAAAGCCACGTGCTTGCAGTCAATGGCGCCCTGCACCATGGGGAAGTCCGCGATCCTCGCAAATCCGACTGCACGCTGCTCCTGCCTCTCCAGGGTCATGGGGAAGGAGATGAATTGGTGTCTCCTTGTGAAAAGGGCATCGGTGACCTGCCGGATGCAGCGATGCATGGCGAACTGGGATATGTTAGCTATGTCCCCAGCAGCGGCTTGGAAGGAGCCGCTTGCATAAAAGTTCAGAGCCACCGTGACCTTCACTTCCACCGACAGAGACGTCCTGCACATCAGCTGTGGACGCAGATCTCTGTGAAGCAGCTGGCAGATCTCTGCAACCACCTCCCTTCTGAAGTGCAGCCTCTTAACACACTGCGCGGCAGTCATGGTGAGATAGGACACCTGCTGGCGGTATTCCCTGAGTGGGTAAGGCCTACGTTGCCGACGCCTGATGCCCCCTCTGCGTCTAGGCATGGCTGCCCCTCTCACACAGCGTCTGCGAGCCCTTCACACATAATGCTGGAACTGAGGGTTGGAACCCCATGCAGCCCCCATAATATACTTGCAAACAATGAAATCACAATGAGGCAAATTTCCAAGCTCTGGCCAGAAGCCAAAAATACCTCTCCTATGTTGGGCCAAATCAGTAAGGTCTCTTCCTTGGTCTTTGTCCAGAAATCCGTTGCACAAAAGTCATTGCAGCAAAATGGCTGGCCTTTATAGTTCAGTGTAAGTGCCCTTTAATTAGCGCTCCCCGAGGCCCGCAGGGCCTCTGCTGATTTCCACTTCACAGCTCTTAGCACCGCCACGCCCACATTGGGCGGGCGCGACTGAAGTTCCGGTTTGGGGCGCACAAAGGGCGTTGCACGACGAAATGACGTCATAAGCTGCGCGCGCAGCTGAGCGTGTGCAAACACTTTGCGCCGGCGCTAAATGTCTACTGAAGTTGGGCGTAGGCGCAGATCGCCCTGCGCCCGGCCGCTAAGTGCCTAGCGCTCGAAGTCTACTCCTCTTAAGGCGCTAACGGCTGGCGCACGCAACTGAATTTCTAGGCCACTATGTCCACTGGTTCCCCTTTATCCACCCAAATGTTACTTCCTCAAAGAACTCCAGCGAATTTGTCAAACATGACTTCCCCTTCATAAAACCATGCTGACTTTGTCCTATTAAATTATGATTATCCAAATGTCCTGTTGCTGTCTCCTTAATAATGGACTCCAAAATTTTACCTACCACAGATGTTAGGCTAACCGGTCTATAGTTTCCAGCCTTCTGTCTACTGCCCTTTTTAAATAAGGGTGTTACATTAGCAGTTTTCCAGTCTGCCGGGACCATTGCCGAGTCCAGGGAGTTTTGGAAAATTATTACCAATGCATCCACAATCCCTACCGCCACTTCCCTCAAGACCCTAGGATGTAAGCCATCAGGTCCAGGCGATTTATCCGCCTTGAGTCGCATTATTTTACCGAGTACCACTTCCTTAGTGATTTTGATCATGTTTAGCTCCTCCCCCCCTTTAGCCCCCTGTTTGTCCAGTGTCGGGATATTCTTAGTGTCTTCTACTGTAAAGACTGATATATAATATTCATTCAGTGTTTTTGCCATCTCCATATTTCCCCCCATTAATTTCCCGGTCTCATCCTTTAAGGGACCATCATTTACTTTAGCCACCCTTTTTCTTTTTATATAACTATAAAAACTCTTGCTATCTGTTTTTATATTTTTTGCTAATTTACTTTCATAATCTATCTTCCCTTTCTTAATCAATCTTTTTGTTATTTTTTGCTGTCTTTTAAAGCTTTCCCAATCCTCTATCCTCCCACTAGATTTGGCTACCTTATATGCCCTTGTTTTCATTCGAATACTATCCTTAATTTCTTTACTTAGCCACGGATGGCTGTCTTTTCTTTTACACCCTTTTCTTCTCGGTGGAATATATATTTTTTGGAAGTTGTAAAATAACTCCTTAAATGTACACCACTGATCATGTATCGTCTTACCCTTTAATCTATTTTCCCAATCCACTCTACTCAATTCCGCTCTCATACCTTCATAGTCTCCTTTATTCAAGCTTAGCACGCTTGTTTGAGATCCAACCTTCTCACCCTCTAATTGAATATGGAATTCAACCATGTTATGGTCACTCATTCCAAGGGGATCCTTTACTAGGACATTGTTAATTAATCCTGTCTCGTTACACAGGACCAGATCAAAGGTTGCTTGCCCCCTGGTCGGTTCAGTTACATACTGCTCAAGAAACCCATCCCTAATACACTCAATGAACTCATCCTCAAGGCAGCCCTGCCCAATTTGATTTGTCCAATTAATATGATAGTTAAAATCCCCCATAATTATAGATGTTCCCTTATTACAAGCCTCAACTATTTCCTGATTGATACTCCGTCCAACAGAGTTGCCACTGTTCGGAGGCCTATAGACTACGCCCACTAGTGCTTTTTTCCGCTTATTATTCCTTACCTCCACCCAAACTGTTTCATTATCCTGATCTTTTGACACAATATCATTTCTCTGTATTACAGTGATTCCTTCCTTTATTAACATAGCCACCCCACCTCCCCTTCCTTCCTGCCTGTCCTTCCTGATCGTTAAATAACCTGGTATGTTTAATTCCCAGGCATTGTCACCCTGCAGCCATGTTTCTGTAATGGCCACAAGATCATACCCATATGTAGTTATTTGTGCCATTAACTCGTCTATTTTGTTACGAATGCTACGTGCATTCAGATAGAGAACTTTCAAAGATGTTTTGTGACACTTAGTTCCTGCTTTTGCCCTTTTTATTACTTTACCTTTTACTCCATACCTTCTGCCACTTCCTGACATGCTCTGGTTTTTAATTTCCCCACTGCTACCTAAGTCTATGACCTTCTCTGTTGTCATTTTTATTATTTGCTCTCTAGGAACCTCCCCCCCACTAGTTAGTTTAAAGCCCTCTCTACAGCCCTAGTTATATGATCTGCCAGGACTCTAGTCCCAGCACTGGCCAAGTGAAGCCCGTCCCAACGGAACAGCTTCCTTCTGCCCCATTACTGGTGCCAGTGTCCCAGGAAGCAAAACCCATTTCTCCCACACCAGTCTTTGAGCCACGCATTTAACTCTCTAATTTTATTTGTCCTAGCCAAATTCGCTCGTGGCTCAGGTAATAATCCAGAGATTATTACCCTTGTGGTTCTGCTTTTTAATTTGGCCCCTAGCTGCTCAAACTCCCTCAGCAGAACCTCCTTCCTTGTCCTATCTATGTCGTTGGTACCAACATGGACCACGACAACTGGATCCTCCCCCTCCCACTCCAAGTTTCTCTCCAGTCCAGAGGAGATGTCCTTAACCCTGGCACCAGGCAGGCAACACAGCCTTCGGGACTCTCGCTCTCGGCTGCAAAGAACTCTATCTATCCCCCCAACGATACTATCCCCTACTGTGGTGTATGTGCCTTTAAGCACAATTGTGGTGTATGTGCCTTTAAGAGCCCCAGGTGTGCGTAATGCTGGTAATTGCCACTTGGGCTATATAAGCCTGTGTATTGTGTATATCCTTTAGAACCCCCCCCCCAGACTTGCTTAGTAAATACCTATGAACCAACTCCTGTCTTCAGTGTCTTTATCTACACACGGACACTAAAGTGGCGACGAAGTGGAAACGGACTTACCTGCAATTCGGCAGCACCTCAAGGACATCGATTCCTCCAGCGTCCAGAAGACTCAAGGAAGTAATAGAAACTGTAGTTTCACCAGCTGGCCAAGCTGGTGGCAGGTACTGCGCTAATTCTTCCTGGGCGTCAGGCTGGGGCTCCAGCGACTGGCTCTACAGCTGAGACAGGCAGCGAAATCGGAGGCAAGCAATAACGGACTGGGAGGGTGCACTCGGGAGACGGCCGGCGCGGCAAGCAGGTCAGCGTTTAGACCTCCGTCGGGAACGAGTCTCCAACAGTGAATAAACGGAAACCACAGTAAAACAGCGTTGTTATCGGTAACAGCGGCGGGAAAGCGCAGGAAGCGCCATATCGTTGCTACAGAAGAAAAAAAAAGCGCGGGAAGCGCCATATTTTTTTTTGAAATGCCTAAGTCTGGCAATATTGATGCTTTTGATAACGAAACAGAGCCTAACTTTGGCAATATTGATGTTTTTGATAACAAGATAGAGGATTGGACCACATATGTAGAAACAGTGGAGGTGTTTTGCACCGCAAATGGAATAGAAGATGAAAAAAAAGCTTCAGTGCTTCTGGGTCTAATGGGCGCAGAAACATACAAGCTGTTACGCAACTTAATCACTCCAGCCGAACCGATGGACAAGAATTTTGAGGAGATTGTTTATACCCTACACTGCCAATTCGAGGCAGGACTGGCAGATTCTCTGCAAGACAAATTCATCTGCGATCCCCTAAGTGTAGAAACACAAAAAAAGGTATCTTCTGGAAAAGATTTAACACTGGACAAGGCTTTCAGTGCAATAGGAGCGGCAAAGATACAGCAAAGGCCACAGGACTTCGGCACCCATGAAATGACACGGGGTTTCAAGCGATGTTATCGCTGCGGCAGATCCAACCATGACCAGAGGGATTGCTGGTTCAAAGAAAAAGCATGCAGGCGATGCGGAAAGATGGGACACATTCCACGTGTATGCCGATCTGAAAATAAAAAATCCACTAACGGGAAGAGAATCAATAAGGAAAAGCACAGAAAGGTACAAATGATGACGGACAGTAGCTCCAAAGACCAGAAGAGCGATAGCGACTCCGGGAACAAGAGACTAAGCTCTCTCAAATTACATAATGTAATTGCCAATGAAGATTACCAGACCATTTGGGTTACCCTCATAATAGCAGGGTCCCCAGTTAAAATGGAGCTAGATACAGGATCAGCTCTAACCGTAATAAATCGACGAGATTACGAGAGGCTATTTTCGCATATACCTCTAAAAGACACATCCATTATCTTAAAAACATATACGGGGCAGAAAGTATACCCCAAAGGAAAAATAAAGGTGCCTGTGGTATACAACGGCAAAGAAATACAAAAGTTGTATTTATACATTCTACAAGATGGTGGTCCACCGTTGTTGGGACGTGAATGGATAAGGAAGATACGTTTAGACTGGCACTCCATTCAGGCACTGACGGTGACCAGTAAGGAAAAAAACAATGATGACATCATACCTGAACGATTAAAAGACATCTTGGCCAACGCCAAAGAAATGTTTCAAGAGAAACTAGGAACCTTGAAAGGCATCACCGCCTCAATAAAAGTGGAAGATGCAGCAATTCCAAAAATTTTTAAGGCAAGACCGGTGCCATACGCAATACGTCCGGCAGTCGAGGCAGAGCTGGAGAATTTGGAAAAGGCCGGCGTATTATCCAAAATAGATTGGAGCGAATAGCCAACACCCATCGTTCCAGTCATGAAAAAAGCATTGAAAAATAACTCTGAGGAACAGAGAAAAATTTGCATCTGTGGGGACTTTAAAGTGACTGTAAACCCAGTCCTTCACATGGTACAGTATCCTCTTCCGAGGATAGAAGATATTTTCGCCTCACTATCCGGAGGAAAACGTTTCACAAAAATTGACTTGGCACAGGCATATCTACAGATGGAGGTTGAGGAGACCTCTAAAAAGTATCTCACAATAAACACACACAAAGGCCTGTACCAGTACAATCGACTGGTTTTTGGAGTAGCATCAGCTCCAGCTATCTGGCAAAGAGCTATGGAGCAAGTCCTGCAAGGGATTCCGGGGACTCAGTGCTACCTAGACGACATCCTTATAACAGGAGAAAACGACAACGAGCACCTTGCCAATTTGGAGCAGGTGCTCACTAGGCTGAAAGAACGGGGCCTATGAGCAAATCGCCCCAAGTGCGAATTTTTCCAAAATCAGATATCATATTGTGGCCACATAATTAATAAGGAAGGGTTGCATAAGTCACCTGAAAAAATTGAAGCAGTTATAAAAGCCCCAGCACCTGAAAATGTTTCACAATTGAGGTCATTCCTGGGATTAATAAATTACTATCATAAACTTTTACCAAACTTATCAACTATTCTACACCCTCTTAATGATCTTCTACACACAGGAGTGATTTGGAAATGGAACGAAGACTGTAAACGTGCCTTCCATAAATGTAAAAACTTAATCACATCCGAGAAAGTTTTGGCTCATTACAACCCATCACTACCAATCAGACTGGTGTGCGATGCATCCCCTTACGGCATAGGAGCGGTATTGTCCCATATATTCCCTGATGGCTCGGAACGGCCGATAGCTTTTGCGTCACGCTCATTGAACTCAGCTGAGCGTAACTATTCCCAGATAGACAGGGAAGCACTCAGCCTGGTATGGGGAGTGAAGAAATTCAACCATTACCTACACGGACAAAAATTTACCTTGCTGACTGAACATCAACCCCTCATCTCCATATTCAACCCTAAGAAAGGTGTCCCCATTATGACGGCACAAAGACTACAGAGGTGGTCCCTTTTTCTAGGGGCACACCAATACAACATTGAATACAAAGGGTCAAAACAGCATGGGAATGCTGACGGTTTATCGCGCCTGCCGTTGCCAACGATAGAAGAGGCACCTACAGTAGACCCAGTAGAGATATTCCACTCTACCATAGTGGAATGTCTACCGGTGACAAATTCTGCCATTGAAAGGGAGACAAGAAATGACCCTACTCTCTCACGGGTCTACGATTTAACAATGAAGGGATGGCCAGCACATGGCGAACCACTGTTGCCAGCATTCTCGCAAAGAAGAGAACAGCTGTCAGTGTGCCGAGGAACCTTGATGTGTGGATCCAGAGTGGTGATTCCACCCAAACACCAGGATAAGGTGCTAAAGGAGCTTCACGAAGGGCATCTGGGTGGAGTGAAAATGAAGAACCTAGCTAGGGCGTTTGTATGGTGGCCAGGTATCGATGGAGACATCGAAGACATGACCAAGAGCTGCCTAGGATGCCAGAAGGTCCAAAATGCCCCGCCACAGGCCCCTCTACATCCATGGGAGTGGCCCTCATCTCCCTGGCAAAGGGTGCACATCGACTTTGCTGGTCCATTTATGGACTCAATGTTCTTAATCGCAGTTGATGCACACTCCAAGTGGCCGGAGGTAATAAAGATGTCCTCCACCACCACGGAAAAAACCATCACAGTATTAAGGACCATATTTGCCAGGAATGGGCTGCCGGAACAGATATGTTCTGATAATGGACCGCAATTTGTGTCCGAAGAATTCAGAAAGTTCTTAAAGAACAATGGGGTAAAGCACTACACGTCCGCCCTATACCATCCCGCCACCAATGGATTGGCTGAAAGGTTTGTCCAGACCTTTAAGAAGGCCATAAAGGCCATGGGTAATGAAGACATAAAACTTCAGCACAAGGTGGATAACTTCTTATTTGCATATAGGAATGCAACACATATGGTTACAAACCAAACTCCCGCCATGATGTTCTACAATAGAAACCTAAGATGCCGGCTGGATTTAGTCAAGCCCAACATCCGAAGGGACGTGGAGAACCGTCAGTTTCAGGGCATGAATGAAAGGCCAACTAGGGCCTTCCAGATAGGCCAACCGGTTTTGGCCCGGGACTACCGTACCGAGAAATGGCAGCCTGGAACTATCTGCACACGACTAGGACCACTGATGTATACCGTGGACATCGGAGAAAGCATAATAAGGCGCCATGCTGACCAAATCATCAAGTCATCCGAAAAGGGACAACCTACACCACCACGCTATACATCTAACGATGAAGTAGAGATACCCATATCTACCTCCGATCCGGTGATACTGGAACCCGATGAACCCGACACTGGCCTTCAAGCCGAATCAGCCTTGCCAGAAGAACCTACTACACCACCAGAAACTACTACACCCCCGAGGCGTTATCCGGACCGAGTCAGGAAGCCTCCTGAGAGACTAACTTATAATTAATTAATACAGCAATGTATATTATTTTGCATATAACATGTAATTAATAATTACTTAAAATATGATGTACTAGTTAGCTAGAAGGGGAGGAATTGTGGTGTATGTGCCTTTAAGCGCAATTGTGGTGTATGTGCCTTTAAGAGCCCCAGGTGTGCGTAATGCCGGTAATTGCCACTTGGGCTATATAAGCCTGTGTATTGTGTATATCCTTTAGAACCCCCCCCAGACTTGCTTAGTAAATACCTATGAACCAACTCCTGTCTTCAGTGTCTTTATCTACACACGGACACTACACCTACCACTACAACATTTCTTTTAACTCCCCCCACTTGAATGGCCCCCCCACTCCACGGTGCTGTGGCCAGGTTGCTCATCCTCCCTGCAGCCCCTGTTCCCATCCTCACAGGGAGTAAGAGCCTCGAACCTGTTGGACAAGTGCAAGGGCTGCAGCTCCTCCAACACTACCTCCTGGATCCCCGTACCTGCCTCACTTCTCGTCACACCATCCTGACCCTGGCCACGGACTACATCTGAATTAATTAATCTAATTGGTGTGAATACCTCGTGATACACAGAGTCCAGGTAACTCTCCCCCTCCCTGATGTGTCTCAGTGTTTGAAGCTCGGACTCCAGCTCTTCAAAACGGAGCCGGAATTCCTCGAGCAGCCAACACTTACTGCAAATGTGATCACCGTGAGCATCAATGGTGTCCACCAGCTCCCACATATTGCAGCAGCAACACATCACCTGATCTCCCATTCTATGTAATTAATTAAATTTATTAATATTATTCTTAAATACCCTCTGCCCCGATTCTAGGTGGTTAATATCACACCTTAGAAACTATAAACCAAAGAGATTTAAGCTTAAAAAGGGAGAAATACTTACCAACCAATCACTTACCCGCTTTCTGGTGACATCACACTTGGATTACTTTTTACCTCTCTCCTTCCCGCCGAGTTCCGAGACTGGAGATTGGTAAACCTTACCTGGGTCTCTGGGACTTTTATAGTCCCGCTCTGCCGCTTGAGATTCCCGCCGACGCTGTGAGGCCTTACCTGGTCTCTGGGGCCTTTTATAGCCCCGCTCTGCTGCTCGAGATTCCCGCCGATGTTGTGAGGCCTTACCTTGTCTCTGTGGCCTTTTATAGCCTTGCTCTGCCGCTCGAGATTCCCGCCGACGCTGTGAGGCCTTACCTGGTCTCTGGGGCCTTTTATAGCCCCGCTCTGCCACTCGAGATTCCCGCCGATGCTGTGAGCCATTGATGGTAGCTCAGCACACGGTCAGGGTGTGGATCCAGGGCATATCATCTGTTGCCACTTATGTGCTACCAAGGAGTGAAGGATTCTGTTCAGGTCCCTTGGAATGTAGAAATTATAATAAGTGGTCAATGGGCCACATGAAGCACAGTTAGCGCGTAAGTCTCCGTGTGACACACAAACGTATGACTCAGATGTACAAAACAATATAGACTCACTGGCTAGAACCATGGCGTATGGGGTTACCCTAGATACAACCTAACATTGCATTTTCAATCTCTGAGAGCGTAAGAACAGCATGCACACATAGCTGCTCCAGATGCATAAGCTGTCAGATCCAACAAGCCAATTATTTGGAGGAAGGAGAGGGCAGCTTCATGAAAGGAATCCAAGAGCTGGTGCAGTTACAACTGTTCCTACTGACATAGACCCAAACATTAGTTGAGACCCTGGCCTGTGTTCAGCAGAGCAATGTTCTGCACTGGGTTCAGAACCTAAAGATAGCAGATGCAAACTGTGATGAAATATGCCATTCATCACTCATCTGTATTCTCTGTGTGTGATTGTGCCTGTGACTGTGGTTTAGTTTCAGTTTCATTTCCCTTACCTCAGTTCCATTTCCTCACCTGTATTTTATTGTGTGTAGGGCTCCGCCCATAACTGGCCCCTACTTAAGCAGGCCCAGCGTGTCCCACATCCAGTACAGCCGACCTCTGGAAGGGAGACACTTCTCCACTGTGTGTTACCTTCTAAGTCAATAAAAGCCTTGCTTTGTTCAGTTAACATTGAGTCTCGGATTTATTGAGGCACATCAATTTTATTAACTTATTTTTCAACACAATGGATCAACTCTTGAAACCCGAACGTTTGGATTTGGACCAGCATGCTTCGGACGCATCGGCACGCTTCGGACACTGGTTTAGGAGTATGGAATTCTTCCTGGACAATTCCGCAGCCATCACAGGCGCTATGGACGCTGAAAGTATGAAACTCGGAATCCTGCAGAATTGGGTAAGCCATCGGGTTTACCCCCTCATCCAAGACGCCGACACGTACCCGGCTGCCTGCGACATCTTAAAGGCGCATTACCAGCAGCCTACGAATGAGGTGTATGCTAGGCATCTGCTCGCTACTCGCGCACAGCGACCTGGGGAATCGCTGGATGAGTTCCTAGTCACCCTGAAAACGCTTGGCAAAGACTGCAAGTGCCAAGATGTAAAAGCTGCAGTGGATAACTGATGAGCTTGTTCGTGATGCCTTTATCACAGGCCTCAGCTCCACTTACATCTGGCAGAGACTACTGGAGAAAACGGGATTGGACCTGAAACAGGCTGTGGACACAGCGCGATCCCTGGATGTGGCCCAGAGAAACTCGGACGCCTACTCTTCAGCCCGCGCCGCCCACGCCGCCGCGTGTGCACCAAGGGTGCCGCCATCTTGGAAGGCACCTTCCCCGCCCGGCAGCCCGACACCGTCGGGGCCCCGCTCTCCCCCCAGAAGCCCTACGACAGCCGCGACGCGTCGGGGCCCCAACTGCTACTTCTGCGGACAGCCGAAACACACCAGAAACCTGTGCCCGGCGAAAGGCACCACCTGCTTCAAGTGCGGTAAGAAGGGGCACTTCGGGAAGGTGTGCAGAGGGAACCCCGCCGGAAAACCCGCCACCGCCGCGTGTGCGCCGTGGGAGCGGCCATCTTGGACGCCATCTTGCCCGACCTCGTGGGGTCCGCCATCTTGTGAGCAGACAGCATGGACGCCATCTTGTCTCGATCAGGGCCCTACAGTGGCATCGGTCACAGTGGACCAGACCAGGCCGCACCCACTATCCAAATCAATGGTGGACATCGAGGTAAACGGGTGCGGGGTTAAAAGTTTAATTGACAGTGGAAGTACGGAGAGTTTCATCCACCCTGAACTAGCACAACAACTCTCTCTAACGGTGGTCCCTACTCGGGGTACCATCTCTATGGCTGATAAAACCCAGACATCGACCATTATGGGTTACTGCGCGGTACAATTGTCCGTTAACGGAACTGTATACGATAATTTTAAATTACTAATCATGAAGAATCTATGTGCGAGCATGATCTTGGGCCTGGATTTCCAGTGCCACCACCAAAGCATCACGCTCAATTACGGTGGGTCCCAGCCGCCCCTCACAGTGTGCGGCCTGGCTACCCTGACGGTAAAGCCGCCTTCGCTATTCGCGAACCTTACCACTAACTGCCAGCCAATAGCGACCAAAAGCAGGAGGTACAGCTGGGAGGACAGGCGGTTTATCGCGACTGATGTAGACAGGCTCCTGAAGGAGCGCATTATTGAACGCAGCAACAGCCCGTGGCGCGCCCAAGTGGTGGTGGTGAGGGGTAGCGAGAAGAAACGGATGGTGATCGACTATAGGCAAACGATCAACAGGTACACCCAACTAGACACCTACCCGCTACCCCGCATATCAGAAATGGTGAACCAAATCGCCCAATACCGGGTGTTCTCCACCATCGACCTCAAGTCAGCATACCACCAGCTCCCTATCACACCAGAGGACCGACCGTACACCGCCTTCGAGGCGAACGGACGCCTCTACCAATACCTCAGTGTCCCCTTTGGGGTGACGAATGGGGTCTCAGTCTTTCAGAGGGAGATGGACCGCATGGTCGATGACCACCACTTGCAAGCAACCTTCCCCTACCTCGACAACGTCACCATCTGCGGTCACAACCAGCAGGATCACGACTCGAACCTCGAGAGGTTCCTGAAAACCGCACAAAAACTCAACCTCACTTACAACGAGGACAAGTGCGTTTACAACACCACGCGCCTCTGCATACTAGGCAGCATGGTGGAGAATGGGGAAATCGGACCAGACCCCGACCGATTGCGCCCCCTATGGGAGCTGCCCCTGCCCAACACTCCCAAAGCCCTGAAAAGGTGCCTGGGGTTATTTTCTTATTATTCCCAATGGGTCCCCAACTACTCCGACAAAGCCCGCCCCCTCTTGAAAGCATCCTCTTTTCCGCTCTCTGCTGAGGCCCACGCCGCCTTCAAAAGCATTAAGCGGGATATTGAGCGGGCCACGCTACAGGCAGTGGACGAGAACACTCCCTTTCAAGTGGAAAGTGATGCGTCTGACTTTGCCTTGGCGGCCACCCTCAACCAGGCGGGGCGGTCCGTAGCTTTCTTCTCGAGGACCCTTCAAGGGCCCGAGATCAGACACTCCTCCGTGGAAAAGGAGGCCCAAGCCATCATGGAGGCAGTGCGCCACTGGCGGCACTACCTAGCCGGCAAACGCTTCACCCTACTTACCGACCAGCGGTCGGTAGCGTTTATGTTCAATAATAAACAGAGGGGAAAGATTAAAAATGATAAGAATCTTAGGTGGCGGATCGAGCTCTCCACCTTCGAGTATGACATCATTTACCGGCCAGGGGCCCTTAACGAATCCCCCGACGCCCTCTCACGAGGGATGTGTGCCAGCGCCACCGGGGATTGGCTACAGACCCTCCACAACGACCTCTGCCACCCAGGGGTCACGCGGCTGTTCCACTTCATAAAGTCCCGCAACTTACCCTACTCGATTGAGGAAGTTCGGGCTCTGACCAGGAACTGCCGCACTTGCGCTGAGTGCAAGCCTCGGTTCTACCGCCCAGATAGAGCCCACTTAATCAAAGCTACACGGCCCTTTGAGTGGCTCAGCTTAGATTTCAAGGGCCCCCTCCCGTCAGCCGACCGCAATGTTTACTTCCTGAACATTGTGGACGAATATTCCCGTTTCCCATTCGCCTTCCCCTGCCCAGACATGACCAGCGCCACGGTCATTAAATGCCTCAACAGCCTGTTCTGCCTGTTCGGTATGCCGAGCTACATCCACACGGATAGGGGGGCGTCCTTCATGAGCGAAGAGCTACGCCAGTACATGCTGTCCAGGGGGATCGCCATGAGCCGTACCACCAGCTACAACCCCCAGGGTAACGGCCAGGTGGAGCGAGAGAACGGGACAGTATGGAAAGCAGTCACTCTAGCTCTAAGGACCAAGGGCCTCCCTATCTCCCGCTGGCAGGAAGTCCTCCCAGATGTGCTCCATTCGATACGGTCGCTATTGTGTACTGCCACTAATGCCACGCCTCATGAACGAATGTTTGTTTTTCCCCGGAAATCCACCTCAGGCGTATCCATGCTGTCATGGCTCTCCACCCCAGGTCCGGTATTTGTACGAAGGCATGTGAGGGGCCACAAGACGGACCCTCTCGTGGAGTCAGTGCACCTACTCCACGCCAACCCCCAATGCGCGTATGTCCGGCACGCCGACGGAAGGGAGGACACCGTGTCCATAAAAGACGTCGCCCCAGCCGGTAACGACAACAACCACAACAACGATCACAGCAACTCTTACCCACCCACTACTCTTTCATCACCCCCGGAAGAACATCGACCAACGGTACCCCCACCAACCACCCCTTCAACAACCCTGGCGGCGCCCCCGGCAGAGACCCAGGAGGTTTTATGAAGGGGAAGTCATGTTTGACAAATTTGCTGGAGTTCTTTGAGGAAGTAACATATAGGGTGGATAAAGGTGAACCAGTGGACGTAGTGTATTTAGACTTCCAAAAGGCATTTGACAAGGTGCCACACAAAAGATTATTGCTTAAGATAAAAAATCACGGGATTGGGGTAATATTCTGGCATGGATAGAGGATTGGCTATCTAACAGAAGGCAGAGAGTTGGGATAAATGGTTCATATTCAGACTGGCAATCAGTAACCAGTGGTGTTCCGCAGGGGTCAGTGCTGGGTCCCCAACTCTTTACAATCTATATTAACGATTTGGAGGAGGGGACCGAGTGTAACACATCAAAGTTTGCAGATGATACTAAGATGGGAGGGAAAGTAGTGAGTGAGGAGGACATAAAAAACCTGCAAGGGGACATAGACAGGCTAAGTAAGTGGGCAGAGATTTGGCAGATGGAATACAATACTGGAAAGTGTGAGGTTATGCACTTTGGCAGAAAAAATCGTAGAGCAAGTTATTACCTTAATGGCAAGAAACTTGAAAGTACTGAAGTACAAAGGGATCTGGGGGTCCTGGTGCACGAAACTCAAAAGGTTAGTATGCAGGTGCAGCAAGTGATTAAGAAGGCCAATGGAATGTTGGCTTTCATTGCTAGGGGGATAGAATATAAAAATAGGGAGGTATTGCTTCAGTTGTACAAAGTATTGGTGAGACCACACCTGGAATACTGCATACAGTTTTGGTGTCCATACTTAAGAAAGGACATACTTGCTCTCGAGTCAGTACAAAGAAGGTTCACTCGATTAATCCCGGGGATGAGGGGATGGACATATGAGGAGAGGTTGAGTAGATTGGGACTCTGCTCATTGGAGTTCAGAAGAATGAGAGGCGATCTGATTGAAACATATAAGATTATGAAGGGGTTGGATCGGGTGGATGCAGGGAGAATGTTCCAGATGATGGGTGAAACTAGAACTAGGGGGCATAGTCTTAGAATAAGGGGCTGCTCTTTCAAAACTGAGATGAGGAGGAACTACTTCACTCAGAGGGTGGTAGGTCCATGGAATATGCTGCCCCAAAAAGCTGTCGAAGCTACATCATTACATAAATTTAAAACAGAAATAGACAGTTTCCTAGTAGAAAAGGGAATTAAGGGTTACGGGGAGCGGGCAGGAATTTGGACATGAGTCTAGGTTCGGATAGGTCATGGCCCTGTGGGTAGCGGAGCGGGCCCAGGGGCCGTGTAGCCTGATCCTGCTCCTGTTTTCATGTGTCTAATGCTGTTCGATTCAGGAGATAGTCCTGTCATAGTGGATTGGCGGTTAGGATCAGATCAGCCATGATCTTATTGAATGGCAGAGCAGGCTCGAGGGGCCAATTGGACTCCTCCTGCTCCTATTTCTTATGTTCTTATGTTCTTATGTAGGCCACCGGGGACACCCAGCTGACACCCGCGGCACCACAACAGCCACGTCGGTCACAGAGGACTATCAAACCCCCGAACAGACTAAATCTATAGAAGGGGTGAATATGATGAAATATGCCATTCATCACTCATCTGTATTCTCTGTGTGTGATTGTGCCTGTGACTGTGGTTTAGTTTCAGTTTCATTTCCCTTACCTCAGTTCCATTTCCTCACCTGTATTTTATTGTGTGTAGGGCTCCGCCCATACCTGGCCCCTACTTAAGCAGGCCCAGCGTGTCCCACATCCAGTACAGCTGACCTCTGGATGGGAGACACTTCTCCACTGTGTGTTACCTTCTAAGTTAATAAAAGCCTTGCTTTGTTCAGTTAACATTGAGTCTTGGATTTATTGAGGCACATCACAAACCAAAAAATCAGTGGAAAAATTAGGCACAGTTGGCACAATGTGTATAATGAGGCACTACTAAGACAATTTTACAATTGTGCATCACATAGAATGCATGAGGATTCATGGGTTTGGCCACATGAAGAGGATAATCATGGACTACATGCCATTGGGAACTTGTAGTATCCCGAATTGAAATAGCAAAAGGAGGGGACATCAATCCAAGTGCTAGCATATGATGTAAGGAGATATTGGGGACATTAGTATTAACAAGGTTTTACATGGTTTAGTTGTGCTTAACTATAATTGAGTTTCCAAAAGGTTTTCATACATGTTTTTTGTTTTACAACAACAATATCTGCATTTTGCAGTAACTACTGACAAACTGTCACTCATGCATTGTAGCAGTCGGCACAGACTCCATGGATTTTTAGATTATGAACATATACCCTTATTAGAAACTAGACAGGCTGTTTGGGGGGGAAACTGTGGAAAAACACTCAAGCAGAAGGTTGCTGACGTAACCAGGTTGCATTCGTATGGTAACGGACTGTCCTTGGGAACAATGGCCCGAGAGGCCCACTCCCAAGCCATGAATAACGAGGCTGGTGACTCATTGTTTCTGAAGAAGATGAGCTCGTTAAGTTAAATCGGCTGGGAGATCGAAATGAGATCTAAACTGTAGTGAATGTGCTTTAAGTCAGAACTACTTTTTACAGCTCCTGTATACTGTAGTACCGGCAGTAACCACACTGGTATATAAGCTGTGCGCATGCCTCTGTACTCCAGTCTAGAGATTGCCCTCCTCCAGTAAAGACCTGTTATTTGTTTATGTACAACATCCGTGTAATTATTTATCCACTGAACCACAGATCTAACAGTGGCGACGAGTGTTGATGCGAATCTACCTGCAACATTAAACAAAACAAAAAAAATAGTCGAGTCCAGGAACACGGGCGTCGACCGCGAGCAACCGCCCAGCAGTCAGGCAGAGATCCAACTTCACTGGGGAGGCTGTGGAGAGCCGGGCTTGGTTCCCCAGCCACAACGAGCAGTAAGAGACCGACGACAGGTCCAGAGCAGACCCTTCCCGAGCAGCGGCGGCTGGAGCTGACCGACGGCAGAGAGAGCGATCCGGGCAGCGTCAACGGGGCAAGATAAAGGGTGAAGAGAGCAGGGCGCAGCCGGGGGTTGATCACTGAGCGGCGTCAAGGAAAAATACTGCAAAACCGGAGAGAGAGAGGGTAAGAAACAGCCGGGTTCTAGACTGAGCGGCGTCGACAAATATCAGGAGAAGAACGCGCAGAGCACAGCCAGGGATCACGGGCTGATCAGGGTCCACAGGGCGAAGCAAGGGGAGATGCCATTGAGCCGCGGAGAAGCAGGGAGAGCGCGGGAGATGCCATTGAGCCGCGGAGAAGCAGGGAGAGCGCGGGATGCGCCATTCAGCCGCGGAGAAGAAGGAAGAGCGCGGGAGACGCCATTTTGCGAATCCGCAGCGGAGAAGACGGGCGAGCGCGGGAAGGAAGGAAAGTGCGGGAGATGCCATTTTGTGCCAGCGGAGAAGAAGGGGAAGCGCGGGAGGCGGGAGGTGCACAACCAAGGATGCCGAAGAGTGGCAGTATCTCTACGTTTGACAATGAAGTCGAAGATTGGGCAACATATGTGGAACATATTGAGGTGTACTGCAGGGCGAATGAAGTTCCAGATGCTAATAAAGCACTGGTTCTGTTAAATTCCATGGGTGCAAAACCTTATGGGTTACTGCGAAATCTAATAACGCTTTAAGTCAGAACTACTTTTTACAGCTCCTGTATACTGTAGTACCAGCAGTAACCACACCGGTATATAAGCTTTGCGCATGCCTCTGTACTCCAGTCTAGAGATTTCCCTCCTCCAGTAAAGACCTGTTATTTGTTTATGTACAGCATCCGTGTAATTATTTATCCACTGAACCACGGATCTAACATAAACCATCCAAACCATTTCCCTGAGACCATGTGTCCATTAAAACCACAGACAGTGGTCTGTGTATTGGAGGGGTATATCAGAGAGCCATTTTGGATAGCTCTCGCTCTCTCTCCTGCCCTCCCCACAACAGAATGTCAAGAGATGCTGAGCCTTGCTCTTCCAACCGAGACGGACTTCGACTCAGACTGGGGCTTGCATGCCGCAAAGCCGGTGCGGAAGAAGGTAGCCGAGATGTACAGGAGGAAGCTGCAAGCAAGATCAAGGGCAATCTAGGTGAGCATTGCCAAGCCTGCACACCCACAAGATCACTTAGATGTGTGAGGGGGTCCCTGTATGTTCCTACGAAATCAGAGGGGGTGTAGCGTTGGAAGGGTCCTGTGATAGTTTAGTTCACGGGAGAGTGTTTTTAGGCCATGGTAAGTCAGCACGGCAGGGGCTTGTTGGACAAGTCAGGGTTGTACTGTTTTAAACTGTACTGTTGTGTTCACACCGCTCGTACTGTATGTGAGTGGAGTGGTTTTGTCAACCTTAATAAACACTGCACAGGTGAGCCCAAAAATGCTGTCCATGTTCCAATCTGTCCTCAGTAATCCCTATCGTCCAGAACTTGTAGTAAGGGAGTTTGCGTGCTTGCTACAGGCGGGGTAAAACCACTTACAACAATTGCCGATTGCAGCAGGGCCTATAGAATATTGGCCACCGCAGAAACCGATTACATAATCGCCGACCACGGCAGGACCTATAGGAAATTGGCCACCATAGAAACCGGTTACAGAATTGGCGACCACGGCAGGATGAAAGGTTGTGGATTACATATGGACAGTTTGGAGGGCAAGAAATCTGGAATGGAGGGCCTACGTGTTTACAAAGGTTAACGTATCCCAGCAATGGGTGTGGAGATGTTGCACTCTGAGCATCCCCAGGTTAGGGCCGCAGAGTGGACAGGGAGCAAGGAGCACAGGAAGTCCAAAGAGAAGGCACTTTGGCTCCTGTGCTTCCAAAAGTAAGTTCAACTGCTCCGGGAGCAGGTTGAAAAGCTCAAAAATGAGCTGAATGAGCCTGAAGACAAGTCAGACGTAAGGGGAATAGTCGGGAGTAGACTAGTGGAGGAGTTGCACGAGGAAAGACAGGAAAGATGCGCGCAGGAAGAGACCTCCCGTAGTATGGGGCAATACCTGCAGTGCCAGGTTACGGAGGCCAGGTTAGGAGAACGCAAGATTAACAACGAGAGCTGACGGTTTGGAGGGTCAGCTAAGTGACATTAAAATAGCTCATAAGGTAGCTAGAAGTAGGGGCTATGAAGACTCTGATCACGGTCCCTGCGAAGAAAGGATTAAAAAATTGACCCAAGCATTGTCTGGGGCCAGAGGCATAGAAACATTGAAACATAGAAGATAGGAGCAGTAGGCCATTCGGCCCCTCGCGCCTGCCCCGCCATTCAATGCGATCATGGCTGATCATCCAAATTCAGTACCCTGTCCCTGCTTTCTACCCATATCCCATGATCCCTTTAGCCTTAAGGAATATATCCAACTCCTTCTTGAATATATTTAATGAATTGGCCTCTACTGCCTTTTGTGGTAGAGAATTCCACAGGTTCACCACTCTCTGGGTGAAGAAATTCCTCCTCACTTCTGTCCTAAATGGCTTACCCCTTATCCTTAGACTGTGACCCCTGGTTCTGGACTCCCCGACCATCGGGAACATCCTTCCTGCATCTAGTCTGTCCAGTCCTGTTAGAATTTTATGAGTTTCAATGAGATCCCCTCTCATTCTTCTAAACTCCAGTGAGTACAAGCCCAATTGACCCAATCTCTCCTCATGCGTCATTCCTGCCATTCCAGGTATCAGCCTGGTGAATCTTCGCGGCACTCCCTCCATGGCAAGAACATCCTTCCTCAGATAAGGCGACCAAAACTGCACACAATACTCAAGATGTGGTCTCACCAAGGCCCTGTACAACTGCAGCAAGACATCCTTGTTCCTGTACTCAAACCCTCTCGCTACGAAGGCCAACATACCATTTGCCTTCTTAACTGCCTGCTGCACCTGCATGCTTACCTTCAGCGACTGGTGCACAAGGACGCCCAGGTCTCATTGAACTTCCCCTTCTCCCAATCTATTGCCATTCAGATAATAATCTGCCTTCTTGTTTTTGACACCAAACTGGATAACCTCACATTTATCCACGTTATACTGCATCTGCCATGCTTCTGCCCAATCACCCAACCTGTGCAAATCATCCTGTAGTTTCTCGGCATCCTCCTCACAGCACACACACCCACCCAGCTTTGTGTCATCTGCAAACTTGGAGATATTACATCTAGTTCCCTCGTCCAGATCATTAGTATATATTGTGAATAGCTGGGGTCCAAGGACTGATCCCTGCGGTACCCCACTAGTACTGCCTGCCACTCGGAAAAAGAGCCGTTTATTCCAACGCTTTGCTTTCTGTCTGCCAACTAGTTCTCTATCCAAGTCAATGCCTTGCCCCCAATCCCATGTGCCTTATCTTTACATGTGAATCTCTTATGCGGGACCTTATCAAAAGCCTATTGACAGTCCAAATACACCACATCCGCTGGTTCTCCCTTATCTATTTTACCAGTTACATCCTCAAAAAATTCCAGTAGATTAGTCAAGCACGATTTACCTTTTGTAAATTCATGTTGACTTTGTCCGATCCGGTCACTGTTTACCAAGTGCTCTGCTATTACATCTTTTATAATGGGCTCCAGCATTTTCCCCACTACCGATGTCAGGCTTACTGGTCTGTAATTCCCCGTTTTCTCTCTACCACCTTTTTTGAACAGTGGGGTAACATTAGCTACTCTCCAATCCATGAGTACTTTTCCAGAGTCTATCGAATTTTGGAAGATGACCAGCAATGCATCCACTATTTCTAGGGCCACTTCCTTAAATACCCTAGGATGTAGATTATCAGGCCCTGGGGATTTATCGGTCTTCAATCCCGTCAATTTCTCTAACACCATTTCCCTACAAATACTGATTTCTATCAGTTCCTCCCTTTCATTAGGCCCCATGTTCCCCGACATCTCTGGGAGGTTATTTGTGTCCTCCTTTGTGAAGACAGAACCAAAGTAAGAATTTAATTGGTCCACCATTTCTTTGTTCCCCAATATAAATTCCCCTGATTCTGACTGCAAGGGACCTACACTTGACTTCACCAATCCTTTTCTCTTCACATATCTATAAAAGCTTTTACAGTCAGTTTTTATGTTCCCTGTCAGCTTACTCTCATACTCTATTTTTCCCCTCTTAATTAATCCCTTTGTCCTCCTTTGTTGAATCCTAAACTGCTCCCAATCCTTAGGTTTACTGCTTTTTCTGGCCAATTTATATGTCCTCTCCTTGGTTCTTATGCTATCTCTAATTTCCCTTGTTAGCCACGGTTGAGTCACCTTTTTTGTTTTATTTTTATGCCAAACTGGGATGAACAAATTCTGTAGTTCATCCATGCGATCTTTGAATGTTTGCCATTGCCTATCCACCGTCAACCCTTTGAGTGACATTCCCCAATCAATCCTACCCAACTCGTGCCTCATACCATCGTAGTTTCCTTTATTTAAATTCAGGACCCTAGTCTCTGAGTCAACTACTTCGCTCTCCATCTTAATGAAGGATTCTATCATATTATGATCGCTCCGACCCAAGGGGCCTCGCAAAACAAGATTGCTAATTAATCCTTTCTCATTACATAATACCCAGTCTAAAATGGCCTGATCTCTAGTTCGTTCCTCGAAATATTGTCCCAGGAAAACATTCCGTATACACTCCAGGAATTCCTCCTCCACAGTATTGTTACTAATTTGGTTAGCCCAATCTATATGTAGATTAAAGTCACCCATGATAACTGCTGTGCCCTTATTGCACGCTTCTCTAATTTCCCTTTTAATGCCATCTCCGACCTCCACATTACTGTTTGGAGGTCTATGTACCACTCCCACTAACATTTTCTGCCCCTTGGTATTTCTCAGTTCTACCCATACTGATTCCACATCATCAGACTTAATATCCTTCCTTACAATTGTGTTAATCCCCTCTTTAACCAGCAATGCTACCCCACCTCCTTTTCCTTTTTGCCTATCTTTCCTGAATATTGAGTACCCTTGGATGTTGAGTTCCCAGCCTTGGCCACCCTGGAGCCATGTTTCTGTAATCCCAATCGTATCATATATGTTTACCTCTATTTGTGCAGCCGATTCATCCACCTTATTACGAATGCTCCTCACATTAAGACACAAAGCCTTCAGGCTTGTTTTTTTAATGCTCTTAGACCTTTTAGAATTATTATTTCCTGTGGCCATGTTTGATTTAAACCCTTGATTTCTCTGTCTGCCACTTTTGTTTTTCTCCTTCCTGTCTTTTGCTTTTATCCTTGTTTCCCTTTCCTCTGTCTCCCCGCTCAGGTTACCAACCCCCTGCCATTTCAGTTTAAACCCTCCCCCAGAGCACTAGCAAACACTCCCCCTAGGACATCGGTCCCGGCCCTGCCCAGGTGCAAACCATCCATTTTGTACTGGTCCCACCTCCCCCAGAACCGGTTCCAATGTCCCAGGAATTTGAATCCCTCCCCCTTGCACCATTCCTCTAGCCATGTATTCATCTGAAATATCCTTCTATTTCTACTCTGACTAGCACGTGGCACTGGTAGCAATCCTGAGGTTACTACCTTTGAGGTCCTATTTTTTAAATTTACCTCCTAACTCCCTATATTCAGCTTTTAGGACCTCATCCCGGTTATTACCTATATAGTTGGTACCTATATGCACCACGACAAATGGCTGTTCACCCTCCCTTTCCATGGTCTGTTTAATGGCACCACGGGAAAACAGGGTGGAGTGGGACGAGGAGGGTCAAGAAGCAAAGGATAAGGTTCAGGACAGGGAAGCCCCACCGGCGCCGGAATTGCCACCGAGACCAATGTATATTCTGCGGCAGAAAAAGTATGGTCCACCCACACCAAACGGTGACCAGGGCCCGCTACAGAGTGTTTACGTGGTCCCATTCACCACCCCACAGTTGCAAGCCATGGCAGCAGATTTGTCCAAACTAAAGCAGGATGGGGACCCCTCAGTTCACTTTATGAAGGTCGAGCAGGTAGGATGGATCAACGGGTGTAGTGAGGGCGAGACCCACAATCAAATGCTGCTCTCCCTTGACGGGAATCTATATCAGAGCCTGTCTGCAGCCACAAATCGGGGTGAAGCACCACAAAGGGGTTGAAAGAGATCCTGAGAGCCATGGGGCACACCCAGGGTAGTCCGTTCTCACAAGTGGAATGGACTCTACAGTTGGCCGGCGAGGCACCAGCTGCATTTGCAGACAGGCTATGGCCAGTGTACACAAAGTCAACTGGAGGTGCGCCACATCGCACGCAAGTGATAGGGGTCCCCAGAAATCACTGGCTCAGGACCCTGGTAGCAAACAGCCTGCCACGGATTAAAGCCAAGGCAGAAGCATGGTTTGATTCCGAGGACCTCATGAACACGGAGGTAGGCGTGCTCCGGAAATTGGGCTTAGCTTTTAAGGCCGGTTCCGGGGAGAAGATCAAACTCAAGGGGAGGGTACATGAGATGAAGAACAGTAAGGGGGATAGGAAGGAATGGCGTCAGGAAGGGGTAACACCGACGAGTCTAAGTTTCAAGTGTGGGAAGATGGAACACTGGAGATGGGATTACTCGGCCTAGAAGGGGGGTTCTGGCCGAGGGGGTCCTCCTGTGCGAAAACCCCAGGTCACCGAGGCGAAGGAGGCATCCAATGAACCGTTTGATGTTCTGGTGGCCACCCTTCGCACGGTGCTGGGAAGGACAAAGGAAGGCTAGACACTGCCATGAGCAGCATAACGCCGATCGCACCCGCATGTCCCCCTTCACCCTGACTAGAACGCACCCAGCCTGAGTACCTGTGTCTGCTCACATATGATGAGTGGGACAGGCCCTGTGTTAAGATGGGGGTGGAGACGGTGCATGGGAGATATTTGATGGTCACCGGAGCTTCCTGCACGGTGGTCCATTCGAAGGTCCCGACCAATTCAACCTGTTCTAACAAGGTCCCATTTAGCCTAATGGGATTCACAGGGAACGAGCAGGTGGGGGCGATGTCCAAACCCCTGAGAATAGAGCGAGTGTCCCTCCGCACCATGTGGAAGTGCGCGCTAATGAAATGGGAGCAACCAGGGTAGGGAGTCCTCGGGGTTGATTTCATGTTAGCCAACCGGATCATTGTGGACCTGAGGAATCACTGCCTGTGCAGGGCAGTTGTCTCGGACAAGACAGAGGAGGTGATAGTGATCCCCAGTGATAAGGGAGGAGGGGGTAGTGTATGCACCATGAAACCCAAAGGGAGTTACAACCTGGTATAGTTGCTTAGTAGCGCCCCAGCCCAGTACCAGGCGAATGTACGGGACAAACTCACCTATTTCACCACCCATAAACACGATTGTGGCAGGGTGACCGGGGTAGAGGTCCGGGTGCAAGTGGATCCTATGTCATGGCCACAAAAGCAGTATAGTTTCCTCTGGGATGCAGAAGCCGACTTGGAGACGGCACTTGGATCCCCGGTAAACCAGGGGGTGTTGAGACTAATAGCCACCCATGTGAACTCACCACTCTGGCCGGTAAAGAAACACGACCAGTTGTGGAGAGCCACCATGGACTATCGGGTCCTCAATAAGAACATCTCAGCTTACTCGCCCACAGTCGCAACAGTCGCCGATCTGATAGGGAGCATTGCAGCAACCGCAACCACATTCAGGGTGCTGGGTATCTCCAATGGGTTTTGGTCGATTCCCCTCAGACGGGAAGACCAATACAAGTTTGCAGTCACTTTTAAAGGGCAGCAGTATGCATGGACATGCCTTCACCGGGGGTTCCACAACAGCCTCTCCATATTCCACCAATGCATGGTGGACGCATTAAAGGCTTCAACCGACCCCACCAGTTAATCCAATATGTGGACTGACATGAATCTTGTCATTCATGTGGAAATGACTTATGAAATAATACTGGGTGGCCTGCTGGTGGCGCTGTCCAGGGAGAGTATAAGTACTTGGGCATGGGCCCAGCTTGCTCAGGACATTCTTTAAGAGGAACTAGTGAAGGACACAACTACATCTCCATGTTGAAAAACAGTTGATTAAAGCCTTGTTTAATACTCAGAGCAAGTGGCTAGTAGTTTTCTTACGTCATGGACGACCTGCTTTTGTTCTTCGCAGTGGGGGAGAACCATGGGCCACTGCTGGACGAGCTGCTAAAGCTGTTGCAGGAGGCAGGGTTCAAGGTCAACCCCAAGAAAGCCCAGATCGGCCAGGAGGAAGTCAAATTCCTCGGGCTGACCGTAAGGGCCGGTGAAAGGGCCATAGACGAGGCTAGGAGGAAGGTAGTACAGGAGCTACCAACCCCCAAGAATGCGACCGGGGTAAGGTCTTTTCTGGGGCTCACAGGGTACTGCCGGGACTTCATAGAGGGTTACGCAGCCACGGCAGCCCCTCTGCTTCAGCTCGTCCACAAGGGTGTCAAGTGGGAGTGGGATCAGAACTGCCAGGAAGTGTTCACTCGCCTCAAGGGGGAGTTGCAGCTGGCACCCGCATTGGGAGCCATTAACGGTAGGGAAGAATTCTTCTTAGAGGTAGCAGCCAGCGGGGATAACTTGAGTGCGGTGTTGCTCCAGGAGTGACACGGCAAGCTACGGCCCGTGGTATATTCATCTAGGGTTCTCACCGAGGTAGAATGGGGATATTCTAAATGCGAGAGGCACCTCCTAGCCACGCATTGAGCCGTAAACCACTCTCAGCTTTTTGCAGGTTCATCCCCAATAGTTCTCTTGACCTGCCACACACCCTCTCAGATGCTGTTGGATGGGAGAATCAAAGATGGGACGGTGAGCAGTGCCCGCGTTGCTCGCTGGACATTACTGCTCTCATAGTTGAACTTGAGAGTGCAGTGGTTGACGGAGCCAAAGCTAGCAGCAAACATGATTTACCCAGGGACGGCCCACACGTGTACGGTAGAAGGGGTGTGGGATGTAGATGAAGGTTTCCGGCCGGGATACACCCGCCGGGCCGGGACATCTATATAGACGAGTCCAGTTTGGTTGCAATGGGGGAGCGTCTCACCAGGTGCTGAATCTATGACCCTACGGCTAAAATAGCAAAGTACATTAAACTCCCCAACACCCAAGCATGCTCAGCATGCTGAACTGGCGGTGGTGGCGTGTGAAAGAATAAGCAATGTACCTATTCAGAAAAATACACAATCCTATGAAAGAATTTTGACTTTATTAAAACATGACAAACTGGGCTTGAAAAATCTAAAAGCCTCAACAATGGAAAAGCTGTAAACAGCATACAGGATATTGATATAAGATATGTTGTTGACATTGATTCAATAGCCTTATTGAAGCAGAAGGTTAGAGGTTCCAGAAAGTCTGATGCCTTGGAAAGAACACAATGGTATACTGTGTTAAAGTGTCTTAAACCAACACTTTGGAAAGAATCACATAAAATTAAAGGAACATATGCCTTCATAAAAATAACATCAAATGAAACACAGAGACACAAACCAGTGTTAAAAATAGTTGAGGTAACTAATAAGACAATGGTGCATCCGGTGGAGGTGTTTTTAATTTACACGTTGTAAAAAGATGCAAACAGAAGACTTTGGAAAATGTAACGAAGTTAAGATTTGAGAATAAGGATCTCTGATAATAAGATTGTAAAAGCTTTTTGTATTTGGAACTGTTAATGTTGCGATTGAAATACTTACTCAAATTACATGTCAGTTCTTTAACACTAACAACAGCTAGAATCCTGGTGAGGGAAGTGTTCTCCCAGTGGGGGCTGCCACAGGTCATGGAGTCCGACCAAGGGAGCCATTTCACGGGGCAGGTGATGCAGGCCACCTTAAAACTCTTGGGAATACAAGGGAAGTGGCATGTGACTCACAACCCCCAGTCATCGGGGATTGTGGAGCACATGAACCGGACACTGAAAGAAAGACTGAGGACGGAGATAAGCCCGTTCCCGCAGAGATGGGATGAGGTCTTGCCTCTAGTCTTAATGGGTGTCCAAGCCAGCCCCTCCAGAAGCACAGGGTACTCCCCACACAAGCTTATGACCGGAAGGATTATGCGCACCCCAACCCATGTGTTGGCGCCGGTCCTCACCGAAGCACAGGTCAGGGAGGTAAACCGGGACAGGTTTGTCCAGAATCTGTATGAGACATTGAAACGGATTCACTGGCAGGCAGCCAGTAACCTGGGGAGACAGCACCAGAAAAATTGGCTGCTGTTAGAACCCAAGAGAACCCACGAGTGGGAGGCCAGGTAATGGTCCGTAATTACGCCCGAGTAGGGGCGTTCGAGCCGCTGTATATGGGGCCTTATAATATCATGGATAAAGCGAGCCCTATGGTATATGCAGTAAAACTCCCAAAATGTACGAAATGGTTTCATGTAAATCAGTGCAAGTTGTTTAACCCCGAGAAGGGGAAAACAAAGGTCAAGAGGCACCAGGGCACAGTCATGAGCCTGGTGGATGCGGGTCTTCCTTGCATGATGACCCAGAGGACGGGGCGGTAAGGAGGAGCAGTCGGGTCCCACAGACTAGGGTGCTGTGGATGTCTCCGTACTCGCTGACCGTGAGCCGCAAGAGGCCCCGACGGGAGAGGTCTTAAATGGGGTGCTCGTTAATGCAGATGGGAACACTGTAAATATTTTGTAAATAACCAGAACCAGATCCGTGGAGGAAAACCCTCTCACAGAACGGAACTGTTTTGCTTTTGTTTTGGCAGGGAACCAAAGGAGGTCGGAGGAACAAGGGGATATGGCCAACAAATTTATCGTACTTCTATTCCTAATGATGATCGGGTCTGGCTGCATAGAAAGAGGAGGCACCGAGGTGTCCTTCCTCTATGGCTGCACAGGAGGGAACAGGCCTACCATGACGCAGGGGTGTAGGACAGGGGACACGGACGGAATGGCCACTTACTTCCACGAGGGAAGGTGGCCAGGGTGGCTGGGATCGAACTCGACTTGGTACTCCGGCAGCGAGGGTTTCACGTATGGAGAAGCTTCCATACCTTGTCCCAAACTGCAGGTCACAGCCACACGGGTTAGGGTGATTGAGGGGAAACGCATCTGTCTAAGATGTGAGGGACATATTCCCTTGGGACGGTGGTGGTGGTTAAGGAAGTTGGGCCAGGCCAAGGGTAGCCGATCCACGGACTGGGAGAAACTGGGGGACGATACGTACCGACAGATTACGGTGGCGAGGGGGTGAATAGAAATGTGCTGGAACAAATGATGGAAAGAGGAACAAGGAATTTACGTATGTATGTGGAGGTCGGAACGGGTCTGACCGGTGGGTGTGTCGATCACCTTCTTGTAGCGTTGGCAGGATTTCGGGGCCGGGATCAGATGGGATCAGAGTGGGGACTCCTGCGTGATCCCAGACCCTCCCAACACAGTAAATTCCATGGAACTGGTAGCACACGAGAGGAAGCCCCTGCCCACAGCCCCACCAGTACAGGAAACACAGATTAGTTGCCCCGCCACCACACCGGGACCGAGGAACGGGTTAGTGTTAGTCCCAACCGGCAAGGTCTTGTACCAAGATGTTTACTATGAAGTCGCATCGGTCATTCTAAATTTAACCCGGGTACAGCTGCCCCGGTGGTGTCTGGTAGAATCGGAAAAATTATATGAGGTCCTGTTGAAGAAAATGTTCTGACAATTTTATTAATTAAGTTACGGGGACGTGAATCGGGAAAGTCTGTACAATTTAACTCTAAACCGTCACGTTGGTTCGGGGAGATATCGACGGGGGGTGTACTGGCCGCGCTAGACGTGCTCCTATCTAGCTATCCAGCAAGTTAAACACTCATTCATAATAATTCTTCCTGAAGCGGTTGCTGTTTTGAAGCTTTTACTTGAACAAATTTGTGAAACTGTAAACAAAGGCACAGTATGTTTTGTACATAAACTGAGTACTACACATTCGATAGTACACAAGATATAAACATATTTACAACAGTAGAATAGACTAATTGTATAACTAACTAACATTTGAACTAACTTCTGTAACTATTAAATATTAACCTTTTACAAACATAGTATTATCATAATATTACTCTGACAACATTGCTATTATGCTAAGAACTAAAGATACTCACAGATATTGCGTTTGGCCTAACATATGAAGTCAGATTACACTGGATTGAAAATCCCTCATGGAATTCTCCATTACTTAAGTCAGGTTCTTCCTGGTAAAACTGCTTCCTGGGGTCAACAGGAAGAAAGGTAAGAAGGTCAAATGACCTCTCACAGGAAGAAAGGAACAAAGGTCAAATGACCTCACACAGGAAGAAAGGAACAGATGACCTTTCCAGCTTACAAACTGTTAACACAATAACCGCCACCAGAGGGTGCTATTGCATGTAAAAACATCCAGGATGTCACAATGTCCATCGGTCTAGAACAGGGGGTATTTAATGATGCGGCTGCAGCCTTCAGCACGGACACGTCCATTATCAACAGTATGGACGATGCACAGTCGCAGATGCAGGTCAACACCTTAAGGGACCAGCTGCGTAAGATACTGGGAAAGGGTAATGAGCTAGAGGGGTCGGAGTTACGGGAGGACCAGGCTATGATGATACATTTAAAGGAAGTCATAGCCGAGCTGGAGGCACACGCTTAGACGATCAATAGTTTGATCAGGGAGGATCAGAATGCCTCAGCGCAGGCAGCGAAAAACGATGCATGTGTGTTGTACGGTGTGTGGCTGCAGTAATTTGGAGGACGGGGTGCATGTGCAATATCATGGGGCCCCACCGTTTGTTGTAAAGTCGGAGAACGCCATGACCAGCACTGAATTCAATGGATGCCAGAGCAGGGACGCACACATGGTGTTGTGTCCCCAGCATTTGAAGGCGTTTAATCGGTCAGTGTACAGGTTTAGATCAGAGGGTGTGGAGCCCATTAGTTGCACCATGGAGGTGATGGCCCAAAGCTATGTTCCACCCTAGGCAGCATATGCGGGCAGAGGGAAATACTGCTTCATGACAAGCGTGGACCAGTACTGGTTACACAACGACATTTGGTGCCCGGTCACCGATAAGACTTTCTGCTTCAAACCACACACAGATGTTCAGTTGGCTCAAGCGCACATCATTCCCATTCCAGAGCCCACCACAGTACACCTCATGGCGAATGATACAATACAGGACCTGCAACAATACCTAACACGGTTCGGGTATGAAATTTCTCCTCTGCCCGAATACCTCACAAAATTAATAATGGAAGTTGAACTCTCCCAAAAGTATTTCTATACCCTCGAGCAATGGAACAGGGAAACAGGGGATGAGATAAAAGAACTGGTTTCTCTGCCATGGTGGGACATCGGTCTGAATAGCTAGATTCCCCCATGGATTTGTGTGATTTCTCATGTGACTGTAGTAGTTCAATGTGTGTTATTGTTTCCCTTCTCTGGTTGTCATGCAGAAAGTGAAGTAAAACACTCTGAAACCCGTGGCAAACTTTGATTAAAGAATAGCCCGGAGTTGACTGTCTGTTTGTATATATACTTGTAACTGTGATGTGATTTGTTGCATAAAGTGTGAGATACAGGACCCTGGGGTAAAATTTGAAGTACGGTCTGGTTGCGATATACAGTGCGCCTCCCACAGCGGAAGACGACAGAACCTTTGATGATATTTCTGTTTGGGAAAAGTTGAAATATCAAATGGGGGCTTGTAGCAGTCAGCGCAGACTCCATGGATTTTTCGATTATGAACATATACCCTTATTAAAAACTGGACAGGCTGTTTGGGGGGGAAGCTGTGGACAAACACTCAAGCTGAAGGTGGCTGACGTAACCAGGTTGCATTCGTATGGTAACGGACTGTCCTTGGGAACAATGGCCCAAGAGGCCCACTCCCAAGTCATGAATAACGAGGCTGGTGACTCATTGTTTCTGAAGAAGATGAGCTCGTTAAGTTAAATCGGCTGGGAGATCGAAATGAGATCTAAACCATCCAAACCTGGGAGAAGGCCTAGAAACCATTTCCCTGAGGCCATGTGTCCATTAAAACCACAGACAGCAGTCTGTGTATTGTTGGGGTGTATCAGAGAGCCATATTGGATAGCTCTCTCTCTCTCTCCTGCCCTCCCCACAACAGAACGTCAAGAGGAGCTGAGCCTTGCTCTTCCAACCGAGACGGATTTCGACTCAGACTGGGACTCGCATGCCGCAAGGCAGGTACGGAAGCAGGTAGCCGAGACATACGGAAAGAAGCTGCAAGCAAGATCAAGGGCAATCTAGGTAAGCATTGCCAAGCCTGCACACCCACAAGATCACTTAGCTGTGTGAGGGGGTGCCTGTATGTTCCTACCAAACCAGTGCAGGATCCGCAAAATTGGACTTTGTATTAATAAGGGTCAAATGGCAGAAGAGGTCATGATTTTAAAGACTGTTTTAAAAGTAGCCCAGAAAAAGGGGCATACAAAATGGCCACCATACCATGTGACCAGCTTATTGGGACACTTTAAAATGGTTCCTCCGCAACCTCAGACAGATTTGTGGATTCAACCCACAGTAAGCTCTGGAAGCCGTTTCTGAGAGAATGAAACCAGACCCACACGTATGCATATGGATTAGATGCAGATCTAGTCAAGATCGGCCTGGAGACAGAGGCCATCAAAATGTTGCCCCAGACAAAAGGGGACAATTTCATATTCATGAGAACAGCACCCAGGACTAGATAACGAGATCAGCAGGACATTCAAAACAATGGAGGTAATTCCAAACCAGAGATGGGCCTGTTACCAGCCATTTAAGACATTTTAAATATAATAACTACCCCACTCTGCTCCCAGCCCGCCAAAATTAATACAAAGACTAACCTGATTTTGGGCGGGAAGTGAAGCCTCTGGAAGAAAGGTATATCTGGAAGACTTTTTCAGCAGTTGGGATGGGTGGAAGGCAGAAGCCAGCTTGGACAGTCACAAGGAAAGTCGAGCTGGAACACAGTTGCAAGCCTGCAGCTTGAGCTCAGACACACAGTTTGAATCTGGACACCCAGAAGAAGAAAGAGGCACTCGCAGGAGGAAGAAGAAGGCCAACATTGAAAAAGCTGTCTCGAAAACAGCGTACCGCCCCGGGGAAGCACATCGGGAGATCATCGAACGTCCCCAGGCTGTTGCCGAAATGAGAGGCCATCGACCCAGCTTGGAAGAAGAAACAAAATAATAAAGGTCCCAAGCGAATAAACCTTCCAGCCACCCCGGCTCAGGAGAAGAGAAAGGAAACTGAAGAAGCGATGGGAGCCAGCCCAAGGCTCCTCTAACCAGGGTTGAGCCAACGATTCTCGACCCCGCCGACATCCAGGCCCACCTGTGTCCAGCCGCCCCCGATCCCCACCTCAGGAGAGAGGTGTGGCGCAGCTCGCAGGAGCTCCACGATCCACGTGGAGACGAGATGCCTGAAAGGACCAAACACAGACTCGATTTCAAAACCTTGCACTTTCTAGTGGGATTGGTGAGCATGTTTCTGGCCCTTCACAATCAGATCTAGATAGGTTTAATAAGGGGGTGGATTTAAGCGTACAATTAACATGAGTTGTTGTCCCTCGATGTTCCGTGTGTTTCCTTATTTCATGATGATCTTTGTAGAGTATAAGATGCCTGTATTTGCTTTAGTTAGTACTGTGTCATTATGATTTGTTTGTGTGTTTTTCCCTCCCATGTACTCCCTTATCTGCTTGCATTTGATTTGATATTTTTCCTTATGCAATAAAATTTCATTTTGTTTCATCAAACTTGGTCTACAGGAGTTTTCTCTACATTGTAGTTCCTGCGCCTAAGTCCTGAGTATAGAATCTAAGATGCGAGTGGGTCGAACCACTCAAGGTTTACTGTGCAAGAGAGAGAGGCCTCTAGAGAGAGAAACCTCAGGGAAACCTCTCGAGGACAAAATCCCTTACAGAAAATGGCGACCACGGCAGGACTCTGGCAGCAGAATTGAAATGTAGTAGATCCAAGGTTGAATGGTCGAAATGCAATGGATGAGAGGATAGCGGATTATGTCTTTGGCAAGGTAAATCTCACTAAACAGTGGATTTCCGATCTCTTGCTGGATGGGCATCCAGTGGACGCAGCCATCAGGTGGACAGAGAGCAAAGAGCATAAGAAGTCAGTGGAAAAGGCAGTGTGACTGATGTGTTACAAGAAGCAGGTCCAGATCTTGGACTGGGTCGTTGCAGCACAGGCAGCCAAGATCACAACCCAGGCAGCAGAGATAGAGGAAAAGGCCATGGGTGGGGAAAAATGCATCACAGCGCTTCACGCGCTGAATCAGGAACGCCAAGTAGTAGCTAGTCAGCATCAGGCTAGGACAGAGTACCTGGAGTGCCAGGTTACTGAGGCAAAGATTAATGAAACGAGGATACGGGAGAAAAGCGCTCGCCTCTCACAACAGCTAAGAGCGCAGGAGGAGAGAGTAGTGGAGGTTAAGGCAGCTTACAAGCTGGCCCTCGAGCATGGGTTTGAAAGCACAGGCCATGGACCCTGCCAAAAGACCAGAGAGGACCTAAGAATGGCCCTGGTTAAGGCAAGAGGCATGGTGTGTCTCGTCAGCCCGAAAGCCAGTCACATGGACTTTTTAAAGGAATCAAAACAGCTGATTCCAGCTGAGGTAATTGTGGTACCAGCCACCGAGCCCTCAGCACCGCCGAGCTATAGTGAGACTTGGTCGGAAAAGGAGGGGGTAGCGAAAGAGGATGTAGCCGAGGTGGAGTGTGTGGAAGAACCACTGGTAGCAAAGACGGGACCAGCACCGATGTGTCCCGCTTGGCACCAGAGGTTCGGTCCCAACGCTTTCGATGGCAGTGTCGGACCACACCAGAACCAGCTCGTGGTGCCCTACGCTGGCCTGCAATTAAGGTCCATGGTGAGCCACCTCACACGACTCACAGTAAAGGGAGATCCCTCGACTCACTTCAGGGAGATAGAGGAAACAGCAGTCATTAATGACTGCGATGATCAGGAACAGGTCAAACTGTTCCTTTTCTCCCTGGATTCCACAATCCTTCAGTGCCTCTCAGAGGATGGCAAGAGAGGATGGAAAGGGTATGCGGAGCTCAGGGAGGATGTTTTAGAGGTAATGGGAGTGGATGACAGTAGTCCGTTCGACCGTGTAGAAGGGACCGTGCAGCTATCTGGAGAATCCCCGCGGGTTTTCGCAAAAAGGCTGTGGCCAGTACATCGACGCAGCTGTCCGGGTATGCCTGAATGGGCTTTAATGAACAACGAACAGTGGGTTCATTGGCTCCGTTGCTTGGTCACCAACAGCTTGCCAGAGATACGGGCCCTAGCCAGATCATGGTTTGATCCCCAAGGTCCCGGTGTCACGGAAGAGACGGTACTCCGTCAGTTAAATGTAGCGTATAAGAATTGTAGAGGTCAGGAAGCACCACCCCAGAAGGGAAAGGTGCATGAGGCAAAACCCGCAGCCCCAAGCAAGCAGGAGTGGCGTCAGGAGGGGAATCGCCCTGTCCAAGCCAAGCTCAATTGCTACGGGTGTGGGAAGGACGGACATTGGCGCAAGGACTGTAGAAATCCGTGGAAGGATAATAAAGGGAGATTTCCCGCAGCCCAAGCCCAAGCCCAAACCACTGCCCCAGCACCAGCCCAAACCCAAGCCATAGCCCCTGCCCCAGCGCAAGGAGCTGATGCAGTTATGAATCCCGCTGCAATTGAGTCAACCATACAGACAATGCGGTCTCTGATGACTTCGCAGGGGAAAGTAGCTGTCACCACCGGCCTTGTCGCTCCCGAAACACCGATCACTGTACCCAAGTGACTAGAGTTGGCGCAGCCCGTCTACCTATGTGCGCTGCGATATGATGTATGGAGATGACCCCTCGTGGAGATGGAGGTGGAGGAGGTGAAGGGAACCTATCTGTTGGATACGGGAGCATCGTGCACCGTAATCCACGCAGATAACCCCACCGCCTCACCTCTGTCCACCGGGGTCCCATATCTTCTGTCGGGCTTCACGGGCGAAGAACAGGCTGGTGCACATTCCCTTCCCCTCTCCATTCGTTTAGGGCCACTCCGCACCACATGGAAGTGTACCCTGATGAAGTGGGAAGTGGGAGGTTGAACGGGAGTCCTGGGGTCTGATTTCTTGGTAGCCCACGGGATCCACACGGACCTGAGAAATCATTGTCTCTGGGGAGAGGGTACGAGTGTGAAGGAGATAGAGAGTGTTAGGGAAACCCCTACGAAGGCACGGGTTGGCCGGCGAGAAGTAAAATTCTTGGGTCGAACCCTATGCGCTGGCGAGAGAACCGTAGACCAGGAGGATGACCCCGAATCGGTGCAAAATCTGCCGGTCTACGCCACTCGCACAGTGGAGGTGTCCCGACGCAACAAGTGGTTTAGCATGAAGCGAAGCAAACTGTTTAAATCGGGTGCAAGAACATCAGCAACCGAAGCCAGGTCTGAGGATAAAGATCCTCAGCATGAGGCGCGCGATGAGTCACAGACCACTCAAGCTGGCGTTGTAGCCTGCTTGGAAGGAGAAGAGGTCCCGCCCACCTGTGGGGAGGTTTCTCCGATGGCCTGGGACTCAGGCGAGGAGGAACCCGAACAACAAGGTCCCGCCCTCGATACAATTCTGGAAGAGGTGGAGTTGGAGGACGGAGATCCCGCCCTCGACTCGAGCGTGGGGAAGGTAGAAATTGGGGGCAAATATCCTCCACCTGTAGGGACAGGTGAGGAGGAGCCGTCTGCCACAGGCCCAATTCCCGAAGAGGCGGAGCCTGAGGGGAGGGAGCCGAAGCCCACAGTCATGGAAGAGCCACGGGCTGTGAGAGCTGAAGTCCCACCCGAAGGTTCACTCGCCAAGGGAGCCTGCCCGAATCCCAAAGGGCGGAGCCTGAGGGAAGGGAGCCGAAGCCTACAGTTGTGGAAGAGCCACGGGCTGTGAGAGCTGAAGTCCCACCCGAAGGTCCACTCGCCAAAGGAGCCATGCCCAAAGTACCTTTTCGCAGGTCGACTCGAACGCCTCAGCCTGTAAAACCTTGGCCCGAGTCCCCCACTCCCAGTAGATGCCGACTTCAGAAATCCATGAGAAAACACAGTGATGTGCCTCAATGAATCCGAGGCTCGACGTTAACGGAGCAAAGCAAGGCTTTTATTAACTAAGAAAGTAATACACAGTGGAGAAGTGTCTCCCATCCAAAGATCTGCTGCACTGTCTGTGAGACAGTGCAGCCTGCTTAAGTAGTGGCCAGGTATGGGCGGAGCCCTACACACAATACAGTACCGGAGGGGAAATGAAACTGAAACTAAACTAAACACAGAGAATACAGTGCCTGAGAACACAGAGAATACAGTGCCTGATGAACGGCATATTTCATCACATTCACCCCTTCTATAGATTTAGTCGGTTCGGGGGTTTGATAATCCTCTGTGACCGACGTGGTGCCGCGGGTGTCGGCTGGGTGTCCCCGGTGGCCTCCTGGGTCTCTGCCGGGGGCGCCGCCAGGGTTGTTGAAGGGGTAGTTGGTGGGGGCACCGTTGGTCGATGTTCTTCCGGGGGTGATGAAAGAGTAGTGGGTGGGTAAGAGTTGCTGTGATCGCTGTTGCTGTTGTTGTCGTGGTTGTTGTCGTTACCGGCTGGGGCGACGTCTTTTATGGACACGGTGTCCTCCCTTCCGTCGGCCTGCCAGACATACGCGTATTGGGGGTTGGCGTGGAGTAGGTGCACTAACTCCACGAGAGGGTCCGTCTTGTGGCCCCTCACATGCCTTCGTACAAATACCGGACCTGGGGTGGAGAGCCATGACGGCATGGATACGCCTGAGGTGGATTTCCGGGGAAAGACAAACATTCGTTCATGAGGCGTGGCATTAGTGGCAGTACACAATAGCGACCGTATCGAATGGAGCACATCTGGGAGGACTTCCTGCCAGCGGGTGATAGGGAGGCCCTTGGTCCTTAGAGCTAGAGTGACTGCTTTCCATACTGTCCCGTTCTCTCGCTCCACCTGGCCGTTACCCTGGGGGTTGTAGCTGGTGGTACGGCTCGTGGCGATCCCCCTGGACAGCATGTACTGGCGTAGCTCTTCACTCATGAAGGACGCCCCCCTATCCGTGTGGATGTAGCTTGGCATACCGAACAGGCAGAACAGGTTGTTGAGGCATTTAATGACCGTGGCGCTGGTCATGTCTGGGCAGGGGAAGGCGAATGGGAAACGGGAGTATTCGTCCACAATGTTCAGGAAGTAAACATTGCGGTCGACTGATGGGAGGGGGCCCTTGAAATCTAAGCTGAGCTGCTCAAAGGGCCGTGTAGCTTTGATTAAGTGGGCTCTATCTGGGCGGTAGAACCGAGGCTTGCACTCAGCGCAAGTGCGGCAGTTCCTGGTCAGAGACCGAACTTCCTCAATCGAGTAGGGTAAGTTGCGAGACTTTATGAAGTGGAACAGCCGCATGACCCCTGGGTGGCAGAGGTCGTTGTGGAGGGTCTGTAGTCGATCCCCGGTGGCGCTGGCACGCATCCCTCGTGAGAGGGCGTCGGGGAATTCGTTAAGGGCCCCTGGCCGGTAAATGATGTCATACTCGAAGGTGGAGAGCTCGATCCGCCACCTAAGAATCTTATCATTTTTAATCTTCCCCTTCTGTTTATTATTGAACATAAACGCTACCGACCGCTGGTCGGTAAGTAGGGTGAAGCGTTTGCCGGCTAGATAGTGGCGCCAGTGGCGCACTGCCTCCACGATGGCTTGGGCCTCCTTTTCCACGGAGGAGTGTCTGATCTCGGGCCCTTGAAGGGTCCTCGAGAAGAAAGCTACGGACCGCCCCGCCTGATTGAGGGTGGCCGCCAAGGCAAAGTCAGACGCATCACTTTCCACTTGAAAGGGAGTGTTCTCGTCCACTGCCTGTAGCGTGGCCCGCTCAATATCCCGCTTAATGCTTTTGATGGCGGCGTGGGCCTCAGCAGAGAGCGGAAAAGAGGATGCTTTCAAGAGGGGGCGGGCTTTGTCGGAGTAGTTGGGGACCCATTGGGAATAATAAGAAAATAACCCCAGGCACCTTTTCAGGGCTTTGGGAGTGTTGGGCAGGGGCAGCTCCCGTAGGGGGCGCAATCAGTCGGGGTCTAGTCCGATTTCCCCATTCTCCACCACGCTGCCTAGTATGCAGAGGCGCGTGGTGTTGAAAACATACTTGTCCTCGTTGTAAGTGAGGTTGCATTTTTGTGCGGTTTTCAGGAACCGCTCGAGGTTCGAGTCGTGATCCTACTGGTTGTGACCGCAGATGGTGACGTTGTCGAGGTAGGGGAAGGTTGCCTGCAAGTGGTGGTCATCGACCATGCGGTCCATCTCCCTCTGGAAGACCGAGACCCCATTCGTCACCCCAAAGGGGACTCTGAGGAATTGGTAGAGGCGTCCGTTCGCCTCGAAGGCGGTGTACGGGCGGTCCTCTGGTCTGATAGGGAGCTGGTGGTACGCTGACTTGAGGTCGATGGTGGAGAACACCCGACATTGGGCAATTTGGTTCACCATCTCGGATATGCGGGGTAGCGGGTAGGCGTCTAGCTGGGTGTATAGATTAACCGTCTGGCTATAATCTATCACCATCCGCTTCTTCTCGCTACCCCTCACCACCACCACTTGGGCGCGCCACGGGCTGTTGCTGCGTTCGATAATGCGCTCCTTCAGGAGCCTGTCTACCTCGGTCGCGATAAACCGCCTGTCCTCCCAGCTGTACCTCCTGCTTTTGGTCGCTATTGGCCGGCAGTTGGGAGTAAGGTTCGCGAATAGCGAAGGCGGCTTTACCTTCAGGGTAGCCAGACCGCACACTGTGAGGGGCGGCTGGGACCCACTGTAAGTGAGCGTGATGCTTTGGTGGTGGCACTGGAAATCCAGGCCCAAGATTACGCTCGCATATAGATTCTTCATGATTAACAATTTAAAATTATCGTATACAGTTCCGTTAACGGACAATTGTACCGTGCAGTAACCCATAACGGTCGATGTCTGGGTTTTATCAGCCATAGAGATGGTGCCCCGAGCAGGGACCACCGTTAGAGAGAGTTGTTGTGCTAGTTCAGGGTGGATAAAACTCTCCGTGCTTCCACTGTCAATTAAACATTTAACCCCGCACCCGTTTACCTCGATGTCCACCATTGATTTGGATAGCGGGTGCGGTCTGGTCTGGTCCACTGTGACCGATGCCACTGTAGGGCCCTGATCGAGACAAGATGGCGTCCACGCTGTCTGCTCACAAGATAGCGGACCCCATGAGGTCGGGCAAGATGGCGTCCAAGGTGGCCGCTCCCATGGCACACACGCGGCGGTGGCGGGTTTTCCAGCGGGGTTCCCTCTGCACACCTTCCCAAAGTGCCCCTTCTTACCGCACTTAAAGCAGGTGGTGCCTTTCGCCGGGCACAGGTTTCTGGTGTGCTTCGGCTGCCCGCAGAAGTAGCAGTTGGGGCCCCGACGCGTCGCGGCTGTCGTAGGGCTTCTGGGGGGAGAGCAGGGCCCCGACGGTGTCGGGCTGCCGGGCGGGGAAGATGCCTTCCAAGATAGCGGCACCCTTGGTGCACACGTGGCGGCGTGGGTGGCGCGGGCTGAAGAGTAGGCGTCCGAGTTTCTCTGGGCCACATCCAGGGATCGCGCTGTGTCCACAGCCTGTTTCAGGTCCAATCCCGTTTTTTTCCAGTAGTCTCTGCCGGATGTAAGTGGAGCTGAGGCCTGTGATAAAGGCATCACGAACAAGCTCGTCAGTGTACACTGCGGCTTTTACATCTTGGCACTTGCAGTCTTTGCCAAGCGCTTTCAGGGTGACTAGGAACTCATCCAGCGATTCCCCAGGTCGCTGTGCGTGAGTAGCGAGCAGATGCCTAGCGTACACCTCATTCGTAGGCTGCTGGTAATGCGCCTTTAGGATGTCGCAGGCGGCCGGGTACGTGTCGGCGTCTTGGATGAGGGGGTAAACTCGGTGGCTTACCCAATTCCGCAGGATTCCGAGTTTCATACTTTCGGCGTCCGTAGCGCCTGTGACGGCAACGGAATTGTCCAGGAAGAATTCCATACACTTAAACCAGTGTCCGAGGCATGCTGATGCGTCCGAAGCATGCTGGTCCAAATCCAAACGTTCGGGTTTCAAGAGTTGATCCATTGCGTTGAAAATTTAGTTAATAAAATTGATGTGCCTCAATGAATCCGAGACTCGACGTTAACGGAGCAAAGCAAGCTTTTATTAACTAAGAAAGTAATACACAGTGGAGAAGTGTCTCCCATCCAAAGATCTGCTGCACTGTCTGTGAGACAGTGCAGCCTGCTTAAGTAGTGGCCAGGTATGGGAGGAGCCCTACACACAATACAGTACCGGAGGGGAAATGAAACTGAAACTAAACTAAACACAGAGAATACAGTGCCTGAGAACACAGAGAATACAGTGCCTGATGAACGGCATATTTCATCACACACAGTCCCCGTTTAGCAGCAAAAGGCTGCGGGGAACCAGAACCACAGGCCACTGCAGCCCCGCCACAGGGAGCGGCGAGCTGCAGTCCGATCAGGGATTAGGCAAGCCGCCCGGGGACGGGCGGCGCTGTACATAAGTTTAGTTTAAGTTTAAGTTTAAGGTGTGTAAATATTATTAAGGTGATTAGAGTTTAAGTAGTTTAAATCTGCCCAGTATGTGTGTTGTTTGGGATCGAGGTCGAAAGACCCGATCATGCCGTCACCTAAGCCAGAATCTCTCGGGAGCCTGGCTGTATTGTTTGATTTATTGCAGGAACCAGAAGAAAGATGAGGGGGATCCTCATCGCATTCATGCTGATCGGGTGGAGCTGGGCCTATCGGGGCCGCACCAAGGACTCCACAATTTACGGGCACTCTGGAAATAGAGGCCCCATTGCGACTGATGGAACCGACTCACGGGATGCTGAAGAGACTGCTACCTACTTCCATGAAGGTAGATGGCCAGGCTGGCTGGGGTCGAACTCTTCTGAATACTCCAGCTAGACGGGGTTTGCATACAGAGAAAAGTCTCTGATGTGCCCCAGGGTGCGGATCATTGCGCCCAGGATCAGCGTCACCGTGGGCAAGAAGATTTGCCTTGTTTGTTTGGGACATATACCTCTGGACCGCTGGTGGTGGCTGCGCAAGTTGAGCAGCACCATGAAGAACTCCACTGTGGAGTGGGAGAGATTGGGCAATAACACCCATCGGACAATAAAGGTAACTCACGGTGGGTTGAGTGTCTGTTGGGACAAATGGTGGGAACCAGATGAGGGGATCTACATCTGTATGTGGGGTTCAGAACGCACTTGCCCCACAGGCGTCTCCATCTTTTTCCAAAGACAGTGGCAGGATGCTGGACAAGGAATGAGGTGGGACGTCAGCTCACGGGCGTGCGGGGTCCCTACTCACAGATCCCAGTAAACGCCACGGAATTCATCACCCGACCCCGTAAGCCCCTGCCCACAGTTCCAGTAGCTAAAGCCCTCAAGGAAGGGTGCCCCACCATGACAACGGGACCCGGGAAAGGATTGGTATTGGTACCCACAGATCAGGTACTGTACCAAGGGGTCCACTACATGGTGGCTTTGGTGATTTTAAACCTCACCGAGGTAAGATTGCCAGCGTGGTGCCCCAAGGAAACGGAGCAATTATACCAGGTCCTGTTAACAAATATGTTTAAACAGTTTTACGAATTCGACTTTGCCGATGTCGACAGAGCCGAATTGTACACCACACCACATGAGGTCTTGGACAAAGTAGGGAGACAAAGAAGGGGTACAGTAAATGATATTTTCACAGCTTTTAATACAGGAACTTCCATCATCAACACACTGGATGACGTGGAGCTGCAAACCCAGATTAATGGTTTAAAAACACAGCTAAGAAAGATACTGACTGATGAGAATAAGGTAGTGGGTTCTGAGTTACATGAGGACCAGGCCATGACACTACACTTAAAAGAGATAATAGCTGAGCTGGAGAGACACGCCAGAACGGTAAATGCTCTCATTAGGGAGGATTGGAATGCGTCTGATCAGGCTGTGCAAAACAAAGCTTGTGTGCTATACGGGGCGTGGTTACTGGGCAAGGGCCGCAGTAATCTGGAGGATTTAAAGCAAGGCTTAGTCCCCTCCTGGATCAGCAACAAGCACCTCGCAGCCCTCCACCCTTTTGAGAATACATTGAGTCCGTGCCAGCTCAGACTAGCTTCAGAGGCCTACCCAGTCCCAGTGGACTGTGGACGGTCTAATCACACCATTATGGGTATAGTGGTAAGAATGCCGGTGATGGGAAAGACAGCAAAACCCGCCCCGGTATACAAGGTGGAGAACATTGGAGTCATTCAGGGGGGTGCGCACATTCGCTACACGGGAGTCCCACCTTACGTCATTCGATGGGAGCATGCAATGATGGGCACCGACCTCTCGGGGTGCCGGAGCCGGGGAGCACACATCATCCTGTGTCCCCAGCACTTGAATGCCCATTTAAAACCACAGTGCGGGTTCAGAACTGCTGGCGCGAAGCCTATAAATTGCACCATGGAGGCAATGGCACAAGGCCATGTGCCCCCGCAGGTGGCATATATAGGAGGTGGGACATACTGTGTCACCACTGCAGCGCCCCACTACCAGCATGGACAGCACGATTGGTGTCCGGTTAGTGACAGCAGCTTCTGTTTCAAGCCCAGGGCAGAAGTTCAAGTGGCCCAAGAGTGAATTGTCCCCATTCCTGAACCTTCCACTGTTCACATCACTGTGAAAGAGAATTTCACCGATTTGCAATGTTTCGTTGCACATTTTGGATATATCATTCCCCCTCTCCCTGAACACCTCACCAAGATATTAAAAGCCGTTGTTGTTTCACAAAAACAATTCTATACACTGGAGCAGAAGACTTTAGAGATAGGGCCAGACATATTGGATATAGTGACCCCACCGTGGTGGGACCTGTTCACTAATATAGAAGTCCCCTCTTGGAATAGGATAGCCTCCCACATTCTTGTAGTGTGCCAGGTTGTCACTGTAGTTTATTTACTGTTTGTACATTGTAAAAAGGTCAAACATTCACAGAAGTATGAGAATAGAGGGGTATGGAGGGAGCATTATGTGCGGGTGGAAGAAGAGACACCCGTTTAGATTTTGCTGCTTTGTATAAAGTTAAAGTTTTCCCTCCCTCCTCTGTATTATTTTTGATATGTATTCTTGAATTTTTCATGTATGTACTTTATTTTCTGATTGAAGTTTTATTAGATGTGATATTATTAGAAGGTAATGTGTATGCACTAGGTGATGTCGGGGTATAAGGACCCCGTCCACGCCTGGAAGTAAGTTGTTAGATTTTTAACCCCAAGGTATTGCCATTTATAGATGCTTAATGTACACTAGATTTTTCTGAAATGGGAAATGCATGTATCGTGGGGTCATAGATAGGTAGATACTGGGGATGGCTAGATTGTGGAAAGTCAGAAAATTTTGCTCACCCAGAATTATGATACTTCAAGCAAGTTACAGTATCATCAGGGGGGAGTGTAGGATCCGCAAAATTGGACTTTGTATTAATAAGGGTCAAATGGCAGAAGAGGTCATGATTTTAAAGACTGTTTTAAAATTAGCCCAGAAAAAGGGGCATACAAAATGGCCACCATACCATGTGACCAGCTTATTGGGACACTTTAAAATGGTTCCTGCGCAACCTCAGACAGATTTGTGGATTCAACCCACAGTAAGCTCTGGAAGCCGTTTCTGAGAGAATGAAACCAGACCCACACGTATGCATATGGATTAGATGCAGATCTAGTCAAGATCAGCCTGGAGACAGAGGCCATCAAAATGTTGCCCCAGACAAAAGGGGACAATTTCATATTCATGAGAACAGCACCCAGGACTAGATAACGAGATCAGCAGGACATTCAAAACAATGGAGGTAATTCCAAACCAGAGATGGGCCTGTTACCAGCCGTTTAAGACATTTAAAATATAATAACTACCCCACTGTGCTCCCAGCCCGCCAAAATTAAAACAAAGACTAACCTGATTTTGGGCGGGAAGTGAAGCCTCTGGAAGAAAGGTATATCTGGAAGACTTTTTCAGCAGTTGGGACGGGTGGAAGGCAGAAGCCAGCTTGGACAGTCACAAGGAGAGTCGAGCTGGAACACAGTTGCAAGCCTACAGCCTGAGCTCAGACACACAGTTTGAATCCGGACACCCAGAAGAAGAAAGAGGCACTCACAGGAGGAAGAAGAAGGCCAACATCGAAACGGCTGTCTCAAAAACAACGTTCCGCCCCGGGGAAGCACATCGGGAGATCATCGACCGTCCCCGGGCCGTTGCCGGAACGAGAGGCCATCGACCCAGCTTGGGAGAAGAAACAAAATAATAAAGTTCCCAAGCGAAGAAACCTTCCAGCCACCCCGGCTCGGGAGAAGAGAAAGGAAACTGAAGAAGCGATGGGAGCCAGCCCAAGGCTCCTCTAACCAGGATCGAGCCGACGATCCTCGACCCTGCCGACATCCAGGCCCGCCGGTGTCCAGCCACCCCCGACCCCCACCTCAGGAGAGAGGTGTGGCGCAGCTCGCAGGAGCTCCACGATCCACGTGGAGACGAGACGCCTGAAAGGACCAAACACAGACTCGATTTCAAAACCTTGCACTTTCTAGTGGGATTGGTGAGCATGTTTCTGGCCCTTCACAATCAGATCTAGATAGGTTTAATAAGGGGGTGGATTTAAGGGTACAATTAACATGAGTTGTTGTCCCTCGATGTTCCGTGTGTTTCCTTATTTCATGATGATCTTTGTAGAGTATAAGATGCCTGTATTTGCTTTAGTTAGTACTGTGTCGTTATGATTTGTTTGTGTGTTTTTCCCTCCCATGTACTCCCTTATCTGCTTGCATTTGTTTTGATATTTTTCCTTATGCAATAAAATTTCATTTTGTTTCATCAAACTTGGTCTACAGGAGTTTTCTCTACATTGTAGTTCCTGCGCCTAAGACCTGAGTATAGAATCTAAGGGGCGAGTGGGTCGAACCACTCAAGGTTTACTGTGCAAGAGAGAGAGGCCTCTAGAGAGAGCAACCTCAGGGAAACCACTCGAGGACAAAACCCCTTACACCAGAGGGGGTTTAGCATTGGCAGGGTCCTGTGTTTTTAGGCCGTGGTAAGTCAGCACGGCAGGGGCTTGTTGGACAATTCAGGGTTGTACTGTTTTAAACTGTACTGTTGTGTTCACACCGCTCGTACTGCGAGTGGAGTGGTTTTGTCAACCTTAATAAACACTGTACGGGTGAGCCCAAAAACACTATCCATGTTCCAATGTGTCCTCAGTAATCCCTACCATCCAGAACTTGTAGTAAGGGGGTTTGCGTGCTCGCTACGGGTGGGGCAAAACCCCTTACAATAATTGGCGATTGCAGCAGGGCCTATAGGAAATTGGCCACCGCAGAAACTGGTTACAGAATTGGCGACCGTAGCAGAACCTACAGGAAATTGGCCACCGCAGAAACTGGTTACAGCATTACTCATTCAGGTCCACCAGTTGGATAAATATTCAGACTGATTTTCCTCCCTCCTCCCCCCTCATCCACACCTGAGTGATAATGAGGTAGAAAGAAGTTCAGGTGTGCTGCACCTGATGTGACTTGACCACCCCCCCTGGATTTTTGAGTTCAGTTCATTACTCCAGGCCAGATGCTTCTTTGGTAGAGCTTTGTGCATGGAGACAGGGGTGGAAATCCAACTTTTGCTACAGGTCCAAAGCATCGGTTGTGCGAGCTTCTGCTGTGGTGCAAAATCACAGGCAGTGGACCTCCAGGCCCAAGGATGGTGCCAATGCCTGTAAAGAAAAGAGGGCAAAAATTCCCCTCCTTTGCGTCTCCCGTCGGGGGTGCTAATGGGGCGCAAAGGCCTTTTCGCCCGGGTGCGGCGCTGACCACACCTCCAGCCAAATTCTGCGGGAGGTTAGCGGCGGCGCTACCGGGTTGCGCCCCGATCTCCTGCACCCGGAGATCGTGACATCATCTCTGGGCGCATTGACCCGGTAGTCCCCCCAGCACAAAAATTCCCCTTTGCCTCCTGCAGCACTGCTAGGCAGTGGCAATGACTGCTGCAGGGGACGCGAGCAGGGAGGATTTTTTAAAAACTTTTTTTTTGCGCCTCTGGACATGGCAACCGTGCCGCGATCGGTCAGCCTGGCACTCTGCTTGAGTGCCTGGCTGATCGCGCAGGAGCCCCGCTCCCCAGTAGTCCAGGTAAGTTTTTTAAAAACTGCAGATTTCGCAGCGTGGGGCCCTTCCCTTTAATTCAGGGAATAGCCCCTGCAACGTGGCAGCGCCACGCTTGGCCACTCTGAGCACATTGCCCCGGGTGCGCCCCAGCTCATGAACTTTCCCTCCTCTTGTGCTCCAAGAAGGAAGTGGAGTGCTTGATTTAGTGCTGCACTTCCCTCTTGAAGCAAAAAATGGGAATTTCGGAGAGGCTGCAAGATGTTAGCGCCTGGCGCTAACTTTCCCAGCTTTTCTGATTTAGCGCCCCAAATGGGGCTCGAGGGGCATTTCTCCCCAAGGTACTTAGTTTTTCCAGGCTCCATCTTTCCTTTTGACAATTGAAAGTTATTCATGTTAATTGGCAGTGCTTTACTCTGGATAAGTGAATGGATTATTGATAGATTTTAGTTTGTTCTACAAGTGTTAATACATATTGCCAGTGTATGAAACCAAATGACACCTCAGGGCATAAACAAATATGAGGTGCCATTCAGTTTCATACACGTTATTTTGTTTTATTTTTGTCAATAAAAACTACAACTGTCTTGAAATAGTGCCGATATGTATGAGACTGATACTCGGATCGTCTATTCTGAAGCACAGGGGCTGTGAATAAATTTTGGAGAAGGGTCCTCATCCCCTTCCCTGCAGATAATTTTTAATAAAGTCTGATCTGCCCACGCCACTGGCTAAAACTGTTATGTGGTTGATACTTAATAGTAAATAACACTGTGAATGTCAGTCAATTATTTACATCCCAAAAGCTTATACTACTCTAGTGTCAATCAACATTGGAACACAGTGACAGAAATCTGTTCACAAGATGGTCAGCCATTTGCAGCCGAGCCATATCAATACAGTCGAGAAATACACTTTTAAATTAGGATTTGTGTATTAAATATTGTACAATATAGCATACAAGTACAAGGACATCAAAGGCTGTAGGCTCAATTTTGTGGGAGTTAACTAACTTTCATCAACTGCTCTAGCAGCACTTATTGCATCTGAATCTTCCAACTGGGCTGCAGCCAGTTCCTGTAAGATTGTCAGACCCAAAATCCACAATAAGCTTGAAAGTGACAGTAACAAAGTTCCATTCCAAAATAATCCCATTTTCTTCAGAGCAAAAGGCTTCAATGGAGCCATTCAGTGATAATATCCCTGTAAAATAAAATCAGTCACTTTTTTACGAGTTCTGACAGTTTTTGATTACATGGCCCATTTCAGAACAAGCTGTAAACACTACCATCTAACGTGTGACGGGAAATTGATAATAATGTGTATATTTATATGCACATGAATATTTTATTTAAAGGATAAAAATCTCAATTGGTGAACTAACGATAAAACGTTGCATTCATGGTACCGGACAATGAATATTTGTTGGAATAAGGTAACCACAAGAAGTGGAATTCAGTGTTTACTATTCATTTAGGACAGTAAATAATCTAATGTCTAACTGCATCCATTGCTTCATCCCAATCTACTGCAGTATTGTATGATAAAACACAATGGAACCAATAATAAATTGTGCATTCAATGTGCATGGGAGCCAGAAGGCTAACCTCACCCAATAATGCTAGGTCAGTGTAATTATTTAACATTGTGCATAACATGCTGGGAGATTGCAGAGATTGTGGGGGAAAGATCTCAAGAACCGTTTGCTTGTAAAGGGCTGCTGGCGCATTGAAAGGACCACTGCTTTTTTGAGGAGGAAACCCCTACTGTGGGAGATGGTGCAAAGAGACCTTTTATTGTACAACATAATTCGAAACCAGGTAAGCTAAGTGACCCTAGTAGAATATCAGAGCCACACTGGAGAAAATTAAACAGCATACCAAGACCAAATCTCATTTACATTAGAAACGGGGCATAACTAAACTTGCACACATTCATTGTGCAGGCGTAATGCACCAACTATGTAGTATGGGGACATTATGAGCACTGAGTACATCGGGCATTGAGTAGCCTCAGGCCTGAGTGTCTGATGTGCATTTGCACTTAAGGTGCCAAGGATCGCATTATCAGCCCTGATCATGTTATTGCAGGGCAAGGCAATAACGACAAGTTGCATTCATAGAGCGCCTTTAACACAGAAAACGGCACCAGGTGCTACCCAGAGGCATAATGAGAAATAAATGGACACCAAACAAAAGACAGAGGTAATAGGAGGGGTGATCAAAATCAGATCAAAGAGGCAGGTTTTAATGAGGGTCTTAAAGGAGGAAGAGGCAAGTTGGAGAGAAGGAGGGGCTTCGAGAAGGAATTCTAGATTGTTGGGCTGAGTCATCTGAAGTCACCAATGGCGGGGTAAAGGGAGGGGAGATGCACAAGAGGCTGGAAAGTTAGGATCTATGTGTGTGGCAGATTGGCTTTCAGGCAGGCAGTGGGAAAAAAATTTGTCGCATTCATCTGATTGATGCTAAATAACCCATTTTCTAATGCATGTCTTTAACAAAACTTCAAATTCTGTCCACTTTGACTTGGGGGCTGTATCAGGAGAGTAAAAAGGGTGGGAGACAATGACTAATTTAATGATTGACAGCAGTGAAAGTGTCTGATGGGCAGAGGAACTGTGGAATTTATTAGTGAGTTAGTAAGGGAGCTGGGGCATAGTTATTTCCATGGGTGAATGGGGACAATAGTGAGATGGAAGTAGGTGATAAAACTAATGAGAAAGTGATCAGTGATAGTCTTATCGGTGACCGAGACTCAAATCCAGAGAAGCCGCAGATGATGACAAGGTTGAGGGTATAACCAAGGATACAGTGAGAGTTTAGGTCTAGGTTTGAGGGAGAACAGGAGGATAGTGAATTCTGAGAAACACGTACTGGGGGGGTTGAGGTGTAGATTGAAATCACCTAGGTTGAGCAGTCATTCAGTGCAGAGGCTATGAGAGGAAATAAAGGAGGACATCTCAGCAAGGAAATCAATATTAAGCATGGTGGGTGATAAATAATAAACATTTTGAATGAGAGGCATGAGTGATGGAAGATGGTTAGCTGGTCAAAGAAGAAGAAGGTGCTAGAGGAACAAGGGGAAAGGTCATATTGAGACTTGGGTCACACTACGCTCTGGTGTTTTGAGACGGGCAAGCGACAGTATATATAGCCGATCAGTAAGGTCTCTGTCAAGGTATAGGAGTCTCCAGCTGTAAGCCAAGTTTCTGTTAGTGTCGGGATGTCAATTCATTCACCTCTGTTGAGATTGTGGATGGTAAGGGTCTTGTTTTTGAGTGACTGAAGACTCTGCAAGGCACTGTGGCAAGAGTTAGTGATCGTTCCTCTACAGACAGAATCAGAGGGAGCAGCAAATGAGGGGTGAGTGGGATGAGGAGCAGGTTGAGAATTTAACCAGCGAGTGGGCTGAGTGAGATGGCTACTGGGAGCAGTGGTGGAGCAGTTGAGGTTGCTGCTCGATGAGCACAGTGAGAGGGAGGAGAGGGGCTCATTTAAGAGGAAGAAAATGTTGAGATTGCAGACAGGGAGTATTGTCAGATGCAAAGAAGGATTGAGGAGGGCATGGTGCTGGAGAAGGAAAGGTAAAAGGAGACATAGTAGATGAGAGGAGAAGATGAAAGTAGAGTAGGGCCCATGATGGCCCAAAAGGAAAAGGAATAAAGAATTGGAGTAGGAGTTTGGGCGCAGAGTGGCAACGTGAATGGACATGGGAAAATCTTAATTTAAAAGAAAGACTTGCATTTATATAGCACCTTTCATGACCACCGGACATCCCAAAGTGCTTTAAAGCCAATGAAGTGCTTTTTGAAATGTAGTAACTGTTGTAATGTAGGAAACGCGGCAGCCAATTTGTGCATAGCAAGCTCCCGCCAACAGCAATATGATAATGATCAGATAATCTGTTTTATTTTAGTGTTATTGATTGAGATATAAATATTGGCCAGGACACCGGGGATAACTCCCCTGCTCTCCTGCGAAATAGTGCCATAGGATCTTTTACATCCACCTGAGAGAGCAGACGGGGCCTCAATTTAACGTCAGCACCTCCGACAGTGCAGCATTCCTTCAGCACTGCACTGGAGTGTCAGCCGGGATTTTGTGCTCAAGTCTCTGGAGTGGGCCTTGAACCCATAACCTTCTGACTCAGAGGCGAGGGTTCTATCCACTGAGCCATGGCTGACACAAAATAAATTTAAATTTAAATTTATTTTAAATAAATAAATCATGCCAGAGATTTAAGGGTAGCAGAGGGGAGCATTAGGATTGCAACAGAGAGGAGGGGAAGTAACCAGTGCAACATCACACATATGAGAGCAAATCGGAAAATGAAGTTTGATTATTGAATATTTTTGTGGTGAACGAAAATTAAAAATTTTGGTGAAAGCCCAAATTGTAATGCTGCTCACACCCAATAAAATACACTTCAGACATTGAATTTTCCCAAAATGTAATGCCAGTTAGAAAGTTTATACCAATACATCCAAAGTGTGGTAAAATATCACTATTTTAAATAGTGTAAATGCTTTATGGCAATATTAAACTGAACATCCAAATGCTCTTATTCAATCACATTTGATCACTCAGCCCTACATTCTTTCTTAGTCAGCAGACAGGTACTATGGGGTTAAATTTAAACAAATACATTTTAAAAAAGCCTTGTTGTTGCAGTGAAAATGTATCTTAAGGCAATTTGCAACAAGGGTAAATTCTATTAGGCTTTGCTCCCAGTCATTCTCAGCGGAGCACAGGTCATTAAAGCAGGAGCGCTTGATTCTGTGACCTGCACTCCCCTGGAGGGGAAACTCTGGATCAGAGTGCAGCCTCGCAAAATAATATTCTACTGCTGAAAAATTCCTTGAAGGAAAGTTGATATAAGTACTTAAAAGTAATTAACCTTTGTTATTCAGTTGTCATTGAGCTTCAATTATCCAGTTTCTAGCACAGTGAACATGTGCTCAACCCTGCAGTTATATTGGTAGTATTAGACTGGCTGGACTGTTCCCTTCAAGCCATGGGTTTCATATCTGTTTTGCTCTAAAGGCATAATATAAACATTGCCTGAGGCACTGCAGTGGCAGAGGAAGCATGAAGAGGTGCTCAGGAGAGTGAAACCAAGTGAGTGCAGTTTTACAGGAGGCAACATGTGCTGACACCAAAATAACAAAACTCATTTTTTTCAAAATCTGTACGTGTATTGCTTCTTCAACATTAATGCAATCCAAGGATAATTAACAATTCAATTATGTTAATTCACTGCTAGAAAATTGCATAAATATTGGGAATAGAAAAAGAAAGTACAGCACCACATTTCAAACAGGAATATTGTTGAATTTTAGGGCAACAAAATATGTGCTTTTGACATGCTTGATTTTCTTATCCTAATTATTCAGGTTGAAACATATTACATGGTGAGGGTGGGGTTGAAGGGTGATATTCTAAAAAGCCTAAGGCCCCATTAATAGAAAGGTAGTGTTCTGAAGGTGCCTTTGGATACACATGAACTTTGAAATATAGCCCTCATTACTATATCTTTGTTCTGCCCTTTATACCCCTGCAGCACGCAACACTCCACAGTCAACAGAGTTGTCAGTAATCTACTCCCACAGATGAGTGTGGGACATCTATCAATCTTCCAACCATTCCTAGAGAAAGCATTTTTGCTGCCACATGTTGCCTGCCCTGAGGAAACAAATGAAATCAAAACCCTGCACGCTACAGCTCTTCTTGACACAGGACATTAGCAAGCTAAAGGGTTGTATCTCCGGGCCACCTACATTTTAATTCTCATCGACCAGTGGAACTGCCTCACAATGAGAAACACCTTAAATACAACCATCTAAAATTGTGTTTGTGTAGCTACTTGATCATTGCCGCAAAGTCGATCCAGCTCCAGAGAGATGTGGTGTGAGATCCACTGCAGGAAGTAGTCTCACATTACTGGGAATGTCATTAAAATGTGTCATCAAAGATGGCTTAAAAAGTGCTTAAGAGGTCCCTTGAACCCTCTTAATAGTTTTTAAACTTACTTGGAATTGATTTAAAGGTTTGGAGGGCATGAACACCCCTACCCGTGCTCTTGAAATATTCAAATTTTAATTATTGGGAGTGGCTGTGTGGAGCACCCACTTGGGCAGAAGATGGCATAATACACTCACTACTGAAAAGCACTGAACTGCGTGATCTTGCTGTACTTGCGCTGTAGATACGGACTAAACTCGCCACAGAAAGTTAGAGCTGGTCTGAAGTGACGCAAATAGCCAGTCTTGGAGACATTTAGGCCCCGATTTTCCTGAAGTTGCGGGGAATTGTCGGGCTCCCCGAATGTCGGGTTCCGACCCAATTCTAAATGGGTCAGCCAGCTGCACGCAATTTTCCCTCAAGTGGCCAATTTATTTCCAGCGTGTGGGCACCCTTGCTAATTGTCCATTTCCAGTCAGAAAGCCCCACAGTATGATGTCATCATTCGTGGTGCTTTTAAAGTGTCTAGCAAGCTTTTCAACCTCTGCAGGCTTCCAACCAGTCTTGCAGAATGGCAGAGGAGCCTGCATCAGCTGCTGCCAGTGGCAGAGGCCGAGCTGCCACCAAATTTGGCGAGACGTCACTCCAGACATTGGTGGATGGGGTAAAGGCCCACAGGGAGGTCCTCTTCCCTAGCTCAGGGAGGAAGAGGCCTCCCAAAGAGACCAGGGCTGCCTAGATGGAGGTGGCTGCAGAGGTCAACTCTCAGGGAGTCACCCGACAGACCTGGATACAGTGCAGGAAGCGATTCCATGACCTTCACCGTACAGGAAAAGTAAGTATGAAGTATCCATCACCCTCAACCTGATCCCCTTTGCCTTTCCCCAACAGCACTCAGCTTCAGCAATCTCTTCCTCCACATCCCACTTCACAGTCACATCCATGCACCCTTACCCATTCCCTATCTCTCTATGCTCACCTTCACATAACTATTCCACCATGCAGCCCTCACACTGCCTCTCACTCTGATGCTTGGAACACAACTGACAACACACAGGGAGGGCCCTTGGTCTTGCAGCCTCACGCCATCTTTGTCTCCTTCTAAGTATCTATGCTATGCAATCTCTACACTCACTCCTGCACTCTCACTCAAACTCCACGTGTCTCCCTCATTGCAGGAAAAGAGAGTTCACAATAGGAGAGAGCATGCGAGGACTGGAGGAGGACCACCCTCAATCGCCCAACTGAGCCCCTGGGAGGAAGCTGTGATGGAGATTGCTGGGGCTGACGTGCCTGTGGAAGCTGGGGCAGGAGAGACAGGAGCAAGCCCGCAAGCTGGTGACAGAATAGTTTCCCATCTCTCTCATTGACATAGCATGAGTAGCTGATATGATTCTGAAGCCACATCATTTTGACTTATGAGCATCTGCCAAATCCAATGTGCAAGTAGCCTTGGCATCACATCTCTAACTCTTTCCTTTACTCCCCACAGGACCATCCAGAGCCCCCGTCGCCACTGCCGAGTGTAATGATATCAGCAAATAGTGATGGTATTTGCCTGTTTGATTATGATGCCTTACCAGCATGTTTGCCTGATTGATTACGTATGCCTGACCAGCAGAGGGCATGTGACAGAGGCAGAGTTTAGTTTAGTTTCAGTTTCGTTCTAGATGGATCACTAGCATGGTGTCTCCTGTAATGCTGTGAAAAAGAGTTGAACATACTTCAGATTAAAAGACATTGACCTAGAAATTCAGTTTGGGCCCGCCAGCTCGCTTGCGCCCAAAAGTTACCGCTGCGCGTGGAGCCACTTGCGCCCACCGGAAATTCAGTTTCAGCGCCCCAAGTCGAAGCCGGCCGCTATTCAAGGGTGTGGCCGCCCCCGCTTGGGGCGCTGAAACTGAATTTCGGCGCGCTAGGTGCCGCAGCGCCACCCGCTGCGGTACTGCAGGCCTTCCTCCCTCTCTTAAGGGGGAGGTGCCTGCAACAGCGAGATCGCCGCTCGCTAGCGCCGGCAAATGAGCCCGGCACCACGGAGAAGTGCCGGGCTCCCGGAAAACAGCCGGCAATGCTGCGAGGGGGGGGTGGAGGAGGCCGGGGAAGGAGGTGCGGGCAGGTGGCCGCCGAAAAAGCGGCCGGCCGCACCTCCGCCTTAACTCACCCCACTAAGGCTGCAGGACGGCCCCGTTTTCAGATCGCTGTTTGCGGCCGCTGCGGAAGAGGCGGCCGCAACTAAATATGGCGGTCAGGCCGGTAGCGGGGCGGTAGCGGGGCACTGCGCACGCCGATGACGTCATCGGTGGCGGCGCAGCGCTACTGGCTAACGCCGCCATTACCGCAGCACTGAATATCGGCGCTATCTCAGCAAGTGGCGCAAAAGCCCTCTTTGGGCGAAAACTGGGCGCAAAGCCTACTGGATTTCTAGCCCATTCTCTTTCATAAATGTCTCGTCATTGAACCCACAAAGAAATCAATACATGGTGTCAGAAGTGATTGAAAGAGATGAAGAGGAAAAATCTGAAGTTAAATCAGCCCTCCACATATTAGCAAGCCAAAAGAGAACATCATTACGTACCATTGGAGAATAGCTAACGAAGTGAAAAAATGGAAGGTTTACACCCACCGGCGAAGCTTCAGTTGACAGGTAATGTGGCTGAAAATTGGAGAAGGTTCAAACAACGTGTGGTGTTGTATTTAGCGGCAATCAGAGCTGATGAGAAAAGTGATAAAAAGAAATCGTCAGTGTTCTTACATGTCATGGGTGATGAAGCGCTGGAGGTGTATAATAACTTCACATTCGCTGCTGATGGAGACAATATGAAGCTAGATAAAATAATGGAACAGTTTGAGGCCTACTGCATACCTAAGCGTAACGTGACGTTTGAGAGGCAAGATTTTTCACATGTGTACAGTAAACGGGTGAGACTATTGATCAGTATGTGACTGAACTGAGAAACCGAAGCAAAACATGTGAATTTGGGGGACTGACAGACTCGCTGATAAAAGACAGACTGGTGTGTGGTATTCCAGATAATGGTCTAAGGGAAAGACTGCTAACAGAGCAAGATCTAGACCTGGGAAAAGCCATAGCACTGTGTAGGGCTACAGAGATTGTGAAGTCGCAGGCAAAGGAGCTGTTCAGTGACAATAGCTGCAACGTGGATGCAGTGAGAAAGAACGGACACAAACCGTTTAACAAAAAGAGCGCCAATGTGAAAAAAGAGGCGTGGCCAGCGAACGAAAATGAAAGGGACAATCGAAAGTCATGTAGTCGATGCGGTACACAGCATCCACCAAGAAAGTGTCCAGCATATGGTAAAACATGCAATAGTTGCAACAAAAACAACCATTATGCCTGTTGCTGCAAGAACCAAGTGCAACAAAGCAAGGTCCATGCAGTGGATGAAAGAGAGATAGAGGAGTTCAATGTAGATGTTGTGTCTGAAAACAAAAAAGAAAAAAGAGACTGGATGTTGACACTAAAAGTGAATGACATACATATTCCATTTAAATTGGATACTGGAGCACAAGTTAATGTGATATCAGAGACTGATTTTAAGAAAATTAGACCCAGACCAAAGATACATGGAATAAAAGTGAAAGTAACAGGATACTCAGGTACTGATATACCAGTGAAAGGAAGATGCATTGTCAAAGTGACACACAAGGAGAGAGAGCACACGCTAGCATTAATCGTGGTGCCAAAGGATGTGCAGGCCATACTAGGTTTAAAAGCCCGTGAGAGACTGAACCTGGTAAAGAGAGTCCTCGTTGTGGAAAGCGAAGGAGAGACAGTCTATGATGAACTCATGAAAGAGTACAACGACCTATTTAAGGGTCTAGGCTGCATTCCAGGAGAACACACGATCAGAGTAGATAAAAGTATGCCAACGGTCATACATCCATGCAGAAAAGTTCCGTTTGCTCTTCAAAAGCAACTGAAGGCAGAGTTGGACAGGATGGAAAGCCTGAACGTGATTCAGAAGATAGATGAGCCAACTGAGTGGGTGAGTTCCCCCGTCGTTGTGGACAAAAAGAATGGAAAGCTCAGAATTTGCCTGGATCCAAGAGATCTAAACAGAGCAATAAAGAGAGAGCACTTCAAGCTTCCTACACGTGAGGAAATCATGTCACAGTTTGCAAATGCAAAGTATTTCAGCAAGTTAGATGCATCATCAGAATTTTGGCAGATGAAACTGGATGAAGCAAGTTCAAGACTGTGCACGTTCAACAGTCCATTTGGCAGATACAGATTCCTAAGGTTACCATTTAGCATTGCCTCAGCTCCTGAAGTGTATCACAAAATGATCCATATGATCTATGAGCACCTGGAGGGAGTTGATACATCAATGGATGACATCATAGTATGGGGAACCACGAGAACTGAGCATGACGAGATACTGAAAAAAGTGCTGGAAGCAGCAAGGAAAACAAACCTGAAGCTGAATAGAGAGAAATGCCAGCTCGGGGTGACAGAACTTACATTCGTGGGAGATATCCTTAGCAGTGAGGGCATCAGACCTGATCCCAGAAAGGTGTCCGCCATTGAGGATATGCCAAAGCCACAATGCAAAAAGGACGTGCAGAGGTTTAATGGAATGATCAACTACATGGGTAAATTCATATCCAACCTCTCAGAAAAGATGGCGCCACTGAGAAGACTAACTGAAAAGAACATAGAATGGGAATGGAATCATGAGCGATCTGAAGAAACTGCTCACAGAGGAACCAGTTCTGAAGTTTTATGACCCAGCTAGACCCATCAAGATATCATCAGATGCATCACAGAGTGGGCTCGGTGCCATTCTTCTGCAAAAATATGACTACTGGCAACCTATTGCATATGCATCGCGCTCAATGACAGATGCGGAGATGCGATATGCTCAAATAGAAAAGGAGCTACTCAGCATCACATACGCCTATGAAAGATTTCACCAGTTTGTGTCAGGACAAGCAATCAGTGTAGAGACTGACCATAAGCCCTTGATTGCATTGTTCCAAAAGCCACTAAATAGCTGTCCGCTTAGAATACAAAGAATGATGATCAGGCTGCAACGCTATACACTGAATGTTGCGTACACACCGGGTAAGCAGACACGTTGTCCAGAGCTGTTGACCCAAGTGAGCCCGCAAACACCAATATGGATGAAAAAGTGAATGCCTACGTGGACATGATCACAAGTGCACTGCCCATAGCAGATGCAAAAATGGAGCTCATAAAGACTGAGACAAACAAAGATGAAACAATGAGACGACTGAGGAAAAGCATCTTGGATGGATGGCCCAACATGAAGCAAGACTGCTCACCTGACATGGCAGAGTACTGGAACTGCAGGGCGGAACTATCACTGGTCGAAGACATCATCTACAAAGGAAGTAAAATAGTTATCCCAAAGAGTCTGAGAAGAGAGTTGCTAAAAAGGATCTATGGAGGACATCTGGGAATCGAAAAGTGTAAGAAAAGAGCACGAGAGGTGATGTACTGGCCACGAATCAACCAAGATGTGACAAATGAGGTGTCAAACTGCACAATATGCCTGAAATATCGAGCAAGCAATCCGGTAGAACCACTAAAGCCACACCCAGCGCCAGACAGACCTTACCAGAAGGTAGGCGCTGACCTATTCGTATGTCAAGGGAAGGACTATCTTGTAGTCACAGACTATTACTCCCTGTATCCAGAGGTTTGTAGACTGTACATCACCACTGCAGATGCTGTGACAACATGTATGAAAGCCATATTCTCCAGACATGGCGTGGCAAGCGAGGTCTTCACAGACAACGGACCTCAGTTTTACAATGCAAGTTTCCAACACTTTGCCAAAGAGTGGGACTTTGTTCACACAACGTCAAGTCCTCACTTTCCACAGTCCAATGGACTAGTGGAAAAATCGGTCCAGACAGTGAAAAGACTGATGTACAAGGCAAAAGACCGTGGAACTGACTTCTACCAGAGCATGCTTGTATACCGCACAACGCCGCTCGAGTGTGGTATGTCACCAGCCCAACTCCTTATGGGACGTCTGCTAAGGTCAAACCTACCCATCCCGGAGAACCTCCTGAAAACAAAAGAGGGGGAGAAAGTGAGGAAGTTCAAAGAACAACAGAAAGAAAAGCAAAAGTACTACTATGATAGAGGAACGCAAAACCTACCTGAACTCCACACTGGTGACCAAATAAGGTTCAAAGACAAAACAAATATATGGACTCAGTAGGGAACTGTCCTGAGTGAAATTCAACCAAGATCATACACCATTCAGACAGATGAGGGTGCTGTTCTGAGAAGAAATCGTCGAGATCTTCTCATGGGACCAGCCACAGCAGGTCAAAAGACTGATACTGTTGAACAACCTGATCACACAGCAGTTCAAAAGACTGATACTGTTGAACAACCTGATCACACAGCTGAGAAACCATCATCTGAGGCAACAACTCAGATTCAAGGACAATCAATCAGAAAATCCTCAAGACACGTGAAGCCTCCTGAGAGACTCATTGAGCAAATTTAAGGAGTATTGTTATAGAAGGAAGTAATGTTATCTTCTTCTTTCTTCAAGTTCTAGTGTATTTACATATTTCATGTGAACACACAAAGCAAGGTTAAAAAACCTTGATCATGATAATGATAATGTAAGTTCATTAAGTGTTACAGTTAAAATGCAGATTAATACGAAGAAAACATGTTGTTAGTTAAAAGTAAAATACTTTTGTTTTAAGAAAGGGAGATGTAATGATATCAGCAAATAGTGATGGTATTTGCCTGTTTGATTATGATGCCTTACCAGCATGTTTGCCTGATTGATTACTTATGCCTGACCAGCAGAGGGCATGTGACAGAGGCAGAGTTTAGTTTAGTTTCAGTTTCATTCTAGATGGATCACTAGCATGGTGTCTCCTGTAATGCTGTTAAAAAGAGTTGAACATACTTTAGATTAAAAGACATTCTCTTTCATAAATCTCTCGTCATTGAACCCACAAAGAAATCAATACACCGAGGAGGAAGAGGCTTTGCAGCCAGACTCCTCAGAGGAAGCTCCAGCCTCTGAGGGCACAGCATCAGCAGAAGTAAGCAAACCCAGCACCAGCGCAAACGCTCACACCTCGGGGGGGCCTTCGGGACGTAGAGTAATGTTGTCACCTGGTGTTTCACAGCTCACAAGTGAGCATGAGCAGATTGTGCAGACAGGGACAGCAGTGGAGAGTCCTCGTCGGAGGGCGCAGGACTCTGCCAGCTCAGCTCAGCTGCATGTCGACCCTATGCCTCTGGGTCCATCCGCAAGAGAGGAGGTGATGGATCTCCATGCACAGATGCAGGAGTCTCTGGCAGGTTTTGTCTCCAGGGTCGCTGCGAGTGTGGAGCGAATGGAGGAGTCCATGGCGAGCATGAGCAGAGCCTTATTGGAGTCATTGGCGCATGAAAGCATCACCACGGAAAGGATGGCTACCTCCGTGGTAAGGCTGGCTACCGCCGAGGAGAGGAGGGCTGCAGCTGAGGTGAGGAGGGCTGTGGCCGAGGAGAGGAGGGCTGCAGTTGAGGAGAGGAAGGCTGCGGCCATGGAGGAGCTTAGTCGCCAGGGTATCGAAAGCATGGTGAGTGCTCTGAATAGAATGACATCTCTTGAGGAGCGATGGCCATCTATTGAGCACCGAAACCAGACCATCATGGAAGTCCCTCTGAGCAGGACTTCCAGTGCAGAGACGGGTCCCCATGGACCCCCTGATGTGCAGCAAGGTGCTCTCCAGCCACTTGCAGGCACTGAGGGGGAGCTGACCCATGAGAGGGAGGTTGTTGGCACACCTCAAGGAAGTGGAGGCTCCTCTCCACGCGCTCACACTTCCATGTCACTTCAGATCCCTCGATCAGAGCCCCGCCAGAGTCCACACTCCAGTGAGATAGGAGTCTCAAGCCCTGCACAGCTGCAGAAGCAGCAGACTCCTGGCGAGCCCTCACAGGCTCGCCACCCCAGAGGACACCCGCCAAAGGTGTCGAGACAGGTGCAGCAGGAAAGTGAGCAAGGGGCCTCCACATCTGCTGAAGCCACAGGGGTACCACTATGTAGGAGTATGCGTAAGAGAAAAATAAAGCACCACTAATCACAAGGGTAGTCACTTGGGTGAAAAGTCTTGTAAATAGTTTTAATGCCATCAGTTTCCTGTACATTAAAAATCTGGTGGCAACTGCTGCAGTTATGGTGTCTGTCATTTGGCGAATGGGGATATCACATAGAGGCCTTAGGATAACGTGCAGATGTCAGCAAGCTGGTCAAATAGGTAGAAATGCGCAGGCATGGGCCACTGTCCATGGTCAGTTAAGAAGCAGTGAGGCTGCAGTGTTTGATGTACCAGGCTACGCAAATCTGCCCAGGATGACTGCGTTCCTCGCATTCCGCCCAGCAATGTTCTCGCGCACTGGTGCCGCTGGTTGGCGGGCCACTGCAGGTTGCTCATTTCTGTCCTCCTCCTCCTCCTCTTCCTCCTCCTCCTCCTCCTCCTCCTCAGCATCATCCTTAGCATCATCCTCATCCGAGGCAGCTCTGTGAGGAGCCTCTTGGTCCTGCGGAATCGGCAAGCCACGACGTTGTGCCACGTTGTGAAGCACACAGCATACCACGCCGATTTTGGTGACCTTGGCTGATGAGTAATGTAAGGCTCCACCTGATTTATCGAGGCATCTGAAGCACATCTTCAGCAATCCGATGGCTTGCTCGATAGTGCATCTGGTGGAAATGTGGCTGAAGTTGTAGCGCTCCTCAGCTTCGTTGGCTGGTCTCCTCAACGGCATCATTAGCCAAGAGCGCAGGGGATATCCCTTGTCTCCAAGTAGCCATCCCTGAAGTTCGTTTGGCGGACTGAATAGCAGAGGCACAGTAGACTGGCGCAGTATGAAGGAGTCATGGCAGCTGCCAGGGTACTTGGCATAAACATGCAAAATCACCTTCTTGTGGTCACACACCAGCTGAACGTTAAGGGAGTGGAAGCCCTTGCGGTTGACAAAAACTCCAGGTTTGCGGTGGGGTGCCCTAAGGGCCACATGTGTGCAGTCAATGATGCCCTGCACCCTTGGAAAGCCTGCCAGCTGAGCTAATCCAAGCGCTCGCGCCCTCACACTTGCGCGATCCCTGGTGAAATGGATGTGCTTGTGCGCGAGGGCAAAGAGGGCATCGGTGACCTGTTTAATGCAAGTGTGTGCGGCCGCCTGGGAGATGCCGCTGATGTCTGCTGCTGATCCCTGGAAGGAGCCTGAGGCATAAAAGTTGAGTGCGGTGGTGACTTTGATGGCCACTGGTAAGTAGTGTGGACCTGGTGCTCTGGGCTCCAGGTCTTGCTGCAGCATTGCGCAGATGTCAGTCACTACCTCTCGCGAAAGTCGGAGCTGCCTCTGGCACAGCTGTTCAGTCATGTTGAAGTAGCTCACCCTGTGTCTGTAGACCCTGTTTGGGGAGTATTTCCTGCGCCAACGGCCTTCCATACACTGGCCCCTTCTGGCCTGTGCTGCATCACATGGCTGAGCCGCAGCCTGTCGCTCCTGCTGGTGCTGCTGTTGCTGGTGCTGCTGTTGTTGCTGGTGCTGCTGTTGTTGCTGGTGCTGCTGTTGTTGCTGGTGCTGCTGCTGTTGCTGGAGCTATTGTTGCTGGAGCTGCCCCAGCCTCCTCTGCTGTTGGAGATCCTCTAATGCCAGGAAGGGAAGGAACAAAAGGCCTCCCATGCTTCTGGCAGATGCCTCCGTTGATGAGGCACTGAGTTAGGGTGCTGAGAGGGGCTTCCCAGGAGCTCACATTGGAGAAGTGTGTGAGGCTCCAACCTTCCACAGCTGTGCCTAAGCCATCAACAAGTTGCCCCAAGCCTTCAGCAACAAGGTCTTGCAGCCTAGAAATGCTGGCTGATTAAATCTCTTCAGTCCTGATTGACCTGCAGCTGAAAGCAAGCAAGCCAACATTGTTCACGCCTGGTTTCATCAGCGGTGTTCCCACCAGGCGTGTTTTATGTGCAGAAAGGCTGAAAATTCCAAGGAACCCTGAAAATGGGATTAAACATGCCAATTATTGATCATTAGGCTCCCGCCGACCAGTCCCGCTGGTTGCGGGCGGGACTGATTCGGGTCGCGCTGAAACACCGGGGTGAAAGTCGGGCAGGGCAGGGAATCGGGCAGGGGTTGTCGCGACCCCCTATTTCTGCGATTTTATAGACCCCGCCCGCCTGAAACCCCGCCCGACGGCTCCGGAAAAATCGGGGCCTTAAGGTCCGCGCACATTAAATTAAATCTGGATTATCTGTCAGAGATAATTTTAATGATGTGCTAAGTATTAATTACTACCAATGACCATCTCTAATGCTGAAAATTAACTATTACAAGTGTGGAGTCTGTAGGGGGTTTTGCACAGGCGTGTTAGGGTCAGTCAGCTTTGCCTCTGACTACCTTCCTTGAGCGGTTCGAATTGCTCGCCCCCTGGGTTCTGGACACTGGACTTAGATACAGGCAGCGATACAGAGAAGACTTGAGTAGACAGGTGGTTGGATGCAAACAAAACCAAGATTTTATTGAAGAGGAAAACTCGATACAATCTTATGGAGAATTATTAGTGTACACTTCTACAGGCAAAAATTACAAGAGAGTCATAATAATACTAAACTTATACAGGGAATGGGGAACACACGGCACATCGAGGGAAAACAACTAGCTTAACAATCCCCTTATCCTTATCCCACCCCCTATACCTAACTAGGTTAAGCTATGAGGGGTCAGAATTCATGCTCACCAATCAAAAGGGTTTGTTTGACTCAAAACAGAGGTTGGGTTCGGGGTTCGCTCTTGGTGCTCTCTGGAGTCTGCCGTCGTCACGTGGGCTCCGGGTGCTGCAAGGGTGTTGTCCAGGTTCGAGTACCCCAAAGTTACAGTCTCTGCTTGGGTAGTTTAGCTTGCAGGGATGATTCTTCGCCGACAGCTTGAGTTTGCATGAAGATACTCGCAGGCCGGCTGAGGCTGAAGGCCCGATGATTCGAAGCCTACCCTCAGTTGGCCTTCCCCGGGTGGTCTTCCCTCCTCCTCCCCTCATCGTGTCCCGCTTCGACTGGCCTGAATTGCCTGTGTTCTCCCGACCCGGTGTCGGGGCGAGTCCAGATGGAATGGGAAAGGGCACGGTCAAAGGCCAGGGGGTAAGCTAGGGACGGGGGAAGAGCGGCAGCCACGAGGGCGCGGGGCCGAAGAGCTGGGGAGCGGCAGTACTGACAGCAGCAGAGCGGCAGGAGAGCAAAGCAGGAGTTCCTTCTTCTTCCGATTGCTACCTGGGGCCTTCAGTTATATCTTCGTCGAAAAACCCTTATCTGCACACCAAATCAGGTTAGTTCTTTGTTTTAATTTTGGTGGGCTAGTTAAAATAATGGTAGCAATGTATACTGATGGCTTTTAGATGGCCGGTAATTGCATCTACCGGCCCGATAATTGACTCGTAATTTCCTGAAAGTCCTTGATGGGCTGGTCCAGCCTCGATGGATGTGTTTAATCTGTTTCCGATTATGTATGCAGACTGATTGATGGCTTTAACTGTAGGCCTCATTGAATTTAGGTCTGCCTCCAATTCGGCCTAATACATAATTCACAGTTTTGTCTGGGTCCCAAAATACAAAGTTCTTTTCACAGGAAACCTGCAGCCTTAGTTTTGATTTACCCCAAACTGCCTGGGCTGCAGAATCCATTTTGGAGACCCGTAGGCTTTCTGCCACGAGGCATGGACGCCATCTTGGGTACCCTTTTTAATTTCAAAAGAAATGTCCACGCAGGGTCCCTTTTATCGATAATAACCTTTGGGGAGGTGCACAAATTTTGCAAATCTTACATTCCTCCCTCTGATACTAAAATTTGCTGGAAGTATCATACTTTTCAAGGTGAGCAAAATTTTTCTGACCCTCCATAGTCAGCCTTCCCCTGTAATTATCTATCTATTATACGCACGACACATGCACTTCACATTCCACAAAAATGTAGTGTACATCAGCATATAAAGAGTAAAATCACAGGCTTTACACACACATCCAAGCATGGAGGGGTCCTACACCCCTGCACCACTTGGTACACATATCTTTATTAAATCGCGTCGCAAAAAAAACAACAAAAGAAAATCCTTTAATTGAAAATAACAAACACAAAGAAACAGCAATTCTTCAATCGAAAACAGGGAGAAGCTTAAACCGGTGTATCTTCCCCCACCTTTACATAATGTTCTTTCCAAAAGCTCTGCTTTCTGAATTCTGACCACCGACCTTTTCCCTTACACTGGATGCAAACTAAATACAGCACTATTCCTCACCGGCAAAACACGAGAATATGAGAAACCAGTCTGATCCACGAAGGGATCTCTATATTATTGAAAAGGTTCCACTCGGGTGGAGTCACAATATATCTAAGGTATCCAATACCTTAATACCTATCTCTACTGTTTTCTGCTTGAGAGAGTAGAAATGTTTCTGTGAAACTATAACGGCTTTTAGAATTTTGGTCAAATGTTCAGGGAGAGGGGGAATTTCATAGCCAAAGTGCGCTACGTACTTCTGCAAGTTGGTAAAATTCTCCTTCACAGTGAGGTGAGCAGTGAAGGGTTCAGGGATGGGGACAATCCGCTCCTGGGCCACTCAAACTTCTGCCTTGGGTTTAAAACAGAAACTGCTGTCACTAACCGGGCACCAGCTGTGCTGTCCGTGCTGGTAGTGGGAGGCGCCGGTGGTGACACAATATGTCCCATCCCCTATATATGCCACCTGCGGTGGAACATGGCCTTGTGCCATTGCCTCCATGGAGCAATTTATAGGCTTCGCGTCAGCAGCTCTGAACCCACACTGCGGCACAGGATTATGCGTGCTCCCCGGCTCCGGCACCCTGAGAGGTCAGTACCTGTCATAGCGTGCTCCCACTTAATGATGTCTGGCGGGACCGCAGTGAACCGAATGTGTGCACCCCCCTGAATGACTCCAATGTTCTCAACCCTGTGTACCGGGGCGGGTCGGGATGTCCTACCCATGACCGGCATCCTAACTACTACTCCCGTGATTGTGTAGTTGGACCACCCACAATCCACGGGGACTGGATAGGCTTCGGAGGCTAGCCGGAGTTGGCACGGGCTCAAAGTGTTCTCAAAAGGGTGGAGGGCTGCGAGGTGCTTGTTGCTAATCCAGGAGGGGACCAAACCTTGTTTTAAATCCTCCAGGTTACTGCGGCCCTTGCCCAATAACCACGCCCCATATAACATGCACACCTCATTCTGCGCAGCTTGGTCAGAAGCATTTCTGTCCTCCCTTATGAGAGCATTTACCATCTTTGTGTGCTTTTCCAACTTGGCTATAATCTCCTTTAAATGGACCATCATGGCTTGGTCCTCATGCAACTCCGAGCCCACTACCTTGTCCTCATCCAGTAATATCTCTTCTAATTGTGTTTTTAAACCGTTTATCTGGGTCTGCAGCTCTATGTCATCCAAGCTGTTGATGACAGAGGACCCAGTGTTAAACGCAGTAAAAACATTGTTCCACACTCCCCTTCTTTGCCTCCCTGGGTTACCCAAAAACTCCCGGCGTGTGGTGTAGAGTTTGGTCTTGTCCACGTGGGCAAAATCGAACTTGTAAAATTTCTTGAACATGTCCTTTAATAGGGCCTGGTATAACTGCTCTGTTTCTTTGGGGCACCACTCCGGTAAATATACCTCTGTGAGATTTAAAATCACGGAGGCTACTGTGTAGTGTACCTCCTGGTACAGCATCTGATCGGTGGGGACTAGTACCAATCCATTCCCTGGTCCCTTGGTGGTGGTGGGGCAATCTTCCCTGGATAACCTTGCCAGCTGCGCCATGGGCAGGGGCTTACGGGGGCAGGTTACCAACTCAGTGGTATTGACTGGGATCTGGGAATACGGGACCGCACACACCTTCCGGCTGGCATCTCATGTTATTCCCTTCCCGGTGTCGTGCCACTGCCGGTGGAACATAATGGATATGCCTGCGGGGCAGACCTTCTCTGACCCCCACAAACTGATGTAAATCCCTTGGTCCGGTTCCCACCACTTGTCCCACTCAGTCCACCATGAGCCCCAGTAATTGCCCGATGATTGTTGTTACCCAAGCGCTCCCATTCGACATCGGGGTTCCTCATGTCCTTGCTCAACTGTCGGAGCCACCACCATCTGTCCAGTGGAATGTGTCCTTTGCATGTTAAACATATACGCTTTCCAATGGTGATGATGACCCTCGTGGAAATGACTCGCACCCGGGGGCACAGGAGGGAGGCTTCCCCATACGTGAATCTGGTCTGGCTGGAGTACTGAGACGAATTGGACCCCAACCATCCTGGCCACCTTCCCTCGTGGAAGTAGACAGCGGTCTCCTCCGCATCCCGTTCGCCGCTCCCATCGATCGCTGGGGCACCTTGTCTCCCGAATACCCATAGATGTGGGAGTCTTGGACGTCACCCCTCCTCTCCTTGCTCATCCTGGTTAGGGCGAATAGGACCATGATCCAGTCCATCCCGAACATCTTCCTGCAAAAAGATGTAAAAAAACATGCAGCCAGGTCCCAAAGAGATTCTTTGGCTTGGTGAGGCATGCTCGGGTCCCGCGACCTCGACCCAAATATACACACTCTCGGCAGATTTCTTTTTCAAACTACCCATCACCTTATTTAACCTAAGCTAAACACCCAAACTTAGGCTAAATAATTACACCTACTTAAACTTAAACCTACTATATACATCCGCCGCCCGTCTACGGGCGGCCAGGCTAATCCCTGGTCGGACTGCGGCTCGCCGCTACCCCCGGCGTGACCGCACCATCCTTCACGGTTGGTCCCTCGCAGCCCGAGGCTGCTGGCTGAGGACCTCTGTCCTTGGACCTCTCCCTGGCTCAAGGGGTGGCCCTTGGGAATTGGAGGGCTGGTGACCATGGCTTTCTCGGCTGGGGTGTCCGCGGGGATTTTCTGGTGGCTTTGGAGGGTGGGGCTTTCTTGGCCGCTGGGCCTTTTACCTGTAAGGATTTCGGGGGCTTCGTTTAAACTGGTTTAAGGTAATCTACCTGGCCAGCAGTCTTTTTGCTGCTGCACTCTAAACCAATTTCGCTACCCCTCCTTTAGTTCTGAGTGGAGGAACTTATAATTAATGATATTAAAACGGAACACGTGGTTTGGATGAGAGAAAATTATCAAGCTTTATTAACTAAAAGAAACTACAATCACAATATCAAACTATCCCACACGAACACAGTAAAATTGTAAAACTATATATCAAGGGGGTACACACGGCAAAAACGAGGGGTACAATGGCTACAATGTGTTTAAACAATCTTAGCAATTTCCTTAAATCACCATCCCCCCCTTAACTCCTGCTAGTTTGCCTTGTTGAGAGTCAGAAAATCTCTGCTCACATGGTCCAGCGAAGAGAGAGAGAGAGAGAGAGAGAGAGAGAGAGCTCACCTTATCGTCCCAGGAAGTCAAGAGTCAAGAGCCAAGAGCCAAGAGTCAAGAGAGCGAGCTGGCTGCTCAGCCCTTTTTTTATACCTGGTGAGCCCCTCACATCCGTGCCTTGCAAGGGCTGTGTGCAAAATTAACCCCAAAGCTGTGATAGGCTAACTCAAAGTGGTTAGATTGAGTTAGTGATTTTCAGAGCTCCCTTTGCTGAAACAAAAGGGAGATACATCTGCTCTATAGTCCAGTACTGGGTGATTGGAAACCCATTTAAAGTTAACGCTTCCCATTCAAGGTGCAAACGTCTCTTCTGCAGTTTCAGGTGTATCTAAACAAATGCTAATAGCATTCAGTTGCTTTGTAAACAAAGCATTGTCCTTTGTCTTCATTGAACCTTACTTCCAGACACAGAAAGCTGCATTCCAAACCTCTTTTGTCCATGTGGTGTGACAGCCATTTTATCTTTGGAAACTTAAAAGCACCTCGCTCAGGGATCCTTTAATCAAAAAAATGAATCTTCAGAACTGTAAATTATTGCGAATTCTTACATACCCGAACCACTGCTCCCCCAGGCTTGACCCCTCCTGAACCTGGGTTGGGGGTAGGTAACTTTTCGCAGCCTGCTGCTGCGAGCTGAGAGTCTCCGCCCCCAGGTCCCATGGCTGGGTCCGGGGTGGGGTTTTCGACCTCAGGTCCCTCCCTCTCTACACCTGGGTTAGGGGTGGGGTTTTCACCCTCAAGCCCCTCCCTCTCGTCTGGATCCCAGAAGAGTGGGGGCATGTCCCAATCGATGGGCTGGATCGCCCCTCCCTTCAAGCAAGCCATAGCGCCTGCCTGTGTGGTCTGTGAACTCGCTCGTGCTGCAGGCTGAGGATCTTTATCCTCAGACCTTACCCCAACTGGCTGTTTTCCCCTTTCAGGCTGAAACAGTTTGCACTGGTTGATGTAACCAGCGGTCTGTTTTAAAACCTGTGTGGAGGGCTCGCCCGCTGCCTCGAGCGGACCCTCCAGGGGCTGTCTTTTCTCTTTTCTCACCAGGACGGTCTTACAGATGGGATCTTGGATCCCGACCCGCTTCGGGTCCGGAGCCAAAACTACCCCCCCCGTGTGCCTCCCTTGTCCCGGACTGCGGCTTCCGGGCCTGCCCGATAGGGGTCCCGGGATCCTCCCTCCCCAGCCCTATCTATGGCCCTTTCTCCAGCGCGCACGGTCAGACCGAGGAATTTCACCTCCTGCTGGCCGATCTGCACCTTCTTGGGATTCACCTTGAAACCCTTCTGTTCCAACAGCTCCAGCAGTTCGGCCAATAGTGGGCCGTGTTCCTCTTTCAAATCAGTGAACAGGAGCAGGTCATCCACATATTGTACCAACTGTCCAGGCTGGATAAAGCCCTTCAAACTGTCTGCCATGCACTGATGGAAGATGCTGGGGCTATTATGAAAGCCCTGAGGCAAGCAGTTCCACGTGTACTGTTGCCCTTTAAACGTAAAGGCAAACTTGTACTGATCTTCCCTCCTTACAGGGATGGACCAAAACCCATTGGAAATATCCAGCATCGTGAAAGTGGTCGCGGATCAGGTCGGCAACTGCTGCCACTGTAGGTGCACAGGCTGGGGTGCTACTATTGAGCACCCGATAGTCCACCGTGGCCCTCCAGGAATTGTCCGGTTTTCTAATCGGCCACAACGGAGGGTTCACATGATTGTCTATCGGCCTCAGAACTCCCTGCCATACTAACGAGGACATGGCTGCTTCCATGTCCGGCTCTGCTTCCCTGGGGAAGTTATACTGTTTCTGTGATCGGGCCATGGGGTCCCCGTCTACTCTGACCTCAAACACTGCGACCCTCCCGCAGTCGTGTTTGTGAGTGGCAAATGCGGCCAGGTGGGCCTGCACAAATGCCTGGAACTCTGGTGGGGTGTTGCTGACCATGAGCTCGAGGTTATAATCCTCTTTGGGCTTCATGGTGCAGAGGGTCCCCTTCCCTTCCTTACCCGGGATAACTATGATCTCACCGTTCTTTACATTTCCTGCCCCCCAGAGGCAGTGATTCCTTAAATCCACCAGGATCCCGTGACCTACAATAAAATCGGCCCCCAGGACCCCTCTTCCACCATCCACTTCCCAATTCATCAGGACGCACGTCCACATGGAGCGGAGCGGTCCTATCCAAATGGCGAGCGGAATGGAGACTGAGCCAGCCTGTTCCTTACCCGTGAACCCCGATAGACTGTATGGGACCCCACAAGAGAGAGGTGAGGTGGTGGGGTTAGCTGAGTAGATCACGGTGCGTGATACCCCCGTGTCCAACAGATAGGTCCCCACTACCTTTTCCACCTCAATCTCCATCATTGGTCCCTTCCACTCATCATATCGGAGCGAGCAGAGATACACAGGCTGCGCCGGCTCTAGTCACTGTTGTGGGTGGGATGGGGCTGACGGGGTGAGAGCACCGGCGGCGGCTGCTACTCTCTCCTGGCCAGTCAGTAAGGACATCATGGCATCCAAAAGTGACTCAACCTCTGCGGAAGGGGCCCCTACCCCCGGATTTTGGGCCGGGGCTGTGGGATGCTTTCACTTGTTATCCTTCCAAGGGTTCTTACACTCCTTCCGCCAGTGACCTTCCTTCCCACACCCGTAACAATTGGTCTTTGTGCTGGGGGGGGTTACTCCCTTCCTGGTGCCACTCTTTCCTACCCAGTCCGGGCTTTACCTCATGCAGCTTACCCTTGGGTGGGTGTGCATCGGCTCCCCTACCGTTTTTATAGGCCAGAGTGTGCTGTCTAATTACCGTGATCTCTGTGGTCTGGGGATCTTTGGGGTCGAACCAGGCTTCTGCCTTGGCCCAGATCGGTGGCAAGCTGTTCGCCACTAGACAACAGAGCCAATGCGTCAGAGGATCCCCGATCAGGAATCCCCAGTCCCGCGTCCCCGGGCATGCTTTCCGGTACACGGGCCACAACCGGTCCACAAAAGCCTGCGGGGTCTCCCCTGAGAGCTGTACCGTCTTCTCCACGCGGGAGAAAGGACTTCCCTCATCCAACCCCATGGCCTCCAGAACCGCATCTCTAAGCTCCTCGTACCCGTTCTGTCCCCTCTTACACTCTTCAGAGAGGGATTGGAGGAGATTACTCTCCAGGGAGAATAGCAGCATCTTGGCCTTTTCAGCATCATCGCAGTTGTTGATGCTGGCGGCCTGCTCTATTTCCCTGAAGTGGGTCGAGGGGTCTCCCTTGGCGGACAGCTTTGTGATATGGTTGACCATAACCCTAAGCTGTTGGGTGTTAAAGGGTAACACAAACTGGTTTTGGAGGGGTCCCTCATCTTCGCCATTGGCGGGTGGGCCAAACCTCTGATGCCGTGCTGGGCACATCGGCTCTGGTTCTGATTTTTCGGGTGGGGGTTGCTCTACCTCCGCCTCCACCTCTGGCTCCACTCTGGACTCCACCCCCTCTTGCTGCCAAACCTCGCTGAAACTTGGCGCTATGGGTGGTGGTTGTGAGGTCTCCTCTCTTTCAACGGGGTCATCCCTAGACACTACCGGTGACACTGGAACTGTTCTCCCCTCATTCCCCATAAAATCTGCCTGACCTGCCTTTGAGCTTATGAGGCATACCATGCCTTTTGCCTTCCGGAGGGCCCGGCTCAGATTTTCTAATTTTCTATCCTCTCTTGGCAGGGGCCGTGGTCTGCCTCCTTAAACCCTTGTTAATTAGTTAGCTTTTAAGCGGCTATTACCTCCTGCACTTTCTCTTCCTGTTCCCTAACCTGCCTTGCCATGCGGGTGTTTTTCTCCCGCAACCTTGATTCATTTCCCTTGCCCTCGGTGACTTGACACCGTAGGTATTGCAACTGGGCTTTGTGTTCCCTTACTAAATGTAGTCTTTCTTGGTTCAAAGCCTGCAGGGCTACTAACAACTTTTCCCCCGCGAGAGCCTATCCTGGATCTCCAGGGCTGACTCCCTTAACTCGATTGCTTGTGCGGCAACGAGCCCGTCCAGAAGCTGGATCTGCTTTTTAAAGCACATCAGCTGTAGGGGGGCATCTTTTCCGGGGTTTATGTTAATTTACCTGGTCAGCAGCCTTGGCCTGCACTGTGACCAATTCCAATCTTTTATCTGGTTTACGGTAATTTACCTGGTCAGCAGCCTTTGCCTGCACTTTGATCAATTCCAAACAATGGTTTCGAATCGCTAAACCCCACATTCCAGTTCTGACTGGAGGAACTTATAATTAATGATATATTAAAACAGACAAAATGTCTGGATGCGAGAAAATCAAACTTTATTAACTAAAGAAAACTACACCACACGATCAAAGTAAAATTGCTTAACAGGGGAAGGCAGACGGCAAAAACGAGGGATAAATGGCTACAATGTAAGTCTTACAATCTTAGCAATTTCCCTTAAATTACCACCCCTCTAACTCCTTACTCGATTGCCTTGCTGAGGAGTCAGAAACCTGCTCACCTGTGGTCCAAAGAGAGAGAAGAGCTCACCTGCGGTCCAAGGAGAAAGAGAGAGTGAGCTTTGGAGAAGCTATCTTTATAGCCTGTGAGCTCCTGCTGTTTTGGCGCTGAAAAGGTCTGTGTGCAAATTCGCGCCGAAAAGTTTGAATACACAAGAGAAAGGCCCTGATTGGCTGATTCAAACGGGCTATTTCCCAGTGGCCAAACTGCTTCCTTTGTCTGGAATGGGTTTTGAATAAAGCTTCGGGTGGTTTGAATGTGTCTTCATTCTGGGGCTGAAATGTTCCCACCCACATCCGGAGTTCATCTGGCTAAAACAAAAGGGACCCAACTGCCCTATTGTCTGAGTAATGGGTGATTCAAACCAATTCAATTCTTAAATTGTTCCTTTCAAAAGTCTCTTCCGTGGTTTAGGTCTGCTGGACTTTGAATGGAGTTGGATTACTATGTAAACAGAAACCCATTCATTGTGGTCACTGAAACTGCAGTCTCAAGTGGTTTAATCCCTTATGTCAACATCCTGCAGTTTCCTGTAAACAAACATTGCCTCTGTAGGGAAGGGAAACTCCCTGGTTTTGATTGACAGAATCTGACTGCCACTGCTTGATCCTCCCACTTTTCACAGACATCCACGAGCTGCTTTCCAAGCCCCATTGTCCCTGCCATGCTTTTCTGACGGCCATTTTTTAAATCCCATTGCAATTTACCAAACTCAAGGGAACAATTTTATTAATAAAAATGTAATGTCTTAAAGTGTGCGAATTTTTCCACGAAGTTCCTCGATTACGGTGTTGTCCACGTGATGCCCTACCAATGAGCTTTAAAATGCAGCCTTTTTCAGTTCTGGGTATGTTTTAAAACATTGTCCAACCCAGAGACAATTTAAATTCCATGAGTCTTCGTCCATGATGTAGATTAATATCTCCAGTATCTTCGGGGCTGAGGGATTTTGTGAACCCCTACATTCCTCCCTTTGGACACTTCCAACTTGCTTGTAGTATCCATTTGAAGAAAGTGAGCAAAACTTTCTGACCCCCGACAAACAACCATCCCCTGTATTTACCTATAGCTACCTACCACTGATCCCCTGACCCGTCTATTCCCCTCAAATTCAAGAAAAACCGTGGTACGTTAGGCATCTACAGATACATCAGCTACAAAATGTTACAACAAGGGGTCTCATACCTCTGCACCACTTATTACATTATAACATATTACAAAATGTTGCAATCTTGGTTATACAATGTATTCAAAATGATCCCAAGCACGGAGAGGGTCCTACGCCTCTGCACCACTTGGAACTGTAAAACAAGATACAAAAATCTCCATTAAACATTTGAAACAAAATGCTGAAACATTTGAAACAAAATGCTGAAATAAACCCCGGCCATCACGTGCCAATGATGGGTCGCAAAATTCGAGTGGGTATTGCTCCTCCCACCCAGGCAGTAAATGTTCCTTCCATCCCCCTTTAATGATCTTAAACTTTTAAAACATACAGGATGAATTTTACAGAACAGTCTGATCCACCAGCCCCGAGCCATTCCCTTGTCCCTTTGTGGAGGCAGGGTAACCCTCATGTTATACAGAGCGAGACCGGGGAGTATGGGATCGCAACTCCCAGTCCCTCCCCCTCCCGTCTTCCCTCGACTGGCTGGAGAAAATGATGGGTGTCTGTGTGGCAGCTCTCACTGGCCCCACACTCAAACTTGGATCCCAGATCCGGCCACCCACTCATCCTCCCCAGCCACATTTACACTCTAACTTTGCCCGTGAGCCCCCGAGTGAGTTCCTCCCTTCCCCGAACGCACCCACGTGACTCTTGGGTCTCCCCCTCCTCTTTACAATTTTTCCTGGGCCATCAACACCCACTCCCGGGGAACGCGTCCCTATCTGACAAGGCGCCCGCACTTCCCCACCATGACTCCTCAATAGCGAGGTTTCCCGCAAGTGAACTTCGGTCAGGATAGTGCCGGGTTAGGGGCCGTGCCCCACCCAACTGGGGCCATCTCTTCCATGTAGGATGAGTAGGCAAGTTCCTCCGGACCCTGTCCGGTTTCTCCCGAAGGCCGCTGCGGGGTCCCCTCCTGGATTCGTCCAGTGGCGAGGTGATCCCCAACATTCTGTATCCATATCTTCATTCGATGCCCTGCTCGGGCTGGGTGAACAGGGCTGCTCCTTGGTCCACTCTCCTGTAAAAAACTTAAAAGGGCATGCAGCCAGGTGTCTCACTGACCTGCTGCTTTAGGTGGAGGCATGGTCGGGTCCCTCGACCTTGGACCAAAATACAAGCATTTGGCACACTTATAAACCAGAACTTTAAACTTCTAGTTACATTCTAAACTTAAAATTTAAACACCTTAACAACAAGCTATAAACATTGGTTACTTAACACAAAGCTATAATACAAATGCTGCCTGTCTCCGGACGGCCAGGCTAATCTCTGGTGTCAGTGTCGCAGATTACTGCTGCCTGCAGTGAAGCTGGACTGTCTCCTGCTTCTGGTCCCTGGCAGCTTATGGCTGCTGATTGGGGACCTCTGTGATCTGTTTCCTCCCGGGCTCGGGAGATTGCTCTTTCTGGCAGGTACCCTGGTGACCACCTTTTCTTGGGCTTGCAGACCCGCTGAGACCTTCTGAGGGGCGTCTCTGTGGGGGAAACTTTGGCTGACGGACCCTGAGCCTGGGTCACAGCCCTAGCTGGCTGGGAACCTTCTCCCCTGCTGCAAACAGCCCGGACTTTATAATGTACCTGGCAGCCTGCTGGTACTCCGGGTTTGTCTCCTTTTCCCCACCCACTCCTGTACTGGGGGCAGGTATTCCCTCACCACCCGCTGCTGATGGCTGAAAATCTTCCTCTCCAGGTCCAAAACCTGGTACCAGCTCCCCTGCAAGAGGAATTGCTATCCCTTCCTCCCCAGAGTCCGACACCATAAGGGGAATCAATCTAGAAGCGGGCTGGGAAGCTTGTCCCTTTAACCAGGTGACTGCGCCTGCGCGTACCTCCTCCCCGGAGTCCCACAGCAGAGGCTGTGAAACCTCTGTATTCAAACAGGTGACTGCGCCTGCGTGAGAAAACTGAAAAAGAGCTGCTGTGGTCCCGCTGGCAACTGCGCCTGCATGAACAATCTCTTCACAGGGCAGGGAACCGCTACTCTATCACAGGCAACCGCGCCTGCGCGTTCGATTTCACTGAAAAGGGTAGGAAGAACCGCTGGGTCTTCCAAGCAGGCTACTGCACCTGCGCGTATAGACTGGGAAGCGGGGACCTTTAAACTGCCGACTGCGCCTGCGTGCACAGCCTCACAGTGAAAAGGAGCCGCTGGGCATTCCACGTCCACGACTGTGCCTGCGCGAACCCGGTGTTGGGAAACCTCTCCCCTCAGGTGCCCAACTGCACCTGCGCGGGAAAACTGAAGAAGAGCCGCTTGGGTCACGGGCTGGGGAACTGCGCCTGTGTGAACCCGGTGTTGGGTAACCTCTCCCCTCAGGCGCGTGACTGCGCCTGCGCGAACCTATTGTTCAGAAGACTGGGGGATTCCTGTCTCCAGACCAGCGACTGCGCATGCGCGGGCAGTATCCAAGCGATCTTCTGTGAATGAACTGGCAGCAGCCTGCCGATTTCTACTCTCAGGCTGCTGTTTCTCTGTTTCTGAGCCAAATAACTGGTTCAAATTTAAACCTTGGCCAAAACTTAGGTCCCACTGGGGCGAGGAAGTGTCCCAATTGGTAGGGCGGACAATTTTTCCCTTAAGACAAGCCACAGTGCCTGTCTTTACAGCCTGTGAACTTGAACTTGTATGGTCAGATTTATACAATTTACCTGATATTCCCTGTGTCCCATCCCTGCCTGTAATCGCTGCCACTGGCCCGGACTCATATGGATCCCAGAAAGTGCCTGCAAGTGCACCCTCCTTGGCCAGCCTATCGGCCAGTCATTGTGGGGAGGCAGAGGTGGGCGAGGGGGCTGCAGCACCACTGATGGCTGCTACCTTTTCCTGATTGGCCCTGAGGAAAGATTTTATCGATTCCAAGACAGACTCGACTGTTTCAGGAGGAGTTTCTGTCTCTGCCTTCTGAGTTGGGGCTGCGGGGGTCCTGGCTTTATCGTCTCTCCCAGGCTTTTTACAATCCCTGCGCCAGTGGCCATCCTCCCCGCACCTGTAACAAGTGACCTTGTTCTGGGAGGGACGGCTCCCCTCCTGGCGCCACTCTTTCTTGTATTGGGCCCCAGGTTTAACCTCGTGGACCTTACCCTTTTGCTGGGGGATCCCACTATTCCTACCATTCCTATATGCTACCGTGAGCTGCTGGATTACAGTCTCTTCAGTTGCTGGGGGGTCTCGGGGGTCAAACCAGGTATCAGCCTTTGCTTTTATCTGGGGCAGGCAATTGAACACCAGGCAACAAAGCCATTGGGTCGGCTGCTGCTGGTTCAGTTGTGCCCTATTTTGTCCCCCTGTACACGCGCTGTTGTAGACTGGCCACAGCCTGTCTGCAAATGCCTGTGGGGTCTCCCCTTCCTTCTGCAGTGTTTTCCCTATGCGATCGAACAGATTGCTGTCGTTCGCACACATGGCTTCCAGTATTTCCTCCTTTAGGTCCTCAAAACCCTTCTGCCCTCTCTTAGCCTCATCTGAAAGGGTCTGATAGAGCTTACTATCTACAGAGAAAAGCAACATTTTGGCTTTCTCTTCCTCATCACAGCCTTTAACACAGGTTGCCTGTTCTATCCCCTGGAAGTGCACTGAGGGGTCTCCCTTTTCAGAGAGCAGGGGAATATGATTCACCAGGCCTTGAGCTGTTGGGCATCATAGGCTACCTGACAGGTATGCTGAACAGCCCCATGGTTATTATCGTTCACGGGAGGACCGTACCTCTGTTGTCGGAGGGGGTACACTGGTCCTGGTCCCCGCCTGCCTAGCGGGACCTGCTGGCATTCTCCTACCACCCCATTGTCCACCCCTTCTTGTTGCCAGAGCTCCTCAAAACTCGGAGCTGTGGGCTGCTGCCTTGGGATCTCTAATTCCCTAGCCAGCTTTTCCCTGGGTGTTGCCTGTGGGGCTGTTTTGCTTAGGATGCCAGTAAAATCCGGCTGACCTGCCTTCGGGCTGATCAGACAAATCATCCCCTTTGCTCTTTTTAAAGCCATGTTAAGGCTTTCTATCTCTGCCCTACAGGAGCCATGATCTGCTTCCTCAAACCTTTGGTCGCAGACCAGCTTATAAGCTGCCTTTACCTCCCTAACCATTTCCTCCTGCTCTGTTACTTCTGAGGTGAGGCGGGCATTCTCTTCCCGCAGCCTCATCTCATTACTCCTTGCTTCTGTAAACTGGCACTTTAGGAACTCTATCTTGTGCCTCGAATGGCTTTTGCCCTCACTAGCTTCTTGGGTGAGTTGTGCGTTTTCCTCCTGTAGCCTCATCTGACTGTCCCTAGCCTCTGTGACTTCCTGCACAAGGCGCTCTATCTCTGCCTGGCATTTCGTGACCTCTAGTGTGAGGCATGCATTTTCTTCCCGCACCCTCATCCCACTATCTCTGGCCTCATTCACCTCTCTTATGAGACGTTCTACCTCCACCTGGCATTTTTCCAACTCTGACTCTTGAGTCTTGGCCTCTTTAACCTCCTCCTTAACCCGGCCACCTATACTATAATAGGTCAGCTTACATGCTGCCGCTACCTTCCGCAGGACTGCCCACAGACTGAGAGCAAAAAGGCAAGAGCTGATGCTTTCTCCAGAGCCAGACCACTTATCATATCAAAAACTGCCTCCAGTCCTGCCACGGTCGCCAATTTGTAGGGGGGGGCATCTTTTCCAGGGTTTATGGTAATTTACCTGGTCAGCAGCCTTTGCCTGCACTGTGACCAATTCCAAACAGCGGTTTCGAATCGCTAAACCCCACATTCCAGTTCTGACTGGAGGAACTTTTAATTAATGATATATTAAAATCGACAAAATTGTCTGGATGCGAGAAAATCAAACTTTATTAACTAAAGAAAACTACACCACACGATCAAAGTTAAACTGCTTAAGAGGGGAAGGCAGATGGCAAAAACGAGGGATAAATGGCTACAATGTAAGTCTTACAATCTTAGCAATTTCCCTTAAATTACCACCCCTCTAACTCCTTACTAGATTGCCTTGCTGAGGAGTCAGAAACCTGCTCACCTGTGGTGCAAAGAGAGAGAAGAGCTCACCTGCGGTCCAAGGAGAAAGAGAGAGTGAGCTTTGGAGAAGCTATCTTTATATCCTGTGAGCTCCTGCTGTTTTGGCGCTGAAAAGGTCTGTGTGCAAATTCGCGCCGAAAAGTTCGAATACACAAGAGAAAGGCCCTGATTGGCTGATTCAAACGGGCTATTTCCCAGTGGCCAAACTGCTTCCTTCGGCTGGAATGGGTTTTGAATATAGCTTGGGGTGGTTTGAATGTGTCTTCATTCTGGGGCTGAAATGTTCCCACCCACATCCGGAGTTCATCTGGCTAAAGCAAAAGGGGCCCAACAGCCCTATTGTCTGAGTAATGGGTGATTCAAACCCATTCAATTCTTAAACTGTTCCTTTCAAAAGTCTCTTACGTGGTTTAGGTGTGTCCCATTCACTGATGGGCTTTGAATGGAGTTGGATTACTATGTAAACAGAAACCCATTCATTGTGGTCACTGAAACTGCAGTCTCAAGTGGTTTAATCCCTTATGTCAACATCCTGCAGTTTCCTGTAAACAAACATTGCCTCTGTAGGGAAGGGAAACTCCCTGGTTTTGATTGACAGAATCTGACTGCCACTGCTTGATCCTCCCACTTTTCACAGGCATCCACCAGCTGCTTTCCAAGCCCCATTGTCCCTGCCATGCTTTTCTGACGGCCATTTTTTAAACCCCTTTGCAATTTACCAAACTCAAGGGAACAATTTTATTAATAAAAATGTACTGTCTTAAAGTGTGCGAATTTTTCCACGAAGTTCCTCGATTACGGTGTTGTCCACGTGCTGCCCTGCCAACGAGCTTTTCAATGCAGCCTTTTTCAGTTCTGGGTATGTTTTAAAACATTGTCCAACCCAGAGACAATTTAAATTCCACGAGTCTTCGCCCATGATGTAGATTAATATCTCCAGTATCTTCAGGGCTGAGGGATTTTGCGAACCACTACACAGCCAAACTGCTTTCTCTAAAGACTTCTTGTGTTCCTTTCCCTCTGTCCACTTGGCTGCTGCATCTACTGGATGCCCAGCCTTTAACAGAGTGGTGATGCACTTCTTAGTGATATTCACCTTGCTAAAAACATAATCAGAAATCCTTTCCTCCATCACGGGTCCCTCATCCGAACCACTGTCTACCATATCGCAACCTTGTTGCCAGTGTCCTGTCGCGGTCTCCATTTCTGTAGGGGGTTTTGCACAGGCATGTTTGGGTCAGTCAGCTTTGCCTCTGGCTACCTTCCTTGAGCAGTTCGAATCGCTCGCCCCCTGGGTTCTGGACACCGGACTTAGATACAGGCAGCGATACAGAGAATACTCAAGTCGACAGGTGGTTGGATGCAAACAAAACCAAGATTTTATTGAAGAGGAAAACTTGATACAATCTTATGGAAAATTATTAGTGTACACTTCTACAGGCAAGAATTACAAGAGAGTCATAATAATACTATACTTATACAGGGAATGGGGAACACACGGCACATCGAGGGAAAACAACTACCTTAACAATCCCCTTATCCTTATCCCACCCCCTATACCTAACTAGGTTAAGCTATGAGGGGTCAGAATTCATGCTCACCAATCAAAAGGGTTTGTTCGACTCAAAACAGCGGTTGGGTTCGGGGTTCGCTCTTGGTGCTCTCTGGAGTCTGCCGTCGTCACGTCGGCTCTGGGTGCTGCAAGGGCGTTGTCCAGGTTCGAGTACCCCAAAGTTACAGTCTCTGCTTGGGTACTTTACCTTGCAGGGATGATTCTTCGCCGACAGCGTGAGTTTGCATGAAGACACTCGCAGGCCGGCTGAGGCTGAAGTCCCGATGATTCGAAGCCTACCCTCAGTTGGCCTTCCCCGGGTGGTCTTCCCTCCTCCTCCCCTCGTCATGTCCCACTTCGCCTGGTCTGAATTGCCCGTGTTCGCCCGACCCGGTGTCGGGAAGAGTCCAGATGGAGCGGGAGAGGGCACGGGAAAAGGCCAGGGGGTAAGCTAGGGACGGGGGAAAAGCGGCAGCCACGAGGGCGAGGGGCCGAAGAGCCGGGGAGTGGCAGTACCGACAGCAGCAGAGCGGCAGGAGAGCAGAGCAGGAGTTCCTTCTTCTTCCGATTGCTACCTGGGGCCTTCAGTTATACCTTCATCGAAAAACCCTTATCTGCGCGTCAAATCAGGTTAGTTCTTTGTTTTAATTTTGGCGGGCTAGTTAAAATAATGATAGCAATCTATACTGATGGTTTTTAGATGGCCGGTAATTGCATCTACCAGCCCAATAATTAACTTGTATTGTCCTGAAAGTCCTTGATGGGCTGGTCCAGCCTCGATGGATGTGTTTAATCTGTTTCTGATTATGTATGCAGTCTGTTTGATGGCTTTAACTGTAGGCCTCATTGAATTTAGATCTGCCTCCAATTCGGCCTAATACATAATTCACAGTTTTGTCTGGGTCCCAAAATACAAAGTTCTTTTCACAGGAAACCTGCAGCCTTAGTTTCAATTTACCCCAAACTGCCTGGGCTGCAGAATCCATTTTGGAGACCCGTAGGCATTCTGCCATGAGGCACGGATGCCATCTTGGGTACCCTTTTTAATTTCAAAAGAAATGTCCACGCAGGGTCCCTTTTATCGACAATAACCTTCGGGGAGATGCACAAATTTTGCAAATCTTACAAGTCTCATTCCTTCAGGTCTCAATTTTTGGACATTTTAAAAAAGTTGAACGTAAAAAAAAATTGAAATTGTTAACTTTTCATTTCTGTCCCTTTTTGCTCTCTCTCTTAGTACAATCTTTCTTTCCCTCTCTCTATTTCTCTTTCTGTACTTGATTTGACATTGAATTCACCCACTCTAATTTACACTTCCTTCTCAGCCCTTGCGCTGTTAATTTTGCAATACTTGAATCTGATTGGTTAAGGAGATACACAGTTATTTTCCCTGTTCACTCAGGTCCCAGATCCCGTTCGCCTCGCTGCGACGTTATCAGCACACTTTCAGCAACTTGCCATACAAAAAATGTAAAAACCTAAAAGTGCAAGGGTAAGTCTAACTCATGGTAGGTGTTGCCTTTGACACTGTCAACCGTGAGGGATTATGGAGTGTCCTCCTCAAATTCGGCTGCCCTCAAAAGTTTGTCACCATCCTGCATCTGCTTCCCGATGACATGCAAGCCGTGATTCTGACCAACGGTTCCACCACAGACCCAATTCATGTACGGACCAGGTTCAAGCAAGGCTGCATCATCGCACCAACGCTCTTCTCGATCATCCTTGCGGCAATGCTCCATCGCACCCTCAGTAAGCTCCCTGCTGGAGTGGAGCTAATTTACAGAACAAACGGGAAACTGTTCAAACTCCGTCACCTCCAGTCCAGATCCAAGGTCGTCCCTTCCTCTGTTGTCGAATTACAGTATGCAGACGACGCTTGCGTCTGCGCACACTCGGAGGTCGAACTCCAAACCATCATTAACACCAGCACCGAAGCGTACGAGCGCATGGGCTTTACACTAAACATCCATAAGACAAAGGTCCTCTATCAACCTGCCCCCGCAACACAGTACTGCCCCCTGATTATCAAAATCCATGACAAGGCCTTGGACAATATGGACCACTTTCCATACCTTGGGAGCCTACTGTCAACAAGGGCAGATGTCGATGATGAAGTCCAACACTGCCTTCAGTGTGCCAGTGCAGCCTTCGGTCGCCTGAGGAAGAAAGTGTTTGATGACCAGGACCTCAAACCCGGCACCAAGCTCATGGTCTACAGAGCAGTAGTAATACCTGCCCTCCTGTATGCCTCAGAGACATGGACCATGTACAGCAGGCACCTCCAAGCACTGGAGAGGTATCACTGTAAAGGAAATAGCCATATTCCAAAAGATCCAGGCCTAGAAATTGGGTATAGCCCCGTTTGAGGCGTTAGAACTGGCGATGCGCTAAGTTTATAGCCAGACGAGAGCTATCCGCGCCTGGCGCGATATTGGGTTGCATCGCCCCAAAAGGGGATTGAAGTGCTAAATCAGCCGTTGCACGGTGCTCTTAAGGCGCAAAAGGTCAGGCGCTACTCAATTTCGACGCGGACAGGCGCAGCGCAGTTGAACTCAATTACGGCAAAGCACGAGACCTGCAGGCGCCGGCCGGCTCTTAAAGGGGTGGGTCAGTCAGACTGAGCTTCAACACCCAACGCCCTGTAGGCCTCAGATTCAGTGCTCGCCCTTGTCTGGCGGTACAAAGTTGTTCATTATGGAGAAGGTTAGGCAGAGAGCAGAGCGCTTCAGCACTGAGGCTCTGGACCAATTGGTGGCTGCAGTTGAACACCGTCGACAGGTCCTGTACCCAGATAATGGCAAGAGGCCAAATCAGAAGGCTTATCGACGATCTTGGAGGGAGGTTGCTGTGAGGGTCAACTCCAGCAGCATGGCGACCAGGAACCCTGTTCAGTGCAGGAAGAAATTCAACGACCTCACACGGATCGTTAGGGTGAGTGATGGTTTACCAAACTTGTGCTTCCCTCCATCTGCAGCTGACTTCGGGCACCCTGCTGCAATGATGCGCCACTGGCCATCTGTCAGTATGCACCCATGGCCCTTTCTGGGCAGACACATGGACAGATGTCTCAAGGCCTCATGTAAGGGCTCTTGCACAATAGGGGGCATGCGATGATGTCTCAAGGCCTCATGTAAGGGCTCTTGCACAATAGGGGGCATGCGATGATGTCTCAAGGCCTCATGTAACAGAACCTCCCCTTCTTTTCCCTGCAGTCCAAGATGGCGCAGATTAGAAAAGAACAGCGTCGAACCGGTGGCGGACCTGCACAAGTGGTCACTCTCATGGGTCTGGAGGAGAGAGTGCACCAGATACTTGGAGGACGTCTGTCTGGTCCAGTGACCACTGCATCTGCCGACCCCATTACCGACAGCGAGGGTAAGACTCTCACCTTTTCCACCTGTTGCCTTCCACTTGGTCCCCCCACCAGCATGCATCCTCAGTGTGCAGCCATGTCAGAGCCATGCCGCAATCTGGCATGCCTTTCAGCAAACCTGTCCTTTTGCTAAAGCCACTCTTCCACCTCCCACTTTTAGATGAAGCAGCACCAACTCGGGCTCAATGCGCTGAAGCTGCCAGTGCCAGTGCCACCGGAGGCGAGGACCAGGAGGAATCCGGACCAGCCGTTGCAGAATCCGGGGAGCTGAGACATCTGCAGACTGTGGATAGTAGTCCCCTGGAGGGGAGGGGGGGTGGCTCTGTGGATGAACCAGTTGCCGGACCAAGCGGCATGGAGCAACGCAGGGGGGATAGGCAAGTTCGGCCACCGTCTCCCCGCAGGGCAAGGCAGGTCGTCATGACTGCTGCACAGAGTGCAGATGAGGTCCGTCGCCTGGCAGAGATGAGCAAACAGGCCCGGGTCAGACACACGGAGCTGATGGCTGCAGTGGAGAAGATGCCTGAGTCAATAGATTCATTGGCTAGGAGTATGTTGGACTTCGGGGCAACAATGGAGAGGACTCTGCAGGGCTTTGGCGCAACAATGGAGAGGTCTCTCCAGGTGTTCGGGGAAACAATGGACAGGTCTATCCAGGGCTTTGGGGCCACAATGGACAGGACTATCCAGGGCTTCGGCCCAACAATGGAGAGGACTGTCCACGGCTTTGAGTCGGCAATGGAAAGGACTGTTCAGGGCTTCGGACAATCCCTGGAAAGGTCTGTGCAGGGCTTGTCCGAGGCAGTGGAGCGGTCGGCTCCTGCCTTATCCGAAGCCATGGGAAGAACTGTCCAGGCCTTCTCCGAAGGTCCCAGGTCCTCACTGTTGCTACGCATTCACTTGCTGGGCTCCTCCACAGCCAGATTGACGCAACGCGATGTCTCACTGCAGCCACCCTCTCTGCACCAGATAGGATCACCCCGGGCCCGTCCACTCCCATACAAGGCCAGGAATCTGTGGAGCCTGCGATTGTGGCGGATGAGCCGAGCCGCTCCCCTCAGATAGCCAGTGTGTCGTCTGACCATGGTGCAGGTGTCCTCTCTCATCAGGAGACCATTGCACATGCCAGTGCTGGGACGCCTGCATTGCAGCTGCCACCACCTGCAGCCCACACTGCTTCTAGCCATGCTCAAAGCAAGCATCCTGCATCCGCACCCTCCAAGCCCAGGGGTTGGCCAGGCCGTACCTCAGGGGCTTCTGCGCTTCCAGACAGTCGGCAAGCGTCCCCCAGCCTTGAGGCCGCCACTGGGTGCAATTACGTAGGAGCAGCAGGGAGGGAAGGGGCCGGGCGCGAATGAGAAGTCGTTCTCCCTCAAGGGGCCAGTTGTAGAGGGAGGTGCTGAGACGTTTGTTTGTCCAAATTCAAGGATACCCTTACCTGCTGTTATAGGTGCAGATTTTTGTTGAGTTTTGCTGCTTTGCCGAACAGGTCACATTTATTTTGGAAATTATGGATTCTGCTCACTTTACGTTGTTTAGCTGTAATGAAAGACTTTTGTGTCAATAAACAGAAGTTTAAATGTTGCTTGGTGCATGTGACTACTTTCAGTGATGCTGGCATGCAGAGGCCCTCAAACATCCAAAGTGCGCATGAGGTAAGACTCTCATCATTCCGCCACAGGGGTGTCGAGACGAGTCCAGAGGAGCCTCTGACGAATAGACCTTCCACTTTCAGCAGCCCTTCCATCTTCCTCCTCCTCCTCCTCCTCCTCTGCCTGCTCTTCCTCCTCCGCCTCCTTCTCCTCCTCATACTCCTCCTCCTCCGCCTGCTTGCGCAGGGTCCGAGGGAAGGTAATGAATGGACGCGTTCGCCTATAAAGGGCATCTGTCACTTGCCGGATGCAACAGCGGACTGCAGCCTGAGCGACAGTCGCATTGTCCCAAATGGCTGACTGAAAGGATCCGTTGGCATAAGAATGGAGGCCTTCAGTCAGTGTAGCCATCACGGACAGAGAGGTTCTGCAGCGTTCACGCGGCTGCAGATCCTGACCAAGCAGGTGGCACAGATCAGTAACAATGTCCCTCCAGGTTCGGAGCCTTCGCAAACACTGCTCCTCCGACATGTCAAGGCTTGTCACCTGCTGCCTCCCGTCGGATTGGCCGACCCCCATTGCCCCTCCTCCTTCTGGCCAATCCCGGCCCTCTCTCCCACTGTCTCTCTGCCCCTTCACAGTGTCGGGCGATGAGGCCGTCGCCCTCCAAACAAGCTCCCATTCCGATGCCAGTTGGTCAAAAGGCTTTTAGGTGTAGTGCTGCAAGTGCTTCGGACAGGGTTGAAGGTCCCAAGTACTGTAAAGCTCAAATCCCAGAACTCCGCTCCAGATTAGCTCGCCAACTCTCTCTAGCAGCAATCGCAATGAGCAGGCCAAGTGGCAGAAGATTCTGCACTAGAGCTGTCCCCTTTAAATAGCGCCGCCCTACTCCGAGAAGGGCCTGTTAGCCCTCCCTCGAACTGTCACTAATAGCGCTGGGCGCTAAGGCTCCGGGCGCCACCCAATATGCGCTCAGGTGCTCCTAAAAGGCGTTGCACACTGAAATGACATCATGAGCTGTTTGCGCTCGTGGGCGCGCGCAAACACTTAGCGCAGGCGCTAAATGTATAGTCAATTTCTGAGTCGGCGCTATCCTCATAGCGTTCGCCCCAACATAGGGCTTCGCCCCAATTCTAGGTCTCTTTAGGCGCTCAGTGCCGGCGCTACCAACCCAATTTCTAGGCCACACAATCCTATGAACGGAATTTTGACTTTTATTAAATCATGAAATACTGGGTTTAAAAATCTAAAAGCCTCAAAGACACAAGCTGTGAATACAGGCTTTTGAGATAAGATGGTTTGTTAACACGAAAGTTGTAAACACCATACAAGCTTTTGAAATGGGATTCGGTTGTTAATACTAAGATAATAGCCCTGTTGAAACAACAGGTTGGAGGTTCCTCTATGTCTGAACATTGGAAGAAACACAATAGCAATGCCCAAGTTAAGTGTTATAAACCAACAATTCAGAAAGCGTCATATAAATTTAAAAAACATGTGCCTTTGAAAAATGACATCAAGTAAAAGAAATACCTGCCGTAAAATAGTTTTATGTTAAACTTAGACCAAGGAGACGGAAGTCTGCTTATAACCATTGAAGTAGCTAAGAAATGCATAGAACACCCTGGTTGAAGTGTTTTTGATTTACATGTTGTAAAAGGTACAAACAGAAGACTTTGTAAATATGACATCAATAGATGCACCAAGCAATCACATTGTGTTTGTGTTGCACTTGGAACAGTTAGGAGACACGGCGTCTGGCTTATAACCAGCAAAGGTGATTTAAAAATTGAATGGAAGTACTTCATAATAATGGCATCAAATAGATACATCAGTCATAACCATTTTTATGATGTTTTTGAACACCTATACAGCAGACAGGATTCTGAAAGTTAACAGCTGAATTGACAGTAAGAATAGAAAAGAATTCAACAGAAGATGACGAGAGATAATTAGTTTACATCAGTAGAAAACTTCAAAGGATTTACCACTGCAAAAAGTATATAAAATATGGAACTTTCAGATAGAAAGTCAGAAGTCGCTGGAAGAGGCAAGCGATTCTCAACGTCAGAGGCAGGCTCCATGGGCTAGATTTTCAGTATAGGCAGTTTTGGGGCGCTAACCTTAGCGCCCGCCCGAAGTTAGCGCCCGCCCCAAAGTAGCGCCCCGTTGCCGGGAATTCAGTGGCTTCGCCCTAAGAGGTTGGTGGAGCGCTAAAAGAGGCGTTCCACTACTCTCTTTAGGCGCTAAGCCGGCGGTCCAGAGGGATAGCGCCCAGGCGGGGCGCAGCACGGGTGCGGTCATTTTTGCACTGACAGCAGACCCCGTGGTGCCGACCAGCTCTTAAAGGGGGAAGGGACGAATTGGTCTGCTGCCACGCCCTGCACACTGCAGCCTTGCAAAGAGGCCTCAACACTACTGCTCAGCCCCAGGGAGTCATGGCAACGCCAGAGAAGGCCCGTCAGCGTGCCCTGCGCTTCTCAGAGGGTGATCTGGACATAATGGTCACAGCTCTGGAGGTGAGGCGCAAGATCTTGTTTCCAGACAGTGGGAGGAATCCAACCCACCACGACTACACCAAAGCCTGGAAGCAGATCGCCCAGAGGGTGACGTTCACCGGCGAGGCCCCCAGGACCCACACACAATGCCATAAGAAATACAACGATCTGACCAGGATTGTGAGGGTGAGTAGCCTTTCCAGTCTCCTCCTCATTCTTGCATGTACACCTGACATGATGGGCAAAGGGACCTGAAAGTCCTTTTGGCCAGCCCTCAGCCAGCAGCATTGGGACAGTCATGAGCATCAAATGGCCATTCGGCACTCTACACTTTGGCCAAGCTATTCCACCATGGGAGGCAGTGCACACTACATCAGGGCTTCACTCTGTCCAAGCTATTCCACCATGGGAGGCAGTGCACACTACATCAGGGCTTCACTCTGTCCAAGCTATTCCACCATGGGAGGCAGTGCACACTACATCAGGGCTTCACTCTGTCCAAGCTATTCCACCATGGGAGGCAGTGCACACTACATCAGGGCTTCACTGCGCACTTACAGCCCGTCCTTTCTCTTGCAGGCTAAAGTAGCGTTTAATCGCCAGGCCCGTGCCAGGGGTGGCCGCGCCAAGCTGCAGAAGCTCACTCGGCTGGAGGAGCGCGTGTGTGTGCTCATGGGAGCACGTGTGATTGTCCCCACAGCGTGCGGTGTATCCGACCCTCCACTGCCCGGCAATGGTAAGGACCTCGCCTTTTGGCCCTCTCGCGTCGCACTGGCCCATCCGAGCTACCTCCTTTGCCACTGTCCCACCAATGTGCTGAATCCCACCAGTCCTAACTCCCTCGCTGACGCCGTCTCCTCACTCTGAAGCTACTCTTGTGCATTCCTGCTTTCAGCTGGTGACGACCAGGACCCTGAGGCTGCCAGTGACAGCACCTCCAACCAGGAGGAGGAGGAGGAGCAAGCCGGACCTTCGGGGGAACAGTCACGTCCCGCAGGAGAGGAGGAAATGCTCGACACCTCCTCACTGGACGAGTGCCTGGAGGAACTGTCGCAGGGCAATGCAGCTTCTGGGACCAGTGGCGTCCAGCCACCCAGCAGCCGTGCGCGTGGCCCGCGGCCTTCCCCCCAAAGGGGGGAAGGATCAGAGGGGAGTGCTGCTGCTCGGCACACTCGCCGTCACCAACGCGGCAAGGGTCCCCTAGTTCGGCCCCCTCCTCCCCAGCGGGAGAGTCGCGACTCCAGTCCGGACACCTTCACTTCGGAGGAGGTGCGGAAGCTCGATCAGATGGCCGACGACTCGGACCGGCGCCACACGGAGCTCATGAGCGTGGTGGGGCGCATGCCTGAGGCCATCGAGTCGCTGGCGACCAGTGTGCGCGAGTTCGGGGCAGCAACTGCCGCGACTGGCCGCATGCTAACTGATGCCGTCAAGACCCTGGCGGATGTGATGCGCGCGCACACCAGGACCACAGGGCCACTCACTGCTGCCACACGCGCTGTCTCAGGCAGGCATCGCCAGGGCAGGCGCCGCGCTGGACCATCCCAGCAAGCCGGCCGTCGGCTGATTGCTGCGGATCCTGCAGTGCGGGCCCGGCCGAGTGCCACCGCGCCACAGCACCAGCCAGCGCATCCCAGACGCCAGCTGGCCCACATTGCGCCATCCGTCGCCGCCATTCCCCCTCTGGGGCGTCAAGGGCAAGCGGCTGCAGCTGATGGTGGCCAGGCTCAGGTGCGCCACTCAGGAGACGGCCCCTCGAGGCCCAAACGCCGTGTAGGCCGCCCCCCAGCGGCATCTGGCGGAAGGGCATCTGAGCCTCAGGCGCCTTCCCCCAGCCTCGCAGCAGCCACTGGGCAGAGCTTGCGAAGGAGCAGCAGGCAGGGCAGGGGAGGCAAAATGCTGGCCAAGGTCTCGCCCTCGCGGGCCACTCAGTAGAGGGTGTGGCCAGCTTTCCTTTAATATGGCGGTGGCCATCTTTATTTTGCCCATGGTTGTGCTTTTGGAGGGCTTTTTTTTTGCGTTAGGCCGACGTTGAGGCCCGGTTTCAATAAAGGTGGAGTGGCTCCTCCCCAGTTTGTGGGAGTGAGTCGTTTGTTGGGCTTTTTGTGGGGCCCGTTTATTGTTTTTGGGGATTCATGTGGGAAGGGCTTTTCATTTTTGTTTAATAAAAAATTATCTTTATTCATGCAGTCTCCATGGTTGTTCTTCTTAGTGTTTGTTGGCTTCGCCGGCTGAGGGCTTGCGGAGCGGCTGCATTCATCTTCCCTCATGGCCCCTGGCCATTCCCTGACAGGGGGCTTAGAAGTACCGTGTAATAAGGTGGCGTCGTGCGGCCCTTGGCCCTGGTCGCTCCCTCCTGGGAACGTACTCCTGCTCCTCCTCCTCCTCCTCCTCCTCCTCCTCATGCTCCTCCTGCTCCTCCTCCTGAGGTGCTGGTCCAACGTCAGGTGGCAGTGCCTGAGTCCTGCGGATAGCCAGGTTGTGTAGCATGCTGCAAACCACCACAAATTGGGAGACCCGGTCCGGCGAATACTGGAGAGCTCCTCCGGAGCGATCAAGGCAGCGGAACCGCTGCTTGAGGACCCCAATAGTTAGCTCGATGATGTTGCGGGTGGTTTGATGGCTCTCGTTGTAGGCCTCTTCAGCAGCGGTCCTGGGCGCGCGGAGCGGGGTCATGAGCCAGGTGCACAAAGGATAGCCTTTGTCCCCGAGTAGCCATCCTCTTGGGGGAGGCTGTGCCTGGAACATGTCATGCACAGTACTCTGCCGCAGGATAAAGGCATCGTGGCTGCTGCCTGGGAAGCTGGCATTGACTGCCATGATGCGCTGCTTGTGGTCACAGACCAGCTGCACATTCAGAGAATGGTAGCCCTTCCTGTTGCGATACTGCTCGCCATGCTCCAGAGGGGCCCGCAAAGCCACATGCGTACAGTCAATGGCGCCCTGCACCAAGGGGAATTCCCCGAGTCTGGAAAATCCCAATGCGCGCTGATGCTGGCTCTCCAGGGCCATGGGGAAGGAGATGAATTGGCTTCTCCTTCTGAACAGTGCTTCGGTCACCTGGCGGATGCAGCGATGCGCGCCGTACTGGGAGATGTTTGCTATGTCCCCAGCAGCGTATTGGAAGGAGCCGGTGGCATAGAAGTTCAATGCCACCGTCACCTTCACTTCCACCGACAGAGACGTCCTGCACCTGAGCTTTGGCCGCAGATCTCGGCGAAGCAGGTGGCAGATCTCTGCAATCACCCCCTTTCGGAATCGGAGCCTTTTAACACATCGCGCGGCACTCATGTTTAGGTAGGAGCGCTGCTGGCGGTATAGCCTGACTGGGTAAGGCCTACGTGGCCGACGCCTGTAGCCCCCTCTGCCTCTAGCCAGGGCTGCCCCTCTCACAATGCGTCTGCGAGCCCTACGGACATGGAGCTGCAGCTCCGCGTTGGCACCCCATGCAACCCCCATCAAATCCTGGCAAACAGTCTAATTTCCAAATGGCCACTTGCAGCGCTATTGCCTGAGTCCAAAAATACCTGGCTCTTGCTGCTTGAAACCAGTTAGCTATCCTCCTTGTTGTGTCTCCAGAAATGCGTTGCACAAGACTGTTTTCAGAAAAAAGGATGGCCTTTATACTGGAGAGGACGTTCCCTTTAATTAGCGCCCCCCGGGGCCCGCGCTGCTTGTGTTGCGTTCCTTTTTCCAAACGCTCCGGCCGCCCGCCGCACAATGGGGCGGTCCGACTGAAGTTTGCAATCGGGGCGGCCAAAGGGCGTTGCACGAGGATGTGACGTCATTTTCTGCGCACGCATCCGGGCGGGCGCTAAACTTTGCGCCGGCGCTAACGGGCAACTTAATTTGGGGCGGGGCGCAAACTGTGCTGCGCCCGGGCGCTACACGCATAGCGCCCGGAAATCACTTCTCTTAAGGCGCTAACTGCTGGCGCAAGCAACTGAAAATCTAGCCCCATAAGTTTTTAACTCTTTGAGTCTCGGGGATCAAGAGATAATTTTATTTGATTTTGGTGGATATTCTGGATTAGAAATAAGACTTAGAAATGTAAAAATATAACAAAGTTAAGATATGAGATAAGAATCTCTGAGAATAAGAAATGTAAGCTATTTGTATTTTGAACTATTAAAGTTGCGATTGAATCACCAGCTGTTAACTACATGTCAGTTCTTTAATAAATCTATATATTTTTAGAATTGTCTCACAGAGTATTTCTGTATCAAACTTGCAAACTCAATCTCTGTACACTCTTTGGTGAGGAGTTGCAGAGTTCTGGGGGGTTTCTGGACCCTCTTAATATCCGGAACATTACAGTCTAGTTAAACTTATTAAAAGTGCTATCTGGAAGACGGTAACATCTTCAAGTCGTTCCTTTCCTTTAGAGAGAGATAGCCTGGACCTTTAGACCCAATTAAGTATCTTATAGAATTCGGCTATCTCTAACTTTAGTTGAAGGTGAGCATCTGGGGAATACGCCTGATCTGGGGTAGCCCGAAAAGGGCTAGGACTAGCAATTATCCTTTCACCACCAATGCTGCCTCCGCAAGATCCTGCAAATCCATTGGCAGGATAGGCGCATCAATGTCAGTGTTCTCGCTCAGGCCAACATCCACAGCATCGAAGCTTTGACCACGCTCGATCAGCTCTGATGGACGGGGACATCATCCGCATGTCCGATACGAGACTCCCAAAACAAGCACTCTACTCGGAGCTCCAACATGGCAAGAGAGCCCCAGGTGGGCAGAGGAAATGATTCAAGGACACCCTCAGAGCCTCCTTGAAAAAGTGCAACATCCCCACCAACACCTGGGAATCCCTGGCCCAAGACCATACAAAGTGGAGGAGAAGCATCGGGAAAGGCACCGAGCACCTCGAGTCTCTTCGCCGGGAGCAAGCAGAAGCCAAGCACAAACAGCAGAAGGAGCGCACGTGAACCCAAGCACCCGACCCACCCGACCCACCTGTGACAGAGACTGTAGGTCCCGCATTAGACTCATCAGTCAACTGAGAACTCATTTTTAATGTGGAAGCATGTCATCTTCGGTTTCGAGGGACTGCCTAAGAAGAAGAAGAAGAGGTCCGTTAGATTCAGTCCTGCAGTAAATTATCAACTAACTTGTTTGTAGTAATGAGACTAATATAACTATAATTAATAAATTACAACAATGATAAAAGAAACAGTGGGAGGGAGAGTTGGTTTTACCAGTAAGTAGCAAAAGGTCCTGGCCTAGAAATTCGGTATAGCCACGTTTGGGGCGCTAGTCCTGGCGATGCGCAAAGTTTAGCACCAGGCGCAATTTAGCACCACCTAGCGCGATATTGGGTTGCAGCGCCCCTAAAGGTGATTGCGGTGCTAAATCAGGCGCTGCACACTACTCTTAAGGCGCTAACCCGGCGACGCAACCCAATTTCGCGGCGGCGGGGCGCAGCGAAGGTGCTGTCAATAATCACTTTCCCTGAGACACACTGGCGCCGGCCAGCTCTTAAAGGGGCAGGTCAATTGGCATCACCAGACACACTCACTGCCTTGTAGGCCTTCAAAGCGGTGGGAGCCTACCTGTGGCACACCAGCCTAGCAAGACATGGAAAGGGTGAGGCAGAGGGCGGAACGCCTCACTGATCGGGCATTGGATGCTTTGGTTGGCGCAGTGGAATCAAGGCCAAGGAAGATGGTCGGAATGTGATTTATGTTTTGGACAGTCTCCCGGGTGTGAGAGTCAGTTATGTGTCAGTGTATTAGTTTTGCTTTCTGTTGCCATAGCTTTCTCATGTTTGAAGGAACCACATTTTGTGTAATGAAACACTTTCTTCATTTACAATGGCCATGCCTGCTATTTACATGCATCTTGCCCTTCACAGGCTTGGGGGTATCAGACCGGTTCCATTCCTGTTCTTGGAATGGCAGCAAGCATTCCATGAGAGGGGCCTAGAAGCTACTTCTGATCAGCCTCTGACGCGCAGCCTGAGAAGAGTCGCTCGCGTAGAAGTTCAGGCCATCAGGCATCTTCTCAGCCACCGACAGAGATGTCCTGCACTTTATCTGAGGCTGCAGATCTGGCTGAAGCAGCTGGAACAGCTCAGTCGCCACCTCCTTTCTAAATCGCAGCCTTCTGACACACTGCTCCTCCGGCATGTTCATGTAGAAAAACTGCTGTCGGAAAACCCTGCCAGCGTAAGGTCTGCTGTGGCGACGTCTGTTGGCCCTCCTCCGTCTGGCCATGCCCGCCCCCATCTCCCAGCATCTCAGTGCCCTTTCCAGATGATTCAGCAGCAGGACATTCCCCTCCAATGCAGCCCCCATAATAAGTGCCCACAGGAAGGTTCCCCGTTGTCAAGGCTCACCAACAGCAAGGTGATGGTCAGAAGGCTGAAGATCATCTGCCTGCGCTGGCTCAGTGGTCAAATGGCTCTCAGTGTGCAGCTCAGCAACTCTTTGTAGCTCTCGAGGAAGTTGTGCTCCAAAAATGGCTGCCGCTTTTAAACCACACCAGTCCCCTTGAAATAACGCTCCTCTAGCCCGAGAGTGACTTGGTAAGGTTCCAGGTAAGCTGTCACTATTAGCGCCAGGCGCTACGGAGGGGGGCGCCACTGAATTTCCAGTCTGGGGCACCCAAAAGGCGTTGCACACTCAAATGACGTCATAATCAGCCTGCACCCATGAGCGGGTTTAGCGCCGGCGCTAAATGCATGCTCAATATGGGGTGAGGCGCTAGGCGCCCTGCGCCAGCCCAGAAATTGGCTAGCGCCCCACTTCTCGGCCTCTTTAGGCGTTAATCAGTGGCGCTAACAACCGAATTTCTCCCCCCCTATGTTCAATTCATTCTACCTACTAATTCACAAAATGCACCTTTGAGGCTTATTGTGGATTGATGAATCTCAGTGAACTTTTATTTCTGCAGCCAAGTGAACTTATTGCCACTTATTCAGCACTGGCATTGGACACGACAACGGCACACCCAGCCCAGTCAACCCTGCAAAGCCCTCCTCACTAACATCTGGGGACTTGTGCCAAAATTAGGAGAGCTGTCCCATGGACAAGTCAAGCAACAGCCTGACATAGTCATATTCACAGAATCATACCTTTCAGCCAATGTCCCAGATTCCTCCATCACCATCCCTGGGTATGTCCTGTCCCACCGGCAGGACAGACCCACCCGGGGTGGTGGCACAGTGGTATACAATTGGGAGGGAGTGGCCCTGGGAGTCCTCAGCATTGACTTCGGACGCCATGAAATCTCATGGCTTCAAGTTAAGCATGGGCAAAGAAACCTCCTGCTGATTACAAACTACTGCCCTACCTCAGCTGATGAAGCAGCAGTCCTCCATGTTGAACACCACTTGGAAAAAGCACTGAGGGTAACAAGGGCACAGAATGTATTCTGGTTGGGGGACTTGAATGTCCATCACCAAGAGTGGCTCGGTAGCACCACTACTGACCGAGCTGGCCGAGTCCTAAAGGACATAAATGCCAGACTAGGACTGCGGCAGGTGGTGAGAGACACAATATGAAAGAAAAACCTACTTGATCTCGTCCTCACTAATCTACCTGTCACAGACGCATGGCCCCCATACAGTCATTGTGGAGATGAAGCCCCGTCTTCACACTGAAGAGACGCTCCATCGTGTTGTGTGGCATAACCACTGTGCTAAATGGGATAGATTCAGAACAGATCTAGCAGCTCAAAACTGGGCATCCATGAGGTGCTGTGGGCCATCAACAGTAGCAGAATTGAATTCCACCAAAATCTGTAACCTCATGGCTCGGCATATCCCTCACTCTCCCATTACCATCAAGCCAAGGGATCAACCCTGGTTCAATAAGGAGTGCAGAAGAGCATGCCAGGAGCAGCACCAGGTGCACCTAAAAATGAAGTGCCAACCTGGGGAAACTGCAACACAGGACTACATGCATGCTAAACTGCGGAAGCAGCATGCTATAGACAGAGTTACACAATCAACAGATCGGATCAAAGCTCTGCAGTCCTGCCACATCCAGTCATGAATGGCGGTGGACAATTAAACAACGAACGGGAGGAGGAAGCTCCAAGAATATCCCCATCCTCAATGATGGCAGAGCCCAGCACATGAATGCAAAAGACAAGGCTGAAGCATTTGCAACCATCTTCAGCCAGAAGTGACAAGTGGATGATCCATATTGGCCTCCTCCTGAGGTCCCCACCATCACAGAAGCCAGTTTTCAGCCAATTCGATTCGCTCCACGTGATATCAAGAAATGGCTGAGGGCATTGGATACAGCAAAGGCTATGACCCTGACAACATCCCGGCTGTCATGCTGAAGGCTTGTGCTCCAGAACTAGCTGTGCCTCTAGCCAAGCTGTTCCAGTACAGCTACAACACTGGCATCTACTCGACAATGTGGAAAACTGCCCAGGCATGTCCTGCCCACAAAAAGCAGGACAAATCCAATCCATCCAATTACCGCCCCACCAGTCTACTCTCAATCATCAACAAAGTGATGGAAGGGGTCGTCGACAGTGCTATTAAGCGGCACTTACTCGCCAATAACCTGCTCACCGATGCTCAGTTTGGGGTCTGCCAGGACCACTCGGCTCCAGACTTCATTACAGCCTTGGTCCAAATATGGACAACAGAGCTGAATTTCAGAGGTGAGGTGAGAGTGACTGCCTTTGACGTCAAGGCAGTATTTGACTAAGTGTGGCATCAAGGAGCCCTAGTAAAATTGAAGTCAATGGGAATCAGGGAGAAAACTCTCCACTGGCTGGAGTCATACCTAGCACAAAGGAAGATGGTTGTGGTGGTTGGAGGTCAATCGATCACAGTCCCAGTACATCGCTGCAGGAGTTCCTCAGGGCAGTGTCCTTGGCCCAAGCTTATTCAGCTGCTTCATCAATGATCTTCCCTCCATCATAAGGTCAGAAGTGGGGATGTTCGCTAATGATTACACAGTTTTAAGTTCCATTTGCAACTCCTCAGATAATGAAGCAGTCCATGTCTGAATGTAGCAAGACCTGGATGACATTCAGGCTTGGGCTGATAAGTGGCAATTAACGTTCATGCCACAGAAGTGCCAGGCAATGACTATCTCCAACAAGCGAGCGTCTAACCACTTCCCCTTGAGATTCAACGGTATTACCATCACCAAATCCCCCACCATCAATATCTTGGGGGTCACCATTGACAAGAAACTTAACTGGACCAGCCACATAAATACTCTGGCCACAAGAACAGGTCATAGGCTGAGTATTATGTGGCGAGTGTCTCACCTCCTGACTCCCCAAAGCCTTTCCACTATCTACAAGGCACAAGTCAGGAGTGTGTTGGAATACTCTCCACTTATCTGGATGAGTGCAGCTCCAACAACACTCAAAAAGCTCGACACCATCCAGGACAAAGCAGCCCGCTTGATTGGCAACCCATCCATCACCTTAAACATTCACTCCCTCCACCACCGGCGTACCGTGGCTGCAATGTGTACCATCTACAAGATGCACTGCAGCAACTCATCAAGGCTTCTTAGGCAGCACCTCCCAAACCCATGACCTCTTCCACCTAGAAGGACAAGGGCAGCAGGGGCATGGCAGCACCACCACCTCCAAGTTCCCCTCCAAGTCACACACCATCCTGACTTGGAATTATATTGCTGTTCCTTAATCGTTGCTGGGTCAAAATCCTGGAACTCCCTACCTAACAGCACTGTGGGAGTACCTTCACCACAAGGACTGCAGCGGTTCAAGAAGGCGGCTCACCACCACCTTCTTAAGGGCAATTAGGGATGGGCAATAAATACTGGCCTTGCCAGTGACGTCCACATCCCAGGAACGAAAAAGGAAAAATAACCAGTTTCTGTGCTCGCAGATTGAATGATGTACTGAATCAGCAGGTAAAGTGATTGCTATTTACCATCATGGCCTTCTTGCTGTTGTCTTTTATCCTCAGCCAGGTATTGAATAAAAATGGATCTTTAATATCCTTCTGCAGCCTAGATATAAATGGTAACTGATTTTCTTTACTTAAAAAAAGACTACAGCATTCATAAGAATCCATATTTGGAGGCACAGCTGCAGATGGGAAACATAATGGCAAAAAAATTTTACAAATATCATTCAGAATACAGTAACACAGTGGACTAGTAATCCAGAGACATGAGTTCAAATCCCACCATGGCAATTTGTGAATTTGAATTCAGTTTGATAAAATAACATAAATACTGTCTGCTTCCATGGCAATTGATTCTACTCAATTATCCTTTAAGTCTTCCTTGAACAGAGGCCCAACAAGTCCCCATCCACCACCACCCTCCTCCGCCTGGCTGAACCTGTTCTCACATTGAACAACTTCTCCTTTGACTCCACTCACATCCTCCAAATTAAAGGTGTTGATATTCAGTTGGATTTTCCATCTACAAGTTGGTGAGCTTTAGTCATGGAATCACCTTTGTAGCTCTTCACTAAACTCTTTAATGTTCTTTTGAAGTCAAGGTGGCCAAAACTGCAAAGAATATTCCAAAGATGACCGTATTATATAGGGTCGTGTGCAGTTAGGGTAGTTGTCAATGTACTTGGAATGAGGTGAAAGCAAGGCAGTCATGATTTCCAAATCAGTTAACTGACAAATGAGAAAAAAACTCAAACTTTCTGGAAACAAGTTTACTTGATAAATGAAGGTACTTCACACTTACAGTGAGTAAACAATTTTCCACAGATCTTTTCTTGTACAGTATAATTTGTAACACTTATCAATTATCGTGCTATTAACTACAGAGAGAAAAACATAAATTTGCACCCTTGGTGATTACCCTCATTTTGACAATTCATTCGGTAATTACAGCAAAGTGAGCTTAAAATTTGCAAGAATATTGAAACTGAATACTTATACAACCTATTACCAAATAATTGATGTAATGACTTTGAACTACAGAGTAGAATTAACAACAGCCTAAAGGGAACTCTGCTGTAAAGAACAACCAAAAAGCAAATGAGGGATTATTCATCAGTGACTGTATAATTTGACTGAAAACAGTTTTCACTTTTTAAAATATACATTGAATAAGAACATAAGCACCCACAGCTCCACTTTTCTAACCTAAGATGTTTTCTGGTCATATTTCATGTGGTGGAATTCTGCAGGATCTTGTGTTGGTCTGTGTTGGCCTGACGTTTCTATACTGTGTGTAATAAAGGAAAGTAGCAGAATCAATGTGACTTAGTCTTAAGCGTCAACAACAACAACTTGCATTTATATAGCACCTTTAACGCAGTAAAACGCCCACAGCAAGATGCACATAAAGACCATACAACATATTTTTAGAGGAATAAATTAAATATCAAATGATATTAGGGTTGGATTTCGCTGGGGATCAGCAGCACTGGGGCAAAATAGATGGATTGCACCCCCAGGAAAACCCTTCCCCTGGAACCAAGTGATAATGTCTGAATTTCTTGTCTCTCCTCATTTACATGGAGGCGGTGCTGCAGCGGTTCAAATTGGGCCTTCAGATGGATGCTGTCTGCTGAGATGCAGGAAATTAGGAGGGTGGTGTCAGGCCTTAACAGCCTAGTGTGTGAGGCTGCCTGCTTGAGTGCTTTGTTGGAGTGTTTTTTTTGTGAGGGAGGGGGGTCCCTTTGGGTCTGTGGTGAGTTTTTTTGATGGTTCCAGCTAAAGTATTTTTACCTGCTGCTAAGAATGACCTCCAGACTGGACCCCAACATTTGGGCTCCCTCCTTCAACAACAATAGTCCAGAGTTGCTTCTGCAAGGAGTCAAAGGAGGAGGGAGGAACTATATTCATGATCCAGGTTGAAGATAAATAAAGTAAAGGGCAGGAAGGCTTAGCAGGACATTGCCAAGGCCATATACATTGGCAACAACCATATGAAGGACATGGCTTCAGTGCCATAAAATGTTCAATGCCAATTACACAAAGATATGTGGCATTGTAGGCAGTGCAGATGAAAGCATAAAATTGCAAAGGGATATTGATAGATTAAGTGAATGAGCAAAATTGTGGCAAATGGATTTCAATGTGAACAAATGTGAGGTCATTCACTTTGGACCTAAAAAGGATAGAACAGGGTTCTTTTTAAATGGTGAAAAGCTAAAAACAGTGGATGTCCAAAGAGACTTGGGGGTTCAGGTACATAGATCATTAAAATGTCATGAACAGGTACAGAAAATATTCAAAAAGGCTAATGGAATGCTGGCCTTTATATCTAGAGGACTAGAATACAAGGGGGTAGAAGTTATGCTGCAGCTGTACAAAACCCTGGTTAGACCACATCTGGAGTACTGTGAGCAGTTCTGAGCACCACACCTTAGGAAGGATATATTGGCTTTGGAGGTTTACCAGAATGATACCCGGACTTCAAGGGTTAAATTACAAGGAGAGATTACACAAATTAGGATAGTATTCCCTAGAATTTAGAAAGTTAAGGGGTTATCCAATCGAAGATTTCAGGATATTAAGGGGAACAGATAGGGTAGATAGAGAGAAACTATTTCCGCTGGTTGGGCATTCTAGGACTAGGGGGCATAGTCTAAAAATGAGAGCCAGACCTTTCAGGAGTGAAATTAGGAAACACTTCTAAGCAAAAAGGGTGGTAGAAGATTGGAATTCTCTTCCGTAAATAGCAATTGATACTAGATCAATTGTTAATTTTAAATCTGAGATTGATAGCTTTTTGTTAACCAAAGGTATTCAGGGATATGGGCCAAAGGCAGGTATATGGAGTTCAGCCATGATCCCACTGAATGGCGGAACAGGCTTGAGGGGCTGAATGGCCTATTCCTGTTCCTATGTTCCAATGTTCCTATGTTCAATGACCTGATCAGAAACAGCAAGCTAGGAGTGACCCTCTGATCTGTTTCATATTATGTCATGATGCAGAACAAGGCATTGACTGCCACTTGAATCAAACACCATAAACATAGCAGAGGATCAGAACTACACAACGAAAAAAACAACTATCTTTAAGACTCTTCTACTGGCCTTGAAGGGGCTGTTAATGTTTGAGCTGATTTTTTTGGCCATTTTGAAAGCCTCCATGATCACAAACACTGTCATCATAAGTGATAATGGCCCAAAACGTCAATGCGCTAGGAACTTTTCAGAGGCTGATGGGGGACATGTGAAAAGGTCACTAGGCCTCCTTAAAACACACAAAAAATCTTCCCATTGCAGCTTCTCTTTACTTTTGTATGTAAACCTGTAAGGATACATAATTCATGTCATCCTGTACTGATGGTATTCAAAACAGTAACTTGCCTGGTTCATAACAACAACTTGCCTTTATATAGCACCTTTAACATAGTAAAACATCCAAAAGCGCTTCATAGGAGCGATTATCAAACAAAATTTGACACCGAGTCTCATAAGGAGATATTAGGACAGATGACCCAAAGCTTGGTCAAAGAGGTAGGTTTTAAGGAGTGTCTTAAAGGGGGAAAGAGAGATAGCACTCAATTTCTTTGGTGGAAGGGGCAGCAACCAGCATCTGATCTGCATCCTGGATAATGGGGCCCAGGCAAGTCGGATGCCATCTGGCCCTCACTAACATGGAATTTAAATAGGAACACCCATCAGAGGTGTTAAGAAGAGCAGGTGCTAAATGTGGGAACAGAAAAAAAAACTTAAGCTGTGCCATTGGTGTACTGAATGGGCCCTGTGGGACAGCACCCAATTTTCCTTTACATTACACCCAAAAAAAAGTACTAATTGGGTTTTAAACCCAGTAAAACCCATCCTATTTTATTGATTGTTTTGTTAAAGCATTAAAATGAGAAGACAGATGGAGATTCATAACCTTCCAATCCTTGAGCAAAACAAACCCTGCTGGTTCTAAGTATGATTTGCACTTCGACCATAATAACAATGGCCCAGATATGCCAATCCCTGCGGGTGGATACGAGCTGTGTACCCACCCTTGGGGACATCAGAAATGCTGCTTTCAGGCATGCACAGCACATGGGCTGAAAACCAGCATTTCCGATCTGTCAAGAATGGTCTTGACAGATCCTCCGGCTGCCCTGGAGTAGGGCCTCTGCGGGCAGATAGTTCCGTTTTTTGGGGACGCTCCGCCTGCAGAAAACTCATTTCAAGTCATTTTAAAAATGTGATTTAAAAAAAAATTTATATAAAGTTTTACTATGTTTTTGGGGTGATCTCCATTCATATACTTGACAGGTCTTCCTGTCAGGTGTATGAAGGGAGATTCCCTTCTTTGATTGGCTCCCCATGGCCCACGTGATCCCAGGGACGCTGCGAACTGCCTGCGCCTCTGGGATACGTGGGCCCTGCGCACTTGGAGTTTGGAGAGGCCCAGGATCGGAAGCGTGTGCATCCCGGGAGCCCTCAGGTAAGGGCGTAGATTTTTCCAGATCGCAGGCCTCCGCACGCGGGAAGCCTGCGATCGGAAAATACAGGCCATTATTCTCTCTGTGAGGTTCACAAAGGTTTCAGTGTTGTACTTAATAGGAACTTCTTCATCCATATAATGCAATGGCAAATTACCATCAACTGGAAAAGATATGGGTCCTGAATTTGCGGTCGGTATGACAGCGTACTCTCAGAGTGCACCGTCATACCGCCTTTGAAACTGACTGCAAGTTTGGGATTTCCGAATGCGCTTGCGCTAAATTCAAAATTTGCGATCTGTCAAGTTTCGATTGCACATAGGCTTCGCTGGGTCTTTCACCTCCTCATACAAATGAACGTGCTGGTGAAAAGTTGGACTAATTGCCCACCTATGGTGAGGTAATTACAGCTGAAAATGTTTAAGCCTGGTGCAAACAGGCACAGGAAACCTGTTGCACAGTGTAAGGGGACTGGTATTCTGGTTTCATTAACTGTCCATTATCTTTACAGTCGTTTTCCATTTGGTTAACCCTAACAGTTTCATATCGATGGTTGATTTAGTTAATGTGAACAAACTGCAGTGTTTTCATGTACATTTTGGATAACCAAGGCAGTGGCTTTTTTAAAAAAAAACCTCGTAAAAAGAATGAAAAAGAGAACTGGGACAAGGGGACAAAATTAGAATATGGGGATAAAAGTAATAGACAACCAGCGTCATTTCATATCCCACTAAATCCCAGTTGTTAACTGGTGCTGTACAATAGGTAAATATGTATGTTGAATTATTTGTTGCCATTGGGTAGGTGTAGCTTTTTATTTTAAAACATGGACCTACCTATTCTACACCTAACTATCTCAACATCTATTTGTGTAGAAAATACAGTTTGTTGCCTCTGAATATTTACAGCACCCCTGATATAAACCCCCTTACAAGTGGCCATACATAAACTTTCACTTCCATATCCCAAATCAAACAATGGACATTTTCTTCTCATTTGTTAGAAAAATGTATTATTCCAAAAACAGTTACTTTTAGAAGTAAGTCAATTTTAGTAACGTACACTTTTAAAATAACCTCTACTATATTTTGCATTGCAGGAAATCCTTTTCAGATCTGTTCAATGTGCCTTAAACACTGGCTACAGTCACCTAGGGTTTCTATGTTAACCAATTAAAAAATAAAATCACCACTTTAGCCTAACAAATAGATTTTACATTGTATGATAGTGATATTTCCAACATAAAAAGTTTACGCAATGAACAGCACACTGGTCACATTACCCGTTTACCCAGAATTTTACTTTGTGAGTATTGGATCGGCAATTGGCTAAGAGTCAGGGAGTGAAATGAGCCCCGCCCCACGTGACCCCTTTGTATATGCACGATGGTGCGCTTCTGGGCTCCGTGGGGCACTACGCTGTGCACAATCTGCAGCGTTTGAAAGCAAGTTCTCAAACTGAGGTTTGCATGAGATGAGTGCGGAAATCCTTGCGATGTCGGCGGCGTACTCCTTAGCTATGCCACCGACCCAAATTCAGGGCCATCATATTTCTGTCTTTATCAGCAGGAGGTGTGTGATTATATTTGGACTGTACAAGTGTTGCCCAAGAAAAATAATCCAGTTGTTTGGTGTCACAGTGTTTAATTAAGCTCAAATTGATGCCTTGATGAACGTGTAAGCATTTGATTATATCCAAGTCTTTAAGTAATGAACTGTTAGAATTCCAATTACTTCTATTCTAACTGACCAGGAGAAGGAAGGTCAGAAAAGGGACAGGGACAGAGACAGCTCAATTTTCCACACTGATGTATAGAAATTCAGGTTAGCTTTTTCTCAGCTGAGCTTCCGATCTCTTTAAAATATCATTTTTAACTATTCTGTTAATTAGTCATCAAGGTAAATCATATTCTATTGGATAATGAGATTACTAGAATGTGTGACCTTATTTTATTGAAAACAGATTTGAGGAATTCATCCCGTCTTTATTAGTTCAACTATGCACATTCCACTTTAACTGATACACAGATATTACCTTCTCAGGAGAGGAACAAAAGTGTTTGTTTCAAAGGAATTTAAAATGGTGCCAAAAAGGAAACCCTTTGTTCGAAATGAAAGGGCTTTGTTTCCCTTTTGGCTTCTGGTAAGATTATTTGAAGAAGACAGTGCCTTGCTAAAATTATCATGGACTTGCCAATCCTTCTCCTTTCATAGACCAACAATGTTGCATTTGTGAAAGTGGGTCAATTGAAATTAAAGCAATATCACCCCCTTTAAAAAGCAATGTATTTGTGTTTGTGTTCAGCAACCATTTGCTAACTTGTTGATCTTGTATGTTCCACACAGTTCACCAAATACCTCTAAGATTAACATCCCCCTGCTGGATACATCTGCAATTGCACAACATTCTTTATCATTACAGGGGAGAAATTGGCTAACCCTGAAAAAAGGGCAAGGATACTGCAGTGCGTGATTAACCTGCGCCCATTCATTGCGTTGCAGGCAGCATGGTAAATTCATGCTGCCTGCTGCTTTATATGATTGTTGCGTGCAGCCAGCACTACCCTCACTGTTCATTGGCTGCACACATCAGTAGGGAGTGCCAATATTGCGAATGGCTGGCGCTACTTAAAGACAGTCTACACCTCTTAAAGGGGAGGTGCACTGGGGCTGAAAGAAGTGGTGGAAATTTTTTTGAAATCTGAGTCTGTGCTGTGATACTTTGAGGAATGGCTGAATCTATGAGAAAGCGGTCGCTAAGGTTTTCAGACACTGCACTGGAGGTCTTGGTGGAAGAGGTGGAAAGAAGAAGAGAGGCCCTGTATCTGCAAGGGGGCAGGAGGCCCTCCAGACAGATGCTCAGAAGGCAGTGGGAACAAGTAATGGAGGAGGTGAATGCCAGGAGTGTTGCTCCGAGAACATGGATGCAGTGCAGGAAGAAGTTTAACAATCTGACACGAGTTATCAAGATGAGTGAGTTTATCTTCAAATGGCATATCCTACCAACTGCACTACTAGCCTCATCCAGTGCTATATTCACTACACCCCCATCACCCATCTACCAATAATCGCCATCAATCTGTACTCAACCCTATACTTCATATGCTTTACCTCACCCTCACACACTTGGCACCATTGCAAGTCGCACACCTACAACTCACAGCTTGCACACACTGGCAGCTATTTAACCACGACAGCCTCATCACCCGAACATATTGCAGGACATTGGCTGACACACTTCTCTCTTTCTTGCAAGAGAACGTGGAGCATAACAGCAGACAGCAACAAAGAACTGGAAGAGGACAAGTGTGCCTGCAAGTTTTAGCCCACAGGGAGGAGAGAGTGCTGGCCATCTTGGGAAGGGGCATCACTGAGATTGTGGCCACTAGTGCGGCTGAAGTGATCGATGATGAGTGTATCTGCATACTGTGGTAAACCACTGTTATACCTGCCTGTGTGGGTGTTTGTATTCCACTGTGTACATGCCTGTACATGCCTCGGCTGACTCCTCCCATGAGTCCAGGTATAAAGGTGACTGCTCCACAGTCCGTCTGTATTCTGGACTGGTCAACCACTCGAGGCACACCTTCATTCTCTTGTTAATAAAAGCCTGTTAGTTACTCGCTTTACCTCAGTCTTTTGAGTAATTGATAGCGCATCAATTTTACTAACAAGATTTTTTTTATAATGGTGAAGATCCTCACACCAGCATGCCTGGACTTAGACCATCGGGAGGCGGACGCATCCACCAAGTTTGCTCACTGGCTTAGGTGCTTTGAAAGATTCCTGATCGCCTCCGCTGCAACGGTCAAATCGGATGAGGACAAACTGGATGTCCTGACCTCCAAAGTGAACCACCGAGCGTACTCGGTCATCCAGGACGCGACCTCGTACACGGCTGCTCTCAAGCTCCTCAAGGACCAGTACACGCGCCCAGTGAACGAGGTGTACGCCAGGCACCTCCTGGGGAGTCGTAAACAACAACCTGGGGAATCGACCGAGGAATACCTTCAGGCACTGTCTGTGCTTGGCCGGGCCTGTGGTTGTAAAGATGTAAAGGCCGCCGTGTACACAGAGGAACTTATCCGGGACGCTTTTGTAGCGGGCCACAGGTCCAATTACACCCAACAGCGACTGTTGGAGCAGAGTGACCTCGACCTCAACAAGGCCTCTGAACTTGCACTATCATTGGACGCGGCCTACCGGGGCATGGATTCCTACTCCTCTGCACCGTGGACGCCGTGGGGAACGACAGCCTGGGACACGGTAGGACCGTCTCATAGCGCCGTGCCACCCCAGCCACATCCCAGCAATGGCCCAACTACCGCAGCAGTGTCCCAAGGCCAGAAATGCTACTTCTGTGGCCAGGCCAAACACCCCAGAGCGCGCTGCCCGGCGAAAAATGCGATCTGCTCGGGCTGCGGGAAGAAGGGACACTCCGCCAGCGTCTGCAGGGCCAAAGCCACCCCGAACCCCAGCAGCGCCGCGTGTGGGCCATGCGGGCCGCCATCTTGGGCCTCCCCAGCCATGTGCGAACCACCGGAACAGCAGCCATTTTGGACGCCTCCAGCCACATGGGGATCATGGACGCCGCCATCTTGGACGCCAGCCGGGACGCAGCAGGCCCCCAACACTGCCTCATCTGATACCCGCAGCGACACACCGACCCCTACGCTGGCCTCCGTTACGCTGGACCAAGCGAGACCGCACCAACTGGCCCGGTCCACAATGGACATTAAGGTAAATGGTCACGAAACAACCTGCCTTTTTGACTCTGGGAGCACGGAGAGCTTCATCCACCCCGACATGGTGCGGCGTTGCTCTCTCCCAGTCCTGCCTGTGCACCAGCGGATCTCTATGGCCTCCGAGTCCCAGTCGGCGGACATTGGCGGCTACTGCGTGGTGACACTCTTAGTAGACGGGACTGTGTACGATAATTTTAAACTTCTGGTCCTGCCCCACCTCTGCGCTGCCATTGTACTGGGGTTAGATTTTCAGTGCCACCTTAAAAGTGTTACGATGGCGTACGGTGGACCCCTCCCCCCACTCACAGTCCGCAGCCAGCAGCTTCCAAACTGCCCGCCGCGCACCAGGTGCAACCTCTCCACACTCAGAGTCACCACCCCCCCCCCCACTGTTTGCTAACCTCACCCCCGACTGTAAGCCCATCGCCACAAAGAGCAGGTGACACAGTGCCGGGGACAGGGTTTTCATTAAAACCGAAGTGGAGCGGCCCCTGAAGGAGGGGATTATTGAGAGCAGCACCAGCCCCTGGCGAGCCCAGGCTGTGGTCGTTAAGACCGGCGAGAAGCAGCGCCTGGTCATCGACTACAGCCAGACAATAAATCGCTACACCCTGCTGGACGCTTACCCACTCCCCCGCATAGCTGATATGGTCAACCAGATCGCGCAGTACCGCGTCTTCTCGACCATTGACCTGAAATCAGCGTACCACCAGTTCCCTATCCGCCCTGAGGACCGCCAGTATACTGTCTTTGAGGCAAACGGCCACCTCTATCACTTCCTTAGGGTTCCCTTTGGCGTCACCAATGGGGTCTCCGTCTTCCAAAGGGAGATGGACTGGATGGTCGATCAAAATGCGTTGCAGGCCACTTTCCCATATCTGGCCAATGTGACCATCTGCGGCCATGACTTGCAGGACCATGACGCAAACCTCGAAAAATTCCCCTGCACCGCCCAACTCCTGAACCTGACGTATAACAAGGAGAAGTGCATATTCCGCACAACCCGCCTAGCCATCCTTGGCTGTGTTGTGGAACACGGAGTCATCGGTCCCGACCCCGACCGGATGCATCCCCTTATGGAACTCCCACTGCCCCACTGCTTCAAGGCCCTGAAGAGGTGCCTAGGGTTTTCTCCTATTACGCCCAGTGGGTCCCCTACTATGCGGACAAGGCCCTTCCGCTGATCAAGTCCACCTCTTTTCCCTTGACGGCAGAGGCCCGCTTAGCCTTCCACCGTATCAAGGAAGACATTGCCAAAGCCACCATGCACGCAGTGGACGAATCCATCCCCTTCCAGGTGGAAAGCGACGCGTCCGACTTTGCCCTGGCCGCTACCCTTAATCAGGCGGGGAGACCCGTGGCCTTCTTTTCACGAACCCTCCAGGGCCCGGAGACCAGACACTCCGCTGTTGAGAAGGAGGCCCAGGCTATTGTGGAGGCTGTGCATAATTGGAGGCACTACCTGGCCGGAAAACAATTTACCCTGCTCACTGACCAGCGTTCAGTTGCTTTTATGTTTAACAACAAGCAGAGGGGCAAAATCAAAAATGACAAGATCTTGAGGTGGAGAATCGAACTTTCCACCTACAATTACGAGATCTTGTACCGGCCCGGGAAGCTCAATGAACCCCCGGATGCTCTATCGCGTGGCACCTGCGCCAGCGCGCAGATCGATAGACTGCGGGCCCTCCACAATGACCTCTGCCACCCGGGGGTCACCAGGTTCTTCCACTTCATCAAGGCCCGCAACCTGCCTTACTCCATTGAGGAGGTCAAGACCATGACCAGGAACTGCCAAGTCTGCGCTGAGTGCAAACCGCACTTTTATAGACCAGACAGGGCTCACCTGATAAAAGGCACTCGCCCTTCGAGCGCCTGAGCGTTGATTTTAAAGGGCCTCTCCCCTCCTCCGACCGCAATGTGTACTTCCTCAACATTATTGATGAGTACTCCCGTTTCCCGTTCGCCATCCCCTGCCCGGACATGACCAGTGCCACGGTCATTAAATGTCTGAACGACCTCTTCACCCTGTTCGGTTTCCCCAGCTATATCCATAGCGACCGGGGCTCATCGTTTATGAGCGACGAACTCCGCCAGAACCTGCTCGCTAGGGGTATTGCCACAAGCAGGACCACCAGTTACAACCCCCGGGGGAACGGACAGGTGGAAAGAGAGAATGCGACAGTTTGGAAGGCCGCCCTGCTAGCCTTAAAGTCTAGGGGCCTTCCGACCTCCCGCTGGCAGGATGTGCTCCCCGATGCGCTCCACTCTATTTGGTCACTGCTCTGCACTGCCACTAATGCCACCCCTCATGAGAAAATGTTTGTCTTCCCAAGGAAGTCCACATCGGGGACATCGCTACCGCCATGGCTGACGTCCCCATGGCCGGTCCTACTGAGAAGACACGTGAGGACCCATAAAACGGACCCCCTGGTCGAGAGGGTCGACCTCCTCCACGCCAACCCCCAGTATGCTTACATTGCGTACCCGGACGGGCGGGAGGACACAGTCTCCATACGAGACCTCACACCATCGGGGGCCCCAGTAACCCACTACCCACTACCACCCCCCCCCCACGATCCAATATCCAACCCCAGCAGACGGCACGCCTGGGCCCCGCGACCCGCTCGACACCCACGAGGACTACACACCAGTGCCCCAGCCTACGCGGGACTCGACGCCGGAAGCTTCACTACCCCTGCCGTCGCCACATCGATCACAGCGGCAGACAAGACCTCCGGAGAGACTCCAATACACAAACTTTTAATACACTTCACCCCGCCGGACTCATTTTTAAACAAGGGGTGAATGTGGTAAACCACTGTTATACCTGCCTGTGTGGGTGTTTGTATTCCACTGTGTACATGCCTGTACATGCCTCGGCTGACTCCCCCCACGAGTCCAGGTATAAAGGTGACTGCTCCACAGTCCCTCTGTATTCTGGACTGGTCGACCACTCGAGGCACACCTTCATTCTCTTGTTAATAAAAGCCTGTTAGTTATTCGCTTAACCTCAGTCTTTTGAGTAATTGATAGCGCATCACATACCCAATCCTCCTTCTTTCATCCCACTTCTCCCTCATCCCTCAATCTCTTCTGACTTAGAATCTGCAAATGGTGTACGCACATATTTCTTACTTTCTCCTCTCCCCTCACCACAACCCAACCCTTGTCCCTTTTTCATTTCACATACCCAAGAAAACTGGAGCCATCCCAGTCAGTGGAGGAAGAGGAAGAAGACAGTGAAGATGAAGAGACACCGTCACTCGATCTTAGTCGCAGCCACCAGCTCAGATATTGGCACTGCATGTATTTTAGAGGCTAGGATCTAGGAGGGATCTGCACGTGGTGAGACACCGGGCACAAGTGCGCAGGAGCCAGGGCGGGGGGGTGGGTGGGGCGTGGGGGAAAGGAGAGCACAGGTACCAGTTCGCCGAAGGGCGAGGTCGCACACGAGTTCCACTGCAGAGGAGTCAGATGAGGACTTTGATGGGCCAGGCTACAGAAGAAGGCCGATGGGTGTGCATAACTAAATGTTTGATGCACTGGAAAGCCTGCCAGAAAGCCTGCGCTCAATGTAAAGGAGCATGGAGGAGTCCAGCACCAACTTGGCAGAGGACTTTGTGCAGAGCTTGGAGCCTATCCTTTCCAACATGGAACGGGTGGTCACCTCCATCAGCACACCTGTGGAACCCACCATGATTCAGCGTCTGATGGCCGATGTCACAGATGCTATTGCAGCACAAACAGCTTCCATCAAAGGTCTGAGTGCTGCAGTGGAAGCTCAGACTGCTGCCATCATGGGCCTTCATATCACTGTTCAAAGGGGCTCCCAGGGCGTCACAGCAGTCCATCAATCTGTTCACCAACAGATGGCTAGGATTGCTGAGGTGCCACCCCAGGGTATTAGCAGTGGCTCCATGGAGTATGAACATGCTGTCCTCTCTCAGGATGACAGCATTTGTCTTCCCACCACTGTCACTCCGCCAGTGCCCTTGCTGTTGCCTGTCAGCCTGCCAGCCCGACTGCTGCCACCCATGCTGAGATGGTGCAGTCTGAAGCCGGGCCTACTGGGCCCAGAGCTGCTCGAGGTCATCCTCCAAGGCCATCTGCTGTCTCCTCAATTGGAGGTCAGCAGCATTCCACCACCCATGCTGCAGCCACTGAGGAAGCACCTCATAGGAGCATTAGGAGAGGCAAAGACACACGGAAGAGGCACTAAGGGAATGCACAAGGGTGAGATGTTTGTTTTTGTATGCATTATGTCATGATTGAATTCATAAATTTTGATTGGCGTGTGCATTTTCTGGTAGTTTTTATTTTAATTTTGTCAGAAAGAGGATGATGTGATGGTCAGTGATAGAGGAAAGGTAAGGAGCGTGGGACTGTTGGTGAATTGGGAGGTGTGGTTGAGGTTACATGTATCGCTCATTAATTATTGCATCACATGGAGCCCGGGCAGAAAGGGGCTGTCCACGTTGTAGCTTCTCTTCCTCTTCCTATTCCTCCACATCCTGTTGCACTTCCTTTTCCTCCACTTCCTTCTCTTTCTCCTCGTCCTTGTGCTCCTGTGCCTCAGCTTCTTGCCTGATGGGTGGTGGAAAGGGCTGTTCTCTCATAATGGCCAGGTTGTGCAGCATACTACCACAAATCTTGATACCAACTCAGTTGAGTACTGTGAGGCTCCTTCAGACAGGGGAAACATTGCTTGAGGACGCTGATGGTGTGCTCTATACTGTTCCTGGTGGCAGCGTGGATTTCATTGTAGGCCTGCTGTGCACGTGTCCATGGGTTCCGGACCGCAGTTATGAGCCATATCATGAGAGCATAAACCTTGTTGCCCAGTAACTAGCCCATGACTTTCCATGGTGGGTCAAATACAGGTGCCACTGAGGACTACCAAAGAATGAAGGAATCGTGAGCACTGGCTGATGCGCTGCCTGTGGTGGGGGAGTGGAATCCCTTTCGGTTCATGAAAATGACTGAGTTCAGAAGAGGTGAACACAAGTCAATGCGCGTGCAGTCAATGGCATCCTGCACCATGGGGAAGCCTGCAATCCGTGCAAACCCTCCTGCTCACTCCGCCTGCTTGTCTCTGGCAAGGGGGAATGCGATGAAGCTGTCTCTCTGTGTATAGAGAGCCTCAGTGACCTCCCTTATGCAGCAGTATATTGCAACCTGTGAGATGTTGCTTATATCTCCAGCTCCAGCCTGGAAGGAGCCAGGTACATAAAAGTTAAGTGCCACGATTACCTTGACAGCCAGAAGAAATATGATCCTTGCCCGACTCTGAGGTTGGAGTTGTGGCTGTAGCAGTTGTCAGATTTTAGTCATGACCTCTTTAAAGAAGCAAAGATGTCTTAAGCATTGTTTCTCACTGAAGTTGAGATAAGAGAATTGCTCACTAAAGACCCTCGGCGGATATGGCCTCCTGCTGAGAGCCCGTCTCTTCCTCCTCCTTCTTCTAGCAACTTGTCCTGCTCTGCATGGCCTCTCTTCATTCTCCCAGTCATGCTCAATTCCAAGAGAAAGTCCTACCGGGCCACCCATGTCTAAAAGCAACTTGTTTAAGCACAAACTTTTAAATGAACAAAAATGTACTTCAGCACCAGCCAAACCACTCCCTGTAGATTATTGAAACTTTAGGCAAGTATAGGAAAGTTCAAAAAATGCATACAAATGCACCAGCAGCCAGAAGAAATAACCCAGCAACCAACCTGTAATTAGTTCATTAAGCAGCGCTGGTGGGGGGTCCTTCATGTCGTTTAACGTCATGTTCAGCTGTGCAAGGTTAGGACAGGGCGTAGGCTGGAGAACAGCATTCAAAAATGGCAATACTGGCATCAAATCAGTGTTGCACACTGATTCACGTCATAATCTGCCTGTTCTGCATGCTGCCGGCAGTCATTAGGTGCGGGCGTGCGAACCCCTTCACCAAGATGGCGTTTGGCACACTTCCCATCGGAAGTGTGCGTGTGTACATCTCGGTCGCCATTTTCAAGCGTTAGGAGATCACGTACCACCTAAAAAACGGTTGCTACAGTGCCCAATTTCTCCCCCAGAATCCCTCCTTTTCTACAATAGGTAATTTTTTTTCTTCTGGATATTAAAACTTAATTACCACACATACCAAATTGGGAACTGCACACCAGTCACATTGTCATTTACAACTTGCACTTTTATAGCACCTTCACGTAACAAAATGTCCCTAGGGGAAGGCAGGGGAAAATTGGGGAGCACCTGTACAGGAAGCGGGAAAGTAGTTGGTGGAGGTGGATGGAAATTCAGGGGATGTTGGCTTGTGACCTTCTAACCAGCATTGCCTGGGAGCGCTGTTCCTCACTCTGAGTGCCTTCATAATTTTTGTTCAACTTGGCTGTAAGGACTGTGGGGGTATAATTGGTCTTGGGTGGTAGCACAAAATGGGCAATAGCGAATCGTCAGCCCATTTTACACCCTGCCCGAATTTCTTTTGGAAAAGGTAATTGGGCACGTTGTAAAATGGGCTGCCGATTCGCTGTCGCCCATTTTGTCCTACAGCCCAAGACAAATTTCACCCCCTGCCTTTTCAAGTGGCCTCATGGGCAATTAGGGATAAATGCTGGCCTTGCCAGCGATGCCCACATCCCATGAACGAATTTAAAAAATGATTCCTCCCGTCATGAACTTGAAGATATTCTGAGATTTGTTGAAATTCTCCACTTTTAATGGCAAGATAACACCACGGGTCTGTAGAAATGTACAACCAATTTTATACAATCAACATTTATTTTTTCTCTTCAGACTTTCACAGAATCATTGAATTTTACAGCACAAATGGAGACTATTTGGTCCATCACACCTGTGCCAATTCTCTGAAAGAACTGTCCTCATCAATTTCTCTGCCCTTTCCCCAATATCCTTTTATATTCTTCTTTGTCAAGTACTTGTCCACTTCTCTTTTAAAAACCATTATGAATTCTGTTTCCTTAAGGTTGACAAAGACTGGAACTCCATGAAGTGGATAGATCTTGTTCAGGTGCAATCTTGTAGTTTGAGTAGATGTTGATTTCAGATTTTCGACTTCTGGAAACTCTGAGTGACCAGCTATTGTTATGAGATGGCAGTCATCAGGTGGAAAGTGTGATTCAAAAGCAACCCTCAATTTCCACCATAGGTATTCTAAATGGTCAGACTTCACGAGTGATTTCTTGCTTGTTTTTGCACTTTCTGCCTGACAAATCATACAAAATTTCACAGTTTCCTCAACAGTGCCAAGGAACCACATTTTTCACAAAGCAACAGCTTCCTCTTCATGCCTCAGCGAGACCCTATTTTCAAGGCTCACTCTGTGACGATCTCATCTAGTTGCTGCCAAGTCATGTCACTCTTCTGCGCTTGCTTTGTTTGCAGCATGCATGTACCCACACAATCGGAAATCATCTGGATTTCCAGGTTTTTGATGTAGTTACTATTGATGATAGCCAAAGGATATACCTCCTGCAACTTCATTTGTATTTTATACTATCTCATTTGGGCTTTTCTTTTAGGGTAATTGGAATTTTGTGAATCATTGTGTGCCATGCTTTATGCATTCATCTATCTGATTTCACTTTCACATTCCTGAGCATCCTTTGAAAACCATTGGAAATTCTTTGCACATTTCATCAAAAATGTTGTTTTCCTTTCACTTTATTTACCCCATCGCTTATATTCAACAAATGTGACTCACAAGCTCCTTACAAGCGACCCAGCATTTCCCTTCATGATGTGGGTTCACCAGTTGCTCTGTCTTCTGTTTTTATTGCTTCTATGAAGGCACTGAGCATCATCTCCGAGCCACCTGCTCAATTTCCTTGAAGCTGCAACTCATCAGCAATGTTTCTTGGGCATGTAGAATCAATTTTGTGCTTTCACTGATACACCTCCAATCCGTCGCACAAGTGTTGCATCTTTATTTGATGCAGAGCTCACCTTTTCACTTGTTTTTCATGGAATAGATATGTCTCTTCTTCTGAACATCTATCAGCTATATCCTGTGGCAAGTTTTTGGATGGCTAGCATATATTTTCGAATGGCCATTAAAATAAACGGGTTAAACCTCAGTGTTACAATAACCCCTTTCAGAAAATACAGTCTCGGGAGTTTTCACACAGGATAGATATCATGTTCCTTTTGTTGGATGCTCACCTTCATAGACAGACCATAGGAATAACACCCTGAGATTTTGTGCATCCTTTTGCGTCGATTTCCACAGCTAAATATTTTTAATTTCTTGATTGTGATCAGTGGCTTATTCATTACACCTTTTGCTTTATTTGAGCAAAAAAAGATTAGTGCTGCTTTTGGACTGTCATAATCATCATTCACTCCCAGATTAGTCAGAGCGTCAAAGATTTCTTGTCAGTTGATTGTATTGTTGTATGAATCCTAATATCTGTGATCGCAACATAGTAAGGTTTAAGATTAGGATCGAGAGTGACATAAGTAGGAAAAAGACTAATGTAATAGATAGGAATAGAGCAAATTATGAGGAAATGAGCATGGAACTAAAGAAGGTAAACTTGGAGAAAATCTTGAAAAACAAAGACAAAAAAACAGTGGGAAATCTTTAAAAGTTTGATCAATAGAGTTCAAGAGAAATATATTCCACTAAAAGCCAAAAAACAAGCAAGCTAATTATGGGGCACCATGGATGAATAAAGAACTAAAGGGAAAATTGAATCTAAAGGGAAAGACATATAAGAAGGAGGAGAGGAGGACAAAAGGGAATACGAGGAACTTAGGAGAGAACTAAAAAAAAAATCAACAAGGTGGCAAAGAGAAATTATTCAATCAAATTGTCAAGAATATATAAAAATAAATAAGAAAGTATTCCATAGACATATAAATAACAAAAGGAAAGTTAAAATAGGGATAGGGCCATTAAAGGATGAGCAAGATAAACTCACAAGTAATGACAGAGAAATGGTAGAAGTATTGAATAACTACTTTGCCTCAGTTTTTACTAAGGAAGATAATGAAATAAACACTTCACTAGAGGATGAACTTAAAAAGAATATTAATACAGTTGGGATAGAAAGGAAGAAAATAATTGGCAAACAAGTAAAACATGCATAATCAAGGGAACTAGGAGGGAGATAGCAGAAGCACAAGTAAGATCCATAGAAGAGGAGATAGTGCCAAAGGACTGGTGGACAGTCAATGTTGTTCCAACAAGGGAGATAGAACAAAACCTGGGAACTATAGACCAGTCAACTTAACGTCAATGATAGGAAATATAATGGAAACTATACTAAAAAAGTGATAGAAGAGCATCGAACAATAGAAAATATCATAAAAAATAGTCAGCATGGATTCTGAAAGGCCAAGTCATGTTTCACTAACCTGATAGAATTCTTTGAAGAGGTAACAGAAAAAGTAGACAAGAGTAATGTAGTAGATGTCATATGCTTAGATTTTCAAAGGTATCACACAGTAGGCTCATGACAAAGGTTAGGGTAAGTGGAGTCAGGGGGCAAATAGCTGAAAAGAAAGCAGAGCGTAGGCGTGAAGAGTAGTTATTCAGATTGGAGGAAGGTAGAAAGCAGTGTTCCACAAGGAGCAGTGCTGGGACCACGGTTATTCATAATTTACATTAATGCTTTGGACGTAGGACCAAATAGAAACATAGAAGATAGGAGCAGGAGTAGGCCATTCGGCCCTTCGAGCCTGCTCCGCCATTCAATGAGATCATGGCTGATCATCCAAATTCTGTACCCTGTCCCTACCTTCTCCCCATATCCCTTGATCCCTTTAGCCTCAAGAAATATATCCAACACTTTCTTGAATATATTTAATGAACTGACCTCCACCACCCTCTGTGGCAGAGAATTCCACAGGTTCACCACTCTCTGGGTGAAGAAATTCCTCCTCATTTCAGTCCTAAATGGCTTACCCCTTATCCTTAGACTATGACCCCTGGTTCTGGACTCCCCGGCCATCAGAAACATCCTTTCTGCATCTAGTCTGTCCAGACCTGACAGAATTTTATAAGTTTCGATGAGATCCCCACTCAATCTTCTAAACTCCAGTGAGTATAAGCCCAATCGACACAATCGCTCCTCGTACGTCATTCCTGCCATCCCAGGTGTCAGCCTGGTGAATCTTCGCTGCACTCCCTCCATGGCAAGAACGTCCTTCCTCAGGTAAGGTGACCAAAACTGCACACAATACTCAAGGTGCGGTCTCACCAAGGCCCTGTACAACTGCAGCAAGACATCCTTGTTCTTGTACTCGAACCCTCTTGCTATGAAGGCCAACATACCATTTGCCTTCTTAAACGCCTGCTGCACCTGCATGCTTACCTTCAGCGACTGGTGCACAATAACACCCAGGCCTCTTTGCATTTCCCCTTCTCCCAATCTATTGCCATTCAAATAATAATCTGCCTTCCTGTTTTTGCCACCAAAGTGGATAACCTCACATTTATCCACATTATAGTGCATTTGCCATGTTTCTGCCCAATCACCCAACCTGTCCAAATCATACTGGAGTTTCACAACATCCTCCTCACAGCTTACCCTCCCACCCAGCTTTGTGTCATCTGCAAATTTGGAGATATTACATCCAATTCCCTCGTCCAGATCATTAATATATATTGTGAACAGCTGGGGTCCTAGGACCGATCCTTGCACTACCCCACTAGTCACTGCCTGCCACTCGGAAAATGACCCGTTTATTCCAACTCTTTGCTTTCTGTCCGCCAACCAGTTCTCTATCCAAGTCAATACCTTGCCCCCAATCCCATGTGCCTTAATTTTGCACGCTAATCTCTTATGTGGGACCTTGTCGAAAGCGTTCTGAAAGTCCAAATATACCACATCCACTGGTTCTCCCTTATCTATTTTACCAGTTATATCCTCAAAAAATTCCAGTAGATTAGTCAAGCATGATTTACCTTTTGTAAATCCATGTTGACTTTGTCCGATCCTGTCACAGCTTTCCAAGTGCTCTGCTATTACATCTTTTACAATAGAATCTAGCATTTTCCCCACTACCGATGTCAGGCTTACCGGTCTATAATTCCCTGCTTTTTCTCTACCATCTTTTTTGAATAGTGGGGTAACATTAGCTACCCTCCAATCCATGGGTACTGTTCCAGAGTCTATCGAGTTCTGGAAGATGACCAGCAATGCATCTACTATCTCTAGGGCCAATTCCTTAAGTACCCTGGGATGTAGACCATGGGGATTTATCGGCCTTCAGTCCGATCAATTTTCCTAACACCATTTCCCTACAAATACTGATTTCTTTCAGTTCCTCCCTCTCATTAGACCCTATGTTCCCCGACATCTCTGGGAAGTTATTTGTGTCCTCCTTTGTGAAGCCAGAACCAAAGTAGGTATTTAGTTGGTCTGCCATTTCCTTGTTTCCCATTATTAATTCCCCTGATTCTGACTGCAAGGGACCTACGCTTGACTTCACCAATCATTTTCTCTTCACATATCTATAAAAGCTTTTACAGTCAGTTTTTATGTTCCATGCTAGCTTACTCTCATATTCTGTTTTCCCTTTCTTAATTAATCCCTTTGTCCTCCTTTGTTGACCGCTAAATTACTCCCAATCCTCAGGATTATTGCTTTTTCTAGCCAATTTATATGTCCTCTCCTTGGATCTTATGCTATCCCTAATTTCCCTTGTTAGCCACGGTTGAGTCACCTTTTTTGTTTTATTTTTATGCCAAACTGCGATGAACAAATTCTGTAGCCCATCCATTCGGTCTTTGAATGTTTGCCATTGCCTATCCACCGTCAACCCTTTGAGTGCCATTCCCCAATCAATCCTACCCAACTCGCTCCTCAGACCATCGTAGATTCCTTTATTTAAATTGAGGGCCCTTGTCTCTGAGTCAACTACTTCATTCTCCATCTTAATGAAGAATTCGATCATATTATGATCGCTCCGACCCAAGGGGCCTCGTACAACAAGATTGCTAATTAATCCTTTCTCATTACATAATACCCAGTCTAAGATGGCCTGATCTCTGGTTGGTTCCTCGACATATTGGTCCAGGAAACCATCCCGTAAACACTCCAGGAATTCCTCCTCCACAGTATTGTTACTAATTTGGTTGGCCCAATCTATATGTAGATTAAAGTCACCCATGATGACTGCTGTGCCCTTGTTGCACGCTTCTTTAATTTCCCTTTTAATGCCATCCCCAACCTCCGCCTTACTGTTGGGAGGTCTATATACCACTCCCACTAATGTTTTTTTCCCCTTAGTATTTCTCAATTCTACCCATACAGATTCCACATCATCAGAGCTAATATCCTTCATTGCAATTGTATTAATCCCTTCTTTAACCAGTAATGCTACCCCACCTCCCTTTCCTTTTTGCCTATCTTTCCTGAATATCGAATACCCCTGGATGTTGAGTTCCCAGTCTTGGCCATCCTTGAGCCATGTTTCCGTAATCCCAACCAAATCATATTCGTTTACCTCTATTTGTGCAGCCAATTCATCCACCTTAGTACAAATGCTCCTTGCATTAAGACACAAAGCCTTCAGGCTTGTTTTTTTAATGCTCTTAGACCTCTTAAATCAGTATCAAAATTTGGAGATAATACCAAACTGGGGGTATAGCTAACACGGAGGAAGAATGCAACATAATACAAGAAGACATTAGAAAACTGCAGACTGGGCAATCAATTGGCAAATGAACTTTAACAGATAAATGTGAGGTGATACAATTTGGTAGGAAAAATAGAAATATTACCTACACCTTAGAAAATGGGATTTACTTCTAGGGATATAGAATTAAAAAGCAGTGAAGCTATGTAAAACTTGGAAAGGACCCTGGTCAGGCCGCACTTAGAGTACTGTGCACAGTTCCAGTCTTCGTACTATAAAAAAGATGTAGAAGCATTGGAAAAAGTGCAAAAAAGACTTACAAGGATGATACCAGAACTGAGAGATTGCAGCTATCGGGAAAGATTGAACAGGTTGGCGCTTTTCTCTTTAGAAAATGGAAGATTTAGAGGTGACCTGATAGAGGTCATTAAAATTATGAATGTGTTGGACAGGGTAGATGTGGAGAGAAGGGCTGTGATTTTGCTGGTGCTCAGTGGACCCGATTGGTGGCGGGTCAGCTGTGAAATTTAAAATGATTGACAGCAGGTCAGGAACCTGCTGTCAAAACCCACTCACCTGCATTTCCTGATGTCGGGTCTGCCAGTGCTGAGCAGACCTGACAGGTAGCAGCGGGGGACCCAATTCAAATCATTAGTGGCTTGTTTATAGCCACTTAATAATGCTTTTTTCCCAGCTTTTTGAATTTGATAAGTCGCCCACTGGTTTCCCAATGTGACTAGAACTCGTCTGTGAAGCTGAGGCAGGAGGTCATGAGCCATTGAATCAGCTGATGAATTGACGGCTTCAAATGTCAAGTCAAAGTTCCCAGCTGATTGATAAATGTTTCCTTAATCACTAGCTTCTCTAAACTGCATTTCCACTACAGAATCAGAAAGTTGCAAGTCTTTACACAAGTCTCCATCCAGTCTGACCTCATTACCTCTCCCACCGTTGACAGATTGCTTCTGTCATCTCTACTTCACTTGCCATCTATTCCATCAGCATGGGTGCACTTTATACTCTCTCACCTTGGTCCTCAGAATCTGACCACGATCAGCCCCAACAGCAACATCAACAGGCACACCAGCAGCACCAGGCACACCAGCAGCACCAACAACAACACCAACCTTCTCCGTAATCACTTGATGCTGCACAAGACAGAGGGCATCAGCACCCGACCACATTGCTGCCTAGGACGCCAGGGATGGCCTCACCATGGCTTACTTCACTTGACGCTGTACACCCTGGCTGCCACATGATGCGTCAGATTGGCACCACCCCACACCAAGAACATAAAGCATCTACAATGCTCAAGCCATTCCTTTCATACTCATCAGCATTGCAGGTGGCACCATTATGTCTCACCATTCACTGCAACTCACTAAGCCACTTCCAAAGGTGCACACAAATCTGTCCAAGAACGCAACGTGTGGAAAATGAAGATTTCAATGTTTGACAGCACATTAACAGAAACTTCACATGAACATTGGCTAAAACACATAAGTGCCTACCCTTGTGTGTTGTTAGCTGGTATGATTGGACTAGGATGAGGGCGAGTGTGAGGGGTGACTAGTGAGATGGGGAAGTGATAATGGCCCAGAAATTCGGGTCCCAACGCATGAGTACGGACGGAGTACTCACGCGTGGACCCGATGGAAGTGCCGGAATCTTGCATGCACTATGCATGTGCAGGAAACCGGCACTTCCGATCCTCTGAACCAAGGGGTTCAGAGGTCGAATGCGTGCGTGTGGGAGTCTGCGCGTGCGCGTTGAACTTCCTTTTTTTTACAGGTTTTAACGTGCGGGTAAGTCTGTACATTTTAGAAATGTAAAAAGCAGCCGTAAGGACTTCATTTTCAAAGGTAAGTGGTCAATTATTTAAAATTAAAACTTTTTTTCACAAGTTTTTTACTTTTAAATACTTTAAAGCAAGGTATTTTATTTTTAGCCCTGTTTTTTAATAAAATTATTTTGTTCAAAAATTTAAATTAAAAATAGTTATTTAATGTCATTTATAGTTTATTTACAAAGTGTGATGTTTTTAAAAAATTTATTTGAAGGTAAAGTACAGTTTTACAGCCTCAGCATTTATACGTTTTGACAGGTCTATCTGTCAAGACTTATGAATGGAGCATTCCCTGCTCCGATTGGCTGCCTGTTGCTCACGTGATCCCAGGGGACGCCCCTGGGACACGCCAGCATAGCACGCCGGCCTCTGGGACAGGCCTCGGAGACGAATTCCACGCAGGCCACGAGGTCAACTGCCAGCGCGTTAGGTAAGTGTAGGTCGGGGGCTTGCACCCGCGGGAAGCCCCCGACCCGAATTTCTGGGCCAATGTCGATAGAGAGGGATGGGTGGAGGTGCAAGGTAAGTTGATGTGAGTAAGGATGTGCAGGAGTAGGGTAGGGAAGACAGAGTGATGGGGATGTGATGAGTGGCTCATTAGGATGAGATTGAGTGTGGCTTGGCAATAACATTTCGTGATCTACTGTGATCATTGAAAGGTTTTTGCCATTGTAGCCTGGTCCTCCTGATGACACCACTGCTTGTGCCCTCCTCTGCAATGTGCAACCAGGTGCGTTGGTGTCCTGGGAAGGTCTCTTCCGCCCATGGGAAGGGAAGAGAACCTCCCTGCGTGCTGTGACTCCCTCATAAGCATATGGAGGAAGTCATGGGAGAGCCTGGGTGTAGTCGTGCACCTCTGTGCAGAGCCTGTCAGTGTTTGCAGCACCTCAATGCTATAGAACACTGACAGCACAAATGTCAAAGTAAATTTGCGCATGGTCCCTTTAAGGACGCGCCATCAAATGATGTCATCAGACCCGCTTCCTTCAATTGGCTGAGAAACTTGCTGGGCAGGTAAAAGCCATGTCGGAGGCTGGGATGGAGACAGCAGTGGGGCCATGACTCGCCACCGACATCGCCCGCCACGCACCCACTGAGGTAGGGGAAATCACAGCCAATGTTTCCACAAGGGCCCATGAATACAATATAGTTCCTAATAAATCAAATAGGGTAATAAGGAGAAATTTCTTTACTCAGAGAGTGGTTAGAATGTGGAACTTGCTACCACAGAAAGTGGTTCAGGTGAATAGCTCAGATGCTTTCAAAAGGAAACTAGATATGAGAGAAAAGGGAATAGAAAGATATGCTGAAAGGCTGAGATAAGGTAAATGGAATGGGAGGACACTCGTGTGGCGTATAAACATCAGCACAGACTAGTAGGGCCGAATGGCCTGTCTCTGTGTTGTATATTCTATGTAATTCTATGAATGTGTATAATGTGTAGCCAATTTCAGCAACAAAAAAACAATTGGAAATTCCTTTCCAACTCCATAAAACAAGCTGCTGGAAACTTTGGTTACCTGTGACAATTACTAGATGAAGTTAACTGATACAGTTACATTAACTCTGTGCTCATAAAATTCCTGTTGTATAATTTTACATACCCATTCGGCCCATCGTGTCTGTGCCAGCTCTTTGAAAGAGCTATCTAATTAGACCCATTCCCTGCTCTTTCCCCATAGCCCTGAAATTTTCTCCCCTTCATACCAAAATAGTCCTTTTTGGAAACTGTCGTCATGCTTGTGGAATTTGGGAACATCCATGAAAATAGTGGTTATGAAGGAAAGTTGCCTTCATCATCATAAAATGGTGGTTGCGTTTTTGTGTAGGCCGTGGTTAATGCCACTGTTTTCATGGGCAGTGATGTCACATTCAGATAACATGCCATCAGTAACTCAGAGATAGTGACAACGTCTGCAGTGATGGATGTGCTCAAGTGTTTCACAAATTAGGGCATTGTAAGCTTGAGGTCCCAGTCACAATGTGATAATTGCAAAGTATAGAAAACGAGGAAAACATAGGAGTAGGTTAGCAAGGTCTAAGATGAGGTAACTGAGAGAGAGAAAGAGAGAGAGAGAGCTAGATTTATGGCAGATGATTAGAGTCAGAGCCTGTCAGGAAGCAGAATGAATTGTTGTTGGTTTTGAACTAAAGAGAAAGACTGGTTGATTCTTTACAAAGAGTGAAGTATTCGATTGCAATTTTATTACAAGATAATGTTACAGCCTTGAACACACTCACAGTCAATGCTTTTGTATGCAACATCGCTCTGAGATGAATGCTTTCCTTTTGGATAGCTTTCTCTTTCAAGCTGGTGGATTTCTTTCCCCCTTAAAATCTTGTGACAGGTGTAAAGTCTGTGGGTTGTTTAGTTAATTAATACACAGACTACCAGAGTAACTTAAAACAGGACTTTACTATTCGAAGGTCAGGGCGAATCTGCCAAATAAATCCTGACACAGCACTTATATACCGGTGTGGTCACCGTCGGTATTACAGTATACAGAAGCCAACAAAGTAGTGCCACACCTAAAATGGTTTTCTTAAAGGTGAACGGTTACATACAATGGTTTTCTTAAAGGTAGGCGGATACATACACTACAATCCTCCATTTTTAGCTTACAACATACTTAGTCCCCCATTAAACATAACGGCCTAGAAATTCACTGGCCTTAGCGCCGCTTTTGAGGCGCTAGAGGGCCTAGCGCCGAAGTTATGGCCAGTTTAGAAATTGACAGGGGCCCTAAATCGGCGTTAGGCCGGTAGCGCTGCGCCGGCACCGATGACGTCATCGGTGTGCGCAGCGTCCCGGTTGCCATGGTAACCCGCCCAAACTCGGAAATTGAGTTGCGGCCGCCTCGCCCGTGGCAGCCGCAAGCAACGTTCTGGCAGAGGTGCCTTACAGAACTTTGCGCCGGCGCATTAAAGGCCCCGCGGCGGCCGGCCGCTTTCCCGCCGGCCGCCTGGCCGCAGCTCCCTCCCCGGACTTCCCCCCCCCCCCACCGGAACAGAAGCAAGCCCGGCACTTGTCCGAGGTGCCGGGCTCATTTTTAAAAAGATTATCGCGGGCCGCGGCCGGGTGCAGGCAGCTCCTCCTTAACGGAAGGAGGAGGCCTGCACTTCCCGAGCCTGCCGCACCGCAGCGGGCGCCGCAGCGCCGGAATAGCGCCGCAATGCGGCGCGTGGCGCCAGTTTTGAGGCGCTGAGACCCCTCAGTAGCGCCGGCAGCCGTTTGGGCGCGGTGCTACTGAATTTTTGGCGCGCACAGGGGGACTTAGCGCCGGCACTAACTTCCGGCGCTAAAGCCCGCGCTGTGCCAAAACCGAATTTCTAGGCCAACATATATTCAACTTCATGTAAAACAATTCACAGGTATAATCTATGCGGGAAACAGTTCACAGATTCAGTCTCTGTGGGAACAGTTCACAGATTCAGTCTCTGGTCTTGACTCGGTCCGAACAACATCTCTGTGGTGTAGCCGGTTCACATTGCTAGCGTGACTCATCCAATAGTCTTTCCCTTGACTTAACAGCTTGAACTTCCATCCTGCTGAACCAGCAGTGCTGACTTTTACAAACAGCTAGACTGCCTTGGTAATTTTTCCTACTTGCCAACTGATTTGGCTCCCTTCGTAGGGCCCACGTACATGATCTGGTAGAAGTGATAATGATTTAGATGGTTATCCCCTTCTGCTTCGTCTTTTTCTTTTCTGCTTCTTGGAGACTCTCGGGGCTCCCTTATCAGCTGCCAGCTGTAGCGCCACCATCTCCCTATGTTCTTTAGACTTTAAGTGCTTCATCCTGATTTCTGCACTTTGGGAGTTTTCATCACAAGCTGGGCAGACCAAGTCCTCGTAATATTCCATGTCACTCAACAGGTCATGGTAATATTCGGTGTCGTCCTGAACTAGTCTAGCGAGAGGGCCTGCTACTTCTTCCTTACCCAACTGGACGTTAGCCGACTGTTGTTCCCTCCCTAGACATCTTTCCTGAAGAGACTTCTTCATGCGTTCATATTCATCCCGCTCTTCCTGGGTTTCCTGCAAATCCTTCACTAATGACCTCATTTGTGATTTCAATACTTCCCCTTCCATCGGGGATTGATTGATCGGGCTATTCAATCCTTCTACTGGAGCAGCTGTTTCAACATTCTGTTGTTCACATAGACGTGATTCAGCGTACTTTTGGCATCCCAGTAAAATCTGTGTTGCAACCTCAGCTATTTCCATAACTTTTGAGAGCTCCGAACTCCTTCCCTTTGAAGATTGAAGCTCGTGTTCAAATTGTTCCCATTGAAGAGTCTTGTCCCTCAGCATATGAAGGAGTTGGCTGACCGTTAACTCTTCCACGGGAACACTGTGGATCAGAGTCTTCTCCATTTCATCCACCTTTTCCTCCAATGCTTTCACCTTCTTTTCCTCTTGTACTTTGGCTTTCAGCGCTCGGAGAAGTTGCGCCTTGATGCTCTCTAGCTCATGTTTAGGGGCCATTCTTACAGTCTCTGTGTTTCTTACAGTTTCATTTTCTTCCACTGAAAGGATTCCCAGTTGAATCTGTTCTTCAAGTTGTTGAACCTCGGTCATTGCCGCCTCATATTTGTCTTGGGTTTCCTTCAATATTTTTATGAGTTCTTGGACATCTTGTCTTTCATGTTCTGCCATGTCTTTCACCTCTAATTTCTCATCTATGGATGGAACTTCTACCAATGAGTCTGTCTTGGCCTTGAGCTCATCAAGAATTTCCTGCAGCCTTTGGACTTCTTGCTCATGTTCAACCTTTAGTTGCTCATATGCTTCTACTGAAACTAGCTTTTCGGAGGTTGCCGAGTTAATCCCCTCCAGGATTGTAGCCTGGGCCTGTTCATACTGTTCCTTCAACTTCTCAAACTCTGCTTGTAAGGAGTCGTAGAGAAGAACGGGAATAAAATCCTGGCTTCCTGAAGATTCCTCTTCATTTGCTCCTTCCTGCAAATATTCTAACTCCTGAACAGCATAAGGGAGATGTGATCGGTAATTGGTCACAATGACTCTATGGTCGCTCTCTGCTTGAGCTAGCTGCTTCTGTTGTCTTTCCAGATTCTCCCATTCGGTGTCATAGAACTTTTTCATTGTTTTCATCTCTTGTTCGAGACGGTAACTCACTTGTTCTACTTGCTGTCGTAATTTGAAATAAAGTTGAGTCCGAGCTCGGTGTTCGTCAGTCATGGATATGTCCGTAAACTGAACAGACTCAGAATTCTCTGTCAAACTATGTTGTCGTTGTTCGGTGGAGTTCTGTTCTGAAACTTTGTTCTTCTCTGGAGCATAAGCCTTTATGCATGCCTTCGTTCTTCCAACCTTAGTCGGCAAGTCCATTTTAGCCTTGTCTTTCATATTTGGGTTGGTCTTATCGTCATCCGTTTCAGAATCTGAGCTGATTGTCTGCACCGAGTCCTCACTCATTATGGCTTTTAGATAGTGCCATTCCATGTCTATTTTCTTGATCCACTCCCGTCCCAGAAGTGGTGGTCCTCCCTCAGGTAGTACGTATAAGTTCATTCTTGGGTGTTCTTTACCCCCATCTCTCACCTTGACTCTTATCTTCCCCATGGGGTATACTTTATGCCCCGTGTATGTCTGCAATACGAACTTGGTATCTCTTAAGGGTATATGTGAGAATAGCCGGTGGTAATCCCTTCGATTTATGACTGATAGAGCTGATCCAGTGTCCAACTCCATTTTCACTTGGACTCCAGCTATTTTTAGCATGACCCAGATAGTTTGTAGGTCAGCTTCCTTACTCACATTGTGAATTCTCAGACTGCCCAGCTCCTGGCCGTTTGGGTCTGAGTCCGAATTCTGTTCGTCTGAACTCTTCTCAGCCACCTTGTGTACCTTGTTGTACTTTTCCTGTGATGGCTTCCTTTGGTTGTTGGTCTTCTTCCCTGACTGGCATACCTTAGCTATGTGACCCAGTTTGCCACATTTCCTACATTCCTGGTTCTTAAACCAGCATTGGTTCTGGTCGTGTGTTGTCTTCCCACAACGATAGCATTTTGTTGTACTCGAGGTAATTTGATCCACACTGAGTGCCGCTGCCTTTAGCTGCATTTCCGCAGTTCCCTTCGCTGCGGCTTCGTGCGATGCTGCAATAAGGACAGCCCTGTCAAGTGTAAGGTCGTTCTCTTCGAGTAGTCGCTTTTGCGTTCCTTCCTTTGACAACCCGCACACGAACTTGTCTCGCAATGCCTCTGTCAGATTCCCTCCAAACTGGCAGTGTTTCGCTAGTCTACGCAGTTCGACCAAGTATTCTGCGTTGCTTTCGTCTTTCCTTTGCGTTCTCGCATAGAATTTGAATCGTTCCGCCAACATCAACAGTGTGGGGTTCAAGTGATCCTTCAGAACAGTCACAATATCATCGAAAGTCTGATCCGCCGGTTTAGCTGGTGCTAGTAGATGCTTCAAGAGCCCGTATGTCTTCGCGCCCATCGAGTTTAGCAAGGTTATAGCTTTGTCATCTTCTTCTATTTTATTGGCCTCACAATAGATCTCAATGCATTCCACATACGTGGCCCAGTCTTCTACCTCGGAATTAAAATCGTTGATGTTACCACGCTTAGGCATCTTCCTCTCTTCCTGATAACACCACGGATTATTTCTTTAAATTTTCTTTTTTTTTTCTTCAAGATGGCGGTTCCCGCGAAAATGGCGGTTTCCCGTGCTTATCTTCTCTCCCCGCCCACTTCAATGGTGGTTCCCTGCTTCTGTCTTCTTCTCCGCCTAATGGCAGCTTCCCGCATTTCTTCCCCTGGTGGGAGGGGTACACTTTCCCCACGGGCGACGGCCGCTGGCTTTCAGGTTCACAGCCTGCGCGTCGGCTTCAGTGCTTTCCCTTTTCTCGGCAGGGCAACCGGTGCTGGGTACACCCCGTTGACGGCGAACAGTTTCAGCCGCTGGGCTGGCTCTCGCTCAGTTCCCCTTGCTCGGGCTCTGTCTCTCTCCCGCTCGCTCGGCTCTACCGGCGCTGGGTACACCCCGTTGACGGCGAACAGTTTCAGCCGCTGGACTGGCTCTCGCTCAGTCTCCCTTGGTCGGCTCTGCCTCTCCCGCTCGCTCGGCTCCCAATCGCGCCTCCCAGCCCTCTCGCAGTCTGGTGCTTCCCTCCCCGGCTGCGGCTGAGTTTTTATATCTTCCCGCGCCTACGCTCCCGGTCGCAGCGCTTCGTGGCTTCGGTCGCTGCCCGGCCTTTTTCGCCGGTCGCGGTCTAGCTGTCTCACGACGCCGTTGCGTCCCCAGCCTGTCTGTACCGCGGCTTCCTTGCTCCCAGTCTCAGCGCCTCTGGGCCCGACTTCTGTTCGGCTCCTTTCCCCCTCGACCGTGGTCGAGTGCACCGCCCTTATCCTCCGGTTATACTTTTTACTTTTCCCTTACTCACAGTCACCATGGCCGGCTTGCTTCGCATGCTGATCGGCTCACTCCTCACCGTGGCAGAAGGGACAGTCAGTGCCTGTTGCTGATGGAAGTCTTTGTCTCTGAATTCTTCCTCCTTTCCAGCTCTGCAGACTCGAGTTTTCTCCCAGCAGAATGACGAGGGCGGTTGCCTCTTCTCGACGCTCGTTAACTGCTTCGGAAGTATTGTTGCCGCAGGGTACGATCGGACTCGTCGCCACTGTAAAGTCTGTGGGTTGTTTAGTTAATTAATACACAGACTACCAGAGTAACTTAAAACAGGACTTTACTATTCGAAGGTCAGGGCGAATCTGCCAAATAAATCCTGACACAGCACTTATATACAGGTGTGGTCACCGTCGGTATTACAGTATACAGAAGCCAACAAAGTAGTGCCACACCTAAAATAGTTCTCTTAAAGGTGAATGGTTACATACAATGGTTTTCTTAAAGGTAGACGGATACATACACTACAACAGGAAAATATGATTTGATAGAGTTGTGACGCTTGACCTGAGTTGTGATAGGATCAGATGATAGGAAACAGGTTTTTTATGAGAAGGGACAGTTATCTGATTTTGCACTACCAGCATGGAATCTCACCAGCTAACAGCGCAAACCGTGAAATGCTGCCCTCGATTTGTGCATCGATTAAAATCAGCAGATGGAAAATTGAAGATTCCACGCCCACAAATTCCCAATACGTAAAGCCAGCATGTGAGGCTCCCTGCCATCAGAGCAAGTCTGGAAAAAAAGCAGCTCGAGAGTGCACGCTCTTTTAGTGAATCTTAGTATATATTGTAGCAGTCATGCCTAACTGGCATCTGCTGAGCCTCAATGCAGCCCTCCTGTGCCTGAAGTACAGCTCTTTGAACCAAGCTGCTCAATGCCCATTATGAGACTCAAAGATTTGTCACAGTGAAGCAGGCCTTCCATTCTGACCTAACTGGATGATATATTTTGAGTCCAGTACAACCTCAGCAAATTCATTTCAGCCTGAATGCACCATCATATTCCGAGGTGGGGCCTGCACCATACATTTGGTTTATAAACAACCAATCATCCATGAAGCAAATGGGCAATGGCACTACCACTACGACAAACCTGTAGCGCAGTGCCAGCCTTCATTGTGGAAAAACAAGCTGGTACCTGGAATATAGCTGCTAGTCAGGGTTCAAGGAATAAGCCACCACTGGTGTGAGAGAGGCAGAGGGGTAAAGATTAGAAAGAGAGTAAAGTGTAATGTGAGACGGAGGAAAGACGGGAATGAGACACGCAGGCCGGATTTTTCCCACTGCCGGGCATGCAGGTTTGAAGGCAGATCGGCAGTAAAAATCGCCAAAAATTGTGAGCGCGACAGGAAGCCGCCCTCATCCCGCCGCATCGCGTATTTAACTCGTGCGTGTTCCCTAGCGCACCATGGACCCGAACGGCAGAGGCGGGCGACCTAATTAAAGTCATTAAGTGCTTGTTCTGAGACCTTTAACAGGGTTTTTAACCAGAGCTTTTGATTTTTATTGGATGAGCATGGGAATCACGCAGCTCGGGAACCTCGTCTGTCAATGTGAGGTGGAAGCTCAGTGGCAATTGTGCGAGGTCATTAATGCAGAGCATGGAAATCCAAATAATTACTCCCACATGACACCTCATTACTTGCCTAAGGGAAAGGCTCTTGCTGACTCCACTTTGTGCACAGGTTAAGGTATCTAGTTTGCAAGTCTTTTCTGTAACCTCAAAAGCCACTCTCAGCACATTGCTGGTAACTATCACAACATTGACAGATTGGTCCTCTGATCTCTACTTGACCTGCCTTGTATTACATCAGCATGGGTGCCGCTTATACTGTCTCACTTTGGTCCTCAAAATCAGACCAAGATGAGCCCCAGCACCAACAACACCAGCCGCACCAGCAGCAGTAACAACCACAGCAGCAGCCCTCTCCTCAACCACCTGATGCTCCACAGGACAGAGGGCATCAGTGCGGGGCTGCACGGCGCCGGAGGCGATACCCCCAGCACAGGGAATACAGGCAGAGGATGAGCTTCCTCAACATGACTGAGCAGCAGTGCCAAAGGAGGCTCAGGCTGTCATGCAAGGTCGTTGCAGACATTTGCAGCTTACTGGAGCAAGACCTGCAGCCCAGAGGTTCTGGTGGACATGACTTACCAGTGGCTGTCAAAGTCACCACTGCCCTCAACTTCCTCGCCTCAGGCTCCTTCCAGAGATCTGCAGCAGAAATTTGCAGCATCTCACAGTCGGCCACCCTCAGATGCATCACCCAGGCCACCGATGCCATGTTTAACAAGACAGCCATTTATGTGAACTTTGCCACTGATGAAGCTAGTGTTGCTGAGCAGGCGCTCGGCTTTGCCACTCTGGCTGGTTTTTCACGGGTGCAGGACATAATCGACTGCACAAATGTGTCCATCAGGGCACCCCACATCACCCAAGAGTGTTTGTGAACTGCAAGGGCTTCCACTCCCTCAATGAGCAGCTGGTCTGCAACCATAGGAAGATCATCATGCATGTGTGCTGCAAATTCCCTGGCGGTTGCCATGACTTTTTTGTCCTGTGCCAGTCCACCATCCCTCAGCTCTTCGCTCCTCCAAACAGACTTACTGGCTGGCTGCTTGGAGGCGAGGGCTATCCACTAAAGACATGGCTCATAACACCCTTGAGGAGACCAAGCAATGAGGCCGAGGAGCATTATAATGAAAGCCACATGTACACCAGATGTGTCATAGAGCAAACAATAGGCATGCTCATGATATGCTTCAGATGCCTTGAAAGATGTGGAGGAGCCCTTCCGTAAACACCAGCCAGGGCCTCCAGAATCATCATGGTCTGCTGCGGGCTGCACAACATAGCGCAGCAGCAAGGATTAATGCTGCATGAGGAGCAAGGCTCTGAGTGCACAATCTCTTTAGAGGAGGAGGAGTAGGAGCAACAGCTGGAAGACGAGGCGGAGCAGGTGCAGGAGTAACCTGAGGTCCAGATGGCAGCAGCACCCGAGGACATTGCTGCCCGGGAGGCCAGGGATGGCCTCATCATGGCCAGATTTACTTAACTTCCTGCAATGCACCCATATGGCTGCCACATGCTGTGCTAAGATGCCCCACACACCCCACAACAACACCATTAAGCATCCCTACAATAACCAAGCCATTCCTTTCACACGGACCCCCATTGCTGGAGGTAACATTATGTCTCACCATTCACTTCAATTCACAAAGCCACTTCCAAGGTAGCAGACAAAAATGGGCATGACCGGAAAATGGTGAAAATAAATGCTTTTATATGTGTGATAACAGTAACGGAACCTTAACAATAAGACTTCTTTATGCACCCATGTGCCTTCCCTTGTGCAAATAGGATTGTGGCTTTTTTATTTTACACATGCTTCTATAAGGTGCAAGCCCTGTGGCTTCAGCAGAGGTAGAGGCAGGCTGCTCACTTTCCTGCTGGGACTCCGTAGACACTTTTGGCAGACGTCCTCTGGGTTTTGGAGCCTGTGAAGGCCTCACCGACATCTGCTCCTCCTGCGACTGTGCTGGGGCAGACTCGGCCATCGCTGTCCGAGGAGGCATCTGGGGATCTGACTGAGAGGGAGGCAATGGGGGAGAAGTGGGAGCACTTTGAGAGGAGCCCCCACTTCCATGTCCCCTCTCACCATCATCCCTCTCATGGGCCACCAGCAAAGTACTGATGGCTGTAAAGGAAGTAACCTTTACTGGATGGCTGTAAAGGAAATAACCATATTCCAAGAGATACACCAACCTATGAACAGATTTCTGATATTATTAATGCATGACATACTGGGTTTAAAAGTCTGGAAAACTTCAACGACACAAGCTGTAAACAGAAATACAGGCTTCTGAGATAAGATGAAGTGTTAACACAAGTTGTAAACACCACACAAACTTTTGAAATGGGAATTGATTGATTCTGAAAAGTCTGCAGTTTGGAACCAACACAATAGCAATGACCAAGTAAAGTGTTAAAAACTGACACTTCGAACAGGAACATAGAACATTAAAAAACCATGTGCCTTTGTAAAAGTAACATCAAGTGAAACAGGAAACATGATTAATGTACAACCGATTGAAGTAGCTAAGAAATGCATGGAACACCCTAGATGAAGTGTTTTTGATTTACATGTTGTAAAAGATACCTACAGAACACTTTGAAAATATAACTTCAATAGATACACCAATCAATTACATTGTGTTTGTGTTGAACTTGGAACACATAGGAGTCACGACGTCTGCTTTCAAATAGCAGAGGTGATTTAGAAATTGAATGAAAGCCCTTCAATAAGAATGGCATCAAAGAGATAAATCTGTTATAACCATTTTATGATAAGTTTTTGAAACACCTATACAGTAGACAGGATCCTGAGATTTGGCAGTTGAAATGACAGTAAAAATAGAAAAGAATTCAACAAAGAATGACTAGAGATAACTAGCTTACATCAGCAGAAATCTTCAAAGAATAAACCACTAAAAAAAGGTATAGAAATAGAGCTTTTCAGATGGAAAGTCAGAAGTCGCCAGAAAGGGCAACTGTTTCTCAACTTCAGAGTCAGTCTCTGTAAGTTTTTAAGGCCTAGAAATTCAGTTTGGGGCGGCCAGCTCGTTCGCGCCCAGAAAGTACCGCTGCGCGCGGAGCCACTTGCGCCCGCCGGAAATTCAGTTTCAGCGCCCCAACTCGAAGGCGGCCGCTATTCAAGGGTTTCGGCGCCCCTGCTTGGGGCGCTGAAACTGAATATCGGCGCGCTAGGTGCCGCAGCGCCACCCGCTGCGGAGCGGCAGGCTGCAGTACTGCAGGCCTTCCTTCCTCTCTTAAGGGGGAGGTGCCTGCAACAGCGAGATCGCCGCTCGCTAGTGCCGGCAAATGAGCCCGGCGCCACGGAGAAGTGCCGGGCTCCCAGAAAACAGCCGGCAATGCCGCGGGGGGGGGTGGAGGAGGCCGGGGAAGGAGGTGCGGGCAGGCGGCCGCCAAAAAAGCGGCCGACTGCACCTCCCCCTTAACTCGCCCCACTAACGCTACAGGACGGCCCTGTTTTCTGATCGCTGTTGGCGGCCGCTGCGGAAGAGGCGGCCGCAACTAAATATGGTGGTTGGGCCGGTAGCGGGGCGGTAGCGGGGCACTGCGCACATCGATGACATCATCAGTGGCGGCGCAGCGCTACTGGCTAACGCCGCCACTACCGCAGCGCTGAATATCGGCGAAAGCTCAGCAAGTGGCGCTAAAGCCCTCTTTGGGTGAAAACTGGGCGCAAAGCCTACTGAATTTCTAGCCCTAGCTCTTTGAGTCTCGGGGATCAAGAGGTACTCTTATTTGATTTTGTTGGATATTCTGGATTAAGAAATAATAAGAAATGTAAAAATTTATGAAGATAAGATTTGAGAATAAGGATCTCTGAGAATAAGAAATGTAAGCTATTTGCATTTTGAACTGTTAAAGTCATGATTGACTCACAAGCTGTTAACTGAATGTTGGTTCTTTAATAAATTTATATATTTTTAGAATTGTCTCAATTAGTATTTCTGTATCAAACTCGCAAACTCAATCTCTGTATACTCTTTTGTGAGGAGTTGCAGAATTCTAGGGGGTTTTCCGGACACTCATAATATCCGGAAGGTTACAGTCTAGTTAAACTTATTAAAAGTGCTATCTGGAGGATGGTAACATCTTCAGTCGTTCCTTTCCTTTAGAGAGAGATAGCCTGGACCTTTAGACCCAATTAAGCATCTTATAGAATTCGGCTATCTCTAACTTTAGTTGAAGGTGAACGTCTGGTGAATACGCCTGATCTGGGGTAGCCTGAAAAGGGCTAGGACTAGTAATTATCCCTTCATGGACACCTCCAGTTCTCTCCCTCCCCCTGTTGTTGTGGGCCCTTTCTCCTGCAAGGAGGGAAAGAAGAGAAGGTTGAGTGAGAGTGATAGAATAAATGTAAGGAATGTGTGGGTTACATCTTTAGAGGGTGACTATGAGGGAGTAGGGTGCCAATGCCAAATGGCCTCCTTCTGTGGTGTTACTTGCTATGATTGCATTAGGATGAGGGTGAGTGTGAGGGCTGGTTAGTCAGATGGGGATGTGATAATGTAGATAGAGAGAGAGGGATGGGTGGATAAGCAAGGTATGTTGGTGCAGGGAATGATGTGCAGGAGCAGGCTTGGGAAAGCAGAGTGATAAGAGGCACAGCAGGATAAGGTTGAGCGTGGCTGTGCACTCACCTTTTCTGATCTCATCAGATCATTGAATCGCTTCCTTTCATGCAGCACCTGCCCGCTTAGCTCCTCCCTTCCCACTGTCCAGGGCCCCTAACACCCCTTCAAGGTGAAACAGCGATTTACTTGTACTTCTTGCAATTTAGTACACTGTATTCGCTGCTCATGATGCGGCCTCCTCTACACTGGGGAGACCAAATGCAGATTGGGTGACCACATTGTGGAACACCTCCGTTCACGTTAATTCTCTACTCCACTCCCACTCTGACCTCTCTGTCCTTGGCCTCTTATACTGTTACAATGAAGCTAAACATAATCTCGAGGAACAGCACCTCATCTTTCGATTAGACACTTTACAGCCTTCTGGACTCAAAATTGAGTCCAACAATTTCAGATTATAACCCCCCCATTTTTTCAGGCGGCAGCTGTTGATGATTCTGCCATCCCCATTTGCAACATTTGATCTCTCCTGCCTTGCATTCAAGCACAGACTGTCCCTTCAGTTCCTTCCTCCCCTCCCCCTGTAGAAAAGGGGGAGCGGGGAGAAGAGAAGAGGGGTTTTGGTCTGCCCCTGGGGTTTATGTCTGGCCAGTCAGGCATGTCTGAGCTGCTCCAGGCCCCGTGCGGTTTTGAATCACTTCCCTTTTCTAGTTCTGACCGCCGGACTTATTTCAGCAGCGATATAGACAAAACGAGACTCGTGGTTGGGTGCAAAGAAGACCAACGTTTATTGAAAATAAAGAATAAATTGCTATACAATGAAAATAATTATGAATAGAGCACACTTGCGCACTTTTACTTAACGGGGAGGAGAGAAAATGGACACATCAAGGGAAAATTGACTAAAAATGACAATTTAACAAAATTCCCCTTTAATTCCCACCCCTTATACCTATCTAGGTTGCCTTTGAATGGGCCAGAAAGTTTATGCTCACCAGTAAACACCTGTCCGTGCCCTTGCGGTCTGCCTTGGATTCTTCACCGCCCCGAAGTAGAGATACCCCAGTAATTCAAAAGTAACTGCTGGTATTCCACTTCTTTGGGTGGGCTATGGCATTCCTCTTGCAAGCAGGGCACTGGAGGCGAGGCGGTAGAGAGAGAGAGAATGGCTTCCTGAGGGGCTATCTTTATACCCCATTAGGAGCCCATATCTTCGCGCCCAAATCTGGATGTATCTGGGCTCACACAAAAGGGATCAATCTGTCCCCATCGATTGTAATGGGTTTGAATGGGGGAGAAATTGGTTATAGCCCCGCTCGGGGTGCTATAATTGGTGATGCGCAAATTATATCGCCAGGCGCAACCTGTTAGATCCATGTATCTTAATGTTGTGTCCTTCAATAATCAGACAACAGAATGCAGGGAATGATTCAACAGGTGTTTACTGAATGAGGGTTACCCGAGAACTAACTATACAGATCACTACTCAGGGTTTATATACAGGTGTGGTCATTGCCGGTACTACAGTATACAGGAGCTGTAAAAAGTAGTTCTCTTTGGGTGTAGCCCACTCGCTCCAGTCTACCTTGGACAGGACACCTGAACGTTCCAGGCTCTCCAGCTCTGCTTCGACAGCAGGGCGGATCGCATAAGGTACCGGTCTGGCCTTAAAAAATTTGGGGCTTGCGTTTTCTTCAGTTTTAATCATCGCTGTCATGTTCCGAGTCCTTGCTGGAACACTTCTTTCGCATCAGTTAGGATCTTTGACAGTCGCCCAGGTGTGACGTCATCATCCTTTTTGTCAGCCACAGTCAGTGCCTGTATGGAATGCCAATCTAGCTGTATCTTCCGGATCCATTCACGTCCTCCATCTGGCAATACATATAGGTCCATTTTTGGTGTTTCCTTGCAGTTACATATAACGTTCACCCTTATTTTACCTTTGGGGTAGACTTTTTGCCCCGTGTACATCTTCAAGACAATCTTTGTATCTCTCAAGGGTATATATGAGAATAGCCGCTTGTAGTCCCTTCGGTTTATGACTGTTAGGGCTGATCCTGTGTCAAATTCCATTTTCACTTGGACTCCTGCTATCTTGAGCGTGACCCAGATAGTTTGGTGATCCTCCATTTTGATCACATTATGTAGTTTCAGACAACCCAGCTCCTTGCTTCCGGAGTCTGTATCACTCTTCTGTTCGTCTGAACTACTCTCCGTCACCTTATGTACCTTCTTGTACTTCTTCTGTGGAGATTTCTTGCTGCTGGTTTTCTTTCCCGACCTGCAGGCTCTTGCTATGTGTCCTACTTTTCCACACTGTCTGCACACTTTGTCCTTGATCCAGCAATCATTATGGTCGTGTGTTGTTCTGCCGCAGCGATAGCACTTCACTGTTCTGTATGACATTTCATTTGTGCCATATTCTTGCTGTCTCCGTTGTATCTCTGCAGCGCCCCGTGCTGCTGCTTCGTGTGATACTGCAATGCGGAAAGCCTTGTCCAGCGTAAGATCCTTTTCTGATGGAAGCCGTTTCTGGGTTCCTTCACTTTGAAGCCCACACACAAACTTGTCCCTTAAAGTATCTGCTAGTCCCGTTCCAAACTGGCAGTGATTCGACAGCTTGCGCAGTTCCGTTAAATACTCAGCATTACTTTCATCTTTATGCTGGTTCCTTTTGTGAAACTTAAATCTTTCTGCTATCAGCAGCGGTGTGGGGTTTAAGTGGTCCTGTAGGATTGACACTTTGGCCTAGAAATTCAGTTGGGCGCGCCAGCCGTTAGCGCCTTAGGGGGAGTAGATCTCGAGCGCTAGGCGCTTATCGCCCAAGTGCAGCGCGATCTGCGCCTCTCCCCAACTTCAGGATACATTTAGCGTCGGCGCAAAGTCTTAGCGCGCGCCCTGCTGCGCGCGCAGATCATGACGTCATATAATAGTGCAACGCCCTTTGAGCTCCCCAAATCGGAACTTCACTCGCGCCGGCCCATTGTGCGCTGGGCGTCCCGAGCGACTGTGAAGTGGAACGGTACACAGGCCAGCCGGGCTGGGGGGAGCGCTAATTAAAGGGCACTTACCCAGCAGTATAAAGGCCAGCCATTTTGCAGCATTCACTCTTGTGCAACGGTTTTTTGGACAGAGACCAAGGAGGAGAGTTTACTGGTTTGGACCAACACTTGGACAGGTATTTTTGGCTCAGGCCAGAGCTTACCAATTATCTTAGCCTTCATTCAGAGCTCAGTGTTTGCCAGCATATAATGGGGGCTGCATTGGGTGGCAACGCTGAATTTCAGCCTTATGCCAGAAGGGCTTACAGACGCCGTGAGAGAGTGGCAGCCCTGGCTAGACGCAGAGGGGGCAACAGGCGTCGCCAACTGAGGCCTTACCCACGCAGGGTATACCGCCAGCAGACCTCCTATCTGACCATGTCTGCCGCGATGTGTGTTAGGAGGCTGCGATTCCGAAGGGAGGTGGTTGCAGACATCTGCCGGCTGCTTCAGAGAGATCTGCAGCCACAGCTGATGCGCAGGACGTCTCTGTCGGTGGCAGTGAAGGTGACGGTGGCTCTCAACTTCTATGCCTCCGGCTCCTTCCAATCCGCTACTGGGGACATCGCTAACATCTCCCAGTTCGCCGTGCATTGCTGCATCCGCCAGGTGACCGAAGCCCATTTCAGAAGGAGACATCAATTCATCTCCTTCCCCATGACCCTGGACAAGCAGCAGCAGCGTGCAGTGGGGTTTGCAAGAATAGCAGGCTTCCCCATGGTGCAGGGCGCCATTGACTGCACGCATGTGGCTTTGCGGGCACCACTGGAGCATGCCGAGGATTACCACATCCGGAAGGGCTACCATTCCCTCAACGTACAGCTGGTGTGTGACCACAGGCAGCGCATCCAAGCTGTCAATGCCCGCTTTCCAGGCAGCAGCCACGATGCCTTTATCCTGCGACAGACAACTGTAGCTGACATGTTCCAGGCACAGCCTCCCCCAAGAGGATGGCTTATCGGGGACAAAGGCTATCCTTTGTGTACCTGGCTCATGACCCCGCTCCGCGCGCCCACGACCCCTGCTGAAGAGGCATACAGCGAGAGCCATCAAGCGACGAGGAGCCTCATAGAACAAACAATCGGCGTGCTCAAGCAACGGTTCCGCTGTCTCGACCGCTCCGGGGGAGCCCTCCAGTATTCGCAGGATCGAGTCTCCCAATTCATCGTCGTTTGCTGCATGCTGCACAACCTGGCTATCCGCAGGACTCAGGCACTGCCACCTCACGTTGGACCACCACCTCAGGAGGAGGAGCAGGAGGAGCATGAGGACGATGAGGACGAGGAGGACCAGCTCAGGAGGGACGCACAATGTCCAAGGGCCGCCCGTCGTCGGCTTATTGAACGTCACTTCTAGGCCCCCTGTCAGGGACTGGCTTGTGCCAATGATAGAACATGATTGCAGCCGCTCCGCAAGCCCTCAGCCGGTTAAGGCAACAAACACTTCAAAGATCAAACATGGACAATGTGAATAAATAAAATGCTTTATTGTACAAATTCTGGGCCCTTCCCACATGAAAACCAAAAAGAGAGGAAACCCCCAAAAAACACTCAAACACATTACTCGCTCCCACAACCTGGGGAGGATTAACAAAATAGGGCAACTAAAATGGCCGTCATTCTCGGCCTTCGTCCAAAACAAACATCACATCATCGGCCTTCAAAAAACAAACATCCAATTCTCGGCCTCAAGAAACAAACACAAATGGCCACACATTCGACTATTTGGCCCGCTAGGGCGATGCCTTGGCCATTTTTGGGTGGCCCCTGCCCGCCCTGCTGCTCCGCCTCAAAGTAAGGCCATTGCCTGCTGCAAGGCTGGGGGCAGGCTCCTGAGGGGCACATGTCGTGACGGCAGATGCCCTTGGGGGTCGGCCTAGTCGAGGTCTGGGCGTCGAGCGGCCGGCTGTTGATTGCTGCAGCTGTGGCTGGCCAGCATCAGTCGCTGCAGCAGCTCCTGGCAGCTCCACTGGGGGAGTGGCAGTGGCGGCTGGAGGAATGGCGGCAAGCTGGCGGATGGCAGGCGCTCGCTGGTCGCCTGAGACACTGGCACTCGCCCGGGCCAGCACTGCAGCATGCGCACCAATCTGCCGAGGGACAGACCGATGTGCTGCTGCAGCGCGCCGGGTGCCCTGGTGATGCCTGGCTGACACAGCGAGTGTGGCAGCAGTGAGTGCCCGTGTTGACCTGTTCACTGACCGCAGCAGAGCAGCCAGTGACTGGACGGCACCACTAATCACCTGGCCAGTCGCTGAAAGATCTGCCCGGTATTCCGCCCGACTGGTGGCCTCTAAGGGCCCGAACTCGGCCACACTCCGAGAGAGGGAATCGATGGACTCAGGCAACCGTGCCACTGCCGCCATGAGCTCCGTGTGCCGGCGCTCCGAGTCCGCGGACAAGTCTTCGAGGCGTTCCATCTCCTCGGCGAAGAGCATCTCCTGACTGGAGGCCGGACTCTCCCTCTGGGGAGAAGGCCGCCGAGCTGGCCGACCCTTCCTGCATTGCTGGAGGCCGCTGGGCCCAGCAATTGGACTCCCCTCCAACGCATCCCCCCTCTGGGGAGAAGGCCGCCGAGCTTCCACCCCCCTCCCGCCTTTCTGCAGCACGCAGGTCCCAGGAGTTCCCCTCCCCTTCGACACTTCCGCCACGCTGCCCTCCAGGGAAGACGTGTCCCCTACATTGGCCTGGGTGGCCGCGGCTGAGGGTTCCCCTGATGGGCCGCCTTCCTCTTGCTCCTCCTCCTGCTCCTCCTCGGAGGGTCTGTCACTGGCAAGTTGAGGGACCTCCTCTTGACCATCTGAAAGCAGGAAGGCACAAGAGTAGCTTTAGAGTGAGGAGAGGGCGTCAGTGCGGGATGCATGAGTGGTGGCATTCAGCGCATTGGTCGGACAGTGGCAAAGGATGTAGATCTGATGCGCAAGTGGGACGAGAGAGGTGCAAAAGGTAATGTCCTTACCATTGCTTCCCAGAACAGGGTCGGCATCTCCACATGCAACGGGCCCAATCACCCGGCCACCCATGAGGCGCTCCATGCGATGTTGCAGGTCGGTGAGTGGCTGGATATGGGGTCGTCCTCCCCCGGTCGCAGTCCGGCTCTTGCGATTATTCACCAGATTCGCCTGCAAGAGAAAGGACGGCCTCTAAGTACAGTGTGTCACCGTGATCTTGTGTGCACTGCCTCCCATGGTGGAATAGCCTGGCCAGTGTGTCGCCATGATCTGGTGTGCAGTGCCTCCCATGGTGGAATAGCCTGGCCAGTGTGTCGCCATGATCTGGTGTGCACTGCCTCCCATGGTGGAATAGCCTGGCCAGTGTGTCGCCATGATCTGCTGTGCACTGCCTCCCATGGTGGAATAGCCTGGCCAGTGTGTCGCCATGATCTTCTGTGCACTGCCTCCCATGGTGGGATAGCCTGGCCAGTGTGTCGCCATGATCTGCTGTGCACTGCCTCCCATGGTGGAATAGCCTGGCCAGTGTGTCGCCATGATCTGGTGTGCACTGCCTCCCATGGTGGAATAGCCTGGCCAGTGTGTCGCCATGACCTGCTGTGCACTGCCTCCCATGGTGGAATAGCTTGGCCAGTGTGTTCAGTGCAGAATGTGCAATTGATGCTCATGCCTGTGCCATAGCTGCTGGATGAAGGCTGGCCATTAGAGCTTTCAGGTCCCTTTGCCCATAATGTGAGGTGCACATGCAAGGATGAGGAGGTCGTTGGAAAGGGTACTCACCCTGACAATGCGTGTGAGGTCATTTAACATTTTGCGGCATTGGGCACCGGTCCTGGGGACGTCGCTGTTGGCTGACAGCTTGCTGGCGACATGCCTCCAGGCTCTCCTGTAGACGCGGACCGTCGCCTTCTTGCCATTGTCCGGGTACAAAACATGGCGCCTCTTCTCCACAGCAGCAAGCAGCGCACTCAGATCACGCTCTGAGCAGCGCTGCGCACGTTCACGGGCCTTCTCCATGTCTTCAGGCGCTATTTGGGCCCAGCAGCAGTGTTCAGGCCTAGCTGGAGGGCTCCACTATCCAGGGCGTGGCAGCAGACACAGTCGACCCTTCCCCCTTAAGAGCTGGCCGGCGCCAGGGTGTCTGCTGTCAGTCACGAGATGGCCGCACCTGCGCTGCGCCCGGCCTCGGCGCTATCGAGCACCACCTCCGGCTTAGCGCCCAAAGAGAGGCGTCCAACAGCAGTTTTAGCGCTCGCCCGAACTAGTAGGGCGAAGCTAATGAATATCGGAGAAGTGGCCTAGATTTTGCGGCGGCCGCAAACTTTAGCGGACGCCCCACTTTAGCGCCCCAAAAGTGGCGTCAATGAATTTCTAGGCCTTTGTTTTCAAAATCCTTTTCTACTGGCTTCTCTGGGGTTACTAGGTTTCGTAGCAAGCCATACGTTTTTGCACCCATTAAATTCAACAATACCAGTGCTTTCTTGTCATCTGGCACTTCATTCGCCTTGCAGTATACTTCTATGCGTTCGACATATGTCGTCCAATCTTCGACTTCATTGTCGAACGCTGTGATACTGCCACTCTTCGGCATTTTTGGGTGTGGTTAGACTGGCTAAAAATGGCGTCTCCCGCGCTTTCCTTTCTTCCCCGATGCGGCTTAAAATTGCGTCTCCCGCGCTGCTGCCAACGCCGCTCTCGGCGGTCCTCGTGGCAAATGGCGATGCCCTGTGAGTTTCGTGCGCTGCTCCTGCGCTACTGCCAACGCCGCTCTCTGCTGTCCTCATGGCAATAGAAGCGCCTCGCGTTTTCCTGCGTGCCTCTCTCCCCCGTTGACGCTGCTCGGCCCTTGAACACCGGCTGCACTCTGCTCTCTCTCGTCTCTCTCCCCCGTTGACGCTGCTCGGTCCTGACCACCGGCTGCGCCCTGTGCGCTCTGCCCTCTCTTTCTCCCCCGTTGACGCTGCTCGGCCCTTGAACACCGGCTGCACTCTGCTCTCTCTCGCCTCTCTCCCCCGTTGACGCCACTCGGTCCTGAACACCGGCTGCGCCCTGTGCGCTCTGCCCTCTCTCTCTCCCCCGTCGACGCTGCTCAGCCTTTTTCTGTGCCGATCGGTCAGGCTGTAGCCCGCCGCTGTCCGGGAACGGTCTGCGCAGTACCTGTTGCTAGCCCGTTTCGCTGGACCACCGTGACTGGAAGCCAAGCCTGGCTCTCGACAGCCTCCCCTGCGATGCTCAAATCTCCGCTGGATGACCGGGTGGTTGCCCGTGGTCAATGCCCATGCTTCTGGACTCGACCTCCTTCCACTGTTCTCCAGGAGCGAATCCCTGGGAGGTGATGCAGAGTTGCAGATAGGTTCGAATCCCATCCTCGTCGCCAATGTTAGATCCGTGTATCTTAATGTTGTGTCCTTCAATAATCAGACAACAGACTGCAGGGAACGATTCAACAGGTGTTTACTGAATGAGGGTTACTCTAGAACTAAATATGCAGATCACTACTCAGGGTTTATATACAGGTGTGGTCACTGCCGGTACTACAGTATACAGGAGCTGTAAAAAGTAGTTCTCTCCCTTAAAGGTACATACATTACACAACCTATCGCCACCTTCAGCGTTATTGGGGTGCTGCGCCCCTGAAGGTGATTGCGGTGTTAAATCAGGCACTGCACGGGACTCCTAAGGTGCTAACCCAGCGGTGCTACTCAATATCTGGGCGGACGGGCGCAGCGCAGGTGCTGTCAATAATCGATGACCACGAGACATGCTGCGCCGGCCAGCTCTTAAAGGGGCAGGTCATTTAGGTTCAGCAACCAGACTCATCGCCCTGTAGGCCTCAAAATCGGTGCTGTGCAATCTGAGGCGTTACAAACTTTGACCAGATGGAGAGGGTGAGGCAGAGAGCGGAGCGGTTTTCCGAAAGGGCATTGGATGCTTTGGTTGATGCAGTGGAGCGCCGGCGAGCAGTGCTGTACCCTGACAATGGCAGGAGGCCTCATCAGAACGAGTACCGCAGAGCTTGGAGGGAAGTTTGTCAAAGAGTCAACTCCAGCAGCGTGGCACCCAGGACTCCTGTGCAATGCAGGAAGAAGTTCAACGATCTCACTCAGGTCGTTAGGGTGAGTGGCTTGTTGGCAATCTTCATCATCCCTCCATCTGCACCTGACTTTATGGCCAGAGGGTGTGCGATGCCCCAATGGCCATCTGTCAGCCAGCACCCATGGCCCTTTCTGGGAACGCACACGCACATTCAACTCAGGGCATATTGTAAGGGCTGATCCACCATGGGGCGGCATGAGATGACAACTCAGGGCAGCATGTTTCAGGACTTCCCGTCCTTTCTCCTGCAGGGCAAGCTGGCCAGGAACCGGAGGGAACAGAATCGTACTGGAGGGGGCCCTCCTCAGCTGCAGGAACTCATGGACCTGGAGGAAAGAGTCCACCAGATTGTTGGAAGCCGGATGAGTGGTCCTGTCACACTGGAGCTGCCGACCCCATTGTGCACAGCGATGGTAAGGTCACCACCTTTTTGAACTCTCTCCTTCCACTTGTTCCCCCCACCAGCATGCTTTTTCAGTCTGGACCCATGTCAGAGCATTGCAGCACTTTTGCATCCCTCGCTGCCACCATGTCCTTTCGCTAAAGCCACTCTTCAACCTCCCTGCTTTCAGATGCTGCATCACCACCTCGGGAGCCGGGCCATCAAGCTACCAGGGACACTGACTCCGGAGGCGATGAGCAGGAGGAAGCCGGACCATCCGTCCCACCCTCAGGCGAGCCAGCCCATCTGCAGGCTGGGGATAGTGCTTTCCTGGAAGGGAGCGGGGGGGGGGGGATGGCTCTGAGGAGGAACCAGTTGCAGGAACCAGCGGCATCCAGCAGCGGAAGGTGGGTAGGGAAGTTTGGGAGCCGTCTCCCTGGAGGGCGTGTCAGGCCACGATGACTGCTGCACAGAGCGCAGAAGAGGTGCGTTCCCTCGCAAAAATGAGCGCTCAGGCTCGACTCAGGCACACTGAGCTGATGGCTGCAGTTGCAAGGATGCCTGAATCCATCGAGACAAAGGCAAGGAGTGTGCAAGACTTCGGGGCAGCACAGGAAAGGATTGTGCAAGACTTCGGGGCAGCCCTGGAAAAGACTGCACAGGGTGTCGGCACATCGCTGGAAAGGACTGTCCAGGGCGTCGCGACATCACTGGAAAGGACTGTCCAGGGCGTCGCAACATCACTGAAAAGGACTGTCCAGGGCGTCGCAACATCACTGGAAAGGACTGTCCAGGGCTTCACCGAAGCACTGGCACCTGCCACGCAAGTGCTGAGTGCTGCCACGCAGTCCCTCACTGGCCTCATGCAGAGGCAGATTGAGGCCACACAAGCACTGACTGCCGCCACCCTCGATGGATCAGGCAGGATTACCCAGGGCCCTTGCAGCACCACAGCAGGCCAGCAATCTGTGGACCAGCCGATTGGTCTGCAGGCTGCGGTGCTGCCCCGTCAGAGTGCCAGTGTGTCGGCCAACCACGGAGCAGGTGTCCGCATTCAGGGTGTCAGCATTCCTGATGCCAATGCTGGCACGTCTCCACTGCAGCTGCCATCACCTGCAGGACAGACTGCTTCCACCCATGCCCATTTGGAGCAGTCAGCATCCGGCCCCTCCAAGCCCAGAGTCCGTCCAGGCCATCCCTCAGGGGCATCTGCGCTATCGGACAGTCAGCAGGCATCCCCCAGCTTTCATGCAGCCACTGGGGTCCCATTACGGAGGAGCTGCAGGGAGGGAAGGGGCCGTTCTCGCAAGAGAAGTAGATCACCATCAAAGGGGAAAGAGTAGAAGGTGCTGCTGAAACGTCCTATTTCTAGAAATCAAGGCCGTGGATGTTGTTCTGAATGTTAGTCATGTTTTGGATAGTCTCCCGGGTGTGCGAGTCACGGATGTGTTAGTTTGTTAGTTAAGCTTTCTGTTGCCATTGCTTTGTCATGTTGGAAGGAAGCACAGTTTTCAAAATAAACAAAAATTTTTAATGTAATTGGCCATGTCTGCTATTTACAATCATTGTGGCCTTCATAGGCTTTTGGTTATCTGAATGGTTCCATTTCTGGTCTTCGAATGGCACCGAGCAGTCCGTGGGAGGGGCCTAGAACTGACTCCTTATCAGCATCAGATGGACGGCCCTTCCAGTTTCTCGGACCTTCCCGTCTTGGTCCTCCTCCTCCTCCTCCTCCTCCTCCTCCTCCTCCACCACCTCCTGCTCCTGCTCCTCCTCCTGCTCCTCCTCCTCCTCTGCTGGTCCTTCAATGTCTGCTGGCATTGGCTGGGTGCGCAGGGTGGCGATGTTATGGAGCATGCAGCAGACAACGACGAAGTGGGAGACTCTCTCTGGTGAGTACTGCAAGGCTCCTCCCAAATGGTCCAAACAGCGGAACCGCTGCTTCAGCATGCCGATTGTGTGCTCCACAATGTTCCTCGTCGCCTGATGGCTGATGTTGTAGTGCTCTTCTGCAGGGGTGCTGGGCATCTGGAATGGGGTCATCAGCCATGGGCACAGTGGATAGCCCTTGTCGCCGAGAAGCCAGCCTTCTGGGTGAGCCGGGGCCTCGAAAAGGTCAGCTACTGAAGTCTTGCGCAGGATGAAAGCATTGTGGCTGCTGCCTGGGAACTGTGCATTGACCGCCAGGATCAGCTGCCGGTGGTCACAGACCAGCTGTACATTCAAGGAGTGGAACCCCTTGTGGTTGCGGAAATCCTCAGCAAAGCCACGTGCGTGCAGTCAATGGCGCCCTGCACCATGGGGAAGTCCGCTATTGCTGCGAAGCCCTCTGCGTGCTCCCGCTGCTTCTCCGGTGTCACATTGAAGGATATGTACTGACGCCGCCTTTTAAACAGGGCATCTGTAACCTGCTGGATACAGCTATGCACCGCAAACTGGGATATGTTGGCAATGTCCCCAGTTGCTGACTGGAAGGAGCCGGTCGCATAGAAATTCAATGCCACTGTTATCTTCACAGCCACCAACAGAGAGGTCCTGCACCTTATCTGCGGCTGCAGATCTTCCTGAAGCAGGTGGCACAGCTCAGTCACCACCTCCTTTCGGAATCGCAGCCTCCTAACACACTGCTCCTCCGACATGTTGAGGTAAGAGAACTGCTGGCTGAATACCCTGGCAGCGTAAGGTCTGGTGTGGCGACGTCTGTTGGCCCTCCTCCGTCTGGCCATTCCTGGCCCTCTCTCCCTCCGTCCCTGTGCCCTTTCCAGATGGTTGAGCAGCAGGACGTTCCCCTCCAAAGCAGCCCCCATAATAATAGGTCAGCAGAAATTAAATAGGGTGTAAACGCTCACCAGCAGCAGGGTGATGGTATGAAGGCTGAAGGTCCTCTGGCAGCGCTGGGTCACTAGTGAAATGGCTCAGAGTTCAACTTTGCAACTCTGTGTAAATCTCAAATAAGTTGTGCTCCCAAAATGGCTACCGCTTTTATACCAGTGCAGTCCGCTTTAAAGAGCGCCCCCGCTAAGCCCAAGAGCCACTGGGGAACGTTCCAGGAAGCTGTCCTTATTAGCGCCGGTCGGAACAGAGGGCGGCGCCACTGAATATCCGGTCTGGGGTGCCAAAATGGCGTTGCACACTGAAATGACGTCATGATGTGCCTGCGCCCGTGTGCGGGCGCTAAGATTTAGCGCCGGCGCTAAAAGCTCACTCAATATGGCAAGAGGCGCTGGGTTCACTGCGCCTGCCCGGAAATTGGTAACGACCCAATTCTCGGCCTCTTTAGGCGCTAATCGCTGGCGCTAACAACCGAATTTCTCCCCCAATGTGTTTCCCATTCATTTAACTGGTTTGAATGGAGTTATCTCAGTTCAAAAAGTCCCACTGATTTCTCAAGTGCAGGACAAACAAATCCTTAAGTGTTCAGTAAACAGTCCTTTGTCCAGCGGTTATCTTCCAACCGCAATTGATTGACAGCTTCCAGTGCTTAAGCCCTTGAGTCAGCACTGTTGAGAGCTCGTGTAAACAAAATTCTTTGTTCCATGTTGACTTCCTAAACCACAGTTGATTGACAGTTTAAGTACCTAAACATATTCGCAAAGGCTGGCATTTCTTCCAATCCTTTGTCTGCCGGTGATGGGAGATATTCATACAGGCTGTCTTTCTCCTTTGCCACGAGACCTGACAGCCATCTTTGATGCCCTGGGTTTTTAAGGTACATTCCAATTAGGTTTTCTTTAATCAAATAATCTTCGGGGGCTACCGAAATGTTCTGAAATTTTGCAAACCTTACAGTCCTCCCTTGGATACCCTACTAAAACTTGCTTGCTGTTTAAAGGTGTGCAAGAATTTCTGAACCCTCACAAACAACCTTCCCTTATGCTTATCTATATCTATCTCTGATCCCTTGACACCTCCATCCCCCTTACCCAGAGAGAATCACAGTACACGGTAGGCATCTATCGATAGAAAAACATGATTAGTTCCAATAATTCAAGCACGGAGGGGGTCCAATGCCCCTGCACCACTGATTATTTACAATAATTCAAGCATGGAGGGGGACCAATGCCCCTGCACCAGTTGTGCCATAGTTTTAACATGATACAACATCTTTAATGCGATTAACACCAAGCCAAAACATATTTGTTAAAAAATACAAACGAATCTGCCATCACTCATGATTAGTTACAATTTGGTCTTATTGACCTCTGAAAGGTCAAAATTACAGAATTTTCTAAACATCTTTTCCTTGGGGTGCCGATTCATATCCTCGGGCACTGGAGGGAGGCCTCCCCATACGTGAAGCTGGTCTCACTAGAATACTGGGTTGACTTGGATCCCAGGCATCCTGGCCAGCTCCCCTCGTGGGCATCTGCCTCCTGCCTTCGTGGGCTAGGGGTGCTTCCTTCCCCGAGCATCCAAGGACACGATGGTCCTCCGCACCTCCCGAAACTCTGAAAAAGGCTTTTAAAAAAACATCTAGCCAGGTTCCCTGGCTCGGGGGAAAGTGATCGGGTCCCGCGACCTCAGCTCACATAGACAACACTCTGGAACAGTTCCATACTTAAAACTTATACTATTAATACTTAAAAACTACCGATTGCAATATAAAATTAAAATTAACACACTCTAACTTACTTATACACATTTTTAAACCTGAACAAAGCTACATACAAGCGCAGCCTGTCTCCGGGCGGCCAGCCTAATCCCCGTTTGGACTGTTGCAGGCTACTGCCTGCAGCGAAGCTGGACTGATCCCAACTTCTTGACCCTCGCAGCTTATGGCTGCTGGTTGGGGACTTCTGTCTTTTGGCTTCTCCCTGACTCGAGAGCCCGCCCTCTTCCACTGGAAAGTTGGTGACCATACTTTCTTGGGCTGGGGTACCTGAAGAGACCTCCTAGGGAGTGTCGCTGGTGGGGCTACCCTGGTGAGTGGACCCTTAGCTCGGGTCACAGTCCTTGCTGGCTGGGGACTTCTCCCTCTGGTCCCTCCCTTCCCAAACCTGGGCTGGGGATGGGCAATCCCTCGCCACCGGCTGCCGGTGGCTGAGAGTCTTCCCCTTCAGGTCTAAAACCTGGTTCAGGCTCCTCCCCGGAGTCCCATAAGAGAGGGGGAATCGCTCGGGCCAAGTGCTGGGGAACTTCTCCCTTTACGCACGAGACTGCGCCTGCGTGTGCAGTCTGTGTGAGTGTACGTGCTGCAGGCTGAGGATTTCTAACCTCAGGTTGAATCCCAGCTGCCTGTTTCCCTGCCTCCGGCTTAAACAATTTGCATTGATTCACATGGAACCATTTTGTGCGCCGGGGCAGTTTTATTGCATAAACCATGGGGTTGGCTCTATCAACTATACTATAGGGTCCCATGTACAGTGGCTCTAAACCCCCCACCCGGGCATCGTTCCTAACCATCACTTGGTCCCCTATCTCCCACTGATGACTCTTGTTCGGCTCGAGCAGCAACCGATTATTCCGATGCTGCTTCCCCATACTACCTGCTGCCTGGCCATAAATCTGTTTTAGGTGCTCGAGGAGTGCTCGGGCGAATTTGTCCCAATTTATTTCTCGAAGTTGCCCTTCAGTAAGGACTGGGGCTAGGACATGTGTGGGGGTACTCATAACCCTACCGGTCATGAGTTCATGCGGGGAATACCCTGTACTCTTGGACTGGCTGGCCCAGATCCCCATAAGGACTAGAGGGAGGGCCTCTCCCCATTTTTGGGGTGACTCCACTGTCTCCTTCCTCAACTTTCCCTTAATGGTGCAGTTCATGCGCTCCACAATCCCTGAGGACTGTGGATTGTGGGCTACATGCCACTTCCCCTTGATGCCGAGCAGCATAAGGGTATTCTGCATGACTTGGCCAGTGAAGTGGCTTCCCTGGTCGGACTCCACAAACTGGGGTAGTCCCCACCGCGAGAACACTTCTCGCACCAAGATCCTCGCAGTCCCTAATGCTGTGGCCGTTTTGCAGGGGAAGGCTTCCACCCACTTGGAAAACACATCTACCAGGACGAGGCAATATTTGTAGCCTCCCTGGGTGGCGGGCAGGGGCCCGATGTAGTCGATCTGGTCTCTCTACCCTCCTAACGTGTCCCATGGGCACTTTCCTTCTGTGGGGGTCAGGGTTATTTGCGGCGCACACAAGACAGCTAGCACAGAACTCGCGGACGTCTTCCCAGAGTCCTGGCCACCATCCCGCCTGTTCCACCCGTTGCCAGGTGGTCTCAGGCCCGGGATGTCCTGCTCCCGGCCCCTCATGGGCCAGTTGAAGGAACTCCCTCCGGTGTTGCTGGGGTACTACCCACTGTTCCTCTCTGAACAGCATGCCTTCCCTTATGGAGAGGGGGGCTGCGCCGTAAGGGCCTTCTAACTTCCTGCCCTCCATTACTGCACTAATGACAGTTTTCAGGACAGGGTCCTGGGCTTGGACCGTTTTAAGATCCAGGGCTAACACTACCCCTAAGCTCCCTTGGGTTCCATCCCTGCCTCTAAATGCCGCCACGGGCCCGGACTCATACGGGTCCCAGAAAGTGCCTGTGTGAGCACCCTCCTTGGCCAGCATGTCGGCTTGCTGGTTATCCTGGCTGCGGGGTTCTGTGGAGGAATGGGTCTTCACTTTGTGGATGAAGACCTCGCCTTCCTCCCCCACGGCTGCCAGGATTTTCTCCAGCAGGGGCTTTACTGTTAAGGGCCTCCCGTCGGCGGAGGTATATCCGCGACAGGACCAGATGGCCAGGTATTCCGTACACGAGTTGCAAGTGAACATGCTGTCAGAGCAAATCGTGTACGGGGTAGGGAAGATTTCGGGGTGGGTAACCATGTACTTCACCGTGGACAGTTCAGCCTGTTGGGCGCTCATGGTGTTGGGGAGCTTGATTGCCAAGGCAATGTTTGCCGTTGGGTCATAGACTCCACAACCCGTGAGTTGTTCGCCAGCAGATACCATGCTGGAACCATCTACATAGATCTTGTGGCCTGAGGGATGTATCCCGGCCTGTAAACCTATGTTCACCTCCCATACCCCTTCTATGGAACACTGATGAGCTGTTCCAGGATATACCATATTGGCCACGAGCTTTGGCTCGCAAAGGCCCCTCACCCTCAGATCCACCTGCGAGAGGAGGAGGGTCCAGCGCACGATGCGGGCACTGCTGACTGTCCCATCTTTAATCCTCCCATCCAGAAGCATCTGGGTGGGTGGGTGGTGTGTGAGGAGGGTGGTGGGAGAGGTGCCTGTGAAAATCAAAGATCTTTTCACAGCCCAATGTGTGGCCAAAAGGTGCCGCTCACAGTTGGAGTAGCTCCTCTCCACATCCGTGAGTACCCTGGAAGAGTAGACTACCGGCCTTAGCCTGCCGTGTCGCTCTTGGAGCAGCACCTCACTTAGGCTATCCCCGCTAGCCGCTACCTCCAGGAAAACTCTTTCCCCCCATCTATGGCCCCTAGAGCTGGTGCGGTCTGCAAGTCTCCCTTGAGTTTAACAAACGCTGCCTGGCAGCCCTCATCCCAAAGCCACTCCACTCCCTTATGTAGGAGTCGGAGCAGGGGGGCTGCTGTGGCTGCATAGTTCTCAATGAAGTCTCTGCAGTACCCCGTTAGCCCTAGAAACGACCTCACACCCCTGACTGTGTTAGGGACTGGTAACTCTTGTACCGCTTCCCTCCTAGCCATTTCTATGGCCCTTTCTCCAGCGCGGATGGTCAGACCCAGGAATTTGACCTCCTGCGCTTTCTTTGGGTTTACCTTGAAACCCCTTTTCCTGAGCAGCTCCAGCAGTTCGGCTAATAGTGGTCCATGCTCCTCTCCTGAATCACTGAACAGGAGCAGGTCATCCACGTGTTGAACCAACTGTGTGGGCTGGCTAAAATCTTTTAAACTATCTACCATACACTGGTGGAAGATGCTGGGGCTGTTATGAAAACCTTGTGGCAAGCAGTTCCATGTGTACTGTTGCCCCTTAAAGGTAAAAGCAAACTTGTACTGATCCTCCCTCCTTAAAGGGATGGACCAAAACCCGTTAGAAATATCCAACACCGTGAAAGTGGTCGCGGATGCTGGAATATTTCCTATCAGATCGGCAACTGCTGCCACCGTGGGTGCACAGGCTGGGATATTGCTGTTAAGCACCCGATAGTCCACCGTGGCTCTCCATGTATTGTCCGGTTTTCTGACCGGCCAAAGTGGAGAGTTAACATGGGTGGCTATGGGCCTCAACACTCCCTCTTGTACTAGAGAGGACATGGCTGCCTCCATGTCGGGTTCTGCTTCTTTGGGGAAATTATACTGCTTCTGGGGCCGGGCCATGGCTCCCCATCCACTCTAACCTCAAACCCTGTGACCCTCCCGCAGTCGTGTTTATGCGTGGCAAACACAGCTAGATTAGCCTGCACGACTGCCTGAAATTCCCGCGGGACACCATCGACCATGAGCCCGAGGTCGTAACCTTCTTTAGGCTTCACAATACACAGGGTCCCCTTCCCTTCCTTGCTCGGGATGATTACGACACCTCCCTCTTCACCCGTGTTAGCTCCCCACAGGCAATGATTGCAGAGATTCATGAGGATCCCGTGGCCCACCAGGAAGTCAGCCCCTAGGATCCCCTTCCCTCCCTCCGCTTCCCACCTTGCCAGGATGCACGTCCATTTGGTCCGGATCGTGCCCAGGTGGATTGAGAGCAGCTTGGAGAATACTCCCGCCTGTTCCTTATCAGTGAACCCCGATAGGGCGTATGGAACCCCGCTAGACAGAGGTGAGGTAGTGGGACTAGCTGCGTGGATCACGGTGCATGATGCTCCCGTATCCAGTAGATAGGTCCCTTTAACCCTTTCTACCTCCATCTGTATGAGCCGTCTCTTCCATCCGTCATACCGGAGGTCACATAGGTAGACAGGCTGCGCGGGCTCTAGTCATTGTGGGGCGGCAGAAGGGGCCGAGGGAACTACAGCACCGGTGGTGGCAGCTATTTTTCCCTGGCTGGCCAGGAGGAGAGATCGTAGGGACTGTAAAAATGACTCGATCGCAGCGGGAGGGGTATCTGGCCCTGCCTTTTGGGCTGGGGCTGTGGGATCCTTTCCCTTGTCATCTTTGCAGGGATTCTTACAGTCTTTTCTCCAGTGACCGTCTTTCCCGCACCCATAACAATTTAACTTAGCCTGGGAGGGGCGGTTCCCCTCCTGGTGCCACTCTTTCTTACTCTGGCTCCCAGGTTTAACCTCATGGACTTTTACTTTGGGTTGGGGCATTTCGATACACCTCATGATTCTAAATGCCACTGTGAGCCGGCGGATCACCGCTTCTTCGGTGGTCTGGGGGTTTCGGGGGTCAAACCAAGCCGTGACCTGGGCTTGGATCTGGGTTAGGCTGTTTGTCATAAGACAACGGAGCCAGTGAGTCAATTGGACTGGGTTCAGTGCTGCCCGCCCTGGCATTCCCGGGCATGTTCTCCGGTAGACTGGCCACAGCATGTCTGCGAATGCCTGCGGGGACTCCCCTGGGAGCTGCACCGTTCTTTCTACCCGGGCGAACGGACTACCATCGTTGAGTCCCATGGCCTCCAACATCTCATTCCTCAGATCCTCATAATCCTTCTGCCCCATTTTGCACTCGCCAGATAGGGCCTGGAGGAGATCACCTCCCAGGGAAAACAGCAGCATTTTTGCTTGCTCTACGTCATCGCAGTCATTAACACAAGCTGCTTGTTCTATCTCCCTGAAGTGCAGTGAGGGGTCTCCCTTTTTAGTGAGCTTGAGGATGTGGCTAACCATGTCCCTGAGCTGGTGGGTGCCATATGGCACCACAAACTGATTCTGGATAGCCCCTGGGTCATCGTCATCAACGGGCGGACCGTATCTTCATTGTCGGAGGGGGTACACTGGTCCTGGTCCCGGCCTATCTAGCGGGGCCTGCTGTGCTTCTTCTACCACCTCATCCTCCACCCCCCCTCGCTGCCAGAGCTCCTGAAAGCTCGGAGCTGTGGGTGGCGGTCGTGGGACCTCTGATTCCCTAACCAACCTTGTTCTGGGTGTTGCCTGTGGGACGGTTCTATTTGGGTTGCCGGTAAAGTCCGACTGACCTGTCTTCGGGCTGATAAGACATATCATCCACTTTTCCCTCTTTAAAGCCATATTCAAGCTTTCTATCTCTTCCCTACAGGGGCCATGATCTGTTTCATCAAACCCTGGTCGCAGGCCAGCTTATACGCTGCCTTTACCTCCCTAACCTTTTCCTCCTGCTCTCTTACTACTTGTATGAGGCGGGCATTCTCCTCCCGCACCCTCATCTCATTACTCTTGGCCTCTGTAACTAGGCACTTCAGGTACTCTAACTCGTGCCTCGTGTGGCTTTTGCCCTCACTATACTGGTCCACCACACGCTCTATCTTGGCCTGGTATTCTTCAATCTCCATTTCCTTATCCCAGGTCTCTGCTTTAACTTCCCTAAGCCTGCGGGAGCCTAACCACAAACAGATCAGTGGTGTGATAAAGAGAAAACCAATAACTGCTGCTCTCTCCAGACCCACACCACCATCTGCTACATCGCACACTGTTGCCGACGGTCCTGCCGTGGTCGTCATTTTGTAGAAAGTGGGGGAGTGAGGGAGAAAGAAGGGTTTTGGTCTGCCCCTGGGGTTTATGTCTGGCCAGTCAGGCGTGTGTGAGCTGCTCCAGGCCCCGTGCGGTTTCGAAACGCTTCCCTTTTCTGGTTCTGACCGCCGGACTTATTTCAGTAGCGATATAGACAAAACGAGACTCGTGGTTGGGTGCAAAGAAGACCAACGTTTATTGAAAATAAAGAATAAATTGCTATGCAGTGAAAACAATTATGAATAGAGCACACTTGCACACTTTTACTTAACGGGGAGGAGAGAAAATGGACACATCGAGGGAAAATTGACTAAAAATGACAATTTAACAAAATTCCCCTTTAATTCCCACCCCTTATACCTATCTAGGTTGCCTTGTAATGGGCCAGAAAGTTTATACTCACCAGTAAATGCCTGCTCCATGCCCCTGCGGTCTGCCTTGGATTCTTCACCGCCCTGAAGTAGAGATACCCCAGTAATTCAAAAGTAACTGCTGGTATTCCACTTCTTTGGGTGGGCTGTGGCATTCCTCTTGCAAGCAGGGCACTGGAGGCGAGGCAGTAGAGAGAGAGAGAATGGCTTCCTGAGGGGCTATCTTTATACCCCATTAGGAGCCCTTATCTTCGCACCCAAATCTGGATGTATCTGGGCTCACACAAAAGGGACCAATCTGTCCCCATCGACTGTAATGGGTTTGAATGCATTTCCCATTTGTTTGACTGGTTTGAATGGAGCTATCTCAGTTCAAAATGTCCCACTGATTTCTCAAGTGCTGGACAAACAAATCCTTAAGTGTTCAGTAAACAATCCTTTGTCCTGCGGTTACCTTCCAACCGCAATTGATTGACAGTTTAAGTACCTAAACATATTCACACAGGCTGGCATTTCTTCTATTCCTTTCTCCACCAGTGATGGGAGATATTCATACAGGGGCTTTTTTCCTCAGAGACTTACCAATCTCGCAGTCGCAGTCTGGTGGTGGCATTCTAGAACCACGTTACGATTGAAAAAGTGATGCAGGCAAGAGGAAGCAGCTGATTGGGTGAGTACTTATACTACTCTATAGTTTGACAGTTAAGGTTAATAGTTTATAAAGTTTAGAAGGTCTTACTTTTTGTGGTTTATAGTTTCTAAGCTCTCAGTTGTGTAGCGGGGAGTGCTGGTAAACAAGGGCCTTTGAGTATATCATTTAATTGTAGTGTAATTAGTGGTGTTGATTTGATTTAATATAATTTGAATTAATTAAAGTGTAAGTCATGGCAGCACAGCTCGGCCCCATGGCATGCTCCTCCTGCACTATGTGGGAAATCAGGGACAATTTTTGTGTCCCTGATGACCATTTGTGTAGGAAGTGTAACCAGCTGCAGCTACTGGCAGACTGCATTGCAGCATTGGAGCTGCGAATGGATACATGCTGGACCATTCACGATGATGAGGACATCGTGGATAGCACGTTTAGGGAGTTGGTCACACCACAGGTAAAGACTGCACAGGCAGGAAGGGAATGGGTGACCACCAGGCAGAGTAGTAGGCACAGACAGATAGTGTCCCCTGTTGCCACCCCCCTCTCAAAAAGATATACTGCTTTGGATATTGTTGGGGAGATGGCTTATTGAGGGAAGGCAGCAGCAGTCAACTTCCTGGCAGCATGGGTGGGTCTGCTGCACAGGGTGGGAGGAAAAAGAATGGGAGAGCTATAGTGATAGGGGATTCTATTGTAAGGGGAATAGATAGGCGTTTCTGCGGCCACAAACAAGACTCCAGGATGGTATGTTGCCTCCCTGGTGCAAGGGTCAACGATGTCTCAGAGCGGCTGCAGGGCAATCTGGAGGGGGAGGGTGAACAGCCAGTTGTCGTGGTGCATATAGGTACCAACGATGTAGGTAAAAAAAAATGGATGAGGTCCTAAAAGCTGAATATAGGGAATTAGGAGGTAAATTAAAAAATAGAACCTCAAAGGTAGTAATCTCAGGAGTGCTACCAGTGCCTTGTGCTAGTCGGAGTAGAAATAGAAGGATATTTCAGATGAATACATGGCTAGAGGAATGGTGCAAGGGGGAGGGGTTCAAATTCCTGGGACATTGGAACCAGTTCTGGGGGAGGTGGGACCAGTACAAACTGGACAGTTTGCACCTGGGCAGGACCAGGACCGATGTCCTAGGGGGAGTGTTTGCTAGTGCTGTTGGGGAGGGTTTAAACTAAAATGGCAGGGGGTTGGGAACCTGTGCAGGGAGACAGAGGAAAGGGAAACAAGGATAGAAGCAATAGATAGGAAGGAGAAAAGCAAAAGTGGAAGTCAGAGAAATTAAGGGTGTAAATCAAACATGGTCGCAGTAAACAATAAATCTAAAAGGTCTAAGAGTGTTAAAAAAACAAGCCTGAAGGCTTTGTGTCTTAATGCGAGGAGCATTCATAATAAGGTGGAGGAATAAGCTACGTAAATAGATGTAAACGGATATGATATAATTGGGATTACGGAGACATGGCTCCAGGGTGACCAAGGCTGGGAATTCAACGTTCAGGGGTATTCAATATTCAGGAAGGACAGGCAAAAAGGAAAAGGAGGTGGGGTAGCATTGCTGATTAAAGAGGAGATTAACACAATATTAAGGAAGGATATTAGCTCTGATGATGTGGAATCTGTATGGGTAGAGCTGAGAAATACCTGGGGCAGAAAATGTTCGTGGGAGTTGTATACAGAACCCCAAACAGTAATGCTGAAGTTGGGGATGGCATTAAATGGGAAATTAGAGACGGGTGCAATAAGGGCACAGCAGTTATCATGGGTGACTTTCATCTACATATAGATTGGGCTAACCAAATTTGTAACAATACTGTGGTGGAGGAATTCCTAGAGTGTATATGGGGTGGTTTCCTGGACCAATATGTCAAGGAACTAGAGATCAGGCCAACTTAGACTGGGTATTATGTAATAAGAAAAGTTTAATTAGCAATCGTGTTGTGTGAGGCCCCTTGCAGAGGAGTGGTCATAATATGATAGAATTCTTCATTACGATGGAGAGTGAAGTAGTTGACTCAGAGACTAGGGTCCTAAATTTAAATAAAGGAAATTACATTGGTATGAGGCATGAGTTAGCTAGGATGGTTTGGGGGACGTTACTTAAAGGTTGACGGTGGAGAGGCAATGGCAAACATATAAAGATCGCATGGATGAACTACAGAATTTGTTCATCCCTGTCTGGCATAAAAATAAAACCAAAAATGTGGCTCAACCGTGGCTAACAAGGGAAATTAGGGATAGCATAAGATCCAAGGAGAGGACATATAAATTGGCCAGAAAAAGCTGCAAACCTGAGGACTGGGAGCAGTTTAGGATTCAACAAAGGAGGACAAAGGGATTAATTAAGAGGGGGAAAATAGAGTATGAGAGTAAGCCTTCAGGGAACATAAAAACTGACTGTAAAAGCTTCTATAGATATGTGAAGAGAAAAATATTGGTGAAGTCAAGCGTAGGTCCCTTGCAGTCAGAGTATGGGGAATTTATAATGGGGAACAAAGAAATGGCTGACCAATTAAATACATACTTTGGTCCTGTCTTCACAAAGAAGGACACAAATAACCTTCCAGAGATGTCGGGGAACATAAGGTCTAATGAGAGGGAGGAACTGAATGAAATCAGTATTTGTAGGGAAACGGTGTTAGGGAAATTGACGGGATTGAAGGCCGATAAATCCCCAGGGCCTGATAATCTACATCCTAGGGTACTTAAGGAAGTGGCCCTAGAAATAGTAGATGCATTGCTGGTCACCTTCCAAAATTCTATAGACTCTGGAACAGTTCCCATGGATTGCAGGGTAGCAAATGTAACCCCACTATTATAAAAAGGTGGTAGAGAGAAAACGGGGAATTATAGACTGGTAAGCCTGACATCGGTAGTGAGGAAAATGCTAGAGTCCATTATAAAAGATGTAATAGCAGAGCACTTGGAAAACAGTGACAGGATCGGACAAACTCAACATGGATTTACAAAAGGTAAATCATGCTTGACTAATCTACTGATATTTTTGAGGATGTAACTGGTAGAATAGATAAGGGCGAACCAGTGGATGTGGTGCATTTGAACTTTCAGAAGGCTTTCGATAAGGTCCCACATAAGAGATTAGCGTGCAAAGTTAAAGCACATGGGATTGGGGGTAAGGTACTGATTTGGATAGAGAACTGGTTGGCAGACAGGAAGCAAAGAGTTGGAATTAACGGGTCTTTTTCCAAGTGGCAGGTAGTGACTAGTGGGGTACCACAGGGATCGGTGCTAGGACCCAAGCTATTCACAATATATAATAATGATCTAGACAAAGGAACTAGATGTAATATCTCCAAGTTTGCAGATGATACAAAGCTGGGTGGGCGTGTGTGCTGTGAGGAGGTTGCAGAGAAACTCCAATATGATTTGGACAGGTTGGGTGATTGGGCAGATGCATGGCAGATGCGGTATAATGTGGATAAATGTAAGTTTATCCACTTTGGTGGCAAAAACAGGAAGGCAGATTATTATCTGAATGGCAATAGATTGGGAAAAGTTGAAGTGCAACGAGGCCTGGGTGTCCTTCCGCACCAGTCGCTGAAGGTAAGCATGCAGTTGCAGCAGGCGGTTAAGAAGGCAAATGGTATGTTGGCCTTCATAATGAGAGGATTCAAGTACAGAAGCAAGGATGTCTTGCTGCAGTTGTACAGGGCCTTGGTGAGACCACACCTTGAGTATTGTGTGCAGTTTTGGTCGCCTTATCTGAGGAAGGATGTTCTTGCCATGGAGGGAGTGCAGCGAAGATTCACCAGACTGATACCTGGGATGGCAGGAATGACGTATGAGGAGAGATTGTGTCGATTAGGCTAGAGTTTAGAAGAATGAGAGGGGATCTCATTGAAACTCATAAAATTCTAACAGGACTAGACAGACTAGATTCAGGAATGATGTTCCCGATGGCGGGGAGTCCAGAACCAGGGGTCCCAATCTAAGGATAAGGGGTAAGCCATTTAGGACTGAGATGAGGAGGAATTTCTTCACCCAGAGAGTGGTGAACCTGTGGAATTCTCTACCATAAAAGGCAGTTGAGGCCAATTCATTAAATATATTCAAGAAGAAGTTAGATATATTTCTTAAGGCTAAAGGGATCAAGGGATATGTGGAGAAAGCATGGACAAGGTACTGAATTTGGATGATCAGCCATGATCTCATTAAATGGCGGAGCAGGCTCAAGGGGCCGAATGGCCTACTCCTGCTCCTACCTTCTATGTTTCTATGCTTCCCTGCCTCTGCACCTGCTTAAAACCTGTTACATCTCCAACTTTTACCAGTTCTGAAGAAGGGTCTCCGACCTGAAACGTTAACTCTGTTTCTCTTTCCACAGATGCTGCCTGGCCTGCTGAGTGTTTCCAGCATTTTCTGTTGCTATTTCTGGAGTGGGAGTTGAATCCACAACCTTCTGACTGAGAAGCGAGAACAATACCCACTGAGCCACGGCTACTTTGAAGAACTATCTTGTTGGCCTCAGGGCAAAAGGAGCTTACATGCATTTTCGAAACATAATTCAAGTTGTACAGAAGCAATTGTAGTGACATATTGCTTGCTTCATTCAAACTCCTTAAAGGCAAATATAGAACTTTATGGCCTTAGATGACTTAAACACGGCGATAAATTAATTGGTTTAAAAATAAAATATCATTTACTCTGTTGCTTTCACGCAAACCATATGTGAATGATGAATAATAAATACATTCCTTATACATTGTCTCAGGGTTAGTCCTCCATTTGATTCATTAATATTTTACAATCGGACTAAATATCATCTTATAGCTGATAACATAGATGCTTTGACCAATGGTAATAGCAGCTTGTTGCCAATTTCAAAAAACGTCTATTAAGTCATTTTATGCTGACTACTAATGTTTATTCCCTTGGCTCCCAGAGATGTACAACAGGGTTTTCTACTTCTGCAAAAATGAGCTCTCGATTTTTCCACTCATTAAAGTGAATGGGTGGAAAGATGCAGGGTGGCGAGTGCAGAAGTGGAAAGCCCCGTCTAGAAAATGTGACTCACTTTCTGTTTAACATCTATTTCTTTGTTAGAACTCTCATTAGTTTTAATTATTTGGTGCTATTGACAAACAACTGTAAGTGTGTTGTATGTGTGTTATTTTTAGTGCACCCATTAACATGTTTGCAGTAATTCCTGCCTGCCTTACTTCAACAAAATCATTAACCTGTTTATTTTAAATGGCACACCAGCATGTTAAAATAGTGTAGACAACAAAAACATCCCAAGGCACTTCAAAGGAGCGTTATCCAAAGAAATTTGACATCAAGCTACAAAAGGAGATATTAAGACAGATGACCAAAAGCTTGGTCAAAACGATAGGTTTTAAGGCATGTCTTAAAGGAGGAGAGAGAGGTGGAGAGGCGGAGAGGTTTAGGGAGGGAATTCCAGAGCTTTGGGCTGAACAGCGGAAGGCACAGCCGCCAATGGTGGAGTGGTTAAATTAGGGGACGGGCAAGAGGCCAGAACTGGAGGAGCGCAGAGATCTCGGAGGATTGTAGAGCTGGAGGAGATTACAGAGATAGGGAGAAGCAAGAACATAGATAAGAACATAAGAACATAAGATGTAGGAGCAGGAGTAGGTGATTTGGCCCCTCGAGCCTACTCCGCCATTCAATAAGGTCATGGCTGATCTGATCTTGGCCTCAACTCCACTTCCCTGCCCGCTCCCCATAACCCTTGACTCCCATACCTTTCAAAAATCTGTCTATCTCCACCTTAAATATATTCAATGACCCGGCCTCCACAGTTCTCTGGGGAAGAGAATTCCAAAGATTCACGACCCTCTGAGAGAAGAAATTTCTCCTAATTTCCAATTGAAATGGGTGCCCTCTTATTCTGAAAGACCATGGGGGGAGTTGAAAACAACGATGAGAATTTTAAAATTGAATCATTGCCGGACCGGGAGCCAATGTCGGTCAGCAAGCACAGGGGTCATAAGTGAACAGGACTTGGTGCGAGTTAGGATACAAGCAGCAGAGTTTTGGATGAGCTCAAGTTTATGTAGAGTGGAAGTTGGGAAGCTGGCCAGGAGAGCATTGGAATAGTCAAATCTAGAGGTACCAAAGGCATGGATGAGGGTTTCAGCAGCAGCTGAGCTGAGAGACAGGGCGATGTGATGGACATGGGCGTAGGTGGTCGTGGTAATTTGCTTTCAGCTAGGAATTGAGATGTTAGCAGAAAGTTAAGGATTATTGAAAAACCCTTTAAATACTGAAGGCAAGAAGGTAATAAGGTAATGGCCCAAATTTTGTGGTGGTAATGGCGGCGAAACTGTCAGTGTTCGCCGTCATTGCCCCTCTGAAGCTGACAGCAACTTCAGGATTTAGCGCATGTGCAGATAAACGCAGAAATCCTGAAGTTGCGGTCAGTCATTTGCTGTTCCGCCACAGGTTGCGCTGCGGAAAGCCCCAGAGCCGGCAATTAATTCAAATCAACTGATGAAAACTTCCCCTTTTATGATGGAATATCGCTGTTAAAACCCCTCTAAAACATTAATCCTTGTTGAAAACGGTGTAACTGAGTTTTTAACAGCCTACTGACTGCTGAGCAACCATTCTGGCCCTGAAAAACTAATTTTATATTTGTGGAATGTCATTTTTTTCCATGAATATGATTAAGAATTTCAAGTTTTTAATATAATGGCCTGTGGCAGAACCATTGAATGACTCTGGCTAACTGTATATAATTCTCTTCAATGATGTTCTAACACCAGCCTAAACCTGTACCATTGTGTTAGGCATTACTGTGTTTTGTATATAGAGTTTGCATGTACGGGGCATGACCCCTTTAAGAGCGCGGGCAAACGCGATGACGTCACGTTGCAAACCACGGGACTGCCCAGTGAGTCCTCGTGGCATTTCCTTTGAGTAAAGACCTGTTTGATTGTTCTCTTGTGTCGATCTCCGTTATTCATAGGAATTCGTTAATTCCTACATTGGTGACCCCATTTTTGTGAACGTTTTCACAAAAGAAGAGCACAGCATGGAAGCAAACGCCGTTTCGCTAAAGCTACCGCAGTTCTGGGAGCAGCAAGTGCCCTCGTGGTTTATTCAGGTCGAGGCCTAGTTCGCCCTGAGGAACATCGATGTGGATCAGACCAAGTATCTTTACGTGGTCTCCGCACTCGACAGCTCTACTGCCTCTCGGATCGTCAGCCTCCTTGAAAACCCCCCAACGGAGCGCAAGCATGAAACCCTCAAAGCGCGGTTACTGCAGGTTTTCGGGCTCCAAAATCGGAGCGCGCCCGTCGATTACTCACTATGCCCGAGCTCGGTGACTCCAAGCCTTCAGAGTTGATGAGCCAAATGCTCACACTCCTGGGCTCAGAACGGGAATGTTTCCTATTCCGCGAGATTTTCCTCAGCCAACTGCCTGAACAGGTACAAGCTGCCCTGGCCAGATCTGAAACTGAAGACTGCGCAACACTCGCTGCGGAGGCTGGCAAAATTTTTGCTGTAACTCGGCAGCACTGCGCCGCCACGAAGCACCCATCCCCCACAGACACCGCCCCAGCTCGTCCACCTGCTGGGCTGTGCTTCTACCATGCGCAGTTCGGCGCGAAAGCGAAGCGTTGCCGCCCTCTCTGCAGTTTACCCCAAAAAAAACAATGACTGACACTGCGACCACCGAGGAACGGGTCGAACGGGCACCCTGCGGCCGCGATGGCGATCGGCAACGCGGGAAAATTGCTCTTCATCACTGATACTCTCTCCGGCCGTCGTTTTCTGTGCGACACCGGAGCGCAGTGCAGCATTTTACCCGCGTCCGCCCTCGATGTGCAGATGGGGAATCATGGCCCCGCCCTTGAAGCAGCCAATGGCGGAACACTTCGGATCTTCGGCAGATGGCGAGTGGAGTTGTGCCTCGGGGGGCAACGTTTTCACTGGGAGTTTGTTACGGCCAAAGTTTCCCAGCCCCTCCTCGGCGCGGATTTCCTGTGCGCCAACAGCCTCCTGGTCGACGTTAAGAACCGGCGGCTGATCAACGCAGCAACTTTAAATTCTCTTCCGTGTTACCGCAGTAACACTACGTCACGCACCGTCTCCTGTGCGTTCCCAACTCCTGATGAGTTCGCTCGCCTGCTCAGTGAATTCCCCGACCTGACAAGACCCATGTTCTCCTCCACAGCCACGAAACATGGTGTGGAACACCACATCATCACCAACGGTCCCCTGGTCTACGCGCGGGCCCAGCGCCTAGAACCTGACAAGCTGGCGGTCGCAAAGGCGGAGTTCGCAACCATGGAATGGTTAGGAATTATTCGCCGGTTGAATAGTCCCTGGTCTTCACCCCTCCATATCGTCCCGAAGCCTGGCGACGGATGGCGGCCATGCGGCGACTATCGACGACTAAACGACGCCACCACTCCGGATCGGTACCCGATCCCCCATATCCAGGATTTCTCTGCCCATTTGGTAGGGAACACCGTGTTCTCAAAAGTCGATCTCGTCCGGGGCTACCACCAGGTCCCAGTTCATCCACAAGGCGTCCAGAAGACTGCAGTCATCACCCCATTCGCCTCTTCGAGTTTTTACGGATATCGTTTGGGTTAAAGAACGCCGCCCAGGCTTTCCAACGCCTGATGGACCCCGTGCTGCAGGACCTCAAGTTCCTCTTCGTCTACCTGGATGATATTCTAATTGCCAGTCCTACTAAGGAAGAACATACCTGTCACCTATGCACCCTTTTTCGACGCCTCAGCCAACACGGCCTGATTATCAACCCGGCCAAGTGTCAGTTTGGCCTGCACCAAATTGACTTCCTGGGGCATCACATCACCTCAGAGGGAGCGGTTCCTTTACCTTCGAAGGTAGAGGCGGTGACATCCTTTCCACGCCCACAGAACATAAAGCCCCTGCAGGAATTCCTAGGCATGGTAAACTTTTACCACCGTTTCGTGCCTAAGGCGGCACTACTCATGCAGCCCCTGTACGAGGCCCTCAAGGGCAAGACTGGCAAGAACCCGGTAGACTTGACGGATGACATGGCCCGAGCGTTCGCCGACACCAAAAGCGCCTTAGCCAACGCGACTATGCTGGCGCACCCACTGCCAGGAGCCACCATCGCCCTCACCACCAACGCGTCGGACTACGCAGTCGGTGCCGAGCAACAGCAGTGGGTGAACGGGACGTGGCAGCCATTGGCAATCTTCAGCCGTCAACTACGGCAGAACGAGAGAGCATACAGCACGTTCGACCGGGAGTTGCTCGCCCTTTTTCTGGCCATCCGCCATTTTCGGTTCCTTCTGGAAGGACGTCCTTTCACCGCTTTTGTGGACCATAAGCCACTGACCTTTGCAATGTCCAAGACCGCCGAACCGTGGTCAGCCCGACAGCAGCTTCAACTGACCTACATATCCGAATTCTCCATGGATATACGGCACGTGGCCGGCAAGGACAACCTGGTGGCAGACTGTCTCTCCCGCGCGATCATCAATACGGTTCATTTGGGCATCGACTACGCCCTCATGGCAGCAGACCAAGCCTCAGACCCGGAAGTCCAAGCTTACCGAACGGCCATCACTGGCCTCCAGTTGGCCAACGTCAAGTTCCATTCGGCAGGTACCACGCTGTTGTGTGACGTCTCCGTACAGGATCCTCGCCCTGTCGTGCCGGTCGTCTGGTGCCGCAAAGTGTTCAACGCCATACATGAGTTGTCACACCCTGGAATGAAGGCCTCTTAGAAACTGATGTCAGCGAAATTTGTATGGCACGGCATGCATAAAGATGTCCGCGACTGGGCCAACACCTTCATGGTCTGCCAAAAGACAAAGGTACTGCGCCACATCAAAGCTCCGTTGGCCGCCTTCACAGTTCTGGAGCGACGTTTTGACCATGTTAACGTGGACCTGGTAGGACCACTCCCACCCTCTCATGGTTTTTCACACATCCTGACCATGGTTGACCGCACCACCAGATGGCCAGAGGCGGTCCCCCTGTCATCCACTACTTTGGAGGACATGGCTAGGGCGTTCATTTCCTCCTGGATCGCCCATTTCGGAGTGCCCACAGATATTTTGTCAGATAGGGGACCGCAGTTTTCCTCCGAACTCTGGAATGCAGTGGCCCAAGGACTCGGTGTCAAATTACACTGCACCACAGCCTACCACCCACAGGCGAATGGCCTCTGTGAACGCTTCCACCGGTCAATGAAGGCCGCCCTGAGAACCAGCCTCCAGGTTGCTGGATGGGCAGACAAGCTACCGCGGGTCCTGTTGGGCCTTCGCACGGCCCCCAAAGAAGACCTTCACTCATCGTCAGCGGAGCTTGTGTATGGTCAGCCGCTGCGGGTCCCAGGGGACTTCCTACCAACATCGACGGAGCAATGGTCCGCGTCTGCCCAGCTTGCTAGTCACCAAGAGGCGGCCAGATGTTTCGCACCGGTGCCCACTTCACACCACGGGCCGCAGAGGTCACACGTCCCCAAGGAACTTCACAAGGCTGAATACGTTTTTATTCGCCATGACGCACATAGGGATCCGCTCATTGCCCCATATACCGGTCCTTTCTGCGTGTTGGAAGCAGGAGACAAAACCTTCATGGTAGATGTCAGTGGTAAACCGGACCACATTTCGGTCGACCGCTTAAAGCCAGCACATTTGGACCTTGACCGCCCCATCGAAACAGCACAACCGCAGAGACGGGGTCGGCCACCCATCGTCGTTACGGCAGACCAAGTGCGACCGCCTGCCAGACCGCCAGCCGCCCTGCAGCCTCCAGCTCGAGAGTACAGGAGTCGTTCTGACAGGCTTGTCAGACCCCCTCACCGTTTGACTTTGTCTGTTAAAGCGAATTCTGGGGGAACGCATGTGGCAGAACCACTGAATGACTTTGGCTAACTGTATATAATTCTCTTTAATGATGTTCTAACACCAACCTAAACCTGTACCATTGTGTTAGGCATTGCTGTGTTTTGTATATAGAGTTTGCATGTATGGGGCGTGGCCCTTTTAAGAGCGCGGGCAAACGCGATGACGTCACGTCGCAAACCACGGGACTGCCCAGTGAGTCCTCGTGGCATCTCCTTTGAGTAAAGACCTGTTTAATTGTTCTCTTGTGTCGATCTCCGTTATTCGTAGGAATTCGTTAATTCCTACAGGCCCATATTTTCCGAACCCTACTGGTGTGTGCATGCTGTGTACACACCCGTAGGGACATCGGAAATGCCAGTTTCAGGCATGTGAAGTGCATGCGCTGAAAACCGGCATTTCCAATCTGTTGACAGATCGGACACCTGCCCTGGAGAAGGGCCTCTGCAGGGGGAGAGTTCCGCTTTCTGCACAACCTCCGCCCGCTGAAAACCCTTAGAAACCTTATGCCTGGTAAAAGCAGGCATAAGGCCTGCTTTTACCAGCATAAGAGTTAAAAAAGTTTAAAAAATAATTTTTTTTCACTCATTTATAATTTAAAAATACTTTTAAAAAAGGTAAGTTTATTTTTAGTCCTGTAAAAAACCTTAATTATTTTTTTCAGAAAATTAAATTTTTGTTTAAAATATTTAATTTAATGTAATTTTAACTCATTTAAAAAATGTGAATTTAAAAAAAAATGTATTTAATGTTTTAGTGTCTTTTTTCAGTGATCCCCATTCATACTTTTGACAGGCCTACCTGTCTAAAGTATGAAGGGGGATTCGCTTCTTTCATTGGCTAGCCTGGCCCACGTGATCCCAGGGACACTTGCGAACTGCATGCACCGCTGCGATACGTGGGCCCTGCGCATTTCGACTGCGGAGAGGCCCAGGAGCGGAAGTGTCCGGACCTTGGGATCCCTCAAGTAAGAGCGTATATTTTTTTTCCGATAGGAGGCACCCGCACGCAGGAAGCCTCCTATCAGAAATTACGGGCCAATTTTTAAAAAATGTTTGTTTATGATATTTCAGCTTCCACATTAATCCTGTGTGTATGTCCCAATTATTATTTCGCTCTCTAAAATTTATTAGAAGTAAATTATAATCTGTGCATTTTACTTCCTGGTTTGCAGTCTGGGAATTCTTCAATGTGATTGGTTGCTTAGCCAGCTTAATGACATCACTGTTGCTGGAGGCTCGTGAAATGCTTGATTTGGCCCCAGATTCAAACTAACATCATGAGAGCTGAAATTGATGCCACAGACATCGCTAGATCTTTGTAAGCAGCTTTCTTTGAGGTCAGCGGCGATTGCTGTCGCTTCGCCGTCGCTTCATCGCTGACCGCAAAATCCGGCTCATTGTGCTATCTAAGATACATCAGTGAGAAGAAAGCAGTGATGTTGAGTTAAAATTTATTTACATTTGAACCATCGGTTTATGTAATATTGGTGGATCTCCCATGAAGTTGTTGATCGAAAATATTGTTTTTATATAAATTGAGTACAGAAACAAATGTGTTCTTCACATCCACTGATACTAGATAGTAAATGAAGAATTAAATTTGTGTCCTTACATGCTGCAGTTACATGAATTCACCTATGGATCTCAGCTGATTTTGGTGCATATTTCACAATCATTAGAAATAGAATAGGTGCACATATAAGTGCAGAGTACTCAAAATTCCCACACTCCCCAAATTATGGATCAAGGGATCCTGTTTGGACAAGTTATTAAAAACAGGGTACCCAAAATGGCTTCTGTAACCTCGTGACCAAAACCGACAGGATTTTTTAAAACAGGGCTCTGCAGACAGGCAGGCCCGGAGACGAAATTTAAAATGCAGGAATCTGTGAAAAGGACTCTCTGGAGCCAGCCAGCCAAAGTAAACACAGAATATGCATTCATTCGACTTGAAATAGATCAAGCTAGAATGGGCCTAGATTCGAGGCCATTAGGTTTCTGCATAATTAATCGGTAACAGCTCACAGTAGCCATCAAGTCAGGATGGGGACAATTAAGTTTCATCCATGACAAACAACCAGGACATCGGGGCCATTAGACCCAGAGACAACCACTCCACGAGTCGTTAAAGTAAATGGCTGTGATCAGTTTAAACGAGCCCACCAAAAGTAAGACAAAGGACTGACCTGATTTGGCACGCAAATAAGGAGTTGAAGAACGGGTATAATTGTACGCCCATCGGTAGTGATTGCTCTCTCTTGCTCTGGCCTCTTATTGTTGGGCTTTTGGCCTGATGCCGCTGATGCAGCACGGTGGCATAGTGGTTAGCACTGTTGCCTCACAGCGCCAGGGACCCGGGTTCGAATCCGGCCTCGGGTGACTGTCTGTGTGGAGTTTGCACATTCTCCCCGTGTTTGCGTGGGTTTCCTCCGGGTGCTCCGGTTTCCTCCCACAGTCCAAAGATGTGCGGGTTAGGTTGATTGGCTATGATAAAATTGACCCTTAGTGTTAGGGGGATTAAATACGTGGGGTTACGGGGATAGGGTGGGATATGTGTTGGTGTAGGGGTTACGGGGATCAGGTGGGATATGTGTCGGTGCAGGCTCGATGGGCCGAAATGGCCTCTATCTGCACTGTGAGGTTTCTGTGATTCTGTGATTCTCATGCCCTGGCCTTGTGGCGGGCTCTCTTCTCGCTCCCCGTGCCGCTCAACAACCAAGGACGCCCATTACACCGGGACCAAATGCGGGAGGAGAACGAGACCCGAGTTCAAAACCACACAGGACACACAGGCCACAAACGGGCAGGCGAGATGAGACGAGACGAAGAAGAAGGTAAACCAATAAGAGCAGAGAAGGGCAGCGGAAAAACGCATTTGGGGACAAACGCCCAGTTATAAGCTGGTGTTTGGTGAATAATTTGGCATTTATATGCATGGACAATAAAACCCCAGAGCCATAGCCCAGGTGAAGAATAAGCTGGCGTTCAAAGAATGGGTAGCAGCGTCCATGACGAATAAACTGGCATTCGAAGCATGGGTAGTAAAATCATTTAGACGGTAAAAACCGCCAACCGACCCCCAACCGTAACATTACCACCGACGACCGCCCGAAGGAGAAGAAGAAGAAAACCCATCACGACTCGACGACGACGGTAGCTGAAAAAAAGGAGGGTGCTTCGCATCAACAGCTCCAGCACCGCGCCCTGAGACCACATGGTGACGGGATACCCCAAAGGACAGCAAGAATGGACCTCAAAACCAACCCAATTAAAGTAACAGTTTTTGGATTGGTGAGCATGAATTCCTGGCCCCTCATAATCTAGTTAGGTATAGCGGGTGGGATTAAGGGTAAGGGGATTGTTAATGTAATTGTTTTCCCTCGATGTGCCGTGTGTTCCCCATTCCCATATAAGTGTAAATGTTTATGCCTGTATTTTCATACCAGTAATTTTCATAAGATTGTTTTATTCTGCTTTTAATAAAATTTTGGTTTTCTTACACCAAGCCGCTTGTCGACTCGATTTTCTTTATCACCGCCTGTACCTAAATCCGGTGTCTAGAACCCAGGGGGTGTGGAGCGATTCAAACTGCTGAGAGACAGTCAGGGGTAGAGCTGACTGGGCACACACAATCAAAACCCCCTACAAAAATGGCCATGGTGTGGAGATGCCGGTGTTGGACTCGGGTGGACAAATGTAAGAAATCACACAACACCAGGTTATAGTCCAACAGCTTTATTTGAAATCACAAGCTTTCGGAGCACTGCTCCTTCGTCAGGTGAAGTGGAGAGATGCATAAAAACACAGCTTATATAGTCAGAGAATAATGTCAGATGTTTACAGGTAATCTTTCTAACTGCCATTTATCACACCTCGGCAGAGAGATAATCACAGCAATCAAAGGTGTAAATGGTGTCCAAACAGGTCAGTCAGGAATACATTACATCAAAGAACAATGAGGTGGGGTCACAAGGGGTCAAATGTTGCAGATGCTGGGGTCTGTATGAAAAACAAAAAAACAGACAAAAAACATTTCTTTTGCTGGAAATCACAGCAGGTCCGGCCGCATCTGTGTGGAGAGAACAAGCCAACGACGACTCGAGTCTGGATGACCCTACGTCAGGTGGGGTTACATGTAGCGTGACATGAATCCAAGATCCCGGTTCAGGCCGTCCTCATGGGTGCGGAACTTGGCTATCATTTTCTGCTCGATGATTTTGCGTTGTCGTGTGTCTCAAAGGCCGCCTTGGAGAATGCTTACCCGAAGATCGGAGGCTGAATGTCCTTGACTGCTGAAGTGTTCCCTGACTGGGAGGGAACACTCCTGCCTGGCAATTGTTGTGTGGTGTCCGTTCATCCGTTGTCGCAGTGTCTGCATGGTCTCGCCGATGTACCATGCTCCGGGGCATCCTTTCCTGCAACGTATGAGGTAGACAATGTTGGCCGAGTCACATCAGTATGTACCATGTACCTGGTGGGTGGTGTCCTCACGTGTGATGATGGTATCTGTGTTGATGATCTGGCATGTCTTGCAGAGGTTGCTGTGGCAGGGTTGTGTGGTGTCGTGGTCGCTGTTCTCCTGAAAGCTGGGTAATTTGCTGCGAATGATGGTCTGTTTGAGGTTAGGCGGCTGTTTGAAGGCGAGTAGTGGAGGCGTGGGGATGGCCTTAGCGAGGTATTCGTCATCATCGATGACATGTTGAAGGCTGCAAAGAACATGGTGTAGTTTCTCCGCTCCGGGGAAGTACTGGACGACGAAGGGTACTCTGTTGGTTGTGTCCCATGTTTGTCTTCTGAGGAGGTCTATGCGATTTTTCGCTGTAGCCCGTCGGAACTGTCGATCGACGAGTCGAGCGTCATATCCCGTTCTTACGAGGGCGTCTTTCAGCATCTGTAGGTGTCCATCGCGTTCCTCCTCGTCTGACGGGATATGACGCTCGGTAGCTTTGCAGGCCCTGAATCAGGAGAGGTTGCATTTAATGGGAGAACATAAGGCCAAGTTGCAATACCTAAAGTGCCAAGTCACCGAAGCCAAGGGTAATGAGTTAAGGTTACGGGAAAAGAACGCCCGCCTGGCAAGACAAGTTAGAGAACAGGAGGAGAAAGTACAAGAGGTAAAGGCAGCTTTCAAGCTAGCGAGTGAACAGGGGTTTGAAGATGCAGATCATGGCCCCTGCAAGGAGCAGATAGAAAATCTGAGCTTGGCCCTGAGGAAGGCAAAAGGCATGGTGTGCCTCATAAGCCTGAAGGCAGGCCAGGTGGGTTTTATGGTGAACGAGGGGAGGACAGTTCAAACATCACTGGTAGTGCCCAGGGACGACCCGGTTGAGGAACAGGAGGTCCCGCGACGACCACCCATAGCGCCAGGTTTTAGCAAGGTCTGGCAGCAAGGGGGGGTGGAGTCAGAGGTGGGAGCAGAGGTGGAGCAGCCCCCGCCGGAGAGGCCAGAGCCAGAAACGATGTGCCCAGCCCGGCATCGGAGGTTTGGCCCACCCGTCAATGGCGATGATGAGGGACCCCTCCAAAACTAGTTCGTGTTACCCTATAGCACCCAACAGCTTAGGGCTATGGTGAGCCATATCCCTAAGCTCTCCGAAAAAGGGGACCCCTCGATCCACTTCAGGGAAGTAGAGCAGGCAGCCAGTGTCAACGACTGCGATGGTGCTGAGCAGGCCAAAATGCTGCTATTCTCCCTGGAGAGTAGGCTCCTCCAATCCCTCTCTGACGAGTGTAAGATCCTCCAATCCCTCACTGACGAGTGTAAGAAGGGGCAGAGTGGGTATGAGGAGCTCAGGGATGAAGTTCTGGAGGCCATGGGGATGAATGAGGGAAGTCCCTTCTCCTGTGTGGAGAAGACTGTTTAGCTTGCAGGGGAAACCCCGCAAGCGTTCGTGGACAGGTTATGGCCAGTTTACCAGAGTGCCTGTCCGGGGGCACCTAACCAGGCATTCCTGAACGGGGATCCACTGGCCCATTGGCTCCATTGCCTGGTGGCAAACAGCTTGCCACAGGTCCGGGCCAAGGCGAAAGTCTGGTTCGACCCCAAGAATCCCCAGACCACTGAAGTTACAGTGATCAGGCAGTTGACCCTAGCCTATAAGAACGGTAGGGGAATCGATGCACACCCACCCAAGGGGAAGGTGCATGAGGTAAAACCCGGACCGGGTAGGAAAGAGTGTCATCAGGAAGGGAATAACCACCCCCCCAACACAAAGACGAATTGTTACGGGTGTGGGAAGGACGGTCATTGGCGGACGCAGTGCAAAAACCTTGGAAAGACAACAAGGGAAAGAATTCCACAGCCCCAGCCCAAAAGGCGGAGGCGGGAATCCCTCCCACAGCGGTCAAGTCATTTTTGGACACCATGAGGTCCTTATTGACTGGCCAGGGGAGAGTAGCAGCCGCTACCGGTGCACTGACCCCATCAGCCCCATCCAACCCACAGCCATGACTGGAACCAGCGCAGCCTGTTTACCTGTGTTCCCTTTGATACGATGAATGGAAACAACCCCTCGTGGAGATGGAGGTAGAAAAGGTGAAGGGGAACTATCTGTTGGATATGGGGGCATCATGCACTGTGGTCCATTCAGCTAACCCCACCACCTCGCCTCTATCTAACGGGGTCCCATACAGTCTGTCGGGGTTCACAGGCAAAGAACAGGCCGGATCATTTTCCATCCCGCTCACCATTCGTTTAGGACCACTTTGCTCTAAGTGGACCTGTGTCCTGATGAAATGGGAAGTGGAGGGTGGAAGAGGGGTCCTGGGAGCCGACTTTATTGTAGGCTGTAGGGGTTCGCAAAAAATCCCTTCAGCCCCGAAGATACTGGGGGTATTAATCTACGTTGTGGACGGAGACTGTGCGTGACTTTAAATTGCCTCTGGGTTGGACAATGTTTTGAAATGTGCCCAGAACCACAAAAGGCTGCATTGCAGCGTGTGGACAACACCGGAATTGAGGAACTTCATGGAAAAATTTGCAAACTTTAAGACAGTACATTTTATTAATAAAATTCCCTGGAGTTTGGTAGTTTCAAAGGGTTTAAAAATGGCCATCAGAAAAGCATGGCCGGGACAATGGGGCTTGGAAAAGCAGCTCACAGCTCGTGGATGTCTGTGAAAAGTGGAAGGGTCAAGCAGTGGCAGCCAGATTCTGTCAATCAAAAACAGGAGTTTCCCTTCCCTGCTGACAATCGATGTTTATTTACTGAGACTGCTGTCTTGTTGACATAAAGAATTATCCACTCAAGCTGCGGTTTCAATGACCACGGGACAAAGGGCTTCTGTTTACCTAGTTATCCAACCCATTCAAAGCCCCTTACACAAAATGAGACACACCGAAACTATGGAAAGGACTTTGATAGGGAACAGTTTAGAATGAATGGGTTTTTGAATCACCCATCACTCCCTTTTGTTAGCCCAGAAACTCCGGATGTGGGCAGGAACATTTCAGCCCCAGAATGAAGACACATTCAAACCACTCCAAGCCCATTTGAGTCAGCCAATCATGGCCTTTCTCTTGCGTATTCAAACTTTTCGGCGCAAATTTGCACACAGACCCTTTCAGCGCCAAACAGCAGGAGCTCGCAGGATATAAAGATAGCTCCTGAGAAGCTTTCTCTCTCTCTCTTATTTTCCTTGGACCACAGGTGAGCAGGTTTCTGACTCCTCAGCAAGGCAATCTAGTAAGGAGTTAAAGGGGGTGGTAATTTAAGGGAAATTGCTAAGATTGTTTAATTAACATTGTAGCCATTTATCCCTCATTTTGCCATCTGTCTTCCCCCATTTAAGCAATTGTACAGTGATTACTAAAATCGTGTGGTGTAGTTTTCTTTAGCTTAATAAAGTTTGATTTTCTCGCATCCAGACAATTTTGTCCGTTTTAATATATCATTAATTATAAGTTCCTCCAGTCAGAGCTGGAAGGTGGGGTTTAGCGATTCGAAACCGCTGTTTGGAAATTGGTTTAGAGTGCAGCAGCAAAAGCTGTCTGACCAGGTAAATTACCGTAAACCAGGTAAAAGATGCCCCCCTACGAATTGATGACCGTGGCAGGACTGATATGATGAGTGGTCTGGATCTGGAGATAGCATTGGCTCTTCTTTCTCTTGTTTTCAGTCTGTGGGTAGCCCTGCAGATGTTAGCGGCAATGTGTAAGCTGACCTATTATAGCATAGGTGGCTAGGTTAAGAAGGGTGAGATGAGGAAGCAGACAGAGGAAGGTAACAGAGGCCAAGAATCGGGAGTCAGAGTTGGAAAAATGCCAGGCAGAGATAGAGCGCCTTGTGCAGGAAGCCACTGAGGCCAGAGATAGCGAGATGAGACTGCGGGGAGAGAATGTCTGCCTCATCTCAGATGTTACAGCGGCTTATAAGCTGGCCTGCAACCAAAGGTTTAGTGAAGCAGATCATGGCTCCTGTAGGGCAGAGATAGAAAGCCTTAACATGGCTTTAAAAGGAGCAAGGGGGATGATTTGCCTGATCGGCCCGAAGGCAGGTCAGCCGGATTTTACCAGCAGCCCAAATCAAACCACCCCACAGGCAACACCCAGGGAAAGGCTGGCTAGGGAATTAGAGATCCCAAAACAGCAGCCCACAGCTCTGGGTTTTGAGGAGCTCTGGCAGCAAGAAGGGGTTGACATTGGGGTGGTAGGAGAATGCCAGCAGGTCCCGCTAGGCAGGCGGGGACCAAGACCAGTGTACCCCCTCCGACAATGGAGGTATGGTCCGCCCGTGAGCGATAATAACCCAGGGGCTGTTCAGCATACCTATCTGGTACCCTATGATACCCAACAGCTCACAGACCTGGTGAAACATATTCCCATGCTCTCTGAAAAGGGAGACCCGTCAATGCACTTCGAACAAGTAGAACAGGCAGCCAGTGTTAACGGCTGTGATGATGAAGAGAAAGCCAAAATGTTGCTTTTCTCTGTGGATAGCAAGCTCTATCAGACCCTTTCAGATGAGGCTAAGAGAGGGCAGAAGGGTTTTGAGGACCTGAAGGAGGAAATACTGGAAGCCATGGGTGCAAACGACGGCAATCCACTCGATCGCATAGGGAAAACCCTGCAGAAGGAAGGGGAGACCCCACAGGCATTTGCAGACAGGCTGTGGCCAGTCTACAACAGCGCGTGTACAGGGGGACAAAATAGGGCACACCTGAACGAGAGGCAGCGGACCCAATGACTTCATTGCCTCTTGTCCAATTGCCTACCCCAGATAAAAGTAAAAGCTGATACTTGGTTTGACCACCGAGACCCCCTAGTAACCGAAGAGACTGTAATCCGGCAGCTCACGGTAGCATATAGGAACGGGAGGAATAGTGAGACTCCCCAGCAAAAGGGTAAAGTCCACGAGGTTAAACCTAGGGCTCAATATAAGAAAGAGTGGCGCCAAGAGGGGAGCCATCCCTCCCAGAACAAGGCCACTTGTTACAAGTGCGGGGAGGATGGCCACTGGCGCAGAGATTGTAAAAAGCCTGGGAGAGACGATAAAGCTTGGACCCCCACAGCCCCAACTCAGAAGGCAGAGACAGAAACTCCTCCCGATACAGTCGAGTACGTCATGGAGTCGTTAAAATCTCTCCTCAGGGCCAATCAGGGAAAGGTAGCAGCCATCAGTGGTGCTGCACCAGCCTTGCCCACCTCTGCCTCCCCACAATGACTGGAGCCCGCGCAGCCTGTCCGCCTGTGCAATCTCCGGTACGATGAATGGAAGAGACCACTCGTACAGATGGAGGTAGAGCAGGTTACAGGGAATTATCTATTGGATACGGGGGCATCATGCACCGTGATCCATATGGATAAACCCACCACCTCACCTCTGTCTAACGGGGTTCCATACATACTATCGGGATTCACCGGTCAGGAGCAGGCGGGGGTATACTCCAGACCCCTCTCAGTCCGTCTGGGCATGCTCCAGACTGAGTGGACATGCATCCTGGCAACGTGGTATCAGGAGGAAGGAGAGGGGATCCTAGGGGCCGACTTCATGGTGAGCCATGGGATCCTCGTGGATCTCCGCAACCATTGCCTCTGGGGGGCTAGCACAGACAGGGAAGAGGGTGTAGTGGTCATCCCGGGCAAGGAGGGAAAGGGGACCTTGTGTACTGTGAAGCCCAAAGAAGGTTACGACCTCGGGCTCATGGTAAATGGTGTCCCGGAGGCACTGCAGACAGTCGTGCAGACGAACCTTACAGCGTTTGCCACCCATAAACACGACTGCGGGAGGATCACAGGGTTTGAGGTTAAAATAGACGGGGACCCCATGGCCCGACCACAGAAGCAGTACAATTTCCCCAAGGAGGCAGAACCCGACATGGAGACAGCCATCACCTCCTTAGTTAAACAGGGAGTGTTGAGGCCCATAGCCACACATGTTAATTCTCCACTTTGGCCGGTTCGGAAACCAGACAATTCATGGAGAGCCACGGTGGACTATCGGGTGCTTAAGAGCAATATCCCCACGTGTGCCCCCACAGTAGAAGCAGCATTCCAGCATCCGCGAACACATTCACGGTGCTGGACATTTCGAATGGGTTCTGGTCCATCCCTTTAAAACAGGAGGACCAATATAAGTTTGCCTTCACCTTTAAGGGACAGCAGTATACCTGGACCTGTCTGCCACAGGGTTTCCACAACAGCCCCAGCATCTTCCACAAATGCATGAAGGATAGTTTAAAGGAGTTCAGTCAGCCCACTCCGTTACTGCAGTATGTGGATGACCTGCTCTTATTTACCGACTCGGTCGGGGAGCATTGCCCACTCCTGGCTGAGCTGCTGGAGCTGCTGCAGAGAAAGGGTTTAAAGTGAACCCCAAGAAGGCGCAGATCGGTCAGCAGGAAGTTAAATTCCTGGGTCTGACTGTCTGCACAGGGGAGAGGGCAATAGATAAGGCAAGGAGGGAAGCGGTCCAGGATTTACCGATTCCCAATTCAGTAAGAGGAGTGAGGTCGCTCCTGGGATTGACGGGGTATTGCAGGGGTTTTATAGAGGACTATGCAGCCACAGTGGCCTCTCTGCTCCGTCTCCTACACAAGGGAGTGGAGTGGTCCTGGGATGAGGGATGCCAGGCGGCATTTGTTAAGTTAAAGGGAGACCTGCAGACTGCACCAGCCCTGGGAGCGATAGATGGGAAAAGGGAGTTTTTCCTGGAGGTAGCAGCCAGTGGAGATAGTCTGAGTGCTGTGCTGCTCCAAGAGCGGCACAGTAGGCTGAGACCCGTGGTCTACTCCTCCAGAGTCCTCACGGATGTGGAGAAGAGCTACTCCAACTGTGAACGGCAACTTTTGGCCACACATTGGGCTGTGAAAAGATCCTCCTCACACACCACACACCCACTCAGATGCTTTTGGATGGGAGGATTAAAGATGGGACAGTCAGCAGCATCCGTATTGTGCGCTGGACCCTTCTCCTCTCACAGATGGATCTGAAGGGAAAGGGCCTTTGCGAGCCAAAGCTTGCGGCCAATATGGTATATCCTGGAACAGCCCATCGGTGTTCCATAGAAGGGGTATGGGAGGTGAACATAGGTTTACGGGCCGGGATACATTCCTCAGGCCGTGAGATCTATGTAGATGGTTCCAGCATGGTGTCCACTGGGGTAAGACTCACGGGTTGCGGGATCTTTGACCCAATGGCAGACATTGCCTTGGCAATCAGGCTCCCTAACACCATGAGTGCCCAGCAGGCTGAACTGTCCACGGTGATGTACGTGGTTACACACCCCGACATCTTCCCTACCCCGTATACGATTTGCTCTGACAGTATGTTCACTTGCAACTCGTGTACGGAGTACCTGGCCTTCTGGTCCCGTCGTGGGTATACCTCCGCCGACGGGAAGCCCTTAACAGTAAAGCCCCTGCTGGAGAAAATCCTGGCAGCTGTGGGGGAGGAAGGCGAGGTCTTCATCCACAAGGTGAAAGCCCATTCCTCCACAGAACCCCGCAGCCAGGGCAACCAGCAAGCCGACATGCTGGCCAAAGAGGGTGCACGGGCAGGCACCTTTTGGGACCCATATGAGTCCGGGCCAGTGGCAGCGATTACAGGCAGGGATGGGACACAGGGAAAATCAGGAAAATTGTATAAATCTGCCAAGACAAGTTTAAGTTCACAGCCTGTAAAGACAGGCACTGTGGCTTGTTTCCAGGGAAAAGCTGTCCGGCCCACAAATTGGGACACTTCCCTGCCCCAGTGGGACCTAAGTTCTGGCCAAAGTTTAAATTTGAACAAGTTATGTGGCTCAGAAACAGAGGAACAGCAACCTGAGATTAGAAATCTGCAGGCTGCTGCAAGTCCATTCACAGAGACTGCTCGTGCAGGCGCGGTTCCCCAGCCTATACCCCCAGCAGCTCCTTTTCAGTTTGCCCGCGCAGGCGCAGTCGCGCGCCTGAGGGGAGAGGTTTCCCAACACCGGGTTCGCGCAGGCACAGTTGCAAACTTGGAACCCCCAGCAGCTCCTGTTCACTGTGAGGCCACGCACGCAGGTGCAGTCAGCCATTTAAAGGACCCCGCTTCCCAATCTATACGCGCAGGCACAGTAGCCTGCTTGGAAGACCCAGTGGATATTCCTATCTTTTTCAAGGAAACCGAATGTGCAGGCATGGTTGCCTGTGCTAGTGTAGCCGTTCCCCAGCCCTGTGAAGAGATTGTTCGCGCAGGCGCAGTTGCCTGCGGGACCACAGCGGCTCTTTCTCAGTTTTCTCACGCAGGCGCAGCCGCCTGTTTGAAGACAGAGGCTTCACAGCCTCTGCCGGGGGACTCTGGGGAGGAGATTCGTGCAGGCGCAGTCACCTTTGTAGTGTATGTGCCTTTAAGAGCCCCCTGTCTACTGTAATGCCGGTAATGGCCACTTGGGCTATATAAGCCTGTATATTGTGTTGTATCAGTTAGTTCACCTCCAGACTTTGTTCAGTAAACACCTGTGAAACCAACTCCTGCCTTCAGTGTCTCTATTAACACACGGACACAACAGTGGCGATGAATTGGAAACGGACTGACCTGCAATTCGGCAGCACCTCAAGGACATCGATTCCTCAGACATCCAAAGTCGAAAAAAAGCAAGAAAAAGAAAAAGCTGTGGTTTCACCAGATAGCCGAGCTGGTGGCAGGTACTGCAATAATCCTTCCTGGGCGTCGGGCTGGGGCTCCAGCGGCTGGCTCTGCAGTGAGGCCAAGCAGCGAAGGCGGAGGCAAGCAGTAACAGACGGGGAGGGAACACTCGGGAGACAGCCGGCGCTGCAAGCAGGTCGGCATTCAGACCTAGCAGAGAGAGTCCGGCGGGAACGAGTCTCCACCTGTAAATAAATAAATTTTAAAAACCGCGGAAAACAGCGTTGTCATCGGCAGCAGCGGCGGGAAAGCGCCATATCTTTTCTGCAGGAAAGAAAGAAAAGCGCGGGAAGCGCCATTTTTTTTCCAGGATGCCTAAGGCTGGCAATATTGATGCTTTTGATAATGATATAGAGGATTGGACCACATATGTGGAAAGAGTGGAGGTATATTGCACCGCAAATGGAATAGAAAATGATAAAAAAGCGTCAGTACTTCTAAATCTAATGGGCGCAATGACATACGGGCTGTTACGAAACTTAATCACTCCAGCCAAACCAAAGGACAAGAATTTTAAGGAAATTGTTGATACCCTACAGGAGCACTTAAACCCAATACTGCTGCTGATAGCGGAACGATTCAAATTCTTCAAGAGGAATCAACACAAGAATGAAAGTAATGCTGATTACCTCACCGAATTAAGAAAGCTATCAAAGCACTGCCAATTCGGGGCAGGACTAGCAGATTATCTTCGAGACAAATTTGTCTGCGGTCTCCTAAGTGAAGGAACACAGAAAAGGCTGCTTTCTGAGAAAGATTTGACACTGGACAAGGCTTTCAGTATGGCTGTATCATACGAAGCAGCCGCAAGAGGAGCTGCAGAGATACAACAAAAGACACAGGACTTCGGCACACATGAAATGACACAGGGCTTCAAGAGATGTTATCGCTGCGGCAGATCCACCCATGACCAGAGGGACTGCTGGTTCAAGGACAAAGCATGCAGGCAATGCGGAAAGATTGGACACATTGCATGGGTATGCCGATCTGGACAAAAAAATCCACGGACAGGAAAAAAAAAATCAATAAAGAAAAGTACAGAAAGGTACAAATGATGACGGAGAGTAGCTCCGAAGACCAGAAGAGCGATAGCGACTCCGAAAACAAGAGACTAAGCTGTCTCAAATTACATAATGTAATTGCCAAAGAAGATTACCAGACCATTTGGGTTACCCTCACGATAGCAGGGTCCCCAGTTAAAATGGAGCTAGATACAGGATCAGCTCTGACCGTCATAAATCGACGGGATTACGAGCGGCTATTTCCGCATATACCTTTAAAAGACACATCCATTATCTTGAAAACATATACGGGGCAGAAAGTATACCCCAAAGAAAAAATAAGGGTGCCTGTTGTATACAACGGCAAGGAAATACAGAAGTTGTATTTATACGTTCTACAAGATGGTGGTCCACCGCTGTTGGGACGTTAATGGATCAGGAAAATACATTTAGACTGGCACTCCATTCAGGCACTGACAGTGACCAGTAAGGAAAAAAATGATGATGACGTCATACCTGAACGATTAAAAGACATCTTGGCCAACGTCAAGGAAGTGTTTCAAGAGAAACTAGGAACCTTGAAAGGCATCACCGCCTCAATAAAAGTGGAAGATGCGGCAATTCCCAAGTTTTTTAAGGCAAGGCCGGTGCCATACGCAATTCGTCCAGCAGTCGAGCCAGAGCTGGAGAATTTGGAAAAGGCAGGCGTATTATCCAAAATAGATTGGAGCGAGTGGGCAACACCCATCGTCCCGGTCATGAAGAAAACATTGAATAATGATAAATCTGAAGAACAGAGAAAAATTCGCATCTGTGGAGACTTCAAGGTGAGTATAAACCCGGTCCTTCACACGGTACAGTATCCTCTTCCGAGGATAGAAGACATTTTCGCCTCACTATCCGGAGGGAAACGTTTCACCAAAATAGACTTGGCACAGGCATATCTACAGATGGAGGTTGAAGAGGCCTCTAAAAAGTATCTCACGATAAATACACACAAAGGCCTGTACCAGTACAATCAACTGGTTTTCGGAGTAGCATCCGCTCCAGCTATCTGGCAAAGAGCTATGGAGCAAGTCCTGCAAGGGATTCCGGGGACTCAATGCTACCTAGACGACATCCTTGTAACAGGAGAAAACGACAACGAGCACCTTGCCAATTTGGAGCAGGCTGAGAGAACGGGGCCGATGAGCAAATCGCCCCAAGTGTGAATTTTTCCAGAATCAAATATCATATTGTGGCCACATAATTAATAAGGAAGGGTTGCATAAGTCACCTGAAAAAATTGAAGCGGTCACAAAAGCCCCAGAACCTGAAAATGTCTCACAATTAAGGTCGTTCCTGGGATTAATAAATTACTATCATAAATTTTTACCGAACTTATCAACTCTTCTGCACCCTCTTAACGAACTGCTACAAACAGGAGTAATTTGGAAATGGAGCGAAGACTGTAAATGTGCCTTCCATAAATGCAAAGACTTAATCACGTCCAAAGAAGTTTTGGCTCATTACAACCCATCACTGCCAATCAGACTGGCGTGCGATGCATCCCCTTACGGCGTAGGAGCGGTATTATCGCATACATTCCCTGATGGCTCGGAACGGCCGATAGCTTTTGCGTCACGCTCATTGAACTCAGCTGAGCGTAACTATGCCCAAATCGACAGGGAAGCACTCAGCTTGGTATGGGGAGTGAAGAAATTCAACCATTACCTACACGGACAAAAATTTGCCTTGTTGACTGACCATCAACCCCTCATCTCCATATTCAACCCTAAAAAGGGTGTTCCCATTATGACAGCGCAAAGGCTAAAGAGGTGGTCCCTTTTTCTAGGGGCACACCAATATAACATAGAATACAAAGGATCAAAACAGCATGGGAATGCTGACGGTTTATCGCGCCTACCGTTGCCAATGGTAGAAGAGGCACCTACCGTAGACCCAGTGGAGATTTTCCACTCTACCGTAGTCGAATGTCTACCAGTAACAAATTCTGCCATTGAAAGGGAAACTAGAAATGACCCGACTCTCTCACGAGTCTATGATTTAACAGTGAAGGGATGGCCAGCACATGGCGAACCACTGTTGCCAGCATTCTCGCAAAGAAGAGAACAGCTGTCAGTGTGCCGAGGAACCTTGATGTGTGGATCCAGAGTGGTGATTCGACCTAAACTCCAGGATAAAGTTCTAAAGGAGCTTCACGAGGGGCATCTGGATGGAGTGAAAATGAAAAACCTAGCCAGGGCGTTTGTATGGTGGCCAGGTATCGATGGAGACATCGAAGAAATGACCAAGAGCTGCCTAGGATGCCAGAAGGTCCAAAACGCTCCACCACAAGCCCCTCTACATTCTTGGGAGTGGCCCTCATATCCATGGCAAAGGGTACATATCGACTTTGCTGGTCCATTTATGGACTCAATGTTCTTAATCGCGGTTGATGCACACTCCAAGTGGCCGGAGGTAATAAAGATGTCCTCCACCACCACGGAAAAAACCATCACAGTATTAAGGACCATATTTGCCAGGAATGGGCTGCCGGAACAGATATGTTCTGATAATGGACCGCAATTTGTGTCCGAAGAATTCAGAAGGTTCTTAAAAAACAATGGGGTTAAGCACTACACGTCCGCCCCATACCATCCCGCCACCAATGGATTGGCTGAAAGGTTTGTCCAGACCTTCAAGAAGGCCATAAAGGCCATGGGTAATGAAGACATAAAACTTCAGCACAAGGTGGATATTTTCTTATTCGCATACAGGAATGCAACACATATGGTTACAAACCAAACTCCCGCCATGATGTTCTTCAATAGAAGCCCAAGATGCCCGCTGGATTTGATCAAGCCAAACATCAGAAGGGACGTTGAAAACTGACAATTTCAAGGCATGAATGAAAGGCCAACTAGAACCTTCCAGATAGGTCAACAAGTTTTGGCCCGGGACTACCGTACCGAGAAATGGCAGCCTGGAACTATCTGCACATGACTAGGACTGCTGATGTATACCGTGGACATTGGAGAAAGCATAATAAGGCGCCATGCTGACCAAATCATAGAATCATCCGAAAAGGGACAACCTACACCACAACTCTATACGCCTAATGATGAAGTAGAGATACCCATAGTATCTACCTCCGATCCGGTGATACTGGAACCCAATGAACCCGACACTGGCATTCAAGCCGAATCAGCCTTGCCAAAAGAACCTACTACACCACCAGAAACGACTACACCACCGAGGCGTTATCCGGACTGAGTCAGGAAGCCTCCAGAGAGACTGACTTATAATTGATTAACATCAGCAATGTGTAGATTATTGTTCTTGTAACATGTAATTAATGATTACTTAAAATATTATGCACTGGTTGGCTAAAAGGGGAGGAATTGTAGTGTATGTGCCTTTAAGAGCCCCCTGTGTACTGTAGTGCCGGTAATGGCCACTCGGGCTATATAAGCCTGTATATTGTGTTGTATCAGTTAGTTCAACTCCAGACTTTGTTCAGTAAACACCTGTGAAACCAACTCCTGCCTTCAGTGTCTCTATTAACACACAGACACAACAACCTGTTTAAAGGAACAAGCTTCCCAGCCCGCTTCTAGAGTGGTCCCCCCCATGATGTGGGACCCTGGGGAGGCAGGGATAGCAATCCCTCTTGCAGAGGACATAGGGAAGGAGCTGGCACCAGGTTTTGGATCTGGAGAGGAAGATTTTCAGCCATCAGCAGCGGGTGGTGAGGGAATACCTGCCCCCAGTACAGGAGTGGGTAGGGAAAAGGAGACAAACCTGGAGTACCAGCAGGCTGCAAGGTATATTAAACAGTCCGGGCTGTTTGCATCAGGGTGAGAAGGTTCCCAGCCAGCTAGGGCTGTGACCCAAGCTCAGGGTCCGCCAGCCAAAGTTACCCCCACAGAGACGCCCCTCAGAAGGTCTCAGCGGGTACGCAAGCCCAAGAAAAGATGGTCACCAGAGTACCTGCCACAGAGAGCAATCTCCCGAGCCCAGGAGGAAACAGAACACAGGGGTCCCCAATCAGCAGCCATAAGCTGCAAGGGACAAGAAGCAGGAGTCAGTCCAGCTTCGCTACAGGCAGCAGTAATCTGCAACATTGCCAGAGATTAGCCTGGCCATCCGGAGGCGGGTGGCATTTGTATTATAGCTTTGGTTTGATTATCATTTTGAATATAGCATGCTTTTAAGGTGAATTTTAAGTTTAGAATTAACATTTTGTAGTTTAAAGTTTAAGTTTACAAGTGTGCCAAATGCCTGTGTTTTGGTCCAAGGTCGAGGGACCCGACCATGTCTCCACCTAAGGCAGCAGGTCAGTGAGAGAGCTGGCTGCATGTCCTTTTAAGTTTTTGCAGGAGAGTGGACGAAGAAGCAGCCCTGGTTGCCCAGCCCGAGCTGGGCATCGAATGAAGATATGGTGATACAGAAGGTTGGGGATCACCTCGCCACTGGACAAATCCAAGAGGAGACCCCGCAGCGACCTTCGGGAGAAACCGGACAGGGACCGGAGGAACTTGCCTACTCCTCCTACGTGGAAGAAACGGTCCCCAACCCAGCACTATCCTGACCAAATTTCACTTGCGGGAGAACTCGCTATTGAGGAGTCATGGTTGGGAAGCACAGGCGCCTTGTCAGATGGGGACGCGTTCCCCGGGAGTTGGTGGTGATGGCCCAGGAAAGATTGTAAAGGGGAGGGGGAGACCTAAGAGTCACATGAGTGCATTCAGGGAAGGGAGGAACTCACCTGGGGCCCACAGGAAAAGTTAGAGTGTAAGTGTGGCTGGGGAGGATGAATGGGTGGCTGGATCTGGGATCCAAGTTTGAGTGTGGGGCCAGGGAGAGCCGCCACACAGGCACCCATCATTCTCTCCAGCCAGGCAAGGGAAGACGGGAGGGGGAGGGACTGGGAGTCGCGATCCCATACTCTCCGGTCTCGGTCTATGAAACAGGAGGGGTACCCCGCCTCCACAAAGGGACAAAGGAATGGCTCGGGGCTGGTGGAGCAGTCTGTTCTGTAAAATCCATTCTTCTGTTTTTAAAAGGTTTAAGACCATTCGAGGGGGGTGGAAGGAACATTTACTGCCCAGGTGGGAGGAGCAATTACCCACTCAAATTTTGCGACCCATCATTGGCACATGATGGTCGGGGTTTATTTAAGCATGTTGTTAATCCAGATTTTATTTTGTATTTTGTTACAGCTCCAAGCTGAGCAGAGGCGTAGGACCCTCTAAGTGCTTGGGATCATTTTGTGACAACTCCAAGCTGAGCAGAGGCGTAGGACCCTCTCCGTGCTTGGGATCATTGCGATTACACTGTATAACCAAGATTGCAACATTTTGCAATATGTTATAATGTAACGAGTGATGAAGGGGTATGAGACCCCTTATTGTAAATTGATGTATCTGTAGATGCCTACCGTACCATGGTTTTTTCTCAAATTTGAGGGGAATAGACGGGTCGGGGGATCAGTGGTAGGTAACTATTAGGTAAATACAGGGGATGGTTGTTTGACGGAGGTCAGAACATTCTGCTCACTTCTTCGAGTGGATACTACAAGCAAGTTGGAAGTATTCAAAGGGCGGAATGTAGGGGTTCGCTAGGGAAAGGACTTTGATAGGGAACAGTTTAGAATGAATGGGTTTTTGAATCAGCCATTACTCCCTTTTGTTAGCCCAGAAACTCCGGATGTGGGCGGGAACATTTCAGCCCCAGAACGAAGAAACATTCAAACCACTCCAAGCCCATTTGAGTCAGCCAATCATGGCCTTTCTCTTGTGTATTCGAACTTTTCGGCGCGAATTTGCACACAGACCCTTTCAGCGCCAAACAGCAGGAGCTTGCAGGATATAAAGATAGCTCCTGAGAAGCTTTCTCTCTCTCTCTTATTTTCCTTGGACCACAGGTGAGCAGGTTTCTGACTCCTCAGCAAGGCAATCTAGTAAGGAGTTAAAGGGGGTGGTAATTTAAGGGAAATTGCTAAGATTGTTTAATTAACATTGTAGCCATTTATCCCTCATTTTGCCATCTGTCTTCCCCCATTTAAGCAATTTTACAGTGATTACTAAAATCATGTGGCGTAGTTTTCTTTAGCTTAATAAAGTTTGATTTTCTCGCATCCAGACCGTTTTGTCCATTTTAATATATCATTAATTATAAGTTCCTCCAGTCAGAACTGGAAGGTGGGGTTTAGCGATTCGAAACCGCTGTTTGGAAATTGTTTTAGAGTGCAGCAGCAAAAGCTGTCTGACCAGGTAAATTACCGTAAACCAGGAAAAAGATTGGAATTGGTCACAGTGAAGGCAAAGGCTGCTGACCAGGTAAATTACCGTAAACCAGGTAAAAGATGCCCCCCTACAAAGCCATTGGATCCAGGTTGATTTAAGAAATCATTGCCTATGGGGGGCAAGTACAGGAAAGGATGGTGAGGTAGTAGTAATCCCAGGGAAAGAAGGGAAGGGGACCCTATGCACCATGAAGCCCAAAGAGGGTTATAACCTTAAGCTCATGGTCCGTAACACCCCAAAAGAGTTCCAGGCATTTGTGCAGGCCCACCTAGCCATATTTGCAACACACAAACACGAATGCGGGAGGGTCAATGGGTTAGAGGTCAGCGTAGATGGGGACCCCATGGCCCGACCACAGAAACAGTATAACTTCCCCAGGGAAGCGGAGCCAGACATGGAAGCAGCCATGTCCTCCTTAGTACAGCAGGGGGTTCTAAGACCAATTGCCACCCACGTAAACTCTCCACTGTGGCTGGTTAGAAAGCCGGACAATTCCTGGAGGGCCACAGTGGACTATCGGGTGCTCAACAGTAACATCCCAGCCTGTGCACCCACGGTAGCAGCAGTTGCTGCCCTCATAGGAAGTATCCCAGCATCCGCGATCACGTTCACGGTGCTGGATATTTCCAATGGGTTTTGGTCCATCCCTATAAGGAGGGAGGATCAGTACTAGTTTGCCTTTAGGTTTAAAGGGCAACAGTGCACGTGGAACTGCTTGCCTCAGGGCTTCCATCGCAGCCCCAGCATTTTCCATCAGTGCATGGCAAACAGTTTAAAGGATTTCAGTCAGCCCAGACAGTTGGTACAATATGTGGATGGCCTGCTTCTCTTCACCGATTCGAGAGAGGAGCATGGCCCACTACTGGCCGAAATGCTGGAGCTGCTCGGGCAGATGGGTTTCAAGGTAAACCCAAGAAAGCGCAGATCAGCCAGCAGGAGGTGAAATTCCTAGGCCTGACCGTGCGCACTGGAGAAAGGGCCATAGATAAGGCTAGGAGGGAGGCGGTACAGGAGTTACCCGTCCCCAACACAGTCACGGGTGTGAGGTTGTCTCTTGGGCTAACCGGGTACTGCAGAGACTTCGTTGAAGATTATGCAGCCACAGCAGCCCCTCTGCTCCAACTCCTACAGAAGGGAGTGGAGTGGGTTTGGGATGAGGGTTGCCAGGCAGCATTTGTCAGGCTCAAGAAGAACATGCAGACCGCACCAGCTCTAGGGGCCATAGTTGGGGGGAAAGAGTTTTTCCTGGGGGTAGCAGCCAGCGGGGATAGCCTGAGTGCTGTGCTGCTCCAAGAGCGGCATGGCATCATGAGGCCGGTGGTCTACTCCACCAGGCTACTCACGGATGTGGAGAGCAGCTACTCCAACTGTGAGCGGCACCTCTTGGCCACACATTGGGCTGTGAAGAGATCACTGATCTTCACAGGCACCTCTCCCATCACCCTCTTCACCCATCACACACACACCCAGATGCTTCTGGATGGGAGGATCAAGGATGGAACAGTGAGCAGTGCCCGCATTGCCCGCTGGACCCTGCTCCTCTCACAGATGGATCTTAAAGTGAAGGGTCTCTGCAAGCCAAAGCTCGCAGCCAACCTGGTATATCCTGGAACAGCCCACCGGTGTTCCATTGAAGGGGTTTGGGAAGTGGACATAGGTTTACGGGCCAGGATTGTCAGGGCAAGGCTGGTTCTGGACCCAAGTGCAGACAGACGAGGTGAGAAGCAGGTATGCAGTCTTAAATAAAAGTACTTTACTAGAATCACACAGGTAAACAGTTACAAACATGGGAGCTTAAGACAAGCTACCACTAGGCCAATGGCTTGTCAAGACTGAGCACAGAGGGAAGAAACCACAGAACATAAATACAAGGAACACCAGGTGAAACCAATGAACCTGATAAAAGGCAGTTAAGTAAACAAGTAACAATTTAGCAAAAGGAAACAAACAAGTGAAGGTGCCATCTAGGGGTTACTGAGGGAACTAACCGGCACCCTCACAGGACCCCCTCCCCTAGGAACGGCTCCTGACGTTCCTCCTGGACGATCAGGGTGGCGACGGCGAAAATCCCTGATGAATTCAGGATCCAAAATGTCCCTGGCCGGAACCCAGGAACGCTCTTCAGGACCATAACTCTCCCAGTCGACCAGGTGTTAAATGCTCCTCCTAACCCGGCGACTATAAAGGAGGTGACAGATAGTGTAGGCTTGCTGACCGTCGATCATGCGGGGTGGGGGGGAGGTCTGGAAGCAGGAACCAAGGGACTGGTAAGTACCGGCTTGAGGTGAGAGACGTGGAATGTGGGATGTATCTTCATCGACCGAGGAAGGAGGAGCCGGTAGGCCACAGGGTTTACTTTTTCCAAGATCCTAAACGGTCCGATGAACCGGGGAGCCAACTTGCAGGACTCCACATGGAGCAGAGGATTCTGGGTAGACAGCCAGACCTTCTGTCCGGTCCGGAACCGAGGAGCTGGGATGTAGCTTTTGGTCCTTAGGGGAGCGCTGGGACAGGACAGCCCCGACTCCAATATCCGAGGCATCCACCTCTACGATAAAGGGCAGGGTGGGGTCCGGGTGTACCAGGATGGGAGCAGAGGTGAAACGTTGTTTGAGCTCCTGGAAGGCCCGTTCCACTTCAGAAGACCAACTGAACCGTAGAGACGAGCCCTTGGTCAATGAGGAGAGGGCGGCGGCAATGGAGCTAAAGTTGCGGATGAAGCGTCTGTAAAAGTTGTCGAATCCCAGGAACCGCTGAACCTGCTTAACTGACATGGGACACGGCCAGTTCAAGACGGCTTGAACCTTGCTAGGGTCCATCTGGATGCTTCCACAGGAGATGACGTAGCCCAGAAATGTGACCTTAGAGACGTGGAATTCACATTTCTCGTGTTTGACAAAGAGACGGTTCTCCAAAAGCCTCTGCAGAACCCGTCTGATGTGTTGGACATGCTGCTGGGGGGACTTTGAGAAGATGAGAATGTCATCCAAATAAACAAACACGAACTGGTTCAGCAGGTCCCGGAGCACGTCATTGACCAGAGCTTGGAAGACAGCAGGAGCGTTAGTGAGACCAAAGGACATGACGAGGTATTCCCAGTGACCGCTAGGGGTGATAAAGGCAGTCTTCCATTCATCCCCCTCCCTAATGCGGACCAGGTTGTACGCATTGCGGAGGTCAAGTTTGGAGAAGATGGTAGCTCCCTGCAGCTACTCAAATGCTGAAGACATCAAAGGGAGAGGATAGCAGTTCTTAATGGTAATTTTGTTAAGCCCCCAATAGTCTATGCAAGGCCTGAGACTGCCATCCTTCTTCTTTACAAAAAAGAAGCCAGCACCCGCTGGGGAGGTGGAAGGGCGAATGAAACCTGTAGCGAGGGCTTCCTTGATGTATTCTTCCATGGAAACATTCTCAGGGCCAGAGAGAGAGTAGAGCCGACCCCGAGGGGGGCTAGTGCCAGGCAGGAGATCAATGGCGCAGTCGTAGGACCGGTGTGGGGGGAGTGTAGTGGACCGCTTCTTACTAAACACAGCATGGAGGTCCGAATATTCAGGGGGCACATGAGCAAGGTCCAGCTGATCAGCTGGCTTGGGAGAGGAAGGACGGGGCGGACTAGGGAAGACCTTAAGACAGTCGGTTAGACATGAAGGACCCCACTCCAGCACAGTCCCGGTAGTCTAGTCAATGTGAGGGTTGTGAAGAGAGAGCCACGGATGTCCAAGAACGAGAGGGAGCTCAGGTGAATCGATAAGGTGAAACTGCAGCAACTCTTGATGTCTCTCCCCTACTTGGACATGTAATACTCCGGTGATATGATGAATACGGCCAGAACCAAGGGGCCTGCCATCGAGGGCGGTGACTTGTAAAGGCTTTTCAAGGCGGGAGAAAGGAATTTTCAGGCTGCGCACAAGGGTGGCATCGATAAAACAGCCAGCGGCCCCGGAGCCAACAAACGCCTGGAAGTTGTACTGTTGTCCCTCCCAAGAGAGATGAGCGGGAAGCAGGGTTTGGAAGACAGACGGGGTAGGAGAAGGGATTTGCTCTGTCCGTATTTTCCCAATCCTCCTGGCTTTTTCCTGAAGCTCAGGGCATGCGGCTCTGAGATGGCCAGACAGGCCACAGTAAAGACAACACCCCTCTCTCAATCTCCTCTGTCTCTCAAACTGGGAGAGCCGAGTTCTGCCGAGTTGCATAGGTTCCTCTTCGGTGCTAACAGGTGGATTCGGGGGTACTTGGAAACTCTTGGTCAGATTCGAAACACCGGACGATCTCACCTCTGTGGAAGTAGTGAATCTCTCTCTCTACCATGCTCCCGGAGGCGGTTATCCACTCTGATGGCAAGGGAGATGAGCGTGTCAAGGTCCTCCGGAACCTCCCTGGATGCCAGTTCATCTGTAATAGATTCGGAGAGGCCATGAAGAAACATGGAGAGAAGGGCCTCGGTGTTCCAGCGGCTTTCCGCAGCGAGTGTGCAAAGCTCAATGGCGAAGTCGGCTACGCTGCAGTTGCCCTGGCGGAGATTCAAAAGTCTCTTAGCTGCTTCCCGTCCACTCACAGGATGGTCAAAGACTTTGCTCATCTCTTCGGCAAAAAGGAGAATGTCCGAGCAGATGAAAGATTGCTGCTCCCAGATAGCGGTAGTTCAGTCGAGAGCTTTTCCCGAGAGTAGTGGTATGATGAACGCTACCTTAGAGCGGGGTGATAGGAACATGGAGGGTTGGAGTTCAAAAACTAGGGAGCACTGGGTCAAGAAGCCGCGACACTTGCCCGGATGACCGTCATAGCGCTCTGGCGTGGGTAGGCGAGGCTCTCGGTGAGTCTGGAGATCGGCGACCGGTGGGGTAGTATCCAAAGGAACTGACTGAGGAGGAACATCCTGAGCAGAAGCCACAGCGGCTGGGTGTTGAATGGTCTGAGTCCACATATCTACCTTGTCTGAAATGCTTTGGAGAAGTTGCTCAAGGCTGCCGAGGAAAGCACCTTGAAGGGAGAGAATAGCACGAAATTCCTCCATCACTGCTGGGTCCATACTGGCTCAGTCTTGCTGTCAGGGCGAGGCTGGTTCTGGACCCAAGTGCAAACAGATGAGGTGAGAAGCAGGTATGCGGTCTTAAATAAAAGTACTTTACCAGAATCACACAGGTAAACAGTTACAAACATGGGAGCTCAAGGCAAGCTACCACTAGACCAACGGCTTGTCAAGACTGAGCACAGAGGGAAGAAACCACAGAGCTTAAATACAAGCAACACCAGGTGAAACCAATGAACCTGATAAAAGGCAGTTAAGTAAACAAGTAACAATTTAGCAAAAGGAAACAAACAAGTGAAGGTGCCATCAAGGGGTTACTGAGGGAACTAACTGGCACCCTCAGAGGGATACACCCCACGGGCCGCGAGATCTATGTGGACGGCTCCAGCATAGTGTCTGCTGGCGAGCGCCTCACGGGGTGTGGAGTTTATGACCCAGCGGCAAACATTGCCCTGGCAATAAAGCTCCCCAGCACCATGAGTGCCCAGCAGGCTGAACTGTCCACGGTAGTGTACGTGGTTACACACCCCGAAATCTTCCCTACCCCATACACGATTTGCTCGGACAACCTGTTTACTGCAATTCGGGTACAGAGTACCTGGCCATCTGGTCCCGCCGCGGATACACCTCCGCCGATGGGAGACCCCTCACAGTAAAACCCCTGCTGCAGAAAATCCTAGCGGCAGTGGGGGAGGAAGGGGAGGTCTTCATTCACAAGGTGAAGGCCCATTCCTCCACAGAATCCCGCAGCCAAGGCAACCAGCAGGCTGACATGCTCGCCAAGGAGGGCACCCGCGCAGGCACTTTCTGGGACCCATATGGGTCCAGACCCATGGCAGCAGACAGAGGTAGGAACAGGACCAAAGGGAGTGAAGTGGTAGCTTTAGCTACGGACCTTAATACGGTCCAAGCCCAAGACCCCGTCCTCAAAGCAGTCCTCAGTGCAGTGACTGAGGAAAAAAGGGTAGAGGGTCCTTACGGCACAGCAACCCTCTCCGTCAAAGAGGGCATGCTGTTCCGGGGGGAACAGTGGGTTGTGCCGCAGCAACACCGGAGGAAATTCCTTCAAATTGCCCATGAGGGTCCAGGAGCGGGACACCCCGGGCCTGAGACCACTTGGCAATGGGTGGAACAGGCGGGATGGTGGCCAGGACTCAGGGAAGATGTCCGCGAGTTCTGCGCCGGCTGTCTGGTGTATGCTGATAATAACCCTGATCCCCACAAAAGGAAGGCAGCTATGGGACACATCAGGAGGGTAGAGGAACCATGGCAGTCAATACAGGTCAACTACATTGGGCCCCTGCCCACCGCCCAGGGCGGCTATAAATACTGCCTAGTCCTGGTAGATGTGTTCACGAAATGGGTTGAGCCCTTCCCCTGCAGAACAGCCACAGCTCTGGGTGCTGCCAGGATCCTGGTCCGGGAGGTGTTCTCGCGGTGGGGGCTACCACAGTATGTGGAGTCCGACCAAGGGAGTTGTAAGGGGTTTTAGATCGCAGAGGTTTCTCTCTCTAGAGGCCTCTCTCTCTTGCACAGTAAAACCGTGAGTGGTTCGACCGACTCGCCCCTTAGATTCTGTACACTGGACTTTGGGGCAGGAATTGCAATGTAGAGAAAACTCTTATCGACCAAGTTTGATGAAACAAAATGGAATTTTATTGCATAATGTAAAACAGATCAAATGCAAGCAAATAAGAGGGTACATGGGAGGGGAAAACACAAACAAATCATAACGACACAATACTAACTAAGGTAAATACAGGCATATTATGCTCTACAAAGATCATCATGAAATGGGGAAAACACACAGAACATCGAGGGACAACAACTCATGTTAATTATACCCTTAAATGTCCACCCCCTTAAACCTATCTAGATCTGATTATGAAGGGCCAGAAACATGCTCACCAATCCAACTAGGAAGTGTAAGGTTTTGAAACAGGTCTGCGTTTGATCCTTTCAGGCGTCCTGTCTACACGTGGTTAATGGAGCCGCAGTGAGCTGCGCCACACCTCTCTCCTGAGGTGGGGGTCGGGGACAGCTGGACACCGGCTGGTCTGGATGTCGGCGGGGTCGGGGATCGTCTGCCCGATCCCGGTCAGAGGAGCCTCGGGCTGGCCCCCATCGTTTCTTCTGTAGTTTTTATTGTCTCTTCTCCCGAGCCGGAGTGGGTCGATGGCCTCCCGTTTCATTAACGACCCGGGGTTGGTCGATGATCTCCCGATGTTTTACCCCGGGGCGGGACGTAGGCTCGAACCGTCTTCTTCTCCTTCTTCTAGCGATGACGCCACCGATACGATGGTAGCACCACGATGGCTGCCTTTCTTTCTACCCCTGGGTTCCCAGATATACTTCTCATCAGAAGCCCTTATCTCGCACCAAATCAGGTTAGTCTTTTGTTTTAATTTTGGTGGGCTGGGAGCACAACAGGGTAGTTATTATATTTTAAACTGTTCTTGGATGGCCGGTAACGGGCCATCTCTGGTCTGGAATGACCTTCATTGTTTTTAATGTCCTGGTGATGTCCTTAACGGGTCCTTGATGCTCCTCTCATGAATATGAAACTGTTCCCTTTTGTCTGGGTAAACATTTAGATGGCCTTTATCTACAGGCCGATCTTGACTGGATCTGCATCCAATCTATATGTATATGTGGGTGTCTGGTTTCATTCTCTCAGAAATGGCTTCCAGAACTTACTGTGGGCTGAATCCACAAAGCTGTCTGAGGACTGCAGGAACCAGTTTAAAGTGTCCCAATAAGTTGGTCACGGTGTCTGGTGGCCATTTTGAATGCCCCTTTTTCCTAGGCTTCTTTTGAAACAGTCTTTAAAATCATGGCCTCTTCTGCCATTCGACCTTTATAACATAAAGATCAATTTTGCGAATCCTACACTCCCCCCTGATGATACTGTAACTTGCTTGAAGTATCATAATTCTGGGTGAGCAAAATTTTCTGACTTTGCATACTCAAACCATCCCCAGTATTTACCTATCTATGAATCCACGACACATGCATTTCCCATTTCAGAAAAACCTAGTGTACATTAAGCATCTATAGATGGCAATACTTCAGATGTGAAATTTGACATACTCACTTCCAGGCGTGGAGGGGGGCCTAATACCCTTACATCACCTGGTGCATACACACTGGCCTAGAAATTGGGTTTTGGCTTAGCCAGGGCTTTAGCGCCGGAAGTTAGTGCCGGCGCTAAGTCACCCTGCGCGCGGCAAAAATTCAGTAGCGCCGCGCCTAAACGGCTGCCGGCGCTACTGAAGGGTCTTAGCGCCTGAAAAAGGGCGCTAACTGCCGTTTAGCGCCGCAATTCCGGCGCTGCGGCACCCGATGCGGTGCGGCAGGCTGGGGAAGTGCAGGCCTCCTCCTTCCGTTAAGGAGGAGCTGCCTGCACCCAGCCGCGGTCCGCGCAAATCTGTTTAAAAATGAGCCCGGCACCTCGGACAAGTGCCGGGCTTGCATCTGTTCCGGGGGGGGGGGAGAAGTCCGGGGAGGGAGCTGCGGGCAGGCGGCCGGCGGGAAAGCGGCCGGCCGCCACGGGGCCTTTAATGCGCCGGCGCAAACACATGTTGGACTCTGTTGCCAGAGTCTTAGTTGCGGCTGCCACGGGCGAGGCGGCCGCAACTGAATTTCGGCGCTGGGGCCCGTCGGCATGGCAACCGGGACGCTGCGCACACCGATGACGTCATCGGTGCCGGCGCAGCGCTACCGGTGCAACGCCGCTTTAGGGCCCCAGGGAATTTTTCAACTGGCCATAACTCTGGCGCTAGTCCCTGTAGCGCCTCAAAAGCGGCGCTAAGGCTAGTGAATTTCTAGGCCACTATCTTTTGATAATAACACATCTAATAAACTTCAAGAATAAAAATAAAGTACACACACAAAAAATCAAATGCACATGAATACATATCAAAATAATACAGAGGAGGGAGGGAAAACTTTAACTTTATACAGAGCAGCAAAAATCTAAACGGGTGTCTCTTCTTCTACCCGCACATAATCCTCCCTCCATTCCCCTCTGTTCTCATACTCTTGCGAATGTATGACCCTTTTACAGTGTATAAACAGTAAATCAACTACAATGATAACCTGGCACACTACAAGAATGTGGGAGGCTATCCTAATCCAAGAAGGGACTTCTACACTAGTGAACAGGTCTCACCACGGTGGGGTCACTATATCCAATATGTCTGCCCCTATCTCTAAAGTCTTCTGCTCCAGTGTATAGAAATGTTTCTGTGAAACAACAACGGCTTTTAATATCTTGGTGAGGTGTTCAGGGAGAGGGGGAATGATATATCCAAAATGTGCAACGAATCACTGCAGATCGGTGAAATTCTCTTTAACAGTGATGTGAACAGTGGAAGGTTCAGGAATGGGGACAATTCACTCTTGGGCCACTTGAACTTCTGCCCTGGGCTTGAAAAAGAAGCTGCTGCCACTAATCGGACACCAACCGTGCTGTCCATGTTGGTAGTGGGGCGCTGCAGTGGTGACACAGTATGTCCCACCTCCTATATATGCCACCTGCAGGGGCACATGACCTTGTGCCATTGCCTCCATGGTGCAGTTCTGAACCCGCACTGTGGTTTTGAATGGGCATTCAAGTGCTGGGGACACAGGATGATGTGTGCTCCCCAGCTCCGGCACCCCGAGAGGTCAGTACCCATCATTGCATGCTCCCATCGAATGATGTAAGGTGGGACCCCTGTGTAGCGAATGTGCGCACCCCCCTGAATGACTCCAATGTTCTCCCACCCTGTATACCGGGGCGGGTTTAGCTGTCTTTCACATCACCAGCATTCTTACCACTGTACCCACAATGGTGTAGTTAGACCATCCACAGTCCATTGAGACTGGGTAGGCTTATGAAGCTAGTCTGAACTGGCACGGACTCAATGCATTCTCAAAAGGGTGGAGGGCTGCGAGGTGCTTGTTGCTGATCCAGGAGGGGACTAAACCTTGTTTCAAATCCTCCAGGTTACTGCAGCCCTCGCCCAGTAACCTCACCCCGTATAGCACACAAGCTTCATTCTGCGCAGCCTGATCGGACGCATTCCGATCCTCCCTGATGAGATCATTTACCGTTTTCGCGTGTTTCTCCAGCTCAGCAATAAGTTCTTTTAAGTGTAGTGTCATGGCCTGATCCTCATGTAACTCAGAACCCACTACCTTGTTCTCATCAGTCAGTATCTTTCTTTACTATGTTTTCAAACCATTGATTTGGGTTTGCAGCTCCACATCATCCAGTGTGTTGATGACAGAAATTCCTGTATTAAAAGCTGTGAAAATATCATTTACTGCACCCCTTCTTTGCCTCCCTGTCCTGTCCAAGACCTCATGTGATGTAGTGTACAATTCAGCTCTGTCAACATCGGCAAAGTCGAATTCGTAAAACTGTTTAAACATGTTTGTTAACAGGGCCTGGTACAATTGTTCCGTTTCCTTGGGGCACCACTCAGGCAAGCGCACCTCGGTGAGGATTAAACGAATGGAATTTTATTGCATAATGTAAAACAGATCAAATGCAAGCAAATAAGAGGGTACATGGGAGGGAAAAACACAAACAAATCATAACGACACAATACTAACTAAGGCAAATACAGGCATATTATACTCTACAAAGATCATCATGAAATGGGGAAAACACACGGAACATCGAAGGACAACAACTTATGTTAATTATACCCTTAAATGTCCACCCCCTTAAACCTATCTAGATCTGATTATGAAGGGCCAGAAACATGCTCACCAATCCAACTAGGAAGTGTAAGGTTTTGAAACAGGTCTGCGTTTGATCCTTTCAGGCGTCCTGTCTCCACGTGGTTAGTGGAGTCCCAGCGAGCTGCGCCACACCTCTCTCCTGAGGTGGGGGTCGGGGTCAGCTGGACACCGGCTGGTCTGGATGTCGGTGGGTGTGGTGTATGTGCCTTTAAGAGCAATTATGGTGTATGTGCCTTTAAGAGCCCCAGGTGTGCGTAATGCCGGTAATTGCCACTTGGGCTATATAAGCCTGTGTATTGTGTATATCCTTTAGAAACCCCCCCCCCAGACTTGCTTAATAAATACCTATGAACCAACTCCTGTCTTCAGTGTCTTTATCTACACACGGACACTAAAGTGGCGACGAAGTGGAAACGGACTTACCTGCAATTCGGCAACACCTCAAGGACATCGATTCCTCCAGCGTCCAGAAGACTCAAGGAAGTAAGAGAAACTGTGGTTTCACCAGCTGGCCAAGCTGGTGACAGGTACTGTGCTAATCCTTCCTGGGCGTCAGGCTGGAGCTCCAGCGGCGGGCTCTACAGCTGAGACAGGCAGCGAAATCGGAAGCAAGCAATAACGGACTGGGAGGGTGCACTCGAGAGACGGCCGGCGCGGCAAGCAGGTCAGCGTTTAGACCTCCGTCGGGAACGAGTCTCCAACAGTGAATAAACGGAAACCACAGTAAAACAGCGTTATTATCGGTAGCAGCGGCGGGAAAGCGCGGGAAGCGCCATATCGTTGCTACAGAGAGAAAAAAAAAAGCGCGGGAAGCGCCATATCTTTTCTGAAATGCCTAAATCTGGTAATATTGAGGCTTTTGATGGCGAAATAGAAGATTGGACCACATACGTGGAAAGAGTAGAGGTTTATTGCACTGCAAATGGAATAACAGATGAAAAAAAAGCTTCAGTACTTCTGAACTAATGGGCGCGAAGACATACGGGCTGTTACGAAATTTAATCACTCCAGCCAAACCAAAGGACAAGATTTTTAAAGAAATTGTTGATACCCTGCAGGAGCATTTAAACCCAACACCGCTGCTGATAGCGGAACGATTCAAGTTCTTCAAGAGAAATCAACACAAGAATGAAAGTAACGCTGATTACCTAAACGAATTAAGAAAGCTATCAAAGTACTGCCAATTCGGAGCAGGATTATCGGATTATCTTCGAGACAAATTTGTTTGCGGTCTCTTAAGTGAAGGAACACAAAAAAGACTGCTTTCTGAAAAAGATTTAACATTGGACAAAGCTTTCAGTATGGCTGTATCATACGAAGCAGCAGCAAAAGGAGCTGCAGAGATACAACAAGAGACACAGGACTTCGGCACCCATAAAATGACACAGGAGTTCGGAAGATGTTATCGCTGCGGCAGATCCACCCATAACCAGAGGGACTGCTGGTTCAAGGGCAAAGCATGCAGGCAATGTGGTAAGATTGGACACATTGCACGGGTATGCCAATCTGGACAAAATAAATCCACTGACAGAAAACAAAAAATCAATAAAGAAAAGTACAGGAAGGTACAAATGATGACGGACAATAGCTCCGAAGACCAGAATAGTGATAGCGACTCCGGAAACAAGAGACTAAGCTGTCTCAAATTACATAATGTACTTGCCAAAGAGGATTACCAAACCATTTGGGTTACCCTCACAATAGCAGGGTCCCCAGTTAAAATGGAGCTAGATACAGGATCAGCTCTAACCGTAATAAATCGACGAGATTACGAGAGGCTATTTTCGCATATACCTCTAAAAGACACATCCATTATCTTAAAAACATATACGGGGCAGAAAGTCTACCCCAAAGGAAAAATAAGGGTGCCTGTGGTATACAACAGCAAAGAAATACAAAAGTTGTATTTATACATTCTACAAGATGGTGGTCCACCGTTGTTGGGACGTGAATGGATAAGGAAGATACGTTTAGACTGGCACTCCATTCAGGCACTGACGGTGACCAGTAAGGAAAAAAACAACGATGACATCATACCTGAACGATTAAAAGACATCTTGGCCAACGCCAAAGAAGTGTTTCAAGAGAAACTAGGAACCTTGAAAGGCATCACCACCTCAATAAAAGTGGAAGATACAGCAATTCCAAAATTATTTAAGGCAAGACCGGTGCCATACGCAATACGTCCGGCAGTCGAGGCAGAGCTGAAGAATTTGGAAAAGGCAGGCGTATTATCCAAAATAGATTGGAGCGAATGGGCAACACCCATCGTTCCAGTCATGAAAAAAACATTGAAAAATAACTCTGAGGAACAGAAAAAAATTTGCATCTGTGGGGACTTTAAGGTGACTGTAAACCCGGTCCTTCACACGGTACAGTATCCTCTTCCGAGGATAGAAGATATTTTCGCCTCACTATCCGGAGGGAAACGTTTCACAAAAATTGACTTGGCACAGGCATATCTACAGATGGAGGTTGAGGAGACCTCTAAAAAGTATCTCACAATAAACACACACAAAGGCCTGTACCAGTACAATCGACTGGTTTTTGGAATAGCATCAGCTCCAGCTATCTGGCAAAGAGCTATGGAGCAAGTCCTGCAAGGGATTCCGGGGACTCAATGCTACCTAGACGACATCCTTATAACAGGAGAAAATGACAACGAGCACCTTGCCAATTTGGAGCAGGTGCTCACTAGGCTGAAAGAACGGGGCCTACGAGCAAATCGCCCCAAGTGCGAATTTTTCCAAAATCAGATATCATATTGTGGCCACATAATTAATAAGGAAGGGTTGCATAAGTCACCTGAAAAAATTGAAGCAGTTATAAAAGCCCCAGCACCTGAAAGTGTTTCACAATTGAGGTCATTCCTGGGATTAATAAATTACTATCATAAATTTTTACCGAACTTATCAACTATCCTACACCCTCTTAATGATCTTCTACAGACAGGAGTGATTTGGAAATGGAACGAAGACTGTAAACGTGCCTTCCATAAATGTAAAGACTTAATCACATCCGAGAAAATTTTGGCTCATTACAACCCATCACTAGCAATCAGACTGGCGTGCGATGCATCCCCTTATGGCATAGGAGCGGTATTGTCCCATAGATTCCCTGATGGCTCGGAACGGCCGATAGCTTTTGCATCATGCTCATTGAACTCAGCTGAGCGTAACTATGCCCAGATAGACAGGGAAGCACTCAGCCTGGTATGGGGAGTGAAGAAATTCAACCATTACCTACACGGACAAAAATTTACCTTGCTGACTGACCATCAACCCCTCATCTCCATATTCAACCCTAAAAAAGGTGTCCCCATTATGACGGCACAAAGACTACAGAGGTGGTCCCTTTTTCTAGGGGCACACCAATACAACATTGAATACGAAGGGTCAAAACAGCATGGGAATGCTAATGGTTTATCACACCTACCGTTGCCAATGATAGAAGAGGCACCTACAGTAGACCCAGTAGAGATATTCCACTCTACCATAGTGGAATGTCTACCGGTGACAAATTCTGCCATTGAAAGGGAGACAAGAAATGACCCTACTCTCTCACGGGTCTACGATTTAACAGTGAAGGGATGGCCAGCACATGGCGAACCACTGTTGCCAGCATTGTCGCAAAGAAGAGAACAGCTGTCAGTGTGCCGAGGAACCTTGATGTGTGGATCCAGAGTGGTGATTCCACCCAAACTCCAGGATAAAGTGCTAAAGGAGCTTCACGAGGGGCATCTGGGTGGAGTGAAAATGAAGAACCTAGCTAGGGCGTTTGTATGGTGGCCAGGTATCGATGGAGACATCAAAGACATGACCAAGAGCTGCCTAGGATGCCAGAAGGTCCAAAATGCTCCGCCACAGGCTCCTCTACATCCATGGGAGTGGCCCTCATCTCCCTGGCAAAGGGTGCACATCGACTTTGCTGGTCCATTTATGGACTCAATGTTCTTAATCGCAGTTGATGCACACTCCAAGTGGCCGGAGGTAATAAAGATGTCCTCCACCACCACGGAAAAAACCATCACAGTATTAAGGACCATATTTGCCAGGAATGGGCTGCCGGAGCAGATATGTTCTGATAATGGACCGCAATTTGTGTCCGAAGAATTCAGAAAGTTCTTAAAGAACAATGGGGTAAAGCACTACACGTCCGCCCCATACCATCCCGCCACCAATGGATTGGCTGAAAGGTTTGTCCAGACCTTCAAGAAGGCCATCAAGGCCATGGGTAATGAAGACATAAAACTTCAGCACAAGGTGGATAACTTCTTATTTGCATATAGGAATGCAACGCATATGGTTACTAACCAAACTCCCGCCATGATGTTCTACAATAGAAACCTAAGATGCCGGCTGGATTTGGTCAAGCCCAACATCCGAAGGGACGTGGAGAACTGGCAGTTTCAGGGCATGAATGAAAGGCCAACTAGGGCCTTCCAGATAGGCCAACCGGTTTTGGCCCGGGACTACCATACCGAGAAATGGCAGCCTGGAACTATCTGCACATGATTAGGACCACTGATGTATACCATGGACATCGGAGACAGCATAATAAGGCGCCATGCTGACCAAATCATCAAGTCATCCGAAAAGGGACAACCTACACCACCACTCTATACATCTAACGATGAAGTAGAGATACCCATATCTACCTCCGATCCGGTGATACTGGAGCCCGATGAACCCGACACTGGCCTTCAAGCCGAATCAGCCTTGCCAGAAGAACCTACTACACCACCAGAAACTACTACACCCCTGAGGCGTTATCCGGACCGAGTCAGGAAGCCTCCTGAGAGACTAACTTATAATTAATTAATACAGCAATGTATATTATTTTGCATATAACATGTAATTAATAATTACTTAAAATATGATGTACTAGTTAGCTAGAATGGGAGGAATTGTGGTGTATGTGCCTTTAAGAGTAATTATGGTGTATGTGCCTTTAAGAGCCCCAGGTGTGCATAATGCTGGTAATTGCCACTTGGGCTATATAAGCCTGTGTATTGTGTATATCCTTTAGAAACCCCCCCCCCAGACTTGCTTAGTAAATACCTATGAACCAACTCCTGTCTTCAGTGTCTTTATCTACACACGGACACTACAGTGGGGACAGGGATCGTCTGCTCGACCCCGGTCAGAGGAGCCTCGTGCTGGCCCCCATCATTTCTTCTGTAGTTTTTTATTGTCTCTTTTCCCGAGCCGAAGTGGCTCGATGGCCTCCCATTTCGTCAACGGCCCGGGGTTGGTCGATGATTTCCCGATGTTTTACCCCGGGGCGGGACGCCGGCTCGAACCGTCTTCTTCTCCTTCTTCTAGCGATGACGCCACCGATACGATGGTAGCACCACGATGGCTGCCTTTCTGTCTACGCCTGTGTTCCCAGATATACTTCTCATCAGAAGGCCTTATCTCGCGCCAAATCAGGTTTGTCTTTTGTTTTAATTTTGGTAGGCTGGGAGCACAACGGGGTAGTTATTATATTTTAAACTGTTCTTGGATGGCCGGTACCGGGCCATCTCTGGTCTGGAATGACCTTAATTGTTTTTAATGTCCCGGTGATGTCCTTAACGGGTCCTTGATGCTCTTCTCATGACTATGAAACTGTTCCCTTTTGTCTGGGTAAATATTTAGATGGCCTTTATCTACAGGCCGATCTTGACTGGATCTGCATTCAATCTATATGTATATGTGGGTGTCTGGTTTCGTTCTCTCAGAAACGGCTTCCAGAACTTACTGTGGGCTGAATCCACAAAGCTGTCTGAGGACTGCAGGAACCATTTTAAAGTGTCACAAGAAGTTGGTCACGGGGTCTGGTGGCCATTTTGAATGCCCCTTTTTCCTAGGCTTCTTTTAAAACAGTCTTTAAAATCATGGCCTCTTCTGCCATTCGACCCATTATAATATAAATTTCAATTTTGTGAATCCTACAGAGTCACTTCACTGGACAGGTGATGCAGAATACCCTTATGCTGCTAGGCATCGAGGGGAAGTGGCACGTGGCCCACAACCCACAGTCATCAGGGATTGTGGAGAGGATGAATAGGACCGTAAAAGAAAGGTTGAGGAAGGAGACGGTGGACTCGCCCCGTACATGGGCCGAGGTCCTACCGTTGATTCTGATGGGGATCCGGGCCAGCCAGTCAAAAAGCACAGAGTACTCCCCGTATGAGCTGAGGACTGGCAGGGTTATGCAGACCCCCACCCATGTACTAGCCCCGGTGCTCACAGGAGGTCAGCTCAGAGAGGTAAACTGGGACAGGTTCGCCCGAAACCTCTTCGAGCACCTTAAACAGGTCCATGAGCAGGCGGCTGGGAACATGGGAAAGCAGCATCGGAGTAACCGATTGCTGTTAGAACCCCGAAAGCACCACAAGTGGGAGGTAGGGGATCAGGTCATGGTGAGGAACTATGCCCGAGTAGGGAGTCTGGGACCATTATACATGGGGCCCGACAGCATTGTAGACAAAGCCAGCCCCATGATATACGCCGTTAAGATGCCTCGGCGCACCACATGGTTCCATATTAATCAGTGTAAACTGTTTAAACCCGAAAAGAGCAAACAGCCAGTTGGGGTAGGGCCTGAGGATAGAAATCCTCAGCCTGCAGCGGGAACGAGCTCACAGACTGCACAGGCAGGCGCTGTGGCTTGCTTAAGGGGAGGGGCCATCCCGCCCACCGATTGGGACACTCCCCCACTCTTCTGGGATCCAGATGAGGAGGGACCCGAGGGCGAAGACCCCGCCCCTGACCCAGGTTTAGATGAGGAGGGACCCGAGGGCGAAGACCCCGCCCCGGACCCAGATTTGGGATCTGGGGGTGGAGACTCTCAGCCTACAGCAACAGGCTGCGAAGAGTTACCTTCCCCTAGCCCAGGGTTGGGAGAGGTAAAGCCTGAGGGTGAGGACCCCCAGCCAGCAGCAGTGGTGAGCCCACAGACCGCTCCGGAGGGGGCAGCGGTTCGGGTTAAAGGCCCACCAGCCAAGAAAGCCCCACCCGCCAAAGTCCTCAGAAGGTCCCCACGGACACCCCAGCCCAAGAAACTATGGTCACCAGTTCCCCATTTTAAAGGGACAGCCTCCCGAGTCAGGGGGAAGTCCAAGGACAGAGGACCCCAGCCAGCAGCTACAGGCTGCGAGGGACCGACAGTGCAGGACAGTGCGGCCACGCCGAAGGGAGCGGTGGGCCGCAGTCCGAACAGAGATTAGCCTGGCCGCCCGGAGACGGGCGGCAGATGTACATAGTTTTACGTAAGTTTATATTGTTAAGTTTGGGTGTTTAGTATAAGTTTAATAAGGTGATGGGTAGTTTTAATACTGTCGTAGTATTTTTAAGGATGTTTGTATTAAGTCGAGGTCGCGAGACTCGACTATGCTTCACCCAAGCCAGAGAATCTCTTGGGGACCTGGCTGTATGTTTTTGTATCTGTTGCAGAAAGACTTTCAGGATGAAGGGGGGCGCAATCTTACTCGCCCTGATAGGACTGAGCATTGGAAAGCGAGGTGACGTGGAGGAGTCCCACATCTATGGGTGCTATGGGAGAAAGAACGCCTATAGTAACCGACGGAAGTGGTGAATGGGATGTGAAGGAGACCGCTGTCTACATCCAGGAGGGGAAGTGGCCAATTCGTCTCAGTACTCCAGCCAGACCGGATTCACATACGGGGAGGCCTCCCTCCTGTGCCCCAGGGTACAGGTCGTTACCACAAGGGTCAGCGTCACCGTAGGGAAGTATGTATGCTTAACGTGCAAAGGACACATTCCTTTGGATAGGTGGTGTTGGCTCAGAAAGCTGAGCAAAGATATGAGAAACCCCGCAGTTGAGTGGGAATGGTTGGGGAACAATACCCACTGGAGGATTACGGGGACTCACGGGGGATTAAGTGTGTGTTGGGACAAGTGGTGGGAACTGGATCAAGGGATTTATGTCTGTATGTGGGGGTCAGAGAGGGTCTGCCCCACAGGCATATCCAGCATTTTCCACCAGCAGTGGCAAGACGCAGGGGAGGGGATGAAGTGGGATACCAGCCTAAAGGCGTGCGTGGGCCCATACTCCCCGATCCCAGTCAATGCCACTGAGCTTGTGACCCGCCCCCTAAGCCCCTGCCCACAACCCAGGCAGTGAGGACACACAGGGAAGGGTGCCCCGCCACCACCAAGAGACCAGGGAATGGGCTGGTACTAGTGCCTACGGATCAGGTACTATACCAGGGGGTACACTATGCGGTAGCCTCCGTGATTTTAAATCTCACTGAGGTACACTTACCGGAGTGGGGGCCCAAAGAAACAGAGCAGCTATACCAGGCCCTATTAAAGGAGATGTTCCAGAAATTTTATGAGTTTGATTTCGCCAATGTCGACAAAACTGAACTGTACACCACACCCCATGAGTTTTTGGGTAATGCAGGGAGACAACGAAGGGGAGCATGGAATTATGTTTTTACTGCATTTAACACTGGGTCCTCTGTCATCAACAGTTTAGATGACATGGAATTACAGACCCAGAAAAACGGTTTAAAAACCCAGTTAAAGAAAATCTTAATGGATGAGAACACGGTAGTGGGCTCAGAGTTACATGGGGACCAGGCCATGATGGTCCATTTAAAAGAGATTATAGCGGAGCTGGAGAAGCATGCAAAGACTGTAAATGCCCTCATAAGAGAGGACAGAAATGCTTCAGACCAGGCTGCACAGAACGAGGTGTGCGTGCTGTATGGGGCGTGGTTGCTGGCTTCAGTAACCTGGAGGACTTAAAACAGGGTTTAGTCCCCTCCTGGATCAGCAACAAACACCTCGCAGCCCTCCGTCCATTTGAGAATGCATTAAGCCCGTGCCAACTCCGGCTAGCTTCAGAAGCCTACCCAGTCCCAGTGGATTGTGGACGGTCCAACCACACGATCATGGGTATAGTAGTTAGGATGCCGGTCATGGGTAGGACAGCCCGACCCGCGCTGGTATATAGGGTTGAGAACATTGGAGTCATTGAAGGGGTGCGCACATTCATTTCACAGCGGTCCCACCTTACGTCATAAAGTGGGAGCACGCTATGACAGGTATTGACCTCTCAGGGTGCTGGAGCCGGGGAGCACACATAATCCTGTGTCCCCAGCACTTGAATGCCTATTCAAAACCATAGTGCGGGTTCAGAGCTGCTGGCGTGAAACCTATAAATTGTACCATGGAGGCAATGGCACAAGGCCATGTTCCCCCACAGGTAGCATATATAGGAGGTGGGACATATTGTGTCACCACAGGAGTGCCCCACTACCAGCATGGACAGCATAGCTGGTGTCCGGTAAGTGACAGCAGTTTCTGCTTTAAACCCGAGGCAGAAGGTCAAGTGGCCCAGGAACGAATTGTCCCCATTCCTGAACCCTCCACTCTTCACCTCACTGTAAAGGAGAATTTTACCAACTTGCAAAAGTACGTAGCACATTTCGGCTATGAAATTCCCCCTCTCCCAGAACACCTTACCAAAATACTCAAAGCCGTTATAGTTTCGCAGAAACATTTCTACATGTTAGAGCAGAGAACGGTAGAGATCAGGGCTAAGATATTGGACATTGTAATTCCACCCTGGTGGGACATTTTCAACAGTATAGAGGTCCCTTCATGGATTAGACTGGCTTCCCACATCATTGTGGCGTGCCAGCTAGGGATAGTATTGTGCCTAGTATGCACTCAGTGCAAGGGAAAAGGTCAAATACTAGAATTCCGACACCAAAGGTCCTGGAAGGAACATTATGTTAAGGTGGATGGAGATACACCTGTTTGAATTTGCTGTTTGTATCATTGATTAAAGATTGTTTTTATGTTCTTTTATTGTTTTTAATAAAGATGTTCAGCGTGTTGTTTGTAATAAAGATGTATGTGTACCAAGTGGTGCAGGGGTGTAGGACCCCCTCCACGCTTGGATGTGTGTAAACGACTGTAATTATTCTATGTATGCTTATGTAAACTACATTTTTTACAGAATGGGAAATGCATGTGTCGTGGGTATCTTAGATATGTAATTACAGGGGAAGGTTGACTATGGAGGGTCGGAAATTTTGCTCACCTCATCGGGATGATACTTCAAGCAAGTTTAGTATCAACAGGAGGGAGTGTAAGTGAAGGATTCTCAAAATTCCCGCACTCCCCAAATTATGGATCAAGGGACCCTGTTTGGACAAGTTATTAAAAACAGGGTACCCAAAATGGCTTCTGTAACCTCGTAACCAAAACCGACAGGATTTTTTAAAACAGGGCTCTGCAGACAGGCAGGCCCTGAGACGAAACTTAAAATGCAGGAATCTGCGAAAAGGACTCTCTGGAGCCAGCCAACCAAAGTAAACACAGAATATGCATTCATTCGACTTGAAATAGATCAAGATAGAATGGGCCTAGAATCGAGGCCATTAGGTTTCTGCATATTTAATCGGTAACAACTCACAGTAGCCATCAAGTCAGGATGGGGACAATTAAGTTTCATCCATGACAAACAACCAGGACATCGGGGCCATTAGACCCAGAGACAACCATTCCACGAGTCGTTAAAGTAAATGCCTGTGATCAGTTTATATGAGCCCGCCAAAAGTAAGACAAAGGACTGACCTGATTTGGCGCGCAGATAAGGAGTTGAAGAACGGGTATAATTGTAGGCCCATTGGTAGTGATCGCTCTCTCTTGCTCTGGCCTCTTATCATTTGGCTTTTGACCTGCTGCCGCTCGTTCTCGTGCCCTGGCCTCGTGGTGGGCTCTCTTCTCGCTCCCCGCGTCGCTCAAGAACCAAGGATGCCCATTACACCGGGACCAAATGCGGGAGGAGAACGAGACCCGAGTTCAAAACCACACAGAACACACAGGCCACAAATGGGCAGACAAGATGAGACGAGACGAAGAAGAAGGTAAACTGATAAGAGCAGAGAAGGGCAGCGGAAAGACGCATTTGGGGACAAACGCCCAGTTATAAGCTGGTGTTTGGTGAATAATTTGGCATTTACATGCATGGACAAAAAACCCCAGAGCCATAGCCCAGGTGAAGAATAAGCTGGCGTTCAAAGAATGGGTAGCAGCGTCCATGACGAATAAACTGGCGTTCGAAGCATGGGTAGTAAAATCATTTAGACGGTAAAAACCGCCAACCGACCCCCAACCGTAACATTACCGCCGACGACCACCCAAGGGAGAAGAAGAAGAAAACCCATCGCGACTCGACGATGACGGTAGCTGAGAAAAAGGAGGGTGCTTCGCATCAACAGCTCCAGCACCACGCCCTGAGACCACGTGGTGACGGGATACCCCAAAGGACAGCAAGAGCAGACCTCAAAACCAATCCAATTAAAGCAACAGGTTTTGAATTGGTGAGCATGAATTCCTGACCCCTCATAGCTTAATCTAGTTAGGTATAGGGGATGGGATTAAGGATAAGGGGATTGTTAATTTAATTGTTTTCCCTCGATGTGCCGTGTGTTCCCCATTCCCATATAAGTGTAATTGTTTATGCCTGTATTTTCATACCAGTAATTTTCATAAGATTGTTTTATTCTGTTTTTAATAAAATTTTGGTTTTCTTACACCAAGCTACTTGTCTACTCGATTTTCTGTATCGCCGCCTGTACCTAAGTCCGGTGTCTAGAACCCAGGGTTGTGTGGAGTGATTCAAACTGCTCAGAGACAGTCAGGGGTAGAGCTGACTGGGCACACACAACCAAAACCCCCTACACACATGAGAAACCAATAAAATACTCTACAAGGTAGAAATTGTTCATCTCTGCACCCATTTTGAAGGCAGAAAATGTGGGCAAATATTACCAATTTCACAGGGCTACCTTTTGGCCTCTGGGATGGCTGCCCAAAGAAGGCGTTAGGCCCTTTGCCTATGCTAATAATGCTAATGCCCACTCTGTTCAGGTCTTTCTGGCATGGATGCGGCCCAGCAACTGGCTGCCAACTAAAAGGTGAGTAAATCTTTTAGAAAATTTTAATGTGTAGCCAAGAGGAGCAGGAGTGCTCCTCCCAACACCACAGGACTTCTGACAGCCATAATTGGAGCCCCCCCTATCTCCCTTGAATCATCCTGAACAGCGAGGTGCCTGCTTGACAGGTGATGGCAACTCACCTGGAACATTTAGATGAGGCTCAAGGCCCAATTTCAGGCCAGCCTTGGGCCTTTCTGTTCAAGTATGCACTGCTCATGCAGTGCTGAGTCTGGGCCCAGACTAATTTCTACCCCTATATATCTGTAATGGTTAAAATACATATAATTGACCTGGATGTTCACCTATTGATACTTCAATCTACCATTCACCTTTCATGCACATAGTTTTCAAAATCTACTTGTTCCAGTTGGACACAAACCCACTTTACTTCTAGAAACAGGCCTCCACTGCTTTATTCAAAGCTCGCTTTTAATTAAATTGTTACATATCACATAGGGAGGCAGTGTATTTCCCTGCACATGAATGCATGTAAATCTGACTGAATAAGATTACTGTTTTCCTTTCACAAGTGATTAATAATCAAATTTAACAGAAGAAACTATTACGGTGATTTTCTTCAAATAAACAGTTTAACAGATGGCTCCTTAGTTGCTTAAAGTTTAAGCTGAGGAGCCACTGCAAAGTGCACACTGCTTGAGCCCCTGAGTCCCTTGTGCACTCCTCCCTCAAACCCACAGGCTCAGGGTGCAGCCATTCTTCAAAGTACTCTGAGCTACTAGTGCTGCTGTTGCAGAACAGGCTCAGACACATCTATTAGGGCAGTACATTTCTTTTTTAAAAGTCTGTATAGTAAATTTTAATCACCAGAAAATGAAAGTAATTGTCTTGCAATTGACCTGTCACAGTGATTATCATCTGATCATTTAAATCTTGTTCCATGGACATCTTCACCACTTTGATGTACTGCCAATGGCCTGTAGATTTTCTGGTTAGTTTAGCGGCTGCTCAATCAGGATTCTGGTGTAAATTTTCATCTGTAGCGATCCTGGCATAGGGCTTCACACACTTGGAATGCACGTCAGGAATTCGGGGAGCTGTGCACCTGAATTTCATCTGTTTAATGCTGGTGGGGGGGAGGGGGTACTCCCGGATTTACATACAATCCTCTAATGCTGAACCTCCACATCAGGAACACTACCATTTTCTTTTCCTTGTGTAGATTTGGAATGATTGTTTAACACTACATACACTGTGATTTGCTACAGGCATTTTGAATCTCAGGGCGCGATTTCACCTACCGAGGCCGGCTCAGTGCGGCCAAGGTAGGCGACGGGTGGCGATCCCGCTCCCGGCTCCATCCTGCTCTGTGAGATGAATTTTCCGTTGATTGGGCTTGTTAAGCCTGCCCTGTGAGGTTCCCAGGCCAATTAAAAGGAAACTGGTCTGATGATGGCATTTGATACACATTCATTTTGACGGTTGTGCTGCCAGTGTTCTGCAGCATTGAGGTGCTGCAATCATTGACAAGCACTGCACAGAGGTGCACAGCTGCTCCCAGGCCATCCCATGACTCCCTCCACATGCAGGGAGGTTCTCTTCCCCTCCAATGGGCAGAAGAGACCTCCCCAGGAGACCAATGCAGCCTGGTCACACATTGCACAGGAGGGCACAAGCAGGGATGTGGTCAGGAGGACCAGACTGCAGTGGTGCAAACCTTTCAATGATCTCAGTAGATCACGAGACGTTACTGCAAAGCCACACTCAACCTCATCCTGCTGTGCCACTCATCACATCCCCATCACTCTGCCTTCCCTACCCTACTCCTGAACATCCTTACTCACACCAACTTGCCTTGCACCTCCACCCATCCCTCTCTCTCTCTATCTACATCATCACATCCCCATCTCACTAGCTACTCCACACACTCACCCTCATCCTAGTCCAATCATACCAACTAACAACACACAAGGGTCGGCACTTGGGTGTTTTCGCCAATGTTCATGTAAAGTTTCTGTTGATGTGTGGCCAAACATTGAAATCTTTATGTTCCACACTTTGCCTTCTTGGACAGATTTGTGTACACCTTTGGAAGTGGCTTAGTGAGTTGCAGTGAATGGTGAGACATAACGTTACCTACCCCCCACCCACCCCCACCCCACCTCCCACTCAGTGATGATGAGTGAAAGGAATGGCCTGGACATTTATGGTGCTGGTGTGGGGAGGTGCCAACCTGGCGCATCATGTGGCAGCCAGGGTTCACAGCGTCAAGTGAAGTAAATCTGGCCATGGTGAGGCCATCCCTGGCCTCCCAGGCAGCAATGTGGTCGGGTGCTGATGCTTTGCGTCCTGTGCAGCATCAGCTGATTGCGGAGCAGATTAGTGTTGTTGTTGGTGATGCTGGTGTGCCTGGTGATGTTGGTATTGGGGCTGATCGTGGTGGGATTCTGAGGACCAAGGTGAAATTTTTTCAAGGGTACCGATGCTGCTGGAATAGATGCCAGCTGAAGTTATTTTTTATTCGTTTATGGGATGTGAGCGTCGCTGGCAAGGCCAGCATTTATTGCCCATGATTGAGATGACAGAAGCGATCTGTCAATGGTGAGAGAGGTTGCTCCAAGGAAGTGACAGCGGATAGAAAGTTTACTCGAAACACTTCTGACCTGCATAAAGCTGAAAAGTACATGCCAAATCCTGAAGGCTCCAGCTTCTAACATTGGAAAGTGAACAGTTGTGAAATGGTAGCTTTTATACCACTTTTGCAGCTGTCACCTATTCATAGCAATGGAGGGTCATTGGAAACCCAACCTACTTACCTGACATGATCCCCGAGTGCCGTGAAACGCATGAAAAAGCTGGAAAAATGGTAAGTACATGGTAAAATGCTGCTTAAGTACCTTTTAACAAGCTCTTAACTATGTCAATTGGCTCCCCCGCACTTTACAGACCCGGCACTTGGAAAACTGACAGGGAAGCGGGTTGACAGCGGGATCCCAACCTGCTGTCAATCTTTTCTATTTTGACAGCTGACCCACTTCCGAACCCAACTTCTGCGCACCGGCAAAATTCCAGCCGCAATTTTTAACCATAGACTCATGAAAAATGTAAACAGCAGATTAAAGCACTCCTGAGTTTTTAGCTGCTGCCAGGGGTGGGTTCTTACGGATTCCTGATTCAGGGTTGGCAGCCATTCTGTACCAGCATCAATCTCTCCAGCTCTATGATGGGGTAGAGAAAGCAAGGCCTGAACTTCAGGCTCTTGCCCAGTGGTATTTCATGATTTTTTTGAGAATTATTCATTTTTTCAAGCATTATATTATCCACCTAATTTACAGGTGTATATGGTGAGGTGAATGGAAAACCAACATGATGCTCACAGAAGTTTGAAAAGGGTTTTACATGGTTTTATTGGTTGCTGCCAGTTGTTAATTGGCAGGATTTTAATGAATGGATAAACAGAGTCGTATGAGAGGACAGTTTTTTAAATAGTATTTTGTTTCTGGTAAATGTACATATATTCCCCATGTACACCGATGACACCAAGCTCTACCTCTCCACCACCTCTTTCAACTCCTCCATTATCTCTAAGGCAGCTTGTCCGACATCCAGTCTTACATGACCCATAATTTCCTTCAGTTCAACACTGGGGGGGTCCAAAGCCATCTTCTTTGGTCCCTGCCACCAATTCTGTGCCTTCACCACTGACTCCATCCCTCTCCTTGGCCAGTTTCTCAGGCTAAACAAGAGCGGTTGCAACCTCTACATTAAATGTGCTGTATAAATCCAAGTTACTGCTGTCGAATGGGAGTTTAAGCCAATCAATAAGCTTCACAAGCAAGAAACATGTCAAAATCCTTCCTGTAGCCTACTAATATGCACCAGAAGCAAACGATTGGGGTGGTCCTCTCACACCTCTGGGGTTTGACACCATGTTGAATATAACTTCAGTGTGCCATGGAGCTGAATTTAAATAGTCCTCAGCCTATTTGTGTAAGCATGCGTTCACAGAGCTCCCTCCTGGTGGGCAGAGCACAATGCACAGCCTGCTGTGCTTCACCCGCTGCAGTTATCAGCCTAAGACAGACGCAAAATCATTTTTTACAGAGAGTCAACTGCTTGTGTCATCCTGCAAATGGTAATGTGAAAGAACATTTACTACTGATTGTTAACACCTGACAGTAAGCTGACACCGACAGTAATTACTGTTACTTCACACTGCCCACATAATATTAATGCTATTTAAAAAGCAAAGGGTAAATTAATTAACATAATTAAGACAATTTATAGAGGATGGATCTTGTTTGAATAGATTAGCCTGGAGTAATTTCAGCTCATATGGGTATTAGAGATGACTTATAATATGAACCAGAATATGTTGCATTTTCAAGATACACATTGACCTATCACCTAACTCATAACTAGGAAACAACCTTATCATCTCTTCCATCTTCCCTTCACTAATATGGACCAAAACTCCCACAGATGGCATTTGCCAATTCTTTCAACGATTACCACACCCAATATCACAAAAGTAGATTTAGCCAGTACAGGAATCTACTTTTATAATTATTATACGTTGAGGCGGCACAATACCATTTCAACCCAACATACTCAATTATGTACGTACACACTGCTGATCAGCTTCTGAAAAACACAAAGCTAAGGACTAATAATAAAAAATGGTGAATTAATAATCTGATTAAAATATGATTAAAGGTTATGAGGATAAATATAGGCACAGCTGATGAAATATTCCATTATGGCTCCCATTCTGTTGGAACCATGTAAATATCATCTGTAGAATTCAATCACTTGTGGCTCAATATTGTAGATGATGGTAATTTGACATCCTTGGGCTTTTGCTGATTACATCTCAGTAAAAAATGTCAAAGAGCTTTGGAAATTTAATCTGGAGTTATTTATCTTTCACAGGAGATTAATCTATTGGGAGGAACTCAGAATAATGCAAGTAGTACATAGTTTGGTGGAAGAAACAGCTAGATGGGCCAATAAGACTGTCCTTATTCCATATTTTATGTAATTATGTTCTTTTATACTACACTAGCTGGAGTGCCCGGCGGTGCCGAGGGTTTTTTGAGGGCATGTTGTTATGAAAAAAGTAGAAATAATTTTTATATATATAAATGAGTTTGTCTGTCTGTCTGTCTGTGTGGGAAGGAGAGAGAGAGAGAGAGGGAAAGAGAGAGAGAGAGAGGGAAGAGGAGAGAGAGAGAGGGAAGGAGACAGAGAGAGAGGGAAGGAAAGAGAGAGAGAGAGAGAGGGAAGGAGACAGAGAGAGAGAGGGAAGGAGACAGAGACAGAGGGAAGGATGCATTTCCTCCTAAAATGCGAAAAATTCAACACATCAAGAAACATATTATTCAACAAGCTAAGCCAAACAACCCCAGATTTCAAGGAATTGGATGATCTGTCAAAATTGAGATTAGTCCTAGGAGAAGGAGACAGACCATACCTTGGGGCTAAATATGTAACAACATGTCACAACCTGAGGACTGTTTAAAAGTAAGACTGTTTAAAATTAATATTGAACGTACCAAATGAAGTAGAAAGACTGTTTAAAATTAATATTGTTTAAAAGTAATATTGTATATACCCAACAAATGTCAAATCGATTGACACCTACAGAATGTTGGAAAACTGTACCTTTTTGCTATGTAAGCTTTGGCAATATGGTTC